>NC_133410.1:19437500-20767500 GCF_049350105.2 Macaca mulatta | reverse complement strand
CTCAATACCCTCACCCCAGCTTCTTACCAGGAGAACATATAAAAATGCTTTTCTCCCTATAGGTTCTCTGTGGAACGTCTGTTAGCAGCAGCTGAAACAGCAGCAGGCAGATAATAAATTTAAATTGACTCCTCTACATTTCTTTATGTTCCTCTGAGATGAAACGAGTTCATTTCAGAGTTCCTGGGTGTCTGATATAATTAGGTTTCTTTCTGTCTCTTTTTTCTTCTCGTTACTGATTTTCTGTCTTATATTCCATCTAATGTATTGAAGATGTGTATCTGTTATTGGTTTCTAACATGAGCTATCATCAATTATTAGCAACTATAGGGGTTTCACTGCAGAAAATATTACTTTAATGATCGCTTGTTAAGGTGGCAGTTGCGTACTGAAACTTAATGATTCTTTAGCTTGTTTTGTTAGGTTCTTGCTGCTGAGTGCTGTCATCTTAAAATGACAAATGCAATGCACATTATTGATTATACTGCTGGAGATTAGAAACCAAAAAATGCAATTGTTGACATTTGCAATTGAAATGCACTAAACATAGCAAAACAGAAACTCGAGGATCCGTGAACGGTCCTTTGCAAATAGATTTGCTAATTAAAATGATCACCTCATTCTCTTATTTAATCCATTGGCTACAGAGTCATTACTTGCATTGTCTTGTGGAGTCATTACTTGTACTGTTTTAGTTGATTGTTCAGTTAATGTTCCTGAGTTTCTGGAATCATGAAGTTATCCGTGCAAGAAGGAAGCATTGATGAAACCTTAGCAAAATGAAAATTATTTTTATAATATTTTAAGTGTACTTGGCTTTTGAAGAAGGGGTTGCTAGTTTGTATTGTCTTGCATTTAGAGAAGTTTCAGACAAGATCGGGCATGTTCAGGGTGGTATGGCCTGGCACATGTTTACCTATGTAACAAACTTTCACGTCCTGCACATGTATCCTGGAACTTAAAAAAAAAAATCTTTCAGTATTATTTTGGTGGAATATATAATTGTTAATATTTGTGAAATATTTACCAAGTTTTATAATATTTGTAAAACTAGCAATCATATACAATTCAACATAATAAGCATAAATACAAATTGGCTAACAAATACTCTGTTTAGGTAATATAGCGTTTTACATAAGTGTGTTTTGCAGAAAATTTGAGCTTATCACTTCAGGTGTTGCAACTTCTATATTAACCAGATGAGATGAAACTATTTCTAAATATAGTACGTTTTTTCTTCTTAAGCACACATACTCCTTTATTGAAGGCTCAAAATCATTACTGCCAATGACACTTGGCACACTATCGTGGGATAATGTGGTGTCCTCAGAAGTTGTGAAGTTTACATGCTTATTTCTAAGAATGTATGGGTTTCTATTTTTGCCCCTTTGTTAAATTGCCTTCCCTTACTTTTTCATGTTCTAAGTGTTCTGTCATGACATGAAACGAACAGGTTCTGAACAGAGGAATCAAAAAGATGTAGGATGACACTAGTGAATTGAGGCCAACTGGGTACCATAGGTCTAAGCTGGTGATGCATTAAAAGATGAAAGAGAAAAGTGATGATCACAGATTTGGAATATAAAACAGAAGTCGGGAGTGAGAAGTATATTAAAGAAGGAACTATTACGCAGGAATGGGGCCATTGAAAATGACAGTGATCAAGAGCCTTGAAACATAAAACACAGGAAGAAAAGAATCAGGTTACATAGGCTAATATGTGCAAAGTCTAATCAGTTCACCCCAATAAAGAAACACAAGAAGCAATCAAGAGTAAAATTAAGAACTGATAGCTATTGGCTCTTTGCTCCAGTCCTAGGCTACCAGTTGAACAAAGGTGGTCATAACTTGCAAGATGGGTTTTATATTGGGGAGGTATGGTCTCATTGGTTCTGGCAGAGCCAAATTCTTACAAAAACAAAGGCTCAGCTTTTCTTGAGGGGTATAAAATGCTCAATGCTAAATCCAAGTGCATTTGATTTATTGCTTATAAGCCAATGTATTCTAGGGAGTGATATAGTTAATATATAGCAAATCATGAAATCACGTGTAAAATCTGAGTCACTAGGGCTGAAATCAAGAATCCATGGCACTCTCATTAATCAAGTTCATAGACTTAGTAGAGTGGTTCTCTATCCAGGGTGATATTACCCCTAGGGGACATTAGAGAATGTCCGGCAACATTTTTGTTGCTACAGTAGGAGAATACTTCTGACATTTAGTAGATAAGAGACCAAGGATGCTGCTAATCATCCTACAATACACAGGGTACCCCTCCAAAACAGCCCAAAATATTTGGCCCAAAATAGTGCTGAGTTTGAGAAACACTACGACAACGATGCATGTAAGAGAGAAAGGTGAGATTTGCAAGCATCCCTGAAACCCGTCAGATGGGGAAATAAATTAAGAAGCTCCAATGTGGTAGTTTGACCTTTGGAAGGACAGTGGGCACACTGGCCCAGCATGAGAACTTGCTTTTCTCCGTCTACCGGGGTATGGAGAGAAGTGGCTTCTGTATTTCTAAATTTACCTACACTTGAGTTCTTAATAGTCAGTCACCCCAAAAGGAGGAATGGCTATAGGATCAAAGTGACATTAATATCAGGTCACAGCCATTTGTTCCCTTCAACAAGGCCATTTTAACATGGGATGAGTCACAACCAGCTTTGGAGGTGAGAAAACAAATAGGTTAATAATCAGGCTGGAAGGCAGAAACTGTGATCTAAACTGACTCACTTGTTGGGGGTAAACATGTGCATCAGACCATCTTATGATTAAGCTTTCTAACTTTACCCAATAACTCTTCATTATAGGGTTTCAAGAAACTAGCAGTTTCTGCCTCTTCTCAGAAACTAAAGACTACTCTCCTGGCATAGTGGCAGTGTCTCCTGCCTGTAATCCCAGCACTTTGGGAGGTCAAGGCGGGTGATTACCTGAAGTCAGGAGTTCGAGACCAGCGTGGCCGACATGGCAAAACCCTGTCTCAACTCAAAATACAAAAAATGAGCCAGATGTGGTGGCATGCACCTGTAATTATAGCCACTCAGGAGGCTGAGGCGGAAGAATCGCTTGAACCCGGGAGGCAGAGGTTGCGGGGAGCCGAGATCACACCATTGCACTCTAGCCTGGGAGACAGAGCAAGACTCTATCTCAAAAATTAAAATTAAAAAAAGACTATTATGTTGGCCCCGTACATAAACTGAGCCACTTTGCTAATAGACTTGGGGTTCTGTAGACAACTGTCTGACCGTCAAAGCTGACCAAGACTGATTTGTTTTATTCTTAGTTTTAGCTGCTCCCCATCAACTTCAGATTAGGATAAAAGAGGCTTTTCAATGGTGATACTAATTCATTTTGTACACAAATTTCCTCTAGTTATTTAGATCCCAGGTGTTTCCACTTTAATGTTGATCTTAAAGAAATCAGAAGTCGTATCAAAGTAACCTGATTTTACAGTTCCTTCCCTAATAAATGATTGACTGATGGGTGAATAAATAATACAGAGTCAAGTGAAATATTTTGCAATTATGATATCAGAAACACAAAGAAAAGATTGAAAGCCATATCACGGAAACAGTAGATATTTTCTGGAAGAAAGCAAAGTAATTTTTAGAAAAAAATAAGTTTTTTCAGTTAGGACTTTTTTTGATGGATGCAACTCACCCCTAACATTTGCAGTCCTCTCAATTTTTAGAGCAGATATAATTTTTCTATTTCTTGGGCTCGATATAAGAAGGCTATAAGAAATCCAACTCACATTTGTTAAACTGAGTTGAAAATAATTTATCTTGTAGCACAAATGTCAGAGACATCTAATGTTGTATCAAGACAAAAGAGCAAAACTGGCGTAGAAGGGATTTTTTTGTTCAGTTCACTAAGGAGGCGGTTGTCCCCCTCATTCATACTCCAAGAAATAGTTTGTCAATAATAAAGTATAACTCAGTAACTTGGTAGTATAAAATGAAATACGTCAAAGGAAAATTATTAACACATTTGATATAATATCAATTCATAGGTCACTTTAAAAGCTGTAGGCCAGGCTGTCCTCAATTACTTCACCTTTATCTTAGAGCAAATGTGTTGAATGGGGAAGCAAGTTGAGAGGTTTGAAAGAGGTGTTTCTCATAAACCTACTTCTTGACCTTCCAAAAGCTACCAAGTCCTATTCTCTCTTCCTTTTTTTTCCTTCCCCCATTATTTCCCCCCTTCCTCCCTCTCTTCTTCCTCTTCTCCTTTCCTCTTTCTTCCTCCTCTCTTGTCTCTATCTCCTTCCTCCCTGTGTCTGACTCTCTTACCCTTCTGTCCCATCTTCTTTCTGCCCCCTTCTCCTTGTCTCTTTCTTTCTCTGTCCATGTCCTAGATAGCCAGTACTGTAGAAGGACTCACTGCTGTGGCCTTCTCACAAAGAACAAAGGAGATTAGAGAGCAGAGAAATACCAGGGGAGATTGTAAAGTAGTAAGTATGTCAAGGAAGGGAGAGATGGAATGTTCCTAGCCGCTATGAGGGAAAATTTACCACCAGGAGCCTTTGAAAATACAGCCATTATTGATGACAATTTATTACTCTTGAGAGAAAGTTTATAATTTTTATAAAACTATCAAAGGGGACTACCAGCTCAAAGGTGACAAAACACTGCACTAGACTATATTTTTGGAGTATGTTAAACTTATTCTTTAGGTTTCTAAGGAAAAATAAATCTGATGATGTATTTACGCACAATATATCCAGTATAGAATCACTTCAGGATTATTAGAATTTGTTTAGAATTGAATGGGGGTGCTGGACTCTTTTGTCAGAAAATGCATACATGTTCATATCATTTTCATTCAATTTTATAATTTTTTGAGTGATTGAAGTCTAATCATGGGTTTGTACATGAGCTTGTGCTGTGAAATATAATCATTTGGTAATTTGTTTCCCATTGACTAAAAAGCCAGCGTTTATGTGATGAAAGAAAGATAACATTGGGAAAAAAGGCTGGAGAGGGTGTGTATGTGTGGGCAGGGAATGTAGGAAGAGAGGCTGGTGAATGGGTAAAACATACAGTGAGGTAGAAGGAATGCGTTCTAATGTTCAATAGCAGAGTAAGGTGACTATAGTGAACAAGAATATGTTGTATATTTCAAAATTGCTAGAAGAGAGGACTGAAAATATTTTGAACACTTAAAAATGACAAATACTCAAGGTGATGGACAACCTTAACATTCTGACTTGATCATTACACTTTCTATTCAGATATCAAAATATCACTTGTACCCCATAAAAATATACAACTATTATGTATTAGTAATTTTTTAAAGAGAAGTACAGATATATTTCTATATTGCCTATAAAATAATTAAAATGGTGCTGCCTCCTGTTATCCAAATAATCATACCAGCACTGTTCAAGAAGATGTGTAATGGTCCTTGCAGAAACTTTAGATGCTTCCTCCTGACTCTACTGGATACTTGCTTTAGAAAGATTTTCTTCTCAAATTGGAATCTAGTAGAAACAGCAGCAGTAACAACTCCCATTGATGACATATCCCCTGTAGACAAGAGTTTCCAATGTGTTTAATATACATTTTCCCACTTAATTCTCAAAATAATTTTATTGGGTGGATCCGTTAGGTAGGTATTATTAGCTTCCTTTACCCATGAGGAAATTGAGGCTTAGACATTTTAAATGGCTTGGCCAAAATCATGAGCAATAAGTGAAAGAGCTGGCCTGGAAAGCACAGATGGTCTGAGTCAGCATTCATTAGGAGCTGGACAGGGAAGGAAAGAGTGAAGGAAATGGGGAAGCAAAGAAGATGGGACAGAAAGAGAATCAGACACAGGGAGGAAGAAGATGGTCCTCATCTTTCCCAGGTGTTTAATGATTGTCCATAGAATGGACATGTACTGGAATGATTGTCCATGCAACAATCTTATATCCTGAATGAATCATGCTTAGAAATAAAAAGGAGGGCAATGAAGACAACAACTGGACTAATTGCTGTTATGACCAGCTTTTTTTTTTTTTTTTTTTTTTTTTAATCTCTGAAGGGAAAATGTACTTTTAAATCCCACACAACGGCACTTGTCCATAGCATTGCTCTATGCTATAGGTGCTGGAGTAAACATTTATGGAAATGAATCAGTGTTTCTGCAGCAATGTAAAAAGGGAGATTCTAGGCTATCTCAGGAGAAAGGTGTAGGGAGAGCTTATCTAGAAAGAAGGAGACACAGGAGAGGCGACATTTCCTAAGAACTTTTGTGAGAATAATCATTCTGTGCTTATTGGCTGTGGGGAAATCTTCAAAATGTGCCTGAATGCCCAGGAGATAAGCAGCCCTTTGCCAAAGGCAGAATTATAAAATATTGAAAAGATACTTCTCAGGCTAGTGAAAGATGGGAAGGAGGTTCCCCGCCCCCCACCATCCTGTTTCACTAGCACATGAGGAGTCACTATATAGAACTAATAATAGTAGACTGAGCCCAGCTTATGAGAAAGCCAGTTCATTTTGCTTGACTTACAGTAAAGCCAGCTCCATCTTGGTAAATTCCCTAAATACAGTATGGTATCTAGGACCCCATATAAAGTTATCATATTCTTTAAAAATATTTTAGAATGGGAAGGATGATATTATTCTGTAATATTTATTGTTATTGTTCTAAGCAAGTGTGTTGTGTTTTGTTTTGAATACTTTTAAAATAGAGATTTATCTAGTGTAATTTTAATAGCTCCCATAGTAGAAAATGGAGAATTTGGGGGCTGTAGGGAAGGCAGAGAGGGTTTTGATGTTCCACAATGCTTCAGAGCACCGGTTTGGGGTCAGGCAAAGAATAGAACACATTTAAAGTATGATACTTATGCTGCAATGAGTATAGGCCAGTTACTTAACCCTTCCCAGCCTCAGTTTTCCTATCCTTTTTGAAGGATGATAAAACCTACTTAAAAAGTTTCCTGTGAAGATTAGTTCATACAGTTTAGGAGAATTTCTCATCCTGCTGCCTTTCCCATAGAGAATAAGTAGATATCATTGGTATTTCGCAGCCCCGGAACTGCTCAGGGAAATACACATCACAGGTTCATTACTTCTCTTTTTGTATGTTACTTTTCTGCAAAAACAATATGAAAAACAATAACAGAAGGAACCCAATTAAAATTTGCCTATATATTTTATCTCTTAATGAAATCAGCTTTTTATTAATCTATATTTCTTTTTCAAAGCAGTATATGAAAATATTTTATATTTTTATACATTTTAGTTTTATATTCTAAATATTAACACTATATTGTGGGAACTTCCATTTTGCTGCCGTTTCCTTTTCCTTTTTTTTTGTTTTGTTTTGTTTTGCTTTGTTTGAGACAGAGTCTCACTCTGTTACCAGGCTGGAGTGCAGTGGCGAGATCTCAGCTCACTGCAGTTCACTGCAACCTCCACCTCCCAGGTTCAAGCAGTTCTCCTGCCTCAGCCTCATGAGTTGCTGGGACTACAGGTACATGTCACCACGCCCAACTAATTTTTGTATTTTTAGTAGAGACGGGGGTTTCACCATGTTGACCCGGATGGTCTCAATCTCTTGACCTCATGATCTGCCCACCTGAGCCTTCCAAAGAGCTGGGATGACAGGCATGAGCCACTGCATCCAACCTGTTTCCTTTTTCTTATAGCATCTCTTCTCTTCCTTTAGGCTGAAATCTTATACAAATGAAATATACCCCTATAGAGAATGTAGCTTTATTTCATAAACATAGGATCATACATATCGCATGTACGTATCTTCTTAATTTGCTTTTTTACTTAACCATGGGTAGTAGGCATGCCTCTAAGTTAATGACATTAACCTGTGGAAAAAAATAAAGCTTTATATTGTGAGGATATGTGTACAGGACTGTTTGTTGCAGTATTGTTTGAAATAGCAGTACGACTGAAAACATCCTAAAAGTTTATCAATAGGGGTAAGGGTGAGTAAACAGAAGTGGATCCACATTATAGGGCATTCTTTGGCGATTTTAATGCTATTTAGAAGTCTATCTCTAGATTTTTTTGAATTGGAACATATAACAGATGTTATTTAAATGATACCTTCATTTTACATATCAGGAGATTGAAACCTGAAGCAGCTTGCCCAACCTTAGTCCTTGAGAGAGCCAGACACAAGTCTGACTCAGTCCAGGGCTCATTCCACTGCCTCCCCCTCCAGGCACATGCTGGCTATGGAGTTCACATGGAGCCGAAGGTCAGCTGTGGCTGGATCTGCATGTGAATTTGCAGCATGCATTTAAAAAAGCTTTTAGTACAACATCTTCTGCAGTGAGTATTGGAGAGTGTGTAACATGAAAACTGCATTAGGTGGTTTTCGGTTACAGTACACAGTTAGTACCACCTGTTGTCATGCATTTGTTCCCTGACTGATTTTCCTGGAGGAGGTCAGAGCCCTGCATTACTTTGCTATGCACCACGATGGCAGGGTCCTGAATATTTAATCATGCTTCTCTGATGAGAAGGGGGTATGGCAGCAAGTTCCAGGGGAGTGTGTGAGTGTGATCGTCCTCAGACTGCTGTTGGGAAATGAATCCTTAGGACACACTCAAGGACATTCAGAAGGCACAGAGGATTTCTGAGCCAAGCTCTGCCTTTACCTAGTCGAAATTGAATTTAGATGTGTAGGATGAAGTACTAAAGAGGTATTATCTTCCATATAATCTAATATTTTGCCTTATGTAAGTCAAAACAAGAATATATAATTTGGGAAGAATGACAGCAGTTATGTCTTGTTCTATTGCTATGTTTCCCAGCACAGCATGCCAATGTGTGCCCTCCTATCCAATTTAATCTAAAGGTTCCATGTCCTGGCAGCTCTGGTGGTTGTCATTATATGATGTCAGTAATTATTAGCTGTTGGACTAGGATATGTGCTTCTCTTTTGGCATTTGGCCTATGGCATTAGTGTAGTTATAAAAGCATCACTGGACATTTTAGCCCAAAAAGGGATTACTCACACTAAAGAGAATTGTAACCTGGTGTAGACAAGACATCACTGAGTATGTATGTTTCTGCGATTCTCTAATACCATTGCTTCTACTATTTCTGGGTGTTTACATAAGTAATAAAATCTTTTTTACTGAGTAAATCAAGAATACTTCTGTTTTAATACAACCCTTATTTTTAAATAATATTTAGACTATTTTTTGTTGATGATCTTAACTTAAAAAAAATTTATTTGCACCTTCTCTTTCTTAAAAACTAGTATCTGTTTATGACAAAGAAATAGTGTAAGACAGTACAATTTCAAGTGAAAAATAGGGCAATGCCATTTATAACGAAGACAATGTGACAACAGCCTGTAGGGCACCTTTGTCTCCTTCAGGTATTCTATCCATATTCAGTTTTAATTGCTATGTCTTCAGGAATGGTATCAACATGTGACCTTCAACATTGACCTTTCTTCTGAATGGTAAATAATCATTTCCAAATACTCAGTTTGTATCTTAACATCATCTGAAACTCAGCTTTCAACTTCTACCTGATAAGTAGAAACTCAATAAATATATACTGAGTCAACTCATCATCTGAATATGTTGGGTGAGCGTTAAGGGAAGTTCAGCACATTTATTGTTCTTTTTAATGCTTTTTTTATTATGCTATTGTCCTTCACTTAGTTACCCCAGACTCGCAATTGTTTTTTGGGGGGATCTCACCTCACAAGAGATTGAGACAGAAAGTTTTGTGCCTCTCCCTTAAAAAATATACACAAATATTTTTTGTTAGAGTTCAGCTTACTCATATTTATATTAGTCTAGTAGTATATGTAACATAATTTAACAAATACTAATCTGCAGAAAAATTAATAAAGGAAGGGGAGAAAATAGCATGCTGAATTCGAAAGTTTAAATCACCTATGTGGCCTAATTGTTTTTAAACATTAGGTAACTGGCGAATCTACAAAATATTGTAAAAAGGCAATATAAAATATTGTAAAAAGTTTACCAAATCTGTGTGAGTCCATTAGATTCCAATGGACACCACAGGATTGCTTGCGGTTGATGACTTTTGTTCGAGCCAAATGAGCAACCTCATTGTTTTAAAGCTGCCTATTGATTGCCTTTGATATAACTGAAAATGAGGCTTCCTTGACTCACTTGTGATTTGTTTTGAAATTCGGAAGGCTGGGAATGCATTACCAAGACCACATCCCAGCCGCTCAGTGGTCTGCAGGTGGCTTTAGGCAGAAATGTCTGGTGGGTTATTGGGACTTTTATAGAGCCATAATTTTGTCATCTTCAGCTTGCTCTTTGGCTTTTCTTTGACATTCTCATTCCAAGGTGGTATTTGGCTTATGTCGCCTTGATTATCAAAAGTCTGTGTTTTGAGAACTCGGGAGATATCAGACTTGTAAGACTCTTCACCCCATACTCAGAAATTCTGTCTATATATTGGAGGCGGGGCCCAAGAATTCTGCGTTTTAAACAGGCATTCCAGGTGGTTCTGATGCAAATAGGCCAAACGTTGTACTTGGAGAAAAAATGGGTAGGAGTGTAAATACAATTAAGTGGATAAGCTCCAGGGATCTCAATAAAGAAAAAAGTTGATATACTAACACTTTAAAATGGTTATATACTTGTAGGATACTATTTTAATACTTCCTGTAACTACATGTGTTTTGTCAGGCAGGAGACTGCATGACGGTTTAATAGCTGAGAACATGCATCTGAGTGAAGGTAAACAATTTGATATTATGTTCCAGTGTGAAATTAGAACCCCAGTTCCTTATTCTAAATGGTCCACCAAAGAGTGGGAAAAAGATAATTTCTCATAAGTTGATTTTTTATATATACATATTAGCTGACATTATCCGTGTGTGTGTGTGTGTGTGTGTGTGTGTGTGTGTGTGTGTGTGTGTGTGTTTCAGGATAATGTCAGCCTAATTTTATGGAATATTCGACTTGACGACACATCTCATCCTTTTCTCTTATAATCTAGGTATAAATCTATTACTGGAAACTCAGCTCCCCTAGCCCAACTGACCCCTCAACCTTTCCTTTTTTGAAGTCCTGGATGCTGACACAGAAACCCAATTCCGAGCCCATGATGCCAGTCGTGTCTCCATTGGATAGGATTCTCCAATATATTTTTATTTTCATTTAAGTGTGATGTAAGCATCTGTCTCTGACACTCAGGGCTCTCCCTCAGCTAAACACATCCGCTTCCATCTCCTGTCACAACAATAATGAGGACTTCAGACAGAGTTTTAGGTGGGTGGGGTCTCATCAATGGAGCCTCAGCTCTACCTGGTGCACATTTCCAATGGACTGTTTGTCCAAAATCTACACGTATGTCATAAACACTTTTCCTTACCTCTGAACACTCATGAATAACAAACAGTGGCTCTCCTTAAAAACATAGCCAAACAAAGAATTGTTCAATCTCATCTTCTAGAAAAAAATTCACTTCTTCGGCCCTCCAGGATGTTTTGTTTTACTTTTTAAAGCTCATAATCTGTATTTAGTAGATACTTCTGTGAATCTATTTACATGTAAATATTCGTTCACATTGTCACACTCAATCCCAAGGTGATACAGAATCCTCATATCTTTCAATGGTTTAGTCTTCATTGTGTGACATTAGACTATGGCAGAAAGCCTCAACAGCGGCATCATTTAGGCATTACCTAAAATCTTTATCGTGTGGTTTGTGGTCAATTTAGACCTAATCACACTAAAGGAGGACTTCTCATGCCAGTAGGGTTGATTTTGACTTGCTTTGTATTCATAGAGCTATAACCAAAGTTGATGCAAACATTGGTAGTGTTGTGGCAGACTCTTTACTCATTGAAGTAGGGGAACAGCTTCTGGAATAATAAGGGACCTGGAATTGGGGAGTTCCTCTCTAATGGACAGTGGCGAGTCTCATATTTTATCAAGACCCACTTTCAAAACCTGTGACTTTGCTGCTAGGCTCTGTTCTGCCTCTCTTTGTAGCCCCATGGTGTGCTATTTTTACGCTGCACATGTTTAATTTTGCAACTTGTGACAATTTGAAAGGTATAACAATGTCTATTCCCACTGAGATACACAGAATACACCAAGATGTTTTGAGAGGAGCAGTCTTTGCGAGAAAACTCCATTGTGAAAAGAGTCTTCTTGGGAATCACTACACTCCTCATTCCTTGAAGGGAAGCCAACCTTCTTCCCTTAATCAATCAGTCACATTTATTTTTCCATTCTAAGGAGCAATGAGGATCATCTAAGTGCATTTAAGATTTCATATATTTGGACTTTGGCCTTCTCTAAAAGAGCTGCTCTGAAAAACATTTCCTCCAAAATGCAATTAGGAGAAATATATCTTGAAATAAGCCTACCCTTCTATGTCCTTCTGTAACTTACTTCACGTGGCCAGTAGTTGCTTGTGGAATCATCACTCTTCAAGGAACCTTTTGTTCTTATCACATGATGAGCCGGTTTGCATTTAAACTAAATTTTTCTGTAACTTTACTGTTAGGAATTTTAGTAGTCCCCTTACCATGTGCCAAAACTGGTTTTATCCAGAAGACCTTTAAGCCCTTATGAGCTGTTCACTTATATTTCTTTGTAAACGACAGTGGCTTTGCTCAAACATCTCTGAAATATTAAAGATATCTGTTATTATTGAACATGCAACTCTTGATTCTTGATATTGCTGCTAGTGGTAGTTATATCTAATCCAAATTATCTGATCATTAAAAGAACATTTTTGTCTTCTAATACTCTGTGATATTTGTATAGTTCTCTTCCTAATTATGTTTTGTGTTTTCCCAAGGATGGCATTAAACAACATTATTTTCCCTGCACACTCCCCAACGATACATAGATACAGGCAGTGGGATCCTTGCACACATCCAACACAATTGGTGATTAGTAATTGCTTTCCCTAGAGAAAATATTGATCATGCTGGTGGTCTAGGCTTCGATGTTAAAAATAAACCTTCTACAGAGGGCTGATTTTGAGGAGGTTTTTCAAACAGATTGATTTGTAGAATATTAGGTGACTGTCCAGGGTCTACAGAAAGTTACATATACAGAGAAAGCACCTATGTGCACTTTCCAGGTATCTACATGGTTCTCTTATACACCACCTTCAAATTTTACTCAAACATCCTCACTTTCTCATGAGGACTTTTGTATCACCTTGCTTTACATGCTCTGCCATCCCTTCCCTCCATTCAGCATGCTCAGTGTCCCTTTGCCTATTCTGTTGTTTCTTTCCCCGTTTCCCATTGTAAGTTCCATGAGACACCAATTTTGTCCATTGGATTCACTCGTGTATATTCAGCACCTAAAACAATAGCACATAGAAGGGGCTCAAAAGGTATTTTTACAATTTTTTATTTATTAAATTTTTCATTAAATTTTTATTTGGGGATAATTGTAGATTAGCGTGGAATTATAAGCAAATAATACAGAGAGATGCAGTGTACAATTTACTACTCAGTTTTCTGTAATGGCAACGTCTTACAAAACTATAATAAAATATCACAACTCAGATATCAACATTGATACAATAAGAATACAGAAGACTTCCATCACCATGGGGATCTGCCATGTTGTGCTTTTATAGCGAATCCACTTCCTTCTGCCCCCTACCCTTTGCTTAATCCTTGGTACCCACTAATCTGTTTTCCACTTTTGTAATTCTGTCATTTTGAGAATGTTGTATGAATGGAACCATGTGGTATGTAATCTTTTGAGATAGGCATTTTCACTCCGTGTAATTCCCTTGAGATCCATCTAAAGTGTGTCTATCACTAGTTCATTCCGTTTTATTGCTGTGTAGTATCACATGGTTTGGACATATACAATTTCTTTGACCATTCACCCATTAAAGGACATCTAGGTTGTTTCCAGGTTAAGACCATGACAAGTCAAAATGCTCTAAGCATCCGTGTACAGGTTTTTGTGTGAAAACAAATTTTTATTTCTCTGGGATAAATGCTCAGGAGTACAATTGCTGGGTTTTGTAGCTGATGTATGTTCAGAATTTTAAGACACCACCAGACTGTTTTCCAGAGCGACTGTAACATTTTACATTTTCACTGTCAATGTATGAGTGATCCAGTTTTTCTGTGTCCTTGCCAACATTTGATCTTGACACTATTTTTCCTTTTATTTTAGCCATTCTAATAGATATGTAGTAATAACTCATTGTAGTTTTAGTCTGCATTTCAATAATTACTAATGCTGTTAAATATCTTTTCATGTGCTTACTTGCCATCTGCTTTACCTTTCTGGTGAAATGACTCTCCGTGTTTTTCGCTCATGTTCTAATTGGATTGTGTGCTTCTCTATTGTTGAATATTCAAAGTTTTTATATATTCTAGATACAAATCCTTTGTCAGATAAGTGGTTTGCAGATATTTCACTTTCACTCTGTATGTTGTCTTTTCATTGTCTTGACAGGGTCTCTGATGTGTGAAAGTATTAAACTTTGATGCCATCTAATTTATTAATTTCTCCTTTTATGGCTCGTGTTTTTGGAATATATACTACTTGAAAAATCTGTTTTACTAGCAATGAACATTGCTAAGGACTCTGCCTAGCCCTAGATTCTAAAGATTTTCTTCTTCTTTTTTTCTAAAACTTTAACAGTTTTACATTTTACATTTAAGCCTGTCATGTATTTTGAGTTAATATTTATACAAGGTGTGAGATCTTCACCAAGGTTGGGTTCTTGCCTATGGATGTCCATGTGCTCCAGCATCACTGTTGAAAGGCTGCCTTTCCTCTCTTGAATAGCTGCTGTTGCATCTTTGTCAAAATTAGGTGTGCATAATCGTGTAGCTGTATTTCTGCGTTTTCTACTCTGTACCACTGAACCATGTGCCCATCTGTTGTTCTAACCATACCTCACAAACTTGAGAACTGCAGCCATGTAAGTCTTAAAATCGCTCTACCTGATTTCAAGACTTACTTTTCAAAATTGTGCTGGCTATTCTAGTTCCTTTGTACATCTGTATACATTTTTGAAAAATCTTGTCTATATTCGAAAAGTCTTGTGGTAATTTTGCTTGCAGTTGCAGTAAAGAACTGACATCTTTAGTACATTTTATTTAAATCATCTTTTTATTTTTTTCAGCAATTTTGTAATTGTTAGCACACAAGTCTTGTGTATGTTTTGTTTGACACACACCAAAGTATTTCATTTTTTGAGTCGTTGTAAATGATATTGTGTTTTAAATTTTAGTGCCCATATGTTCATTGCTAGTACAACAGATTTTTTGCAAGTAGTATAATTGAATATTTAGCTAGTATCCTATGACATTCCTGAAGACACTAATTTATACTAGAAATTTTAATTTTTATAGATTCCTTGGGTTTTGTATACAGAAAATCATCTTATCAGCAAATGGAAAGATTTTGTTTATTTATTTACAATCCGTATGCCTTTAAGTTTCTTTTCTTACCTTATCGTACTGGCTAGCACTTCTAACACTATGTTGAATAACATTGATTGAAGCACTTTTTTATCTTGACCCTTATCTTTGGGTGAAAGCACTTAGCCTTTCACCATTAATCATAATGTTATTAGTAGGTTTTTGTAGATGTTCTTTATCAAAGTGAGGCAGTTTCTCTATTCCTATTTCTTGGATTTTTTTTTTAATCATGAATGAGTTTTGAATTTTGTCATATGCTTTTTTTTTTTTTTTGCATCAGTGAATATAATCAAGTGATTCTTTTTTTTTTTTTTTTTTTTGGCCTGATAGTATGATATACTACTTTGATTTTTTAAATATTGAACCAGGTTTGCATCCCCAGAATGAACTCTACCTGGTTATAATACTATTTCCTTTTATATGTTGCTAATTTATCTTTGATAGTGTTTTGTTAAGGATTTTGGAGACCATACTTGTAAGAGATATTTGTGTGTACTTTACTTTTTTGTGATATTGTCTTTCTCTAGCTTTTGTGTCATGCCAATACTGTATTCATAAAATGAATTATGAAGTATTGACTCCTGTCCGTTTTCTGGAAGAGATTGTGAAAAATTAGTGTTAATTCTTTTTTATATGTTTGGTAGAATTCTCCAGTGAAACCATGTGGTCTGAAGGTTTTTTTAATGGAAAATTGTATAAATTGTAAATTAAGTTTACTTAACAGGTATAAAGCTATTCAAATTATCTATTTAATCTTTGCTGAATTATTTTAGTTTGCATTTTTTAAGGAATTGTTCCATTTCATCCAATTCACAAACATTATGTTGTAGGGTTGTTTGTAGTATTCTTCTCTTACGGAATGAATATTTGTTTTTCCTGCTCACAAATTTGTATGTAAAGTCCTAACCTCCCAATGTGATTGTATTTGCAGGTGCGACATTTGGAGGTCATTAGGTTTTGATAACGTCAGGAGGGTAGTGTGCTCACAATAGAATTCATGTCCTTATAAGAGGAGGAGGATACCGCATCTCTCTCTTTCTCCTCCGTGTGAGGATGCAGAGAGAAGACAGCACTCTACAAGCTAGAAAGACGGCCGTCACCAAAACCTGAGTATTCGGGCACCTCGATCTTGGAATTCTCAGTCTCCAGAATTGTGAGAAATTGTCTGTTGTTTTAGCCCCACAGACTATGGTATTTTGCTGTAGCAGCCTGCATTGACCCAACATATCTATTATCCTTTTGACATTTGTAGGTTTTCTGGTTTTATCTCTCATTTTAAAAAGCATTTTTAGTAGGCCGGGCGTGGTGACTCACTCCTGTAATCCCAGCATTTTAGGAGGCCGTGGCGGGTGGATCACCTGAGTTTGAGACCAGCCTGCCCAACATGGTGAAACCCCATCTCTACTAAAAATATAAAAATTAGCCAGGCATGGTGGCGGGCACCTGTAATCTCAGCTACTCAGGAGGCTGAGGCAGGAGAATCGCTTGAACCCAGGAGGTAGAGGTTGCAGTGAGCCAAGATCATGCCACTATACTCAGCTGGGGTGACAGGGTGAGACTCCATCTCAAAAAAACAGAACAACAACAAAAATGTATTTTTAAATGACTTGAAACATCCATCTTAATTTTTAAGTACATTATAGATATCTAAATTCTAATATATCTGAAGCAGATCTGTCGATTCTCTTAACTCTAGAAGACTACACAACAGTATTAATTTGTATTTATTTATATTTTTAAGGTTTTAATTGGCAAATAATACTTGGCATATATTTATAGGGTACAATATGATGTTTTGATATATGTGGTTATTGCAGAAAGATTAAACCAAGATGATTAGCAATTTGATTACCTCACCTACTTATCTTTCTGTGGTGAGAATGGTTAAAATCTACTCTTCACAATTTTGAAATATATATTGTTAGCAGCTATGGTCATCGCATTGTACAATTGATCAATAAAATTTATTCCTCCTGTTTAGCTGAAACTTTGTACCCTTTGACCAACATTCTTCTTTTGTCCATCAGCCCTTCCCTCTCATCCTCTGGTAAATACCATTCAACTCTTTGTTCTTATGAGTTTAACTTTTCTAGATTCCACATATAAGTGAGATCATACAATACTCGTCGTTCTGTGCCTGGCTTATTTAACTTAGCATAACATCCTTGAGGTTCTTCCCTATTATCACAAATGACAGAATGTCCTAATTTGTATAAGGCTAGATATTATTCCAATGTGTATATATACCACATTTTTTAATTCATTTGTTGATGAACACTTAGATTGCTTCCATATCTTGGCTATTATGATTCATGATGAAATGAACATGGAAATGCAGATATCTTTTTGACATACTAATTTCAATTTTTTATATATATCCCCAGAAGTAGTTTTGACAAAGGTGCCAAGAACACACCATGGGGGAAGGACAGTGTCTTCAATAAAAGGTGTTGGAAAAACTGGATAACCATATGTAGAACGAAACTGGACCTTTATCTCACATCATCTACAAAAATATTAACTCAAAATAGGTTGAATACTTAAATGTAAAACCTGGAACTGTGGTACTACTGAAATATAGAGAAAAAGCTTCAGGACATTGGTATGGACAATGATTTCTCATAAAGGACCCCAAAAGCACAGGCAACAAAAGCAAAAATAGAGAAATGAAATTGCAGCAAACTAAAAAGCTTCTGCACAGCAAAAATCAAAAACAACAACAAAAACATAATGAAAAGATAACCCACAATTGGGAGAAAATATTTGCAGACCATACATCTGATAAGGGGTAACATCCAAAATATGTAAGAAACTCAAATGGCTCAATAGCAAGAAAACAAATAACTCGATTTAAAAAATGGGCAAAGCACCTGAACAGGCATTTCTCAAAAGATGACATACAAATGACCCATAGGTTCCTGAAAAAACAGTCAACATCCCTAATCATCAGGGAAATGCAAATTAAAATCACAATGATCTATCACTGCACATCTGTTAGAATGGCTATTAGACAAAAGACAAAAGATAACAAGTATCCTAAGGGCGCAGAGAAAAGGGAACCTGGGTATACTGTTATTGGGAATGTAAATTATAATAGTACAGCTATTTTAGAATACAGTATGGAGGATCTCAAAAAAACTCAGAATTACCATACGATCCAGCAATCCCATAGCATTTCTATGTCATCAACTCATTAAATTTACCCATTCAGTTATTCATGTCCCAAACTAATTCATCCTTTATTTTTTCTTTCCCTCATGTCCCTATTCAGTGTACCAAACTATACTGATTCTGTTTTCAATTACATCCAGAAACTGACTACCTATATTTCCACTCCAGGCTATGCCACCATTGTTTCTCACCTGGACCGCTGTGACGCCCCCTCTCATGTGTTCCTTTTCCTCCCTTGCTCCCTAGCAGTTCATCCTTTACATAGCAGGCAGATCACACAAGTCCCATATTCCCTAGAGTGGCTTTCTGGCAAAAAGCCTGAAATCTGAATCGCTTACCCCAGCTATAAGGCTTCACATACTGCCTACTGTAGCTCCCGACTTCATCCATGAAAATGTCTCCCCGAAGTCTCCTCTGGCTCAGCATGTTTCAGCAGCCACACCCTTCTTTCTGTTCCTTAAGGATGCCAAGCTCATTCCCAGCTTGGGGTATTTGCACAAGCTGTTTCCTCCACCCAAGGTGCCCTTTACCCTAAACATCTCACGGTCAGTTCCTTCGTGTAATGTAAACTCCTGCTTAACTTCTTTTCTTAGAGATCTCTTTCCTGACCTCTCAACCTACTCACTTTCTATTCTGCCAGCTGGTTTTAATGTTTTCTCCTGGTTCAACAACACTGACTCATGTGGGATATGTTCTTATTATTTGGTAACTTGATGTTTTCTTTGTTGAGGTGTAAGCTGCATGAGAACAGAGGCTTTGCCTTTCTCAGTTACCACTGTGTTCCCAGCACATAGAACCATGTCTAGAACATAATAGGTTCTCAGTATATAATTGCTAGATCTATGAATAAAAGTATTGTGCTTAACGTTGTCCATTCCCATCTTATTTTACTCTCCAACAAGTAAATAAAATATGCATTCTAGTCCCACTTTTGGAGATAAGGTAATGGAGTGTTCAACTGATTAAACCAACTGTTGAACTATGATTGTGTATTTCTCCTGCCTGTTTCAAACTTAGGGATGCCATCACTCATGATAAATGCGTAGGAGAAAGAACTTCAAAAAGCATGTTGCTGATCTTTGTGTATGAGTCTATTTATATCTTAAATACTTTCAATTAAAGTTCTGAAAATTCCTAGAAAGCATGCTTTGTTATTCCATTTAAATGGTTAGCCTGGTTAGACCCCTGAGACTGGTGGGAATGGGGAAGAGTTCTAGAAGAGAATGAGTTTCTGTTCAATGTGTTTCAGTCTGTGAGTCCAGGAGTGCTTCTTTCTTTAGTGTAGAAGAACATCATTTCTTATGTAGTATTGTTGGGAATTATCAGTTTCAACTAGAATTATTGCAGCTGTCAGAATATGAAGCCAAAAGACCTGTCTCGGATTTAAAATATGGCCCCATCTGTGCTAAATCTCACAGATACAATATTTATGTTTATACAGAACAAACAAAAATAAACAAAAAACTCTTGGAG
This sequence comes from Macaca mulatta, assembly GCF_049350105.2. Classification (NCBI taxonomy): domain Eukaryota; kingdom Metazoa; phylum Chordata; class Mammalia; order Primates; family Cercopithecidae; genus Macaca; species Macaca mulatta. The sequence continues at coordinate 20,747,475 of NC_133410.1, read as the reverse complement.
TATAAATTAAGAGTGTAGACAAATCCTAAAACCTGCCTAAGGCACTTAAGAATTCAGGAAAACCGCTTTTTCAGAGAAGGCAAGCCTGTAGTTTTCTGGCTTCCACAGCAACTGCCTCTTTCCCAGTGTCTTAAAGGGAAAGTACTTTGTGAAAATTGCAAATCCTTGCCATTGTTCTGGCTATTAACTTTTAAAAAGTTGATTGGTAGGGAGATGGTTGTATTTGCATTGTTGAAATATGAAGAAACTGAGGCACTTCTTTCTCTTAGGACAAGACAGCAAATTAGTTTTGGAGCTCTGTTGCCTGGAGGCAATGTAGAGGGCTTAAGATTTGTGGTTTCTAGGCTACTGTGTTTTAAAGGAGACAATTATATATACTAATTTCCAAATACCTGAGCCCATGCGCTGTGCAGAAAATGTAGCCAGTTTTAAGAAACAGCTTATTTTCTACCTCTAAGCCCATGAAGAATACATTTATCCCTGACAAAATAGCATTGTCCCCAGGTGGTGGTAAATCGTCAAGTCTGTTTAGAATCAGGGTCAGCTTCTCACATGAGCCTTTTCCCCATGTAGCCTTCCTGAATCTGATTAACACCGTGTCAGGGAGTTGTCTGATGTCTGACCTTGAGCAGCATACTTCCCTCTCCCCACCTCCTTTTTTTGGGAATCATTCATTTTGTACAGCCTCGGGCCCTGAGATTCCTCCCCAGCAGGCTGGAGTGCACTCACACATTCCCTTTATTGGTATCCGAAGGGTTTCAGACCCAGTGACCTGTCATCTGTCTTCTCACCTGCTTACATGCTGATTCACTGATGAGCTGGCATCACAGGCCCCGCCTCCCTCTGAATGGTCTGTGAGGTTGCAACTGCTTCTGGAGAGGGGATGCCGAGCCGAACCAGAGCTGGGATACTACAAGTGTGAACCGGCAGCCTATCTGTTGCCACAGAAGAACTTGGTCACCACACTGAGAAGCCGTGTTTTCTCACCTCCCTGTTACTGTTGTAGCTGTATCTGGCTTCTCTAGCATTTTAAAGGAATTTCTGATTGAGGCGCTAACAGCTAATTCCACAGGAGTTGTAAGGCAGCCTGTGCATAAACTGAGACAGAAGTTTCTCCTCAGAGACTGTCTTTTTTATTATTATTATTATTGGCAAAGACTTCTGGCTCTCCTCAGAGGAATACCTTGTTGCTTAAGATGAGTGGCTGTAGAAAGCGGTGTAAACGGGAAATATTGAAATGTGCCCAGTACCTTCTCAGACTATTAACAGGTTCTCTTCATACAGGTAATGACTTTTTTTTTTTTTTAATAGAGGCTAGTAGAGCATGGTAATGAAGTTGAAATGGAATAGGAAAGACTCACTATTTCTTTGTTGTGATTATTTTTAATGTTGTCAATAAAATGCAACTGTATTTGCTGAGATTTATGTTTCTAAAAATGTGTGCAGTGCAGCTCTTTTAGGGGTAAAACTGAATTCTGTGGATGTATTTTTTTTATGTCTTCAAGACAGTGTTGTTGGTAAATTTCAGGAAACAGTATCTGCAGAGTAGAAAAATTTTTTTTTTTTTTAAATACATGATCGTGCAAGGGGTTTTTCTCTTCTTTCCTGCTTGCTGCAGTTTACTGGAAAAGCATACAGATTTTCTTCCTGCAGATATTTAGAAATTCTCTAGAACTCTTTGATTATTATAATCCACAGATTATTTCCAGTGTGTTTGATCATAGGGCTTGGCCGTGAAAGAGCTAAGGATATTTCTTTTGGATCTCTGAGTTCCTTGCAAATTGTGAGCAAAATATGAAAACAGCTGTAGAGTAAAATGTCCATGCGAGGTTTGATATTTGTTTCATTGCAGTGGATTTCAATGTTTAAAAATTTGCACGATTGAAATAGAAACTCTATTTAAATCTTAAGTGTTGATAGCAAGAAAGTATTTTTAAAATGTTCCAAAATTATGAGGCTAAACCAACAGTTTTGTTGCCCATGAAATTCCTAGGCAATGCCGTCATTAAGTTAGTGACAGGTGGGACCAAAATTACTTGACACTGATAATATATATCTTTTTAACGGACCATCAAACTTCTGAGAGACAAATCTTGGTTAATAGAACACCATACTTTGATTCTGGTCGTAAAGAACTGTTGTGAGCTTTATTTTTCAAATACTGACCTGTATTTGTCTTCTTTAAATGAAGAGAAAAAAAAGAGTAAAGAAACTCACACACTGTAAATAAGTAAGGATGATGTCAGGATGATGTGCCATTTATGATATCATGTCACATTTGACAATGAGCAAGAGGTGATGTGCTGATATAAAGCTGAGAGATGAATTTGAGCAACATTTTACCTAAGAAAGTAAAGTCTTCATGATAATTAACAAAACTGCATATGCAATTATGTTAGTGTAATAAGGGAAAACCATTTTAAGAGAATAACTGACAATCAAATGATTTTAGAGAGCCTCATTAAATATTAATAGATATTAAGAGGATTTTTAATATCCTAATGTTAATTTCCTGTTAATATCCGCATTTTAATCTTTAGGTAATGTGAATTGTGGTGACTTTGGATATTCTTTAAGGAATAATCGTTGAGAGTCTGTATCTGACTTTTGCCAGCTCGGAGCTCTGTGGTGGTTCTCATGCGGTCTTCACCTTTAGATTACAAATGTTTAGTCCCATCACTATGACTTTGACGTTACCAGCATATTCGCTTTCAACATTCAAGTAAGGATGATGTACCATTTATGGTATCATGGCACATTTGAAAATGAGCAAGAGGTGATCTTTCACCTTGCCATGAAACTAGAGAAATATTTTATAAAAGAAAGCTTTCCATGAGGTTTCCATGGTTGTCTGTCCTTTCCTCTCTGATAGGGCAATCCTAAGGTTCTATCTGTTTCTAACTGGATTTAGGTGCAGTTTTCTGCCTGTCTAGCTCATTCTGTTTGTTGAATAGTTTTCTTAAACTTTTGATTTCAAAGAATTTTACGAAAATGGTAAGTGGTTGTGAAGCTGTAAACCATAGGTATTAAATCCAAATTACTGTGGTTGGTACTTTATCACTGGATGGTACTTTAATATATGGAAATTATGGAAAGCTAGTATAGCAGCAATATTTTAAGCTTTATTCAATGCATATTTAGAAATCACTCTAAGTGGGATTGCTTTCTTTTTGAACCACAGGAGAAACAAAAAGAAGCACAGCATCTTTGAACTTTGAGAACAAGGACCGACAGATTATCATAAAGTAGTAACATAGATTTATGACCTGAGAAATGTGATTACAGCAACCTGTTTCTTGTAAAAATTCTTTTCGGCTCAGTCTCTTAATACTAAATTTTGTGATATCTACCCAGAATCTTTACAACTCCTCAAAATGCTACTTGGAAAAGTCAATTTATGCATTTGCTAGATGCTGTGGTAATATACACCATTGATATTGCAGAGTCTAATGTAAAATTCATTAGGACATTTTCAAGTCCTTTAGCTAAGTAATTAATGAAGAAGTAGGAAACAGAGTTGAACTAGCTTAAAAAATTTCCTTTAAAGTTCGATATGCAGGCAGCCGCTAATCGTATCCTGAGCAATCAGCATGCATCTTTGTAGTTATCAAAAATTTAAAACAGCACGAACATGTCTTGGGTGATTTTTTTCTTTTTACCAACAATCCCTTTATTTTTATTTTTTTGGTCAATCATGTTATCTGAGGAAATAGTGATTTTGTTTTACATTTGAAAACAGGTTAATTCTGAAATATATAATTTTATTTTTGACAGCTGCTTCTCATTTGATGCCAAAATGGGCCATTTATATAAACATAGAACATTGGAAGTGCAAAGAAACTTTTGTGGATACAAACTTTCCTTCAATTTGTCTTATTAGTGTTATCACAAGTTAGAGAAAAGCAGTTTCCTTTTGTGAGAGCTTTTCATGTAAGTTTTGGCAATGCCTAGGATTGCTTACAAATTAAAAATTTAATTTGATTTCTAAAATAATTTTTTTAAAGAGTACAGATTCAAAGGTAAATATTTGTCCGGCTAAAATAAGATACATCTATTTTCCCTGAAACTTCCTACATATTTTTTATCATGGCAAATCACTTCTCAAAGAGTGTATTTTACAAACATATGTAATGTCTGTATTAATCATAAAAACACAAGCATTTAAAAAATTTATTTGTTATGTATAGTAAATCACAGAAATCCATATGCAAATATTACAAGTTAATGACCTCAGTTCATTGTAGGATCAAGTATCCTGTTTTCTTCTCAGTTTGAGACCTGCCTCTTGATGTACCATATTACATTCAATTCTAGATGAGGCTCATGCTACCCAATATATTCTTGTACACCTAAATAAATGGAGATAGGTCTTAGGATTGCTCCAAGAATATGACGCTTCTATCAGTGGGCAATTTGTGTATCATAGGAACCCATACAACACCCTATCATATGAATGATTTGTGTATCGTAGGAACCCATACAACACCCTATCATATGAATGATTTGTGTATCATAGGAACCCATACAACACCCTATCATATGAATGCCGCCCCATTGAGAAGGATGAATGTTATTGCTGATATCATGTTTTTGAACTGTTTCTTCTTTATGTGCAAAATTTAGTATTGTCATGTTTTAGGGTACTTATTTGAAGGTTGTTTTGACATTTTTCAATATTCTGTATGTTGTTTGCTTGAAAAGTCAAGACCTGAACACATTTTTCTATTAGCAAGAATTCCCCAAATATATGTGTGTGGTGGTTATTGCCTGGAGCTCTGTTTCAGGCTTCAGGCCTGAAAGTTATAGGCATGTCCAAGTTCAATTCTCCACCTAAGGGAAGCAAAAGCAATTTAAACCCCAAAATTCTGTGAAACACTGAATTGCTGTTTAACTACTGGGTTAAAGTATTTCAAATTTTGTGAAATTATTAAAAGCAGGAGGTAAGAATTCATCATTCCATCAAGTAGAGAGCTTTAGATCAAAGGATGAGAGAGAGAGATGGTGCACATTTGACATATGTTTCACAAGTTTTCACTGAGTGGTTTCCAGCCTTAAACTTGACATCATTGAAGTATTGTGGGACAAGTCACCACAGGCTAGACATATAAATACTTACTTTTTTTTTTTTTGAGACGGAATTTTGCTCTATTGCCTAGGCTGGAGTGCAGTGGCGCGATCTCAGCTCACTGTAACCTCCGCCTACCAGGTTTTAAGCAATTCTGTCTGCCTCAACCTCCCGAGTAGCTGGGATTACAGGCGCTCACCACCAAGCCCTGCTAATTTTTGTATTTTTAGTAGAGACGAGGTTTTCCCATGTTGGCCAGGCTGGTCTTTAACTCCTGACCTCAGGTGATCCACCCACCTCAGCCTTCCGAAGTGCTAGCGTTATAGGCATGAGCCACCATGCCCGGCCTTAAATATTTTTTTATACTACATTTTTGAAGTCTGAAGAGAAGGTAAGAGGTGATCCTAAGCAAAATCAGAGACTTAAAGTTTTTCTCTGGCCATGTGCCCTTCCATTTTCTGTTCTCTTCTTCCCCCCTGGAGATGATAGAACAGAGAATTGTATTTCCAACCTCTCTCCCCTATGTATTCTCTCATCCCCCAGCCAGCCACATTTACACATAGGGCAGACACATCTCACACAAAGGATGTGCCCCTAAAGACCTCACATAAATACACACGAGCAAAATTCAAGCTGAATCTTGGCAAAAAATAAATAAAATAAAATAAAATAAAATGACAGGATTTTCTATTTCCCAGTTCAAGTGGCCCTGGCATGTGGCAGTCAAATAGTTTATATTCTCTTGGCCTGCCTGCTCTGACATTATGCTATTCCTGATTTTTTTTCAACTTTTCAATCAATTCTTTCCAATTTTGCTGATAAAACAAGATTATATTTCGTATAGCATCATGTAAAATTTGCATTATTCAAATACATATAAAATACCACCATGTTACACTGTTTTCTTGTGCTATTTCTTCCATCGAAATCTATTCTCAAGCAAAAAGAAAGCAAAGAAAAATGATGTTTACACTTGACTGCCAATGAATTTATGGCACTGTTACTTTTCCCAACAGAGTTTACATTTTAAACTTTATCAGGATAATTATTTTGTCCTGTTTAAGTTTATAATCAGGATTAAAGGGACATTTGTGGAGAATTCATAGTCTTGCTTAATCTTCTTATAATCTGCCATTTCTGCCAAATCTGATTACAGGATCCCTGATTGAACAGACAAAACACTTATATATATAGGTAACTGGTTGCCGTCTTGAATTTCAGAAAGAAATTTGCATGTTAATGTTTTATTACATTGCAAATTATGTTCTTTTTCCTATAATTAGCATATTAGGTAAGCTTGCAGGGTTAAAGCCTCTTCTTTCCCAAAGAAGACTGTTTTTATCATTGTCATAACTTTAAAGTAGTAAGTGGTCTGATCTCATAGTCTTAGACGTGGTAAACTCTTAAAACTCACTTGTTTACTGATTGGCTAAACTAATCAATATGTTGCACATGGTTTAAAGGGAAGAGCTCATATTCGTAGAAAGAGCTGCATTTGGCCCTGTGCGGTGGCTCACACCTGTAATTCCAGCACTATGGGAGGCCGAGGCAGGTGGATCACCAGGTCAGGAGTTTCAAGCCAGCCTGACCAGTTTGGTGAAACCCCTTCTCTACTAAAGATATGAAAAAATAGCTGAGCATGGTGGCGGGCGCCTGTAGTACCAGCTACTCAAGAGGCTGAAGCAGGAGAATCGCTGGAATCCTGGAGGCAGAGGTTGCAGTGAGCCAAGATCATGCCATTGCACTCCAGCCTGGGCAACAGGGTGAAGCTCTGTCTCAAGAAAAAAAAGAAAAGAAAAGAAAAGCTGCATTTGCCCCTCTTGCTAAAGGTAATCAGAGCTTTCTTACCAGAAATTTCAGCACTTCCAAATCAGTGCATCGTTTAAGTACGATACAAGACAAAGACTAGAGGATATTATACATTGATTGTGATCTGTATTAGTTCTGTTTCTGACAGGAACGAGATCTTACACTCCAGAAAAGAATGTGATAAAGTGACTCTGTATTGGAGCAATAAGGAGTCATGTGTATTCTCCAGCTGGTAACAGTGAACTATTGAAGAGGCAAGAGATAGGAACCACTTCCAGAGCCTGGAGAGGAAAACTGTGTCCAGAAAGCTTCCAGAGTGGCGGCCTTGAGTACAGGAATATAGCCTACCCACAGAGGCCTGATAGGAAGAAAGCTCAGGGAAGAAAAAAATGCTGGTCTCATTTTTCTCCTACTTTCAGAGTTTCTGCTACTGCTTCCATTGTCTGACCCCATCCTAGAAACCTGCAGGAAAGCTACTCTAAGCAGGAGAAATATGTTCATAGCAGTATTGATTATTTTATATTCACTCACCGCTGGTATAACCACTGACTGGGCTTTTTTATTTAAAATTTGTCACAGTGGTCAAGTTGCTTCCCCTCAAAAGATATTGAAGGTGGCATGAGCAAGCTAATCGTATCTCTGGGTCATGCAGAGGTTCCTATCATTCTACCACATCGTTCACTATCATTGTTTATCTTTTACTTTGACCGTAAAACTCCTCTCAAATATTTCTCTGTATATTTTTTTTTACATTCCAGAAGTAAAGCAAACCTATACGTTCAAACAGATTGACTCTGTATTCCGAGAGAATGTCATTATGATCAGCTAAATTAAATGATATTTGAAACTAATGTGATGTTTGTTATTATGGGAAGATGTTATTACAACTCAGTGAGATGTTGCTGTGGTTTGTGTTTGTTAGGCACGTTGACGTCTGTGTTACTCTGTTTTGCATTGCTGTAAAGGAATACCAGAGGCTGGGTAATTTATAAAGACAAAAGATTTACTTGGCGTATGGTTCTGCAGGCTGTACAAGTATTGCACCAGTATCTGCCTGGCTTCTGGTGATGCCTCAGGAAGCTTACAATCATGGTGGAAAGTGAAAGTCGAGCAGATGTGTCACATGGCAAGAGAGGAAGCTAGATGAGGGGAGGTCCCAGATTCTTTTTAACAATCAGATCTGTCAGTAACTCATTACACTGGGGAAGGCACCAAGTCATTCATGAGGGATCTACACCCATGATCCAAACACCTCCCACCAGGCACCATCTCCAACACTGGGCATCACATTTCAACATGTGATTTGGAGGGAACAGAACATCCAAACCATATCAACAGCTTTTCTTGGGCGAAGTTTATTTTCTCTCTAACACTGTTTTTCCAGTCTTGGGATATTTTTGTGGGCTTGGGAAGATAAGATCTGAGGAACTTCCCTTAACTGTGGAAGAAAAGTCCAACTGACCATGACAGAGGTCATCACTGAGGTTTGTGTGTGTGTGTGTGTGTGTGTATGTACAATATATACACACACACGTATGTACAATGTATATACACACACATATACATATATATGCAATATAAACTAGTTTTGCCAACAAATCAGTTTTTAGCAAGTCCCTGCAAAATATGGCTCTGTGCCTAAGGTTATCTATTTCTCCTGCCTAATAGAGATATAGCAGTGGCATCAGGATGTCCCAAGATATTCTTTATTTGGTGCTAATGTTCACTTTATGTTTTTAGAGGAGGGCAAATAAAGCCCTGCAGTGAATCAACATATAATAATGGCTGAGGATGGCCAATGAATCATTATTTTCCAACTTCAGGAAGAACAAATCTGAGAGTAGGACTGAATGAGTGGCCAGGGTGGGCATAGAAGGACTGTGCCAAGGTTTGGCATAAGGGAGCATTTCATCGTTGTATGTATCATCATAAAAAGCATTTCGTCACTTGACACCCTTCTTTACTTGTCTCATATCCGGACTATTAGGCTTTGTTTTGCTTCCTCTAATGTCTTTTCATCATAGTCTTAATCACAATAATATACATATATTACATTATAACTGAAAAAAGTTTGTATTCTGAAAATGTGTTCCAGGAGAACTGTTCTCTCTGCTCAACCCCCAGTCATTCTTCTGAGAGGCAACAGCACAGCATAGAGCTGTGTCAGAATTCCAGCTTCATTCCTAACCCCACAATTGGGAAGACCAGTTAGATGACCCCTCTAAGCTGGGTCATCGCATCTGCAAAATGGGGATCTTTGTATAATTATTTCTGTTGCTGGCACACATTTAACACATTTGTCACTATTACTGATCTGGTATCTATAGGATGTTCTGTTAGTTTTATTCAAATTAAATTTTCACTAAAGATAATTGAAATACCTAATCATTATATGCTTCCTGGTAATTAGGAGTAAATAGAAACCAACCTATATAAATGACTGCAATTTTTAAACTCACTTGCCTTTAATTTTATTAGTTTTCAACAACTATAATAGCCATTTATTCATTCAACCAACATTTATTAAGTGATTGTTAAGAGCTGAATCTCGTGGTTCTGCTGAGCTATTTCTTCATGATTCCCAATTGCCCTGTGTCAACTTGCCAGTACAGCAAATAAATATGAAGCAGTTAACTCAACCAACCAACATATGCTAAGATTTCAAAAAGCAGAGGAAAACTATCTCTTGCTATTTCAGTCAAGGACAGTTTTAGGCAAGGACAATGGGCAAGGTAGGTGAAGCAACGAGACTGTAAAATATGTTCCTCTGAAAAAATTAGAAAGAGGCTTATGAGAGGGGAGCCAAGCAGGAAGGGCGAGGAAGCAGCTGGGGAGAGAGAGGATTAGTGGGATTATTTGTAGGAACAGGGAGTTTTGCTAAAAAGCTAAATTGTCCACACAATCCAGATTGCTGCAGAAACTACCGGCCAAGCCCAACAGAGGGTCCTGTTGTCTGTCTGGAGCAATATTTCCGTGGCTTTTTGAGTGGTCAGGTAGGAAATGTTGCATTTTATCAATTAAACACCTGTTCAGATCCTATTTTCTTTCCTTGGAACCCTGCTTCATTCTGTGATGTATATTGATTTATTTTCTTTTTGAGCTCTGATAGTACAAGTTGTCTGTCCCATATTGTTCAGCATTTAATTACTAGTCAACCCTGTATATTGAACAGATTCAGGTGTTCAAGTTGTATCTCAGGTAGATCAGGATCTTCTAAATGACAGAAAACCTGGTTCAGTATCTCATCATTGAAATGCTTGGACCAGCAGTGTTTTGGTTTTTGGACGCTTCTGGATTTTGGAATATTTGCAGAATATATACTGGTTCAGCATTCCTAATCTGAAAATTTGAAATCCAAAGTGCTCCACTGAGCATTTCCTTTGAGTGTCCATTGAGCATTCAGAAAAGTTCAGATTTTGGAGCAGTTTGGATTTCATATTTTTGAATTAGGGATACTCAACCAGTAATACTTAATTATCCAGCTGAACCCAAACACAGTGTTTACTGCACAGTAGTTGCTTTAAAATATAGATTATTTCCTTATGGTGTTGTGAGAGGATATCATAAATAAATATGTGTCTTTGCCCATATAATTTAATGTGTTCATTTCTGCATCACATTATTAGACTTAAGCTATACTATTGAGTATCTCACAGGGAGCCTAGCCCGAAGTACCAAACCTAGGGTGTGCTGGGGCTAAGGTATAAAACCAGATTTGTTAGAATCTGAACTACATCTTTGTTTGAATCTGAACTATATCTTTGTTTGACTACATAGTTTTCCCCTGTCAAATTCAAATTCACCCTTAAGAGCTGTGTGATTACTTTAATTCTCAGCTCAAATATCACCTAGTGAGACATCTCCTGACCATCCAATCCAAAAGAACCCCTCCCATACATATTTTCATATTATCATTGTCTTGAAATTTCTTTTACAGAGAGGGTCACCAAAACTGGGACATTTTTGAGAGTAAAAAGAGGCAATCTTAATAATCACAGCAGGAAAACAGGCATAAATCCAAACTGTCCCAGACAAGCTGGGAGGCATGGTAGTCTTTTCCATAAAAATTATCACTACCTAAAATAACACAGAATATTTACAAATGTCTGTAAAGGTGGAATATACACTTTTTAAAATAATTATGGGTTTTTTGCTGTTTATTGTAATCCAGTGCCTAGACCATACTGGTGCACAGTCAGTGTTCATTACATAGTCGTTGGAAGTACTACAAAATTGAACACCAGTGCTTTTAAGGGGACAAAGCTACACCATCTCCTGCCTGTTTCTTTGCATATCTTTTCCACAGTTGGTAGAATTGTGACTTCCTAATCACTTCTGATCTTGGCTACTTCAGCTGCTCATTCTAATCTCTGTTATGATTCTGCTGTTCTATCTCTGCCTGGTACTTCCTCCAATTATAAAAGTAGTTATAGATAATTGAGATTATTATAAATAATTGAAAGTGTGAATTCTCTCTAACTGTACTCAGAGGAGGTGTAACTAAATGGGGTAGGTCCTGTATATTTGCTCATTTATTTAAAAAGTCATGGATCTTATGGTTGATTTATGTATAAATGTCAATGTATTTGCATTTCCTCATTTTTCTACAGAGAACATAGTATATGTATAATGGTTGAATTTTAATGTTTTTTAAATTAAAAAATACATAGTTATATCTCTATACAATAAACTAATAAATTAATATTAGAAATGTAGAGGTTCCTCCCATCTTCAACTATGGTAAAATTACTGGAAACAAAAAGATACAGCCTTGGCTGTACTATCATTTTAGAGATTTTACACGCGCACACAAACATATTACCATGCTTTGAGTAAAGTATTACCGGGCTTTAAGTTGATCTGTTCTCTAGCTGCAGTTTTCTTCTCCTGGAGAAATTAGTAAATTTTCTGGGCTCAATATCATTACCTCTACAATGGGAAGATTTTTATTTTGCAAGGTCACCAGATTAGGATAAGTGACTCAATGCCTGCCAAGTCAGTCACGTCCCTGTTCTATAATATGTTAAGATACATAGAGCCTGTTTTATGATAAGAGATACAAAAAGAATTTCGTAATCATCTTGTAATTCCCTGAGCCAAACAAAAGTCAAAAGGCTTTGAAGAGCTAGGAAGCCAGTTCTATAAAAAGCTTTTAGAACTTTAAAGATCAGTTTTATGCTGTGTCTACTGAATTCCCCCAAGGGAAACTATATAGCCAAGGGCTGGGCATGTTCCCAAATCCATGCAAATGTTCCCTCCAATGATGCCCTCCTAGCCTGTCTTCAAGTAAAAGCACGAACCCTGAACTTGGAAGGCTGAGAAGCTCTTTTGCACTCAAAGTGGTACAAGTCCTGAAAACAACGGCAACAATATAGACAACATTATGTTTATCATGTCACTCATGTAAAGATTTTTTTTGCGTCAGAATGTATTCTTGGATCATAGACATGTTACATCTCAATGGATCTTAAAAATCATTTGGTCAGGCTGGGTGCAGTGGCTCACGCCTGTAATCCCAGCACTTTGGGAGGCTGAGGCAGGCAGATCACGAGGTCAGGAGATCGAGACCATCCTGGCTAACACGGTGAAACCCCGTCTCTACTGAAAATACAAAAAAATTATCTAGGCATGGTGGCGGGCACCTGTAGTCCCAGCTACTCTGGAGGCTGAGGCAGGAGAATGGCGTGAACCCGGGAGGTGGAGCTTGCAGTGAGCCAAGATCACACCACTGCACTTCAGCCTGGGCGACAGAGCAAGACTCCATCTCAAAACAAAAACCAAACCAAAACAAACAAACAAACAACAACAAAAAAATCATTTGGCCTGCTTTCTTTATTTTCAGAAGAGACAATTGAACCTTAGTTATTCAAGTGATATTACCAAGATTATAACAGCTAATTGGTTCATGTACTGATTATTACTCTCCCATTCCACAAGCACATTATTCTCACAACCTTACATTGTGAAAAGTGCCTCAGGTGGTGGCTTGGTGGGGTAGAAACACTTAGACTTGGCAGACAAAATGATCTGAACTTTTATCTTAGCACCATCACATCTTAGCAGGTGACCTTGGACAAGTTCATATTCCCCCCATGATACCAGTTTCCTCATCGGAAAAAATAAAGCAATCCCAATTCAAGGTGCCACTGAGTACTTTTACAAGCCAGCATTTGTAAGGACAGTGACTGGAATCAGTACTCATTCAAATAGCACTAAGTCCTATTTCGGATACTTATATATCAGTGTAGTACATTATTTTAAATTCCTTAGAAAATGTTAAAATGTGTTCACTTTCTATTGATTTTAAAATGTTCCAAATTAGGTAAAACATATGACTCAAAGACCTCCTTCATAAATGATAATATTATAAATTAATATACTTAAAGGGTTTTACTTAATTATGCTTTAATACTCTCCTGCCAAAAGATATTTTCCTACCCAAAAATGTCAGATGACTTGTATATTGCACAAATATGTGCAATATATATTCTTGCTAACACTTTTTGAGTCTAAACTCCTTAATTTTCAAAAAATTTGTAATTAAGTTTTTTTTTCCCACCAAAAATAAGATTAACTATTAATCTTGGCTTTCTCGTGGGATATGAAGTATAGTAAAAAATGGTTTACACTACAATAACATGTATACATTAGTTACTTCAGAAGCCAATATTAACAGCTACTCATTCTTTAAATTATTTATGAAATATTATAAAAGCATGAGAGATTTGCATAGATGTTAAAGTCCTATTTTAAGGAAAGACGAACACATTTAATACATTTTATTATTTTATGTTTTAAGTCTTCAAGTATTACCAGTGAAATAAGATGGAGAGAATAATTTTATGATGAAATATGAATTTAAAACTTTCAGTTGGTATATAAATTTGAGCAGTGCACAAAGACTGCACTCTCAGAGTTTAGAATAAGAAAAGTAGTCATGGGAAGTGTGAAATCTGCCCATTCCAGCTTCTAAAACACACAAGAATTCAGGAACATGCTGCTTCCTTTTATTTCATTTAATATGGTAGCAATATTTTTATTTTAAAGTAAGCATTTTCTGTGTGCTTTCGAGATTTTTTTTTTAATTTTTATTTTAGGTTTGGAGGTACATGTGTTGTGTAAGTAAACTTGTGTCACTAGGGTTTGTTTTACAGAATTTCATTAGCCAGGTAGTAAGCCTAGTACCCAATAGTTATATTTTCTGCTCCTCTCCCTCCTCCAACCCTCCTCCCTCAAATAGGCCCCAGTATCAGTTGTTCCCTTCTTTGTGTTCATGAATTCTCATCATTTAGCTCACATTTATCAGTGAGAACATGTGGTATTTGGTTTTCTGTTCCTGCTTTAGTTTGCTAAGGATAATGACCTCCAGCTTCATCCATGTTCCCACAAAAGACATGATCTTATTTAAGCATTTTTTTTTCTAACTGGCAAGACAGTACACTATAGATCCTGACGTCTGTAGAACAATAAGTCTGTGCTTCAAATCTGGCTTCACTACCCCATCTGTACTAAAAATACAAAAAATTAGCCAGGCGTGGTGGCCAGCGCCTGTAGTCCTAGCTATTCGGGAGGCTGAGGCCGGAGAAGGGCGTGAACCCGGGAGGTGGAGCTTGCAGTGAGCCGAGATCGCGCCACTACACTCCAGCCTGGGCGGCAGAGCAAAACTCTGTCTCAAAATAAAATAAAATAAAATAAAACAAATAAATAAATAAATAAATAAAAATAAAAGTAAAAAAAAAATCTGGCTTCACCAATCACTAGTCTATGATCTTGGGCAAGTTACTTATCTGAGGTTCGGTGACCTTATGAATAAATTGGAGATAATGATAGTCCGACCTTCATGAGGTTTTTGTTAATAAAGGCAAATGACATGAAGACTTAAAATAGAGCCCGATACAATGTGTAATTGTTCAGTCACAAGTGTTTTTATTGTAATAATCTTCGTAATTTCAGCAAAGGTCTGTTGTGTCTTTCATATGTGCGGCACATTCAGAAGGTACGGTAAGGGCTTTTAAGATGCGTGAGGCAATAGCTGCGCCATAAAGGAGCTTAACATTCAGTGGAGAATCTAAAACATACAGGCATGCCTCATTGTATTGTGCTTTGCTTTATTGCACTTCTCAAATACTGCATTTTTTACAAATTGTAGTTTCATGGCAACCCTGTGTTTTGCAACACTATCAGCGCCATTTTTCCAAAAACACATGTTCATTTCATGTTTCTGAGTCACATTATGATCATTGTAATATTTCATAGTTTTTCATTATCATTATATCTTTTATGACGATCTGCGATTAGTGATCTTTGAGGTTACTATTGTAACTGTTTTGGAGTGCCAGCAGCCATACCTACATAGGACAGGGAACATAATAAATGTTGTGTGTGTTCTCACTGCTGCACTGACCAGCTATTCCCTGTGTCTTTTCTTCTCCTTGGGCCTCCATATTTCCTGAGACACAACAGCATTGCAACTAGTTCAATTAATAACTTTTTAATGGCCTCTAAGTGTTCAAGGGAAAGGAAGAGTCGCACGTCTCTCACTTTTAAATCAAAAGCTAGAAATAATCAAGCTTGGTGAGGAGGGCATGTCGAAAGCCAATATAGCTGAAATCTCATGTCAAACTGTTAGTTAAGTTGTCACTGCAAAGGAAAATTTCTAGAAGGAAATTAATATTGCTACTCTAGTGAAGACATGAATAATAAGAAAGTGAAACAGCTTTATTGCTGATATAAAGAAAGTTTTAGTGGTCTGGGTAAAAGATCAAACCTGCCTCAACACCCTCTTAAGCCAAAGCCTAATCCAGAGGAAGTCTCTGATATAGTTTGGATATGTGTCCCTGCCCAAATCTCATGTCGAATTACAATCCCCAGTGTTAGAGGTGGGAGAAAATTGGATCATGGGGGTGGGTTTCTCATGAATGGTTTAGCACCATCCCCTTGGTACTGTTCTCACAATAGTGTGTGAGTTCTTGCAATATCTGGTCATTTGAAAGTGCGTGGCATTGGCTGGGCGTGGTGGCCCATGCTGGTAATCTCAGCACTTTGGAAGGCCAACGTGGATGTAATCACTTGAGGTCGGGAGTTCGAGACCAGCCTGGCCAACATGGTGAAACCCTCTCTCTACTAAAAATACAAAATTTAGTTGGGCATGATTGTGCATGCCTGTAATTCCAGACACTTAGGAAGCTGAGGTAGGTGAATCACTTGAACCCAGGAGGCAGAAGTTGCGGTGAGCCAAGATCGTACCACTACACTTCAGCCTGGGTGAAAGAGTGAGGCTCTGTCTCAAAAAAAAAAAAAAAAATTGTGTAGCATCCCCCTCCCTCACTCTCTCTTGCTCCTGCTTTTGCTGTGTCATGTGTCTGCTCCCACTTGGCCTTCTGCCATGAGTGGAAGCTTTCTGAGGCCTCCCCAGAAGCAGATGCTTCTATGCTCTCTGTACAGCCTGCAGAACCGTGAGCCAGTGAAACCTTTTTTCTTTGTAATTTATCCAGCCTCAGGTATTTCTTTACAGCAATGCAAGAATGGTCTAATGCAGGCTCTAACTCTCTTCAATTCTGTATATGGTGAGAGAGATCGGGAAGCTGCCGAAGAAAGTTTGAAGCTAGCAGAGGTTGGTTCATGAAGAAGCCATATCCATACCACAAAAGTGCAAGGTTAAAGAGCAAGTGCTGATGTAGAAGCTGCAGCAGCTTATTCAGAAGATCCAGACGAGATCATTGATAAATGTTGTTGCTCTGAAAACCAAATTTTCCATGTAGATGAAGAAGCCCCTGGCTGGGCATGGTGGCTCATGCCTGCAATCCTAACACTTTGGGAGGCCGAGGCAGGAGGATTGCTTGAGCCCAGGAGTTTGAGACCAGCCTGATCAACATAGTGAGACCTTGTCATTTTTTAAAAAAATTAAAAATTAGCCTGGCATAGTGGCGCATGCATGTTGTTCCAGCTACTCAAGACTGTACGTAGTCCCAGCTACTCAAGACTGTACGTAGTCCCAGCTCCTTAGGAGACTGAGGTGGGAGGGTTGCATGAGCTAGGGAGATCAAGGCTTCAGTGAGCTATGATCATGCCACTGCACCCCACCTGGGTGACAAACTAAGACCCTGTATCAAAAAACAAAAATAAAGAAAAAGACTTGTATTGGAAGAAGATGCCATCTAGGACATTTATAACTAGAGAGAAGAATTTAATGCCTGGCTTCAAAGCTTGAAAGGGGAGACTGACTCTCTTTTTAGGGGCTAATGCAGCTGATGGCTTTAAGTTGCAGCAAATGCTCCTTTATCATTGTAAAAATTCCAGGGCCCTTAATAATTATGCTAAATTGACTCTGTCTCTGCTCAATAATGGAACAACCAAACCTGGATGACATCACGTCTGTTTATAGCATGGTTTACTGTATATTTTAAGCCCAGTGTTGACACCTACTGCTTAGAAAAAAATGATTACTTTCAAAATGTTACTGCTCATTGACAATTCAAGAGCTCTGATGGAGATAGACAAAGAGATTAATGTTATTTTCATGCCTGCTAACACAACATCCATTCTGCAGCCCGTGGATCAAACAGTAATTTTGACTTCCAAGTCTTATCACTGAAGAAGCACTTTCCATAAGGCTGTAACTGTCATAGATAGTGATTCCTCTGATGATCTGGGAAAAGTAAATTGAAAACTTTCTGGAAAGGTTTCACCATTCTAGATGCCATTAAGAACATTCAGGATTCATGACAGGAAGTCAAAATATCAACATTTGGCAGAAGTTCATTCTAACATTCATGGATGACTTTGAGAGGTTCAAGACTTCAGTGGAGGAAGTTGCTGCAAATGTGATGGAAATGGCAAGAAAACGAGGATTAGAAATGGGTCATGGAGATGTGACTGAATTGCTGCCATCTAAAGAACAAACTTAAATGGATGAAGAGTTGCTTCTTATGGGTGAGTAAAGAAAGTGGTTTCTTGAGATGGAGTCTACTCCTCATGAAGATGCTGTGAACAATGCTGGAATGACAGCAAAGAATTTAGACTGTTACATAAACAGTCAATAAACAGCAGTGCTTGAGAGGAATGACTCTAATTTTGGAAAAAGCTATCTTGTGGGTGAAATGCTATCAAATAGCATCATATGCTTCAGATAAATCCTTGATGAAAGAAAGAGTCAATCAATGTGGCAAACTTCATTGTTGTCTTATTTAAGAATTATACTAGACACCTCAACCTTCAGCAGCCACCATCCTGATCAGTCAATATTTGTCAACGTAGAGGCAAGACCCTCCGTGAACAAAAAATTACTTCTTACTAAAGGCTCAGATGATGGTTCGCAATTTTTTTAGTAATAGAGTATTTTTAATTTAAGATATGTACATTTTTTTTAGATGTAATGCAATAGCACACTTCATAGACTACTTCATAGACTACAGTACAGTGTAAACAAAACTCTTATGTGCACTGGGAAGCCAAGAAATTTGTATGACTCACTTTAATGTGATATTCACTTTATTGCTGTATTTTATAATGGAACCTGCAATATCTCTGAGATATGTGTATATATAGAAAATTCAATACAGGCTTGAATGTATTAAGCACCACAAGAGAAATACAGATGGTGTATCACTAGACTCCAAAGAGAAAGAGCACAGAGTGTTGGTGGCAAGAGATATATTCTTAGCATTGTTCATATTTGAACTGGGTTTCACTGGCCATGGTGTGGAGTTGGGGATTGGTATTCTCAGGAAGAGCCAAGAAACAAAGGCAAGGGTTATAAGAGATGAATGCATTGCTAGGGTTCATTTATCCAGCAGGTATTCCTTAAATGCCTACCCTTTGCTAGGTCCTCTTCTGCGAACTTTGGATACATCCATAAACAAAACATCTTAGCCTCATGTAGTGGGGAGTTGGATAATACACATACTAAGCCAGTAAATTAAATTGCATGTCAGTAGGTGATAAATACTATAGGTAAGTATACAACAGGATAAGTCGGTTTGGGAAGACTGTGGAGGTTAGAGTGTGCTTTTGTTTAACAGGGCCGTCACTATAAAATATCACAGACTACGTTGTCTAAACAACAGAAAGTTGTTTTCTCACAAAAATTGAGGCTAGAAGTCCAAAGTCAGGGTATGAGCAAGTTGGATTTTTTTCCAAGGCCTCTCTCCTTGGCTTGCAAATGGCCACCTTGTCACTGTGTCTTCATGCCATCTTTGCTGTGTGCATGTGTGCTCCTGGTATCTCCCTGTGTGTTTGGATTTTCTCTTCTTATAAGGAAATTGGTCAGACTGGATTAGGACCCAACCGAGAGGCCTCATTTTAACTGAATCACCCCTTTAAAGATCTTATCTCCAAATATGGTCACATTCTGAGGTAGTGGGGGTTAGGACTTCAACAAACAAGTTTGGGATGGAGACGTACAATTCTGTCCATAACAGTGTGGTTATAATTTAAATAGAGTGGTCAAGGTAGACTGTCAGAGAATGGCATTTGGTCAAAATCTTGAAGCAAGCAAGAGAAACATAGAAATATTCGGGAAGACAAATTTCAGGCAGACAGACCAGCCAGTGCAGAAGTCACAAGGCAGGCTGTGTTCAATGTGTTCAAGAAGCAGAAAGCAGGTCAGTTTGCTGAAACAGAGGAAAACCATGGAGTAATTGGAGAAGAAGGAAGAAGGGCAAAGGGAAACCAGATTATATGAAGCCTTTTAGGCCATGGTGAGGGCCTGAGCATATGTTGTGAGTAGAATGAGGAACCATTGCAGGATTCTAATCAGAGCAGTTACAATTAAGTTGTAGAGCAGAGGTCAGCAAACTGTAGGCTATGGGCTAAATCCAGTCTATTGGCTGTTGTTTTGCATGGTCCATTAACTAAGAATTGCTTCTACATTGTTAAATGTTGGAAACAAACATAAAAACATCAAAAGAAGATTTTATGACACTTGGAAATTATATAAAATTGAAACGTAAAGAGATAAAGTTTGCATGAAACATGGCCATGCTCATTTATTTATATATTGCCTATGGCTGCTTTTGCATTATAATGGTACAGTTGAGTAGTTGTAACAGAAACTGGCCCACAGAGCCTGCAATACTTACTATCTGACCCTTCACAGAGTAAGTTCTCTGGTCCATACTCTGGAGGGTCAAGAATAAAAACAGTGGGGCCAGGCACATTGGCTCACACCTGTACTTCCAGCACTTTGGGAGGCCATGGCAGGCAGATCACCTGAGGTCAGGAGTTCAAGACCAGGCTGGTCAACATAGTGAAACCCCATCTCTAATAAAAATACAAAATAATTAGCCAGGCATGGTGGCTCCTGGCTGTAGTCCCAGCTTAATCTCAGCTTCTTCGGAAGCTGAGACACAAGAATCGCTTGAACTCAGGAGGAGGAGGTTGTAGTAAGCTGACATCGTGCCACTGCACTCTAGCCTGGGTGACAGAGTGAGACTGCATCTCAAAAAAAAAAAAAAAAAAAAAAAAAAAGAATAGAAACAGTGGAAGAGTGGTGGCTGTGACCAGGGCGGTAGCAGTGGAGGCTGCAGTGGGAGTTAGAAGGCATTGTTGATATGGCAGAGTGAGAGAAATGATTGGAAATATGGACTGGGGAGGGCTTGTGGCATTGGCATACATTCCAGTGGAACAGGATGCCCTACAGGCCTTTGGGTGGAGAGGCCTCACCATTGCAGCAATGCTTTAGGAAACCCTATTGGTAGCAGATGGCTGCAGGGAACTAGTGGTGATGGTAAATTCAAGAGGTACTGATGGCCTGGAAATGAAGAGAGGAAGGCAATAAAAAGGTAGCTTCAAGAGCATCCTGAACACATTGAGCAACTTTTCCATTTTCTGTGCCAGTGAGGAACCTTCTGTGATAATATAGCAGTTTTCAAACAACTTTAAAAATATCTTGAAGTGCTAGAATACTAGTATTCTAATTATATACCCTTTGAATTAAAATAGAATTCTTCAAGTGAATCAGGCCAGATGCCTTTTACAAGTTAAGCCTTTGGATGTGTAATATTGAACATATGAACTCAAAAGAAGACTGTCAGTAATCCCTAAATGCTCTGAGGGACTCAGAATCTGGATTTTTAACTTATGTAATTCACATTTATTTGTAAAAGCCAAAATGTCTAACTTGGCATTTCTGTTTTTTTAAATAGACTACTTTCATAATCTGTATATCTGATCTTAAAGTATTTCTGTAGAAATCCATTATCTTTGCTAAGATTTAGTGCACGATGTATTTTTTTTTCTGAACATATACTTTAGAAGATTGATGGATGAAAAAGACAATCTCAGTTATAACTCTTAGAGATATTTTTGTTCTTTCCTTTAAAAAACCTTTATTTTATAAAATGTGATTGCAGTATTAATTATATAATCTTATCTGATATATTTAAAGACGTACTCAGTATTTCATGGATTATGTCCAGTTATACACATTTGCTTCGTAACATACATTTTCCAACTTTATTGAGTCCCATCTTTGTAAATATAAGCTATGATAAGTAAGTCAAAACACAAAACACTCCAATATAGGAATAACAGAATAAACTAAAATCTCATTAATACAGTCTACAAAAAGTTACATAGCATAAAATAGACCTAGAACACGAAGCTGATTTATTCACATATGACAGAGTACAAAGTTCCTTGAATGAGTATATTTGTGGTGACAGAATCTTTAAGGCATAACCATTTTGAATTTGGACTAGTTGAAAAAGTGTGAAATATCTCTGCTGCAATGGGAAGAAAGTAGGATCTCCTGTTCATCTAAAAATAATCATTCTTTAACAAGAATGGAGAGGCAATTGGGTCTCTTCACTAGGATTTCCAAGGGAAGAGTCATCTTTTGACAAGACTTGAAGACAACTTATCCAGATTATAATTTGACTTTGGAAATGTCACTCTTAAGTTTATATTGAGGTAATCATGTTAGGAAGATGATAGCATTCATTTCATATTTTCTAATTTATCTTTGTTAAAGGTGAGGTGGCAGTCCTTTGGGGCTTTAAAAGTTCTCTGACTGTGGGAAGTAAAATGCAAAAGTTTCAAAAATGTTGATAATGAAAACAGCTGGTGAAGGCAGTCATACTGTAGAAAGGGGCATAGTGACGCTCCACCCTAGTCCCATCATTTTTCAGAGAAATTAAGGAGACCAAGTTCATTGAGTTTCTTGGTGCTCCATATGGTTTTCTCAGTATATAATTGCTGTCAGATCAGCTTTACTGAGCAGCTTAGTGGTCGTACTCAAACTAGGACCCCGTTCTTGGGCTAAAATCCCATTCTCTTTCTGCTAGAGTCTAGATCACAAGTCCTCCAGATATATGATACACATATTGGTAGAAGTAAGCTGATTTTACATGACACTGAAACTTGGCATTGAAAAGCAGTTGGATCGTGTAATATGGAAGTAGTCCCTTTCATGTTTTCTTTCAGGCTTTTGATAGCCTCAGGGGGCATCCTCAAGTTACTACACATATATCTGTATCAACACCTAAAACATGTGACTCTCTGCTTTTCATAAGAGAAAACATATGAAACTCAACCTTCAGCAAGGCGAGGTGGTAAACTGAAATTTTTAGAAAATGCCCAGATTATTTTTTGATGGTGTTTCTTTTCTTTTAATTAAAAAAATTGATGAGGCCGGGCGCGGTGGCTCACGCCTGTAATCCCAGCACTTTGGGAGGCCGAGGCGGGCGGATCACAAGGTCAGGAGATCGAGACCACGGTGAAACCCCGTCTCTACTAAAAATACAAAAAATTAGCCGGGCGCGGTTGTGGGCGCCTGTAGTCCCAGCTACTCGGGAGGCTGAGGCAGGAGAACGGCGTGAACCCGGGAGGCGGAGCTTGCAGTGAGCCGAGATCGCGCCACTGCACTCCAGCCTGGGCGACAGAGCGAGACTCCGCCTCAAAAAAAAAAAAAAAAAAAAAAAAAAAAAAAAAATTGATGAGTACATAGTAAGTGTATATATTTATAAGATACGTAAGACATGTTGATACAGGCATGCAATGTGAAATAAACACATCATGGAGAACGGGGTGTCTATCCTCTCAAGCATTTATCCTTTGAGTTACAAACCATCCAGCTACATTCTTTAAGTTATTTAAAAATATATGATTAAGTTATTATTGACTATAATCACTCTATTGTGCTATCAAATAGTAGGTCTTATTCATTCTTTCTAATTATTTTTTGTACCCATTAATCATCCTCACCTCCCCCACAATTCCTCCCTTCCAGCCTCTGGTAACCATCCTTCTATTCTCTATATCTATGAGTTCAATTGATTTCATTTGTAGATTCTACAAATAAATGAGAACATGCAATATTTGTCTTTCTCTGCCTTGCTTATTTTATCTTCACATAAACAGATAATGATCTCTGTTTCATTATTGTTGTTACAAATGACTGGATCTCATCCTTTTCAATGGCTAGATAGTACTCCACGGTGTATAGGTACCACATTTTCTTCATCCATTCATCTGTTGATGGACATTTAGGTTGCTTCCAAATCTTAGCTATTGTAAACAGTGCTGCAATAAGCATAGGAGTGCAGACAAAAACCCAGATTTTGTTTACAGGAGATTTTTATGGGCATCTTCCATTTATGAAAAATAGTAATTTTATAAGAATTAGATACTTTATTTAAAATAAATTTATTTCACTAAAACTAATTTATTTTTAAAATATCGATCCAAAGGTTACTCAGGTGTGGCAAAACTCACAAAGGAATACTAGGTAGAATACAGGTACTGTACAACCATGAATGGGATCCACAAATGATTGAGGTATGGAAACGCTCCTCTAGGTACTGCCAAGGCTGTTGTATCTGGAGATGAAAGTGGTATGATATAGAATTAAAATTCCCAAAATAAGAACAAGGGGAGAAGTTCTAGTTCTTGATTTATTGGGTAAGGACACTCAATCCAAGCTTCCTTTCTCAAAGGTACAATGAGAGAGATTGCAGTTGAGAACAACTAAGTACACTGCATCCCAGACTTTCTTAGATAACTTGCAAAAGTGAAAACACTGCTGTCTTCAAGATGTAATATTCAAAGCAATTAAGGAACATTACCCACTCATAGCCATTATGGGCTAAATTGCCCAAATAATCACCATACACTGTTACCTCTTTAAATTTACTTTCACCAAGAAGTATAGAGATCAGTTTAACCCTGCAGAAAGCTTATTTGAATTAGATGTAGAGAAAGCCCACACCAAGGATCCTGTATATAAGGTAGAAATGTACATGGGTGTGTGTGCACACATACACACACCACAATCTTGCCTGATCTGTGATCTTCCATGTTCAGTGTTCATGAGGGCTAAGTTTCTGGTTATTACTCTAAGAAAAAATTTAGACTGGACACAAACTCAATACATATAGCAAAGAGCTATAAGTATCACTTTAACTCTGCTGACAAGTCATTAATATTCTCCTCTCTAAATCTGTTTTTAACATTTTTAAAGCTAAAGTGTTTAGAGGATTGAGTCTTCTGATGAGACATTGTTTATTTTTCATTTTTGTTTTCAAACACTCCCTGCAAGGCATGAGACTATGTGCTGGTTTCTTTGCATCTAAAATGAGTTAGGATTTTTTAAATCACATGTAGAAACGTGTATAATAATGTGTCAATTAACTGACAATTAAACTTCAGTTCTTCAGTAACACTGACTACAAGTCAGTCATGTAAAATGAGGAAATAAGTAATTATTGGTGTTTAATATTTATCCTGAAATCAGCAATGTTTAAAAAATTGCTTAAAGTTGGCTGTTTACTTGGAATAACACAGGAGCATAGTTCATTACCCACCACCACTAGCTAGTTCAAGTATGTATAGTACGTTAGTGTAGTTGATTCAAAGTTAGAATTGCATTTTTACAGATTGAAAATCAGATAACACCGCATTTCCACTGGTTTTTATATTTATTTTTATAAAAGTATAAATTAAATTTTTAGAAAGTGAGATTTGGAATAAGGCCCAATATTATGTTAGTAGAGGGTTTATTTTTTAAATATGCCATTCTAAAATAAAATGTTTTATTCTTATTGTTATAATTTGTTTAAATTAACTTTCTGCCATCGTACTTAAGCACTGTATTTTATTTTAAATGAAAATCAACACTTTATTAGAACTTAATCAAGATGAAGCTATTTAGTGTCAAAATAGAAGTCAGTCTATCCTGATCAACTAAGAGAACCAAGAAGATATAAAGAATATAATGGAAAATAACACTTTTGAGTCATTTTGAGTATATGCTGTGGATAACTGTGGTCGTAGGCAGGTAATTTCAACTGCCTGGTTTCTTGCTTCATTAGAGTTGTTTGATTTGTGAAAAGCACTTTATAACTTGAGAGATGTTATATAAATGCTAGTTGCTTACAAGGATCCCCACCTCCTGGTAGTCACACTTTCCTATATTCTCCTCCCACATTACACCAGGCTATGGCAATCATGATGCTATGTCACTTCTAAGGTTAGGGTTGAAAAAGTGCTGCAGCATTTATTCTGGTTGCCTTTTTTCTCTCTCTTTTTCTATTGGATCATTCGCTCTGGGTAAGCCAGGAGCCATGTCATTGTCTCCCTCTGGAGAAACCCACACGGCAGGAAAGTGAGGCCTTCTGCTAACAGTCTTGTGCATGAGCCATCATGGCAGCAGATCTCCCAGGCCTGACAGAGCTTCAGATGACTGTGGCTCTGACCTATACCTTGACTGCAAACTCATGAGCAATGCTGGGCCAGAAGCACCCAGCTAAGCCACTCACAAAGTACTGACCCACAAGAACTGTGAGATCAATGTTTGCTGTTTTAATATGCCAACTTTGCGGGTAATTTGTTACACAATGGACACCTGGAACATGTGGTTATCCCAATAGTCACCTGAGCCTTCCTGAAGGAATCTTATCATGCTTTCATGGTATGTGAACTAGACAGAAGAAAACAAACATGCTTACCAGTAAATATACTTAGCCAATGAAAAATATGTAAAAGCACATATTTAATATACACAGAACCTTTGTTTCAAGTGATCAGTGAATTACTATCAGAAGGTTATTATCTCAGTTCCAGCCCCTAACAATTCTAGAAATAGGTGTTTTTAACCCATCACAGAAAAGGAAAACAAAATTGACAGAAGTCAGGAAATTTCCCCATGGTCTCACAGCAGATGTGTTATAGAACGAGTATCATTTTTTTGTTTCATTTTAAATTATTATATTTTAAGTTCTGGGGTACATCTGCAGAATGTGCAGGTTTGTTACATAAGTATACACGTGCCATGGTGGTTTGGTCCTCCCATCAACCCATCATCTACATTAGGTGTTTCTTTTAATGCTATTCCTCCCCTAGTCCTCCACCTCCTGACAGGCCCCGGTGTGTGATTTTCCCCTCCCTGCGTCCATGTTAGAACCAGTATCTTAAGTCTGATCTATCTTAGCATAAAATCCCTCCTTGGTAAGTTAAGTAAGCATCAATCAGGCTCTAAGAGAGAGTCTATTAAGTGCTCACTTTACTGCTGGGGCCTTCATACATCCAGGAGCATTTGTTCATTTACTTCAATGTTCAGGACTGGGTTCTAGTGGGATGCATTTGGTTGAACTCAGACCTTTAAGTGAAGGGGCATTGCTGGGGAGGAATTCAATTTTATGGGTATCTAACTTTTTTCCTTGGAATCACTGGTCATTTAAAAAGAGTATTTATTCTTGCAAGCCATTAGGATTTAGTTTTCCTCCAACGTGAGCATTTCAGCATAGGTTTCGGGTGCCACTGTGACACACAGCTCAAAGCATCGTAATACTCCTCAGTCTGAGTAACATGTTCTCAGAATAGAGACCCCATCAATCAATCATATCGACCCATTAACAGCAAGAGGAAAATGATGAAGTATATAGCCAAGAGAAAAACTGGATTCTGATGACAGTTGAATTGTGATGAAGATTCTGTGAGGCAGAGATAATATAAGAAAGATGCCTGTGTAGAAATTAACTGTAAACATGCCAATGGATGGAAATTTTCTCCAAATTTACAAGGCTTCCGCTATAATTTTAAAATGGAGCCAAACTGCTTTATGATGGGAATATTACTAGGCATCCATGCAGGAGAAGTCTTCCAGAAACAGACTACTGGTTCTGAAAATTGGGCATGGCGTCAGTCATGCACTTCCGAATCTTCAGGACCCCTCCAAGAGTTTTCAAAACTCTTGTGAGATCAATGTTTGCTGTTTTAATATGCCAACTTTGCGGGTAAAATGTGACTGGCTACATTTGAAGAATGTTTGTTTGCCTTCATAGCCGGCCATTCTTGTTAGATTTTGGAAACTCAATAAGCTCTGACTGTTCACAATTTAATATTTTAGTGACACATTTCTGGGTTTCTAAATCAGTTTTATGAGGCATGTGATAAAAATAAAATCAAAGTCGGCTGAACACTTATGGTGCTCAGTCAACTCTGAATATGACCTGTAGAAACACAGCAGAAACAAAACGACACTAAGTCATTTTTACTTCAATTTTATTAAAAGAAAGAGAATGATTAAACCAGTGGAAAACGTAACACGTTACTAAATTTTTTAAAGTTTACTCATATACTTTTTAGATTCTGTCTGTAATTTTACCAGATGGTGTTAAAGTACAAAATTGAAGTTCAATATGATCAATTGTTTTCATTCTCTAAGTTTAATAGCAATGTTATATTTCATTATTAGGAAGTATGTTTGATGTGTTGCTTTCTCATTGCGTTTCAGATATGTGCCTTTTTCAATTTGTTAGCAAATCTTAAGCAAAGATAATTAATTTTTCTACCATTTAAAAAATGGAATTTTATCAATTATGAGTATCTTATTTAAAAACTAACAAATATTCCTGAATAGATAAATGTAGCTTATGGAAGATTAGAAAATGTAAACTTAAGAATTATTTAAAACAAGGTTGTCATGTAAAGCTTAATGTCTTGCAAGGTATAGGTATAATTTTTACAGTTGCTAACAGTTCACTCATTTTACTTTGAAAATTTCCATCTTCTCCCAAATAGATTATTTTTCAGTAATATAAAACATTAGAAGGGGAAATATATTTCACCCCAAATGCTTTCAGCCTTGGCATTTATGTTCATGAAAATTTCGTGCATAGCAAACAAGTAGTGGTAAGATTATGGTAACTGGTAATGGAGTAAAAGGAAAATGGTATAAAATTATTAGAGTGGGCATCTTTATGCCTCAGTTTCTCCTTTAATGATAGAGTTCGTCATACTTTGCATTATCTGCCCTCTAAATTTAAAAAAGACAGTTGACTCCTAAACAATGTGTGTTTAGAAGTGCCCGTCTCAGCACAGTCAAAAATCCACGTAAAACTTTTGAGTCCCCCAAAATTAACTACTGGTTGTCTGCTGTTGATCAGAAGGCTTACTGATAAAATATTCAGTTGGTTAACACATATTTTGTATGTTACATGTATTATATATTGTGTTCTTACAGTAAATTAGCCAGAGAAAGGAAAATGTTATTAAGAAAATTATGGCTGGGCATGTTGGCTCATGCCTGTAATCCCGGCACTTTGGGAGGCCGAGGCCAGAGGATTGTTTGAGCCCAGGAGTTTGAAAACAGCCTGGGCAACAAAGTGAGACTCTGTATCTACAAAATATAAAATAATTATCAGGTGTGTTGGCTCGCACCTGTGGTCCCAGGTGCACGGGAGGCTGGGCAGGATTATCGCCTGAGCTCTGGAGGTCGAGGCTACAGCAAGCTATGTTTGCAACAATGCACTCCAGTCTAGGTGACCCTGGTCAAGGAAGGAAGGAAGGAAGGCAGGAAGGGAGGAAGGGAGGGAGGGAGGAAGGGAGGGAGGGAGGGAGGGAGGGAGGGAGGAAGGGAGGGAGGGAGGAAGGGAGGGAGGGAGGGAGTGAAGAAAATCATAAGAAAGAGAAAATGTGTACTATGCATTAATTGGAAGTGGATCATCATAAAAGTATTCCTCTTCATTGTCTTTACATTGAGTAGGCTGAGGAGGAGGAGAAGCAGGCAGGTGGCCTTGCTGGGTTTTAGGCAAAGTGGCGGAGCTGGAGGAGCTGGAAGGAGAGACAGGAGAGGCAGGCACACTTGGTGTAACTTTCATTGAAAACAATCCACAAGGGGGACCCATGCAGTTCAAATATAAATTGTTTAAGGGTCAACGGTACGTAGATATAAATATATCTACATATATCTCACTGTGTTTATTTATTTATACATTATAAGTAAATTGTATTACTCTGCTAAAATATTGTGTCCAAAACACAGAAAAACTGAAACATAAAGTGTTAAGATTGATAAAAAATTATGTGAATATTTTTGTGAATTATCAAAGAAACTTTTTGCACTCACTAACGTTAGAATTGTATATATTGCATATTGTTATCTTATTGTATATAATAATAGACTATTTGTAATAATTTTAGTGAGGGCAGTGTGATTATATGTACTTAATTATTTTTGAAAATCTTGATTTGTACTTTGGGTTATTGATACATATTAATTCAGAACTTAGTTCTAATTTTAGTTTTATATCCGCTTTTAATAATTGAAAAAGTTTTCACATAAATAACTTCATAAAAATGTAAGAAGCAGGCTGGGCGTGGTGGCTCAAGCCTGTAATCCCAGCACTTTGGGAGGCCGAGACGGGCGGATCACGAGGTCAGGAGATCGAGACCATCCTGGCTAAAACGGTGAAACCCCGTCTCTACTAAAAAAATACAAAAAACTAGCCAGGCGTGGTGGCGGGCGCCTGTAGTCCCAGCTACTCGGGAGGCTGAGGCAGGAGAATGGCGTAAACCCGGAAGGTGGAGCTTGCAGTGAGCTGAGTTCCGGCCACTGTACTCCAGCCTGTGCGACAGAGCGAAACTCCGCCTCAAAAAAAAAAAAATGTAAGAAGCACATTATACCTTGTGCTTACTAAATGATGACACACAGTAACCGGGATACATGTGCAGAACGTGTGGGCTTGTTACATAGGTATACCTGTGCCATGGTGGTTTGCTGAACCTATTGACCCAGCCTCTAGGTTCCCTCTCCTCACCCCCCAGTCCCCAACAGGTCCTGGTGTGATGTTCCCCTCTCTGTGTCCTTGTGTTCTCATTGGGTTCAACTCCTGCTTATGAGCAAGAACATGTGGTGTTTGGTTTTCTGTTCTCATGTTCGTTTGCTGAGGATAATGGCTTCCAGATTCATCCATGTCTCGGCAAAGGACATGATCTCATTCCTTTTTATGGCTATATAGTATTCCATGGTATATATGTACCACATTTTCTTCATCCAGTCTATCATTGATGGGCATTTGGGTTGGTTCCATGTCTTTACTATTGTAAATAGTGCTGCAGTAAACATACATGTGCATGTGTCTTTATTGTAGAATGATTTATATTCATTTGGGTATATACCCAGTAATAGGAGTGCTGGGTCGAATGGTATTTCTGGTTCTAGATCCTTGAGCAATCGCCATACTGTCTTCCACAATGATTGAACTAATTTACATTCCCACCAACAGTGTAAAAGTGTTTCTATTTTCCCACAGCCTCGCCAGCATCTATTGTTTCCTTACTTTTTAATAACTGTCATTCTGACTGGTGTGAGATGGTATCTCATTGTGGTTTTGATTTGCATTTCTCTGATGATCAGTGATGTTGAGCTTTTTTTATATGTTGGCTGCATAAATGTCTTTTTTTGAGAAATGTCTGTTCATATCCTTTGCTTACTTTTTGATGGGGTTGTTTTTTATTGTAAATTTGTTTAAATTCCTTGTAGATTCTAGATATTAGACCTTTGTCAGATGGGTAGATTGCAAAATTTTTATCCCATTCTGTAGGTTGCCTGTTCACTACGATGATAGTTTATTTTGCTCTGCAGAAGCTCTTTAGTTTATTAGCTCCCATTTGTCAATTTCAGCTTTTGTTGGAATTACTTTTGGCATTTTTGTCATAAAGTCTTTGCTCATGCTTATGCCCCGAATAGTATTGCATAGGTTTTCTTCTAGGGTTTTTTAATTTTGGCCAAACTTAGAGTTAAGTCTTTAATCCATCTTGAGTTGTTTTTGTTAAGGTGTAAGGAAGGGGTCCAGTGTCAGTTTTCTGCATATGGCTATCCAGTTTTCTCAGCACCACTTACTGAATAGGCCATCCTTTCCCCATTGCTTGTTTTTGTCAGGTTTGTCGAAGACAAGATGATTATAGATGTGTGGTGTTATTTCTGAGGGATCTGTTCTGCTCCATTGGTCTATATGTTTGTTTTGGTACCAGTACCATGCAATACAGCAGTTATTAAAAGCCCACATAATACATTTAGGATGAAGTTCATTTTCAAGGTACAAAAGGTAACTCTGATATCAGAGAACATCTTGATAATTTCAGATTATTTAGGACCTACATATATCTGATCTGAATATATCATTGTTTCAATTTCCAGCCACATAACTAAAACAGGTTTCTCCAAGAAGTAGAGTTGTTACCTTTGCCATGTTATTGTTCTCGGCATACATTACTAGTATTGTTTCCAATTCAAGGTTTCTTTTTACAAGTGATATATTTCTGTTGTTTCTTTTGTGAGTTAGTTGGAGTGAGATACTATGCTAAATAGTGTGATCTGTCTATCAAGTTAACCAAGGTACACACAAACTAGAAGATGCTGCAGAGTACTGGAGGTGAACTTCTGTATAACGATGGGCAGTTTGCTGCACCGCCTGTGCCACCATAGAACTTCCTTTTCTTCCATCAATTTCCACTGTGATTCAATGACATTCAATACAATTCATTATGCTTTAGCTTAATTCTCCCAAAAATAAGTAAGTAGAAGCATTATTCACAATTCTTCATAATATTTTCCTTCCAGACTTTGTTCCACACCTCACTATAGAGACTAACAATTTGTGGAATAAGGAAGTGGTCATTGTTGGCTTATCTTTTATTCTGGAAAAAGACTTTTCTGTGCAGCTGGGCAATCATCATAGACTTAAAATTTTGTTACCAAAAAAATTCATGTCTGGACAAACTGTTTGAGTGGAATCTCACAGCACTTGATGTATACTTTTATCATTCCACTGTTACAGCTTTCTATTCCTGGCTCTGTCTCCAACATCCTCTCTCACATACCTTTTGAGACCTTGAGCCCAATAAGCTTAGCAGTGACATTGTGTATGTGTGATGTCCTTATTAATCCTAGCAGAGCACGTGAGGGATTTTCAGTAGATGGTTTTTGAATTAATGGACATGTGAAATCAAGAATAGAGGTGGTTGGGACTGCTCAAATATCCTATCTTTTCCCAAATGGGAAAAGGAGAATTGGAAAACTAATGTGAGATGAGCTGGAATTTTCCTAAGGTCTGTAGAATTCTGAGATCTTCCTGCAACTTTCCACTTTCATGTCCTGCCATCTTCTTATGCCATGTGCAAAATTGTTTGAGGCTGAGATTGGCTTCGTCTCTTTCCTCTTCAAGTTTCTCCGTGGGGTGTGTCTGGAAGGGGAGTATAACTGGATTTTCTATTGTTATAGCTGTCTGGTTTCCTTCCCAGAGTTCCTGAGATTGGTTATTGATGACTTTTTTAAACATTTTTGAATGGTTGTCCATTTCTCCTTTTACTTCTTGATATGCTTCTTTCTTCTCTGTTTATTCCCTGCAAGTCAGTGGGGTTTAGAAAGGTCTGAAGTTGAAGAAAGGTAAGCAGAAGAAGAACCTATTCAATGTGACTCTCTTTCCTCCCCCTTATTCACCACCACTAACTGAAGCATATCTTTTAAAAAGACTTGAAGGGACATGTAGAGAAGTTTCTATTCTTGCTTTTCTTATAAAGGACAGCTTTGGCATTTTTTTCATTTAATGTCTGTAAAGCTTCTCTGCATAAGTACCATGTGAAACACAGAGATTAGTGTTGTTAATTTAATGCAGTAAGCTTAGAGTCTTTATAAGATATCATCTCCTTTTGAACTTTATGTTCAAATCAGTAGAGACCAGAACAGAGTTTTTCAGAAGAATATTAACTTTCCTACTTCATAAATTAAGCAAATAGAAGGGCCAGGGAAAATAGAAATATGTGGGCTCATACACTGGCATAAATCATCCTGATATGTAAGAGAGTAGGTATTTTTAATTTGTTCTTTTCTCTCATAAACTGTTGGGGAAATCGAATGAACTTGCCGTACACATAATGGATACAGTTATGTGGGGAGATGATCCGTTGCAATGATGCATTTGGGTAGGCTCTAATGAAGTAAAGACTTAACTTATTGATGACAAAAAGAAAACAATGGTTATGTATAAAGTATCATATATCTTCTCATCAAGCTGTCCCACTGAATGAGAGATGCAGTGTTACTTACGTAATGCATTATGTTTTCATCTTTTAGAAAGGAACAAAGCTGAGACATTTCCACTTGATTTTTATGCATTCTCTTTCAGGTAACTTCTTAACTTGGCACCAGTAGAATGTTTGAAAGGAAACTAAAATTCTTATATAGGCAGGAGCAACAGAGAAATCCTTGCAGGAAAATGTCAGCCAAGGAAAATAACTTGGCTTTAGTCACTGATTTTTTTTATATTAATACATTTATATTTCTTGTTATGTTTTATTACCGCAGATATTAAAATTTGTTTCCACCCTCCTAGGTTTACAATAATTGAAAATGACAAAAGGCCAAAGGGACGCCATGTATGGTCAGAGGAAGGATGAAGGGTTCAGGGGATATAGTGAGTTGGGTGCAGATGCTCCTGCAAGTGGGAAATAAAGACCTGGATAACAGAGAGAATTCTGTATCCAGCATAGTTGGAGCCCCAGCACAAGTTTTGCCAAATGCCTGATACGCCCTTATGATATGCCATCTTGTTCGTTTTCTGACAGTACGACACAATGCTCCTAAAAAATTCCTTTTTGGAAAGGCCAACTGGCTGGGTGCCTACTAGTCAGGTGTACTTGGTTTGAAATGTTCCTACCTGTGCTTCTTAGAGCCTTGACTTATTTTAGCTTTACATTTGTGTTGATTAACTTTTACAAAAAAAAAAAAAAAAAAAAAAGATGTATAAAATGAAGGGGGCGGAGTGGGGGGGGGGTGCCCTGTGATAGAAAAGACAGTAGTAACCATTCCTCAGCTTTTCCTAACTTCTTTTTAAGTCGGCAATTATTCAAAGTTAGGTTTTTTAGCAATATATCACCTGCTACAATATTTCCATTCTTATGCATTTAGTCTTTAAATTAAATTTCTGTCTCCTAAGGCTTCTCAGCCTATGATCTCTAAATGTTAAAGAGAAAGAAAGATTCATGAAACAAATCTTCCTCTGTTTTACCCAGAGGAAGGTCCTGGACATTGAAGAGGTTTCCAGAAGTTATAAAATTTTCACTTTCCATATCTTTCCTGAACTTTGGGCGTATGCTGGTCAATCAGAGGACCAATGATAAAGCTTAAAAAGAGCAATTATTTCTTTCTGAAAAATAACAGAATTGATTTATTGAGAGCCCACTATATGTCAGGCATTGTGCTGGTCCTCAGATCCTGTTTTATTTAATCGTCACCAAAAATACTATATGATTACCATTAATACACAGCTCATATGACGGATGAATTAAGCATCCATGAGTTTAAGTCAGGACCTTCCAAGACCCGGAAGTTCAAGCCATTTTCATTTTTAGGCTTTTATTAAAAATTAAAGAAGTACCAAATCATGTCACAACAACTATTGTGATAATTTTAAAATTATATGTGAAAAACATTTAACACAAAAACAATGCAATAAAGTTGTGCAATGCACAAAAATCTTCACAGTAGGCATTTAAAAAATAGTCCATAGTGTGCTATAGGTGGCATGGTAAGATGAAGGAACAGGAATTGTATTAGGAATGCTATTTTTTCGACTCTTGAGTGTATCTCTGGGAAGCAACTGAGACAAGGAGATTAAGCAAACTGCCTGAAGCCACCTAGATCCTAAATAACAAAGCTAGAAGATAAACTGAGGTGCCTGACCTCAGAAATTTTGCTTTTAATGACTTTGCTACCTTCCAAATAGGCCCACATTCCAAACTCTTTTACTCACCATAAGCCATTTCCAACTTTCAAACTGCAAGATGGCAAGCAGAAATATTTATCTGGTTTAAATATGCTATGGGAATAATTGCTTTCTCTGGTTCCTATTTTTTGTCTCCGTTTAAGAACTAGGTTAGGGATAGTGTTTCGGTTGCCTCTGTTTTTTTTTTTTTTTTTTTTTTTTGACAGGTGTATCTACTGTAGAGCATTTGCAGGTGGTTTAAATGTGACTAATGCACAGAACTGCTGTGCAGTTTAGGAGCATTAGTGATATATGTATCAGAAGACCTGTCGGGCGTGGTGGCTCACACCTGTAATGCCAGCACGTTTGGAGGCTGAGGTGGGTGGATCCCTTGAGGCAAGCAGTTCAAGACCGGCCTGGCCAATATGGTGAAACCCTGTCTCTACTAAAAATACAAAAAATAAATTAACCAGTTGTGGTGGTGCACACCTGTAATCCCAGCTACTCAGGAGGCTGAGGCAAGAGAAATCACTTGAGCCGGGGAGGCAGAGGTTGCAGTGAGCCAAGATTATGCCACTGCACTCCAGCCTGGGCAACACAGCAAGACTCTGTCTCAAAAAACAAACAAACAAACAAACAAAAACAAACAAAAAAAACCTGAGTTTGAATCCCAGCTCTGAAGTTATTTAGCACTGTGTCTTTGAGGAAGTTGCAACATCATTCTTTACCTTGGATTTTATACCTACAAAATAGTGCTGTTGTGAGAATGAGATTTTGGAAGCTATATAAGGATCTAGCATGGGGATTTCTGTTTTCTAGATGTCAAACTCTTCTGGAATGGACTTGCCCAAAGGACATCCCAGAGTGTGTCCAGAAGTGCCTGAAGGAAGCTTATTGGGTTCTACAGGACCTTTCAAAAATCAGTCAGTGTTAGACACCACTCATAGTTATTAGGCCTTAGAACAAGCAAGGTCAGGATCACAGGTTCAAGACCTATGTGGGTAAGTGAGCACCAACCAGAGGCTACTTATGAAGCCAGTCCTAAGCCATTGAAGACATGAAGAAAGCAGGTAGTAGAGTAGCCTTGGCTTAGTCACAGCTGGGCTCTGAGCAGCCAGAGAGCAACTGCAGTCATAGCATGGTGCTCCCAAAGGCTTACACTCCCCTCCCCGTGGAAAGCCTGAATCTTTTCCTTGGTTAATATTTTAGTTTTTCTGGTAACTCTGTGTATGAAATCTGTGGTTTCTAAGAGCGAACACATACAACTGCAAAGCTATTACAATCATTTTTATATAGAAACAATTATTTTAGACCACAAACCAAAATTATATGAAGATGATGTTACGTAGGAGGCCCAAGTAGAAAGAAATAGGGTTCTAATTAATCCTGCTTTTGTGCTTCTGTCATTATCCTGGATGAATTCCCTAATGCTACATTTTTAATGGGAGATGCATTTCCAATGCTGTTTAGCAAATCACTTTGTAGGCAGATGTTAGGTAGCCCATCTTTCAGGCCAGGGAGCAACTTCTATTTTATTCTGTGATATGTGTTGGTATGGAGGAATCACTGCATTCAGATCGTAAACTGTGTGACTTTGGGCATTTTTTATGGACAAAAATAAAAATAAATCTGGTAGAAATGAAGAGAAGATGTACTTTTTATTGCTGGAAAAAGCTTTAAGAAAAATATAACAAATGTCAGTATCTTCCCAAGCTCGACAGACCTGTAAAGTCAGAAACATCCCAGGGCACCCCTGACTCTGCTTTGTATTTCTTTAAGCTTCAGGTTTGAGGACACAGAGTGTATGAAATACCTTTGTAGAGGTCATTTCTTTAAGCTTCAGTTTGGAGGACACAGAGTGTATGAAATACCCTTGTAGAGGTTATTTCTTTAAGCTTCAGGTTGGAGGACACAGGGTAGATGAAATACCTTTGTAGAGGTTGCTTACAAGCAAATATCATTTTGTCCAGGTGGTGTGAGGAAGCCTTAACACCTTTCTGAAAAGAAACTTTGGACTCAGCCCTGTTTCAAAAATGTCTTCAGATCACTTGGGTTGCATTGTATCACCCTTTACAGCAACTGAAAATTTTCTCTCACAGCGAGAAAGCTGCCTTTATATAGTTCATACCTAAGCTATTTTTTTTTTAATAGAAACAAGGACAGTTAGTTACTTTTACACTAAAATTGTTTGGTATTTTCTTCTTTGCCTTTGGCACTAGTATTTTGTCTTTTCTTTCATTATTTGCCTTGCAGCAATTTAGAGATGCCAGTTAAAAAATAAAGGAATAAAAGAACCTATTGAGGGCAGCAAACTAGAGAGAGGGTGGAGGGTGGTGGGGCCAGGAGAAGAGATTTTATGTAAAATTTTCTATCAGGTGAGTGTCTTGGTAACTCTGGGCCAATTTGGCTCATCACTCTGAGCCATAGCGTTCTCATAGGTAAGATAGATTTAATGACAACTACCTCAGAGAGTTGGATTCCTATTCAAATTGAAATGGGAGACTTCCCTGACCCCCTTGTGGGACTTGTGACATGGATGTGGCATGCCCAAACCCCTTATGGGAGGGGGAGCACACAGGTGAGCAGGTGCACAAGCCAGAGTGAGCACTTTTGGGCTCCAGACCATGTCCAGGAGTGCTACAATGCTCTTTTAGTCCTGATATCCAAGAATGGCTTAAGTGTTAAACAGCTCAGTGAAGAGTCAGTGTGACAGCCTTTCTGGGTTCCCGTACTCACTGCCTCCCAAGTTCTTGTCCAGTGTCCAGGAAGAATCAGGTCACACAAACTTCAAGGATGGTG
Source organism: Macaca mulatta (assembly GCF_049350105.2). Taxonomy (NCBI): domain Eukaryota; kingdom Metazoa; phylum Chordata; class Mammalia; order Primates; family Cercopithecidae; genus Macaca; species Macaca mulatta. Next base: position 20,709,819 of record NC_133410.1, on the reverse strand, counting down.
AATGCGGGGATTTTATTGAGTGAAGGAGGTGGCTCTAAACAGGATAGGGAGCTGGAGAGGAGATGGAGTGGGAAGATGATGTTCCCCTGAGTTCAGCCGTCCCGTGGTTGATGTCCTCGCCTATCGTCCCCAGAAGAACTTCTCTTGATATGTTCAGACACTTCCTCTCTTCTTTCCTTCTCTGCCACACTGCTCTGCTGCTCTGCCAATGGAGCTTGGGGTTTATATGGGCACAGAATAGGGATATGGCAGGCCAGAGTGGTCTTGGAAAAGGCAACATTTGGGCATGAAAACAGTAATGCTTGTTCTGATTTAGGGCTGCAAGTTTCCAGGCTTAAGGGTGGGGCCTTTGCCAGGGAACCTCCCTTTTCTACCCAGTATTTCCCTGCCTCTTGTCCATCTCAAAATGAGATATATATATAAGTGAAATTGCCACATAAATGAAAATAACAAGTATCATTGTCATCACTACAACCACCACTAGAAAAGGGAACTAACTTTCAAGCATACATTCTTGGACCTGTTTAAGGGTAGCATTAACAATTTAGAGTAGTGGACAGAGAACTCCACATCTCATGAGCCCACTCTAACCTCCAGGTCCAAGTCAACAGTGCTGTCTTTCTGATTTCTTGCTGTGTTCTTTTCTCAGATGCCAGAAGTAGGACACGTTAGTCCACTATTGAAATTCCGCTGAGCTACACTTACTCTTGTCTTTTCCAGCTGTCATCTGTGACTACCCATGATAGCACATCTTCAGGGAAGATTTGAAAAGATATGTGGGTAGATCAATGGAAAGTAAAAATATGTTATATATTCTGTTTGATGTGAAATGTCCCTAAATGTAAAAATTACTTTAGAAGGGAAACAAGGAGTTTAAAATAGAGACCAAAGTATACAGAGAAATCATAGTGTAGTTAACCTAAGTTTATTGAATGTTTCTTATCTGCAAGGCATTGGGAAATTTCATTTAGGAGATATGGAGAATGATGCTCCCATCTCTGCCTTTCATGTATTATAGTCTAAGTAAGAGAAGCAAGAGGTATATATAAATAAGGAGGACATATATATTTGGAAAGATAAAAGAGGGTATACAGGATAGAGAAGATATTTCCTGGTGGAAAAATCCTAGGACTTTAAATAAGGGAAATATCTCAGCTGTACCTTAGGTAAAATATTGATAGATAGGATATAGGAGTACATTATAGATTGAGGGACTAGCCTGAGAAAACTTTTAGTGTTAGAAAGGGAAAGACATGGTAAACAAATGGTGATTATCCTATAGCTAAAATATAGGGTACACATGGAACAGACGAAAAGGGAAACAAACTCTTGTTGGTGCTTTTAACTAGAATCCTCTCCTCAAGTATTTAATCTAAGTCCATCCTCTCATTATTTAATCCTGTACTATACCCACTTTACAAATAAAGAAATTAGAGCACAAGAAGATTAATTAACCTACCTGAAAATGAAGAATAACAAATACGGTTTAGGACTTGAATCCATGTTTTCTTCAGTTAAAGTAAGCATATTCTTTTTACCATGGGGTCTCAAAAGTAATAATAACAATCAATAATTGTGGTTTATTGAGTACTCACCCTAGGCCACAGATATTTAATTTTTCTTAATCTTCAAAATTACATAAAATGTAGAAGTTATTATCCAAATCTCTAGATGAAGAAATGGTGGTTTAGAAAATATATTTGATGCATTAAAAATAATGAAGATTAATGCTGAGGAGAATGAAGATAGAAATAAAAAGGACTTGGCTACCAGGCTAAGAGGTCTTATTTTATTGAAAAACTAGTAAGATAATCATTAAATGTATTCATTCGAAAAAATGCATGATCAGAATCGTACTTGAGGAAGATTCATCTGTTAGCTTCATCCAGGAGTATGAATAAAGAGATGAGAGATTCTTAGTAAGATTTTAAAAATTTATGGTTAAAACTGCTTTGAATCAAATTAACCCAAGATTTAGGTTTTTAAAAATTAGTTTTAACTTCAATGGATCTAATTAAAATATATAAGATAATGATATTATCTTTTGTCTCGTATGTTTAGGCAATGAGATGCTCTGATAAACAAAATGTTTATATCAAAATGACATAATGTACACAGAGTAACACTTTTTAAAGAAAATATAACACCATAATATGCACAAAAGCATATTTTCTACAGGTAGCTGATCTAATAATCAACAGTCTACTTTTTAAATTATACATATTGTTTAGAGAGACTTTGAACAGGTCCACTCACTAATTCAGTTTTATCTGTAGAATACATTGGCAAACTGACTTTAAAATTCTACTGTAAAACCAACCTCTTATTGGAGAAAACTTACAGAATCATTGAAATCCTAAAGCTGAAGGAAAGATTTAGACCGACCTTGTCAGTTTACAAAGGAAACAGAGGTCACAGGGCAATACAGTGAGGTAATTCAGGCCTGTGATCCTCAATGACCTCGTGCTGTATGCTTCACTTACCTGCCGCCACCCCATCAAAACAAAAGTATGTTGTATTAAAGGATATGCACTATGTGGGCCTAGCGTGGTGGATCACGCCTGTAATCCCAATACTCTGTGGGGCTGAGGTGGGCAAATCACAAGGTCGAGAGTTCAAGACTAGCCTGGCCAACATGGTGAAATCTGTCTCTACTAAAAATATAAAAATTAGCCAGGCATGGTGGTGGGCACCTGTAATCTGAGCTACTCAGGAAGCTGAGGCAGGAGAATCACTTGAACCCAGGAGGTGGAGGTTGCAGTGAACTGAGATCATGCCATTGCACTCTAGCCTGGGCAATACCATGAGATTCATTCTCAAAAAAAGAAAAAAAAAGTGGGATATGCACTATGTGATGTGATGTGATGTGATGTGATGTGATGTGATGTGATGTGTTCTTCATAGGCTGGAACTTTATTATGTTTCCCTGTGTATAATATAGTACAGATGCATTACTTAAGATGAAATGGAAAGTTTCTCCAAGTTAGATAAATGATCAGTTTACTTCCTATAGAAGTAAACTTACAGTATGTTTAGTATGTTTAATGAGGTCTTTAAAAGTCTGCTTCTAGAAAGTTTATCTAGTGTTGTAGAATTTTTATTGCTTTCAATATTTAGCTGTATGCCGTGTATCTTAAATAAAATTATGTTTAGGCTGGGAGCAGTGGCTCACGCCTGTAATCGCAGCACTTTGGGAGGCCAAGGCGAGAGGATCATGAGGTCAGGAGATTGATACCATCCTGGCCAACATGGTGAAACGCAGTCTCTACTAAAAATACAAAAATTAGCTGGGCATGGTGACACGTGCCTGTAGTCCCAGTTACACTGAGGCAGGAGAATTGCTTGAAACTGGGAGGCAGAGGTTGCAGTGAGCCAAGATCGTGACACTGCACTCCAGCCTAGTGACAAAGTGAGACTCCATCTCAAAAAAAAAAAACACTAATAACACTTTGCTGCAGACTCATTGAACATCTAATTACGATCAAAGACAAGTCAAGAGAGTTTCCAAAGAATCTCAGCAGATTTCAGAGGTCTGTAGATGAACCCTTACACACTGACTCATAGAAAGAGCCTCATTCAGAGTCCTGTTATTCTCATTTTACACATGAGTCCAACAGATCAGTGCTTTTCTACTTTGATACATTGTGGAGTGGAAGAAACATTAATAATTCTAATTTCATAAATAATAATCCTAACTACTATATCAAATAATGGGTACCTCAGTGCCTATTATGACTTGAGCACTATCTTAGCTGTATCTCTAATTCTCACATCAACTCTACAGCCTAAGAATTTTATCCTGATTTGGGATGAGGAAATGAGAATTAAAAGTGATTTGCCTTGCCTGGATTCAGTCACAAAGCCTAGAATAAAGAAAGGGAGTCTGTCAGACACAAGATCTATAGATCTGTAATCACAGCAAGACATTTACCAGAAAATGTTAAGCCAACAGAGGCAACACACTAATGCTCACTGGCAGTCTTAATTTCTTTAATTAGATAAAATAATGAAAAAGCAAGTAAAAAAAGATTGGTAAAATAATTAAAAACAAGTGATCACAGAGCAGGGTTGAAAGGTCTCAATAGTGCTTTCTCTTATTGCCACATAACTACTCAGAGTGGTTACTATTTATCTGCTATTATTACTATTATCATTATTCATAATACTAGCTGACATTTATTGACCTAGGTCAGGGAAGGCTTCCTGAATGAAGGGAAATGATAGCAGTGATGTGAGCAGTTAATTAGTCAGTTGAAAGGAACGTGGAGGTCAGGAAGGGGACAGTGGTGGGTGGAGTATCCTAAGTGTGGGGGACATCTCGTGCAAAGGCTCAGATGTAAGAGACTGTTATGGTTCCTTTCCAACCTAAACCTGGTGGAATGGCTCCCATAAAGAAAGTCAAGAAGAAGGACCATTTTACCATCAACAAGAAGGTGAACAGAGAATACACCATCAATATTTAGAGGTGCATCCATGGAGTGGGATACAAGAAGTAAGTCTTATGGGCACTCAAACAGATCTGGAAATTTGCCATGAAAGAGATGAGAGCTCCAGATGTGTGCATTGATACTAGGCTCAACAAAGCTATGTGGCGTAAAGGAATAAGAAATGTTCTATCTTGTACTCTTGGGTGACTGTCCTGAAACGGCAATGAGATGAAGATTCACCAAACAGACTCTATACCTATTTTACCTGTCACCACTTTCAAAAATCTATAGTCGATTTCAATGAGGACTAACTGCTCGGTGTCAAAGTTATTAAACTGCAAATAAATAAATAAAAGAGACTGTTAGTAGTTGAATTGTGCACTCCTAAATTCACATGTTGAAGTTCTAACCCCCAATATTTCAGAATGCAACTTTATTTGAATATAGGGTCATTGAAGATATAATTAGTTAAGATGAGGTCATACTGCAGAAATATGGGCCCTTAATCCAATGTGACTGTTGTCCTGATAAAAAGGGGAGTTTTGAACACAGGCTTACACAGGAGAGATGCCATATGGACCTGAAGGTAGAGATGGGGGCATGGCTTTGGCAAGCTAAAGAAAACCAAGATTGCCAGCAAACCACTAGAAGCCAGGGAGGAGAGACATGGAGTACATTCTTCCTTACAGCCCTCAGAAGAAATTAACCCTGCTGACGCCTTGATCTTGGACTTCCTGCATCTAGAACTGTGAGACAATATATTTCTGTTGTTTATGCTTCTCAGTTTATTTTACTTTATTATAGCAGCACTAGCAAACTAATACAGAGATTAAGGAGTTCAAAGACATGCAGCTTAACTCCTGACTCTCAGTCATCAATTAAGGATAAATTGTCCTCTGCCCACCAGTAAAGTGGCAGAGAGATGCCCAAGATATTTTAGAGCCATCCCATTCATAATAATCAATATTTTAAAGAACACATTGGGGGCAAAAATTTATGCATGGTGACCTGTTAAATGCACGTAATAACAAACACTTGACTTCTCTGTGTTATATGCTCATTCAATAAACAAGCATTTATTTAGCATGCATGATGTACCATGTAACATGCATGATGTAGGAGAGTGGTCAGAAGCTTGGGTTCTGTGAACAGAATTAAGATCAGGGACCCCACCTTTGAGGATATATGTTTTGGAAAATATTCCACCTTTATGGGATATCAATATCCTCATCAACTTCTCCAATGAAAGGAGATTAAATAAGAGTATAGTTATAATGCATTTAGTGGAGCATGTGTTTTATCACAAATATACTCTAAAACAGCCATATTCTTCTTATTGTTATTACTTTATTATGTTGCTTAGGGTAGGGAGATGTTCATTTTATCCCTCCTGCCCTCCCTTTAGACTCTTGGTCTCTTCCTGCTTGTAAACTGTGTTGGCAGTTTCTGGCTCTGTTCCCTGTCTCCTCATTTCGGCTTTTGATGGGGCATGATGATCAGATGGCCATGATTAGTTCTTTGGCTTGCATTGCAGATTATCTATTAAGTAGCCATCTCCTCAGCCACCGAGGCATATGGTCAGCACTTCTAGGGCTTAAAATAAATCTGCATTTTAACATGTGGAATTTCATTATGCAAAAGAGAGCTCGTATGGGGTCTAATCTTGTTATTTGTTATGCTGTACACACATATACTTGCTGCCTTCTGGATGGAATAGTACATTAGGCCCCTGGGACTTTCGTTTTATTGGCACTGCATAGATATTCCGGGTGAGGACATTTAGGAAGTAGCATCAACTCTTGACTATGCAGAGTACAGGAAAGAAAAGAAGAATGAGGAGCAATTTTTCTTTCCACCTTTTTCAGACCAGTCATACAATTTTTTGTTTGTTTGTTTTTGTTTTGTTGTTTTTGTTTTTGTTTTTGTTTTGAGACGGAGTCTCGCTCTGTCGCCCAGGCTGGAGTGCCCTGGCGTGATCTCGGCTCACTGCAAGCTCCGTCTCCTGGGTTCACACCATTCTCCTGTCTCAGCCTCCCGAGTAGCTGGGACTACAGGTCTCTGCCACCACACCCGGCTAATTTTTTGTATTTTTTAGTAGAGACAGGGTTTCACCATGTTAGCCAGGATGGTCTCAATCTCCTGACCTCATGATCCACCTACCTCGGCCTCCCAAAGTGTTGGGGTTACAGGCGTGAGCCACCGCGCCCAGCCCAGTTTTCTAAACATTTACTTAGCACTTACTATGAGCCCAGTGTTTCCCCAGGTACTTGGATGATGAGGAACAAGATGGCACAGCCCTTTTATCTAAAGGTATCAAACAACTTTAGATATCTTTAGATAAAAAAGAAACATTTTTATCAAGGTGTTTGTTAGCAAAGATCAGCCTTTAGTGCTGATTAGAAAAATGACACCTCTTTTCCTAGGTGAATGCATCTATGTCCTAGGCACCTGCCACTGCGAGTGGGAGTGTGAAATATACTTTAGATTGCATCCTCTTGATTAAGTGCCCTTGCACTAGGTACATGATTAAGGCAGTTAAGTGACAGTTGCAAAAGCAAATGGTCAGTAAGTGACAAAGAACTCATTATATGATACTCTGAGGGCTGCGTGGTTTGGGGAAATGTGTATGCTAGAGAAATTTATTAAATTTCATTCTGTATACTCAACTGTAAACTGACTGCTTCTTGTGTGAATGAACAGAAAGTATTAGTTTATCCACATTTGATTGAGCAAATACTTCTGATTTTCATTATAAAGCTACCTATTCTTTGTTCTAACATTTTTCCTAGTACTACTATCTTAGGATATAAATAGGTTAATGGGAAATAAGAGATTCGTTTGTAGAAATTAACTCAAGAGTACTTTCTAGTATTAATAGAAACTTATTTGAGTTTCCTAAATGAGGACTTCTTCAATCTATTCAGATGTGACATGTCATCTAAGTTAATAAGTAGAGCAAAAAATAAAAATAACAGCATCAAGCACAAAAATTCAGTCTCTGGAAACTGAGAGATTTGAATTTGGATTCTAATTCCAGTTCCTCTGCCTGCTTGATTTGTTACCACAGGAAAGTAACTAATCCTTTACTGTGCTTATAATAATACTTCCTATGATCTTTGAATGTTGTGAAGATTAAACAAGACAGTGCAAATAAAGTGCTATACACAGCCCCTGACACCTAGTAAATATTTAATAAGTAGTAGCTGTTGTTAATGCTGCCGGACTCTTTAAAATTCATAAGGCTCTGCAACATGTAAACTAGCATTACACATATCACGACAATGGATTTTTCATTTATCTATATAGAAATAGATGGATGGATATATAAATATGTATGTATGTGTTTGTATACCCACTATTATGTACGTGCACAATTGAGGGCATGTTTACCTCTGTGGCATTGTAGAACTAATGTTAGCTAACATGTACAAGACTGTTCCAACTCCTGTCCTGTATACCTCATATTAATTATTTCATCCTTATAACAATCCTGTGAAGTGGGATCTTTTGCACTAATTTTGCAGATAAGAAAGCTGATGCCTGAAGATGAGTTTATGCCGCTAGTAAGCTGTAGAAATGGAATTTTAACCCAGGCAGTGTGCCCCGGGTCTGTGTTTCTAACAACAGTGGTAGTGTGAATTTCAATGATAAACACTTAGGTTAATCATTATGTACAAACAGACACATTGCAATGCACAAATGTACGTGCACACACACATGCTTTTCTGTGTATGTATTTGCCTAAAGATGCATAATGAATTTGTGGAATATCCCTTCCTCTCTGGTGCTCTTGAGGTCTGTAGCCGCATTTACATTTTTCTGTTTGTGGTTCCCTTTTCCCAGCAGGCTGATTGAATTATATGACATATCACATGCAAATGAAACACTAAATGGAAACCTCTCTCTGTTGCCCAGCAATGGATGATTGCTCTACATTACTTGAAGTTATGCTTAAGCACATCCTACGGCATTATTCTCCTTGTTTGCCTCCTCTCGCTCGCGCTCACATTGCTTGAACAGTGGCTCTACATCCAATTATATGTCATCAAGTGGCAGAAGATGACATTAATATGGATTAACTGTATTCCACAAGCCCTTTGGTGATCTTTTGGCCTTCAATGCTGAATACACTGTTGTAGCAGTTAAAATATGTACCAGGGTACATTTAACAGAAATCTGGTACTTGTAAGTCGGTACTTGTAAGTCGGGCCTGTAATTCCAGCACTTCAGGAGGCCGAGGCGGGCAGATCACGAGGTCAGGAGATCAAGACCATCCTGGCTAACATGGTGAAACCCTGTCTCTACTAAAAAAATACAAAAAACTAGCCGGGCGTTGTGGCAGGTGCCCGTAGTCCCAGCTACTCAGGAGGCTGAGGCAGGAGAATGGCGTGAACCCGGGAGGTGGAGCTTGCAGTAAGCCAAGATCACGCCAGGGCACTCCAGCCTGGGCGACAGAGCCAGACTCCGTCTCAAAAAAAAAAAAAAAGAAAAAAAGAAAGAAAGAAAGAAAAAAAAAAAGAAATCTGGCACTTGTAACATATGGCTCAATGGAAAATTTGGCACTTGTAGCATGCGGCTCAAGGAAAATATATTTTCCTTATATATCAGCAAGTATAGGCATAGCCTTTCCAGCACGGCTTCGGCAGGTTTTCAGACCCCAATATCCCAGGCTCCTTACATCTTTTGGCGTAACGTCTTTAGCTTGTGTCTGTCTTCTAGAATATTCATTTGAGTCACTAAGTGGGTGTTCTACCTCCCACCTCATATCCCTATTTTAGACAGGAAAGTCTGAGGTATTTCTCCCTATACTTTTTCATCAGAATGGTACCAAAAGAGGTGGTGGGTCAAAGAGCCTGCACATTGTTGCCCCTAACAAAATCCAGACTCTGCTTGAAGTATAAGCATAAAATGAATGAGTTACTGGCAGAGTCTGCCACAGCTTATACTGCAAGGATGATTTACTGTTGTGATAGTCAAGCCAGCATAAAGAATCCACTAAAAGCTAGATCGATGAGAAGCACAACCTTTTTACCTTAAGAAATTTACTATCCAGAAGATTAGATGGATGAGCAACTAAATAAATATAGAAGTGTTAGAGGTGTAGACCTGTTGGAACTTTGCAATGTCGGTGTTAGGGCTAAGACACACAAACGTTATTGCCAATAATATTAAGAGGACTATAAACAACTAGTGGTAATAATGACTTTGTATTGTATACTAACTACTTTTCCAGCATTTGTCCAAATTATATATACATTTTATATGTATATCTATATTACATATATACACACACACAGACATAGATGTATGTATCTGTAGATCTATACACATAAAATGAAGTTCAATCACTTACCCAAGGTCAAATATTTAGTAAGTTAGAAAGTTAGGATTTGAATCCTGAAAGTCTGCCATCAAAGCCTTCAATTTGCAACCTATATTGAGGATTCTAAGGACATGCTGTTTTCATTTATTTGCTTTGTTGCTGTTATGTTTTGTTTTTGTAAAAGAATTCATTAGGTTTCTTTGGCTGCTGCCAATTATGTAAAACCCTTTTGAGTCATTCAGTATTCATCATATTTCACAAACTGGCTTTACCCAGGGTAGGCAGACATCAGTTTGGCCACCCAATTGCACAGAAGATCACTGTGCTAGAATATTTTCCATTAGGAAGTGGTAAATTGCAGTTAGCAAAATTGTTCGCGTTTCTCTAAACAGTTGTGAGATGGAATATTAACAATGCCATTTCTTGGACAAAATACCCTCTTTGTCCCATATCTTCATTAGATGGCAGTCATCACTCATGTGAACATCCATATTTCCTATTATGCCCTCTCCTTGCCTTCTCTGTCCAGCCCTCCTGAAGATAACAGCTTACTTGCCTTGCCTCAGGCCTTGGCTTTATGATACTCCCTTCAAGAATTATGTGGTAGACAGAATTATAAAATAAGCCCATAAGCCCCAATGGCCCATGATCTTATAGAATATCCTCCCTTTGACTGTGAGAAAGACCTGTGTTTGTGATATCACTCTCATAACTAGATTGTGTTATTTGGCACAGTTTACTTAAAGAAATGAGATCATGTTCAGCGGGCCTGACCTAGACAAGATAGCCCTTAAAAGGGCAAGGCTCTTTATAGTAACAGAGATTTGAAATCTGAAAGGGATTCAGCAGAAGGAGAGTCTCCATTGCTCACTTTTAAAGATGGAGAAGACCATATGGCAAAGAACTGTGGGTGGCCTCAAGGAGCTGAGTGGCCCCATGCTGACAACCAGCAAAGAATAGGCATCTTGTCTTACAATTGCAAAGAACTAAATTCTGCTATAACCACGTGAGCTTTTAAGAGGACCCCAAATTCCAGATGGAAATGAAGCCTGGCTGACATCATAATTTTGACCTTGTGAAATCATAATCAGAGAGCCTAATTGTTTCATGTCTGGAGCTGTGACGTACAGAAACTGAGTGATAATAAATTCATGTTGTTTTAAGATACTAAGTTTTAGTTAAAATTTTATGCAGCAGTAGACAGCTAATATCCTTTGGCTGTCTATTTGATTACTATGTCTAATATCCTTTGGCTGTTCCAAATATCTGACCCCTCTTTCCTGACCTCAGATATGCAAAAGTATAATAACTTGCACAGGTTATGTAGAGAGTACTAGAGTGGGCTGTGCCCAAACTATGCTAGAGGCATAAACCTCAAGGTGAAGAATAGGGATCCAATATCATAGGAACAAGTGTGTTTATTTTTGTTATTTTATTATTTGTACTAGAAAGATTTTACCAGTGTCCTCCCATATTACATACCTTCTAACACCCCCTACTATGACTACCAAAAACATTAAAACAAACACCATATGATATACTGATTTGAAGTTGCAATTCATTGGAACAAGGACAAAGTCCAAGGTGAAAGAAAATTTTTAAATTCCAAAATTAGCAGACCATGCATTAAGGGTTTTCCACATAGTGAGAAGCAAAATTTGATGCTCCTTTTCTTGCTGGGTGAAGTACAGATCCTGTGGAGTGGGTTGGGAAGCAAAATGCTTTTTCTGTTAGTTTCTGCTTCAGTGAGTTTTCTAGCAATCTATTTTAGTCTTCATTAACATATAAAGATTGAGTTTGGGGTTAAAACATAGTAGGATCATTTGTCTAGCACACACAATGGTTCCACATGGGGATGGAAAGGCCAAAGATTTGTGGTTGTGTGCATTTTTGGTAACTGTTTGCAAAGTTGGAATAAGCCACCTGCCTGTGATAAAATATGACCCTCACTCACTCTTGTAAATTGCTTTTGCCCGTTCACACTTAGAGGTCATTAATCTTGTTTCCCTTTATGGATGGACATTCAGCACATTCCCTACAGTTGATTCAGCTCTAGTTTAGAGATGTATACAAAATTCACCAAGTGCATTTGGAGAAAAATGTCACTTTGCAAGGCTTCAAGTTAAAAAGTGCTATCTTTATCTTAACTACACAGAAATACAGGCATTTGCAAAACAGGCCGTGAAGAGGATAAAAGGAACAAGACATAAATAGCCAATAAATAATTACAAATTCTTACTAATAAAAGAATTTGTAAATTGTTTTATTTACAAGAAATAAAGAATTCTTTATTTGTAAGAATTTGTGATTCTTACAAATTACAAATAATTGATCAAACAGGAGCGACAGGAGTATATATCATAAAGCAAACACAACGGAATTTAAAATCATGTCATAATCAGATGAATAAATATTTGACTTTCCATGATGTGCGGGGCCTCTACTCGATTATGTAAACAGAAAATAAATACGATAATTTTGACAGAATTTTTCCTTTCTAGATAACCCTACTTTGCCACATCAGAGTTAGGCCAATGCTTGATTACCCTAATTTCCTCTTGAAATGATCTATATGTAAATGAAAATGTTGACAAATTATTATTCAGCCAACTTATACTTTCTATTGATATGTCTCTAATTTCTGCCCTTCATGTTTGAAATTGATGTAAATGACTGGCTCAACATATTTATAATTTAGAGCTTGAGACTGTGAAAGGTATGTCTGGTAGTTCTTTCCATTTCAGGCAAGCTATTACCATTCCTGTAAACTGCATCTCCCATAATTTGCCAGAGTCCAGGAATTACCAGTTTCTAAAGAGCCTCACACAGTCTCAGTGTCTTCTTCCCTGAACTATAGCATATTCATACAATGAGCTCTTGCTACTTATTTTCATATTGATTCTCATTTTAAATAATAAATTAAAACACTTGCCACTTAAAAAACATGTGGCATTACAGCTTAATGGAACTAAAGTAGAAATTGCTTTAAAATGAATTTTTGGAGCATATTTTTATATGGTTTATCTCATTTTGTAGGGATGAAGGATATCAATGTATCCATCTGTTATTTGAAAGTATCATGGTAGGCTGGGTGCAGTGGCTCACGCCTGTAATCCCAGCACTTTGGGAGGCCGAGGCGGCAGGCGGATCATGAGGTCAGGAGATTGAGACCATCCTAACTAACACAGAAAAATGCTGTTTCTACTGAAAATACAAAAAATTAGCAGGGTGTGGTGGCAGGCACCTGTAGTCCCAGCTACTCGGGAGGTTGAGGAAGGAGAATGGCGTGAACCCAGGAGGTAGAGCTTGCAGTGAGCTGAGATCACACCACTGCACTCCAGCCTTGGCAACATAGCGAGACTCTGTCTCAAAAAAAAAAAAAAAAAAAAGAAAAAGAAAAGCATCACTGTAGCAGGATATCTTCCAAGGGGCAGAACTGAGGAGCCTGTGGTGATTTTTCTCTGAATTGTAATATGGTTGAGTGGGGTACCTAATTTGAGGGCCAGAGCTAACATGTTGAGAACAATAGAATGGTTTTGCAAGTTCATGTCTTGTGTAGGGACACAGAGAGAATACTAGCTAGCAGGAAGATGAGGGACAATGAACAGACAAGAACTCAGATCTCAAAGAGGAATTTGACTAATTGGCTAATTGTTCTTTTGTGTGATGTGGATTTATTTTTTCTCTATTCATGAGTTTCTCAGTTATCTTTCAACTTCTTAATAATAATCTGTAGGAGTAGGTATTTTTTGGAAAATTGAATAAAATAAGGATTATTGTGGATGATAAGCACAGAGTAAGGGTCCATAGCCAGTGCCCACCCCTGCCTTCCAATCAGTTTTTTTTTAATTGATCTCATATTAATATGAGATCAATATAGGAGAGATATAATGAAAAAGAATGTTTAAAATTGTTATGACAAGTTTGCTATTAGGGAGATAAATTGTAGTAATCAGTTTCCTTGTAGAATTCTGGAAACATTTATTTATATTATTCTTCGTCCAAAAATGTGTATATGTGCATGTACTATGTTTTCTGGTAAGGTTAATAAAGATAGTATGATGGTTAACTAAAATATAATTAAGATATAAGATAAACTGCAACTCAAAGATAATTAGATTAAAAGATAGATTTAATATTAAATATATATTTGTAAAAGCAAAATGTAGTCTTTGTTTTAGAATACTTAAGGATTCTGGAGCACCCTCAAATCACCATTCTGTTCACTTTCAATTACAAAAGACTGAAAAACTGTTGTTGTTTTTTTTCCCTCGAAATATTCTAGTTTTTTTATTCTAAGAAAATAAGAATGATTAGAAGAAATTGGGGAAAAATAAAATTGTAAATCTAACCTTTACTTTCTCATTTGAGATTGTGCCTTCTAAATGACTTCCTGATTTGCTATTAAAGTGAGAGGGTAAAGTCGTTCATGTTTAATGCAATGGGTAGTAGAATGTGATTGATCTGCCATAGATATAATCAGTGGCATATGTTAAGTAACTTCATGGATAGTGCCAGGGAAATTAACAAACCAAGAGAGTGAGGGTTGCCACAGATGGGCAATGGAGAGCACATCACCTATAGTATTGCCATGTCCCACGTGCTTGCATTTGCCAACCATGGGACATGGCTGTTAAATTGAAAATGTAAATACCAGAATGTTTTTAAACCATTTATTTCATTAAAATCTTGTAGAAAAATAAAACAAGAACATCTGATTGGAAATCTAAATTTTTGGTTTAGCATTATTCTACAGTGCTTCAATATGGTGATTCAGTGATTCTATCGGTATTATTTATATTAATACCGATAGAAATATACTATGTGCTTCTTCTTACTCTTTATACCAACAAAGAAAACATTGACTCATTAATGAGGAGGTGGATGAAGCCAGTGAGGAGGTAGACTTAACTTCAGTAGGTGAGCACATTTAATAGGATAGCAAGAAAGACATTTGATTGGATATGATGTTATTCAGGGCAGTGGGAACTACAGTGGCAACTCAACCAATTTGATCAGTTCACTGGGAGCAATATTATGGAATCTACTATGCAGAGTCTGACAGCATAAGGCCAAGTAGAGGGTAATAATGCAGTCTTTACTTGGGACAAGATTAATATCTTGATGGAGAAATCAAGACAATGAAGGATTAGGGTGATAGAAATAAAGTGAGTGATATGCTCTTTATGATTCAGATGAGAGACTACTGGGTAAGACTGTAGGAATCAGAAAAGTATTCATGGAGGAAATGAGATTTGAGCATATTCCTGCAGGTCTGATGATATTGCAACAGATAAGAAAGTGTATTTGAAATAGTGTGCCCACTGAGAGTGAAGCCACAGGAGTGTTTTAATGCAAAATGTGTGCTCCAATGATCTGAATTCATTACCTAATTATAGATGCTTCTGCTCTTATGTTAGTATCCAGTGGCAAAATGATTTGAGAGTTGTGGTCATTGCTACCCATGGCAGGAGGAGACAGTCTCTGTTTCTGATGTGGATGTGTTGCCACTCATACGTCCCATCTGAGCAGCTCATCCCAGACAGAAGTGAAATTGTAGAGTACAGGTTTGGCGCTTGGTTCAGGGATCAAGGACAGCACAGAGATAGGCAGATATAAGGTCTTAGACTGGGAACTGTCCCCCATAAAAGCCTAGACAGAATAGTGCTATTGATCCCAACCCGTGACAATTGGGATCTCTCTGGATTTTCACTAGATTTTCTATGGGCATATTTCAAGGTTTTGTAACAAGAATAAAGCGCACTAGTATTTCAGATACTAGTTGCTTAGGGATTATGACTTTTGCCAGGTATTTAGCTAATTTGACTTTCAGATGTTTGTCTCTTAAATGAGAATAACAACAATGTATGTTTATTAAGGAAATTCTATTAACCACTTAATACAGTAGTTAAAAACATAGACCTGGGAGCTAGTCTCTGCTTTGAATTTCAGTTCTATTGCTTACTAAATGTATGACATGGGCAATTTATTTAACCTTTCTATCTCATTTTACTCATCTATAACATAGGAGAAATAATGGTACAACTCATATGGTTGTCTTCAGGATTAAATGAATTAATATTTTTGCAGCACATTCCAGCTTATAGTAAAAATCATGAGTGCTTATGCATACACTCAAGTACTTAATAATTGATAATTATTACTATTCTAATGATTATTTCTGTGAATAAAGAAGATAATATTAATATAACATCTAGCAAATAGTAGTGTTCAATAAGAGTTATCTCTGGTACCCTTGGGTACCTTTAAGCTCAGATACTTTCAGATTCCACAGTCTCAGATATTTATTTGCAAACAATAACAAATTATGATTCTTAGCAAAATGAATTTGCTATACCAGTTTTCACTCCTAGAATCTTAAGATGCTTTAAAGAAATATGATAAATCATAGAGAGATCTAAAATCAAAATAAATTAACAAAGCCTTCTCCAAACTACCATCAGTATACCATTTTAAAGGCCAAAACGAAACGAAACAAAACAAAACAAAAACAAAACCTAAGGTGTAAATAAATTACTAAATGTACTGAGACAACTACTGGAGAATTTATGGGATCCAGCCAGGATTCCAGCAGACTCTGAGATACCCAGAGTAAACCTATGCCTTGACTAAAATAATAATACCACAGAAACAGTAAGGGAATCAGGGTAGCTCCGAATGTGGACTTACCCTTTCCTCATCTGCTGCTTTTACCTGCTGCACCTTCATTAGGTTTCAGATGAGAAAATCAAGGATTGGAAATGGGAAGACTTATTGCCAAGATTATATAATTTATCTACAATTTGAATCTGCACCCCTCCAGGTATGCATCACTTCCCACAGAACAAGGCTGTGCCTCCCATCAATCTAGTTCTTTCAGTTTATTCAGTAATGCTCTTTTATATATAGCTTGGGTTGGACATGAGTTCTGTAAGCTTACCTTATTGGAATTTCTCCAACGCTTTTCCTCCAAAAGTAACATTAGATTTGATTTGTGATTTCTCAGGTGGAAGTTCATTCTGCCTGTGTGTTTACAATTATAGACTCCAAACTGACTCTGGATCTCTGTAGATGGTAACTACATTGCAATCTTGAGTTCATGGAGATGCTGTGAAATGAAAGGAGTACAATGTCAAATTACTCTTCCAAGATTTTGTTTGATTTTTTTTAAAACCAGGACAGAGTTCCTTACACAGCTTAGAAGTCTTTTCTAATATGTAAAATGAAAAAGAAAAAGTTTATTTAAAATTTAATAAGTAAAATATTGGGGATACATGTATTAGGGTCACAACCAGTAGGATATCTATCTATCTATCTATCTTTCTGCCTATCTATCTATCTATCCATCATCTATCAATCTATAGATTTATTTCAAACAATTGGCTCACATAATTATGGAGGCTGACAAGTCCAAAATCTGCAGGGTAGTCTGGCAGCCCGGAGACTCAAGGAAGAGTTACAGTTCAAGTCTGAAGGCAGTCTCCTTGCAGTTTCTTCTTGCTGAAGGGTGGTCAGTTTTTTCTACTAAGGTCTTCAACTGTTGAATCAGGCCCATCCACACAATTGAGGTTAATATGCTTTCCTCAAAGTCCATTGATTTAAATGTTAATCTCATATAAAAATAGCTTCATGGAAACATCTAGAATAATACTTGGCCAAATATTTGAATACTATCATTTAACCATGTTAACACATAAAATTAACCATCGTGAGTCAATTTTTGTAAACTTGGCACACATATACATTTTAAACCAAAATTAATCACCAATTAAAGACAATAACAAGGCAATACTTTTGCTTAACATGGTTAATACTACTATCCCGTGTACAACTAAAAATGCATTAACCCCTCCATTAAAAGAGGATGCAAAGTCCTTGAAAGTCTTTTTGATGATTATTCTTCTCAATGTCCTCTAACTTAACTACTATGATATAAAATTAACATTACTTAAGTACTATAATATAAAGTCAATACATCTCATGTTATATGATAAAGGGAAAACAGAGGGAAGAAGGCAGATATTTGAGATACCCACATACACACACACAAACATATTCAACAAAATAAAAAAGAAAAATACACATGACACAGTTCCCATTTCTATACTGGTTACATTGCTATAACTCTTATTTCATTACCATTTACATATTCTCTTTGCCATCAGCAAGCACCTCAATGGGTTATAGTTATTTTTCTGGTAAGGGTCACCTTACCTTTATTTTTGAGGGATCTAGGCCATTAGTAGCCCTGCCCAAATTGAGTTGTTATAGTATTATACTGAATTCAATCACAGGGCATGGCAATAATAAGGGATGCCTTAAGGATCTTCTATATTTCAGACATATTCCAGGTCAATTTCTGTTTGGTAGTGAGGATCAATTATCCCAGCCAGCATTGTAACTTCCTTCTCTTCCTGTTGATCCAAAGGCACGAAGAGCCCAAAGTCACCAGGTGACAGTTTTAACTTCCACATCAGTGGAATTTTTGTTGTGTCTCCTGCTAGAAGCATCCCTCTCTTTGCAACTAAGACTTATAAACAAGCAGAGCATAAGGTCATGGGAGCAGGAAGCAAAAATGTGCTAATGGGTCATCAGTCATAATAATAAGTAGAACTACTTGCGTTTCCACCACTTGAATTGTGGACCCATGAATTCTGGCTATGGAAGAAAGAGTACCATGTTTTGGATACTGATTCAAAGTATATGTAGACTCCTGGAGAACTTTGCTATAGCTCTGCAAGGTACTGTCTCATAGCTGACACTGTAACCGAGTCTTCAAAAGGTCATTCCACTGTTCTATCAAACTGGCAGCATCAGGATGGTTGGGGACATGATAAGGCCCGTGAATTCCATGATCATGGTCTCATTGCCACGCTTTGTTTACTATGAAGTAATGTTCTTGATGAGAAGCAGTGCTATGTGGAATGCTATGGCAGGGCATAAGGCATTCGGTAAGTTTATAGATGGTAGGTAGTGTTGGCAGAAACATTGTGTGCAGAAAA
The DNA here is from genome assembly GCF_049350105.2 of Macaca mulatta. Classification (NCBI taxonomy): domain Eukaryota; kingdom Metazoa; phylum Chordata; class Mammalia; order Primates; family Cercopithecidae; genus Macaca; species Macaca mulatta. The sequence continues at coordinate 20,691,067 of NC_133410.1, read as the reverse complement.
GGCAAATCAATATCCAGAGTAAGTAACTATTCCAGTAAGAACATAGCACTACCCCCCTTCCATGATGGAAGCAGTCCAATGTAATCAACCTGCCACCAGGTAGCTGGCTGATCACCCTGAGGAATGGTGCCATATTGAGAACTCAGTGTTGGTCTTTGCTGCTGGCACATTGGGCACTCAGCAGTGGCTATAAGTAGGTCAGCCTTGGAGAGGAAAGTTCGTGTTTCTGAGCCAATGCATAATCTACATCCCTGCTACAATGTCCACTTTGCTCATGAATACATTGGGCAATAAAAGTGGCTGGAAAAAAGAGGCTGACTGGTATCCACAGAACATGCCATCCTATCCACGTGGTTATTAAAGTCCTCCTCTCCTGACATCTCTCTTTGGTTAGCATTAACATGGCACACAAATATCTTCATGATTTTCGCCCATTCAGAGATATTTATCCGCATACCTATTCCTCAAACTTCCTTGAACCAATTTTGCAATCACATTTCTTCCAAGTACTTGACCATCCAGAGAAACCATTGACCACAGTCCATAAATTGGTATATATTTGCATATATGGCCGTTTCTCCTTCCGAGCAAAGTGAACAACTAGATGCACTACTCCAGGTTCTGCCACCTGAGAGGATTTTCCTTCACCGTTATCCTTCAGGTATGTACTAGAAAAAGGCTGTAGTGCTGCAGCTGTCCATTGTATGTGCCTGTATATTACGTGCAACCATCTATAAACCAGACCCAAGTTTATCAACTGACAGTGGAGTACTCCACATGAGGCCATAGGTGCAGGTTGTAGGAGATGTAGTAATACAATATAATGGGGACCACGGGCATTTGGGACACCTCTTCATGTAACTTGTGCATTTAGGGCCCTCTTGGGCCTGATCACATATATACCACTTCTTGGTTTGATGATGGAATGCTGCTGTGTACAGCCAACTTTATGGCTTGGTAGGACAGGTAACAGCCAGTTCATAAGGAGCAGCTCAGTTTGCAGAGGAACTTGGTGGGCAATGGTTAGGCTTTTAGCTCAGTAGCAGGCCAAAAACAGTTTCTCAAAAGGAAAGCAGTTATCTGCGGAGAGTGGCAGGGCTTTGGTATGAAATTCTGAGTATGCACTATGATCATCCTGTATGGTCCTGTCAGAGATTTTAAATAGAATCCCTATCTGTTATCGACACTTTAAACACCATTCAATCTGCTGGATCGTATGACCCCAGTGGCAGAGCACCTATGTGGCAGCCTAGACCCGTTGCAGAGCCTTCTCTTGTTAGCAGCTTTTTGTGTCATTCTGTTACTAGGCTGGGTAGCAAAACAGAATAAGGAATGTATTGCCTCCCAAATCCAAAGAAACTCATTAAGCAGAGATTCTGAATTTAATGTTGTAGCTCAGGGATTGAGAAAGGGCTGTATCATTTTGGTTGGTTGGTTGGCTGGAACGTGGATCAAAAGGTGGCCCACAGTAATTTAACTTGAAATACTAGAACTGCTTTCCTGTACCGCAGAAGGAGAGATTCCAAGACTTAGGGAGACTGGAATGTTAGATTGAATGTGTCATTTAAGATCTGCTCACTTACCCTGGGATGACCCAGAGGACACATCTTTCATCCTAACTGTAAGAAATAAATTTATGAGGGACGCCCCAGTGTCCTTGAAGAGCTTTGTGATCGCTTTTCTTTGTCTGCTGGAAAATACAGTGGGAACTGCTACCACTGGATAAGGAAACTTAAATGTAATGGGAGTAATTGAATCTTGGGGTGGCAGGGGCTGGCCAGGTGGCAGCACTCAGTCGCCCAAGATAAGATGGGTGTGGTTACCATGATGGAAAGCAGAGTCAAAGCGGCAATCAGAATGTTGGATATGGGCAGTCTTATGGCATTGGCTAGTTGATGATAGAGTTCCTACAAGTTACATGAATGGGAATGCTACTAATTCTTACTTGATCTGTGTAAGTCAAAGAGTTCTAGATCAAGTGAACAAAATTCTAACTCCAAATCGTGGCCTTTTACCGGATGGCTGTGTTTTAGGGAAAAGGAAATAATCAGACCCTTTGTGGACTATTAGACCTTGATTCTAAACTGCTATTAATTCCAGAAGATACAAGCATGTCACTGTGGTTGACTAGTGAGAGTAGGGCTGATGGAAGTCATATGATTAATGGGTCCAGTGGGTCCCCAAATCTATCCTGTAGTTTTTTACCGAGTTCCAGAATGTATAATTAGAATAGACATACTCAGCAACTAGCAAAATTCCCAAATTTGAATAAGATACTCTTTTTAATCCTCAAAGAACTCATAAGCTAAAGGAACAAGACAGTTGTTTTTCTATCTATAATGCAATATACGATATTTTTTAAAGTTTTCAATTCTCAATTTTTAAATTAAATCTCCTAGAAGTTGTTTATATCACTTTTTGAAAGAAGAAGAAACGTTATTTGCAATTTATCAATATTCTTGTCAGATTGACCTTTCATCATTTTAAATTTCATCTAATTAATGAAGGAGACCTCCAGAATTTTAATTGTGATACAATGTAAAAGACATTTTATGGAGAAATAATTCAATAAATCTCTTTAAAATTATTTAATGGCACAGATTGACTGTCTTCACTGACAATTGTATGTAGATATGTTGATTCTCAATTTCTTAGGTATTTCCTGTCTTTTTGTTGGGTCTCAATTTTATCATTGCCATTTTGCCGTTCTGTAATTAGTTTTGCTGGTATTTTTCTTCAACCGAATAGTTAAATGTGATTTAAACTTTATGTGATTAAGTCTAATGGACTGCATTTCCTGCTGCCTTCATTTGATTGGCAGCGTAAGAAAATAGAAGCAAACAGAGTTGATGAAAGAATTCAAACAATCATTTCATGTCCTGAAAAATTTTAAATATCCAAAATCTTCTTACATTCTCATTTCTGAGCAATAGTTCTGTCAAGAACTTAAAATTAACATCTAACTGTATTCACATTCTTTTAAAACCCAGTTAATCAGCAGCATAATTTATACTTATGCCTGGACAAAGCCTCATATGATTATTACTTTAAAGATAACTCTTTACTCACAATTAACCAGTACATATAATGAATGTAGGGTTTTCTTGTTGCTGTTATCAGAACACACCTGGATACCTTACTAGCTCTAGTTTTGCAGCATTATCACAAGTAACTAATTTTCTTTTTTTTCTTTTTTTTTTTTTTTTGAGACGGAATCTAGCTCTGTCGCCCAGGCTGGAGTGCAGTGGCCAGATCTCAGCTCACTGCAAGCTCCGCCTCCCGGGTTTACGCCATTCTCCTGGCTCAGCCTCCCGAGTAGCTGGGACTACAGGCGCCTGCCACCTCGCCCGGCTAGTTTTCTGTATTTTTTTAGTAGAGACAGGGTTTCACCGTGTTAACCAGGATGGTCTCGATCTCCTGACCTTGTGATCCGCCCGTCTCGGCCTCCCAAAGTGCTGGGATTACAGGCTTGAAGTAACTAATTTTCTTCATACAAAGAAGGAGTCTCACTTGAGGATCCATCTTTTAAGACTGAAGTTCTGTGTCTCGCATGTTCACACAATCAGGCATTCGGGGCTATAGCAGACAGAATATGTGTGTTTAGATGGAGCACTCAATGAAATGTGCAACATTCTTTGCAGCAGATTTGTTTGGCTGTCAAAATCTGAATTACAACAAGCCAGAACAGAATTTCCAAAAACTAGGGTGTAGAAATTGAAATCTCTGCTGCCCAAGAAATATCAGTCGTCTAGTATTATGCTTGCATTTACATGGGAGATTGCCAGGATCATGCTGCAGTTTGCCTTGTAAAGGTAGAGCTCCCACTACTGTGATAAAAAACATAAAAATATTTGAAATGGCAGCTTTTACCTGAATTTCCTTTTTCATGGTTATACAATTTTATGTCATGTTTCTAAAGGATAACCAAAAAAGTAGGCCTGACAGCTTGCACCAAGTGCAACCAGAGAGAAAAATCTTTGAACCTAGACTGTGCATTGAGTGCCATCTGAAACAGACCAGAATTTGGAAGACATGTGGAGTACCTTTAAATTGACTTTGACTCCATGCTGTCTCTTAGGCTGCTGATGAATCATGATTGGCCTTGATTTGGCCCTGATTGGAAAATTTGTTGCACAGGTATCCATCAATATGGATACAGTTGTATACACTGCTGAGCTCTCTTTTTCTTCTAGGAAACATTTCCTTCAGCAATTGAAGTAAACCTGTTTTGTCCAAATAAATTATCATTAACATCTTTTGAACCTCCAAAAGCACTGGTGTGTTATATTGTCTTACTCTTTTGGGAATTGGATGCGAGGAAGAGAAGCTAATGAAAAGTGTGAATTTTACTGTTTTTCTGCCCCATGCCCCATTCCTGTAGAGAAGAGAGCATGGACATTAAAATTAGCAGATATTATGGAATGATAAGTAAAAAGCCTGGAGTTCTGTTGTCAAACAGTCTCAATTTGAACTGCCCTTCAGCCACTTATGATTTGTGTGATTTGGCAAGCTCCTTAACAACTCTAAACTTTTGTTTTCTCATCTTTTTTTTTTTTTTTTTTTTTTTTTGAGACAGAATTTAGATCTTGTCACCCAGGTTGGAGTGCAATGGTGGGATCTTGGCTCACTGCAACCTCCATCTCCAGGATTCAAGTGATTCTCCTGCCTCAGCCTCTAGAGTAGCTGGGATTACAGGTGTGCGCCACCATGCCCAGCTAATTTTTGTATTATTAGTAGAGACAGGGTTTTACCATGTTCACCAGGCTGGTCTTGAACTCCTATTTTCAAGCGATACACCCGTCTCGGTCTCCCAAAGTGCTAGGATTGCATGCGTGAGCCACCACACCTGGCCTGTTTTCTCATCTTTTAAGTGATTAAAATGTTAGGACCTCTTTTGAAGAGTTTTGAGAAAGATTTAATGAGCCAATCCAGGTAAGCTGCTTAGCACAGTGCTCATCATGTCATAAACCATGTGAGCAGTTATTTTTGCTGCTTGAATCCTAGTTCTAGCAATCATTAGCTGGTCGTATTACCTGAAGTATTTACTAAAGTATTTACCTAAAGTATTTACTCTCTTAAACTTGGTTCCTCGTCTTTAAAATTAAGATAATGATACCTGATCTGGAGAACTATTTTGAGAATTAAAACGGATATAAAGTGCCAAGTGTTTGACATTTAGGAGCTGATCAGTACAGTCGACCCTCCATATTCAAGGGTTCCACAGAGCCTAGAGGTCTGGAGCATCCCAGGATTTTGGTATCCCGAGGAGGTTCCAGAACCAATTTCCTGTGAATACAGAGGGCCAGCTGAAAACACTAGTTTACTCCCCTCTTTGCTGATGCTTGAGTAACAAAAAACAGCAAAACAACAGGCAACAACTATTATTAAATGTTTCCTAGTGTCCCTCACGATATATCCTAAAGACTGCCATCCACTGTTGTATTTTTTAGTAAAGTGACACCATGAATCAATGGCGTGGATTCACAAATCTATTGAATTGCCGAGTTGCTATCGCTTTGTGCTAAGTAATTTGTTGTAGCTTCTGCTTTGGACTCATGTAGAATGGTTTCTGTTATATTATTTCTTATTTGCCTTTGTGAAGAAATCAGTTGTTTTCTCTTTGCTCTCTAGCGTCTGTTCGAAAAAGTAAGATCTAATACTTGACTGAGGTTATGTGCCTTTTGGGGGTTTCTTAGGTGAACCTTCTACCTCTACACAGGGAATTATTTAGTAGACCTTGGAGAGTTTCAGAGAGAATGTCAATATTACGCTTCACTGTCTGCCACACAGCAGGAAAAAATGCGGCCCCCACACCAGGTGTCTAAGTACAATGTACAATACAAAGGTTTCATTTTTTAGTGCTGCCTGGGTCTTGGCAGCTTTTCACATAGGAAAACTATTAAATACTTACGGATAAGTCATTTCTTTCAAGATTTTCAAGTAATAGTTTTAGGAAAACATTACTTTTCCGTTTCTTGGCAATAGTTCTGTCAGGGACTTTGAATTCAAGTTCAAATTTATATCAGATTTTTTTTCAAAAAACCCAATTAACCAACAGCATTGTGTGTTAAAAGAAACACATCCTGATGATTGACTTATTTGTAGTCTCCATCCTTCTCTAGAACTCTGGGCTGCCTGTAAGGATGGAAAACAATGGATTGATTTGATGTATCTGGGCACTTAAAACAGAACTTTAAACAGAATGTCGAGAATTGCCATTAGAAAGGATGCTGCTGTTTACTTGCTCATTTTCCAAGAGTGGAAAATCTACTGCAGTAATTTGAGTAAGTTTCAATGAAGTATGGAGAGGTACTGGATTTCATAACCTCCTTGTTGGGTCGAGGTACCAATTTGCCAGAACAATTTATTTTAAGATAACTTTATATTTGTGTTATATTGTTTTGACAAAAGAAGATAGAATTTTAGGTGACTAATTTTCCCAGTCTTGGCTCTCTTCATTTTTTAAATCTGGAGAAGCAAAATAAAGTGAATAGAATTTTGTAACCTGGATTATTAAGGTGTATTCTAAAGATTTTGTTGTTGTTTTTTTTAATACGGTGTATCACTTGCTAAACTTATAAATTTGCTTCAAAATGGAGATTATTAATTGACTATAAAATGTGAGTTCTTTAAAAGGAAATATGATTAGTGGTTATAATATTATGTTCAGAGTTGGTAAACCAGGTCCATTTTGTAAATTTACCATTTTGTAAATTTAGCAAAATAGTTTAATCCTTACCATTTTGTAAATTTAGCAAAATAGTTTAATCCTTCTGAGATCCTGTAGGTTTTTCTTATAAATGAGATAATTTAAGTAGATGGCTTATATGTCTCCTTAAATTCCAAATTTAAATATTTTTGTCTGTTTGAATGTATAACTTTATATCACTTAAAAATTTTAAATATGAATGAATAATGTGTCATAGCTTTGCAGATTGTGTTTTTATTTCTGCATCCTTTCTTTATCATGTTCATTGTGGCCTTGAGGTAGTCACTCATCTTCCCTAGGTTTGCACAGTCTAAATATGAAAAGGAGAAATTTGCACAATATGATCTCTGAAGATCCTTCCAGCTCTAAGGTTTTCTGTTTCTAGTGTATCTTTACATTATACGAAATATAAAGTGTAAGTTTCTTAGTGTAGTAGAAGATATATGAAAGTTTTAAAAAGTCATGCCATCTACTCTAGAGAAAGTTTTTGACTTCTGTTGAATGAGATTCAGGGGTTTTAGGAAACCACTTAAATTAGGCATAAAAGTATGTACTTATGTGTTTTTTTGTTTGTTTGTTTGTTTGTTTGTTTGTTTTTGAGAAAACCCATAGCTTTCCTGAGAATTTTAAATACTACATAGTGGATAACATGGTAACTTCTATTGTCAAAGGTCAAGTGCAGTAATTCTTAAAATGTTATCATTAATGAGGTGTGGACCTCTGAGATTCTTTTAGCTGGTTCAAGAAATGAATCTATTTTTGTAGTAACACTGAGATGATATTTCTCTTTTCATTTTCTTTTGCTAATAAATGTACAGTAAGCTTTTCTAGAAGCCTATGACTACCATAGCAGACTAAATCCAGAAGCAGATATGAGAATGTATTATCTAATAACCAAATATTAAAGGTATTTGCAAAAATGTAAAGCAATGCCAATCTTCACAATATATGTTTTTTTATGTTGGAAAATTTATGTGTTTTTTCAAAAATGATATTTATGTTAACATGTACTAACTTTGTATCTTAAAATGAATAAATATGTTAACACTTTCTCAGTTTAAATTCTAATAAGGTAAATAGCCAGATAAATCCCACATTAACAAAAGTTCTTAGGAATCTTTGATAATTTTGGAAAGTATCAATAGGTCCGAAGACTAAAATGTTTGAGAAATGCTGACCTAGTGCATTCAATAAGGTAGGATAACCTGTAGTATTAAGTAGAGCCTGCCTTGTTGTTAACTTTCCACACAGAGATTTATTTCTCTCTCATCTAATTGTCTAAGTGGATGTTCAGGTTAACCATCTTCAATGCATGACTTTCACATTTGCCCTAGAAGATACTAACCTCCCAGCACCCTAGAAAAAGGAAACCAGTGCCGAGGAGCAAAAGTGGGGCATTTTTATTAGCTTGGCCCAGAAATCTCTTTCATTACATTCACTAACATCCCATGAACTAGAACTGGGTTTTATGGCCAAATCCAATGGAATTGAAAACTGGGAAATACAGCCCAACTATGTATGCAAAAAGAAACAAAAGTAAAAATTGGGGAATTACCTAGCAGTCTCCACTATACCTCACTTTTAATGTAGGTTTGCTGTCTACTAGCTAGGTAAACATAGATGCCTTACATAGCTATTAATGTTTAGTTACCTTCTATGTAAATGGGTGCAATAAACTTCTAACTTTAGAATATTTTTGTGAGGGAGCTTGTACAAAAGTCCCTGAAGAGCATATACGTATAAATTTGTCAAATAATTATGAAAAAGATTTTTTAAAAGGTCTGCGACCCAAAGAGTGTTAAATCAGTCTTCTGGAAGAATGTACCATTTAGAAATGGATATAAGACTTGTCATAAATATAACCTCAATATAAGATTATTTGTGTGTTATGTGCAATTATGCAAACTCTTTTGGGGCATCCAGAGGGATGGAATAGTTTTTAATGCTTTCATGGAAGCATTTGAGTTGGAAAGTCTTGAAGGGTGTTCTCAAAATATTTAACTGATATTACTTTGTGCTGGACCTCCATCTCCTGCTCGAGATACCCTTCCTGTGGCACCTGTATGGGTCTCATGTAATGGTGAATGTTCTTATCTGCTTCCCTCATAAGTTTGTAGCTCCTATTACTTCGATTGGAATAGGGTTCCTACATGGTTCTACTTTGTATGACTTGACTTAACATGAAATGTGACTCATTATAAGCCCTGGGACAGATATTTATTGAAAGGATTCTATTTACTTTCAATAAGAGCAATTGCATGAAAGGCAAAGAGAAGGTTATTATAAAGATGGAAGTTGGCCAGGAACAATGGCCCACGCCTGTAATCCCAGCAATTTGTGAGGCCAAAGCGGATCACTTGGGGTCAGGAGTTCGAGAACAGCCTGGCCAACATGGTGAAACCTGCAAAACAAAACACATATGAAAAATACAAAAAGTAGCCAGGCATGGTGGCTCACACATGTAATCCCAGGTACTCAGGAGACTGAGGCAGGAGGATCCCTTGAACCCGGGAGGCAGAGGTTGCAGTGAGCTGAGATCACACCATTGACTCCAGCCCCTGGGCAACAAGAGAGAAATTCTGTCTCTGATAAAAGACCATTTGTGAAGTCAAAAGGGTGGAGTGGTAGAAAACTAAAGTGCAACAATAATGCTGAACATCAAAAAGCATGGAATCTATTATTTTAGAAGATCATCACTGTGAAAGTTGACATAAGCAGCCAAGGATATAAAAAAGGGAAAAAAGGTAAAATTGTCCATGTCCTCAAAAAATTAAAAGTTGAGGGAGTTTCCTTGTGATAGGACAAAGATGTAGAAAGGCTGATAAAAGATGGGATAATTCTTAGTGGATGGGAACTTCGAGCAAGGGTGATGCAATAGTGGATTGAATGTGGCACCCAAATATTTGTTGAATGAATAGATGGTGGGTAGATGTGTAAATGATGGAACACCGAATCTCATTTTATTTCATAACCCTCAAGGAAAATGGTGTCAGAGGAAAATCAATTTTCCCTTAAGATGAACAGATTGGTAGAATGAAGACTCAAGAGTTAGAAACTTTGGAGGGGCTTATTCTAAATAAAGCATAGATGCTATTGAGCATAATTGGTCCAGAATATGGGCACATAAAGATAGAATTGAATTGAGGAAAGGCAGGCCCGACCCAGATTGAGGAGGTGTTTTGAGAGTTCATAGCAGAGGGTTTTATACCATGGAGTTGCAGAAACTATTAGAGATACTCATATTAGGAGGACAGAAATACATTTTTTGTAGTGTTTATAGCATTAACTCCACCCACCTCCCCAATTGGAATATAGGTATAATGTCTAAATTTATATCTTCATTGCTAAGTTACTATTCATTTACCTCATATCTAAGGAGAAAATAATTTCTTTGCAAATTGCCCATCCAATAGGTCATCTTTAGTTAATGTTTATATAACTACTCTACCATTTTTAGTAATATTTTACTATTTGAATAAATGGGAAACTAGAAAATGTCAATAAGTCAAATAAAAGCATGGCTTATATTACTGTCTTTTTTCTCTTAAGTACATTTATTCAAACCACATATACTTATTGAGTATTTATTATGAAGCATATTTTATAGTAGGTTTTGGAGACAGGAAGATAAATATCACAAAATTCATGCCTTCAAGAATCTCATGTGTTGATAGGAGAAATAAACGTGTAACAAATTAATATATAACTTGTGATGTGAGCAACAAGAGAAGAAATAATAAGATACAGAGGTAGTACATTTAATTTACCTTGCTGAATATAGTGAAGTAAGTGTCACAGAGTAACACTATATAGAAAGTAGCCAGGTGAACTAGAGAGCGATGCCATTTCAGAAGGTGCAAGGGACGTGTGAAAAGACATGGGAATCGGAAGTATCATGTTGTGTTCAAGACACAACATGGGATTTGTTATTTCTGAAAAGTGGATGTGAGGAGAGTAGCAAAAGATGTTACTCAATACAGCAGGCAAAAAACAGAAACATCTTTCATGCTATGCCAAGGAGATTGGGCTCTTTCTTGCAGGTGTCTAGAGGCTAGTAAGGAAACAACTGTTCATTGGATGAAAAGGGCATCATTGAAGGATTTTAAGCAGGAAAGTTTCATGACCATATCTGTTACTGTGTTTGTTTTCAATCATCATGTCTGCAACGAAGAGAAGTTTGAGAAAAGCACTAAGAATTAATGGCAATAAGGCTAACATTTGATGGCTGGAAACTAAACCAACAGGGTCCAGGGAAAGAGAAAAAAAGCAGAGTAAGTAATCAATATAATTTATGAAGACTTAGATAATATCAACATGAGTATGGTGATGATAGAGAAGAAAATGAGATTTTGAAAGATTTTTTTTTTTTTTTTTTTTTTTTTAAGACAGAATATCCCTCTGTCGCCAGGCTGGAGTTCAGTGGTATGATCTCAGCTCACTGCAACCTCCACCTTCCAGGTTCAAGCGATTGTCCTGTCTAAGCCTCCAGAGTAGCTAGGACGACAGGCATGTGCCACCACGCCCAGCTAATTTTTGTATTTTTAGTAGAGACGGGGTTTCACCATGTTGGGCAGGATGGTCTTGATCTCTTAACCTTGTGATCCTTGGCCTTCCAAGTGCTGGGATTACAGGCATGAGCCACCACCTGTAATATTTTGGGAGGCCAAAGCGAAAGGATCACTTGAGCCTAGGAGTTTGAGAACAGCCTGGGCAACATAGCTAGACCTCATTTCTACAAAAAGTAAAAAAAAAAAAAAAAAAAAAAAAAAAAGCCAGCTGTGGTAGTCCGTGTCTGTGGTCTTAGCTACTTCAGAGGATTAGGTGGGAGGATCGCTTGAGACCAGGAGGTTGAGGCTACAGTGAGCTATGATTGCACCACTGCACTCCAGCCTGGATGACAGAGCAAGACCCTGTCTCAAAAAAAAAAAAAAAAAAAAAAAAGAAAGAAAGAAAAGAAGAGAAAGGAAATATGTTTTTCTGACGTCAAGACATTACTAATTTTCATGTAGAAATTGCCCAAGAATAGAGCATACACCATACTGAACTAAACAGGTGTGCTGTTCTTGGTGTTTCCAGTCAAAAAGAATCTAAATTCCCTATAGGTATCAAGTTGTTTCTGAATTTGAAGAATATTTTTTAAAAATTAGCTTCATGATGGTGACATCATGCAGTTTTATATCTATTTACATGCAGTTCTAATATCTCATAAAGGGACACTGTAGCATTTTTCACACATTATGACATGCTAGCAAATCCTTCAGCTACTGTTCTTTATTTAGGCTAAAAACACTAGCAGTGAATTGGACTCTAGCAGGGCATCAAATAAGGACATTTCACAAGAAAGCACCTACAGCTGACAGCCTTCTGGTTGCTTTGAGAGTAGTTAGTATTATTGCTTCCTTAAAGAGCCATGAAACTAGGCAAGCTAATTCCCCCAGATAATTTTCTTGTACATTAGCTTCAGTGATGCAATACAATCAGTTACATCTAATAAAGCTGATCATTGACTTATTATTCTTTTGGGGTGCTTAAACTCTCAAGTCTCATTGTGATAACTATTGACACAATATGTCTTCCTTTAAAATAGATTCTCTATTTCAGGACCAAGCTTTTCTTTTGCACTGCTTTACAGACCTACCCTCCTGCTAAGTCCCAACCATCTGTCAACCTACCTCTCGTGGCTTGCTAAGTTTTCTGACCTGTGACCCACACAACACCTTGGAGGGGTGTGAAGAAAATGAAATTTTATTACCTCAGGTTAATGAGAACTCTGCCTTTAAATGTATATGCTTCTGTACCTCAGTTTTCCACAAAACCACATATTCATGAAATTCTTATATAATTAAAAAGCTAATGTGCCATTTTAAATAAGATAATTTATGGGAAAGGTGCTATAAACTTGCAAGTGCTAATCAAATGTAAGTGGGTATAATTATTATGGTATTAAGTTCAATGGTGATTGGTTAAATATAGCAAAATTTCTATTTACCTAAATATGTTTCACTTGTGTGACTCATTATTATTGGTGGGGAGATACTTGTGATTTTTTCTAGTGCCATTAAAAGTCCAAAAGCATAGGATCACACTGAATAATAGCTATATATATATATATGGTTAGCATTAAAAAGGACATAAAATGTCAGAACTTTTCAAAGTGACATTTCTCGAAATGAAATGAAATGTTTTCGATGGGAATTTAAGTCAAGGATCTGCAGAGACCATCTTGCTCTCAGCCACTTCACTGTACTGCCACTAGTATTGAGTGCCTGGGATCATCACAGCTCATTTTTAATTTGTATAGCAAGCATGTGTCAAGTACCAGCATGTGCCAGGACTTATGCACCTTGAGGATAACAGCCAGGCCTTGCTTCTGAAGAGCCAGTTGTTTAGCACAAGAGATATAGCCAGGCAAAATGAAGGTTGCAACTCGGCAGGATTGAGGTATGCACGGGGTATTGGGTAATCACAGGGAAGGAACACACCTACTCTAAGCTCATTAAATCATGTTTAATAGTCAGAATTTAGAATTTTGGAGGAAGTAAAGAAGCTGGCTGAAAGGAAGTAAAATATCCATTGGGGAAATATCTTTTTCTAAAAAAGCACAAAAGAACCATGAATTCTATAATGAATTTGAAATGAAGTAAAGTAAGCAATACTTGCAGAGGAATCCAGGCTCATGTAACTTATAATAAACCAATATATAGCATTATTATGTAAAATATATCTATTTTGGGTGGAAAAGCTCAGCCCAGGTCTGTTAGACAAGCATTACTGCATACATATTACCTCCCTTTGGATCTTTAAAAGTTGAGTAAATTCCATTCTTCGCATAATTTGGAAATCTTTTCCTCCCAAGAATCATTTACACTCAACTTTCATAATATAACCGCACCGTTCCTACATCATTCTCATGTTCTGAAAAAGTTTTATTAATGACCAACACATATTAGACTCAGTGACAATCCAAGCAAGCAAATTATCTGGTGCTTACAAGCTCAGGGGCAAAATTAAATCAGCTTTGGAGTGAAAAGATCAACATCCAGAAGGCCTTAAGTAAATTTCAGAAACCACGATTCTTTTTATATTACATTTTGGCAAGTTCTTTATGGAAAATTTCTCGAGAGTCATTTTATTTTTTCCAGATAAAATCTTTTCTTCTTTTCCTCTTAGATTAATAATAAGGTAAAATACAGAAATAATTTCAAAAATTAAAAATAGTTGAGTGTATTTCAGGCAAATATCAGAAACTAATCAACAGCTGACATGTTAAGCAACAGTTATGTATTTAGCACTGCACTGATTATGTTTAAAGATGAATGAAAAATAAGTGAGGATTAACAGTTTTGTGTGTGTGTGAGCACGCATGTGCGTGTGCATGGGAAAGACAGATTGGGAAGAAATGGAGTGGGAATGCAAGGAAAACTCAACCATAATTTATAACCAAGAGCTCAACCAGACCATAGCTTATAAACAAACTAAACCATAGTTTATAACCAAGAGCTAAACTGCCTAGTGTAGAATGCAGTGTAGAAATCTGAAAAGGTCTAGATTAATAGGTGTATGCCAAAGTAATTGGAAAAGTTTATTTAACAAGGTGGAGATTTTGGAGTCTACACACAAATTTTGCAAAAGAATTTGTAATTTAGGCTAAGCTTTTCAACAGTTCAATAGCAAAAGTTTTCTGAAGTCAAAAAGAAAATCTGAATTCAGCATTCAGTTATCAAACAACATTTCAGAGGCAATAGGGAAAGGTACTAAAAGTGACTAGGCCAGGCCTTTATATATCTAAATCCATTCTTAGTGGGATTTTAAAATAAACATAGATTGTAAGCAAGACAGTTGCGCAACAGTGACTGGAACCTGAAAGAGTGTAGCCTGGGGAAAAGTAAAATGGAACTCAGTTTTAGAAATGCACAGCAAAATAGGCAAGGTACAGCCAATCATGTGGAGAAACGATCTGTAGTTCAATGGGAAGAAAGAATCCATATGATTCCCCTTATTTACATACTAGTTCCTTTAGGGATTGGACATCCTGGGGACTCAAGAAATTTAGGCAAAGAAGGGTTATCGACACAGCTTGCTACCACCATTGGTGAAGGGTTTGAGTGAGATTGGGTAGTTGCCACTGCCCCAAAGTGCTTAGTATTACTATCTCAGTCTGCTCGGGCTGCCGTAACAAAACACCATGGCCTGAATAGCTTAAACAACAGAAGTTTATTTTTCATAGTTCTAGAGTCTGGGAAGTCCAAGATCAATGTGCCAGCAAGGTAGGTTTCATTCTGAAGCCTCTTCTCTTGTCTTCTAGGTGGCTGCCATCTTGCTGTGTGCTCACATGACCTCTTCTTTGTGCACACTTAGGGGGTGGGAAAAAAAATCAAGCTCTCTAGTATGTTTGTATAAATGCACTAATCCCGTCATAAGAACCTGACCTTCATGGCCTCATTTAACCTTAATTACTTCCCAAAGTCTTCATCTCCACGTACCATCACATTGAGGATTAGGGCTTCAAACTATGACTTTTGGAGGAACACAAACATTTATTCTATAACAACTTCCCCCCTTAAGTGTTCAGTCTTAGGAAGGAACTTTTCAAAGTGAGCCCCTGCTAGGCTTGCCAAGTAAAATTCAGGACACTCAGTTTCATGTGAATATCAGTTAAATAGCAAGTAATGTTTTATTATAAATATGCCTCATGCAACATTTGTAACATACTAAAGAAGTATTGGCTGTTTATCTGAAATTAAAATTCAACTAGGAAGCTTATATTTTTGTTTACTAGATCTGGCAAGCCTAGCCTCTCATTTGTGGGTCAAAGGCTTTTGCTGTCTAAACCAACCAAATATTCATTCCAAACCCAGAGAGACTAAGATGAATTGGCCCAGACAGCTATGAACACTCCAGCTTTATAAATTGGTATTTGAACAGTGTAATGATTTGCTGTGTCACACAGTCAGCAATTTTTCAGTTACAGGTATTGACTATTCCCATTATTTCCTCTAGCATTTAGTCATTGGAAAACTTGAGAGCTTTGCTTTAAGTACACTTAACTGAAAGGCATGTCAAAATTACTTCTCTCTTATATAGAGTGACTTAAAATAAGGACAGACCTGGCTTTTGTCCAGGCCCTACTACTCTGACAAAGTCACTGATAGAGCATTCTGCACCTGGGGTAGCTCACCAGCTTTCTGCAGTTTTCTGTGAGAAGGCTCTGAGTTAGGGAAAGAGTATTTGTAATCAGAGAACTGGGATTTAAATTCGACTTCCACTGATGTCCCCGACATGGACTTGACAGAATTACGAACCTCACCAAGCTTCAGCTTCCTCTACTCCCCAATCAGGATAACAACATACCCACTGCCCTCAATTTTACAAATGGGATAATTATAAATAGTAATATAAATAGGAATTATAGACATTCTCATATAACCTACCATGTGCTAAGATCAGCAGATTTATTAACATGTTTAACATTCAGCACACCCTATGGAGGTAAATACAATTGTTATCTGTATTTTAGAGATTCAAAGATAGAGGTAAATAATAGTTAAGTAGTATTGCAGGGATTGTTTAATGTATATTATTTTTTATCATCATCATCTTCATAAAGGAGAACCAACAAAGTCATGATCATTTATTTAAAAATGATTTAAATATTCAGTTTATCCCTGAAAATCACTGTTGGTTTGCTGTGCTTCATAATTTGGAACCTCAGATCATTTTGGTTAAAAAAAAAAATACATGGAGCCATGTCTAATATGAACATAGCTTAATTGCCACATTCTGTCAGTTACTTTGTCACAAAGTTAGGTAACTTCGGAGCTAGCAGAAGAGAACTCTAATCTCAGTATATTCAAGAATTTATGAGGGCATTGACCTGTTAGAGTCATTCAAAACCTGTAAGAGCATAAGTGGGGTAGAAGCTAAGTGAAATTCGACTTTATCGTTTCTCTTCACTTGTTGAAACATATTGCCTGTTTTCAGATTTTATACTTTACCTTTTTTATTTGACAAAGCTATTTATTATTGTCTGAGACTCCAGTAAAAAGATGAATATTATTTCTAAAGATTTTGGCACTGACATTTTAAGAGTCAAATTTTATATCCACTAAAATATGAAATATGATAACTTTTTAGTCAGGCCAGATGATCTACTTTCAACTGACAACATTTAGCAAAATCCTATGTCAAATCATATATGGATAAATACATCAATATGAATCATATAATCATCCCATCCCAGGTTAAGAATCAATGTCAAAGGTCATCTATTCCACACCCACTTATTTTTTGAGTTGCAGTGACATTTTCACTTAGTGTATAAATATGTGACTGGTATTTTATTTTATTACAGTATTTTATTTCTTTAACTTAGAATCTGTAAATGGAAAAAAATGATAGTTACAATTCTGGAATATATGCTATGAAAATGCATTATTAAAAAGAACTTCTCTATTCCCACAAAAACCCTATGAGCTAGTTATTACTCTTCTTATATATATTATGAAGCTGACTTCGGAGTTCAAGTCACTTGCCCAAATTCACCGTTGGTAAGTATTGCAGGCAGAATTTGAAGTTTCTTAGGTCTGTCTGATCTGAAATCCTGTTCACTATTCATTGTAGTACATTGCCTCTTGGGGAGGGAAGGGAAGAAAGGGCTAATTGCTGCCTGGAGTGAGGGATCCAGGATACATGTTATTTCTGCACAGATTCTTGTGCATATATACAGTATATATGTCACCATCACCCACCCTACTTTCACTGGGATGGAGCAGAAAGGAAGGTTATTATTCAAATTCCGCTCTTTCTCAATAAACACGTTGACTTGTTCTGAGCTGCTCCAACAAGAAAGAACTGTTGATAACTACTAAGCTGGTATGTCTGGTGGTCTGAAAACTGTAGCTTCCTAAGGTTCTCTATAACTAATTGAAAAGAACTTTGAGAGTAGTAGGTGGCAGAAAGTAGTAAGTGGCAGAACTCCCAGGTAATGCTTATGCAAAACTAAAAGCTAAAGTTTGAGAACCAACATAAGCTAAAAAAAAAAAAAAAAAAAAAAAAAAAAAAAAAAAACTGTGAATGAGAGTGAGAGAGAGAAATTTTATTAGAGAAACCATTTCATTCAATATTTGTTGAGTTCTTACTGTTGGTAAAATACTGAGCTCTGCTTTGTAGAATAAAAACATGAATGCCAAGATGAATAAGGCATTTTCCTGTCCTCAAAGGTGTAATCTCCTTTCATATAAAGCATATCTTATGTTTAGTAATTTTTCTAGCAAGTAGCATGAAACCAATCACTAGCTGATAAATTCATAATTGTTTAGTAATAAGATTTGACTCCGTGTGTGATACAATTCACCATCTATAAAGTGCTCAAAAATTACAAATCTGTTTTCCAACTACTAAAATGAAGATCCACACTGTCAAATTTAGAATGTTTATGATATTATGATTTCAGATTAAGCCAATGGAAAAAACTAATTGGAAATCATAGTACTGCACTGAACACAAGGACATTTGCTGCTAGTATTGTAGTTGGCTAAGCTCAGACATCTTTAATCTCATTTAAATGATGTCATAAGCTCTATCACATTGAATGTTAAATACTCATACAAAAATATAAATGACTGAATATTTTCACCTATTGTATTTGAAAGCTTCCCCAATTATTAAGGTCTGAGTGATGGCAGAAGAAATAAAAAAACAAGTCATATTCAGAAATTGATTTGATTTTGTGAAGTATAAACTGCCCTGACAATTCAGGTGTTACTTAGAAAGTTTCTAGTTGTAAAATTCAGGTCCCTCCTTCCTCCTTCCTTGAAAGAAATCATTTTCAAACTGTTTTTTTAAGTTGATGCCTCTTATTCAGGATTTTGCCGATTATTTTAAAGTTATAAATATAGAGAATTATGTGGTTTTATAAACAGTTTTAATTAAATTTTAACTATTAAAATATGCCTTTCTTTATATGCAGAAGTCATGCTCCAGTGATATAAATAAACATGTTAAATTAACAGATATTATGAAGACATGTCTTGATTTTGTAAAAAGCTCTGCATAATGACTCAAAGGCATAATGCTTGCAAACAGCTGGAAAGCAAGGTTGTCTTGCCCTTTCTGAAATACTCTGGGGAATAAGAGATTTTGCAATGAAAGAAGAACACATATATTTAATAAATTTGTTTTTTAATTGGTGTGGAATTGCAGGATAGGCAGGCAAAAGGTTGAGAAACACATGGAAAAACTGATTATACCTATCAGCCAATTATGACCTCAATTAACATACTCAATAAGGGCCCATTTTTTTCTTATCCCAGAGATCAAATGAGGAACACCTTGGGTAAAGTCATTAAAAGACTTTAGCAAGGAGTTTTTAATTATACATCATTTGTACATCTGTGAATAATTACCTGGTAGTTGCCACCTGGTGACAGTGATTGACAGAAAGGTACCAGTGATTCCAGGCTAAAGATACATCTTTGATATGAGTAAAGGATACAATAACTTCACAGCATGAAGACAGTGACAGACAGCAAGGAGCTCTCCAACACTCACAGTTGAAAGCTCTCCAACACTCACAGTCTTCGAGGTGCCAGTTGCCAATGGCAGCCCTGAAGTAGGGTGAGGATCCCTTTAGGTTCTTCTTAGATAGGTGTCTTTCATTGTTCTTACAGGGAGTTTAAGCCTGCTTTGGTCATTCTTTTTCTTTGTGCTTCTTCAATAGATAAAAGCACTGGCTCCAACCTCAGAATGTTCCTGAGTATGAACAATGGGGGAATCAAATATCAATTTTTTTTATATAATGTACCTCTAGCAGACCAGCTTCAGACCTTGGTGCCCAAATGTGTTGGATTCTCAGAAAACTAGCTTAAGCCTCATTGTCTATTGTGAAAACCTCCTTTTGTCTTTTAGTCTATTAACAAAAAAAGAAGTGGCCGAACGTGGTGGCTCGTGCCTCTAATTCCAGCACTTTGGGAGGCTAAGGTGGGAGGATTACTTGAGCCCAGGAGTTCAAGAACAGCTGGGGAGCATGGTGATACCCTGTTTCTAAAAAAATTTCATCAGATGTGGTTGTGCACACCTGTGGTCACAACGACTCAGGAGACCGAGGCGGGACGATCCATCGCTTGAGCCTAGAAGGTTGAGGTTGCAATGAGGCATGTTCACACCACATCACTCCAGCCTGGGTGACAGCAAGACCCTATCTCAGGAAAAAATAAGTAATAAGATGGCAAAATTATGACACATTTTTCTATGAACAGCACTCTCCAGGGTCAGAGGCAGCTACAGATTCAACTGGAGAGCTCTAGATAGCATTGTTTATTTAGGCGTGGCAGACTGAATCCCTTTGACCTGTGAATATATACTATTTGACTAGAATGATGCTTTGCCTTTTTAAATTAAATTTGAGTATCTTTGGTCGGAGCATTACTACGATTTGCAACAATCCTCAAAACTCCCTATTTATTACTTTTTCCTTGGCTCACTTCACATCCATTGTAGGCAGTTGTCTGTGTTCTGGTTTAATGCTGTGAGTCTTAGTAAAAGTTTCTGTACGGAGCCTGAGAGATCTCCATAAGAAGAAAAAAGTAGGAAGGTTGTTAGTTAAACTACTGGAGTCAGAATCTCTGAAAAACAACAATCAGCAACCAGGCCCAGAGCTGGGGAAGCATCAGGAAAGTACGGAGCAGATTGGAGGTAGAGTTCAGAAGATGGTGCTGAAAGGGCATCAAAAGCAAAACTCGGGCTGGATGATTGAGCACGCGACCTTGGCTAAGTACATGGGCAACAGCTGTAAAAACTAGAGCAAGAAAAGTAGGGGATTCTCTTTATATCCCCTCCTGAGTTGTAGAATGTGTAACAAGATAGTTTGGACTTAGTTGGAACACTTAGCTAGGGCTGATTCTTCAGGCAAATCTTTGCAACTCTTTTTCATCAATGCTATTTTTTCATTTTCATTTTCTATTTTTCTTTCTATTCAGTTAAAAGGATTTGGGGACAGTTTTAGATAAAAGCGTAAAACTCTAATAACATTTCTCTATGCCTACTGTATTTTTTTACTTACTTTATTTTTATTTTGAGACAGGCATCTTGCTCTATTACCCAGGCAGGAGTGATCTTGGCTCACTGCAACCTCTGCCTCCCAGTCTCAAGAGATCCTCCCATCTCAGCCTCCTGAGTAGCTGGGACTCTAGGCATGTACCATCATGCCCAGCTAATTTTTGCATTTTTTTGTAGAGACAGGGTTTTGCCACATTGCCCAGGCTGGTCTCACACTCCTGGACTCAAGTGATCTGCCCACCTTGGCCTTTCAAAGTGTTGAGATTATAGGTGTGAACCACCATGCCTGGTGATGATTCTTTCTTTACTTATGATTTCTACTTTTTTGATCTTCACTCTCCTTAACATTTTAAAGAAAAATCACTTTCCAGTTCCTACTGCTGACTCCATTCATGGATTTCCAGAATTAACTATTAATGTGCTCAGTCATGCTGCCCCTTGGGCCCAAAATTTCTGGTGTATACTACCTACCCTTACTTCTTCCATAAAACATTGAGTACAATGGTCTTTATATCACTTTATGTCATGAAGTAGGTATTACTATGCCCATTTTACAGGAGACAAGATGGAATCTCACAGAACTGAAATCATAATCCCAAGGTAACACCCCTTCTAATTTGAAGTTTCATCTTCTGGCTGCAATTGTGATCTGTTAAAGCACTTATTATTTTTAATATCTGAGTTTTTACCTTCTACATCTTCCATTAGACCATGAAACACTTAAAGACGGCAGCTAGGACTTACCCATTTTAGTATCCTTCATACCAGCTAAAGTACTGGTTCATAGCAGGTGCTTAGTTACTGAATAGATGATGAATGAAAAATTTATTAGTAAATTTATGGATTTGGTGAATACAATCAATAAAGGGAGCCTCACCTTGGGATCTATGCCTTATTTGGCTTATTTCAGGAGCAGGTTACCTGGGGTTGTTACTTTTCTTCCAGTCTCCAAAGGTGCTAATGATTTGAACAAATCCAGACAGAAATAATGAGCAAAGCTGCAATTAGAATTTGGACTGTCTGATTGCATGTCTTCTGAAGTATGCATACAGATTACAACGAAGATATGATCAAAGCTTATGTAAATAATAAATAGTCATCTTTCTTACTCTTGCTTTAACTCAGTGGTACCACCATGTTTAATATTTGCTTAATCAAGCACTAATTTTTTTTAAAAGCTATTTCTACACTCAAATATTTTAGTTGACAATCATTAGCAATTTCTCAAGATTTTTAAAATGTGGAGCGCATTAGTTTTCTATTTTAATTTATGACTTTGAAAATGAATAAGCATTAAATGTTGGACACACAGCATGTGAAAATAGTTTTGAACGAGACTTAAGAAGGGAAGTCAGAGGCCTATGGACTGACTACTATCTTTTCTCTTAATTATCCAATCACTCCACAAACATTGTATTGATTCTCATTTATGGGATGAGCAGTGTGTAGTTGGTATAGTTGGTGTTTACACATAGATAAATGAAATGAGGTCCTGGTATCATCAAATAACTCACTATTTGGTAGAGGAAACAAACAAGTGAACATAAGAGATAATATAGAAAATATATAAATATGGCCTGGTGCAGTGGCTCATGCCTGTAATCCCAGCACTTTGGGAGGCTGAGGTAGGCGGATCATGAGATCAGGAGATCGAGACCATCCTGGCTAACATGGTGAAACCCCGTCTTTACTAAAAATACAGAAAAAAAAAGTATCTGGGTGTGGTAGCAGGCGCCTGTAGTCCCAGCTACTATAGGGGATGAGGCAGGAGAATGGCGTGAACCTAGGAGGCGGAGCCTGCAGTGAGCAGAAATCATGCCATTACACTCAAGCCTGGGCGACAGAGTGAGACTCCATCAAAAACAAAAACAAAAACAAAAAACAAAAAATGACAGAGCGAGACTCTGTCAAAAAAAAAAAAAAAAAAAAAAAAAGAAAAAAGAAAGGAAGGAAGGAGGGAGGGAGGGAAGGAAGGAAGGAAATATATAAATACAAATATAAAGAGAGAGACCAGAAAAAGAAGGAGAAAAAGAGAATGCAAAAACCAAGAGCAAAGAATAATCTACTCTCCAACTAGAGAGGCAGCTCTTGATCTGCAGAGTCACTTGATTACTTCCTCATTTTGTTTACCTGCTAGATCAATGGTTCCTAAAATTTCATTATTTTAGGTACCACCTTCATAATTTTTTGACATACCTAAGTACCAATTTTGTATACTTGATTTCTCTAAATGGACTTTAAATCAATTGACTTATTTTTTAAAGGGAGTATTGTCCCAAACAGTAGTATCTATGAAATCACAGGCTCGAAGAGCTGTTTCTTTCTTTTTGCTACCATTATACTGAATTTAGTTAAAATATCTACCCAAACTAGGAGCATTAAAAATTACCTTTGAGTATTTAGAGTACCACAGCAAACTGAATCGATGCCCATGTAAAACAAATGTATTCCTATTAAAGTCTGTTTTTGAATAGTATGTTACTACCTTCAGCATCATATGTACCATCAGTAGTGTACAACCTATTACAATTTGGAAAATTCTGGAAAACATTTTGCTTCTAAAGTCCTTTCTGTCACTTGTATTTTAGCTTCTGTAAAAGTTTTTGTTTTTTAAATAATTTTCTCAATACCTGTCAGGTAATTCAAACTCACAAAGGCCTGAAAGAACAAGTGACCTTTTTGAGTCCCTGTAGGATTTTGCTAATTTCAAAGACAGAGTTTAAAACAAATGATCAGAAGTCAAAGCGAGATTTCCTCTTCTTGCCTGGGGGTGTTTGAAACAGCCCAGATCCATAAAAAGGAGGAGATCAATTTCTGAACATGTTTATTTAGACAATAGAGGGTGGAATAAAACATTCCCTAATCCTAACTTCACAGAAGCTTTTCTCTTGATTGAAAACTGGTGCTTGTCATAAATATAAATATTGGATTAAGGAGGAATGGGAAACATTAAAGTAAAAAGCAGGAAAATCATTGCGAGCACTGGAGCAGAATAATTATTCTGTAATTTGTTTATGACTCATTTATGATTTATTACTTAAAATTACCAAAAGGCATTATGGTAGCATGTGGTTTAGAAATAAAGCTGTAACACATTAGGGAAATTAAAGGAAAGCATGTGTCTTCTAATTAAAAATGCAGCAATGATTGACATATTTATAATCATATGTTGGTGTTTTTCCTCTTTGACATAATGTTTAAATTCATTTTTATTGCCATATTCTTTTCTGAAACAATGAGCCACTTCTCTGTGATTCTCATAGCAGAGGGGTTACAGGAGGACAGTGTGCTTTGTAAAAGTTTATTTAATATTGAATTTTACTTTCTTACTATTTATTGATATTTACATTTTAAAAATTACTCTATTTCATAATGTAAAACCATGGTAAAAGGAGGCACAGTACACAACCTTTTAATTTTTTATCAAATGACAGTTTTAGTAAAAATACTTATAAACTCGAAGGTAACTATCAAGGCAGCTACATTTGTCTTACTAATATGTGTATTCACTTAGATGTACTTAACTCTAGTAAGGGACCTCCCACATCGCCCTTGGCCAAAGAATATTTTTAAGAACGTGTCACTTTGTACCTTCATGGATTCATTTAAATAAATATTTCGGGGAACTATCGTGGAGTGAATTTTGTTCTCTAAAAAGATATGTTGAAGTCCTGACAGTACTTCAAGATGTAATCTTATTTATAAATAAGATCATTAATTAATTAGCTAATTCATTAATTAGATGTAACATGTATTAAGATGAGACCATACTGAAGCAGGGTGGGCTGTTAATTTCGTATGACTGGTGTCCTTACAAGAAGAGAAGAAGAAATGCAGAGACACGCAGGAGGGACACTATGTGACTATGGAGGCCCAGAGATCTGAATGATGCAACTGCAAGCCCAGAAAAATCTAGAACTGCCAGCAAACCACAGAGACTAGGAAGAGGCAAAGAAGGAGTCTCCCCACAGGTTTCAGAGGAAGGTTGGCCCTGCTGACACCTCGCTTTTAGACATCTAACCTCTAACATGAGGAGAAAGTAAATCTGTTTGTGGTGATTTGTTACGACAGCCCCAGGACACTGATAGAGACACAGGGATGTGTTCAGGGCCTGTTGTAGACACTTGCAACACATCAGTAAACAATTCAGACAAAGACTTCTGCACCGGTGGTGCCGACATTCTCAAGAGGGAAGAGCAATCTGGAGATGTGTTAGATGGTGATAAAGAGTATGAGTCATGCACAGAAGAGGTGAGTGAGAGGGGAAGGATTGAAGGGTGCAATCATGAAAGATGTGGTCGGATAAAAGTAAGATTTCAGCCAAAATTTGAAGCAGTTAATGATATCAGGCTTGGAAAAACATTAGAGGAAGAACACCTCAGGGAATAGGACACCTCAGGGAATAGGAGACCCTAAGTGCAAAGCCTGAAGGCTGGAGCATGATGAAGATGCAAGAGGAAGGGCAGAAGGAGCTGAGACAAGGGCAGTGACTGGGGAGCCAGAGCTTGTAGGGCCTTGTGTGGTTTTTTCTCAAAGAAATAGGGAGCCATTGGAGGCCAAAGCAGAGGCATGACATGGTCTGACCTACTTTTAAAAGAATCACATTTGTTTCTGTGTTCAGAATAGGCTGTAAAGGGCAAGGATAGAAACCAGAGGACAAATTCACAGGCTATTTTCACAAATCAGGGAAGAGACAAGGATTGTTCAGAGCAAAGTGGTGGCCATGGAGAGATTGCAGAATGGTTGCATTATAGAAAGAGCCTCAAGATAGAATCAAGATTTCCTGGAAAATTGGATGTGGGAAGTGAGAGAAACAAGAGGAGTAAAGAATGATTCCTAGACTTTTGTCCTCTCAAAGAATAAAGCAGCAGTCATCTAAAATATGGAAGCAGATTAAGGGATGGGGCAGGAATAGCTTCCATTTTAGAGATGTACTTTATTTTTCTTATCAATTATCTGTTTTCAAGTTTTGTCTATTTCATTGTTTGGTATCTAGAATATTTGTTATTTTTTTTTTTTGAGACGGAGTTTTGCCCTGTTGCCCAGGCTGGAGTGCAGTGGTGCTATCTCTGCTCACTGCAAACTCCGCCTCCCAGGTTCATGCCATTCTCCTGCCTCAGCCTCCTAAGTAGCTGGGACTACAGGTGCCCACCACCACGCCCAGCTATTTTTTTTGTGTATTTTTTAGTAGAGACGGAATTTCACCGTATTAGCCAGCATGGTCTCGATCTCCTGACCTCGTGATCTGCCCACCTCAGCCTCCCAAAGTGCTGAGATTACAGGTGTGAGCCACCGAGCCCGGCCCTATATGATGTACGTTTTTAAAGTTATTTCTAGTTTCTTTTACTCTGATCATTAATTTTTTTTCTTTTCCTTTGACTTATTTTTATTGTATCATGGAAAGATTTTCCTGATTTTTCTACCTCCACTCCTTTCCCTCCTTCTTTCATTCTTTCTTTCTATTATACTACTCTTAACTTCCTAGTTTTTAACCAGGAAAGCCTATCCCATAGATGCCAACCACACTCAGAAAGAGACAGTCTAATCCTCTATTTCCAGAAATAGGTGTGCTCTACTTCAGAGCAGATGACTCGTGTGAGATTTGCAGGATGGCCTCAGAGGGTGCCACATGTGCAGTAAAACCAATGGCTGTGTGCCTTTAAGATCGCTCCATGGAACTGACTCCAGAGTTTGCTTCTCAATGATGAAGACTGCTTTCCCAGAATATGCCCATAGGTGTCCTAAAATGGATTCCTGACTTGTCAGCTCTTTTGGTGGGTTTTCAAATGCATGTCTGTAGGAGATTTAGATGATATATATTTAGATTTAGATTATACACATATAAGCCATAAATATATAAATTTATCTATATCAACTTATATATATAGCTTAAATGTGTATATTTAAGCTATAATATATAATTTTAATTTAATGTAATTTTAATGTGGTGTAATTTTATTTTATATGTAATGTATATTTGATTTAATATACATTAAATAGAAGCTATATTATGGATTAATTTAAGCTATATATATTTTATATATGTGTGTGTATATATAGCTCAATATTTAAGGGTTTATTTTCCCTTTATCTTTCCAGCTGGGAGGAGGGAAATAGTCTAGTGAAGGCAGGGGTGCATTCATTTTCTCCTAGGTTTGGAACTGCTATTAAGCTGTTGAGCTTGTTTGACCAGAAAATTCTTTCTGGCCTGGTTTTACACCCTGGAAGTTTGTACAGCATATGCCTAAATACTTGTATCTTTCATGTCAAGAGGCATGTTGTCTGCGTGAATAAAATTCACTCTCTAATCATCTTTTCAGTTTAGATTCATTCTACTCAACTAAACACTGAATTGATTTTTTTTGACCAGCAGAATTTATTTTTTATTTTTTATTTTTTTGAGATAGAGTCTCACTCTCTCACCCAGGCTGGAGTGCAGTGGTGAGATCTCAGCTCACTGCAACCTCCGTCTCCTGAGTTTAAGTTTTTGCCTCAGCCTCTTGCATAGCTGGTATTACAGGTGCATCCTACCACACCTGGCTAATTTTTTTTTCTTTTTTTTTTTTTTTGTATTTTTAGTAGAGACAGGGTTTCACCATTTGGCCAGGCTGCTTGAACACCTGACCTCAGGTGATCTGCCCACTTCGACCTCCCACAGTGCTAGGCTTACAGGCATGAGCCACTGCACTAGCCTGGCCACCAGAATAAATGAAAGTGTTGATGGGCCCTACCTGGATCCATTGAGGAATAGAAGAATTATTTCCCTGTAAAATATTTTTCTAGAGACACATGTAAATAAATACATGGAACATTTCTTACCACGTACACTTATGAGAACATGCAGGTCATATTTAAGGGTACTACCTGGACAACATGAAGAGGTTTTGAGATTATTTTAGGGTTAGTGTATATTCATGTCTTAGTTATCTATTACCACATAATAAGTTACCTCAAAATTTAGTGGCTTAAAACAACAATAAGCGTTTAGTATCTCACAACTCTTCTGTGGATCAGGAATTCAGGAACTTAATTGTGTTCTTCTGGCCAGGGGTCTCTCATGAGGTTGCCACGTAAAGGCTTTAGAGAGTCTGCATTCATGATCAAAGTAGCTCATTTATATGGCCAGTTGGTGCTGCCTGTCGGCAGGAGGTCTTAGCTTCTCTCCATGTGAACTGCTCCATAAGGCTGCTTGAATGTCGTCATGCATAGTGGCCCACAGAGACTGAACCAAGAGAACAAACAAGGCAGAAGCTAAGATTTCTTTGATAACCCAGCCTCTGATGACACATGCTGCCATTTCTACAATGTCCTGTTGGTTAACACATATCAGCCCTATTGAATGTGGTAGTAGGCTGTCCAAGGGCATGGGTATAAGAGGCTGGCTCATGTTGGGGGCATGACTGCAACAGTATACCATAATGAATACACTGAATTGTGGAAGAAATATCAATTACTCCCTCATTTTCCAACTTGGTTGAATGGCTGCTAATCCAACAGGTACTCAAGATTAGACTGATGCAACCAGGGTCTCAGAATATTAACAGGGCCTTTTTCTCTCTACATACCTTTGAACGGCCTACTTATGCGTTCTTTCCCTGACGTCTATTAAAACTAAGAACTATATTACCTCTATTAAAAGGAAGATTTTTCTGATATCCCCAAGTCAGGTTACAACTCCTGTGTTTCTGCATAATACTCTTTACATAGTGCTTCTTATAACTTGCACTTAACACATTGCATTGTGATTACTTTGCCCTCTATCAAGCTGCCCGCTGTGCTTGAAGCCATTGGCTTGGATTAAAAATGACAGT
Organism: Macaca mulatta; assembly: GCF_049350105.2. NCBI lineage: Eukaryota > Metazoa > Chordata > Mammalia > Primates > Cercopithecidae > Macaca > Macaca mulatta. The sequence goes on along the minus strand of NC_133410.1, from coordinate 20,662,492 downwards.
ATTATTGAAGATTTTGCTGAATTAATCAGCTTTGATTTTGCATGTCCATTTCTGCCCCATCTGTTTAATGAATAATTGATCTGTCAAACAGAATACTAGCTTTTTATTAAATAGCCATATCATATTAGATGCCAACGTAGAGTATGCCAATGCAGCTTAATTGTTTTCATCAAATGCATTGTCTCTTTAATTAAATTAAGTATCCACTCCAGACAACTGAAAAAGCCAGACATCTTTAAAATTCCGTGATTCAATGACTTGAAGGTTCAACCCCAACCAGTGCAATTTCTTTTGAGATGGAGTCTTGCTATATTGCCCAGACTAGTTTCAAACTTCTGGGCTCAAGTGATTCCCCAGCCTCAGCCTCCTGAGTAGCTGGGACTACAGGCATCTGCCACCGAGTGTGATGTTATTAACATCCCAGTTTTCTATACAAAAACTTTGTTTCTTTTTCACTTTGATGGCATACTATGGAATGCAACCCAGCTCCATTTGTTCAGTGCACATAATATTTCAATGATGCTGTATTCTAACAACCAATTTCAGCCGAAAATGAAATAAAACAGAAAAACCTCCTTCTTCTAAAAAAAAAATCAATCTTTTTTCCTACTACAACATAAATAAAATGAAAGTGGAACATTCAATTCTAACTCTGAGTTGACAGGCGTATATCCTACACTTTGAGGCATTGTTATTAAAAAGGCAATAATGTCTTCACTTTAATGGGTTATTGGCTGTTCTAAAGTCTGTCTCATAACTAAGAAAAAGTTAAACCATTGAGAAAAGGGAAAACATGCAGTTTCTCTAAGTTCATCTGACTGAGAATGCAGTGATCCTAATCTTTATCTTAACATGTAATGCTTGGAGGCATTGGATTCTTCCATGGTTGATCTTGTACCCTTCTGTCTCTCTAACTATACCTCCAGGCTTGAGTTGGTCCAACAAAAGCCTAGTGACATTGAAGAATGTTATCCCCCACCCCTCCAAAAACTGTATGGTACGTCTGTATAGCTGTTCATGGGATTACAGAATGAAGAGTGAAAGCACCTCTCGCCATGATGAAAGGGAAAAAACAAACAAGCAAACAAAAAAAACCCTTAAACCAGGTGAAGAGATAGAGTTGATATTGGGGGCTATATATTTGTCTTCATCAATGTTAACAAACCAAGACGTGACACTGATAATTCCTTAATTACTCACTGATACGATTTGGCTGTGTCCCCACCCAAATCTCGTCTTAAATTGTAATCTCCATAATCCCCATGTATCTAGGGAGAGACTTGGTGGTAGGTGATTGGATCATGGAGGTGGCTTCCCCCCATGCTGTTCTTGAGAAAGTGAGTGAGTTCTCATAAGATCTGATGGTTTTATAAGGGGCTCTTCTCCCTTCACTTCTCTTCTTCTCTGTCTCACCTGCTGTCATCCAATATAAAAACACATGTACACACATGTTTATTGTGGCACTGTTCACAATAGCAGGGTCTTGGAACCCACCCAAATGCCCATCAATGATAGACTGGATAAAGAAAATGTGTCACATATACACCATGGAATACTCTGCAGCCATAAAAAAGGATGAGTTCATGTCCTTTGTAGGGACATGGAAGAAGCTGGAAACCATCATTCTCAGCAAACTAACACAAGAACAGAAAACCGAACACCACATGTTCTCACTCATAAGTGGGAGCTGAACAATGAGAACACCTGGACACAGGGAGGAGAACATCACACACTGGGGCCTATCGGGGGTGGGGGACTAGGGGAGGGATAGCATTAGGAGAAATATCTAATGCAGATGATGAGTTGATGGGTGCAGTAAATCCCCATGGCACATGTATACCTATGTAACAAACCTGCACGTTCTGCACATGTACTCCAGAGCTTAAAGTATAATTAAAAAAAAAAAAAAAAAAAAGATGTACCTCTTTCCCTTTCACCATGTTTGTAAGTTTCCTGAGGCCTCACCAGCAATGCAGAACTGTGAGTCAATTAAACCTCTTCCTTTTATAAATTATCCAGTCTTGGGTTTTTCTTTGTAGCGGTATGAAAATGTATGAATATACTCATTTACACAAATGACTTCATATTCTTACTGGTGTTTTTATGTATTCTGATATATGTATTTAATTTCTTAGAGCTAAAATCCCTAATGTGAATTTTGATTGTGTTTTTCCTCTGTGTTATGGGCTGAATTGTGTCATCCTCCCCCATAAAAAGAAAGATTATTATATGTTCCAGTACCTCAAATGCAACCATATTTGTATAATGGGACTTACAGAGTTAAATTGAATTGAAGTCATTAGTGTGGACCCTCAGCCAGTATCACTGCTCTCCTCATAAGAAGATAAAATTTGGATACAGACATGTAAATAAGGAAAACAATGTGAAGACAAAGGGAGAAGACTGACCATCTTCAAGCCAAGGAGAAAAGTCTGGAATAGATCCTTCCTCATAGTCTGCAGAAGTAACCTATCCCACTGACACCTTGATCTTGGACTTCTAGCCTCCAGAACTATGTGAAAATAAATTTCTGCTGATTTATTCACTCAGTCTGTAGTGTTTTGTTATAGTAGCCATAGCAAGCTTATAAATTGCCCTAAGGGTGTGACCTGTTATAACCTGCCACTGAAAAGTAGTTCATAGTCAAAATGGTTGTATAATCTAAAGACAGCAGGAGAAGTATCCCTAAGATAGCAGGAGAAGTATCTCCTAAATATAACAGTTTCTGCCTGATTCCAGAATATCAGAGTAGGTATGACAAGAATATTCCTGGTGTGGCATGAGGAATAGTAGAAATGAGATAATATTTCAATTCAGATAGTATTCAATCTTCAGCAGCATGAAGACATTCACCTAATAAAATCTATCTTACAAAGATTTGTGAGTATTATATGTGATAACCACAAGAATACCTAGATTAACACAGTATTAGCACATAGTAGGGTGCTCACTGCATGTTCGTGTTCTCCCATCAGTTTGTAATCAAGTAGAACTCACAGATTATTTTTCTGCTGTTCTTTTACCTCACTAGTCTGTGTCCCTAATTTAAGGAAGAAACCTTCATCTCTTTTCTCTATTTTCCATGAGGATATCTTCTTAAGAAATATCATCTTCGCCGGGCGCGGTGGCTCAAGCCTGTAATCCCAGCACTTTGGGAGGCCGAGACGGGCGGATCACAAGGTCAGGAGATCGAGACCATCCTGGCTAACACGGTGAAACCCCGTCTCTACTAAAAAATACAAAAAACTAGCCGGGCGAGGTGGCGGGCGCCTGTAGTCCCAGCTACTCCAGAGGCTGAGGCAGGAGAATGGCGTAAACTCGGGAGGCGGAGCTTGCAGTGAGCTGAGATCCGGCCACTGCACTCCAGCCTGGGCAACAGAGCCAGACTCAGTCTCAAAAAAAAAAAAAAAAAAAAAAAAAAAGAAATATCATCTTCACTGTGATTACTTGTTGCTCTAATTTTTAAAGATTCCCCTTCAAATCTAGTCCTAGCAAATTTTTCTATCTTCAGAGGCGTCTGAATTAATGAGTATGCCCTGTAGTCAGCAATTCAGATCTTTGATTAAAAATAGACATACAGGCTGTCCTTGTTTTGCACAGAACCATATTAACTATAACTCATGCAAAGTGAAGAATTGGTCAGTATGAATGAATTCGTTTAACATAATGCTGGTACTGTGCAAAGCATGGACTACCTGTAAGATTTAAAGAGATGCCCTTCAATTTATTTTCCTATATTGTGGTTGACCAATACATAATATCAGTATGCCTTATTCAAACACACATCCATACAATACATACACAGAAACACACCCATACTTTTATTCAAAATGTATTTTTCTCATTATTCACAAGCATATACTTGCTTTTCTATTTACTTGAAATGATTTCTCCTATCCATTCCTGTGCCTCCTATTAAACTCCCTGCATACTTCAAAGTTCAAATTGAACATAATCTCTTGGAGGTCTTTTACTAAATTCTCCCAGGAAAGTCAGTTTATCTCTCATCAGTTCTTCTAGTATTTTCAGTATCTCTTAATATGGATGAAATGGACCACCTTTGGCTGGTCAGTGATGAGGCTACATTTTGGCTGTGAGGAAGCATCACCTACCTCCAGTCTGTGTGCTCTGGGTGACTTGTTTTCAATTGCTGCATTCTTGGAGTACCTTTGGGCCATTACAGACTGTTCAAGGATGCTAAAAGAGATGCCCAGCCATATGCCTTGATTTTCTTTGAGAGCTGGGGAGTCTGTGGGAGAAAATTAGAAGCAAAAAGTTCAGATATATGTAGACCTAATGACCCTGATGGCTGGAGTACAAGAGGCAGTGCTTGACTGACTAATGTTCTGCAATGATGCCTACACCTTAATCTCTAGATTCTGTGAGTATTGTATATTACATGGCAAAAAAAGACCTGGCAGATGTGATGAAGGCTATGGACCTCAATATGGGGGATTATCCTGGTGGCCCCAATGTAATCACATGAATTCTTAAAAGCAGAAGAGAAACACAGAAGAGTCAGAAAAGTGTGATGTGAGAAGGACTCAGCCACCATTGATGCCTTTGAAAACGGAGGGAGACACAAGCCAAGGAATGCAGGTAATTTCTAGAATCTGAGAATGGTCCTTAGCTGACATCAAAGACATGTGGATCTCAATTGCACAGCACAAGGAACTAAGCTCAGCCAGCAGCCTGAATGAGCGAGAACAAAGACATTCCTCTAGAGCTTTCAGAAAGTAAGGCAGCCCTGCAGATACATGTATATCAGGTTTGTGAGATCATAAACAGAGACGTGGCAGTGATCACTGGACTTCTGACCTATAGAAAGTGTGAGACAATAAATTTGTGTTTCTTTAAGCTTCTAAGGTTGTGGTAATCAGTAATGGAAGAATACAGAGGGAATAGAAAGGGAATATAGAGTAGAAAGGGAAATGTCTGTAATAAGGACCATCATGAAAAAAAACAAAACAATAAAGCTTTTAAGAGAAAAGCACCATGAGTAAAAGTCTTGCAGAGCAGGGCAAGCCTTAGCATCCAGGCCTGAATTAGAACCTGGAAGATATCCCAAGAACCTTGAATATCTGTATACATACGTCACCTGCAGCATCTCAGCTCCCCAGTTCTCAGGAGCCTGTTTATCTTGTGAAGAAGATGATTGTGGAACAATGGAAATCGCTGTGTTCCTAGGGAGTCCACCAGCTGTGCTATGTGACTATGTTCCAAAAAATCTAGGATAAGCATAGGTTTTTCTGTGACCTGTAAGAAAAGGAGGCAGATGCAAGTTGGAGAGACCAGCAGTACCGTAGACAGTGGCTTGAATGGCATCTTAGGCCTACTTAATGCTAGACTTCAAAGGGGCAGGACTAAGAAAACTGGCAGAGCTGCAGATAAACATTATGCTTATATGTGAGAAGCTATCCCCATGCAAGGATTCCCGGAGTGAATGAATGGCTGGGGAGATCCTGGGATCAAAGCAGGTGCTTTCGAATAGTGTCCACCTGATTTGATCCTGGGATCTCCTGAACTATTCATTCACTTTGGGAATTTGGAGTGTAGACATGTTAGGAAGCATTTGTAAGTATCTATTCTTGATAACTGCAGTCAAATTTTCCTAAGTCTGAAGCTTGTAGGCATTCATCATATATTTAATAATTTTATCTTCTATCTTGGTAAAGTAGATGGACATCGGAATTGTTCATTTTAATTGAGTACTTGTGCAGTTCTAAGCACATTTCATAAATTAACACATTATTCCTTAGAAGAACCTTCTGAGATAGGCATTATTCACTGTGGTTTACAATTGAGGAAACTGAGGCATGGAGAGACTGTATCATTAGCCCACAGTTGCATAGTTAGTATGTGGTGGCATTGGGATTGAATCTAGACAATATGGTTCCAAACACCATGTTTCTCACAGCTGTTGTGATAGACAGAATGAAAGCACCCCAAGGTGGCCACATCTTAATTCATGGACCCTACTAATATATTTTGCTACATGGCAAAGAAAAATATGGTTGTTAATTTTTGACATTGAGATAGGCAGATTTTCCTGGGTTATATGTGGGGAACCCACGAAATCACAAGGGTCCTAAGGAGCGGAGGAGTGAGTCAGAGGGAAGATTGGAGTAATATGATGTAAGAACTCAATTCACCATTGATGGCTTTCGACATGGAAGGCATGCACAAGCCAGAGAATGCTCAAAAACAGGTCAGGAGTTTGTGACCAGCCTGGCCAACATGGTGAAACCCCATCTCTACTAAAAATACAAAAATTAGCCGGATTTAGTGATGCACACCTGTTATCCCAGCTACTCAGGAGGCTGAGGCAGGAGAATCGATTGAACCCAGGAGGCAGAGGTTGAAGTTGAGCCGAGATTGTGCCATTGCATTCCAGCCTGAGCAACAGAGCAAGACTCTGTCTCAAAAAAAAAAAAAAAAAAAAAACCCACAGAAACTAACTCTTCCCTAGAGCATTGGGAAAGCAACACAGCCCTGCTGACACCTTGATTTCAGTCCAGTGAGACCCACATCAGACTTCTGACCTCTAGAGCTAGAAGGTAATACATTTGCAATTTTGGAAGCCACCAAGTTTGTGGTAATTTGGTACAGCAGCAATAGAAAACTAATGACTCTGCTGACTACTGTTCGGATTCTCAGAAAGATAACTGTCTTCCTCTCCATCCATCCTCAATGATATGTTAAAAGGATCCTGTTTGCCACACATATCGAGTCTCAATGTTATTTTCCTATCGCCACCACCACCTTCACTCTCTGGTCAAATTATGACTATTTAGAAATTATGAAGCTGCCATTGCCAGAAATATCCTTTCTCTGAGTTTCCATATCTGGATGGCCACCACTCCAAGCTGCCCTCCAAATAATGTAATTCTCTCTCTGGCTATCTAGGCGTGGGTTCAACTCCCCAGTAAGATTGTTCAGAGTACTGAATTTAAGGCTTAAGGCATTTCTCATTCTTTCTACATATTTTTTCCTGTCCCAAGAGAAAACAACAGAAGGAAGGAAACCTATCAGCCACCATTTCTAAGACAACAGAGGATGGTTTTTTTTTCTGTCGGGGAGAAGACTCCCTCAACTTCCATCGAACTCAGAGTGACTAACTCCTCCTCCCACCCCATTTTTTAGATGGTGGTCAGGGAATGGTTAACTATCTTTGTTTACATGTGAAAACCAATTTAGTTTTAGCCAATAAAATAACCATTGTAGGCCAGGCATGGTGGCTCATGCCTGTAATCCCAGCACTTTGGGAGGCCGAGGCGGGTGACCACCTGAGGTTAGGAGTTCGAGACCAGCCTGGCCAACATGGTGAAACCCCATCTCTATTAAAAATACAAAAATTAGCCGGATGTGGTGGCAGGCACTTGTAGTACCAGCTACTCTGAAGGCTGAGGCAGGAGAATCGCTTGAACCTGGGAGGCAAAGGTTGCAGTGAGCCGAGATCACACCACTTCATTCCAGCCTGGGTGACAGAGCAAGACTCCGTCTCAAAAAAAAAAAAAAAGGTTGTATAAAGAAATATTAAAAATAGAATGTTTTGAGATTGGGCATATTGGTCTCACCCTAGAAGCTTTATGACAGAGCAAGGCACAAGAATGAAGCATCCAATGATCTTCAATAAGGACTCACTTTAAAAATGTACTTGCCTTGCCTCATTGACTTTGAGGAGGAGCCTATAGCCTCCAAGGAAAGTTTATGTACCTTTGAGCCATAGTGTTTGTTAGCCTTTTCCAATCTGCCAAGAGTGAAAATGAGGATCTCAGGAGTCTGCTATTTCTGACAGCGTCTACAGCATACCGGATGGCATTGTCCCTTGGAATGGCTAGTGTTCATGTTTATGTCATCCTTGGTCTCCTAGCTTCTGAGCCATAGGTCAATAGTTTTACTCATTTCAATGTGGACTACACTTGTATTTTAGTGACCAGCCCAGCAAGAATCCCACCAAAGAAGGCGTGCCGTTCTACTCCCAGAAACACCCCAGCGTCCTTTAAAGTTCAGAAACGCCAAAGGAACAACACTTTCACTAGACTAACTGTCCCTTTACACTGAAAATATCCTAATACATTTGGAAACCTAAAGCGAAGTAATCTGACCTCTTGGAGGCTTTTGAAATAATTGGTCAAAGTGAGAAAGATGTTCCACTCAGCTACTTTACTTTTCTAGTTCGTCTTCCAATATCTTTGTCCCACAGTGACTTTCAAAAGAATTGCTTGAATTTGTCTAAATTTAGTGTACCCAAAAAAAGGATATCAAATCTCATCCTAACTTCTTCAGACAAATAGCATCCAATTTATATTTTTCAGAGGTCATCCATGTAAAAGTTGGCCTTATCTTAAATATAGCCAATCTATGAAACTCTGTATGGAAATAAAAGATTAATGAAGGTTATTTTTCACTCTTAAAAATTTCCAATAGCAAATAATCCTGCAATTTGCCAAGGTCCCATTTATACCTGCCATTTGAGGAGCAAAAGATATTATGCTAAACAAGATAGAGGTGGTGTTACTTTATATTACTGTATTACAATGTTTAATATGTCTTTTATACTGAAATCACACAACCCTAAGTAAAAATTCTGGTTCCTAAAATTATTAGCTGAGCAAACACGGTCAGGGTACTTAAATTCCTTTACCCCTTTTTCTGGAGTTTCTTTATCTATAAGTGGATAGCAAGAGCAACTACCACATAGGATGATTTACATACAGCAAAAAGTAGGCATTCATCTGGTTCTCTTAGGTTTCTAAATAATTTATTGGTCTTTAAGCAAAGGACTCCACATCTGCATTGCAACAGTAGATACTACCATTTCATTAGCACTAATTATGTGTAGTAATAGAAGGTATATTATTCAAAAATTAATATATTTTACTTCATTTTGAGGTAATTCTCTAACTTAATCAAACTTTTTTATTCACTAAATAATTTTTATAAAAGTAAAACCTAAAATTTATAATCGATGAATGAAAAAAAATCTTAGATTCCCATTACTGAGCAGAAGTCTACTAAAATTTCAACTTAAAATCACAAGTCTATCAGTTACTTGATTATATTATATTTTGATTAAAATATATTTTAAACTACAATACAAGACTATTACTCTACTAGATTAAATTTGTTTAAGCATCCCAGAAGCAAAAATTGCCTAAATGTACAAATCCTTAGACATGAGAATCCAGTTCTATAATTTCAAATATTATAGTTTTGATTTTGTTGAATCTTTTTGTTTGTGATTTTTCATCTGGGATTGAAAGACACATCGCTAGTCAGGCAGGTCATTAGCATTAATTTAACTGGGGTTATTTTTATCATTGCTACTTACTTTTAATTTTCTTAAGATTGGAAGATTCATGGCCACTCAGGCAATTGCCTTTCCAAATAACAGAAGTTGGACCCAGTGATTTTAGCTTGGCCGGTAAGGTACCTGGAGCTGCAGATATTGTGGGCTTCAAAATTTTCAAAAGTAATTGGCCTGTTAGTTTATGAAATGTAATATCTTGTCTGCTTTCATTTCTCAACCAGCTAAAACATTTGACTGGATTTTGCACTTTTTTCTTTGCATTTAAAGTCTTACATCCTTTCTCTATTTCCTTGCTTTCCTCCCTTCTTTCCTTTCTTCTTTCTCCTCTTCCTCCTCTTTTTCTTTCCCACACAGTCTTGCAAATACTCAAAAAGTCTGAATAAATTTTAACGATCTCTATGATCTCTTATGGCTTTATGTGACTTGCAGATACAACTTCACTTCAAGGTCATTTTACAGACACAGCAGAGGATTCAAAACACAAAATTTAGAAAACTAGAGCAACTGCAAAGTTAGTAAATAAATGCTCAAATAGGCTTATTCATCCATGTAATGAAGGAATGATAAAACATGTTTTAAAGCTCTTTGGCAAAATCAGCAGAGGAGAGAAATAATCATGAGTCTTATAAGTATTGTTAAAAGTTGTTTTTTCCCCCCAAAAGAAATACATTGGATAAAACTGCGAAAAAGGCATAGATAATCAAAACTGAATAGATATGTAGATGCAAGCAAATACTTAAGATTTATAGGAATGTATATAAACATGGGCATTATATCTTATTCATTAGTGTTTCATAAAATTTTAAATGGCAAAATTCAAATTCAATGATTAGTTTCCCAGAATCTTTATTTCTTTAATTAAGAAGAGACTTAAAGTACCTCCCTTGAACTAAGCATTATATTTGAATTGCTTTGTACTCCTCCTTCTTTATTCTGAACCTATCAGTTTAGGTAAGTACAGTTACAGGCATACGTAAATAAAAAAGATGAGTACCCACAGCTACAGTTGCAGCTACAATTGTTGCATCAGCAGTAAACTACCAAATATATTTAAAATATATTCTGAGCAATATAAGGATTAATTATATGTAATTTATTTGAATCATTGTACTTGAGGATTGTTCATACTTTACGTGTGTGTATCTTTCTATACATGTGAAAAGTCAACACACACACGTACAATGAGAGACTTGAGTTAAGCTTATTTATTAGTCTTAAGGCTACATCACTCTGATCATCACTGTTCTCACATCTTATCTATACTCTGGTATGGGCAGCAGCAGATTTATTTGTTCTTTCAGGATACATTTATTGAGTATCTACTGCCCCTGGAGAACCAAGTTATATGCAGAGGATCCTGAGTTGAATAAGATTCAGCCTTTACTCCAAGGAGGTCTAATTTGGGAGAAGGGCATGCAAGCAAATAATTATGAAGCAATTTGATGCTGTAATGAGACATGGAGTAAGGCAAACCTAGATGTGATCAATGCTGTTTGGGGTGAAGGAGGACTTCTCAGCAGAAGAGTTATTTGAACTAAGTGTTGAAGAATATTCTAGAGCCTAGCAGGTAGTCAGTGCCCAAGGTTGAAGAAGCTTATTTGAAGCAGAAGGAACAACATAAGCAAAGCCATTGAGACATTCAACAAATGCTTATTGAACTAGTGTTCTGTGCCAGGAAATGGTGTGCTTACAATTGAGTGGGGGAGGGGCATGACTATATTAGTAAACTAATTAATTCAGGTGATTTTGCTAAGTGAGAGATGGCATGAAGAAAATAATGCACAGTAAAGTAACAAAGAAATATGGGGAGGACACTCAGCGTTTGATAGTGTGGTCAAGGAGAGCTTCTCCGAGGAGGTGACAATTGAGTCGTGAATAAGGAGTAAGAACCAGCCATGCATAAGCATGGAGGAAAAGGTACAGAAAGGTTCTGAGAGCAAAGTTCCTAAAGCAGAAATGAGCTTTGCTCATGTGAAGATCAGGAAGGTCAGTTTGGTTGGAGTGATTTGAAAGAGTGGGAGGATGGAAGGAGAGGAGGGACAGAGGGTAGGCAGGAATCAGATCATAGAAGACCTTATAGACCAATGGATGGAATGTGAACATCTATCCAGTGCAGCAGGAAGCCACTGGAGAGCCAAACAGAGGACTGACATGGTCTTATTATTTTAGCAAAATTAACTTAGGGGGTTGGGTGGAGGACATGTTTAGGGGATGAGAAAGGGGAAAGGTGAGTCTCTTACAGAGGTGCAGAAAAAACATGATGGTGACTTAAGTTGGAGTGGTCAAGGCCAGAAGCAGAACAGCACATTTGGGACACTGTAAGTACTTATTATAGCTGGATATATATATAATTTTGATTGTATACATGGAATGAGATGGAGATGGAGATTAGCTGGGATAAATTGGCAGTCTCCAGGTTATAAATGCATTTTTTAATTGCATAGTTGTTGAAATTGATTATTTTGGCAATGTGAAAACATTGAAGTGTTTTAAGGAGAAAAGAAAAGCAATGGCATAATCAGGTTTGGTTTTATGACAGTTTGGACTGCAGCAATGTGAAGAAGGAATTGAGAGGAGGGAGATTAGAGCTAGGAAGCCCAGATAGAACCCTAGGACGCTGGTGCCTGTGAGAACAGTTGGGGGATTAAATGAAGGGATGTGTGGTAAGCATAAAGGGATCTAGGATGACATCCAGTTTTTGTTGTTGTTGTTTGTTTAACGTTAGTGACTGGATTAGTGATGGCACCCATTAGTAAAATTTTTTTAAATGCCAAAAGGGGATCAGGTTTGTGTTTGTGATATTGGATTTGGGATCTTTATGGGATTTGCAAGGGGAGATGTCTATTAGCCAGTAGCTGAGCAAGGAGAGATGAGTCTAGGCTAGAAATCCAATTTTATAGATGTAGTAAGGAACTCATATTCATACACAAGTATTCATGATGGAAATGAAATGCAGTATGGGTATTGGAGGATGTCTATCCAAGTGTCAAGTCAGAGGAATAGCTCACAACCATGGAGAAATCAAAAGTGTTATAAACACAGGCAGAGCATGAGTGTTCACCAGTACTAGGTCAAGATTCTAGGCATGGCTGGAAAATAAGAAGAGCTTTAAGAGAAGTTGATTAGTGGATACAAGTATACACAGTTATATAGGAGAAATGATAACTGGTATTCAACTGATCAGTAGGATGACTATAGTTTATGCTAATCTATTGTACATTTCAAAATAGCTAGAAGAGAATAATTTGAATATTTCTCAAATAAAAAAGATATTTAAGGTGATGAATAACCCAATTACACCAATTTATACATTATATGAATGTATCAAATGATCACATGTACCCCCAAAATATGTACATCTATTATGCATCAATTAAAAAATTAAAACTTTAGTTCTATACAGATTTAAAATCTTAATAATGTCAGTAATTAAGAAAGTATGGGCAGCTTTGTTCTAAATTTAAATTGTTTTGGATCAAGGATCATCTAGGTACAAAATACAAGAGACTGTTACAAGTTGATATTAAGTGAACATTTTGGCTCAGTGTAAAAGCTTTTGTATTGTTTACCTGCTTTAGGGAGGAAGCCATACCTCAGCATCACCAAGCCTGGCCCTTTCAGTGGACCGAGTGGGAGGACTTGGTTAGCAGAGGGAGTAAGGGAATGAAGAAAGAGGCAGTTTGAAACAGTTTTATTTACATCAATATTTCTTAAGATGTGATCTGAAGACCACCTGCAACAGAATCACTAAGGATTTTTGTTGAAAATGATATTTATTACTGAATCCGACCCAGGTCTATTGAATCAAAATCCCTGAGAATGGGGCTGTGCCTCTATTGTCATCAAGTCATATATTTAGTACTCCCTACAACTTCCTTTGGGCCTGCCCCCAATGTTTATAGGTTATCTCCAAACCCTGTCTTCTTAAACTCAATTCTGCTGGCATCTAGAGTGATTCACCTTTGGTAGGTAAACAAAGTAAGTTAATACAGAATACAGCAGTCAGCTTGGCCAGAGCGAGTCTGCTCAGAACAATTATTGAGCTCACACCTAAAATACAGATCTGAACTAGTAAAAGCCAACCCCTAGAATTCACTTTGTAGTAGAAGCAGCAAAGGGACAGCGTTGCCACTTGGATTACTTACTGTGGTAGTATTTTGCTCTCAAGCTTACCCCTAATTTTGTAATTTTATGTTTGCATATATAAAAGTCAATACATTTATGGTACTTAACACAGTCTGTGGCACCTATTAAGTACGTAATACCTGGTAGTTGTTATCATTTTTTTCGTTCTTATTTTTGTTACCATTTGCATTTTGGGGGGAAAGTTGTGAAACTGGAAATTAATTTATTTAAGGAAATTCTGAAATTATCGTAGCATAAAAATAATAAATCATAATTATTATAATAGAAACTTAATTTTAAAAAGACTCTTGGTTATTGATTCCCTTTCTAAGACAGGGAAGTAATTGGCATCAAAAGGTTATACAGACTGAAAAATAATTTTCAGAAATGTGTTAATGTTCAAAATGTATTCTTTGTTTTAATATGTGAAATGGGAGGAGGATTCAAAGCAGAACATAGGAGGTAGGAGAACATTTCCTGAAGGGTCCCCGTCTCCACACAGGAGCTAAGTGAACAGAGGAGGAATAGTGTTGCAAGGATGCTCAAATCAAGATCTCAAGAATGTTGACAGCGAAACAATAATCCAGCTGTAGGACTGCAGCGATGATACAGTTAATCAAATGCATCAACTTCATAAAGGATTTTTGTTGAAAATGATATTTATTACTGAATCCGACCCAGGTCTACTAAATCAAAATCCCTGAGAATGGGGCTGTGCCTCTATTGTCATCAAGTCATATATTTAGTACTCCCTACAACTTCCTTTGGGCCTGCCCCCAGTGTTTATAGGTACATATGAACATATCAACAACTTCATATGTTCTGAGATGTCTGTTCCCTGAAGACAAGTCTAATAATATATTCCTAACCTGATGTGTCTTCCAGGAGTCATAATGTGGCTCTGTTTAATGGGAAATCAACTAGAAGGATATTTGCATTTGGAATTGGAAACTGTGGAAAGACATGGAGATAAACTGAAAATTCATACATTGGATGACTTGGGAGACCCCACTGGTGCATGAATGCAAAAGAACCAGGGTGCTGATGTGTAGATGTTGCAAATATTTACTTTTCTTAGTTAAGAATTTTTAGGTAAAAAATCTCAGAGCTTTTTGGGGGGAAGCACTGTCTAAATAAAGCAGATGCAAGAAAACAGTGAAATAGTGTCTTTAGAATTAGAGAGGCTCTGTGAGGGATTAATGAGTTGACTTTCTCACCATCATACCCTCATCATCAATCATAGGAGTTGATAAACCCCAGGCCAAATCCAGTCTGTTGCCTGCCTGGTTTTGTAAATAAAGTTTTATTGGCACATAACCACTCTCATTTTTTACATATCTCCTACAGCTAGTTTTTTACTACAGCTGCAGAGTTGAGTATTGCATCAGAGACTGCATGACTTGCAAAGCCTAAAATATATACTATCTGGTGCTTTACAAAGTTTTCTGACCCTGATCTTGCATACAGCCTGGCATAAACTAAGAGTTCAATAATTCTTCAGTGAACTTAAATTGTATGTTCTCTACACACCCTGGGCAAGCTGATTAACTTTTGAGACTCAGTTATCCCCAGTGCTAAAATGGGCATAAAATCACTCTTACAAAATTGTTGCATGTAGTAAGTACTTGGAACACTGTTTATGCATAAAACACAATATTACATTCTTCCTTGTTCTCTCCTTTCATTTAATGGTAACAGGTGCTGCTTTAATCCAGAATAGTCAATGGCATGCTCACTAGTGATTTTACAGCTTTCTGTATTTTCAGACGTACCAAAATAATTTACCCTCCCAATTGAATCAACAGTTCATAATTATTCATTACTCTCTTAAGATGAATTTTTTTCTTTTGTCTTCTGTTACATTTTTCTTTCTCTCCTTTATAGCTAGATACATGTTTTCCTACAAATCAAACAAGTCCTCTTTTTATTTTTATATTTACCACTGGGGAACTTATTCATTTCATTTCTCTGGAAAAACACAATATCCTAAAAACCTGCATTGTCTGGATGCTTTGCTGTTAAAGCAGTAAAAACAGCATGGTAGTATATTTTAAGAAAAGGTCCTCAATCCTGTAATTTTGGGTCATCCCCAATCTGCCAACTCTTTTTGAATGAATACAGTAGACCTAGGCTCCAAGGGAGGTGTAGATAATGAAAGGACCAGTCAAAGAAGACACTTTTCTTTTATACCTTGGGAAAGCCAATGAACTGAAGGAAAGTGGCTTTGATGGCAGAATTTGGTGATGCGCCCTTCCCCTCAGCTTTCTGAGACAAGCCTGGCTTTCATCCTATGCTAATTTTGAAACAGGAAGGCACTTGTATCTAGAACATTGTGTGAAGACATTCATGGGTGTATTAGTCCGTTTTCACATTGCTGATAAAGACATACCTGAGACTGGGTGATTTATAAAGAAAAAGAGGTTTAACAGACTCATAGTTGCACCACGTGGCTGAGAAGGCCTCATGATTATGGCCGAAGGTGAAAAGCACATCTTACATGGCGGCAGATACGAAAGAAAAGAGACCAAGTGAAAGTGGTTTCCCCTTATAAAACCATCAGATCTTCTGAGAATTATTCACTACCACAGAAACAGGATGGGGGAAACCACTCCCATGATGCAATTATCTCCCACCAGGTCCCTCCCACAACATGTGGGAATTATGGGAGCTACAATTCAAGATGAGATTTGAGTGGGGACACAGCCAAACCATACCAATGAACAATATTTTATCAAAGGTATTGTACGTGGGACGGCTTCACATTCACCACCATCACCCCCAGGATGTTTCACTTGACAAAACCCCTTGAAACACTTATTTTCTCCTCAGTCTCCACAGGCTTCAGATAGATAACCCATCCTCCACTGGTTCTCCATCTCCTCGGAGGGTGGTTTCCACTTCCAAATCTTCTGCCTGGAATGCAATTCCTCTCCATTTCTTCTTTACAAATATCTTGGTCCTTTCCCAGCTTTTAGCTCCACACCTGGTACCTGCAGTGGCTGTTTAGTATGATCTTAAGTAAGGTTCTACTGAGGGGGAACATGCGGTTTATACTAAGCAAACAAAAGATCTTCCCCTGCTTTGGCCCCATCATTCTAACAAGAGTAATTCAGGGTTATAAATAGCATCAATAACAAAAGCTTCTTTCTTCTTATTCCCTGGCTCAAAGCCAGGTGGAGGCAAGCTTTGTTTTTGTTCTTTTTTGTTTTTATTTTTTCCTCCTGGGAAGGTAGATGGAGATAGGGAGGGGGGATTTCAAAACAATGCACACACAATTTGATTTGACTATGACTTTAGCAACATTCCAAGTTAAGAAAGACAGTATCTTTATTCCAGGTTATGAAGGTCAACTTCTAAAAGCAACAGCAGAAATAAAAATGCAGTTTTAACAGTTGTTACCGTTTACAGAGTCAATAGACTTCTTGTAACATATATATAAATGTGTGTATTCATATGTTACAAGCAGCTTTAATAAAAATTGCTTTTGAAGTCCAATTATGGTTTACTGAAATATTTGTCCATTAGAATTCATCCAAATAGTTGAAAATTTTTATTATAAATGGCAAAATATAAATATTAATTGAATTGGTATAATTATAAGCCAATTTGCCTTATGACAAAAGTAGCCTTAATATCTATTTGGAATTCTATGCGATACAGACCATTGTGTTAAACAAGAAACAGAGAATGAAAGCTGAACAATTAGGAGAGTTGGGCCATGATACAAGGTGTTGGTTGTACTAAGGACAAACTAACTGCTTACTAATACAAATTTGGGGATTTATTGAAGTAACAATCCTCAACACCTTCTCTGCGCTTCAACACAAGTTGCTCTGGAAAGCAGGAGATTTCAAGTGGCCCCTGAAGCCGCTCTGTTTCATTTCTCACATGCCCCTGGGGATTCTCACTTATCTACCACCTAGGATAGGATTGAGGCTGAACAGAGAAGTCAGCACATGGTAGGTTCCCAGTAAATATTTTTTCAGGGACTAGATGATACTATTTAGGTTGGTGCAAAAGTAATTGTGGTTCTGTAATGACCAGTGATGATGAGCTTTTTTTCATATGTTTATTGGTTGCATAAACCACAGTGAGATACCATATCATGCCAGTTAGAAAGGTAATCATTAAAAAGTCAGGAAACAACAGATGCCGGAGAAGATGTGGAGAAATAGGAACACTTTTACACTGTCGGTGGGAGTGTAAATTAGTTTAAGCATTGTGGACAACAGTGTGGCATTCCTCAAGGATCTGGAACCAGAAATACCATTTGACCCAGCAATCCCATTACTGGGTATATACCCAAAGAATTATAAATCATTCTACTATAAAGACACACATGTTTACTGTAGCACTGTTCACAATAGCAAAGACTTGGAACCAACCCAAATACCCATCAATGATGGACTGGATAAAGAAAATGTGGCACATATACACCATGGAATACTATGCAGCCATAAAAAAGAATGAGTTCATGTACTATGCAGGGACATGGACGAAGCTGTAAATCGTTATTCTCAGCAAACTATTACAGGAACAGAAAACCGAACACCTCATGTTCTCATGAACTCCTAAGTGGGAGTTGAACAGTGAGAACACATGGACACAGAAAGGGGAACATCACACACCGGGACCTGTCAGAGAGTTGGGGGCAAGGGTAGGGATAGCATTAGGACAAATACCTAATGTATGTAGGACTTAAAACCTAGATGACAGGTTGATGGGTGCAGCAAACCACCATGGCACGTGTATACCTATGTAACAAACCTGCACGTTCTGCACATGTATCCCAGAACTTAAAGTATAAAAAGTATAATCATTTTTTTTAAAAAGTAACTGCACTTTTTGCCATTACTTTTCATGACCAAAACCACAGTTACTTTTGCACCAACATAATATTCCAAATGGAATATGTCAAATGTTGATTCTAAATATTCATATTCCAAATTGAAGGAAACCTTGAGACAGTATACTTCCATTGTGCAATTGCACATTTGTTTAGTTTTCTAATTGTATTGTTGTTAAGGTAATGAACCCTAGAGCCAGATGGCCTAGGTTTAATTCCCAGTTCCAACATGTTTAACTATATATTTCTAGGGAAGTTGGTTACCTGCTTGTGCCTCAATTTACTCATCTGTAAAATGGAAATAATAGCAGTACCTACTTCATTGGATTGTTGTGAGGATGACGTGAAGTGATACATATTATATACTTAAAATAATTCTGGGCCCATAGTTAGATCTACATAAATGTTATTATTTCCTGTGTTTTCCATCCCATGTTATAAATGTATTAGTCTGATTAGGATTAACCATGCTGGGCCCCTAAATTAACCCTGAGTTTTCAGTTCCTTCAAGCAACAAAAGTCTACTCCTCATTCGTGGCTCACGTCTAGTGTTGGATAGTGGGGAGCTGAATTCTGCATGATTAACAGTCAACCTATGCTGAGGGTGTCTCCCCCATTTTGGAAAAACACAATGCAGAATATGTGGCTTCTTGAGTCTCTAGGCAAGTGTTTGCTGGAAAGTCTTGCACCAGCAATTACATACTGTAGCTTGAAAATGACAAGCTTTACTTCCACTCAGAGCTTGGTGGTCAGTGTCAGTCACATGGCCCCACCTAGTTGTAAAAGGAATGTGAGGAGAACTGATGAATATTCAGTGAGCAGATCAGCCAGTGTCATTGCTCTAATGAGCCAACTCCCATATGTTAATTGTGTTTAACTCTATTTCTGATCTTTTACGACCCATATCTTATTCATCTTTATTCCCCTCCCCCCACCAGTGTCTAGATAAATGTTTCTCAAAGAAAGAAGGAAGGAAGAAATGTAGGAGGGAAGGAGGCTTGCCTTATCTTTGGAAACTCAACAATTGAGGTAGATATATGTAACAGCCAGAAAACTGAAACAAAACAAAACAAAACAAAACAACCACAACAAAAGAACCTTGGACATTACAAAAGAATTAGCTACTTTAAAAACTGGGTTTACCTTACCGAAACAGAAAACTCAGAGAGTGAATATTGTCAACCAACATTTGATATACTCGACTCAGGAATAAATCTGTCACATAAACTAATATGCATCTATGAACAGAAGAAGGGAGCATTGATATTTTTTTTTCTGTAATAGAAGCTAAAAGTTCCTCTTCTGAATATTCATTCTTCCCAGTGTTAAGTGTTATTACTCTTTCAATTCTTGTTGAGCCTCACTTAAGACTCTTTTGTTCCATAAATAGATAACTCTTCAAAACCTAAAACCATTTCATACCAAAAGCCTGAATTAGACATTATTTTTATGCTGTCCTTCTTACTTCTAAAAGGGAAAGTGAAGAGAGAGTTAGAGATAGGACGAATTAACTAGGAGTCGAAATGCTGGCCCAATGTCAGTCTTAGATACATTACCCAGTTATCCATCTCCTTACTCAAAAACAAAAATCTATTCAAAGTTACAATCCAATGAAAACAGTTATTTGGAATCTAGAATTCCTAATACTACCTTAATTTCCCTCCACTTATTAATTTGTAAGCTTTTAAAAAAATGATATAAAGTTGGTGGAACTCCTGTGATTCAAGAGGCACAATGGAGAGAGGATAGAGAAAGAAAAGGAAATTAAAACTTTTAAACCCTACTCTGTATGGACATGACATATGCAGGGAATTCAGTGTATTGGTAAAAGCAAAGCTTCTAGACCAGATTGTCTGGGCTCGTATTCCAACGTTCATGCTTATTAGCCATATTACCTTATGAAATGTGCTTAATCACTTTCTGCATTCCTTTATTTAGCTCTAAAATAATGGGAACAGCAGTAACTACCTCACAAGGTTAAATGAAGATTAAATTAGTTATTATACACAAAGTGCTTATTTTAGTGTCTGGCACATAGTGTGTGCTCAATAAATATTGCTTCTGGTTACTGGATGTTTAACTATGTGGTTTGTACAGATTTATGTCATTTTATATCTGAATGTGAAGGTTAGGCATTTTGCTCAGGGTCACAGAGCTAAGGGAAAAGCTGGCAGAATTAAAACTCAGCTAACTTCAAGCCTTGGGTTTTTGTGGTGTACCAGGGACCTTGGTGCTAATGAGAAGGCCAAGAATGAAGTCAGGAAAAGTGTATAGTACTGGTTTCTGGGACCGGCGTATATTTTTTTTCTTAATGGACTTTATATTTTAGAGGAGTTTTAGTTCAAAAAAATTGAGAAAAAAGAATAGAGAGTTCCCGTATATCCCCTAACCCCACACACGCACACCTCTACCACTGTCAACTTCACACCCCACAGTGGTATATTTGTTAAAAACGATGACTCTGCATTGACAAATAATTATCGCCTAGTCCATAGTTTACATTAGGTTTCACTCTTGGCGTCATACATCCTGTGCATTTTAACAGAGGTGTAATGATACCATTGTAGTATCATACAGAAACTTTTTACTGCCCTAAAAATCCCGTGTGCTCTGCCTATTCTTCTCTTGTGCCCTTGTGACCCATTGCAACCACTGATCTTTTTCCTGTCTTTATCATTTTTGCCTTTTCCAGAATGTCATGTAGTTGGAATCATGGAATCTATGGCCTTCTCAGCTTGGCTTTCCCCACTTAGTGTACACATTTAAGGTTTCTCCTTATGAAGCCATGTCTTTTCATGACTTGATAGCTTATTTGTTTTTCATGCTGAAAATAGTCCATTGTGTAGCCATACCTCAGTTTAATTATTCATTCACCAACAGAAACATATGTTGGTTGCTTTTCAGTTTTGGCAATTATAAATAAAACTGCTATAAACATCCATGTGCAAGGTCTTGGTGGACATATGTTTTCAAATTGTTAGATTGTATGTTAAGAGTATTTTTAATTGTATAAAAAAAACTGCCAGTCTTACAAAGCGACTCTTATTTTGCATTCCCACTAGCAGTGAATGAGTTCCTGCTGCTCCACATCTTTACCAGCATTTGGTGTTTTTGGTGTTTTGGATTTTGGTCATTTTGGGTTTTAATTTGTACTTCCTTAATGACACATATTGTTGAACAACTGTTCATATGCTTCTTTGCTCTTCATTGTCTTTTAATTTCTACCTCTAAGCCTTTGTGGAGACTAGATTTTGCAGGACAGTACACATTTCTTTTTTGCCTTCCTGGAATTACGTGGTCTTCTTTTGTGACAAGTATTTTGACAATTTCTGGACATCACAATTTTCTTTGAAAGAACCATCTGTTCTCAACTCTTAGACTCTGAGTTTCAGATGGAGTGGATTCTGTCCTTTTTCTTATTTCGGGGTGAGCAAAGAACAATCTTTTAATCAGAATAAATTGCTTCAGAAATAAGTACCTGACTTTTGGAGCCAATGATACCCAAGGAAACGTTCACTGATGTTGTCAGGACTTTCTTTCCTACTGAATTTGAACCTGGGAGAACATAAGGTCAGAGTTACTTCAGTCAACTTGTCACCAAGAGGCTGGAGGAAAAGTATTTGTAACACATTTACTCCAGACATTGCATTCTGATATCTTTATTGAGGAGTTTATGCTACTTAGATTCTCAGAACTGCCTTAATTCCTATATTTAGTTTTAAAACCTGGCCTTTCTATCAAGTTACTGTACTTTTCAAAATCCACACAATTAACCATTTTTTCTATTTAAGACAGCCAGTCCATTTCTATGATATATAACTAAAGATGTTATTTGATAAAGCACATGTGAAATATCACATTTCAAGTTATCTCAATTTTAGTAGACAACTACTCTCTTACAAGGAATCATACCATTGCTTTATTTATAAATAGAAAATATTCAATGTGAATCTCTTGACCAGAAAAAGTGAACTTCAATTTCTACTTTCCATTTAGCCTTTGATTTTATTCCTATTGCCTCACTGATGAGGTAGTCTTAAACATGATAAACCCTGAAGGAGATGGCTAATGAATATTTCATTAGTCAAATTCTAGACTCCAGCAAGCATCCCTGTTAATGTCATCGCCCTTGAGATTGGTTGTGGAAAAAAAATGCCATTAGTTTGAAACTTTATTAACTTGAACTTCTGCAGAAGACATGCAGTCTGTGCCGTTTCCTCTAGGATGTTGTCTTGGCCGGGAGGCAACCAGCTTGGCTGGGCATGGAGGAGACAGCTCTCATTTCATTAGGTATTTATGCAATGGTTATCATGATGGCAGCCAACTCATTACAGAACAGGCCATATCCAATTATTCTGAGTCAATGAGACTCCAGCGACAAGGTAGTCCATGGGGAAATTGAGAGTAGGAAAAGGACTTTAGATGAGACCATTTATTGTTCCTCTGATGAAGAAGGATGCCAAGAAGAAGCTTTCCTGTACCCCTCCTAAATTCCCCCATGGCTCCGTATTTCCTGGCCATTTGACTTGAAGGAAAGAGAAGAGTGATCTCCTTCTTCTTTAAGTGCCAAGTAAATAGGAATCTCTGTAGGAAATGAAATATTGACATAGTGATCATAGCAATACTGTATAAAATGATTTTACTTATATGTCCATTTCCATTACGGCTACCTTTCCGTCAAAGAGAATCTTACGGATTTTCTGCATATTTTATGTCTAAGCTATTGTGAGTAGTGATTAATTTGGAATGTTAAAGACATATAGTATTTAACTCCTCCAACTGGCCTTTTTATAAAATTTCATGTATGAGGTTAGTGATACTCAGCACTAGCCACTCATTAAAATTGGTTTGTAACCAAGACATTGGTATTATTTTAAAAGTTCCCTAAGGAAAGATAGGGGCATCCAACATAGAGTACCACTATAGCCTTTCTAGCTATAGTACTAGCCCAGATTTTTACATATTTACCATTAGTTTTACCAGTTGGTCTTCATGGTTATCAGGCTGATAATTACATTATGGGAAACTTCTATTTGTTAAGTCTAAATATTATTAGTAACAAAATTATCTTAATTGAACAGCAGCATTGGTGTGAGTGTATATGTGTGTGTGTATGTATGTGTGTGTGTGTGTGTGTATATATATTTTACTACATATATATATATACACATATATATATTAATAGTAAACATTTTCTGGAGGAGAACTTGCTTCATAAGTCAGAGGTAGGTCAACAAACACCAATTTGGAACTGGAAAAATAATGAAGACCTGGATATGAATATAATTCCAGCAAGAAATCAGAAAACTGTAAATGTTTACTATTTATAGGGAACTGTTGGGTAGATCAAATTGCAAATTTAAAAACTTAGTTTAAAAAGCACAAAGTATAGCACAGGTAAAAATGCACTGAAGAACATATTCATGTATTTCACTGTATTACCGAAAGCAGTCACTTGTTATAAATATTGTCTTCCCCTAGACAATATTTAGACACATGAATTTGTTCCAGATATGGTGTGAGCCTAAATGTCTCTAAGGGAACATAGTATTCTAAGGTTCTAATGTGCACTACAACCTCTAAGTAAGATAAAATAAACCAGGTGTAATCACAGGCCAATGACCTTAGATATTTTCAATATCAGATCATCAAATATAGGGATTTCCTTCATAACATTCCTGAGAAGTGGCCAACTGACAGCCAAATAGAAAATAAAATAAAAAATTCCAAATATAAGATCTTGCCTGGACATCACAAAACCCAGCCATGTGGGACAAACAAGGAATTCTGGCTATATACATGGCTTTGAGCAACAAACCTACAGGATTTCCTGCACTAAAGTGAAAGCCATAATGTGATGCCCTTAACTCTAAGAAGCCACCAAGCACTGACCCTTCCTGATGTACACTGTTTCTTTGCCAATATCCAGTTAGACTTATGTATATAGTAAATGCCCTCTAATAGTTGCATAGTTATGATTTCTATAATTATACATTATCTTTTGTGAATGTGGTTCCAATTTCTAATTAAAATGCTAAGTGTGAATACACATATCAAAGCATCATTTTGTACACCATAAAAATATAGTTTTTATTTGTCGATTAAAAAATAAATAGGCCAGGCATAGTGGCTTGTGCCTGTAATCTCAGCAATTTGGGAGCTGAGGCAGGCAGATCATCTGAGGTCAGGAGTTTGAGACCCGCCTGACCAACATGGCGAAACCCCATCTCCACTAAAAATACAAAAATTAGCCAGGCATGGTGGTGGACGCCTGTAATCCCAGAAACTCTGGAGACTGAGGCATGAGAATTGCTTGAATCTGGATGGCAGAGGTTGCAGTAAGCTGAGGTCATGCCACTGCACTCCAGCTTGGGCAACAGAGCAAGACTTCATCTCAAAGATAGATAGATAGATAGATAGATAGATAGATAGATAGATAGATAGATAGATAAAAATTTTAAGATAGGAAGTAGGAAAGACAAAAATAAATACTATCACAACTATGAGTGAAATGGTATTCCTGTTCTGGCTTCTCTCCTTTCCTCTTTTCTAAATAATTGCTACCGATAATTGCAATTGACTTGCCTTTTAATTCTATGTATGTTTTGTTCTTATGTGCAGAAGTTTTAAATTTTTATGCAGATGCTTCCATAAACTTTTGTCTCTTATAATTTTTAAATTAGCTTTTTGTCTGAGCAGCATTTTTCTTCCTGAGATCAAATTAAGCGTTCAACCATATTTTGTTCTGTTCTGATTGATTAATTGATTGATTGATGATTGATTATGTTTTACTCTCTTTTCCCTCCTTCTACCTTCATCCTTCCTCCCCATTATAATTTCTAATGCTGGTTTCTATTTACCAAAGACTCACTATGAGCCAAGCATTGCCCTGAGAATTTTACATCTTATATCAGCTACCTACCAATTCTGCATATTATTATTGTTGTCATAAAAGTTAAGAATTGCTCAAAACTGTGATGAAATTAAGCACAGGTGTTTTTTTTTCCAGGCCAAAACCTTTGATCATGACTATTATGCTATATTATGCTATTATATATAGGGAGACCTCATTTGTCATTGGTTGCTTTTGTTGTTGTTCATTAAAAGATTTTGTACTTTTGGCCAATAGCTCATTTCAAAAATATTGAATTAATTCTACATCTCTAAACTCTATAATAATATCCTAACACATGGTGTAACTCAGGATGCCATGAGTTGGAACACATAGATCTGAGAGCACAGCTTTGTTCACAGAACACAGTAACTGTCTTTCTTTCTTTACATTGTTGCTGTTGAGGAGTTAGTTTAGATTACAAGGAATTTGGTATTGTATCATTCAAGGTAACCTGTGTTTTTTTTCCCCTTTCAGCTTGTTCACAAGTCTCATTTCCTAGCTTCATTTCCTACTTACATGCAGGCCCCAAGGTATACTAAGTAAGCAAATTATGTTGGCTGGTAGGTATTGAGAAGTAATTTTGAACACAAATGATTCTTATTTTAGCTTGAACACACTAAACACAAAGATTTTTCAGCTGAGAACAGCCTGAGTAATGGCTCACTCAGTAACAGACAATTCTTGCACTATTTGTCTCAAATGTTGACATGGCATTAATGCTGCTATGGAACTAGATTTTTCAAAATCTCTATGACTGAGAATTGGACAAATTGTCCTGTTTCAGGTCTTGGCATAGGTGCACTTAAGGGCATGCATCTGTCTTGATGTGTCGAGAAAATGCCTCTTAAATAAGGTGTGGGAATTCTCACCAGCTGGCTCCAGTAGGTTGTGGGGCGATGGGGAGGGTGGGAGAGATGACTTGGCATGGAAATTGGTGCAAAATCTGCAGTGCTAATAGATAACAGCTGGAGAAGGTAATGAGTCATTTTATGAGGACGAGGTTAGCCGTGTTTGTGCCAGGTCCGGGGACCACAGTGGCAAGTGTGGTACAGATGGCAACCTCGGAATCCGAGAATTCTAATTAAGGATGAGAAAGGAACAGGACACTGACAGGCTGTCAGCAGAAGCGCAGAGCACTCCGACCACAAAACCACTCGGAGGCTCCCACTCTGTCTTTGCTCTTTCAGAGGTAATAAACGGATCACATTTTTAATTCTTGCAATTTTAGGGTAAAGTTAACCAGCAATGGGCATTCAGCCCAGAAGTGGCAGCATAAGTTAAGAATTTTATTCTTGATTTTTATAGTCCAATGTGTGTACACAAATACTCTGCTCCTTGCCCTAGTATCTATGGAGTAGCAGGACATTTTTACACACACACACACACACACACACACACACACACACACATACACGTTATTTAAATTGCAGAATGAATATATGCAATGCAGCATTTTAGAGGGAGTCCAAGGAGTTGGAAAACCATTGGACATCATAGATCAGAACTCTTGGCAGACTGTAATATGGCAATTTCAATAAACTCCTAAGTTTTTCCTTCCCATTCATCTCGTTTTAGTGGATGCCATGAGAGCCTCATGCTCTTTGAAATGAAACTAAGGGGCACTCTAATCATAGATTGTTGTTTCTTCCTTTCTCGCTTCAAACACCAAAAAAATTCTTTCATGTGTTAGCTCTTTCAGTGACTTTCCTGTATGACACCTTAGCTCTTGTTGAATCTCTATACAGAAATAAAAATTATCAATTAGGCCTGCATATTTGTCTTGCTAGAATTATACTTTCACCTCTTTCAAAGAAGTGGAAGATTGAATATGCAGCTTTCTTATAAGCATATGGCCTACAATGAGGTTGAATTCAATCATGGGGTTGGATTCAGGAGTTCTTAGAATGCAAACAACTATGAACAAAATTATTGAGAGCTCCGTTCTCAAGAAGACAAAGTACCTGTTTAAATTCTTTGTGCAAAATAGTGATGATCAACCTTAGCAAAATTATCCAGGTCTTTTAAAACTCCAACCAATCAATCATAATTTTCGTTTTGTCTAAGAAAATGTGTGAGAATAAAATGATGAATTAAAAGGTAAGTCAATACTTTCTATGATAGAATACTTAAAATAACCAAACGAGATGTCTTATATATGTTTTTTATTCTCTTGCATTGTTATAGAGAAAAAAATGAGATGTCCACAATCCATAGTTACCAAGATGGAAACTTGTGTCAAAGAACAAATGCTCTTCTCTTCTCCGACAATAGTCACATTCTGAGGATTTCACGAATAACAGATGTTATCTCTTTGTCAATGTTTCCCTTCCTTTTTCTTGGCATAATTGTCATAGTGATAATTTCAATGCTTCTCTCCATGTCAATGACTTCTAGGTCAGATCCCTAATTTTGTCATCCAGAATTCAGCCTGAATTCTGTTACTCCTGTATGTTTTCCCATGACTATCCCTCTATTACTTTGGTCTCAGTAAGTCTGAATTCACTCACAGACAACTCTCAATGTGGCACCATAGGACTCTATTTGTGCTGGCTTTCAATGGTGCCTCCATTCGCCAAGTCACTCAATTAGAACAATTTATTCTTTCTGTTAATTCCTTTTCTTCATATATTGGACATTATCAGAGTTAAAAGGTGTCTTTGAGAATATTTTAGTCCAGTCTGCTACAAATTCAGGAACCTCTTTCAGAATGCTTCTGATAGA
Source organism: Macaca mulatta (assembly GCF_049350105.2). Classification (NCBI taxonomy): domain Eukaryota; kingdom Metazoa; phylum Chordata; class Mammalia; order Primates; family Cercopithecidae; genus Macaca; species Macaca mulatta. The sequence continues at coordinate 20,634,592 of NC_133410.1, read as the reverse complement.
TGTTAAAATAATTTGCTTTCATTGCACACTTGCAAGTATTAAAAGATAAAGGTTTTTAAAGGTAAAATCAAGACTCTCATACAAATATAGAACAAACGCACATCTCAAAAATTTTATTTAACTCCAGAATTACTGAGGGCACCAGTAAGATATTATAATTGGTTCAAAGTGACACTCAAAGAACCACACATTACAAACAAATCTAGAATGCTAAAAATAATTTACAAGGACATCCAAAAGGAGTTATAGAGCAATAATAATTAGACACCACAAATTTGCACTTCAATGGATAAAAACGATTTGCATTATTTTCAGTTTTTACAATTTACATAGTTACAAAATATCTCAAAGATCATAAAAGCTTGAGATCCCTAAAAGGCTGCATCGGACAGGATAGCCAGTGGTTTTTGTTTTGTTTTGTTTTCGTTTTCTTTTGGTCTATTTCAAAATATTTCACAATTTTTCTTTACAGAGGTAAAAATAAAATTTTTGTGAATAGGCCATTTTCTTTTTTGACCTTATACTGGCAAAAGCTTTTCCTAATACAGAAGTAAAATGTTCATTCCTATAACGTTCCTCCTTGTTTTTCATGACACCTATTGGGGTAGCTCAAATGATTTTAGATTCTCTGAGTAATCCTTCAATAAATGCAGGCACTATTTGTCCCATTTGTGCTTCCTTTTGCTTTGTTAAATCTTGTCCATTTTTTTTAGCTTTTCTTTATATAAGACATTTTTCAAACATCTAAATATCTGAATTAGTGTCCTCCTCTTGACAAGCTCTAGTGTTCTTGTGTGTTTTACCCATTTCTAAGTATTAATACATAGACATAGTGGTTCTGCACTGAGAAATATTCAGCGGGTTAGTGGGATACTTACCTGCCTCGATTGGCCATTGTTTCTATTATGTAGCTTAAAATTATAAGACCTAATTTTAAGAGAGAGTGAGGACCAGTTTTGTCTATAAGCATAGCCTTACTGATGCACTGGTCCAAACATGTTGTCTAGTTCCCTTCTCTACAAAACAATAAACTAATAACATCCACTGTGCATTGAAGATAGTAATAATCCCTTGGGATCATATGTTAGTTAAACTTAGGAGATATGACACACCATACAATTAAAGGTTATTTTTAATATATGTATATCTATGTCACACAATTTGAGTATATGCTGAAATAAAAATCCCTAAACCTTTTATTTTTTCTTCCTTCCTTCCTTCATTCATTCTTTCTTTGCTTTCTTCTTTCCTCCTTTATTTACATGAGATTCCTGACAACAGGCCAGTTTCATGGATATACAACCTGTCTGGTTGCAAAGGGCCCTATACTTAGCAGGGCCCCACCTTTATTTTAGCCTCTGGTGTCACTGTCTTGAGATTATTCATACTCTTTAAACAAGGGGCCCCACAATTTAATTTTCCTGGACCCAGCACATTATGTAGCTGTTCTTGCTTGACAAATAAGGTCTATGCCATCCTATTCACAAACAATTGATTCCTTGATAACTATTCCTTTCCTCCCTACCCATACCTACTGAAAACACTTTAGAACAGGTTTCATCCCTTTCCAACTAGAATGAGTGAGACACCAGCTGCCTAGCTATTTGCCCAGCTATTCACTCCTCCTCTAGTTTTTTGGCTCACAGGACCCAGTTAATCCTTTAATATACCTTTTTCATAGTATCAGTTTTATACTAAAACATCAAGACAATACAAGCTCTAAATTTTGCTTGAAATGCTAATAGTAATCTTTTCCTACCCTCTGGTTTGTCCTTCCTTAATTCTAGTTGCTCCTTCCAACTTTTATTTTTAATTTACATAGCATCATCACTAAACCAAACCATGAATACATTATAAAACATCTTACTTTTCTAGCATCTTATAAAATTCAATTCACTAGTCTAATTCTTCAACTATTTAACAAATATTAACTAAACAGGTGCCTAGTGGTAAGAACTATGCAATTAATGGCAGCAATGCGATGGAGAAAAAAACAAACCTGGTCCCTATCCTCTGCAATTTACAGCTTAGAAGGAGGAACAGATTTTTAATAAGTTTTTACTCACTTGTGAAGAGTGTCATGAAGGAATAAAATTGGGGACTATAAGAGAGAATTAAAGGAAGCATAATTTGCCTTCTGTCCTTTGGCTGTTTAAACCTCATACATAGTTTGAAATACAGAGAAGCAGCTGCTGCTTTTTTTTTTTTTTTTTTGAGACGGAGTCTCGCTCTGCCGCCCAGGCTGGAGTGCAGTGGCCGGATCTCAGCTCACTGCAAGCTCCGCCTCCCGGGTTCATGCCATTCTCCTGCCTCAGCCTCCCGAGTAGCTGGGATTACAGGCGCCCGCCACCTCGCCCGGCTAGTTTTTTGTATTTTTTAGTAGAGACGGGGTTTCACCGTGTCAGCCAGGATGGTCTCGATCTCCTGACCTCGTGATCCGCCCGTCTCGGCCTCCCAAAGTGCTGGGATTACAGGCTTGAGCCGCCGCGCCCGGCCGAGCAGCTGCTTCTTAAATGTAGCTTCTTGTTTCTTATGTACCTCGTTTACAGTATTTAGTCTGCTTATCCAATTCGACCCTTTTGCATTAATATTTTATCTCTTGCCTCCCCAGTTAGAGTGTGGTCTAGACTATGCCTCATATGCCTTTTTTGCCCTTTAAGACTCAGCTTAGCTATTACCTTCTCTAGAATGTTTACATATATATGTATATATACAGATATATGTGTGTGTATATATGTATATATACACCTCCATCTTTGTGCCCCTATAGCACTGAGTCCAGTCCATTCTAACTGATCACTTAGCCTATTTTATAGTCATCTGGTTTCTTCTTTTCGTCTCTCACTATTGCATTATCTCTTGCTATTGAATTATTTCCATTTCCATATGATTGGACTTTCTTTTATCTCTATTCCCAGTGCTCACCATGGCACCAGGCTCAGAGTAGGAGATACTCATCTGCTTCTGAATGGATGAAAAGATTCAGAGATGATTAGTTCTACCAGGCCTGCTGTGTCTCTGAATTTAAATATTGAGGAATATTCCAAGTGATGGTTACAGAATTCTTATGTCACACTGATTTATTGCTAATTACAAATACTATGATATAGAAACAAAAATAGGAACATTTACACAATCAGAAAATGAAAAACCCATTCTTGGCTAGGTATCTGACAATATTCCCTAGAGACAGGGTAGATTTCAATTGCAATTAGTGTATAATGTATTGTTATTGTTCCTTTCATTACCAGCTAATTGCTTTTAGAGTACCTCTACTATGGTCTGGGATGCCTTTAGTTGAGTTTGGGATCACAGCTCCCTGTAAGTAAAGATATAGACAGTAGTAAGTATCTTGCATATGATATCTGAAATATAGGTAATTCATTTCCTGATGTAGGGCGTGGGACACTTAGGATTACGATCCTGACGTATCTGGAATGGCCTTACAAACCAACAGAGGAAGAGGCAAACCTCACATACCTAATTAGCTTCAAAATCTTTCCATTTTCTTCTTTGGTTTAAGGTTGCTATCTTGAGGGGAGCAGGGAAGATCAGGGATATGTTATTGGGATTTAAACATTTGTTCAGACTTTCCTCACCATAACAATCTTTGATTTGGTAATTGCCTAGCACCCATAGCCAGGTTTTCTCAAAGTTAAATAGATGAATAGTAGATCACTATGATTTCATTGGCAGAATCTGACCACTATCTACAAAGAATTATTTTATGTTATATCTTAAAAGAAAAATAATGTTGGTAGTTATTTTGTTTTAACGAGGAAATAACTCTTATCCAAGATATGGTGTATGTCTTTAAATATTTAAGGGCTGTTGCATGGAATAGTTATTTGAATTTTACAATTTAACTTCAAAGGGGATAACTAAAATCAATAGATGGAAGCAACACGAAGCTTGATTTTAAGACAATACCAAAGAAAGAAAACATTTTATTAGTCAAACATATAAAAATGTAATGTGACTGATTCACAAAGTATTAAGTTCTTCATACATGGAGGTGCTCAAATAAACATTGGTTATGTAAGCATTTCACAGGGCTATATGTATTCATATGCATCTCTTTGGGCAAGATGTGTATTAACTGTTTGCTAAGATTTCCTCCCACTCTGACAATATTTCTATAGCCTTTCTCCAACTAGTGAAGGCTGAAGAACCAGTTTCTCATACTATGAACATGGCAGACACAATGGTTCTCTTGGTCATTCCTATGCTAGTTCACCCATGACCTGGTCCAACATCAGAATGGAGTTGTCCTACTGCAGGTCAGCTGCAGTGAGTTAGAAAATTGTCTGGCTTAGAATAAACACTTAATACATGTTAGCCATTATTACTGTTGTGGTTTTTGTTGTTGTTGTTGTTGTTGTTTGCAGGGAAGAGCACATTTCCCAAGTTCTAACTCTTCATTTACTTAGCTGGATCTGCCAACACGACTGAGGATAAGACTTTCTATCCTCAAAATTGACACCTGAATGAGAAATTAAATGGAATGATGTAAAGAAAGAGTGATTGGTTATATTAAAATGAAAAGTGCACTTTGTGGTTTATGTGGTGTTTTTATATCCCTTACCTCATTTGTGATTTTTCCAGTAGCTTCATGAGATAGGTCAGGAATTACCATTCTGTCTCTGACATGAGAAAACTGATAGCTGGAGTGGTTGTGTGGCATCCACCATGTTACTTATACCTAATAGTGCAGGATTTTAAGTCCATCTGCCCTTAGATGATAAATCCAGGGCTTGATCTAAAATCTAACCATCTACATAGCATATACACAAGCAACAGTGGTGTGTTGTCTCTCGTTGGTGTAGATGTCTTAATTCCTCAAAGTCGATACAAAGCGCAGTCCTTCGTGGGTAACAAGTTCAACCTTCTTGAGAACAAAGATAGTTTTGTTGATAAGTGACCACCATTTCACTCCTGGCTAGTGAGAATAAGACTACAGCTTTTGCTTTTTGTTATAAATAATGGTCCTAATCATACCTTGTGGGAACTACTACTTTAAAATAATGAGGCTGAGACTTGATACCTTATTCCAATTAAAAAATAGCCTGAGTTCAGAATAGCACACACATAAGTGATGATTACATTTTTTCCTTTCCCTTATTATGGAAGAATCCAGGGGTTATTTTAGTATCAGGAGGACCATATTTTTATAAATGGACTTGGAAGCTAAACATACTCTCTCTTCAGTTATCAACAAATTTTGACAAGTGACTAATGTATCAGGCTCCGTCCTATCAGTTTTGTTTGCTCTTTTCTCTTATTCTTTGTCAAGAATCTTCAATAAATTGATTAGTATCAAAGAGGAGATCTTAAATCTTAAAACTTTTCTTTTTGGAATCTGTTTATTCAGTTCCTGTCACACCTTCCTTTGATTTAAAAAAAAATCTCCCCTTAACAGTTCTGGGATCTCACTGCTGCTCCCACATGCCTAACACCCATCCCCTCCACATTCACCCAAAGGGAGATACTGGGGGAGGCAAGAGTGTGGAATGTCTTTGCATTTTGATGCTGGAAATCTGACATCATCTCTTTTATTCATAAGTTTAGTCAACACATATATTCTGAGCACCTACAATGAGCCAGACACTGGATGCGTAGAGATAAATTAAATCTACAATCCCTCTTCTCATGGAACATATAATTTAAAAATGAATACACACTTAAATAAGTACATAATTAAATGTATAATTAACAATTGGAAATGTGCTATAAATGAAAACTACAGGATGATACTAGAATAGGTCAAGTTTTAAATTTTGCCTTTTTTGTCCCATCATTTATGTAATGGAGTTATTAACTCATTGCTGGTTCTTAACTCATTGCTGAGAAAATTAAATAACATGGCATGGGTGAGTGCTTAGCATAGTGTCACACATATGCATTATCTTTAAACAGTGTCATTATTGTTCATAAAAATCAGCTTCTCTTCTTCACCAAAGGATAGAGACTCTCTTTTTAGGCAAGTATTAATTTTATCAATGAGTGTTCATTGGTAGTTGTTCAACTTAATTATAATCATGATTCATTGTAGTCTTTCAAACTGATAAACATCATACACATACCTTAATTATGCTTCTCTGTTCCATTATCTCAGGTTTTTTTTTTCCCTCCAACACCCTCATTTCATGAAAATAATAATCAATAAATTAAGCTTCTTGGAAGTTTCTCTCATCTCTAATTTCTGCCATAATGGATTTTATACACTAAGACCTTTATCACATATTCAAGCATAATTGTTTTTGCGGGCAATGCTTCCTGTAATATATGTGTATTGATGAGCTGTCAGGCATATATTTTTCACTTGTCCTGACAATCTATCAGTTTGGCATTTAAAGAGCAGAGAGGATGCTTCAGATCTGCCAAGATCAATGACTCTCATTCTCATGACACAGTGAAATATATGGCAATTCCTTTCCTTTGTTTTCACTTCATTTCAGTTGTGTAACTGGTATTTATTTTGTTTTATAAAAGCCATTTAAGTCTTGATGATAAACTTTTACAGCAAAAATTTGATTTATAAGTAATTGGATTGAGATAAGAATGTCCTGATTATTTTATTCATTAAGTGAAGCATAGTAAGTAGGATCTGGGGATCTGAAGCCAAAGTTTCTGGACCAGGTGAGTCGGTACCGACTTGGGATGTGGGCATGCCGCATAAGCTGTCTGAATGTCAGTAGCCTCATGCAGAGGATGGAGATGAGACCAACACCCACCTCATAGCACTGTCATGAGAAATGTCAGTTACATGCAGAATGCTTACCCCAGAACCGGGGTCACTGAACATTCAATACTTATTAATGATTACTGTTATGTATTCCAAAAATGTTTATGAAACAACTATATTTGCCAAATCCTGTGCTAAGTGTAAGTATTCACTATATTAAGCTTTTTGTTCAACTGCTATTTTTGCGTTGGGCCACTTGCCTTCTCCACTTCAGTTTTTTTTTTCCCCCTACAAAAATGAAATAAAATAAAACTCAGCCATTCATAAGAAATGGTCAGGCTTGCTTGGAGAGGGTTTATGTATATTGCTCCTCTACAAAGCTCAAACCTTTTCAAGAAGTTACCTCATCTTCCTTCAAATTTGTACTTGTCTCCCTCTCATCAATCTTTCTTTGCGTGTATTCCTTCTAAGTTTTATTCCAGCACTAAGGTGTAGTGGAAAGAAATCAAGCTTTGAAGGCTGACAGACATAGGGTTGAATTTAGAATTTTCCCTCACTGATTGTGTGGTCTTGAGCCACATGTCTCTGGGTCTGAGCCTTGCTCTCTCTAAAGGGGAAATAATGCTAGCTAATTTGTTATTTTGAGGATTAGTAATAATTGTAGGTGCTCAATAAATGTATTTTTAAATTAACTTGGTCAATTTGCTATCTATACTGTCTAAATTGTCACCTAATTATATTCTGGTTTGTCAGTTTCCTAAAATCTCAATGTGTGTGTGTATTAGATTTGGCTTTAAGTTTTTAAAGAATGATTCTGTTATGGTATGCAAATTCTTTATGACAAATAATTTTGGTAAATTTGTGCTATAATTTAGGTTGAGAAATGAGTTGCCCTTTATGAATTAAAAAATTAAAACCTGATTATACATCTTTCAAAATTAATTTTGTTTTCAAAGGGGAAACAAAACTTTTAGGTCTGAGATTTATGCTTAAAAATGTGTGCAACCTAGGAAGAAAAAGACTTTATTTAACTTTATTCTCACTGAAGTATAAGTGATAATGGGAGAAGGAAAATTAAAATGAGGGTAATGATTTTTCCAACTGCTCATATAAAGGCAGGCCACCTCAAAGGTTTGCTTGTAGCTAACCATAGGCTATGCAGATTGCTGAGCAGTAAATCCTTGTTTACTTGTAACATAAATCTTATGTTATTATCATTCAATTTAAGTTCACTGAGTGCCTGTTATCTGCCAGGCATTGTAGAGATTCATGAGAATGAGTGAGGCATGTTTTATATTCATAAATAACACATGCAAGAAAAGAACAGAAATTTTACCACACAAAAATAATATTATAATGAAATATTTACACGAGGTTCTAATTCAGTAAACTAGTTTTGACTATCACTATGTGTAGGAAACTTCTGTGTGTCACTGAAGCATAATCTTGATTTTTCCTGAGTTTATCATGTAAAATAATCTACCCATTTGATTTCTTTCTTATATCTTCCCTGCTTGGAACTCGGAAGAAATGGGTGAAATAAAACATTTTTATAATGGGTTTTGTTCAATATTGCAACCATGAAAATTTACCCTTTAAACATAAATTTATATTGGAATTGCATTAAAATATTATAGTTTTAAATGCTGATGTTAAAACACTTTCCCTAATAGCACTTACTTTGTGAAAGGCAGAGTATATAATCCTGGTATTTAACTATTTAGCTAGTTCCTAGGACTTCTTTATGACTATTCTCAACCTTAATGGCTACCATTTATTGAGCACTTACTGTATGTCAGATCCTGGAGTAACTGTTTCATATATATATTGCTTTATTTAAGCATCACTTCTACCTTATAAAGTAGATATTTTAATCTTAATTTTGCCCATGAGGATCCTGAAGCACAGCAAGCCTAAATAACTTCCCAAATTCACAAAGCTAGAAAATAGTTGAGTTGGCTTTGAACTCAGATATTTAACTTTAGATTTATCAGATGCTAAAATCCTTGGCTCTCAACTCTGTATACAGTATTAAAATGCACTTACAAATTGTTCATAATGCTTAATTTGTAAAATCCATTTTTTAAGATGATGGATATGCATTAAAATTCACTTTTGGTTTTACTGAGGGCAGTTTTTCTTCAAAGGAGAATATCTTCAAAGGGGAAACAGAAACATTATAAGCATGGACATGAGTCTGATTTTGCATTTGGGTGCTCTGTTACCACTTAGAATTAGGGCAGTTGCGGATTTTTAGTTAAAGGCCCGATTTATGAGCCTTGCTAGTGTGAGAAAGACAATGAGAATCTTTGAAACTAAAAATGCTATGATCTATGATGGGTGCACACATTAGTTTTAACATATTTAATCCTCTTTTTTCTCATTCTTCCCAAAAGACTACTTCATGCTTGAATGACTAGCTAAATGTAAAATGGAGACTTCCCAATTATCTCAGGAGGGTTGCATTTTCATCCCAGATGTCCTGTTTGCATGCATTGTATCCAGTGTTCATAGTTATTTATAAGTTGGATGTATGGATTTGTGTTGGAAATGTCTTTATTTGAAAAGACATTTGTGTAGAGAAACATTTTAACTCAATAAATGGAAAAAATATTATTCTAATATGTACACAAAAATCTCAGATCACAGAAATTTTTAAACTTGTATTTCTGATCCTATTTTTCATGTATAATACATTCAGTAATGATTATATTCACTTACTTTTTCTGAGGATAGAATAAGAAGGGCAATGATGGGGCATTATTAGCATTTAAAGACTATAGTATATTTACTTCTATTATTGAATCAGAAAATTAGGTTAAAAAAATTACCAACTCATAAAATCAGAGTCCTATTGTACTCCACTTTCCATCATAATAAACCACTTACCTCACCTCAAAAGCAAAAGGAAGGCAAAATGCATCTTCCACTTTCCATTCATTAGGTTTTGAATATTGAGTGACCAGGGTCAGTGTCTAGATGAGTAGCAGAGCATTAATGTTTGGACATCACCCTGCCCAATGCTTGTCAGATGACTTTGAATATTACCTAGTAAGTAAGAACATATTTTTTACATTACAGTCCAGCACACACACATACATACTAATTGTAATAAATTGTTTCAAAAATAAGTTTTACCTTTGCTGTGTGTCATATTCTCTGACAATATCTCATTCTATTCTATTCTATTCTATTCTATTCTATTCTATTCTATTCTATTCTATTCTATTCTATTCTATTCTATTCTACTCTACTCTACTCTACTCTACTCTATTCTGTTCTTGTATGCCCTATGTAGTCTATTCTATCCTTCTATGACCTATGCAGTCATGACATTTTATTCTTTCTTCTTTTAAGTTTGGTCCCAACTCATTAAATTGGGTTCATGACCCATTAATGGATCATGACCTGGAGTTTGAAAAACATTCTGTATAAATAGTCGGTATTTGTAAGAGGTTAATAATTAAGACAATGACAGGATCACATAAGTTTGACCAAATGTTTAGGATGAACAGACTGAAGGAGGCAGTTCTCCAAGTGAGAAATGATGAGGGACTGAACCAAGCTGTGATAATATGAATAATAATGCTAGTCAAAATGTACTGAACAATGTCTTTGAGAATGCATTATGCAAAACTTCATTTTGGGTATATTCTATCATTTAAGCCCTTTAATAACTACGCAGATATAATAGGTAGAAGCAGAGGCTTTGAAAATACTTTTCCCAATTCTACAGAGACTTGAGACTGGCAAAGTCCGAATTCGAACCCCAAATTGCATGACTGTAGCCCAAACTCTCATCCATTACCTTCCTATCTTCTTTACCTCCCCCAAAATATTGTGGTTTTTATTATACAAGTATCAATACATTTTGTATGGATCTGTAACTTGCATCCAAACAACATGTCTATAGTCTTTTCCAGATGTTTCAGAAGAGGCCATGGAATTTTCCTAGGAAGAAAGACATTTTAAACGTAGAACTGTGAATTTCTCAAGTTGTCAATTCCCTTGAAAATAACAGACCTCCTGCTGGTCTGTTTTTATGCTGTTCCTCTACCAAGGTGCTTGTTTTCATTTTGTTTGGAAATATAATGATGTTTCACCTAAACCTTTCAGAAATAGATACTATTTTCTTTGCAAGGCTATACTTAATGTCATCGTGCGGGGTGACAGAGTGAAATGCAGAAGATAAAATAAATTGAACATGCACTACAGTTTATAAGTTTAGCTCAAGTTGACTGTCAGCTCTTGTGGATAAGCTCTCAGCATACTCATTGAATTGGCTCATTTGTTCTCTGAATGGGCTGACATATCCTTACAAAAGGAGAAAAGCTAGCAGCCTGCCTTTTCTCTTCCATTCTTCGTTGCAATGCTCAGGAAAGGAAATCCAATTTCTGTATACCATGTTTTTAATGGCCTCCCTTCACACTGTATAAGGTACTTGTTGACTAAACGCCTAGATGATTTTTCTAGAGGAGAGGGAAGTAAGCTTGGGAATTTACCATCTTTGATGTAATAGTGTGCTTTAAATGTGTGCATGGTATGCATGGCAAATGTAAAAATATTTGAGAAAATGCTGAGAATGATCATTTTAAACATTCATTTACTTCGTATGAAAATTTTTGGATTATCACATAAAGGAGAGTGTTTTCTCCATGCCGCGCTTGGGCAAATATAGTTTTGATGCAACACTATTCAGTAGTATGCTTTTAAAAATGTTTTTTTTTCTAGCTGATATTAAGCAATCCCATCAAGGGATTCTTCATTCCATAAAATACAATTTTCTTTTAAATATCTCAAGCAAAACTTTCTTATACAAAGAAGGCTGGTTTTAAAACAAGACATACCCAGGACTAAATGTAGTTTCTGTCACCTATTAACATTGTAACCTTGTGTTTAAACTTTCCCAGATGAGGTGTCTTTATGTGGAACATAGGTCAATAATACTCAAACGTGATAGTGTTGGTATCAAGGGAGATAAATAAGAACTAAAAGAGTCTCTGGCTCAAGGTCATGGCTCAGTAAAGATTCATTCCTTATTCTTTCCACACATGAGAACTCATATATTGAGAACCCCAATACTGTTTAAGTATTCTAGATAAAATTCACAGATACTGCTTGTAAAATTCACTGGTATATAGACATTACCCCTTAACTACACAAGTAAATATGTTTTACTACAACATATATTTGGGCACCTATATTACAACTGGAAGTAATATATTTAGTTGTAGTTAAGGTCCATTGATAGTTCTTGTTGTAATCTTCAATGAATTTCTCTACTTACCTAAGCGTTCTGTCAAAAACTGAGTTTATTGGAAAACATCAAAATGAGCTAAAAAACTACTTTTCAAAAGGAATTTTTACGGTGTTATATATTCTTGTTCTGCTACATGAGGCAGGATAGAGGGAAACATTAAACTAAATAAAGATTTTATCTCTATGCTAAAAGGCAATTTATGGAGAATAAAACCTAGAATGATATTGTATTCAACTGTACTGAATTATCCATTGACTCAGAGAATACAGAGAGTGTCAATAGAGTTTATTCTCAGTAGAGTACAAGGGTTTTCAGCAACAAAAAGCAACGTGTTTGAGGGTAGTTGATCCCAGTGGGTAAATGCCTCCAGAGTTCTGAATGTAGAGTTATGATGAAAAACAATCCATGAGAGGATAAACAAATGCATGAATGAATATATAGAATTTAATTGAAACAGAAATTAATAGATTGCATAGCAAGCAGTTTACAAATAAGATATAAATAAGATTAAATCATTTTTTAATGTGGCACAAGGGAATCTGATTAGAAGGAAGACATGCAAAGGATATAAATAATATTCTTAATATATACTTCTGGGATGAAAGAAATTTAATAAATTGACTTTTCCCCACAGTAGTTTTATTTCCTTTGGATGAACTCGTAGGCACATCTTGTACTTGTGTTCTATTCAAACAGTACTGTGGCTTTAAGTGTGTTTTTCTGTATTATCAGAAAATGCAAAATACTGTGCTCTGGCTTAGTGCTGGCGTGACCTTGGTTTATGTTATACCTATGGGAACTGTGTCACACAGAAGAGCTGTGGGTTTTTATGCTTCTTGGTTTTCACCCCATAAAAGATACTTTATATGAAGCAGTCTTAAATCATTTGATCTCTTAGAATCTCTAATGTCAGGAGATTCTAAGTAGGAGACACGAAACAAACCACTTAAAAAATGTAGGCTTCTATGAGCAGAAACAAATGTTGAGTAGTAGCGTTTATTTATTGACTCAGTCTGTCATTCTACTGATATTTGTTAAGCACCTGCAGCATGCAAAACAGTTGGTCTCTAAAGTCTGTGTGCAAGACAAATGCAGTTTAAGAAGGTGCAATATCACAGAGAAGGACTGCCCCTGCGTTAGTCGAGTGTGGGATATATGACCTTCATGCTCAGAAAAGGTCACTGTTTCTTTAACTGAGTACAAGATGAAGTCATTTGCTTGCCCTCAGTTGCCAAGAGATAGAAGAAACACATGTGATTAAATACTAGCATTATACTTGAACTAGAAGAAACTCACATTCTATGAGGTCCTGGGAGTTGAGATGGCACGGATGAGCAGATTTGCTTTATTCTAATGAGCAGTCTTGGTCATTTATCCACTGAGTAGAAGGGTGGATGCCATATTTAAATTATTTAACATTTCTTACTTAGTCTCTCTTACTTTCTGTCTCTCCTGCGCTCCCTTTTTCTTCTTCTCCTTTGTTAATGCCCATGCTTTATCATAAATGTCTGGACACGAGCAAATATTTACCTGAGCATGTAAAAACTGGGCTTTAGAAGCAGACAGACCTTAGGTAGAATTCAGGAGAGATTCATGTTTAGCTAGCATGAACTCTTTTTTTTTTTTTTTTTTTTTTTCTTTTGAGACGGAGTCTCACTCTGTCACCCAGGCTGGAGTGCAGTGGTGCAGTCTCAGTTCACTGCAACCTCGGCCTCCCGGGTTCAAGCAATTCTCTGCCTCAGCCTCCCAATTAGCTGGGATTACAGGTGCCCGCTACCACACCGGCTAATTTTTGTATCTTTAGTAGAGACCTGGTTTCACCATCTTTGCAAGGCTGGTCTTGAATGCCTGACCTCGTGATCCACCCACCTCGTTCTCCCAAAGTGCTGGGATTACAGGCGTGAGCCACCGCGCCTGACCTGAACTCTTAATAATCTGCACATTAGCCAGAGTGAACAAATAGTTCAGTTTTTCTTGCTTCTAAAATGTGGATAACAATGTTAAACTGGTGAGTTTTCTAAAACAATTCTCAAGAATATATGTAAGGATAGTAAAGTGGCTGGCATTAAATGAACACTAGTAAATGATGGAAAACAGGATGTAGCACATGATGACAGAAGCAGAGACAAGCAAAAGAGAAAATACCAAATGATGACACCAGGACTGAAAGGTATCTTCTGGACAGAATTTCCAAATAGAGGAAAGAGCTAACAAGGTGGTCAAGGCAAAGAATGCCAGCTGCAGCAGAGGAAGCAGTGTGTGCAACGGCACAGAGGTACCAAAGAATATCCTGCATTTATGGAATTGCAGTTTTGTTCGTTTGTTTGTTTTTGAGATGGAGTTTTGCTCTTATTCTTCTGGCTGGAATGCAATGGTGCGATCTCGGCTCACTGCAACCTCTGCATCCCGGGTTCAAGCAATTCTCCTGCCTCAGCCTCCCAAGTAGCTGGGGTTACAGGTGCCTGCCACAATGCCTGCTTAATTTTTTGTATTTTTTGTAGAGACAGAGTTTTGCTGTATTGGCCAGGCTGGTCTTGAACACCTGACCTCAGGTGGTCTGCCCACCTCAGCCTCCAAAAGTGCTGGGATTACAGGGGTGAGCCACAGCACCCAGCTGGAATTGCAGTTCTAAAAGTAATAGAGGGCAGAAAAATTGTGCAAGGCCAGATTATGAGGGGTCTTGCAATCTGGAACCTCTTTAGAATTTGGCATAGAGGTATTACTACTGTTGTCCAGTTAGAGTCAAGGGTTTTTCAGACAGGGGAAACTTCTTAGGCTGAAGTCACAGTGTAGCATCCAGGATAGCGTATTCAAGCCCAAGTAAATTTCTCTTAGCTAAATAGATTTGGTACTGTTTAATACTACGTATGACTGGATGATAAGTTGGTATTCATTTATGGGGTGGTATTTATTAAACAACAAAAAAAAATATGTAAAACCACACAGGGTATGCACCTATTTAACTTTATGAAGTTAATCATAAAATTAAAGTCTTAGAAAAAAAGGTATGCTCAATAAATAATAAATTCTATTGCTATTATGAGTGTCATTTTATGATAATGGAGGAATCACAAAGTAAAAATAAAATAGAATAGTATTTTAGTTAACCTAATTAAGTCTACAGTGGTTAAAACCTTAAGAGTTTCAGTTGAATATACTCTGAAGAAATTAGCATATTAACATAAGATAATTATTATCGTAGCACTTCACAAGTTATGAGTTCAGGCTTAAGAGAAAAAGTTATTATGAAAATTAAAGAAAGTAATAAATCAGTAAAATGAATAATTTAAATTATTTTGAAGTCTTCTAAACATTTAGCAATTTGGATAAATGAGTAATTGAGGACTTATACCTCACATCCAAAATATATTTTCATAAACAAGTTTGGACAGCATATCAAATAATTCTGAGTGCACTCAGCAATTTTAGGACATCGATTTTTAGTCAGTATGCAAGCTAGGTCTAATGTTTCTACTTTGGTATCCAAAATTTTCAAAGAAAATTTAGATTTTTTTCCAGTAACAGGATATTTAAATGTGTTTTTCTGCATTAGCAGAAAATGCAAAATACTGTGCTCTGGCTTAGTGCTGATGTGACCTTGGCTTGTGATATACCTACGGGAACCGTCATACAGCAGAGCAGAGGGTTTGTATGCTTCTTGGTTTTCACCCCATAAAAGATGCTTTATGTGAAGCAGTCTTAAATCAGTTGATTTCTTAAAATCTCCAATGTCAGGCTTTTTAAGTTGGAGACAAGAAACAAACCACTAAAAAATTTAGGCTTCTATGGGCAGAAACCAATGTTGAGTAGTAGCATTTACTTATTGACTCAGTCTGTCATTCTACCCATATTTGCTAAGCCTCACGCGATAGGCCAACTCCTGTGAGCAACAAACTAAAAAAAAATTCAGTTGTTTAACCAAATAGTTTATTTTCTGGCTCCCCTGTGAGCCCTAAGAAGTATATGCAAATGAATGGCTCTCCTCCAAGTGGTGACTTAGGGGCCCAAGCTCCTTCCATCTTATGACTCTATCATCTTTAATATGGGATTTTCAAGACCATTCTAAGGGTTGTCTGCATTGGCAGGTCATATGCAGATTTGTAGGTGCCTGTTGGAAGCTGGCATTTAATTATAATTTTCTTTTGAAATAATTTGTGATACTTTTCATACTATGAAAGCAGCATCTATCTACCTATTCCATAAGTAACTATTGAAATAAATTTGGGTTGTTATAAACTATCACACGAAGATTGCGATATAAAATGTGATTTAAATATTAGAGAATGAGTCTCAGTATAGTATAATAAATTCAGAGATGGTTTGAATGTAGACCCTTGTGAAGATGACAAATTATGCAGATAGTAGAAAACGTGTATTTAACTACTAAGAAGTTAGCTACAGAAAGAAAAAGAAGAGGAGGAGGAGAAAAGAGGAAGATGAGGAGGAGAAATGAAAAGATAAGGAGAATGAGAAAAATAGAAAGTATCAGCAGCAAGGTATTAGACATTATTCTCATTCAATAGCCCAGTTGTTCCTTAGGTATAAGAAATAATAGGCAGAAACATTTTCCTTATGTTCCTGAAAATCCAACCCCTACTGTAGAAACTATCAAGCTCAATTCAAAATCGAAGTGATTTGCCCTAAACTTTCCTATCTCAAAACCTCCAAATCATCTTGGACTCTTGATTCAAGTGTTCTGTCTCTAGCCTCTCATGTACTTACTTCTACTTATTTCGAGTGACTCTTAGTTTAAGCTCCATGGCTACCCAGCTGTCACCTTTGTGACTGACCTCCCTGCAGTCACTTTGAAGGCAACATCACCTGCTCTCCCACAGAGGCTGGAGTCAGCATAAATGTTTACGGGTTATGCAGTATTGTACAAAGGATCAGTGAGATTATTCTAGAAAATATGTTGACAAACTTTTAAAAACAGTCATATATAATGACATACACATTACATAATTCCATTAGTTCATGGATATTTTTAGTAAATGCAAAACTACATAATGAGTGAGAGTGAATTGGTATAAAATAGATTTGGAGAAACTTGTCAGATTAATATTAATAATAGTACAGATAATTCTCAGATTCTCAGAAATGGTAAAAATTTAAGACAGAAATACTGGGAATGCTGAAATAAGGCAAACTTGAGAATAAGAGTAGTAGAGAGGCTAGGTGTAAGACATAAGTTGTTGTAAAGATTCTTTCTGATTTCACTCGGAAATCTAGTTTTAGCTTCAGTTAGTCTTGGTTCCTATTATCCGGATCTTCCAATATACATTCTGCCTTACACTCTCAATTTGAGGGTTCACTGTTGACGACTAAAGACCGTAGTCTCCTTCAAATCTGGATCCTCTTTAGTTTTTCACCTTCTGCAAGGATTATAGAATTTTATTTTATTTATAGCCCCATTTAAATAAAAGGCTACCAAACATCTCCAATAAGTATATAAGGACTCCATTTCTTCAAAAGAGGGGAATCTTTTTCTATTCAAATAGCTTGGAAACATTGATAAAACCTGCCATATATTAAGGTCACAAAAACTTCAATAAATTATTTAAATATATAAATATAGAATACTCTCTTTGATCTCTATCCATGAAACCTGGAAATTAAAAACAAAACTGAAAAGTAAAAGGCCAGTTTCACCTGGAGATTTAAAAAACTTTCTCAAAGGCCCATAGGTCAAAATGGAAATGAAAATGAAATTGTAAATTTCAGGTACATGATAAACTTACAGAAAATAAATATCAATTTTTATTAATGTAAGACACCAACATTTGTAAGATGCATGGTTCTCCTGTGTTCATTAAGAAGAAAATTTCTGCCCATAAACCATGACTCAACTCTGTTATAGTCCTTAGAATTTTTCTCCTACTGTGACAAGTGCATTAGTAATGCAGCCTTACTTGGGAGAGTGCTCCACTGTTATCTCCAGAATTTTCTTCCAAGCCATTGACACCCATTTTGAAAGTTTTAATGGTAGATCTTCTTGGAAAATGCTCACAGAATATTTTAGATCAACAAAATAAAGGTATTTGAAATAGTAACTAAGCTCTTCAGCATCAATCATGTGCATAACTCAACTGAAATGATGCCAACAGGAACAATGTCCCAGTCTATCCAGTTTCCAACATTAGTTATCAGCTATGTCGGGACTGTAACCTGACTGATAATCATTGGGAATTGATCAAAATGGAGCTTAGTCGACTAACATGCATATCATTCACCCCTAGACGAAGGTATATCTTAATTCTAAAATATGTCATAAGTTGAAATGACCTAAAAAAGTTGTGTTTCAGAATAGATAAAATATAAATTTAGGTACTAGAGAACACAGCTAAGGTATTGCTCAGAGGAAAATTACTGGCCTTATATAGATGAATTAATAAAATGGGAAAATTTAAGTGAATTAAGCAACTAGGTTCAAACTGTTAGAAAAGAAAAAAATAAATCCCAAGGAAAGGAGAACAGATTTAACAAGGATAAAACTAGAAATAAATGATTTAGAAATCTGAGAAACAATAGAACATAAATACAAGAAAAATAAAGAAATATCTAAGGTGCTTAAGGGAGAAAAATGGGGAGCATGAAAACAGAAAATTAGGGAGAAACAGCCACTGATAAAAGAGAAACTCAGTTTCCCTCAGTCATAAAGTGGGGATAATAAATTCATGCTAATTCATGTAGTTTTAGTGGATTAGAGTTCATACATTTAAAGCTTCCAGTACTGTGCCTGACATATTGGAGATACTCACTAAGGTCAAGTATGAGTGTCACTACCTCTTCCATTATTGCTGCTAACTTCCACTGCCTCTTCCATTATTGCTGCTAACACTATGACCATTCCTACTGTTCACTGCTAAACAGTAGTGATAATAGTAACATGCCCGGGATGCTTCTGAATAGCTGAAATGGACACTAATACCTGAGACAAGGTAAGTTTGCTGAAGAGATGAAGACCAAACTGAATCTTGCAGTACAACTAGGAGATAGGGAAATATCATAAGAGAACAGAATCCACAAGGCAAGAAAAGAAGGATGAGACCGGGTGTAGTGGCTAACATCTGTAATCCCAGCACTTTGGGAGCCAGAAGCAGGTGGATCACCTGAGGTCAGGAGTTAAAGAGCAGCCTGGCCAATATGGAGAAACCCTGTCTTCACTAAAAATACAAAAATTAGCTGGGTGTGGTGGCACATGCCTGTAATCCCAGCTACTTGGGGGAGCTGAGACACAACAATCACTTGAAATCAGGAGGCAGAGGTTGCAGTGAGCTGAGGTCATGCCACAGCACTCCAGCCTGGGTGACAAAGCAAGTCTCAAAAAGATGAGAGATCTGTGTGGATCCATGCATTTTTCAGCAATGTTGCTATATAAAATGTGCATGGAATGGTGTTTAGAAGGAAGATGATGAGAAACTAAGTGAATGCACGAATTAGGATGCATATACTAATACAGTAAAGTCCCTTTTGACCCCATTGGGAGTTTTGTGGTTTTTATTGGCTTATCTACATGGTATTCTATATGAAAGCTTAAAAGGGCACATCCTGGGTTTGTGTTTTTAATTGATTTTACCCTAGAGTTTGAACACATTACAAGAAGAATACAGGAGGCCATCATAAACTCTTCAGGCTGAACAAACTAAGTTTCCTTGATGCAAAATAACAAAAATAAGCAGCACATTTTGTTAAAATATGAGATTCAAAACTGGTCTTATCACATCACACAGCCAAAACACATACTTGCCTGAATATTTGACAAGTAGCAGTCTCTTTTAGAAATAGATGTACTTCTGTGTACAGATACGTACTTATATATGATCTGGCTATTTCGAATGGAGTCTCCAGCAATCAGGATGTAAAGTAGAACATTTGGTTGTAGTAATTACTAAGGCAGTTCTAAGTTTAAATTCTATTTCTGCATCTTATTTGCTAGGTCTATAATGTCTATATCTAAAATATCTATACTTTTGGAAAGTTACTTTACATCTCTAAGAATCTGTTTGTTCAATGCAATAGCGCACCATGCATATCCTATGAGTTTGTTTTGATAATGGGGTATTAATGTAAGCAAAATACTCAGCAAAGTGCTTGATACATGTTATTAACATTGTTATGATCGCTTACCTTTTTCTCATTTTGCATTTGTGTGGACACTCCCCATTAAATCTTAAACATTTATCGGAGTTGCAAACTCTGAATTTTCTGTTAGTGCTATAACATCTCATGACCCCTGGGCGCCTTCCTCCTCTGAGCAGTAAGTGTCTCTTCTGCAAGCCAGATGAGTTTTCATTTAACCCACCTGCTCATCTTCACCCTCTTCCTCCTGCTTTCTGCAGTGAAACTGATGGATGTGTGCTTCTGCTGATCAGCTCGGTTAACACTTGCATAATACCTTGGCAAGAAAATACTAGTGCACCTGCTGCTTATTTATGGGGAGGTTTTGTCTACTGCATTTATGTGTGTAAGATAAAGAGCCAAACTCTTAAGACTTAGGAAACAGAGCAACTCCAGCCTACAGATTTGCATTTCTGAGTTTAACTATCCTTTCTTATAAACAGCTAGGATCAGGTCTGCATGGATGTGCAGGCCCATCAGTATTTTGCACATATGCTATAACAGCTGGGACTGCTCTCACCCAGATGTGCCCTCTGTGAACCTCTTTGTGTCCACTCCTGGCAGCGTCTTCTGTTTGTGGAATTTATATTACCATAATTCTCATCACCATTGCTCAGCCTGTCGTCTCAGAGGACTGTGACAAACCTAAAGAAGTGAGAAGGAGGAGAACTAATACTCAGAGGGGATTATAAATGAACTGAACTAAGAACTTAGAGAGATGGCTCAAGCTGCCAGGTGGTACTTGAGTCTTGAGGTGACCTTGTGGATGACAATATTTTGAAAGGTTGTGTGAATCTAGATGTCCTTTTCTCAAATGTAGAAGCGTGTAATTCTTAAGAGAAAGAAATCT
Organism: Macaca mulatta; assembly: GCF_049350105.2. Lineage (NCBI taxonomy): Eukaryota > Metazoa > Chordata > Mammalia > Primates > Cercopithecidae > Macaca > Macaca mulatta. The sequence goes on along the minus strand of NC_133410.1, from coordinate 20,613,679 downwards.
GGGGTCAGACTTGAGCTTGAATCCAGGTTCAACCACTTAGAACCAATATGACTTTGACCAGAAAATGTATTCTCTTTGATCTTCATTTACTTCCCATATAAAACAGGTAAAATAACAGCTGCTGTATAGTGTTGTTTTGAGGGTTCAATGTGATATAGGAAAGTCCTCAATTTCTGCTATATATTGAGTACTGGATAAACCATATAATTATGATAATAATGACAATGATAATGATGAAAATGATAAAATAATAACTTTGACTATTAGGAAAGGTAAATCTATTCTATAAGCCCTCTGAATGAATGTTCCTAATCCACTGACATGCTTCAGACTCATTTTCAAAAGCCACTGATATTAAACATGATTTATTGAGTTGTATGTCCTTCTCCCATATGGATGCCACAAGTTATCCAGAATGCAGTTCTAGACTCCTGTCCTCCCTTTTTAGACTTATTTTCTACTTCTTCCTATGTTACATGCTTGATGCTCAGGTTAAATTAAATAGTCTACAGCTATTGTCTATTTTGTTCATGTTAACATTTCTATCATCTAGACCCATTTCTGACCTACATCAGGGAATCACCGTTATTGACCAACCTGTTCTTCTCCATTCCAGACTCTTTGCTGATGCTCAGGGCCTTCAAGAGACTGGAAGTACCTCCTTTTCACCCTGTTTCTTTACGTTAAAACCTCTACATCTCTGCCTCTTCTACCTGTTAGCTACTAGTTCCGAGTCCTACCCCTACCTACCACCTACTCTTTTCTGAGAAGTTAGCATTAAGGTTCCAAAAATTACATTTTCCAGACTCTCATTTTCAGCCATCTCTGGGTAGATTTTGCCAGTAGGAAATGTGGACAGGAGGTGGAAGTTGGAAGAAGGATTCTTTTCTGACTTCCAGGTTGGGTCTCCTTCTCCATTTGAGGCAGAGAACTATGGCTTCAGCCTCCAGCTTCCTTGACACTTCTAGCCCTGATGTCACTTCACCTGAGTGGGAAGAGTACCACATAGCCCACCCCCATTCTCCCAACACACAACAGAGCCCCTCTGAGATGTCTGAAAAAACAGCCAGAACCCCTCAGTGGTCTAGTATGTGTGAAACAATGGCTTTTTTATTCCCTAAGAGGTCCAAGTACCAACTGCGGGGAGCTTCATCTCCTTTCAGATTCTTTCATCCTTTTTTCTCCCTGGCTAGCCTGAAGAATGGCAGCAACCTCCTAAAGCTGTTGAGTTCTGGGTTACATCAACATCCTTAGAAGCTTCAGTCTTTAATCACTCGAGTAACCAATGCTCAGTATTAAATGGACTTTGTCTGAAACACCAGACTCTGGTTAATAGAACATCCTTCAAGTTTCTTCTCAAATGCCACCTCCTTTTTCTGATCCCACTAGGTATTCTTTTTATCTTTTATCCTCTCATAGTGCTTATTTTTATATAATTTTTGAATTTTACCTCATTTGCTATGTGCAGAAGCCCTTTCTCAGTTTTTCTAAAATATATCCCAAGAATGTCATGAATCCTCAAATTCACAATATTCTACTATCAAATTACTAAATTTCTGTACTTTCTTTATAATTATTTCACTAGCACTCATGGTAAGCAGTTTTTGAACAGGGCTGTTTCCTCTTCAAGAAGCAAAGTTTTTCTCTTGTTTTCTTTCAAGTGTCATTATGTTGAAATATTCAACAAAATCTGGACTTACTTGTTAATCAAGTTTGTTTTTAGAATAGCAGTCTCCTAGTGCATGGGACTTAAAAATGTCTCGGCAAACTTACAGACTCCATTAAAGCTTGTCTTAGTTTTAAGAGCTGCCAAAGCAAAGTATCACCAACTGTGTGGGTGGCTTAAACAATAGGAATATATTGTCTCACAGGTTTGAAGGTTCAAAGTCCGAGATCAAGGCGTCAGCAGGGTTGATTCTCTCTGAATGTGTTGAGAGTGGATCTTCCCCATGCTTCTTCCCTAGTAACTGGTGGTTTATTGACCATTTTTGCCATTCCTTGTCATGAAGAAGAAGCATTACCCAGAGTTTTTGCTTCATCTTCGCTGTATTAGTCAGCGTTCTCTAAAGGGACACAACTAATAGGATAGATGAATATATGAAGAGGATTTTATTAGGAGAATTGACTCACACAGTCACAAGGTGAAGTCCCACAAAAGGCCGTCTGCAAGCTGAGGAGCCAGGAAGCCAGTCCGAATCCCAACACCTCAAAAGTAGGGAAGCTGATAATGAAGCCTTCAGTCTGTGGCCAAAGGCCCGAGAGTCCCTGGCAAAGCCCCGGGGTAAGTCCAAGAGTCCAACAGCTGAAGAACATAGAGTCTGATGTTTGAAGGCAGGAAGCCTCCAGCACTGGAGAGAGATGGTGGCCGGAAGACTCAGCAAGTCTACTCTTTCCATGCCTGCTTTTATGCTGGCAGCTGATTAGATGGTGCCCACCCGGACTGAGGGTGAGTCTGCATCTCCCAGCCCACTGACTCAAATGTGAATCTCCTCTGGCAACACCCTTACAGACACACACAGGAACAATACTTTGCATCCTTCAATCCAATCAAGTTGACACTCGGTATCAACCATCAGGTTCACACAGCCTTGTCCCTATGTATATGTCTATGTCCAAATATTTCCTTTTCATAAGGACATCAGTCAGATTGGTTTACGGGCCCACTTTGCTCCACTATGACCTCATCTTAACTAGAAATTGCATTTGCAATGACCTTATTTTCAAACAAGGTGACATTCTGAGGTGGTAGGGGTTGGAAACTCAACACATGAATTTGGAGTCCACCAAGATTGTCCCTTATTAAGTTCACACAAGTCTATCATATTATAATACAATTTGAATTCTATTTCTTTTCCCCCTCAAAACCTAGTTTTGAAAAGAGGGCAATATTGTTGCACACTCATGACTCTCTCCCTCAGGGCAAGTTATCATGGGGAATATTTGTTGAATTAAAAACTGCATAGCAGCACTGACTATGGCTATAAATGTATGCTATTTATTATCAAGTATTTTTCTGGCTCCCCTACTGCACTGTAAACTGGGACTAGGAATCATGTATTTCTGCCCCACTGGTACCTAGAAAAATATCAAGCTTGAGTTGAGGTATGAGTTATCACTCACGTTACTTGACAGAGAACTGATTTCTTAAGATACTCAATATTGTCCTGACTACAAAGTAACTTCCATCCTCATCCAATTTTCAGTTTATATTAGACTATTTGGGGGGAATGGAAAAGTATTGTTTTTAAAGTTATATTCCCTATCCTGTGGTATTTCAGATTGTTTATGTATTTTAGTTATCTTTGCTTTCCCTAGCTCTAAGCATAATACTGGCTATACGCCATATTAATTAGGTTGCATTGTACACATCAGAAAATCCAAATAATATTAGCTGATACAAAGTAGTGTTAAACTTTTATTATGTATACTAAGGTTTTTTGTTTTATTTTGTTTTATTCTACTAAGATTGGTGCTTATGTCTATTCATGAGGTCTGGCCTTTACAAATTCATCCAAGAAGCAAGAAAGAGGTGTGGCAGGGAGGATAATGGCCTCCTTACACATCAGTCTAGACCCCTATAAAGAAGTCCTCAGGTATCTCAGCCAGTGGTTTCCATTCATATCTCATTAGCCACCCCTAGCTTCATGAGAGAAGGAAAAAACACATACGTATGTATATATATGTGTATATATACACAAATGTACATATATCTATATAACAATAGATCTACACATATATATTCATTAAATTGGGTACCTTGCTAATCTTAATAAAATTGTGGTTTTGTTCTTAAAGTAGAAGCAAGAATATATACTGGGCAGCGAATTAACTATCTCTGTCATAGTGATTATAGGAGACAATAAATGCTCGTTGTTCATAATTGAAGTTTCTTAATTTGACTTTTTAAAATATAATAGGAATTAACAGTTTTCTGTATTGATAGTTATTGTGATATTAATGAGGTTGTTGGTGAGTCTGGTAGTTCTTTTCTGATTTACACAAATCTGGCATTACACAATATAGAGATATTTTGATGTGTTATCTTTTGCAGTTTGGCTTTATGTCCTGTATGTTTGCGAGGCTGCATTTGTGGGTTCCTTGATGTTGCAGTCACATATGACTGCTCCCCAGTAACTGATATCTGTTTCAGTAGGAAACCTTTGACCTCTCATCAGAAGTAAATCTCTTAATCCACCTAAAATGGAAGCTGTAAATCTTCTTATTCCCAAATGTCTCTAAGTATTGTCTCTTCCTTTCTATCTCCACTGCCTTGTATAAGTGTATTAGTCTGTTCTCACATTGCTATGAAGAACTACCTGATACTGGGTAATTTATAAAGAAAAAAAGTTCACAGTTCTATAAGCTGTACAGGAAGCAGGGCTAGGGAGGCCTCAGGAAACTTGCAATCATGGTGGGTGTTGAATGGGGAAGCAGACATGTCTTACACGGGCGGAACAGGAGGAAGAGAGTGAAGCGGGAGGTGCTATAAACTTTTAAACAACCAAATCTCCTGAGAACTCACTCACCACGCAAGAACAGCACGGGGGAAGCCCACTGCCATGATCTAATCACCTCCCAATAGGCCCCTCCTCCAACACTGAGAATTACAGTTTGACATGAGATTTGGATAGGGATCCAAATCCAAACCATATCAATAGGTCTATTCACCTGTTGTCTAGAGACTGTGACACTGGTGTCCTCACTGGCCTCCTTACCACTCGTCTCGTCCCAGACCAACTCATTCTTTATACCATTGCCAACATTAAATTAAAAATACTTTTGGCTCCGCCCTGTCTCTTGATTGTGGAATCAGAGGGATCTCACAATCCAGATCTCAGTGACACTGTGTTTCTTTACCTGTTCCTATATGTGACTGTTGCTCCAACAATTCCTGTCTGTCATTAGTTTCCCTGCAGTTCTTTGTTTGCGCATGCTTCTCTGCTTATCAGATACTATTCTTTCTACTTAGAGCATCCTTCTTTTTTTGTGCTGTCTGGCAGATAAATTCTACTTGGATACTTGGATATCCAGAGCTGCTTAAAGCATCACTTCTCTTTAAGGCTTTCTTTGATTTGCTCCAGCAGAATCAGTCACCAGTTTTCCCCATGGTCTAATCCCATTTTATATTTCAGTAATCTCTTCAGAGCTCTCTCTACTCCTCATTCTTCTATGAGCTTTTCAAAAATAAGAGCTTTAAATTTCTCAACTTTTTATATATTTTCTCCTCTCCTGCACCCAACACCGTGCCAGACACAGAGTATTCTGTAAATGATTATTGAATAGCTATAAATCTGTAATGAATGTCATTGCCAATCAGTTGCTTTAGATGAATGTTGTAGGAATGGCACAATGTGTATGTAAAACATGAATATCCATATGACACAAATAGTTGCCATTTCAGTGTACCTATATGCCAGATTTGAGGCTAAATAGTTCACATATTTATATTTATGAAAGTTTGAAACTAACCTACAGTATTTGCCATGGACTGAATTGTGTCTCAAAATTTTTATGTTGAAGCCTTAACCACCGATGTGATCATTTTTACAGGTGGGGCTTCTTGGAGGTAATTATATTTAGGTGAAATCATGAAGGTGGGGCTCCCATGATGAGACTAGCACTCTTAAAAGTAAAGGAAGGGAGACCAGAGATCACTTTTTCTCTACCATGTGAAGATATAGTAAGAAGGCAGCCATCTACAAGCCAGGAAGAGGGCCCTCATGCAGAATGGCTTTAGCCAGCTCCTTGATCTTAGACTGCTCAGCCTCTGAAACTGTGAGAAACCAATGTCTGCTGTTTGATCCAATCAGTCTATGGTGTTTGTTATGGTAGCCCAAGCTGATTAACACAGGATTTTAATCTCCATTGTATGCGACTTGCCTTTGATCATACCACTAGTAAGGGAAAGCTATGGTTTGCATATTAGCCCCCAACCCAAACCTCATGCTGAAATTTGATCCTCACTGTTAGAGGTGTGACCTAATTGGGGGAGGTGTTTGACTCAAGGGGGTTAGATCCCTCCTGAAAGGCTTGGCGTTGTCCCTGTGGTAATGAGGGAGTTCTCCCTCTACTAGTTCCCATAAGAGCTGTTTGTTAAAACAGAACCTGGCATCTCCACTCTGTCTCTTGCTTCCTCTCTCACTGTGTCACCTCTGCACACACTAGCTCCTTTTCGCCTTCCACCATAAGCAGAAGCATCCTGAAGCCCTCGCCATAAGCAGATGCTGGTGCTGTGCTTCTCGTACAGCCTGTAGGAGGGTGAGCCAAATAAACTTTTCCTTATAAATAACCCAGCCTCAGGTATCCCTTCATAGTAACACTAAACAGACTAAGGCACAGAATTACACATTTTCTCTACATTTATCTGAATTATAGCATATGCTCTTAAGAAATACGCTCTAGTGGCTTGCTATTAAAGCCATGGGCATATGTGAGAATGAGCAGAAGATTGAATGTAAAGAACAAATGGAAGGCCCCCCACTTACGATCCTGGGGCATGTGCAGAGGAAGTCACATGTTAGTCCTCCTCCAACGTGTGAGTTCTTTTCCACCTAAGTTAAATATTTAGTCCACTGAGGAGTGGGTGTTGGAGGGCTGGATAGGTGCACATGAGAGCTCTTTTCTGAATCCTAATTCCTCATTAAATCCATGAAAGAAGGGCAACTCTGTTCAACTTCCTACTTCCCATTTAAGAGCAAGCACCTCATCTTTGCACTTAATGTGTAGTTGCAAGAATAAGACATCAATGGAAAAATGTTTTAAGTTACAGAAATAAAAAGAACCATAATCTACTTTACAAGAGAAAAATACAGCAGGATGTAGGGGAGAGCCATGGTTTTGGAGTCAAGTAATTTTTGTTGTAATTTCAATTTTCTAATTTATCAGTGGATATAATAGCAATAATGCTCATATCATAATACTGATATAATAAATAAAAACAATGTCTTAGATATATTAATTGCTTGGTAGAAAGGTATATGATTATTCTAGATCTACTACTCCTTTTTCTCCTTTTAAACAATTTAGGTAATCCTTTTAGTTAACTAAAGTGAAATGGATTATATCATGGACTCAAAACAGGCAATAGATAACCCTTAACCTTCAAATCCATGACCTCCTCCCCTACTTAATACACGTTTTCTCATCTGAGATCCAGGTCTTAGTATTTCCCAAGACCCAGTTCAAATAGCATCACTTCTACTTTCCCTCCTAGTCCTCTCTCTCAGTCAAAATTATCTTTCCCTGTCTGAATTCTCTTAGCATTTGCACTAAACCTTTCTTATAGGACTTAACGTATTTTATGTATCTCTCCTACTGTCACATTTGAGTACTTTTTCTAAATTATCTGCATATGGAGTAGTAGCTTATTAAATATTAGATTGGTAAGTGATAAACAGAGCACTCATTTATTAATTTAGCATTTTGGAATTTTCATTGCCTGTCATATCTGTTATCCCATTTGGTTTTCATATAAATTGCGGAAGGATATGTAAAACAAGTAATGCAATTCCCAATTTGAATATAGTAACATACAGAAAGATTAAGCAATGTTAAGCAATGTGTCAATATTCACACAGCAAAGGAATTACAGACCTTATATAAAAATTTGACTTTTCAGATTCTTCTTCCAGTGCGTGTTCCATCATCATGTTTTCAGAGAAATGCTTCAAACACACAAAGTTTAATACATTAAGTTGAAGGAAACCATTTGTGTTTGAATCATTTTTTAACATATCCATTCCTTCTGCCAATATATACAAATATGCTTGTGGGAAATACCTATCTTTAAAAAAAGTCTAGTAGTTATTAGCATTGCAAAATTATGGCCCTATGGAAACTGATCCTTTAGTTATTATAACATCTATTATTTGAATCAAACATATTTAAAACATCAGACCAACCAACAAAGAAGTAATGTTTTTAAAATCCTGTAAAACCTAACTGACATTAATGAGAAATTACAATTTTAAATGCATTACCCTTGTAAGATAAATCAAAGGTAGCAGTAATTAAGATAATTGCAAAAGATATTTTGGGTTCTGTGTATTTGTGCGAGTGTTGAGAGGTGGAATATAAATGTGAAGGTGTTTTTGTTCACTTTGGTATCTTAAGCCTGAAATAATTTTTAGATCACAACACTTTTTCATACTTAGTTTAAAATCTGAAATTTGATAATTCCATTTTAAATCCCTGTATGTGGACAAATTCTCCAATTTTGCACCATAAAATACTTACTAAAGAGAGGTTTGTTTTTGTTGTTGGCCTTCTAGAAAATATGCAGTTTACTGCATTTAAAAAAAAGTTTTTGTTTTGGTTAAGAAAAGTTTTATCATTTCTATTTAATATGCAATAAACATGTGTTCTTTATTTGGTTCTGATATGGTTCTGATAATAAAAGTCATCAAGTTATCACGAAATTCCCAAATATTACATGTTATTTTGTTGGAGGCATTTAAGCATGAATGTTTACTGGGGAAAAACAATTAGCATAGTTAAAAGTGATTCCCACAAGCTATCCAAAAAGAGGTGAAGGGGCCATTTAGATATAATGTGCTCATATGTGCATTCTTGGTAATGGCTCTTTAATATCAGTGGTGAATGGCACATCCACCTCGGTAAATTAAATGTTAATAATAGTCACTTAAACTCTAAACATTCATTCTGACTCCTTTAGAATTGCTTATATGTTTTAATAAGTATTTTGGCAGTCTTATGTGTCCCAGGGTTCAGCATTTTTTTAAAGAAAATATTAAACCTTTGGTTCATTTGTTTTGCATCAAAAATGACTCTTTATAGTTATTTTCATGGTGAATGAACTAGTTACTAGAATGTCTAAAAAGGGAAGAAGAAGGCAAATGGAGAGAGAGAAAGGAAGAGAAAGATTTTGCTACTTGTAGATCCACGGTAGATGACCAGAGGATTTTTCTCAAAATTGGATACTTTCAGGAAAAGTCGCATAATTCTATACCCTGACCAAGCTATAATCACATCCTAATTGTCTGTCCTTATTGCCGCAGTGTTTTCATTAACCAGATCTGGGTCATATGTTTACCTTTTGAGCCAGGGCACAGGGTCCTTCTCATAAATAAACAATGTAGAAGGCAATGTGATTTTCCAAAAAGCAAGCATAGGTTCTGTTATCCAAAAAATAAGTGACTTATGAAAGATTAAAGGATGTAATGTATGTGAAACACTTACTGCCATCCCTAGCAACTAGTAAATCCTCAATTACCATGCACCTATCATTCTTTCCTTAGTAATGATGTAAGTGTCATGCGCGTCCCTGTGAAGAGACCACCAAACAGGCTTTGTGTGAGCAATAAAGCTTTTTAATCACCTGGGTGCAGGCGAGCTGAGTCCAAAATGAGAGTCAGCAAAGGGAGATAAGGGTGGGACCGTTTTATAGGATTTGGGTAGGTAAAGGAAAATTACAGTCAAAGGGGGGTTGTTCTCTGGCGGGCAGGAGTGGGAGTCACAAGGTGCTCAGTGGGGGAGATTTCTGAGCCAAGATGACCCAGGAAAAGGAATTTCACAAGGTAATGTCATCACTTAAGGCAAGGACCAGCCATTTTCACTTCTTTGGTGGTGGAATGTCATCAGTTAAGGCGGGGCAGGATATTTTCACTTCTTTTGTGATTCTTCAGTTACTTCAGACCATCTGGGCGTATACGTGCAAGTCACAGGGGATGCGATGGCTCACTTGGGCTCAGAGGCCTGACAGTAAGTAATTTAATTGCCTTAACAATAGCTTTTAAAAACTTTTTTGTCTGATTTTTTTAGTGGAAGACAGTATGCATAAAACCGGTCCACTCCCCAAAATGGTGAAAACCAACAGAACTGTTGCTGTCCACCATCATTTAAATGGCCAAAAGTAAAAAGACAAGTCCTATGAGTTGTTTCTGAAATTATTGTTGAGGGAAATAGTTAAAAATTTCTGAGTTACCATTTAATCTTTGACCTTATCAAATGATCAAACAGAGTTTTCTGTCTCAGTGCTATCTAAGGAAATTGTAGTTTTATCCCTTCTATTTTTAGTCTTTAATGGGTTCTCCCTTAAACTCCCTCTTTCTTTTCTTTCTATCAGGGAATGATATTGAAACAGAAACAAACTTTTTAATAGATTTTATTGTTCACATTGGAAAATGGCTGGCAAAAAGATACTTCATTCTTCTTTATATACCAACTAATACCCCCAAAAGGTTCTGAGGACATTGAAGTTCCCCTAATGGGAAAGGTTATTTTCTTTATAATCTGTATTTCCTCAACTTGCTCCAGTGCATGTAACTAATAAGTGTGCAATCCAGACTCCAGCTGTGGCAAAGCAGGACACTCCTTATAATGAGCTCTATTATTTTTCCCCATGCAATTTAATAGCCCAGTAACTTTAATACCAAAAAATGTTTTTGAGACAAGTCAAAATGTGGTTCTAATTGTATTGTTTCCTTTTGGCAGTGTCGATTTCTTTCCCTTCAATTCTGCAGTACAATCTACTTGCTATCAACAAATATAAGGCCTCTTTGTTCATTTGTGGAGGCACCAATCTGAACATCCTAAAACAGCACACAGTATTGTACTTGTTGGCTGAACCCTCCTAGAGGGTTACAGAAATTAAAGTTTGCTATCTTATTTGAATAATCATGAAATATGCCCAACTTTATTAACCTCTCGAAAGGATGGGAATCAAGTCAATCAATCAGCAAAATAAATAATTCTCAAATGGTTTCATTGCTGATGCATTAAATAATATAATGTTAGGTGGTACTTTATCATTTTTATATCTTAGTATTTCAACTGTGTTCCATGAGTAAGAGCTATATTTGCTGAGTTTTCCAGGTAAAATAAAACCTTTGCTCTGTTATGCCCAGACCGTTTATTCCCCGAAGAAGACCACCAGAGTCCAGAGTCAAAGCTAAGCAGCAAGGATCTTTATTACAGGTTCGAACCTGGAACTCTCCCTCGCTCGTGAAACGAGACGGGCAGGAGAGCTCCCCCACTGAGCTCCGAGCAGTGTTATATAGTCTAAGAAAAGTGGGCATAGAGTTATTATACAAATCAGATATATGATTGGCTAGTGTTTGAACAAGGCGATTTGGCTAACTATGATTGGTTCCCACCATTTCTGATATTTTGGTTTAAACTTTGATGCGGGAGAGCAGGTTTATGGCAGCAAGAGTTTATCTTACTTAAACACGTCTTGTGACCTTGCCTCAGAACTTACAAAATCTCTGGTATGTGCAAAACAAAATCTCTGGTACGTGCAGAAAACCAGGTACTCACAGAACTTACGAAATCTCTGGTATGTGCAAAGATTAGAGAGCAGAACAAGGGTGTAGCGGGTGGGGGGCGGGTACACATCTATCTTTGTGTCCTTTCAGCTCAAGTCAAAAAAGTTGTTTAACATAAACAAAATCTACTTGCTGCAGAAATAACTAAGGTTATTTGGGTGGTAAGTGCTAAGGTTATTTGGCTTAGATAATTTCAAGTCTGTCGTTTTGTAAAATGAGCTGTATTTGTGAATATTTAATTTTGTGAACTTTGATCTATAATAGGCATTTACATGTTTATGGATACACTTTAAATTTTAATAAGGCTCAATTGCAAAAACAGCTATGGTCCATTTGCTGCAAAAGCCTTTAATCAGAGTTATGGTAAACATGTAGATCCAATAACCTGAAAATCAGATGCAGAGTTCATTTTACAATTGGAATGGCCCTATGGGACATGTTCTTAAGGTCAGGAACATTTTGCATCAGGATACAAAAAGTGAAACCAAGTTCAATTTAGGTGCTGGTAAAGTATCATTTGAAGCCCATTTGCATTTACATTATTTGCTTATTTTTAGAATATATATGAATTAGTTCTCCAGGGGGGGAGAAAAACAAATGGCTATATGCAGAAAGAGAATGAAATATTATCAAAGATGTATCATCTGATTACAAAGGAGAAAATCAAAGTAAAATGAAATAGATCAAGCAAGGGCATAAATCAAGCAAGAGGAAATAATTTCATGAGAAATGAATAAATTAAAAGTTATCCACAGTGTAATTAAACTGCTGAACTAACTTCTTTCTGCAAACGTAGATATTATTTGTGTGGGAGAATGGGAGAAAGAGTAGAGGTAGTAAGAGATATGGATGGCAAGCCCTGAGTTTTAGTTCCATTTCTGCCCCTAAAATGTTATGGAACCATCGACTCATAATACATTTTTTCAAATTCTTGGTTTTCTCATTAGTAAAATATGGTTGATACTTTCTCTGCATACTCTAGAAGGGTATATATGGTTGACATTGATCCTTTTTCTTCCTTCAAGACCCCATGAGTTACCACCTTTTCTCTGAAGTGGCTTTCCTGGCAGAGTCATGGTCTTCTGTTCTTCCATCAGCAACCTGTTGAGCCCTCCATTATAGCACAAAATTCACCATGTGTGTCCTTCTGTATACTCTGAATTCCTTAAGGGACTTAAGGGATGCCATCAATTATTCCTTGAATGGGTCTGGGTATGAATACATACATGGTGAATGCATATATGGTGAATACTTATACTTTCATTTGCCAGTGCCTACCACAGAGCTTACAAATGGGGGGTCTACAACATATCATCAAATGAATAAAAGCACTTTGAAACTGTTTCCACTTTGAGACTCAGTGTCCTCATTCAAATTGTAAGACTTGGATTAAATGAACCTCAAGTTCCATTCTAGCCTGATAAAGAGGTGATGATTATTATTATAATTATTTTCCCCATTTATTTGCTGATGATTATGTGGTACTTACTGGTCTATGGCCTGGTATTCATTCCATTTGGTCATAAACGACTTATTCAGGTGGCTGTTAATATCCCACTTTTACAGTTGAAAAAACTGAGGCTTAGAAAATTTGATTGTCTTTTTCAAAACAATGGTTAAGTTTATATGTAAATTAAGGTTCTCCTGATTCCAAAGCCTATGTTCTTATTCACTAGGTTAAAAGGCACAAAGACCCTTATGCATTGTGGGTTCAATTTAATTTTTTTGACTTGAAATATACTTTACAGCATGGTGAAGCTCCGGTAAGTCACAGTATCAGAAAATAAATTGCCAACCAGTAGAAGAACTGCTAATACTATTCACAAACTACTTGCCTCTTTTTGATCAATAAAGTCTTAACATTACAACATCCAGCAAGCAAAATCTACATAATCTTTGCTTCACATTTCAATTAGTCTGTTGTAATGGCATGGCTTTAAACAGGCAAGAAATAGTTATTTTTCTTTAATCACCACTTTGATCATTGTAACTAGATGCTCCTGATAGCTTTAGCCTTTGGACATGGATTTTTTTTCTTGTTAGTGTCACCTAATATGACAGAACTCTCTAATGAGATTAGCAATGTATAATTTCAATTTCTTATGGCAAATTTAAATCCTGAAAAACGCAGACTTAATCCCATTTATTTTGTTTTATATATATGTGTGTGTGTGTGTGTGTGTGTATATATGTGTGTGTGTGTGTGTGTGTGTGTATATATATATATATATTTTTTTTTAGACATAATCTCACTCTGCCACCCAGGCTGAAGTGCAGGGGTGTGAGCTCAGCTCGCTGCAACCTCGGCCTCCCTGGTTCAAGCAATTGTCCTGCCTCGGCCTCCTGAGTAGCTGGGATTACAGGCGCGCACCACCACAGCCAGCTAATTTTTGTATTTTTAGTAGAGACAGGGTTTCACCATGTTGGCCAGGCTGGTCTCGAACTCCTGGCCTCAAGTGATCCACTTGCCTTGGCCGCCCAAAGTGCTGGGATTACAGGCGTGAGCCACTGCGCCAGGCCCCGAATGACATTTAAGGTAACAGGCATAATACTTGGAAATGTCTTAAATTCATACTAAAGCTGATCTGTAACACAGCCCTTGGATGCAGTGTCCTCTCTGGTTTATGGGAAGTTTCTGGCTACCAATACTGCTGGCCACAGCACACCTCTCAGCTAACTTTTAAAAATCAAAAAGCACCATAACCACTTTCGCTCACAGTAAATTGTATTCAGACTCTCAGCCAGAAACCTCAGCATTAACTTCAATTTCCCTTCTCATTGCCCTTCATTCATATATCCCACGTGCATTTTTTCGTCTCTGGGACAAGTCTACCTGACTACCTGTGGTAGAAGAATCCCCACATCTTCCTTCGTAAGTTGTTTTTCTATAGTTACAAAGACCAGGAAGGAAATGGAAATCCCAGTGGCCTACGTGTGTCAATTTAAATCATTTGGGAAACATTTGACTTTGGATCTAAAATTGGAAAATTGAAGGAAATGCCTAGGATATTCTGCTGTCTTCAAAGGGCACCTTCACAGAAGTACCAGGCAATACCATGGGCCAGAGAGTAGATGAATAGGACCCAAGTGGTGTATTTGAATTCACTTGGGACCAGTTTCCTACTATCTATTCCATAACCCCATGATGCATTGCTCTCTCCAGCTTTCTAATTTGAAGATACAAAACATTGATTATCAGGGATCTTAGAAAAGGACAATGTTTTCATAAGATCACCACTAAAATATTATGGAAGTCATGAGGCTCATCTATAAACAGGACAAGTATTTTTTACATAGCCATGTCAAAGACTAAGTAGATACGATGGCAATTTTCAGTTTTCTAGTTTTTTTCCAATACTGTATTTTACTATTCTAATCTTTCTGGACATTTAAATAAGGAGTGTGAAATAATGTGATTCTGGTAATATCCATGGTGGAAAATAGTCAACGTAATTACATTATTTTTGTCACAGCATAATCTACTAGTGATGAATATTAACTGTAGGAAAGTCCATCTCCATAGAGCACTAAACTTTCTGTTGCAAAGTATTCCTAGCAATTATTTAGGAGGAAAATGATGAAAACGGTCACACGATGACACACATTTAGTAAGTGCTCCACACTCTACCCACTACTGGAAGATATGCAATGCACATATTTATATTAAAGGTGGTAGTGATGAGTCCTGCAGTAAAGTAATATTAAACATATTACTTTAGCAGAAGTAGCTAAATGCTTAGCTCAGCATTTTCTTTAACAACATTTTTATATAGTTTTAAGTAATGTCTACTGATGCATTTTTGTTTTTCGTTTTTTTTGTGTGTGTTTTTTTGTTTTGTTTTGTTTTTGTTTTTTGTTTTTTGTTTTTTGATGGAGTCTTGCCCTGTTGCCCAGGCTGGAGTGCAGTGGCATGATCTCAGCTCACTGCAGCCTCCACCTCCGGGGTTCAAGTGATTCTCCTGCCTCAGCCTCCTGAGTAGCTGAGATTACACGCACCTGCACTACATCCAGCTAATTTTAGTATTCTTATTAGAGATGGGGTTTCACCATGTTGGCCAGGCTGGTCGCGAACTCCTGACCTTAGGTGATCCACCCGCCTCGGCCTCCCAAAGTGCTGGGATTTCAGGCGTGAACCACAGTGCCTGGTCTCTGATGTATTTTTGAAGTAGTGTTCCATAGAAGACTCTTAGCAATAAACTGTCGATAGAGTTATTTCAAGATAACTGGAAGTCTGAAGAAGCAATAATGGCCAATCACTTCTGCAATCATCTGGTTAAAATAAAAAGTCCCATCTCATCTTCAAGAAGGCTAATCACTCTCATAAGTTTGTTTTGCAATTCCTTTGTAAGCTGAGAAGACAGAAGCATTGACTTTATGGTTCATCTTTGAAATGTAATCAACTGTGGAAATGGGGGCAAGTCATTTAACTCCTCTAGAATGGATTGTCCTCATCTCTAAATTGGATGTAGTGATAACTGAATCATGTACCTGATATATTTGTTGATAAAACACATAATGCAATGAAAGAACCATATTTAAACATTGTCATCATCATCATTATTGTAATTATCCCTAAACTACTCTTCCAACTTGAAAGCCAATAATCTATGAATAGTCCATAGTATTCTCAAAATCCACTTTTACTCAATTACAAAATACACACATGTTTCTCACCCCTTTTGTCCAAAGTCTGTTAGCTTTACAAATTTATCAAGCAACATTCGTTTTTGTCAATAGGATACTCAGGCACAAAAAGCAAAAGATACTCTATCCTTTGCAATATTTAGGATCTAAAATCATTCCAAGGTTAACTGAGCATGCATTTTTTACAGCACACAGCTGTGTCTACAGACACACCTGGCACAGCGTGCTTCCAGCCTCTGATGGACCAGCAAACTGGACCTGAATCTGGAGTTGAGATATGAACTCTGACAACCATGTAGAATGACTGGGGACATGAGTCACAGGGATCCTAATTTTGCCTAGATATGTGACAAAAGACTCTCAGTTTAGATGCTCTAGATAATAATATATTTAATATGTATTTGAAGAAAAGTATTTTTCAACCATGACAAAGAAATCTACCTGAACTGGTTTTTATCTCCACCAATATTTGAGCGTATATTTTGTTGAAAATGATTCAGGTATCTTTTTTTTTTTCTATTTCATATCCAAAGATGCATCCAACTTTATTCCGTATTCTTATTGCCAGGAAGATCGTGCTTTCACGCAGCTTCGCATGCTCAACTTAGTCGTTTAATTAGGCAAAGTTCAAACAAGAACATTTGATAAATCAAGAAAATCAATATTTCCAAAAACCTCATTGTCCTGGAAGTACCACTGAAGACCACAGCTGTTGGGTCCATTCATGCTGGAGTAATTGAAGGGAGCAAAGCAGACTCTTTTCACTGCATTTTATTTTTGTGGTATGGTTCACAGATTTTATTGATTTTCAGAACTCATGTGCATGACAAATACAGCATGGCTCAATGAACTCAGTACATCACAGTTATGGAAGAAAGCAGCCCTCTGCATTGATGATTTGGCTCCTCTATTGCACTGACTTGGAGGGTGACCTCAGACAGGTTAATGCCGCTTGCCCTGCCTCTGTGATCCCAGATTTAACACAGAGGAAAGCACCTACCACTATCTGGCTTCTTGAGGCATTTGCAAGCAATGGAGAACAGGCTAATAACTGTGTACACTTCTAGTGAACTGTTAAAAAATGTTTAGATGGTCATTGTGTCCTGATGCTAATGTAATGCCCTTCTATAGGCCATTCATTAAATAACAGAAGAAAAAAAGTCTATGTTTATTAAAATAGTGGGATGGAGAATAGATAAACCTAGGCAAAATCAAATTGAATAGGACCAAGATTCACTCATTTATTTAACAAACATTTATTCAGCACCTAGTGTGCAGTGTACTAGTGTCTGGGAATATGAAGATTAATAAGATTTACATGTGATCATAAAGAACTGTACAGTCAGAAAAGGGGAAAGGCTTGTAAACAGATGGTAATGATATGAGAAAGTAGGCACCTAGGGCAAAAAGCACCTTGGAGCATGGAGGAAGGACGAATGACCTTATCTGGGGAGGTGACACAAACCAGGGACAAGCCACAGCGGAGCGAGGGGGCACACTGGGGAAGGGCATGCAGGCAGAAGGAATCGTTTCTGCAAACTCATGACATGTTCGGTGAAGTACAAGATGATGACATGGTAGGACAAACTGAATTTAGTTCTAATATTGGCAAAGAATTGCTCTTGGTGTTTTGTCTCATTGTCAGAGCAATTATTCGAGGATATTATAATAGCACTTAAATCTTTAGGTCCACGTCTGGAGTTTGGTTTAAAATAGAATGTCTGCCTTAAAAATTGAATATGACTCTGCTGTTCTTAGCCCAGTCTTGGCTCCCCATCAAACCTAGAATAAAATGCAAAATCCTCTTGTGACAAGCATAGCCCCCTGCTCTCTTTCCCTGCTGCTGGCCTGCTCACTTGCTGTGCCACCAGCCACTCTGATTTTTCTTGGCTTTCCTGGCTCAGCTCTCTGCATTTGCTGCTCCTTCTGCCTCTAACACATGTCCCCCATATTGCATGTCTCACTCTCTCAGTCACATCTTAGCTCAGATGTCACCTCTTCAGGAGGCCTTTACTGACTGCTGTCTCCAGAGATCATCCTTCACTCATCCTTATCCCCTTATATGGCTTCATTTTTTTCTTTAGAGCTTTTATCACTGCTTGGCATTACATAATAATGTATATCCATTTACATGCTCAACTTCTAACTCCCCACAGTGGTTTGAATTGTGTCCCCTCCCCACCAAAACATATGCCAATCTCTTAAGCCTGAGAAAACCTGTGATGTGATTTGGAAAAATGAACTTTTTAGGTATAATTAAGGTAAGGATCTCAGGACAAAATCACTTTGGGGTAAGTCCTAAATCCAGTGACCAGTGTCTTCATTAAAGAAGGAAAAGGTGGAGAACAGACACTTTCTTGCTTTATGCTAACAATGGGGATAATAATAACAATAACTAATATTTACGCACAAAGAAATTTGCTTTCATTTTGTCCTTTAACTATCCTAACAACCACATAAGATGATGAATTATCATGACCTCATTTACAACGCACTAAATTAAAACTCAGAAAAATCTTGGTGACATTTCATGTGATCACATGTGAAATGCCTCATCAAGGTGCCTCACCAAGCAGAATGGAGAATCTCAGGTAGGACAAGTGCATTTTAAAAGGCTTCCAGACAAATGCATCTTAGAAGGCTTCCAAACAGGTGTGCCCATCTCAGTCTCCATGCTCCTTATTTGACTATGCCTCTAGCATTGGCATTAGTAGTAGAAAAAAGAAGTAGACCTCCATCGGGAGTGTAAGACATGCAAATATTACAGCAGGTATTTTTATACATGTTATTGCATTCAATTCTCTCAACGTCTCTGGCAGGCTACTGTCATCAATTTCAATTTACGGAATGGAGATTAACACAAACCTAGTGAGAGAGGTGAATGGCAATTGGAAGTTTGCTATGGTTCACTTGAACATTTCTGATCTTTCTGCAATAAACAACTCTCAGACTACACTGATCTGTGCTCACAACGTGTTATTCCAACTCTTTTATGCCCCACTTTAAGCTTTCAGATGTTATTTTCTAGGCTTTTACAACTAGGCTGCATTGACTGCCCTTCTCATTTGTGCTTTCTTCACCTTTTTAAGAGAGACTCCTCTCTCAACCCCCATTGGCCAGCACCTAGTGCTTGTTTCCCCAGGAGTCTTGAGTGTTTTGCTGCTTTCTTTTCTGGACAGCTGAGGAGGATGTGAAGTAGGAGGTTCTAAAACAAACCTTTGGAATTTCCATGGCTCTTTTACACCCTACTTTAACTCAGCGGAAATTTTATTTTACTTTTCTGTTTTGCTTTCTTGTCTTCTTTATTTCCTGATGCTCCTTCTTCTTAGCTTTGTGAACCCCAGGAGGTCTGGGAATATTGCTCTACAGCAAGATAAGCTACTCTCAAGAAAGGTCAATCTGCCAACAGAAGCCTTAAAAACTAAGTATTAAAAAAATATGCTTTGCTGTGGCAAGTACAGATAGCAATCTGTTCTCTACATCCTCCTCAACCTCTATCCCACTTTATAAATAAAAGTATTCTCAGTTGCAGACATTTTCAAACTTCATGGGTATATCTAATCAGGATACAGGCAATAAATAGTCCATCGTAGGGATTTGTTATGCTTTGTAATAACAGGAAGAAATAGCAAAGTGCTCTCTGCACTCTGATTATTTTGTCTTGGGATGATTACTTTTTAGGTGCTTAAAATAGTTCTTGTAAGGCAAGATTGGTAAACTGTCTCAATCCACTAAGTTAATTTCAAAGGAAAAAGACTAGTATCTTTCATTATTATCATTTTTTGCAAAACATTTATGACTGGCATTTCTGTTATATCCAGTAGCATCTTTACTGAGTAAATAAATTAATCAACAGTTTCATTTCAAGATCTTGTGTCTGCAGGTCGAACTGAAGGAGTTATCACTCAATAGTAAGATTAGTGCATTTTTTTTTCAAATGAATGTAACCTGAGGAAGCAAATACTGAATTAACCTTTTCTAATTACAGCATTCATTAATAAAACTTTACTACACTAATTCCATTACCTAATTGCTGTTGAAAATAAGATCTATATATTGTACCACATAAGTTTTTTTTTTTTAAAAAAAGCTCTCCCCTGTCTTTTCAATCTTCACAATAACCTAGATATAACTGGACAGGTCGAATGACGTCTACATAGGCAGAAACAGAGGCTCACTGAGGAAAAACTTGCTTGGAGTATTTGAGTATTTTACTGTATCTGAAGTAAACATCTTTTCGCTGGTATCCTTTCTCATAATAATCCAGTATTTCTTTTATTCTTCTATTTTGCACTGCCACCTCTGTTCTAATATGCATTGGCATTTAGTATAGTGGGGTTAGGGGAACAAAATTTCTAAGGTAGGAAAAGGAACTAAGGTCTAAAGATCTAGTGGATACTAGGCAAGCTTAGATATTTCACATGTGCTATTTAATCCTCATGAAAAATTCTAGTGTGCTCTCTCCAAGAGAGAATAAATTGAGAACTCTAAAATCTCCACGTTTAACAGGTTTTGGCAGAGTTGCGTTCTTTCCATTGGAAGGAGAATAATTAATTTTTTATCAGGCTGTCAAGGATGTTTAGTCTTTTGGTAATAGTTCACAGCACTAATTCACATTGAAGTGTCACATTTCTATGAACTGTAGCAACTTCAAAGATCATTTAATAATTCATCAGGGAAAGTTTCTAGTATTGTAGTGGCAAGAAGATATGAGACTGGCTATAGATTCGGCACAGGTAGAAATTACAATTATTCAGTGTGGTAAAATTTATCATTGTAAACTGAAAGAACTAAAGAATTCCAATTAGATATCTTGTCAGCTTTATTATTTGTATCATTGTATTCATCTTGAATAATCTAAATGGGTTTATATGTTTTCCAAATATAATCATGCCCTTATAAGAAAGTTTTTAGCATTTAAAATAAAAAAGTAAAAATGTATTAATTTTCTGTTTTGTATATTAACTAATGTTTTTACATGCAGCAATTTATTCACATATATCTAGGTCTGTCTCCATCTTTCTCTCTTATATATATACACATACAATAAAAACTGTGGCTCATGTTTGCATGATTTTTGTTTCTGCTTCTTTAAATCTTCAAGAATGTAATTGGATTACAAACTATCTGAATATGCCGTGAGTGACCATAAGTGACCCGCTAAAGCATTTTAAAGTATGATAATACATCTGAGTATGAAAGGGGAGAGAGGAGGTACTCTCTGAAATTAGGCATGGCACTGTGTCATGCTGGCTTTGGCAGATTCAAAAGACTGAGAACTGTGGTTTTTTTTTTTTTTTTTGAAATTTTAAAATTTATGTATATGGTATGCTCACACAAAATTTCTTCCTTCAAGATTCATAATCAATAAACACAGGAAGTAGCTGTCCTGAAATCTTCTATTCCGCAGAAGTAACCTACCATAGAGGTAGCAATATACAGCTTTATTTTTACTTTGGGATTTATGAGTACAAGTCTTGGATTGTATCTATGCATAGGGGGTTAAATGGGCAAGAATCAGGGACAGATGATGCTATCAGGCTTTAAGGAATTATATGACATGAGGAGGAACTGTAACAGAAAGCTGATTTAAGCAGCAGCCGAAATGACCCATTGCAAGAGGAGAGAGACTACAGACAGATAAAGTACTTAACAGAAATTTTCAATGAGGCTATGGACTGGAATTTAGCATATTCTCAGGCACTCTAATCTAATTTGGTGTGACCATGGGGACTTAGGTGAAAAAGAACTCACTCCTTCCCATGCTCATTATTAATTTAGTTTACCCTCTTTGACTGATCAAGTTTTCAAGCACAGAATTGCTTCCAATGTTAATAGTCACAGTCATCTGATCAGCAGTTAATCCTTTTCTTCCATTGGCTATTAGAGGAGGGAGAATTTATGGGCATTCTCCAGCCATGTCTGTGATTGGTCATGACCTTGAAGACCTTGCAAGGAGATCCATGGAGAAATGTGAAAGACTGTTTTGTAAGCAGCCTTCTCTTCCTCGCAGAATTTTCTCATAGCAGACAGATCTAAGGGGGATATATGCACAAAAACAGCACGAATATAAATCAGTGAAGATGGATGGCTGCCATCATGCCATTATGCTGTAGCTGGACCTTATCTGTCATGTGGTCAGCTTGCCTTTATTGGAAGAAATCTAGCCAAATAGATTTGTCTGCAATTTAGAGACTTACAGATTGTTAGTACTGGAAGGAACCTCTGAAGTCATCTAGCTCAACTCCCAGATTTAACGTGTGAGCAGAGTGTTCTATAGGATATACTACCCATGTATCCAGTCTCTCTGGAATCCAGTTGTCCCAAAGTTAATCTCATTTAGGACTTTATCCTTCTAGGCCCCACTGCCCTTTTTTCAAACCCAGGCTCTCTTTACTGTCCGAACAAGTCACTTCTCTATGACTCAACCTCATCATTAGTGATATAGAAGTAGTGTATTAGCCCATTTTGGATTGTTATAAAGGAATTGCTGAGGCTGGGTAATTTACTTTAAAAATTAAAAACATTTAGTTGGGTCACAGTTCTGCAGGCTGTGTAGGAGACCTGGTACCAGCATCTGCTTGGCTTCTAGTGAGGCCTAAGGAAGCTTTTATTTAAAGAAAAGGGGGAGCAGGCATGTCATATGATGAGACAGGGAGCAAGAGAACTGTCGGGCTCTTTTAAACAACCAGATGTCACAGTAAGTAATACAGTGAGAATTCACTCATTACTCTGGGGAGGATATTGAACCATTCATGAAGGATCCACCCCATGACAAAAACCCCTCCCACCAGGCCCCACCATCACCATGGGGGATCATATTTCAACATGAGATTTGGAGGGGACAAACATCCACATTATGTTAGGTAGTTATGGTATATAGGTCATTTGACTTTTGTGAGAATTAAAATGAGCTACTATGTATCTGGCAAGTAGTAAACATCATATAATTGTGGCTATCTTATGTGCTTGTGATTAGCATCTATTATTGGAAGAAAGAATGTACTGCATGATATTTCTAGAGATCATTGGTTCTCAACTAGGAATGTTTTTGCCCCCAGGGGACATTTGGCCGTGTCTCCAGACATTTTTGATAGTCCCAACTCCAGACGGGGGGACTTCTTCTAGCATCTAGTAGTTGGAGGCCAGAGATTCTTGTCATTCCCCACAGTGAAGAATTACCCAGCCCCAAATGCCAGTAGTGTGGTGATTGAGAAACCCTGCTCCGAATGGAAAAAATGATAATTTGAATCTTAAGTGTGAATTTAAATTTTTTAAGGATGCTTAAATGATATTTTATAAGTGAGAGAGGGCTTCCTAATTTCAACCACATGCATATAAGCTATCCCTCCATGGTAAAGCATATATGTAAGATTTATACATTCATACCACCTTCCCCATTCTGCCCAAGTAATTGGCTCTTGTGAGCTAAGCAATTTTAAAGAATCCATTTTTTTTTTTTTTGTATATGAGAGGGTATACATTATCAGCACTTTACATAATGAGTATTCGATTGGATTATGTAGATAGTTTGCTTCTTTTTTTTTTTTAGACTTCAGAGTGAATAGAACAAGAAATCTTATGATCAGCAGTCATTATAGACTTATTTGCAGATACATTTTATATGCAACAGTGATGTGTTATTACAACCATTGAAATAGAAGACTTTGTGGCCCACTTTCCCAGCCATTTACGTTGATTTCAGTAGTGCATTGGAAGTGTTCTTCCCATCCCAGTGGTCCTCTTTTTCTTTTGATGTTTTATTGATGCAAAGAGACAGTTGTGACCTTCATATAATCTGCAAGGATTTTTCTTTTTATTTAACAACAACAAAAAAAAAATCACAAAATTAAATGTACTGCAAGTTGAATATCCCTAATCTGAAAACTCGAGATCTGAAATGCTGCAAAATATAAACATATAAATATAACTGAAGACCTGCCATTGTTTATTGCTGGTGTTTTTAAACAGATAACAAGTATTCCGGTGACACTGCTATGCTGCTTGGTTACCTTGAACACATTATATTTTCACTGCATTAACAATATGCTATATATTTTGCTGTTAAGTACTTATGTGTGAATAAATGTAAGAAAATGAGTGCTTATTCATAGCATATAAATTCAGAGTCAGGAATGATGATGATGCCAAACAACCACGGATTGTCCACATGGTTGAGATCGGGACACCTTTGCTTTCTGATGGTTCAGTGTATACAAACTTTGTTTATATTTTATAAAATCACCTTCACGCTATACATATAAGGTGTATATGAAACAAACGAATTTTAGGCTTAGGCTTGGAACTCATCCCCAAGCTAGAAAATAGCTTGTATCTGCAAATGCATATGCAAATATTCCAAAATCCAAAAAAAAAACTGAAATATGAAACACTTGTGCTCTCAAGCATTTCAGATAACAGATATTCAGCTTTATGTATCTGAGATTGTTTAGAAATCATAACCATCCCCAAAAGCAGTTTTGTGCATATGCTTAAGTTTTAGGGTAATATGATCCCTTTAAAATTCTGAATAACCAAGAGACTACAGGGACTGTTACCCAAAGAGGAGAAATAATGCTTCCAGCTACAGTCGTTACATTTCATTGTGAGCAATATTATCACATAAGAGCCTCTTTTAATGAAAATATTAACAAAAAACTCTGCCAAAGGAGTTATTTTTAAAATGTGCATGTGTCACATATATAGGTATAATCTTTAAATGTACAGACATAAATATGTATATATTTAGCTTATTTAAGTTTAAACATAATTTTGTATCTCAAGAATTTTTTCATTCTTTTTTGTTGTTGTTGTATTAGTCAGCTATGGCTGCATCAATGCTGTGTAACAAACTATCTCATAACACAGTGGGTTTGCAATTGCAAGTATTTATCTTCAGATTCACAGGTCTGTATGTGACTTGGTTCTGCTGATCTAGACTGGTTCTGCTGGGAGACTCAGTTGAACAGCAGATTTTGGCATTTCTGTTCCACATTTATTTGTCCTAGTGCCCAGTCTCAGGGGCATGGTTTGATCACAGTGGATCACCACAGCACAAGAGACAAGCCAAACCCAGCAATATCAATGGGATGAGGAAATATATTTTTCCGTGGTAGAAAGGAAGAGAAATTGGAGTAGATATTTGCTAAATAACATTTCCTATTATCATACCTTCTCTTTATTTCAGATAAGAATACATTTTTTCTTTCTTCTGGAGTTTTTAGTTCTGCCCCTTGCCACCTCCAGAATGGAGACCAGTTACCAGAAACGCCAACCCAAATCTGCAGAGCCCCATTCAGCTTGATGTTCTATGGCATACATCTATGTTTTCCCACATTATAATGATATGTTAATGTATGCATGGATATGGTTAACTTGTTAGAGACAATAATGTAATTATAGACTCAGACATTCCACAACATAAACAACTTATCATGGAAGGAAGACGTAAGAATGGCTCAAACATTCAGATTTAATATGAGTATAATTATGAAATAATATGCCAATTAGAAAACACAAATGCCTTTTAAGAAAAACAAACATTTTAGAATATGTTACGTCTTCTCCTAGAAAGCATACATTAATGAATCAGAGAAGAAAAAGAATATACACTCTTTGGATTCGTGACAAGTTAGTTTCTGTTTCTCTCTCTTCTGTTCTATGGGATTACATCTATCTGTCTTGGTCTCTTGCTATCTCTGATTTATTTTCTCTGCTTCATATGAACTAGGGCTCAAACCCCCTGTGGAGAGTCAACTTTTTGCTTTTCCTTAGTTTAGACTACCCATTCAATATAAATCTTGCAATCCTAATAGAAAGTCTGTGATAGGCAGAATTCTGAGAGTGGCCCCCAATAACCCCTCACCCTTGCAAAATAAGTGTGGGTAGAACCTAAGAATATGGTGAAATGTCATTGCTGTGATTCTAGGTCTAATGATTGACCTTCAAATAGCAAAATTATGTGAGTGGGTCTAATCTAATCTTGTGATTAAATCTAGTCCTATGATTCCTTTATTATCTGAAAAGAGATCCTGATCAAAACTCCAATAGAGGGTTCTTAGGTCTCACATAAGAAATAATTCAAGGCAAATCCATAAAGTAAAGTGAAAGCAAGTGTTGGTGGGAGTGTAAATGAGTTCAACCGTTGTGGAAGACAGTGTGACAATTCCTCAGGGATCTAGAACTAGAAATACCATTTGACCCAGCAATCCCATTACTGGGTATACCTTAGAGATTATAAATCATAAAGACACATGCACACGTATGTTTATTGTGGCACTATTCACAATAGCAAAGACTTGGAACCAACCCAAATGTCCATCAATGATAGACTGAATAAAGAAAATGTGGCACATATACACCATGGAATGCTATGCAGCCATAAAAAAAGATGAGTTCATGTCCTTTGCAGGGACATGGGTGAAGTTGGAAACCATTATTCTCAGCAAACTAACACAGGAACAGAAAACCAAACACCGCATGTTCTCACTTATAAGTGGGAGTTGAACAATGAGAACACATGGACACAGGGAGGGGAACATCACACACTGGGGCCTGTCGGGGGTTGGGGGTTAGGGGAGGGAGAGCATTAGGACAAATACCTAATGTAGGTGATGGGTTGATGGGTGCAACAAACACCATGGCACATGTATACCCATGTAACAAAACTGCACGTTCTGCACATGTACCCCAGAACTTAAAGTATAATAATAAAAAAAGAAAGTGAAGGAATAAAAGAATGGCTACTCATGGGCAGAGCAGCCCCAAGGGCTGCTGATTGCCCTTTTTTATGGTTCTTGATTACACGTTATCCAAGGGGTGGATTATTAATGAGTTTTCCAGGAAAGGGGTGGTTGATTCCCAGAACTGAGTGTTCCTCCCCTTTTTAGACCATATAGGGTAACTTCCTGACACTGTCATGACATTTGTAAATTGTCATGGGAGTGTCTTTTAACATGCTAATGCATTATAATTCACATATAATGAGCAGTGAGGACGACCAGAGGTCACTCCTTGCCATCTTGGTTTTAGTGGGTTTTGATCTATATCTTGTGCTCTCCCCCTATTTCATCCTGTGACTTAGAATGTCTAACCTCCTGGGAATGCAGCCCAGCAGGTCTCAGCCTTATTTTACCCAGCTCCTATTCAAGATGGAGTTGCTCTAGTTCAAACGCCTCTGACCTTGAAAGTATAAAGCTTTCCCCAACCAGTGGCAGAAGAACAGGCCAGAAAGATTTGAAGCAAGTTTATTAGGAAAGTAAAGGAATAGAAGAATGGCTACTCCATGGGCAGAGCAGCCCCAATAGCTGCTGGTTGTCTGTTTTTATGGTTCTTGATTACACATTAAACAAGAGGTGAATTATTCATGAGTTTTCCAGGAAAGGGGTGGGCAAGTCCCAGAACTAAGGGTTTTGCAAAGGACTTGATGCACTTGAAGGTTTGGAGATGGAGGGTCTGTGTGAGAAGGAATGCAGGGCAGCCTCTGGCTGCAGAGAGCGGCACCCAGTTTGACAGCCAGCAATGCAATTGTGACCCCAGACCTACAATGGCAAGGAATTGGCTTCTGCTAACAACCAGAATGAGCATGAAAGTGGATTCGTCCTTGGAACTTCCAGATAAGAGCCCACCCAGCTATACTTGAATTTCAGCCTGTGAGATTCTCAACAGAGAACCCAGTCAAGTGTGTCCAGACGTCCAACCTACAGAACTGTGAGATAATAAATAGATACTTATTTTAAACTCCTCAATTTTTGGTAATTTGTTATGTGGAGCTATAAAATAAATACAATGTCTTAAATTTTTTATGTATGTGTTTGTGTGTGTGTGTGTGTGTGTGTGTGTGTGTGTGTGTGTGAGAGAGAGAGAGAGAGAGAGAGAGAATTTCTCATAGGCTGACTCTAGGTCAGTGTTACTCCATTTTTCAAACCTATGTCAACCTGAAATAATCGAAAGGATCAGAATCCAGTTTTGAAGAGTTTATTCAAGCAAAAAGCTGGGAAAGACCATCCAGAAAATATGGACTCCAGAGAAATGGGATCAGTACTCACATGTTAAAAGTTAAGATCTTGCTTATAGAGGCAGAAAACAAATAAATTTAATAGTATTCAAGGCTAGGAGTCACAACAATTTAATAAATTATGGTTCGTTTTCTTATCCATACCGGTTTATTTTATTTCCTTTCCAATTTAAGAGTATATTTAACATTCCGTCTTAGACAATGTGAGAGTGATGAAGTATGTGTGAGAAAAGAAAGATGGAATGATATATAATGATTATATAATGATATATAATGAAAATGAACACTTTAAAGGAAAGAGGTCTTCTTCCCTGGCACCCTTTAGTCATTTGCAACATTTTACAAAACAGTGTAGGTAAGGAAAAGGCTAATCTGTAGTCAGCGAAACAAAGGTTACACCTGCTGACTTTACAACTGTCTGCTTATGAGATTTAGTTCACATTCCCTTTAGGCTCAAAATACTTTAAAGTTCCAGCAGCTTCAATTGTGAATTACTTATTTTCACAGGTGACACATTAGCTGCAACAAAGCAAACAACATAAAGGGTATTGGGTCCCTGTTTTTGAACTGACTTTGAAGTTTACTTACATCATTTAATACCTCTATTGTAGAGCAGATTTAGGTTTTATGGGATCCAGAGATTACAGTTTTAGGACTCTCTTATGAAAAAAAAAATGCATCCTTAAAATATAAAACTAAGTGTAGAAATGAACAGTTAGGATTTGAAGTTATCAATTTTGAAATTACAATTTTTAGAAAACTGACAAATGATATACATATGAAAAAATTAAAAGACTAACGGTCTAAAGTAAAATAACTGCCTTATGGATCTATGTGATATTTTTCCTGGTTCTTGCTTGCATAATGTTGAATGATTTTGCACTGCTTTTAGTAGAGAGGATAGAAAAATAATTCAGGCTTATAACAGAGTTGATAAACATTTATTTTTTATTGTAAATTGGAAAGTTTTATTTTACTTCATAATTCATTATTTATAATATGATATAAATTTTTAGGATTGTTGTCAAATTTGGGAATGTCTATCGATTTCTTTCAGTAATGTAATTTGTAGTATTTCATCATATTTTAAGCTTTGTTGTACATTAATTTTAAATCATTGAATTGACAATATTCATTAAACAGTATACTTCCGATAGTCTCATTTTGGTGGTGTATTGCATTTTTATGTTATTGTAATCAATGTTAGTAATTTATTTCATTTCAACATGAAATTAATTTTTTATGTAATTATTTGATTCATTATTTATTACTCTACATTACTTAGATTCTCTATTCTGAATCCAAGAGCTTCTTCATTACTTCTCGTAAAAATTTCTCTCTTGTACTAATGATTGTTTCTTCTGGTGTGAAACTTTCTTCTTCATGCAACATAATTTGTAAGGTGACAATTTCACTTTTTATTTTGATCACTTTTGTTTTACATTGTATTATTACTTTAAATTCTACTACACTTCTTCAATAACTTGTTTTATAAATGTCAATAAAGGTAATTTCATAATATCCTAATCAAGAGCTTTATATTCTTTGCAATTTTATTGAAATGTTTTACAATATGTTTACAAATTGTAATTAAAATGATGTATTTGAACTTTCTCAAGCTTTTGAATAAATATTTTGCAAGCTCGTTTTTATTTGAGTTATTTTTTCAAGTCTTTAAAAATATATTTTTGAAGTCTTAAAATATTTTTGACTCCAAGTTACTAGGCTTAACTGACTTTGAAATGAGCAGTCCATCCACTATCCATATTCTCCCAGAGTTGGGGACTTCCAGTGATACTCATTTCACTTTTGGGTCACCTTTGAATTATGCTGCCAGATGAGTTGGCACATTGGGTGGTAGACACATTTGTGGAAGCCATTCCTACCGTAGGACACTCGTCCATAACCTGATTGTACATAAAAAGCTATGGACCTATAAATAAACGTACCCTTTCTCTTACTTAGCTACATTCTAAAAATGCCCACAGTTGCCCTCAAGTCTAAAAGATAAGAAAGTGTGCCATAGAAAACTTGTAGCAGAAACGAAGCCGTGTTAACTAATTATAGTTAAACTATCTTACTTTCTAAATATTAGAAAATTAGGTGGGGCTTGGTGGCTCATGCCTCTAATCCTAGCATTTTTGGAGGCTGAGGTTGGAGGATTGCTTGAGCCCAGGAGTTCAAGAGCGGCCTGAGCAACATAAGGAGACTCTATCTCTACAAAAAAATTTTTAAAAGTAGCTGAGCATGGTGGCAGGTGCCTGTGTTTCTAGCTCCTCAGGAGGCTTATACAGGAGGATCACTTGAGCCCAGGAAGTCAAAGCTACAGTGAGCTGTGATTATGCCACTGCACTCCAGTGTGGGCGACAGAGTGAGACTCTCTTAGAAAAGAAAAGAAAAGATATAAATGAGAAACTTTTATGACTGTATGATTTGAACATTTTGCTAGAACTTATTGGGTAGGATGCTGGACTATGTAGTGGAGGGGCCTGAAGCCTAAGCTTCATTAACTCCACTGTGAATCTGACTCTGCAGGTGGTGCAGAGTTCCTTAAAGGTTACCTTTGACATTCTTTTATACAGTGAATTCTCCACTCACTCCCAAAGCCTGACTACCTGGCTCAAGTTCAAGACTAGAATAAACTTTCCCTCAGGGAAAGGAAAAGGGTAAGAGTAGGTTTATCCACATAGGAACATCAATAAATTGGGATAAGGCTAAAGCACTACTAATCAAAGAACAAGTTGAGAATTTTATCAGACTGCAGTACCAACTCAGGTTGATCTTGATAGCAAAGTAGATGAGAAATGTCTTAGGATTTCTATAATTTTTTCATCTTTTTTTTTTTTTTTTTTTTTCGAGATGGAGTCTTACTCACGCTGTTGCCCAGGCTGGAGTACAATGGTGCAATCTCGGCTAACTGCAACCTCTGCCTCCTGGGTTCAAGTGATTCTCCCACCTCAGCCTCCTAAGTAGCTGGGATTACAGGCATGCGCCACCATGCCTGGCTAATTTTTGTATTTTTAGTAGAGATGACACTTCACTATGTTGGACAGGCTGGTCTCAAACCCCTGACTTCAGGTGATCCACCCACCTTGGCCTCCCAAAGTGCTGGGATTACAGGCGTGAGCCACTGTGGCTGGCCTCATCTCTTGATTTACGATCATGAGTGATGCTTTAAAACTCTCTAAATAATAGATCGTGTGGCCTCATAAGAAGGACTGAAAAGACCTCTGAACACCTACAGCAGGGCCTCCCAACATTGGCCACTGAGCATTCCTGTCCTGTGAAGTGATAATATGTATTCTTTATAAGTTAGATCCGTAGTCAAAAACGTTTGGTATATAATGGATCAAAGAAGATTAAACTAGTTTTTCTTTCTACAGGAGTTACCTTGATCCTTTCATAAGCTACTAGAATTTGTACATGTTTAAGAGTAAGACAAAATACAGTGAATCATCATTATTTAGGGTATTCATATTTTATAAAATCATCTTGAACACTGAATTGGTGAATCCTGAGCCACTGCTTTTTGGGGAAATGCAAGGTAAGGTTAGATTTTTATGAGCCTCTCTCGTACATATTCACCTGATTTGGGCCTTCATGCTGAAGTACCCATGCTCACAGTTTTAGCTGTGGCTCACTGCTAGAAAACTGTTGCTGAAATGTTATCTATGGTCATGTAATGTTGTCTATTTTTGTTATTAAAGGTTGTCAGGTGACAGTGTGGCCATATGCTATAAATTGTAGAACTTCTTCTCTTAAATATTTGGCAATATGACTGTTTTGTAAAAGCAAAAAACAGACTCCTCCCAAGATAACATGTGCTCTAGGATTCGTACAGAAATATATTTGGTGAGGCCACATGGTTTAGTGGAAAGAACCATTGAGATTTTCAAATCTGAAGGCCTAATTAAGTTTAAGACCCAGTATTAATATTGGTTATAATAATGCATGACTACATACAAGCTAAGAAAACTTTGTTCACTTCTATTTGAGCTTGTGTAAATAAGCACAAAAGAATTCTCTCTCTTTTCTTTTCTTTTTTTTCTCTCTTTTTTTTTTTGTCTGTCTGTTTATTTGTTTTTGAGATGGAGTCTATCTCTGTTGCCCAAGCCGGAGTGCCATGGCACAATCTCAGCTCACTGCAACCGCCACCTCCCAATTTAAGCGATTCTCCTGCTTCAGCCTCCTGAGTAGCTGGGATTTTAGGTGCCCACCACCATGCCCAGCTAATTTGTGTATTTTTAGTAGAAACAGGGTTTCACTGTGTTGGTCAGGCTGGTCTCATAGTCCTGACCTGGGGATCCTCCCGCCTGGGCCTCCCAAAGTGCTGGGATTACAAACGTGAACCACCGTGCCCGGCCTTACGAAAGAATTCTTACACAGCATATAAAATGCTATCTGACACTGAGTTTGAAGTGGAAGGAGAGCTCACTAAATGTCAGCTCAGTCTGGACATGACTATTTCAGTGATCCTTCCATTTTCTGTAAGATTTGATACAAATCTATAAACAAAGTCATTGGGCATTATGAATAATTTTTAGATTTTCTGAATTTATAATACCAAATAAACCATGTTAGGAATGTAAAGAATCCCTGAAACTTACAACTGCACTCATCAATTTTGTTTCCATCCCACCCTCCCTTTCTCCCTTCCTTCTTTTGCACTTTCTGTTGGTTATTTTAATTTAGGAATTCTCACTCTTATAAAAGGAGGTCCTGGAGTTTACGAGGAGAAGATACTTTAGCTGAGGTGATTGAAAGGGTGGAACTAGAAAATTTCAGAGGCCTCATTGCATTTGTGGCAGTTCAAATGGTGCTTTTATGCACTGGATAGATTTGGAGAGTGTATTAGTCCATTTTCACACTGTTATAAAAAATTGCCTGAGACTGGATAAGTTATAAATAAAAGAGGTTTAATTGACTCACAGTTCCGCATGGCTGGAGAGGCCTCAGGAAACTTACAATCATGGCAGAAGGATAAGCAAGTATTTGCTTCACAAGGCGGCAGGAGAGAGAGAAAGCAAAGGGGAAACTGCCACTTTTAAACCATCAGATCTCGTGAGAAGTCACTCACCATCAGGAGAACAGCGTGGGGGATCCACGCCTATGATCCAGTCACCTCCCACCAGGTCTCTCCCTTGACACATGGGGATTACAATTTGCGATGAGATTTGGGTGGGGACACAGAGCCAAACCGCATCAGAGAGCTGTTTGTTTTACAATGTATGTAACAGTTTTGTGATAACAGTTTTATGTTTTCAGTCATGCCACATTCATATAGAGAACATACAGGCATCATAGAGCCTTGAGTGAGATTTCACACAGCTCAGATGCTGAAACACAAGTCTTAATAAAACCACTGGGTAACATGTGCTCCACGTGAAGGGTATGTTTCTACTTCGTGCCATTCTATTATATCACAATAGAAACGCAAGTATGGGGTGAAAAATATTGGGGAGAAAAGGAAATACTGGGAACCCGATGATGTATGCATTAACTTGTAAGCCAAGGAATAATGAGGAAGAAGAGGATGAGAAGTAATTGTCTGTGGCTCTTTAGAAGAGAAGCAATACACTAGAGCTGAAATGAAGTGGAACATTTTTTTGCTTTCCTCCTCTACGTCTATAGACACTGACATGTGTCCCAGATACCAGGTGTACATCTCCATTGTTCCATATTCTCAGTGCTGAGCATGGCACCTTGCATGTAGTACATGGATATTTATGGATGGTGTATTAGTTTCCTAGGGTGGCCATAACAAAGTAGCACAAACTGTGTGGCTTAAAACAATAGAAATTTACTGTCTGACAGTTCTGGGGACTAGAAATCTAAGATCAAGGTGTTGGTGGGACGTACTACTTCTAAACATGCTGTAGAAGCCTCCTTTCTTGTCTCTTCTAACTTCTGGTGGTTGGTGGCAATCCATAGCATTCTTAGGCTTATAAATGCATCGCTCCAATCTCTGCCTCCATCTGTTCATGCCTTTCTTTTCATTATCTGTATCTCCATGTCCAAATTTCCCTCGTCTTTTTTTTTTTTTTTCTTTTTCTGAGACGGAATCTCACTCTGTTGCCCAGACTGGAATACAGTGGTGCAATCTCAGCTCACTGCAACCTCTGACTCCCTAGTTCAAGCTATTCTCCTGCCTCAGCCTCCTGAGATGCTGGGATTACAGGCATGTGCCACCAAGCCCAGCTAATTCTTGTACTTTTAGTAGAGATGGGGTTTCACTATGTTGGCCAGGATGGTCTCGATCTCCTGACCTCATCATCTGCCCACCTCAGCCTCCCAAAGTTCTGGGATTACAGGCGTGAGCTACTGTGCCAGGTCAATTTCCCTCTTCTTGTAAGGATGATAAGGACACAAGTCAAATTGGCTTCAGGGCCCTCTCTAACACAGTATGACTTAATCTTGACTTGATTATATTTGCAAAGACTCTATTTCCAACTAAGGTTATATTCACAAATTCCAAGTAGACATGAAATTTTAAGGGACGCTATTCAACCCAGTAACAGATGGTGATATATTTTGTATTTTTTTCTTGGTTTTTGTTTTCTGCAATGTGCCAAGGGCTACACTACACACACAGAAAAGTGGAGAGGTTTCTGTACTTTCAGATATAAGGATTTAAAAGTATCCTAGTGCTGATGTGGTAGCCTGAACTTTAATGGATAAAAGGTACTGAATGGCATGCAGCGATGGAGTGCGGCAACATCACCCATCATCACTATCCATAAGCTGCAGTTTTACATCACATTAAAAGCCACCCTCAACAGTATGCTTGTATTGTGTACAGAATTTAAGTTTGAAAATGACCGGAAAGGTTTGAGTTACTTCTGCATTTGCCAGAACCTTGATCTACTGTAGAGTTTGAGAAATCAAAGATTACCAGGTATATCTGTGCCTATTCAGCCCCCGATGAGTGGTGCAGTGTAGATCCTGACTCTTCATTGAATGAATATAACGTGTGGCCACAAGGAAATGAGATGGTTGTGTGGCTTTATAGAAATTTGCTCTTATTACTTTATGGCCTCTGTGTGATTTCATAGTTGTTTTCTTCCAGTAGTAAATGTTTGAGGGGTAGAAATTATTTGGCCTGTTTTGGAAACAGCAGAGTATTATAGAATAAAACATAGATTTTTACTTTGAGTGACACAGGGCTCAATATCCAATGCTGAGATTTATTAACTTTGGGTAAATAATTATCCACTGTTCATTTTGTTTGCTTTATTTTTTAATATAGAGATAATAAGAACCTTTTCTTCTCAAAATGTTCCTTTCTTTCTTTTTTTTTTTCTTTTTGAGACACAGTCTCACTCTGTCACCCAGGCTGGAGTGCAGTGATGTGATCTTGGCTCACTGCAACCCTCATCTCCTGAGTTCAAGCGATTCTCATTTCTCAGCCTTCTGAGTAGCTGAGATTACAAACATGCGCCACCATACCCGGCTATATTTTTTTGTATTTTTAGTAGAGGCAGGGTTTTGCAATGTCAGCCAGACTGGTCTCGAAGTCCTGGCCTCAAGTGATCTGCCCACCTTGGGCTCCCAAAGTGCTGAGATTACAGGCATGAGCCACCATGCCCTGCCATGTTAACCATATTAAATGAGGTAATATATGTACATAGAGTAGGTGCATAGGAAATACTCCTTTCGTTCATATTTTGGTTACTTGTCATTTGTTTAGCTGAAACTTAAAATACAAAGTAAAACAAACACACAAAATACTAAGAAAGCAGAATTAGTAAATGCAACTATGCAACACTGAAGGAGAATTTTCCTGCGGAATCAGAATTTATACAGCATATTAACTTGCAATATTGCCTGGCTTGCAAAATCTCAACTATGTAGCCTCAGCAGGGCACCAGCTGGGCCCACAGATGTTGACATTTATGTTCTGTTGACCTGGCTTTCTCTTGTTGACCTTCTGGAATTAAGTAAGGCATTTCTGACCCAATAAAGCCTCCCCAGCTGAACCTTCCTTTTTCTCACGTTGTCTGGTTTCTGTGAGAGCTTGTTTGGGTGAGAGTCACCAGGAATCATTGTCAGGCAGGCAATGGAGAGCCCATGACATCATCACTGGACCTGGTCACTGTCTCAGTGATTGTAAAGGGAGATAGAGGATGAGGTTTACTGAGGCAGATTACTTGGAGACTCTGAGGTTTCTGCTTCAAAATTTTGATTTTCAGGAATGGAGTAGGGTCCAGGAATTGACATTTTAAAAGCCCTTTAGGAATTGCTCTTCTAGATAATCCTTAGGATGGAAATAAACATAGTATGCAGTTAGAGCAATGAGGAACCCTGAGATTAGGATACATTCCAAAAATAAGGAACAACATAAACTATGGAGCACATTTCATTTCTCCAATTCATATAGAAGTATGTTTTTAAAATGTAGGATTAAGGCAACCAGCAGGCTTCTCAGTCTCTATTGAAATAAAATAGATGTCTCAGAAAAATAGTCGAGTCTAAAATGCTGCAAATAAAATGACTGCTGCTTTTGTCATTGCTAGCTGAAATCATGATACTTTACAGATGGGAGTGTTTGGCAAAAAATATAGAAATATGTGATTCATAAAAAATACCAATAGAGTTTAGCACCTTAGAGAGAACTCTAATTTGAGATGGTAGACCTTGAGTCTTGCCAGGAAGTATCCTCAGCCAGCAAAACACACCTTTCTAGTTTTCATGCTTCATTGAAAACATACCTCGAAAATATCTTATTTTACTCTCACCAAGTCCTCAAAAATAAAGTCTTCTGAGTAGACTTTTCTATACACTGGAAGAAAACTGTGGCCAATTCTAGTTTTAGAGCTAAGAGTATTAAAATTATAATGTATTCTATTTCTCAAGTTGAGATATGTTGTAAATTACTAAATTCGATTTTGACTCTTTAAATCTGTTTATTAAATGGAACTTGGTCCGCCTGAGAGCTCCTTACATGTTAAGCCTAATTTTATTCATCTTTATATCAGCAGCTGCTTCTTACTTACAGACTAAGTAGTGTAGTAAGTAGTTAATACGTTTGAGCAGAATGGAGTAGAGTGAAGTGGAATGGAATGGAATGGAATAGAATACAGTGGAGCGAATGGAAAAAGTGGAATGAGATGGAATGGAAAGGGATGGAATTGAGTGGAGAGGAATGGTATAGCGATGAATGCCTGAGAGTTTGACCTTGAACAATTCGGGATGAATTGACAGCATCATGTTTCAGAGCCCCACGATGTGAACCTGACTCTGATCAAGGGCACTTCACCAAACTTCTGCACCTCATGGAGGTCCTGTCTGAAGCTGCAGCACCATCCCCTGCAGGCACTGGGCTATTTCTGAGGCTTCAGATGGGCTCATTGTTCTCCTGGGATATGCTCTGCCAGGGAGTAGTGTGCTCTGGGAAGATGTGTCCTACACGCAGTCATTCAGCAGCCTCTCATGAACACAGTACTTCATGAAGCACTGCAGGGCTGAAAATGGAA
The DNA here is from genome assembly GCF_049350105.2 of Macaca mulatta. Classification (NCBI taxonomy): domain Eukaryota; kingdom Metazoa; phylum Chordata; class Mammalia; order Primates; family Cercopithecidae; genus Macaca; species Macaca mulatta. Next base: position 20,576,261 of record NC_133410.1, on the reverse strand, counting down.
AGGGCACTTATGGCTACAATTGTCACCATTCTATACCTGTGTCACATTATGCCTTAGAAAGGCACCATAATGTGGTTGTCAGGAATTGGACTTATCAGATAATTTGGTTTTCAATATGGGTGCTATCACTACAGCTATGAACTCAAGCAAGTTCTTAAAATTCACTTTACCTTTATTTCCTCACCTGCAAAATGGGAAGAGCAGTGCATGCATCAAAATCTCATTAAAATTAGATGAAAATAAAATCCATAAAAGCTTTTATCATATTCCCTGTTCATGATAAATACCATATGAATGCTAGTAATTTATTTAAATAACAAGATATTACTGATAATGCTCTTCTAGGGCACTACAGTGTTTGTAAGGACAACATTGATCTCCCAGGGTGTTCCACAAGCAATATATTTGTCTTCACAGAAATAATTAGAGCTAACATTTGATATATGTGTACTGTGTACACATTACTATGCTGTGTTTTATGTGCATTTAGTCACCAAATTATCACAGGTTTCATACAGTAGGTCCTATTGCAATTTTATAAACAAGGAAACTGAGGCACAGAGATGGTAAATAGCTTATCAAGAATCATATATTTAGTGTGTGACAGAGTTGTAATTCAAATACAGTAGTCTAGCCAAAGGTCATACAGTTAAGTACTACTCTACACTACTGTTACCATCATTTAAGGAGCTTTAGGCTTTTTCAGTTTCTGTAAAGCTTTCTACAGGAACCATCTATCCTGTATCCAATGTGTCTGCTTCTATGGCTTTCCAAAGCTCAATGGCTATTCACAGCACTTGATTTACTATGAATCTTTTTACTTTCTTGTAACTTCCTAACATGATTTGCAAGAATTGGTCCAGGTTCATTTCTTTTACATCATCTAGCCTCAATTTCTTAGTAAATGGGTTTTATAGTATTCGTTGAGAAGGGATAAGTAAAATACCTAGCTAACACAATACCTGAAATAAATGAGGTACTTATTAAAAGTTTTTTTTCTGTTTTTCCTTATTAAACATCCATACATAACCCACAAATAAATTTCTGTTAGTTTAAAATCAACATGGCTATTTTCCAGAAAGATATTCTTGATCATGATAGCTTCATGTGGCTTATTTAATTTGTGTTGGAAATAACAGTTGGAAATGGTCTAAAATGGGATAGAATAATTCATCCAGTCTTCAGGCTACACAAGCTATTGGTTCTGTACCACATTTTGGTGTCATCTAAATTTGACTCTAACAACCTTGAGATGAAATTTAGAAAAGGAATAAAAGCTATTTTTATAAATTTTGGATGATATAATATGGTAGATTCCTGTAATTTAAAACAAATGCCAAGGTTAAGTAGAATGCATCCCCTCCAGAGGTCCATATAATTTAGAATATGTTTCAGTTAGTCAGCAGGCTTAATATTGCTGCCTGCCCATCAGCCACTGGGAAAATGATAAAAACCTAAAGGCAAGTAGTGGCTACACTAGCTTGTCAGCAAGTTCATACATACACATTGATTTTAACCTTCTCTGATTTAGAGACACTTCAGACGAAAAAAGTTTATATTAATTATTGAAATAAAATTTTGGTGGGGAAAGCACTGACTTGTGAGAGCAGAATGCTGTTGTGTGTGGTATTACAGCTCACATTTCTCAGATTTCCCCCCACCTGTGTGCTTCCCACTGTGGTCTTTCAGCATGCACAACAATGGAGAGAAACTTTTCCTGTGCATTTTGAAATAACTTGGTGTTTTTATTAAAGTAATATTTTGTTGTAATAAAAACGTATCTACTATTAAGTATGTTTGTGAACATCACTACAAAATAAGATGATTACACAGAACTGTTTTAAAAATGTAATTGCATGAAAACACACCTACTATTTTAGGCTTCATAACAAAGAAATGCGGTTTTATCGTTGGTCTTATGTAATCATTATTAACCTCAGAAGAACTCCATATATTTTTGCAGCGAAGAAAACCTAATTTTTAAAATGTAAATGTGCATCTGTCTCATTATATCTCTGCATTTATATATACATATTCCTTTATCACAGCAACTGGCAAAACCCCATCTCTACTAAAAAAATACAAAAATTAGCCAGGCATGGTGGCCAACACCTGTAATCCCAGGTGTGTTTTCATGCAAAACTTTGTTTTGCAGTTAAGTGTGCCAAGACTCAAAGTATACCAACACATTAGAAATGATTTTCTGAAAATATTCAGAAAATATGTATCATGTACCAAACACTCTGAGAGTTGCTAAAAATAGCAAGACACCCTCAATTTCCTACCCACCTCATTCCTAACTTACCTCATATAATTATTTTCTACATCAAGGCTTGAAAGCATAAGATTTTCTTGTAGTTTGACTTATACATTATATTATTGCTGACAATTAACTACTTCATGTATTTAACACCTAAAATAGAATAAAATAATATATTTAAAATACTAGGATAAAAAAATAATAATCTTACCTCCAGACAATAACTTTTTACTTTTTTCAACCCCGTTGTCATCATTATTACTTCAGATTCAAGATTCTTGCCCTTTCCTGACATTATAATAAATAACAAGTTAAAGAAACTGCAGCTTTAGGCCAGGTGCGGTGACTCACGCCTGTAATCCCAGCGCTTTGGGAGGCCCAGGTGGGTGGGTCATTTGAGGTCAGACCAGCCTGGTCAACATGGTGAAACCCCATCTCTACTAAAAAATACAAAAATTAGCCAGGCATGGTGGCCAGCACCTGTAATCCCAGCTACTCAGGAGGTTGAGGCAGGAGAATCGTTTAAACCTGGGAGGTAGAGGTCGCAGTGAGCCATGATTGTGCCACTGCACTCCAGCCTGGGCAACAGAGAGAGACTGTTAAGAAAGAAAGAAAAGGAAGGAAAGAGGGAGGGAAGGAAGAAAAGAAAGGAAGGAAGGAAGGAAGGAAGGAAGGAAGGAAGGAAGGAAGGAAAGAAGGGAAGGAGAGAGAGAGAGAAAGAGAAAGAGAGAAAGGAAGGAAGGCACTGCAGCTTTCAAAACTACTTCCCAATTTCCTTTCTCACCCCTCTAATTCTAGATGAGGCAAGATAAGCAGGTTGGTTTTCACTTGGAAGCCTAGAATTGCAAGCTGAAAGAGCAGGTTAGTGCTCCTGACTCCCTCAAAACCAAATAGCCAGGCTTTTCCTTCTACCAGTTGTCACGGTTTTTATTGGGAGAGGAATGTTTTGACTGGAGCCCTCAACTTAGCTTTTAAAGATTACAGTTCCAAGCTGTGAACATTGGCTCTGGATATACATGCACCTACCTTGGAGCTTCTGGAAAACCACCGCTGTGGCCTTTGCTTAGACCCAGGGCAGATAGCTCAGTGTCTTAGCTGTGAGTGTAGCTCATACCTTTGCTTATGCTCTGGTGATCTGTCCTGCCATCCTCAACTTACTGATCATGGACATAGCTGTCTGTTGATGTGCAAGTGCTGAGAAAACCAGGACTTGTTCCATCTTGTTTAGTCTGATCCTTAAAAAGTATCAATAAATATTTACTGAATGAATAAACAAATAAATTAGTATACTTATTTTATTGTGGTACTTGGAAGCTTTTGATAACTCCTTATCCAATGATCTAGAATTAGCTTAAACAATGAGTCCTATGTAGCTTTTAAGACACTTACAAAGAACTGAGAGCTCTCATGGTCTATGTACTGCCTCCCTTGTGCATTAATATATCAACAATTATTTGCCCAATTTTTACCAAATTTTTGCTGGTATCTTAAAAATTATTGTGATAAGTTATATGCATTCATTTAGACTGTACTTTCCTAAGTATTGATATATGACAAAATAGAAAGAAAAGCAAATATTTAAATAATAAAAACTTTAAAGACAACTACTCACCAAACTGAATTGTAAATAAAATGTTTTAAAGAAAAATACAGTCATGTTTGGGACATTTATTTACTCTCAATTTCAGGTTTGTGTAGGGCTCAAGACTGTAGTTACAGCTGTATAACCTAGAAGACAAAAGTACTAGGAGACAAAAGTACATTTTGTATTTGACAGCAGATTTTTTTCACCAAAAACTATAAGGAGAAGCACATTGGCTTCGGAATATTCATTGAAATATCTTAGTGATTCATACAAATTGAGGTTAAGAAACTTGCCCTTTCCCTATAAGACTGTCTGAAAAATTAGCATGGTCATGACACCTTATACTGCAGTTTGGAAGATTAGATGAGCTCAACTGTAGACTGTATACAGCGCACTACAAAGTGCCTGATGCCTAATAAGTGATCAATATGTGCTAGCTATTATTTACCACATAGTGGAATGATGACAGAGTGAAAAGTCTTCAGAGTTCCTTGCGAATTGTGTTTCAGCTCATTAGATTGATCAAATGTTCAGTCCTCTCCATTCACTGAACATGATCAAAGCTTAAGTTTTCAAGACATGCCATGATGTATTTAATATTAAGAAAGGCCAGATGGCCTCTCATTCACAAAGCAATAGTACACTTGTATTTTTTCTCATAACACCTGAAATCATGCAAGAGAGACCATAATGTTGACGATAATGCCTCTCTTGACATTCTCTCTTGAGAGATTTCATGGTCTCTTCCCAACTCTTTCTGCTTATATCCTGAAATGGAATCCAAGGATTTACTACCATCCAGGGTGTCTTAAAAAGTGTAACAAGCATAGAAGGAGGTCTGAGAATATTTTATTACAACAAACCCTCTTTGAAGAAAAAGAAGATTTTAAAAAAACCAAGATTGATTTCTATACAATTTTATAGCACATTCCATTAGTTTCAGCTCCAGCTCATCCTCTTACCTCAAAACTGAATTATCTCAGCTGTGGTGTGAACCTTTCCAGTTCCTGAACTTACCTTAACGTGAGGAAGTGAGCTTCAACCACTCTCTGGAACTTGTACATATCCTTGGTACTTGATATTCCATCACCGAGTTAGCTGTGGACACGGGTGATCTTAACGTATTCTGTACACTTTCTCCTCCTCTGCAGTTACACAGTTTGTATTATCATTTCCCTTCCCATTCTGTCTTGATTCTGAGCTGAACTTAATCCATTTGTCTATAGTAGGGGTCAGCAAACAATGACTGTGGGCCAAATCCATGCTGCTACCTGTTATGGTAACTGCTGAATTAATCTTTATTCGATTCCAGTCTCCTTAGTCTTCATTCTTCTAATCCAAAAAGAGCTGCTGCTCTGTATCTTCCTTCATGCTCTGGGCAGGAGGAAAGAACAGAAGCAATATGGAGGAAGGAGCAAAACCTGTAAAAGGACAGCACAACTTTTGCAGAAATTCTAGGCAGGCTTTTCATTGGCCGAAAGCCATGCCACATGACCACTTGTAAGGGTGCAAGAACTTGCAGCTTAGCTGGAGTGTTTGCCACGCCCCCCAAAATTGAGTGAGTCTTTCTTTCTTTCTTTCTTTCTTTCTTTCTTTCTTTCTTTCTTTCTTTCTTTCTTTCTTTCTTTCTTTCTTTCTTTCTTTTTCTTTTTTCTTTCTTTCTTTCCTTTCTTTCTTTCTCTCTCTTTCTTTTTCCTCTTTTTCTTTCTCTTTCTTTCTTTTCTTTCTTTCTCTCTCTTTTTCTTTCTTTCTCTTTCTTTCTTTCTTCTTTCTTTCCTTCTTTCTTTCTTTCTCTTTCTTTTCTTCTTTCTTTCTTCTTTCTCTCTCTCTTCTTTCTTTCCTTTCTCTCTCTCTCCTTCCTTCCTTCCCTCCCTCCCTCCCTCCCTCCCTCCCTCCTTCCTTCCTTCCTTCCTTCCTTCCTTCCTTCCTTCCTTCCTTCCTTCCTTCGCTCCTTCGTTCCTTTCTTCTGATGGAGTCTTACTCTGTCGCCCAGACTGGAGTGCAGTGTCGCGCGTTCTCGGCTCACTGCAACCTCCACCTCCCAGGTTTAAGCAAGTCTCCTGCCTCAACCTACTACAGGCGCCCGCCACCACGCCCAGCTAATTTTTGTAATTTTGGTAGAGACGAGGTTTCACCACATTGGCCAGGCTGGTCTCAAAATCCTGACCTCGTGATCCACCCGCATGGGCCTCCCAAGGTGCTGGGATTACAGGCGTGAGCCACCACGCCTGGGCCAAGTTTCTGTTTCTATGGAGGAAAGCAAACATGAATTGTCGCTGGTCACGCATTGTACAATCATTCCAAAAACAACAGCAGCAATAACTTAAACCTCAGATTGTTTTATTTGAGCCACAGGTGAGTCTCTAAGTGAAGACCTAGTTTAAAATACTGCAAAGCTGAGTGTTTAAAAAAGCATCGATCTGGAATCAGTGAAAGCAACAACCTGTAATAGCTGGAGGCAGCAGAGAGTGACATTCAATTAAGTACTTTCATTAATCATTTATAAAATTAATCCTTAGAACTCGATGATAATGTATTAAAATGAAGTGCTGATTAGGACTGACCCCGTGGCAGTTCCTTCAGGAAGTAAGGAATAAATAAAATTTTTCATTTAGGCAATGTTCCAGCTACTATTGATGGTACTTGTACCTAAGAGGATTCCTTACGGGAACAGCAAACATAAATAGAAGCAGGTGATGACCAGACCCTGTGGTACAGTAGCTAAGAGATGCAACAACCATACCTCACTAATTTTGACTAATTAGAAAGAAATTCAGATTGAATTTGCAAAGTCTGATTATACAATATGTAATGTGATTGTCCTACTTTTCCTTTTTGTGATTATACAAATCAGTTTTTAAATCTGACATAGTTGAGTTTTTCAAGGCATTGTCAATGGCTTCTGTTCTATCCATTGAATTTTACCTCTGTAACAGATACAATGTAAGAGTCATTTAACAATTTTTGAACACCTATTATGTGCCAACTACTGTGGTAGGCTCTTTACATCCATCATTTATTTCACATTTGTACTAATCCTTAGATAGGCTTTAGTCCAATTTTACTGATTAAAAAGTAGGGCAACCCTACTAGAAATGTCAGGACCAGAATTTGAACCAAGTTCTTCCTGTGGCCCAAGTCCATGCCCCTTCCATTATGTTGCACCATCTTCCATGAGTGTAAAAGTAATATAGGCCAAGGATTCCACGTCTCAATGTGGTACGAATTGTTGATTCTTTCATCTTCTCCTTATTGCTTGTTTTAAAAATATACTAGCCAAGGTAAGGGAATGAGTAGAATAATATCGGAATAACTGAGGGACTCCCTTAGGAAGTCCTAATCATTTTTGTATTTATGTTTAGTATAATCAACAACCCAACAAAACATGTTCATTATTATCTTGGACAGTATATGTTCACTTACTACCATTACTTTACTTAGATGGAAACTGCAGCCTAGGCATTATATGAATGCCATCACCCTTGTAATGGTGGCATCCTAATTAATGAGGTTTAAAATGTTATAAGCTAAATTCTTTCCTCGTAAGTGTGCAGATGTATATAGGAAGAGCTTAAAGCATTATTGTCAGCCTAAGGGTAGGGGTAGACCTGTTCCCTGAAAACACTATTAAAAAGTACCCTTTTGTGATTTGTTGTGGATTATATCCGATAAAGAAAAAGCATTTCCTCAAATTGCTCAGGTATTTCATTAAAACTCATCTGCTACTGGACAGTGAGTTGTTTCAATGGGTAGAAGCATAGACAACCTGGAGTGCTATGTATATCCTTTAATAGTATTTCCTTAAAAATTGTTAAACTTTGTTTGTGGAAAATCTATGGAGTTTAACTTAGTCTCTGTAAATATGGCCTCCATTATGCTAGAATATGAGCCCCTGGATCTCATAGAATTCTTTTTCATACTTGTGTTCCTTGTAGTGCAGTACCTAGAATAATAGGTGATACATGATTATTAAGATGAATTAAAGTTATATGCTTTATATATATGTCAATACTATATATATATGAATAGATTGATATACATATCAATCAAGGAAAGGTGCATAAGTTCAATTATGTTACATACAGATGAGAATATTATTAAGAATATTATCAAGACATACTCAAGACTGCATAATTTATAAAGAAAAGAGGTTTAATGGACTCACAGTTCTACATGGCTGGAGAGGCCTTATAATCATGGCAGAAGATAAAGGAAGAGCAAACGGATGTCTTACATGGCGGCAGGCAAGAGGGAGCATGTGCAGAGGAACTCCTCTTTATTAAACCATCAGATACCATGAGACTTATTCACTGTCACAAGATCAGCCCTAGAAAAACCCACCTGCATGATTCAGTTACCTCCCACAGGGTCCATTCCATGACACGTAGGGATTATTACAATTCAAGGTGTGATTTGGGTGGGGACACAGAGCCAAAACATATCAGGTGCTTATTCATATATTTGTCTATATATCCATCCTTTCATATGTTTGTATGCCATCTGCATATTCATTCATCAAAGAAAACTTCCAGTTAAAAAAATTAGATAATGTTTTTGATTTAGTAATAAGAAAATTGCTTTATTTTTCTTTGTTGTAATGTTATTTATAAGCTTAATACAATTTAATTTTCAAAACAAGATAAACTCTTACCTGATTACTAATGATTATAAAAATTAGATAGGAAATAATTACTGCTGGTTTCCTAAAATATGTCACAATAACTTGAAGATTGAATTTCTATTAATCATTTCAGTTGTATATAAAGCGTGCATCACTTAAGAAGCAAAGAATAATAATCTATAATTTCTTCCTACACCTCTAAATCCCCAATTTAAAACAACTACAGGAACAGGAGCTGCTTTTTGCAACAGTAATTATGACCCTAGTGATAACATGAACACTGCTGTATTCTTTTTTTTTTTTTTTTTTTTTTGAGACGGAGTCTCGCTCTGTCGCCCAGGCTGGAGTGCAGTGGCCGGATCTCAGCTCACTGCAAGCTCCGCCTCCCGGGTTTACGCCATTCTCCTGCCTCAGCCTCCCCAGTAGCTGGGACTACAGGCGCCCGCCACCTCGCCTGGCTAGTTTTTTGTATTTTTTAGTGGGCCGGGCGCGGTGGCTCAAGCCTGTAATCCCAGCACTTTGGGAGGCCGAGACGGGCGGATCACGAGGTCAGCAGATCGAGACCATCCTGGCTAACCCGGTGAAACACTGCTGTATTCTTATCCTTTAAATAAAAAAACAAATGTCATTACAGGTTCTGGAAGATGAGCTTGTGCTATACCAATGAGTAAATTATCTAGGATCCCACTTATTTTGTGAGGCATCTTTCTTTTTTTTATATTTTTATGGGGGTTGGGAAAGTGGCTGAGTATTTTTCCTGAAGTTAAAATATGAGGCTCTGTACTCCTCTTCACATTTGAGTTCATAAGTAATGAGAACATCCTTATTTTACTTTTCAGTACTCAACAGTAAAGTCAACGTGTGTTTATGGAATACCTACAAATTGCCCAACTAATACTAAGCAATTAAAGAATACAGAGATGAAATTAGGACTATTGCCTCCTAGAATTTTTCCATATTGTTGGAAAGACAAACTATGCAGAATAAATGAAATATAATGATCTAAGTATTTTCCCATATACTGCTGTGATTTACATGTGGTTATAAAATCTAGCATAGAAGTCTCTTTTTGAGATATTTTTGGGTTAAATTGCTCATTCTTTTAATAAGTGGTTCTTTATTGATGTGCAATTTGCTGGTTATTATTTGTCAAATAAAGCATGGAAATTCCCCAAGTTAGGAGAAGGAGAAGACGACTTTCTGATAGCTTCAAGCTGGGCTGCTACTGGCTCTATTGGAAAACAGTTTTCCAGAGGACAGGAGCACATAACTAACATACCAAAATGACTTATTTGCACGATAGTATATGTTGAATTTGTGGTTGTTCAAGTAAATTAAGAAAGAAGTCATTCATGGATTCAACAAATATTTATTGACTTCCTGTTATGTGCAAGGCACTATGCATGATGCAAAAAAAAAAAAAAAAAAAAAAAAAAATCACTGGTCAAGCCAACAGAGAGCACTCTTTGCTTTCATGGCCCTTACAATGTGATAATGGAGATAGACAGAAAATATTTCAAGAAATAAGTGATAGGAAGAAAAAGATTAGATGGTATGGAAGGGAATAACAGGAGACTGACTTAGAAGGTTTCCCTCGGCTGGGCGCGGTGGCTCAAGCCTGTAATCCCAGCACTTTGGGAGGCTGAGACGGGCGGATCACGAGGTCAGGAGATCGAGACCATCCTGGCTAACCCGGTGAAACCCCGTGTCTACTAAAAAATACAAAAAACTAGGCAGGCGAGGTGGCGGGCGCCTGTAATCCCAGCTACTCGGGAGGCTGAGACAGGAGAATGGCGTAAACCCGGGAGTCGGAGCTTGCAGTGAGCTGAGATCTGCCCACTGCACTCCAGCCTGGGCGACAGAACCAGACTCCGTCTCAATTAAAAAAAAAAAAACAAAAACAAAACAAGAAGGTTTCCCTGAAGAATTGACATTTAAAATGAAACCTAAAGAATCAGTAAGTGTTAAGTAAGTGAAGAGTAAAAAGGCAAAACATTAGCAGGTGTAAAAGCCAAAAATGAAAAAAGAACTTGATATATTCACAGAATTGAAAGATGCATAAGAAAAAAAAAAGTCATAGTGGCTATTGCATAAGTCAGAAAGAAGGTCAGTGAGACAACACTTCAGGAAAAATCAGATGCAAGAGGGTACAGTCACATAAACATTTTGGAGAATGTCTAGGGGACACACAATAAATAGCACCTCATTGTTATCCGATTCTGGACAAACATGGGGAAATGTTAGGGAAAACATGGAAGCCAAAACATCTGCTTAGTGTGAGAGCCAAATGGGCTCACACCCTAACCCCAAGAATGATAGACACTGTTAGCCCATCCATAAGAAGGGCTGGAGCAAAGAAAGGCTACCACAGTGAGGCAGGTGAAAAGAGGAGTGAGCAGAGAAGAGCATGCCAGCTTATTCTTCCCACACTACCACCCAGATACGTCTCTCCATTCTCTCAAGAGTGGAGAAAATGAAGGAGCAGGAGAAGCTCAGACTTATAGCAAACCTGAGCCCCCTCACAGGATGGAAAAAATGTTGGCAAAGAAACATGGCAGAAATATTATACAGTTTGGATATTCTAAATTAATGTTAATGTTTTAAGGAAGAATACATTATCCAATATATATCATTAAAAGAGTACTTCAAAGCCTCCATGCAAAGGTGTTAAAAAGCAAAAAAGCCCAGGCCCAGTGGCTCACACCTGTAATCTTAGCACTTTGGGAGGCTGAGGTAAGAGGATTGCTTGAGTCCAGGAGTTTGAGACCAGCCTGGACAACACTGCAAGACCTTGTCTCAAAATATTCATAAAAAATTACCCAGGTATGGTGGCACACACCTGTAGTCCCATATGCTCATGAGGCTAGGCAGGAGGATCACTTGAGCTCAAGAGTTTGAGGTGACAATGGGCTATGATCGTACTATTGCACTCCAACCTGGGTGATAGAGACTGATCCTGTCTAAAAGAAACGAAAAGAAAGAGGAAGAAAGAAGGGAGGGAGGGAGGGAAGGAAGGAAGGAAGGAAGGAAGGAAGGAAGGAAGGAAGGAAGGAAGGAAGGAAGGGGGAAAGGGAAAAGAAAAAGATGAGTGAATATTATTGAGGACTAAGTGATTTCAAATTACCAAAATTGATGCATATTTACATTTAACCTGGCTCCAGAGAATATTATTTATGACTAAATCATATCAAGTCACTTTTATTAGTGCATGCTTATACTAAATATAGCATTTGAGAGTGGTAAGCACACACACACAGACACACACACACACAACCTATAGAATTAATCACCTCATCTAGCACAGAGGCATTGACACATAAAAAATAAAGACCATAGGTGTCTTAGTTCATTCAGGATTCTTTAACAAAATACCATAAGCTTGGTACCTTATAAATAACAGAAAATTACTTCTCACAGTTTCTAGAGGCTGAGAACTTGAAGATCAAAGTGGACTTGATGTCCAATGAGGACCGATCTTCTTGCTGTAACCTAACATGGTGGAAGGGTCTAGCTAGCTCTCTGCAGTTGGTGAATAGTGTCCCCCGCTTTTTTATAAGGGCACTAATCCCCTAATGGGGGTTCCGTCTTCATTATCTAGCCACCTCCTAAAGACCCCATCTCCTAACACCATCAGCTTGAATGTTAGTATTCAACACATGGATTTTCAGGGACACAAATATTTATACCATAGCAACAGGAACAAAAATAAGCAAATACATATATTTTTTTACTATGTGCTAAGCAATGTTCTAAGTACTTTACAAATATCAACTTATTTAATCCACTTAATCTAATGAAATACATATTATGATTTTTTTTCATTCTCACTTTACAGATAAGGCTTTTAACATTAGAGGAATGGAGAATTTTGCCTATGGTTGGACAGGTAGTAACTAGTAGAGGTAGGATTTATCTCCACGGCTCGTGATTTTAGCCACTTTGCTACAGATGGATGAGGTAAGCTTAGGAGCATTGGAGGAGCAGTTTGCATTTTTTGTCTTTTTTTTTTCTTTTACTACTTTGGGTAGAAAGGATTAGTCATAAAGAATATACTGTAAGCTGGGTATGGTGGCATGCACCTGTAGTCATAGCTACTTAGGAGGCTGGAAGATCGCTTGAGCCCAGGAGTTAGAGGCTTCAGTGAGCTGTGAGTGCACCAGCCTGGGTGACAGGGCAAGACTCTGTCTCTAGAAAGAAAAAAAAAGTTGAGGCTGCAGAATATATGGTGGCAGGTGAAAATGTATTTTGCTCTATGCATATTTGCCTAGAACATTTTGTACAATAATATTATTAATTTAGAAAGCTCTCATAAAGACGTTAAAAAATGTGGTGCCTGCAATTTTTTTTTCGTGGAGTCTCTGAAGTGTTAAATGAATCTCCTTAGTCAATTGGCATGGGGGATGATTATGTGTAGACTGAAGTAAAATATCCTAACACATATTATATTAAAATAGTCTTGTATTTTGCAATCACCTGTCAACTTATTTGCCTCTATTAATGCAGCAGCCACTATAACAGACACAGGTTGAAGTAATTAGTGTTTAAATTGTCTCTCAAAACTACTGTATTTCCCCATCACCCTCTAGAGGAGGTAGGTTTGATGGTACAATGCCATGAAAGAAAGCTGCTTCTAAGAACTATTAAACGGAGATTTGTTTTGTTTTGTTTTGTTTTTTATTACAATGCTCTCCATGGATGAGGATGCTTTTGTACAATTCACACACGCTTTCCAGATTGTTCTGGAACATCTGAGAAAGACGTATCATTGAAACAACTTTCATCCATTTCATGGGTAGAAATTACTCTGGCTGCTATGAAGAGAAAGGTAAGAGATGATGAAGAATGAAATTGAAGAGAGCACTTAGGAAGGCATTTCAGTAGTCCAGATTGGAGGAGATGGTTCTTTTGGTGAAGATAATGAATAGTCAAGATATATTTTTGAGATAGCCACTCTGAGACTTGCAACTGGGCAATGCAAGAAAGGAATAATTACATGATAGCCCTACAGCCAGATTTTTGATATGATGATGTTATTCCTGAGTTAGAGAAGTTAGGGGAGTAGAGGCATGGCAAGTAGTCCTAGGGAACAGGATGAATTCAGTTTTAGATATGTTACTTTAATTTATTTTATTATTTATTTATTTATTTATTTATTTATTTATTTATTTATTTTTGAGACGGAGTCTTGGTCTCTCACCCAGGCTGGAGTGCAGTGGCCTGATTTCCACTCACTGCAAGCTCCGCCTCCCGGGTTCGCGCCATTCTCCTGCCTCAACTTTCCTAGTAGCTTTAATAGTAGCTGGGACTACAGGCACCCGCCACCACATCTGGCTAATTTTTTTGTATTTTTAGTAGAGACAGGATTTCACCGTGTTAGCCAGGGTGGTCTCGATCTCCTGACCTCGTGACCCGCGTGCCTCAGCCTCTCAAAGTGCTGGGATTACAGACTTGAGCCACCACGCCCAGCTAGATATGTTATTTTTGATATTCTTGTGAAGCCTCCAAGTAGAGAGCTGAAAGAAAAAGAGTAAGAGCTGACACTTGATAGAACGTGCGATGTGTTAAGTCTGTTCATGAAGTTTATGTCATGAATTCATTGAATCCTAACAACAACCATATGTGGGAATTAAAGAGACTAACTATTCTATTATTAGCCCCATTTTTCACGTGAAGGCAGTTGTATACACAATAAAATGATATAGTTTATATTAAATTACATGGAACAATTCTTAGTGTGTGGTATTAATATTGAGAAAAGTGTATCTGTTCTGTTTCTCACTTAGAATATTCACTGAAAATATTTTGGATGTCACCGGATGCCCCTGTTTGATGCTGCCCTGTGGAAGGAGTACTGTGTTTCAAAGTTGGGTGCAGTTGTAGATGGTAATTAAAGGCACAAAAGAGATAAAGCTCTGAAGGACAAATGAACTGAAGAAGATGCAGTGATTATGACAAAAGTACTGGATGCCCAATTCTATGCTTCAACAAGTTCACAATTCTACTTCTCAAAATGATAATAGAGGGCAATTTAATTAAAAGATAATGGAATGAATTAAGAATTAAGAATGCTCTGGTATCTTTATATGCCTCAAGAGCATACATTTTCACCGTGTAAAAGTCAACCCAGGAATACTTCTTACCCCAATTGAAGTAGTCTATAAATATCACACATTTTGGATAAAGTATATTAAAACAAGAATGGTAGAAATGTTTGCCTAAATTATTTTCTCAGGTCAGCAGATAGCATTTTTCTGGAGGGATTGCATTGGGAGTTATACCTGATGTAAATGATGAGTTGATGGGTGCAGCACACCAACATGGCACAAGTATACATATGTAACAAACCTGCACGTTATGCACATGTACCCTACAACTTAAAGTACAATAATAATAAATAAATTAAAAAAAATAAAAAATAAAAATAAAAATAAGCTATCCAAGTTAAAGGTAAAAGGAGAAATAGATTGTCTTGCAAAATTTCCTGTGTGGGCTTCTTCATAACACATTGTTTACTCAGGGCTACACACTGTACCGAAACATCAAGTCAAGTTCTGAGTTCACTTCTTAATAGATAGTTCCACAGAAAATAACGTTTCCGTGAATTTTAACTAGGACTTGTCAAAGCAGAGACATTATCCACTTGAGTATGATATAGCTCTTAGGAATGAGGTCACCATGGTTCGAATCCCAGCTGCACTAATTCCTAGCTGTGTGACTGTCTTAGTCAATTCCAGCTACTATAACAAAATACTGTAGACCCAGTGGCTTAAACGACAAACATTTATTTTTCTGGAGGCTGGAAAACTGAGATCAGAGTGCCAGTATGGTTGGTTCTGGTGAGGGGCCTTGTGATGGTTAATACTGAGTGTCAACTTGATTGGATTGAAGGATGCAAAGTATTGTCCCCGGGTGTGTCTGTGTGTGAGGGTGTTGCCAAAGGAGATTAACATTTGAGTCAGTGGGCTGGGAAAGGCAAACCCACACTTAATCTGGGTGGGCACCATCTAATCAGCTGCCCGCATGGCTAGAATATAAAGCAGGCAGAGAAATATGAAGGCTAGACTGGCCTAGCCTGCCGGCCTACATCTGTCTGCCATGCTGGATACTTCCTGCCCTCGAACATCAGACTCCAGGTTCTTCAGTTTTGGGACTCGGATTGGCTCTCCTTGCTCCTCAGCTTGCAGATGGCCTATTGTGGGACCCTGTGATCAGCTGAGTTAATACTTAATTAACTCCTCTTTATATATATATATATATATATATATATATATATATATATATACACACACACACACACATATATATATGCATATATGTATATATACACACACGTGTGTGTATATATATAACCTATTATTATATATGTATTCTATTATTTCTGTCCCTCTAGAGAACCCTGACTAATACAGAGCTCTTCTCGACTATAGATGGCTGATTTCTGAAGGTATCCTCACATGGGTGAAAGAGCAACCAAGTTCCCTCAGACCTCTTTTATAAGGGCATTAATAGCATTCATGAGGGCCTCACCCTTACGTCTGAATCACCTCCCAAAGGCCCCACCTCCTAAGACCATCACACTGAGGGTTAGGATTTCAACATGTGAATTTGGGGGAGGCATAAATCAGTCCATAACCGTGACCCTGGGAAAGTTACTCAAGCCCTGTTTTATTCGGTTTGCTCGGCGAGTTAAATGGAAATAATAAGGGTATTTCTTTATAGACTTGTTGGGAGGATTCACTAAATTAATTAAAGTGCTTAAAACAGGGCATGATTCATAAGAGACACTCAACTCTTAGCTGTTATTTAACCTGAACATGATTTTGAGTAGGGCTCAAACTCTCTCCTCTTGGACTCCAGGCTATGCAGGGGGTTATCAAGGAGGTGTTTCAGTGTCCCTGAAAATATCCTGGCAGTTCGACCACATCCTACGTGGTCTACTTTTAGAAATCACTGGTCTGCTCAGAGTACAGAGATGACTTACAGGGGATTCAATTGCGTAATTTCAAATACAATCTTAGTAGAACCCCATTCCTGATACAGATGAAAAACGACTGTTTTCTCCACCACATCGTAGGGATGTTTTCATCCACTGTAGTAATGGCTTACCTCTGCAGGTCCTACCTCTGCAGGTCCTTTCTGTGTCCTCAGGCCTCCCTGAGTGGTTGAGAGCTGAATGGGGCTGAGAGCTTCGGGTTTTCATGGACTGATTCCTCTGCTCACCTTCACCCACTGCATCTCCCACCAGCAGGTTGCTGTTCAACGTATATGTGTTTCCTTGATGATTAGGGGGTTAGGGTTTCCTCCGCTGTAGAGAAAATGCAAGTGGGACAACAAAGGGGGAAATGACAACTTTTTCTGAAAATATTTATACTAGGTGTCTTAGAACTGACTGCTGAAGAAAGAAAAGAAGAATAAAGGGAAGAAAACAATTTCCTGTAACTAACTCCCCAGGGTGATGCTGGATTTGAGGCATAAGTGCTCACTGTGTCTGTCTATGGACTTACCAGGCCACTATATTGATCCTATGGATAGCCAGTGAATGTTTGATGGAGTAGAGGGTGTGTGTGCTACCCTTGATCTTATTCCAAATTCAGGGATGAGGCACCGTGAAAAATGTGAGAGGGTGGAATAGGAGCAGGATTTGGAATCTCAAAGACTTGGGATGGGAAATCTCACGTTCAATTCTTACTAGCAGTATGACCTTGAAGCAAGCCCCTGTCTTCTCAAGGCTTTTATTGTCCTGTGTGTGAGATGGGAAGAATAATACCACCATAGGTTTTTGTGTGGAATAAATAGGATAACATCCACATAGCAAACCCCACAGTAAATGGTAGAAGTTATTAGAAGTCTCCTAGTTTAGGTCTTCTACGATGTAGCAGAGAAAGCTGTGCATGCTGAGAGGGTAATTACCAAGCACAGGTGCACTAGTAGTGGCATTGTACTCCCATGATTGAGTGTTTCTTTAACCTTTTGTTAAGGGAGATTTGAATTTATGTGCACAGCAGTTCTTCAACAAGTACTTGATGAATGTCAGTCAATATGTCAGCAACAGGGTTGCTGTTACAGAAATAAGTAAGGCAGAATCTTAACCCTGAAAGAGTGTAGGCATGTAATAGCTCATATTAGGCAAGATAAAAAAAAAATCTATGATTAACAGAAACATACCAATTTATTGAAATACCTCGATTCATTGGAGCGTAAACACAAGATGGTTTTATTTCTTTTACAAACTGTCTCCAATTTTACTGTGTACTTCCCCTGCTTCTTTGCCTCCATTCACATATTGGGAATCTTCTAGAACTTTCTGATTAATTTTAGATATTTAAGTTAGGACGTTAAAATTCTCAATCACATTTTGGGTTCAAAATTCTCTACTTCCTTTCCTGTTTCATTTATGTCTGAGCTCCACTGGTATGTGAGGCAGAGTAAGGAGGGAGAAGAATACTTCTTACCTGTATTTATGGTTATTTACAGGAAGGGGGTCCTGGATCCCACTCTGACGTGGTTGTTTCTGAGTATGTTGTGCTTATTATTTTCCCGGGAGTGTATATTCAGCTTCACTGTGGCCCTGCCTTCATGGAGGATGTACAACCCCTTTATCTATGTTAGACTTTTCAGCTGTTTGTAAAGCCTTAGAATTCCCATTGTTCTTCACAAAAAGCCATGAGGATCTTCTCTGACATCCCCTGAGTGTTTCATGGACTTGGAATAAGTGGTACCCATTTTTCCCAGGCACGCTATGTCACATTCTCTGCACACATGGGCTGCTCTACCAACCCTCCACCAGTCTTTGGTATTCTCCAGACTGCGATCAGGAACCAGTCTCTAATATTGTGTATGTTTCTAAACTCTTCCCAGACACAGCTTCATGTTCCTAAACTCTTCCCAGATAGAATTTCATGTTCCTAAACTTCCTTTTCCTAGGCACAACTTCACATTCCTAAACTCTTTGCAGACAAATCTTCATGTTCCTAAACCCTTCCCAGACACAACTCCATGTTCCTAAACTTCATGTTGCTAAAATCTTCTCAGATACAACTTCATGTTCCTAAACTTCCTCTTCCCAGACATAACTTCATGTTCCAAAACTCACCAGACACAACTCCACAGGGTTCAGCACAGATTTTCTGGCTCGTGCTAAGGGAGACCTGAGTGTTCTTCAGCTCAGCAGCCTACAGGAGAAGAAACTGATGCAAGCCCTTCCTTTTTATAAGTACCCTAAATATTGATTAGTGACTCAGACAGATGTCAACAACCAATTTAGTTGGGGGAGTTTGAGAGAGAAAAAGAACATCCACCAACCTTGTCTCTCCTGTACTTCTCCCCAAGTCCTTTCATCAGTTTTCAGTGGGGGAAAGGAAAAGAGTGGTTGCTGTGGTGGGACTTATTCTGGACTTTGATATGCACATGTGACAGTTTCTGACCTCGATTTTAAATGACTCAATAGAGCTGGGTTACTTTGTGCATTGACTGAACTTTGGGCTATATGAAGAGACCTTCTGTATATTATACAGGAGATACAAGTATTACTCGTGAGACAACAAAGGGGGAAATGACAACTTTTTCTGAAAATATTTAGGAAGACACTACAATTCCTCCCTTACCTACTCCCTTGCTTCTCATAGCACTTTGCTCAAGGTTAGAGCTCAATGTAGGTTTTCTTGCTAGATGTTTTTCATTCATCAACAAGTTTTTTGATTTGTTTATTCTGTCACTGAACAATAATAAATTGAGCTACTATTCCTTGCAACTGGTCTGCAAGAAGATGATAACACACCGGTGAACACAAGAGACATAGCTCATTCTCTTAGCCAATTTTGTGCTGCTATAATAGAATAACACAGACTGGGTAATGTATAATGAACAGAAATTGATTTGGCTCATGTTTCTGGAAGTTTGGAAGTCCAAGGCTGAAGGACCAACATCAAGCAAGGACCTTCTTGTAGTGTCATCCCATGGTGGAAGGGCAAACTGCAAAAGAGAGGGAGAGAGGGCAAGAAGGGCCAAACTCATCCTTTTCTAAGGAACCTACTTTTGGGATAATGAACCCGTCTTGTGATGATGACATTAATCTATTTATGAGACTGAAGCCTTTATGACCTAATTACCTCTTAAAGTTCCTACTTCTTAACACAAATGCACTGGGAATTAAGTTTCCAACACATGATCTTTGCACTTTCAAACTATAGCACCCGTTGAGGAAGAAACTTACAAGTGCAATGAGTATGGCAGTATGGAAGTGGAGAGTTCTTCCAGAGCAGGAGTCCCCATCACTGAGCTCCAGCCTAGTTGAGGGGCATATGGAAATCTCTAGGGAAGTGATGGTTAAGCACTAACCTAAAGGAAGTGGAAACCAGCTAGGCAAAGAAGGGAGAAATCATTTCTAGCGAAAAGGAGGAAGATGGTGAAACCACTGAAAGAAATTTAGGATGGCTGGAATGTAAGGACATGTTGTGTTAGGTAATACTGGGAAATAGGTAGTGGCTAAATCAAATGTACTTCATAGAACATGTTTAGGATAGAAGCAAGAAAGAATGAATGGGTTAATTAATTAATTGGTAAATAAATGCAATGTCTTCTTATAGGCACACATCTCTCCTAGAAGATGAATACATCAGGCTTAGATAATGATGCTTTCCATGGGAAGGAGTGATCAGCCTATATTTTCCACTATTCTCTTTGTGAGAGGTGAGGGCAAATATTTGAGAATGGAGAGAGAGTCTTTCTTTCACTTTTTTTTCTGTTGTAATTTAACAGTTGCTTCCTATTTCTATCCCTCCTTTTACTTTAAAATTTTCTGTTTTTATTTTTATTTTGTTTCTTCTGTAACCCTCCAACGACCCTGTGTTGATTGGGTTTGCTTATCCATAAATGTAATTTTAATTTCTTTTGAGGAAAGAAGAGCCATAATTATTTAGTTACTATTTTTCCCATTAGAGCTGTTTTTGTTGGCTCTGAGTTCTCTGTGGAAACATACACTCTACTTGAAGCGGTTACATTTTATTGTGTGGGTATCAATAATACAATCATGTCTTTTCTAAAATACCTGCCCTTTTCCTCTGTGTACTGTGTTGAAAAACATTAGGCTGGTAGCAATTCGATTGCCTGCAGTTAGTGACACCATGCTTTTCTCTGCTGAACTGAACATGTTTACTCCTTGGGAAATATTGCTAAAGACATCACGTTACTGTCATTTTTGAAGGCAAAAATACCACTTAGAAACAATATTGGCTCATGCAAATTACCCAAATGGTTCCTTTCTAAGGTTTTATCAGGGAAACTGCATTGTCTCCAAAGGGTCAGGGATCATCTTAGAGTTAACATTTTTCTGTTTTTTAGAAGGTCTGACAGCCTCACGTTAGAAAGAGTGACAACACAAGGCTAATAACTTCACTTTTCTCAACGTCTTTATCATCTGCTCTAATTTACGAAGCTCTATTGTTGAAAGGCCCTACACCTATTTTATGAAAGGAAACCTGACTAGTGTTTGATCATAATTTTAACCTGTTTTCTTGCACAGGAGGTGCTATTATTGCACCTCTGTTAGGCTAGTTCAAGCAAGCTCTCCTAAATCCTTCTCCTACCTTCAGGTCATACAGATCCACAGACCCAGCAG
The DNA here is from genome assembly GCF_049350105.2 of Macaca mulatta. Classification (NCBI taxonomy): domain Eukaryota; kingdom Metazoa; phylum Chordata; class Mammalia; order Primates; family Cercopithecidae; genus Macaca; species Macaca mulatta. The sequence goes on along the minus strand of NC_133410.1, from coordinate 20,555,179 downwards.
AGTGGACTAAAGATGTTTTGTACCATTGTTCAAGCCAAGGATTTGGATTCTTTTCATCCCTCTTGTGGTTATCTAAACAAGATCTAACTAAAAACAATAAAGTAGCAAAGTTGAAAGAGTAGTTAATAGACAGTGATTAAGAGGAAGATGAGAAAAAAATGTATTGAGGATTTAGCACATGCCACGTTAAGGTTGAAGGATCTGCGTATGTTACACTATTCCATTCTCACAGCAAACCACTGGGGAAAATATTATTGTTGAATAAAGAAATATGCTGATGATTATTTAATACATTGAACAAAATCCTGCAGATAGTAAGAGGCAGATCTAGGATTCAAACCCATGTTTTTCTGATTTCATCATGCCAGTGACAAAGGATGCGTAGTGTATTATGCTACTTTCCGGTACTTACCTGTCCAATGCCAGCTTCTCACATATCACCAACACAAGCCGTTGATACAGAAGAGTCTGTTGCCTGTTGATGCTTTCTCATGAAGAGTTAATGGATTTTTCAGGAAGTTTCTTTAATGTAATGAGCTATCAAGTTATTTGCCTGAACGAGAGGCTTCTGGAATAGTAAAGGTAAAGGCAAATGAAGAAAAGAGCAGCGGACTCCTATTCGTGTAGACAGTATGTTGAGAGTGGGAGGTAAGTCCAAGTCACATGAGGAGGTAGATGGATTTGTTCTCATATCACACAACAACATGGTTATTGAATTACATCTATAATTACATCTTCGTCTCTGCTACTGGAGAAGGAACTCTTCCACAGAAGGGCTATCCTCTTAGTCATTTTTGTTACTCCATAACTTCCTAGTGTTTCTTCACCTGGAACAGAGTGGTATCAAGTGAGTGGAGGTGGAATGGTGATGGCAGCAGTGGAGAAAATGGTAACAATGTAACAGTATTTATCTTCTGCTCACTCCACACAAAACACAGGCACTTCCTGGTGTGTTATCTCATCTACTCCTTGTGACACCCATATGGGATTGCTGCTATTTTTATTTAACAGATCTGCCATAAAGCAAGATTGTGTTCATTGTTTAATAAAGGTTTGCTGCAATTAACTGGACATTCTTTCAGTAGATTAATATCATATAAATCAGCCAATTATGTTGACCTTTATTCATTCCAAAATAAATATTAACATTTCCGATAGATTTTACCTATTAAATGCTGACAGAACTTCACCAAAGCCAGTGAGTATCTTACAGCAAACATAAGAAGCTCATTAAGCAATATTTTCTTTTGTTGAGGACTTGTGGGCACAGATGAACCTATTGCCATTTGATTCTCATGTATATGTGTTGAGAGAATCTCTGTGACCTGAGTCTTCCTGAACCAGACTCTAAATGACTTTTCCTCCCAACTGGTGGTTTTTTTCCATTTCTTAGGTCTCTGCTGCCACACTGTGGAGAAGTATGAAATAAAACATCAGTTTCCTAGATATTTTTTGTCATGTTTTACCAAGGAGCCATTGTCATTTACAGTGCTTCAAATTTGATTAAAAAATGACTACTCTTTTGTCTGAACATCATCTGCAAATTTTATTTCAAACAAAAGATGATGTTAAGTAAAGTCATTACAAATTAAAGGATTAATAGTAGTATTTTAATAGGATTGCTTTAATGACTACTTGGGTAATGGTCACTTTAAGAAAGGCAAACTGAAATAAATATGAGCCTTCAATTCTAATACAAAGGAGACTTCCTTCCTTCCTTCCTTCCTTCCTTCCTTCCTTCCTTCCTTCCTTCCTTCCTTCCTTCCTTCCTTCCTTCCTTCCTGCTTTCCTTCCTCCCTCCCTCCCTCCCTCCTTCCTTCCTTCTTCTTCTTCTTCTTTTCCTCCTTCCTTCTCTTCCTCCCTCTTTCCCTACTTGTTTACTTCCTTCCATCTTTCCTTTTTTTTTTCTTTCTCTTCCTCTATTAAAATTGTATCAGCTGTCTACCAGCCTGTGTCAGCCATTATGCTAGATGGTATTATTAACACAAAATCAAATTAAGCCTTGTCTCTGAATTTCAATAGGGACACTTTCTAGTGATAAAGAAAGGTATATATAAAAAGAAAATAGAATGTAAAGCAGGGTTGAGAGACTTATGCATGAGATATCATGGGACTCTAACAGGCAGCTTTGAAAGCCACAGTTTCAATTATTTGCAGTAAGTTCAGACTCATGATTTTCTGAAAGTCAGAAATCTCATTCTCCAACAACTGTGGATATCATAAGCTCCTGTTGTCCTACTTACAATGAGAGTTATTGCCCTCTTCGGTTGAAGATGATTGGAATTTCTAGGGATTAAGAAAATTACCAAACAAAGCCTTTCTCTATAATTTAAACAATGCCATTTCAAAGTTTTCTATAGAAAGATGGAGATCTTTACAACTGTCTTTGGAAATATACGCTTCTTCATGCACATGTCTTTTGTCATCTACATAATGCAATATTGGTATTTATCTATTTTCAAGCATTTCTAGAAAGTAAAACCCAAGAATGAGGACATTCACCAGGGCTTAAAAAGAAAATGAAAATAAATAAAATCTTGCTTTAAAGAGCATACAAAATGTCATTATAATATGAAGCCTATACTATTTCTTTAGGTCATGAAAGTGATAGCTATATCCTAAAAATGATTTTTATTTATTATTTCTTTAATATACTGTTTCCTAGTATCAAGTGTCTAGAAATACCTTTATTTCAAAGGCTAACAAACCTGAGAAGCAAGGTTAAAATAATCAAGTTAGTTTAGGAGATTTAAGCAGAGAAGAGTATGAATTATACTTGCTGAATGCATACTATATACAGGCATGTGACAAACAATTTATTATTATTATTTTATTTTATTTTTGAGATAGGGTCTTGCTCTGTCACCCAGGCTGGAGGCAGTGGAACGATCTCAGCTTGCTACAACCTCTGCCTTCTGAGTTCAAGCAATTCTCATGCTTCAGCCTCCCTCACAGTTGGGACTACCTGTACCCACCACCATACCCATCTATTTTTTTTTTTTTTGTATTTTTAGTATAGACGGGGTTTCACCATGTTGGCCAGGCTGGTTTCAAACTCCTGACCTCAAGTGATCTGCCCACCTCAACCTCCCAAAATGCTAGGTTACAGGCGTGAGCCACCGCGCCTGGCCAAACAATTTAAATCTGTTACTTTACTTAAAGTTCCAAATAAAAATGAGGGGTCAACATATTAGCTTTATTTTAGAGATGAGGAAACTGAGCCTTGGAGAGTATCATCAACTTGTTAATGGTCTAGTAACTAGTAACTAGTAAATGGCAGAATCTGGATAAAACTAGAACCCACATTATTCCATTATGTTATCAGAACAAAAAGGAATCATTTAAATATTTATATCCAAGTTAAAAAAAAAAAAACCACCCACTGTCTAAATCTGCCTGATTGCTTTGTTCAAGACTAATATGATGTCAACAGTATTAGTAGAATAAGTACAAGTATCTTGTTTTATGTATTTATTTTTCTTCCCCCACCCCAACTTTTGTATTGATAAGGAAGATCTTGTTTTAAACCACATGAAAACTGTATTTGCTTATCTTTGAAGTGCATACTTTCTTATTAAGTACATTTTAAATTAAACCTTCTTCTCGGAGGTGAAAGAAAACTGTAAGCTAAATGAGTTTTTTATTTTTGAGTACAGGCTTTCAGAGCCAAAATTCATTAACATCATTTCAGTAGGAAAATAAAGTCAAATAGTTGAATGCTTCATTTTTACATGATATGAGACAAATTGCTGCCATTTTTTGTTTTATTTTATTTTATTTTATGTTATTTTATTTGAGATGCAGTTTTGCTCTTGTCCCCCAGGTTGGAGTGTAATGGCCCAACCTCAGCTCACTGCTATCCAAGTAGCTGGGATTACAGGCAGGTGCCATCACACCCAGCTAATTTTTGTAATTTTCAGAGACGGGGTTTCACCATGTTGGCCAGGCTGGTCTTGAACTCCTGACCTCAGGATCCACCCGCCTCGGCCTCCCAAAGTGCTAGGATTACAGGCATGAGCCACTGCTCCCGGCCAAATTGTTGCTGTTCTTAAAGACAGATAGGGGATATTTACAGTCTAGCAGCAATGGAAATAAATAATTGTACAAACACAAAATAGAAGGTCAGGTGAGTCTAATCAGAAGCTTGGTTTTCACTCAAAAACAAAAGTCCAACATCTTAGGAGCTAAGGATAGGGATATGCTATGCAGGCATTAAGTCAGGAACAGTCTGAGGAGAGGCTGAGGAGGGTGGATTGTTTTGGGTAATGGCTCACTTTCTTCATCTATAATGGGGATGTTAATGGTATCAGGCTATAGCATTGTGAGGATTAAATGCAGTGACATATGTAACACTCTTGATCCAGCAAATGCCTATAGCACATAGTATCTGTTTGATAAATGTTAATCTTTGTTATCATCCCAACAGTCAATGGAATTAAGTAGAAATTGTACAAATTATGGTATTGTCATATTAAGTCTCCAGCAGGAGGTTTATATTATAATGGATGTATGACAGTAGGGAGTAACTTAATCTTTCTAAGGTTCAATTTTCATACCTGTTAAAGAGGACTATGAATCATACCTATTGTGCAAAGCTGCCGTGGGGTCAAAGGAAAGAATGTTTGCAAAAGGCCTCTGTAAAATGTAAAGGGCCCCTTACATGCTGGTTAACATCACTATCTATTTCTCTTCCTTCCAAGTTTTCATAGAAATCTCACCTTTGAATTTACTGATGGGTCAAAATTATGGTATAACAATAATATTAAATATATTTATTAGCTGGGATGAACTCTGCTCGCTCAACTCCATGAATAGTGACCTATGAGGGGAAGAACCCTATGACATTAGCTCTGAGGGGAGGACATACAGAGTCCTATTGAATGGTGAGAAGGAAAGTGAGGGTTAGGGAGCAGAAGCGAGAAAATGTCCATGTTAGGAATAAATTTAGCTATAAGTAACATAGCGCTCAACTAACAGCAGCATAAAATAGTGAGTTAATGTGTTTTTATATAGCAAGTTTGAAAGAAGGTGGTATCCTAGAGTTGATCAGCTCACAGCAATGCATTAGAGGCCCAGATCTCTCTCCTTTGCTGTTCATAGTTTTCATCCCCTTGCTAATTGACTCAAGGCAGCAGACAACTGCATTATCTCCATTGTGTGTGCTCAAGGCAGGAAGAAGTAGAGAATAATGGTTCCAGACCTATCTGTTCCTTGCAAAGAAAGCAAATGCTTCCCCCAGTATTTCTTCGCAAATTATTATATCTTAAGAAGCGGAGTATGTCTGACTTACTCCTAGCTTCAACCAACAGTGGGAAGATGTATATTTAATTAAATATTTAGCTAATCTGAGCAAAATCTGAGTTATATTTACAAGAAACATGGGAAGAATGATTGGGTAAGTAGCTAGCAGTACCTGCCACTGTGCAATTCTTATACTTGGTGGAAGAAGGGACATTTCTGATTAAAGGTGCAGAAGCTTTGTAACATAATAAGCATAATGACATTTCTAGTAAGCTTGGAACCCAGAGTTGTTTGTGTATGTGTTTTCAGACTGAGAAACAAAGAACATAGTAAAGTAACTGAAGATAGAGACAATTTTGAATTGGTTAAAGGAATGGAGTTAGAAATTAGTTTTAAATAATGATTCCCTTGAAAACTATTTCTGTTATAATTGATGAGAAAATAATACATGTACCTTTGAGGGTTGCATCATTAAGTGAAAATATCATATTGTTCCTAGTTAGTTTTTGCAAGCAAAATAAATGTCACCTATTGAAATTTCAAAAGCAGATGCTGTGGTGTTTGGATGCTGTGTGAAGTATTGTTCAAGAATGTAACTGGTAAAGAAATTTGGCAAAATAAACTATATAGTTCTAAACAAGTGATTTAAGCACCCTAAGCCTTCTGGGGATAAAAAGAGATTCCATCAGATGCAACTTATATGGTAAAATTAAACACTTTACAGGAATTACAGAAATTATAAAACTTCTTGAAATTTTAAAACTTCATGGTCTTGCACATAAATTGGGCCCAGCAAACTTCAGAATAGCTGTTAGAGGAGAATTAGGATGTGTTTGCTTTTTAATGTTGCTTGTTTCTTATTATAAGATGACAATATTATCCTGTTAGTTCATCATAACTGTCTTTGTAGAATTTGTAATTAGCATAACCAAAGGCACACTTCACAGTAAGATTTGACTGCATCATTTTTTTTAAAATTTTATTTTATTTTTATTATTATTATACTTTAAGTTCTAGGGTACATGTGCATAACGTGCAGGTTTGTTACATATGTATACTTGTGCCATGTTGCTGTGCTGCACCCATCAACTCGTCAGCACCCATCAACTCGTCATTTACATCAGGTATAACTCCCAATGCAATCCCTCTCCCCTCCCCCCTCCCCATGATAGGCCCAGGTGTGTGATATTCCCCTTCCGTTTGCTCTAGTCAGGAGCAGTACTGTATTTGTCTCCAGCACCACCTAGTGACAAATTTAAAAAGCTGCATCTTATTGAGTTGAAATGTTATCTTTGACTTAAAAAGCCATTGCCGGGCCTGGCGCGGTGTCTCATGCCTGTAATCCTTGCACTTTGGGAGATCTAGGCGGGCAGATTGTCTGAGCTCAGGAGTTTGAGACCAGTCTGGGCAACACGGTCAAACCCTGTCTCTACTAAAATACAAAAAATTAGCTGGGCGTGGCGACATGCCCCTCTAGTCCCAGCTACTTGGGAGGTGGAGGCAGGAGAATTGCTTGAACCCGGGAGGCGGAGGTTGCGGTGAGCTGAGATTGCACCAGTGCACTCCATCCTGGGAAACAGAATGAGACTCTGTCACAAAAAAAAAAAAAAAAAAAAAAAGCCATTTCCAGTGCCCAGACCACTGGCCATGTGCAGCCAGTGAGTGCCTGAAATGTGGCTAGTACAATGGATCTCAATAGTTTTTATATTGATTGAACATTTAAAATATATTTAATAACATTAAAAGTAAAATAATATTAAAAGCTCTTTAAAGAAAAGATATTATTGCTGGAAGTGGTGGCTCACACCTGTAATGATAGCACTTTGGGAGGCCGAGACAGGAGGATCACTTGAGGCTGGGAATTTGACAGCAACCTAGGCAACATAGTGAGACTCTATCTAAAAAAAAAAAAAAAAAAAAAGGATGGGTGTGGTAGTCCACACCTGTAGTCCCATCTACTCGGGAGGCTGAGGCCGAAGGATTGCTTTATAGCCCAGGAGTTCGAGGTTGCAGTGAACTGCGATCATGCCACTGCACTCCAGCCTGGGCTACAGAGAGAGACCCTGTCTCAAAAAAAAAAAAAAAAAAAGGCAATATTAAAATTTATTTCACCTGTAAGTTTATATTATTCTTAACGTGACTATTAGAACATTTACGATTATATATGCAGTTTGCATTATATTTAATGAACAATGATAACTTAGATACTTAATTACATAGTTTTACCCATGTAGCTCATTTAGTAAAAGTATGGGGTAAAGAAGTGGATGAAAACCATCTGAATTTATTCAAAATAACATGTTGGAACATGAATGGATGTATCAGGAATAAATGTATATTAGGTTGTCTTGTATGTATACTTTTGATCATAGGTAATTAACAATTTTAGTAGATTTACTAACTATTCAAGTGCCAGTATTGAGAATCCACTAGGTGCCAGGTATTGTTTTAAGAACTCTGCATGCATTTACTCACGTAATCCCCACAAAAATCCAGTGAGACAAGTACTGTTATTCTAGTCATTTCACACAAAATAGAGTGAGGCTCAGATAACTGAACGCCTTCTCCAATGTCAGGTGGCTATGAAGAGGAAGAGTCAGGCTTTGCTCACAGCCTGGCTTCACCATCTACATTCTGAACTGCTGTGATATCCTCCTACTGAAAAGCAAATGTAAATGAAAAATTAAAAAAAAATCAACTGGCTGCAAGATAACTGCTTTAAGCACATGTCCACACAATAGTCATAAATTATTGCTATTAAGTTATTGTATTCTTATTTTTAAGATGGAGTCTTGCTCTTTCACCAGGCTGGAGTGCAGTGGTGTGATCTCAGCTCACTGCAACCTCCGCCTCCCGGGTTCAATCAATTCTCCTGCCTCAGCCTCCCAAGTAGCTGGGATTACAGGCGCCTGCCACCACGCCCCGCGATTTTTTGTATTTTTGGTAGAGATGGGGTTTATCCATGTTGGCCAGGCTGGCCTTGAACTCTTGAGCTCAGGTGATCCACCTGCCTCAGTCTCCCGAAGTGCTGGGATTACAGGTGTGAGCCACCACGCCTGGCCTAGTTATTGTATTCTTACTAATGTGATTCAAATGGATTTAGTGAGAAAAGTAGTCATTTTTTAATATTGTGTTTCAGATTGGTCATTGATTTTTTAGCCTCTATCACATTTAGGAGACACCATGAAGATAGTAAGAGAATAAGATGCATGATTTGCCTTTTGAGTGCTTAAAGTCAGGGGAAGTTGTGTTCATAAACAAATAATACAGATGGAGGACAGAGAAGAAAGTTTCCATGAAGATTTGTTTAAACAGTTTTAGAGGAAAAATAGGATTTGTCCAGGCAGAAAAGAGAGGAAAGCCAGAGGTCCCAGGCAGAGGGGACAGTTGGACAAAGTCATTTAATTATGAAACAGCATGGCACCTGCAGAAAACTAGAAATAGTGCAATATTGCTTGAGTTTGAAGTTGTTGGGATACATAAGGGTGTTGTCTAATGGGACTGTCACAAAGTTCTTTCATAGAAATTTGCCAGCCTCGCAACCTCTCGGTGTAGGAGAAAATGATGATGTATGTGAGCTGATAAGATCTGAGTTTGGCTTGATCTTTTTTTTTTTTTTTTTCTGTAGTACTGCTATTTTATGTGATAAGAAAAATCCTATGTGGGAAAAAAGTCTATGAAACTACAGTTCACAGAACCAGTTCAAGAACATGTCTCCAAATTTTAAGATGCTCTGTGGACCTTGTAAAGATCAAATGAATTCATATATATGACACTGCTTTGAAAGCAGCCCAATGCTCATTAGATGGAGGGTTTATGATACCGTCATCACTCTGGAGATAAATCAATCAGGTTATTTAAATGTCTAGAGCACAATTACTTTTAAAGTAAAAATTTTAGATGCCTTTTTATTACTTGTTACTATAGTGAATATTAAGAAACTTTCATTGGCTACCTTACTACAAGGATGACAGACTTTCTGTAAGGATCGTTGAATTCACAACAAACTGGTCTATTGATTGTAAGTAAAATGGACAGCAAATTTGGTAACATGGTCAAAATGCATATATTTGTAGACTGACTGAAGCTAATTAAAACGTAATACCAGTTTTGTCTTGTGCATGACTTTTCAAAAGGACCTCAATTTGTATCTAAAATATCATCTGATAGTATCCCATGTGAAACCCCCAAATCATTGTATTCTGACTTGAGGAACTAGAAAGATGCAGCCTAGATATTTCCTCAAACTGGATAATGGGTGAATTAGCCTCCCTAAAGAAAGGCCCCTAACTTAGATCAGCCACACAGAGATAGTCTTCATTTGTTTTGTTTGTTTGTTTGTTTGTTTGTTTTTTGTTTTTTCAGTTGGAGCCTCATTCTGTTGCCCAGGCTGGAGTGCAGTGGCATGATCTCCGCTGACTGCAACCTCTGCCTCCCAGGTTCAACTGATCCTCCTCCCTCAGCCCCCTAGTATTTGGGATTAAGGCACATGCCACCATGTCCAGCTAATTAGGAGAGATGAAGTTTCACCATGTTGGCCAGGCTGGTCTTGAACTCCTGACCTCAGGTGATCCACCCACCTTGGTCTCCAAAAGTGCTGGGACTACAGGCATGAGGCACTGTGCCTGGCCTATTTCTACTGCTCTATCATTACAACATTGTTTACCAGGCTGGGTACAGATATGTGCAATATATGATGGTGAGTGGATTAAATTACTTAGGGAATGTTTAAAATATAGATCTTTGAGCCTTGTAGAACCAGTAAATGAGAGTGCATGGGATTGGAGCATGGGAATTAACATTTTTAACCGACATCCTAGAAGATTTGAATACACACTAAAGTTTGAGAAGCTCAGGACCAGTTTGTGGTTTAGACATGGTCTATGTAATTAAATGTCAGTCACTCTTCTATGTGGATATTCACTACTTTTTCAGAAACCAAGAACTGAAAGCTGTTTGATATAGCTCCTCTGTTAGCAAACACCAACACTAAGACCCTACTCTCATGAAATATGAAACATAGCTTGACCAACACTGTTCACTCCATTTGATTTCATCTGGCCTCAGCATTCTGGGAAATGAATGCTAAACTATGTCCCTGCTCACATGCTCTATGACCATTCTGGTAAATCCTTCTATCAGTCACTTTTCTGCTATAAAAGATTTAAAAAGTAGCAGGGTGGGTTTTCTGTTCTTCCATAGAAACGTTTCAGCCACTGGCTACCTTTGCTGTAAAGAAAAATATAGTTTCCAAAACATGCTTTGAAATGAACAGTCCATCTAAGCATCCAGTTTAACAAATAAGTAGATGCCTTCTTCATACTTGATATTTTCAGTGCAAAATATAACTGATTATGTTACTTATTACAGGAGAAATTGCTATGATATGATTCATGACTTATTAGGATGATTGAGGTCTATGATTAGTTTTGTTTGCATATTTACCTTAAGGACCTACAGGTTATGTAAGGCATTTGCTTGCTTTGGATACCTCTTTCCACCTTTACCTCACTCCCCAATAATTAATTGGTATGACTACTTTATATAATGAGAAAGGTGTATTTAGGAGAATTTGGCAAAAGAGAGTGACTAAGGCAAGAAAATACATGACAAGACTAGTTTTTAGCAAGATGACAGGTGTAAAATTACAGCTCAGTTTTCATTTTGCCTTAATTATTCCCCATCAAGTGTAATATTCTTTATAAAAATGAAGTATAGAAGCAGCACACATTTTTAAAATGTCAAATTAATCCCAGATGAAGAAAGTGGACTGGAATTTTGTCGCAATAAATAAATCTCAGTTCATCAGACCATACTAATTTCATGCCTGCCTATTGAGACCACTGTTAGATGTAAAGGTAAAATCACCTTTAATAGAAAAGAGAAGGTGTTTATCCAGAAGAACTGGTAAATATGGATTCAACAAACTATGGGTATAAATGTATTCCAAAAATTACAATGCATTAGCAATTATGCAATCCTACATGGAGACCCCAAGAACTTCTTAGAGCATGGTAAGGGTTATAGTGAGCCCACACTGTGTGGCAAAATTGAATAGGACCTGTAACTTTTGGTCTAAATTATTCCAGCTCTCAAGTCTTTTTAATAAGGTTCCCTTATTAAGGGAAAATTAACATTTCTGATTTCATAATTTATTCCTGAAATGGAGGAGCCTGGAGAAAAGAAGTGACAACATTTCGGATAAAGAGAACTTAGGCAAAATTTCACAGAAGGAAGGAGTGTCGTGGATTCAGGGAACATTTAAGAGGCAAGCGTGGCTAAATCAAACGATCTGAGAAAAAAATATATAAATTTTGAAAATATAATCTCTGTCCACTAAATACCTGATATCTGGGGATTTGTATATTCTTAGGGCAAAATGGTTGGCAATGGCAAAGATTGTTTGACATCTCTCTTTTATGTTAACTGTGCAGTTTCAATTCATTTAGGAAAGATCTAAACTAGCTTGTGCCTGGTTACTACTTCTTTCATAAAAAGAAGACTCTTTCTGCCTCAATTTTCTCATTCTGAACTAAGCCATTAGTTAGAAGAAACTAACTCATTTCCTTTTCCTTATTCCCATTTTGAGCATGTATCAGACCTTGACATAGGGATGAATGTGCTGTTTTCAGCTTCATTTTGATAGTAAAGGGATTTGGGCTACTAAGATATTACAATTTTCATAAAGCAAATTTCTCCTTTATGCTGCTCTCATAATTTTGAACCTAATTTGGGGACTCCAGGGGGAACTTGGTAGAAACCATAATTAGAGTTATATCCTTTTGCAAGCTACCTACATTGGGCGATTGTGTGTGTGTGCTTGTGTGTGTGCATATGTGTGTGTGTGTGTGTGTGTGCATGAGAGACAGACAATTCACTCTCATTTGTCTATGTATCTATTCATCCAGAAAGACAGAGTGACAGAGAGCTATGGAGAGATAGAGAGAGAGAGAATTATTTTTAAATTTTCAGCAAGGGGAAATTTGAAGCAAATATATAAAAAAGGAGGTTGCTGCAGATTCTGGCAAGGGGCTGATAGTTGAATTTAAGTTTGGTTAATCTTGGTAATGTTCATAGACTATGGATCTGCATGGTATTACATGTAAACTGCCCCTCCCAATACACACACACACACACATACACACACACACACACACACACACACACACACACACACACACACACACACTCTTCTGCATTCCCAAAATGTGAATTGGAGGAGTACAGCCCATAATTGCTGCAGAGTTGAGGACCATTGCCATTCAGAACTGGGAGGGCTGCAGAAGACCTTTGGAGAAACAAAACCTTTTTTTCATCTCGCCAGTTTTTAAAATTCTTTTCTAAATGTGAAATTTGGGAAAATGTAACATATCAGCTTGATAAGAAATTTTGCGACATCTTAAACATGAATGAGAAGATGGTGCAGATGATGGTGACTGTTTTCATTCAAATAAAGCCAAGGAGACAGATGAAAGGTAAGAGGATTGTAAGTACTGTGTCCCGTTAACAACTGTGATTTCTGTCACTTCTTTCCTACATGTGCAAAGTGATGACAAGTTATTTGCAGATTCCTTGAACTGTGATTTGCTCAAGTTAGGACATGGGGTGTGTGTGTGTATGTGTGTGTGTATGTGTGTGTGTGTATGAAAGAGAGAGAGAAAGGCAGTTGATAAACTAAATTTTTGGGGGACTTAAATATTGTCACTGACTCAGGCAACAATTTCATGATTAGCCATAGAACTCTAACGTCTTGGGGAGGCAAGAGAACACCAGGAGGTGCCTCATGAATGTAAATAATGCAAAAATACATTGGTTTATAAGAAATTCAGAAGTTAGAAATTAGAGGTCGTGCCTAAATTTATGCTATTGTTCCCAAAAAAGTGTCTTACCTCTGATCTGTATTGACAATGCTGTGAACACTGGAGTTAAGAAGATGAAGCTGTGCTGTACATCATTGTGCATGTTAAGAATGGGTTAAAAGAAGATGTGATTAAGGTCATCCTCCTGTTCAAATCACAGTATAATTTTCAACTTCTTATGATCAAAACTTTTAATCTGGCTTCCCTAAATTCAATAGGTTTTACTTTGACAAGCTCCCGACAAACATTTTAAGCCGAAATAATCAGCTCACATGAAGAGTTACATGTGTTTTACATAGGATTGGTGATAGTACTTTTACTGTTGAGTTTGAAATTAAAACAAACAAACAAACCCAGAAAACACTACTATACCCTTCATTTCCTAGATTTATTTTCCATACATTTAAACAGGTTTTCTACTGTAATGAACTTATGAATCTCTAATAACACAATAACTTTTTACTTTTATGTACATTTTCATAACTAAAAAGTCATGATTGAATTCCATATCTGCTTCATATACTTGTCTAATTTAATCCTTCTGATGGCAAAGATACCTGTTAATGTTTTGTAGAAAAAGCAATGAAGACTCAGAGAAGTTTTTTATGATGAAGTTGCTAAAGGTCAAATAAGCTAATGAGCAGTAGATTTCAGAAACTAAAACCCAGGCCATTTGACTCCCAAATCAGGTCTCTCACCTATAAAAACCCAGTTTTAAGGTGATAAAAGTTAAAAGTTAAGTGAAGTTGTCTCTTAGTTTCCATGATGGCTTCAAAAAAACATGCATTTTCGAGATGAATAAAAAGACAACGCTTTTTTGAAATCCTAGTATTGTAGGAATTAAATACTTAAATAACTTTAGTTGATTTTATTTGCTATTGTAGTTGTGTAGCCTTTTTGCTTGCTTCTTATATGTTGGGCTTCATAAAAGGATTTCAATAATATTGACTTTGTATGTGAACTTGAATTTTTGATTATCTCAAATTAATTTTAGGAAGTTGTAAATTGTACTTGCAGATTTTTAGTCTGTGTTCCTGGATGCTTCATTTTCTAATTTTTTTAGGATAAAATCTGATTTGTGAATATTCATTCTCTTTTATATGTAAGTGTGTGAGAGAAAGATGGTAATAAAGTGTGCAGAAGCAATCGGATATATTACTTGGAAAATAAGTCAGCTTTTTGGAGTATTGGTTACATTTATTAATTCTGAAATCAAAGTGTCTATGCAAAATTATAATATTCTGTTTCAAAGTGACTGTGTAATTGTTGATTTTAAATAAGCTTTCTGAAAAAGAAATTTTTTCATCATAATGTTCATATGCTTATAGAATCCTTCAATATACTAAAATATATGACTTCTTACATGACATCCAAATTATTTTCCACTTCACGTAAATTTATGTTTCATGTATTTTCCAAATAGATACAATTATGAGATTTCTGTTGGGGAAGAAGAAAGTATTTTACTCCAGTTTTTTTCTGAATGATTTGTTTTATATTGAAAACAAATCAGCATTTATGCTACCACAGAATTCCATTAAGTTTGAATTGTAATCAGTGCATATGTAGTATTGTTCAAGCTTTGAAATAAAAAACGTGGAAGAGATTTTAATAAATAAAATTATAATATTATGTAGCTTTTTTTTTTTTTTTTTTGAGATGGAGTCTTACTCTGTCACCCAGGCTGGAGTTCAGTGGCATAATGTTGGCTCACTGCAACCTCCGCCTCCCGAGTTCAAATGATTCTTCTACCTCAGCTTCCTGAGTAGCTGGGATTACAGGTGCATGCCACCACACCCGACTAATTTCTGTATTTTTAGTAGACAAGGGGTTTCATCATGTGGGTCAGGCTGGTCTCGAACTCCTGACCTCGTGATCTGCCCACCTCAGCCTCCCAAAGTGTTGGAATTAAATGCGTGAGCCACCGTGCCCAGCCTATGTAGCCTTTTAAGTAAGCTACTTCCCAATGGGACCAATGACTTTAATACATAAATAGCAAAGAAAATCAGTTGTCCCTTTCCTGGCTGTGAGTTTGCCATTTGCCAGCACAATTCTAGTGCCTGTTTGCTTCTGCATCAGAGTTAGTGGGGTTTTTTGTTTGTTTGTTTTTTCATTTCATATGTCTTGTGCTTCATGGAGAGAAAGATGTGTGATTCACTTTCTTAGCAGACCCAGCACCCACCTCTGTTGTTTCTCATCTGCACAGTTGTTATTTCTTACACTCTATGTCTCAAGTTGCTAAACTGAACTGGTTTTGGTGTCAACAGGCCGTGCCTTCAAGTTGTTGTAACAAGAGACTAAGAAGTGGAAAAAAAAAAAAAAAAGTCCATCAAGGTGCTTTTAATTTACATGTCACAAAACTGTTAGTCTGTTTACTCATTTTCCCCTAGCTGAGCTGGTCAATTGCATTAGCATATCTAAGGACTGCTCATGACCTTGTGTATTTATCCATCAATCTATTCACCCATTGATTTATTGGGTTGCTTATTTAATTAATTTAATTAGATATTTATCTGGCTCAATAAAAATATTAGATAAATGACTTTTTAAAAGTTTTAATAATAAAACGTAACCCCCAAAAGGGACAAGAGAAAACTCAAAAGCGAAGCCAACACTAGCAGAAAGACTGTACAAACACCGCAGGGTAAGGCTTTCGGCTGTTGTGAGGCACATATTTGACTCTGATGTAACTAATGGCCAAAGAGAATGTCATAGTTCTAAATAACCAAAAGAAAAAAGTTTCTTGTAGGCTAACCAAAGTTTGTTCTCAGTTAATTTAGGATATTCTTTCATATTACTTTTCTGTATGCTCAGTTGCAGATTTGAAAATCTTGTTTCTATAGATAAACAATATTTGGATGAATTTTATTTTCTGCAAAATCTCACTCTAACAGTAAATTTTAAATTTATAAATATCTTTAAACTCCTTCCTCCTTGTGTTAAAGTCAAGATTTGGAGCCAGGGCTTTCTGAAAGAGTATGGCAATTAAAATTGTCAAGATGTTGCTCTGTACTAGGTACTAGGGATATAAAGATAGATATCTTTGCACTGAAAGAGCTTTTATATATCAGTACAGATTTTCCCATAAGAGTGCTGCTAATGGATGAGTTAGTAGATGGACATGATGTTTTTGTTGTATTGTAATTGTTATTTACTTTTAGAATAACTATGCATTAATTTTTTATTATATAAAGTTTCATTTGAAATCAATTTATGTAAGTAGAATTATGAATTGATTTACAGAAAAAAATTAAGCAAATTACTGTAAAATTTTAGAAGGATATGGCATACGTTTTGAAGGTGGTATAACTAATAGCACAGTTTGAAACATACTCTTCCGGTGGAAGACTGTCAACATGAAAGGCTTATGACTGTGGAGAGGATTTATTGTAATAATGGAGGTGTGGTCTTGATATAACTTTAATGAAAATGCAGGTTTAAAAACTAGTTGTGGTGGAATCAGGGAGGGCCACAGAGAGGAGATATCTGAGCTAGGACTTAAGGGATGAGTAGGAGTTCATCATGTGAAGAGGGGATGGCATTTGCACTGAAAAAAACCGTGATGCTAAAGTGTGAGATATCAAACAGCATCATTTGAAAAACTATGAGTTACTTGGTAAGAATAGAAAGCAAGAGTATGTAGAGAAATAACAGAGGGGCAATAATAATCCAAGTCAACTCTTACTGAAGACTGACTGTGTGCCAGGCACTGTCATATAGACTTCGTGTGTACTACATCCATCTTCCTGGCAGTCGTGTGAAGTTTGTATTTTCAGGCTGCTTCCTTGCCCTCCTCCATGGGATGCTCTTTATATCATAGTTCATGTGAATAGTGTCCCATTGAGTCTCGTGTCTGTGTTTTACAGATGAGAAAACTTCAACCAGGGAAGTTAGATCATTTGCCTAACATCACACAGTTGTCAGTATAAAAGATGGATTGAAATCCAACTCATCTACTTTAGATAGAGGAGAGGTCACCCCCTCCACATGCCCCTCAGAGAGAAACTGGACTTTATCCTGTAGGCCAGTAGTCTCCAACCTTTTTGGCACTAGGGACCAGTTTCATGAAGGACAATTTTTCCACAGAGCAGGATGGGGATGGTTTTGGGATGAAACTGTTCCATCTCAGATCATCAGGCATTAGATTCTCATAAGGAGAATGCAGCCTTGATCCTTCGCATGTGCAGTTCACAACAGGGATCACACTCCTGTGAGAATCTAATGCTGCCCACATCTCACAGGAGGTGGAGCTTAGGCAGTAATGCCTGCTTACCCATCACTCACCTCCTGCTGTGCAGCCAGTTCCCAATAGGCCATGGACTGGTACCAGTCCACAGGCCCAAGGTTGGAGACTGCTGCTGTAGGCAATGGGAGGCTACTGAAATATTATGGGAGAGAAACGATAACAATCAGACTAGTACTTAGAAAACCGCTGTGGCTACAGTGTGTTGGAAAGATCGAAGTGGATTAAGCTTGGAGGCAGGGAGACTAGTCACGTTGGATCAGCCAAGAGCTGATGAAAGGCAAACCAAGATCAACATGACAGCACCGATGTGGAGATTACCGGAATCTACCCTGTCATTAGAATTGGGCTAAACTCTTTATTGCTCTCAGGACTTGAGAGGCCTGACTTTCTGATTCTGTGTCCCCAAGCTGAGCTGTCCCACTAGATCCTGCAATAAGGACAGGAAGCTGTTGATTCAGTCTTATTACAAGCCACTGACTTGTTCTGTTTTTTCTTGGTTGACTCTCAGTAACACACATCGGCCCTTCTCTAGCACCAGGTTTTTTCTTCTTTCTTTCTCTAATTACCTGTAGTCTTACTCCCAATCATCTTAGCTCCTGATACAGGCATAAACTGCCATTTGGAATGGAATCCAAAGCTTTTGGATGGTGTGTTGATATAAAAGACATCTTTTCTTGCTTGTTCATTTTAGTGATGTCTTGAAATCTGTTTTAATATTTCTAAAACATTCATTAATCTCAGAATTGGTTCTCAAAGAGTAGCTCATGGACCATCTGCATGAAAATCAGCTGAAGGCTCAAACTGTGCAGATTGCAGGGCCCCACCCACAAACTTCTGGAATGAGAGTCCTAGGAGGTGAGCTAGAGCTATTTACCTGGTACTTCCAGTTACTTCTGATGCTGACAATCAACAGACCCCACTTTGAGAAATTCTAATCAAGGAATTAGCAATACGGAAATTATATTTTGATTGAATAATTCATTCTCTTTTCTCTAACTCTGTCTTACTCTGTGTAGCTCACATTTTCTCTTGAGGAAGAAATAGAGAATGCATTAGGTCTACTTGTTTAAGCAGCCTCCAGGAGTAATCAGACTAGAACTCATGGATAATAACATGTCTGTACAGGAAGAAAGTGCAAAGGGTGTGTTGAGTTCTGAATTGTGTATGAACCCAATCTGTAATAGAAAAAAAAAAAAGATTAGTGTTTAACAATCACTGTGGTCATCACACCACAAAATCCTAAACCTCTTTATCTTTTATCATCATCTGGTCATTGATGATAATAAGGTTGTTTCCATATTCTTGTTTGATCCAAACTCCTGCCCTCCTCCAATCTCACAAAGGGTGGAGAGGGCAGAGCAGTGATTTTAGGGAAAGTTGCTCATGTGAAGGTATCTCAGAGGCACTTGACTCAAAACTGTCAAAGTGGGGTGTTTCAGGAAGCTGCTAGCTGTTCTGCACTGTAGGAATAGTGCTAGAGAAATCATGTGCACTGTGGAATTTTGTCAAACAAGCAAGGACACCAGAACAGAGAAGGAAAACCCTCTCCTCCTGTAGTTCCTCTCTAGCACCCTTTACTGACCAAACCAACATCCTAACATCCAGCCAGCAAAGAACCAACAGTGAAAGGTACAAGCTCCATTTTCACAGAGCAGCAAAGAAGGATGAGATGGAGTTCAGAGTCAATAAACTGATGACCAGCAAACACATGATGCTTTTAAAAATATATAGGTTTAATATTTATAACTTGTTGCACTATCTTTTGTTAATGTATTTCTTTGGTTATCTTTTTTTCTCTCACCTGCTCACCTGGACTTCCAGAAAGTATATTATTATGTCAGATTCACAACTATAATCCACTGGGATATTTTAATTTTGAATTGTGATTAATTATGAATTAATTTTAGCAGATGTGATAATTTTGACATATTCAGATTTTTCAAACAAATCTGCAACATACCTCTTGAAGAATTATTGTATATTTTAATAAACTTTTAAAAGTTATTTGTTTATTTTGTTTTAGACAAAGTCTCACTCTGTTGCCCAAGCAGGAGTGTGTGTAGTGGCATGATCTCGGCTCACTGCAACCTCCACCTCCCAGGTTCAAGTGACTCTCCTGCCTCAGCCTCCTGAGTAGCTGGGACTACAGGCACGTGCCACCATGCCAGGCTAATTTTTGTATTTTTAGTAGAGACAGGGTTTCACTATGTTGGCCAGACTGGTCTCGAACTCCTGACCTTGTGATCCACCCACCTCAGCCTCCCAAAGTGCTAGGATTACAGGTGTGAGCCACCGTACACAGCACCTTAATAGGGATTTTTATATAAACTTTCAGATTTCTAGTTAAGGCTATTTCTAAATAAAGTAAACTTTGTTATTAATGTTATTGGTAGTGCAGTCTTACATTAGATCTTTTTTTCATTAGATTTTCCATTTGACTCTCATTGGTATTTAGAAAGTTATAATCAATCCTTATAACGTCTAATAAATTTTGAGTTAATTATCCTGGATTTATATAGCCAACACTAACACTCATGTTGATTAAATGTGATTTAATAATACTTGTCTTCTCATAAATCTTCTAACATTGAGACAGTTAAAAGAATGACATTACTCAGCTCTGGGTCAGATTCCTAGTGTGCTCACTGACAAGGTGTTTGATGACCTGGACCAATTTGCTGAGTTTCCATGTGATTAAATCTGAAACTGGGGACTCATCCTCTCTACCACATAAAATTGTTATGAGGATTAAAGGAGATAATGATTATAAAATTCTTCAAACAGAGCTCATAATAAATATTTGCTTTAAAACTGTAATATGATGGAAAGTGAAAACCTTTTCTGTTATCTTTATATTTGGTCTCTAGCCCCAGATAATGGTGCTTGAGCCACCAGACAATCCCCCTAGAGCTTGAGGTTGCCTAAGTGATATTTGAACTCTCATTCACCCTATTAAAGAGAAGCCAAATGTCTTTGTGGAATGGAATTTCTTATTATGGTAGGGAGTCTTAGATCTACTGAGGCAGACCCTTGGCCTTTCTCCTGCCCTCTGTAGATTGGAAAGATGTGCTCTGTTCATGTGAAAGAAACACTTTTCAAGAGGTCTTCTCAAACATACCAAGTTGTCTGCTAGATGGACAGACAGGACTCTTGTTGCTTTTCCAGAAACTTTGCAAGTAGCAGAAACTCAAAGGCTAATCCAGTGTATTAGAATGGAATGTAAAGACACAATTTTAGGAGAGCCTTAAAAATGTTTGTAGGAGTTTATGTGGTACAAATGCATGTAACCATAGACTGGTCATGCTTTTATTCTAGAGAATTGTGAAGATGGATGTCTGTCTAGAGCTTCTTGTGATGGGGAGCAGGATAGAGAGGGAATGCAGTAGCTGAAGTTCCTTGCATTTGATGCAGCTTGGATGTATGTATTTCCTGTTGGTCTAGTGGATGTCTTAGAAGACAGTCACAACAAACCTAATGATACTTCAACTAAGAGGGCTGTCTACCAGGCAAAGAAGCCCCAGTGTTTAGAGGCTGTAGGGTAAATTGAATTCACAAGTGGTGCACTAGCTGTGACTAGAGGTCAGCCCAGAAGTGTACAACCTACGTCAGAGAAGAATGCACTACAGATGGTCCCGTGGGGACTCCATTTATGTCCCGAGAGAGCCAGCATTTGGATTCCTGACCTAAAGGGAAATCCAAAGACAAGAGAAAACTATAAGGCATGACACATAACAAAAACCCTGTTGCCTGCTTTTTCTCTTATAAACTCCTCTCCTGTCCAGATTTTGGAAGCAGCAGAGCAAGTGATAAGGAAACAAAATGAGAGAAGAGTAAAGAGTGGTTTTCTCTACTCCACCGTAGCTCTACAAGTCTAGAATAGGCCTGAATAGAAACTGCAGGGGAGACATTTGCATTAGAGAATGAAGTGTTTATTAGACTGTATTGCATGGCTTCATGCAATACAGGAAATGGTGACATAGATACTGAAATGAGACTCTTTCTTAAAACATAACTGGCTCTGTAGTTTGAGATTTGCACAAGAGATTATCCAGAGTTGGGGAAGAAATATTCTACAAAGCATTTTAAAGTTAGCAGTTAAGAAAATAAATATTTTCCTGTTATGCCTCAAGAAGTTAAGGCATTCAATCAACTAGTCATACGTATATTCACTCAACACTGTGAACTAACAAAACAAAATCATGGCAAAACAGCCAATAATGCATAACCAATAATGATATGTGGGCTGAATGCCATGGCTCATGCTTGTAATCCCAGCACTTTGAGATGCCAGGGCAGGAGGATCACTTGAGGCCAGGAGTTTGAGAGCATCTTGGGCAACATAGAGAGACCCTATCTCTACAAAAAATATAAATTAAATAAAAAATTAGACAGATATGGTGACACATGCCTGTACTTCTAGCTACTGGGGAGGCTGAGTTGAGAGGATCACTTGAGTCCAGGAGTTCAAGGCTGCAGTGAGCTATTATCATGCCACTGCACTCCAACCTGGGCAGCAGAGTGAGACTCTCTCTCTCTCTCTCTCTCTCTCTCTCTCAAAAAAAGTAGATGTATATCTACTCAAGGAAATCCTTAAGGAATGAGTTAGTAAAATGACTTGTATCAATGATATACTTTATTTACTGATATTTACAGTTCACTCCTTTTTGTTTCATATGACCATCTACATGGATTTCCACTGTAAAACAAACCTTTTCTCAGATACTCAGTTTAAAATCACAATTAGTTGGATACAGTAGATAATCTATCTTTGGAGGTAAAATGGCCACTTCTAAGATCCTGTGCCAGGGAATTGGAAAACATGAAATTTTATCCAGTGAGTCTGTGACTCTCCCAACATACATCAGCTTTATTCTTTTTGTTTAGTAAGTTATTGCTCTGCATCTAAGATATTCCCCTGAATTTTTCATTTTTAAGTTGCTGGCAGTTTAATTATGATTATTTTATTTAGACTAGCACCCAAACCTATGGAAAATGATTCTTATCACATTAGTTGAGGCCAACACTGATATAACAAACCTTAAAATGTAGATGTCTTGTCAGGACAAAAAGTGTTCTGGTAAGCATACAATTTTATTTCCAATGTCATTTCAGGCCAGATATGGTGGCTTACGCCTGTAATCCCAGCACTTTAGGAGGTCAAAGCAGGAGGATCACTTGAGCCCAGGAGTTCGAGACCAGCCTGGTCAACCTAGCCAGACCTTGTCTTTAATAAAAATAAAAAAATTAGCCCATCATGGTAGCACACACTTGTAGTTCCACCTACTTGAGAGGCTGAGGCAGAAGGATCACTTGAACCCAGAAGATCAAGGCTGCAGTGAACTATGATCATACCATTGAACTCCTGCCTGGGCAACAGAGAGATCTTGTCTCAAACAAACAAACAAACAAAAAGCAAGTGGCATTTCAGAGACCCAGTTCTAGGGATCTAGGGCTCTGCAGTCTTCCTCACACGCCTTTCAAAGTTGTTGGCAAAGGCAAAAAACTCATGAAGGATCATCCATGGAAGTTTTCATGGGCCAGAAACTTCCACCAGAGTCCATGGGTCATTTATTTATTCACAAGACCATACCTACTGCAAGGGTGCCTGTGATGTGTTGTCTTGACATGTTCTTAGGAGGGAGAACAGAGGAGATTGGTCACTAGTTGGCCAATCTCTGTCCCATCTGGCGTATTCTACCTGTATGCAAACTGTCGTTCCTATAATCATGCTTTAAAAAAAAAATTGTATAAGCCACATTTTACTTTAAAGTGGGGAGTGATGTGGAGATTTCCTGTTCCCTTTCCAGATCTTTGCACCTGCCGTTCTTTATGCTTTGAATAATCTTCCTATAGAACCTGAGGTCTCCACTTGTTACCTTCTCAAAGAGGACGTTTCTTAAATTCCAAGTTGAGCAACCTGGCCACCCACTCAGACACACACTAACATACTCTCTACTTTTCCTGCATCCTCTATGCATCTGTAAAGCGTCATGGGAAACTCATGATAAATGCCAGTTCCTTTCATTTGCATCAAGCTGTACTAAGCCTTAATTTCTGTCCAAGGCTAAAGAAATGTTTTGGGTTAAGTAAAAACCTTTTGTTACAAAGAGTTTTTTAGATATTAAATGAAAAGTGTGCACTTCTGGGCTTTTTGTGGTTTGACAGAATGACTTGTTAAATGGATTTGATTCAGTTGTTAGAAATTTTATTTCCTAAATGAGTTCGTATTTCTAATGATTCCTGAATTACATTTGTAGTGTGTTTTTTGTTGGTGGTTGTTTGTTGTAGTTTTTCCTTCAGTCTTACTACCTTGGAAGTATTTTTAGAAGTCTCTTGTTAAGAGAGAAAAACCTTAATGTATGGGTGTTTTGGGTTGAGAATGCAGTGGGGTTATGAGAAGGAAAGGAACAGAGATTTCTGTGCTCCCTGAAAGTAAGTAAATATGTTGCACTAGGTGATTTCTCCCTTATCAAATTCAAGTGCTTCTATTCAGATGTATCTTTCTTCAAATAAGAAAAGTAGTTGAATTAATGTTAGCCCATTTTTACAGATAAGTTGACAGAAGCCCAAGGAACTAAATGACTTTCCCAATGTTCTCAACCTGTAAGTTTATGAAAATGAATATACCTCAAACTTATCTGTTAAAATTATGCATGAAATGTATAACTTCAACGATTATCTGCATAATATTATGAGTATACTTCAAAGAAAAAACTAAAAAGAACGCTTTCCACATATCCTCTGTTCTCAAAATTCTTCTGTAGTATTATGCAAAAGGTAAATTAACTGTTCGGAAATAAATTGTAGTCAGCCAAGAAATTGAAACTCTCACCAAAGTTATCAAAGTTCACTTTTTCTTCAAATCAAGAACTTTGGGATATCATATCATACTTTTTCTTCAAATCAAGACTTCACTAAGTCTGGAAGGATGTGTCAAATCTGTGTTTATATCAGTTCATTCTATGAGCAGTTTGGGATTAAAGACTCCCAGTGATTAAAAAAAAAAAAAATTGTCCGTGTTCTGAGTCTAACTAATGGCATATTTTATTTAGAGGACAAACCCAGGATATCTACCCTCCAGTCCTTTGCATCACTAAAACAATTTCCAAAGATGGAACTGTCTGCAGAAAAGAGTAACACAATTAAATGTATTATTGATGCATCAGGCAGAAATTAGAACACAACTCAAATGCATAACGATATAATTTCTTAGCTGTACCACCCTGAAAAATAAAGGTATAAGATGCTAGTGAGCTATTTATGATGGGACTGCAGAATAATAAGATTAATGAAATGACCTCATGTAATTTATTTGCATCACAGGTTTTAGTCACTGAATACTTATGATTGCAGCAATAAAGGTTTTTTGAAAAGTCATTGGAAAACTCAGCATGGCAAGGGCCTACTTCCTAATCAATTGGAAGGGTATTGATTTAGTGCTGGAAGGATTTTTTTTTTTTAACTCTGTGTTCATAAACTGAGTGTTTATGTGGCTGGGATTCTCTCTTTTTCTTTCTTTATTTTACTCAATACAAAAGTACTGAGTTATCCCTCATTGCCAAGCACAGTGCTAGGTGCTGATGATCAAAAGAAACTAAGTTACAGTCCTTGATCCTCTAGACCTCACTCTAGCTCACAGACATATGCAAATGCTATTTAATGAAAACTATCATATGAACATTCTATTGTGCTGTGTCTAAAAGGCTATCTCAGAAGGCTTCTTGAGGGAGACAGCTTTGTGTTGGATCCTAAAAAACATTCAATGCTTAACTTTAGCTAAATCCTCTTAAATTATTTTCTTATAAACCTTAATTCATACATGCTTAGACATTTCCTCACAGGATCCTGTAAAATCCCTGAGGTGAAGTGCTGACAAGACCTTATGCCTGAATACCATCAAACTTTTCCTTGGCGTGGATATCTGGATATTGATATCTCAACCCTTCAACCCTTTTTTATTTTCAGTAGATCTCTTTGCCTCTGACAGTTTGATTAATCATTAGGAATTTTACTTTTCTCTGATTTCTGGAATCTGTGTCCCTGGTATGGATTCATTTACCCACTGCCAACACTGATGCTTTTTTGTCTTAATTCCTGCTTCCCATGTGATTGTGACATATTAGTTTTATTTTTCTATTATAGTTTACTTAATCTGAATATCCTAAATTTAAGTATCTTTTTCCATATTCTTTATCAGGCTTATTGAATTTATACCTGGCTTAAAATAGAGCTTTTTTAAAACCATATGCATATTCTTTAATTTTGTCACATTTCATTTGCCTTGGCATTATCTTTCCTCTTTTTCCTACAAAATTTCTCCCAGGCTTAAGAAAATTCAAAGTTAGAAATAAAAGTTTGGAAATAATTTAAAAATAGTAGTTTTAAAATCAATTGAGTTCTTATTCATGGGGACACAGTTAATGATTCTGTTGCTGCTATAGATGTATATTGGAATTGAACAATTAAATAAATAGATGATGAATATGGGAGCCACATTTATCACAGTTGGAGTGGGAGGTTATGGATAAGCAAAGGGATAAGGTTAGAATGATCTGTTTGGTAAAGTATTAGAGTCAGATAAATCAGTAAGAATTCATGCTTCGCTTAATATAGGTACAGATAGGTACATATAGAAATATCCACAGATATGGGTAAATGCATATACATGGGTTAGTATGCAGATGTATGTTCTCTTTCTGTGTCAATTGAGAAGGCCTAGAAGCAAGAATACTCCAGTAGCAATGAGAACACATCTAGTGCACAGATTTTGGTTTCTAATACCATTTTTCAATCAAAGGAACCAGGACTCCTTGGAGAAATGGTTGATTCTAGAACTAGGGAAGAACATAAGCAAGTTGAACATTAATCATTATATAGTACCAAAAAGTAAGGAAGTGTTAAATAAATAAATAAAAAGCTAAAAAGTCTACAATGATGCCAAAAGGACAGAAGAGCCAAGTGAATGAGCTCCTAATGACCAAAGGTGGGATAATTTGCACAATGAAATAAGCTATGTGGTATTATATTACAACCCAAAATATTAAAAATCTGAGTCTATACTGAAATAAATTATGGAATAAATAAATTGGCAAGAATTGGTAAGTCTCTATGCAGAAGAATTCCAAATAATTTCTGTAGGTATCTGATTTTGCAGACTTTCTGATAATGTGGATTTCCTAACTTCATAGAGATGGAACATTGCTCCCCATTCCTTAAATGTGTACTGCATATAGGGACTTCCTTCCAAAGGGTGCACTATGGAAAAGGGGGATACAAAAGAATGACTTTATAGTGGACAAACATGGCAAACACTACCCCAGACAGGAAATCCAGGTCAACATCAGCAGTGATGTCATGTTGATAAGATGTGTCCTTGACATCATGGGATGTAAATGGCACTTTTCTTCTGCATTCATCATCCCAAAAACATATGACCCTATTCTAATCATGAGAAAAATATATGACAAATGCTAATTAAAGGACATTGTACAAGATATCTGACCTGTACTCCTCAAAACGAATGAGGTATCAAAAAACAAAGGAAGTCTGAGAAAGCTAACAGCCAAGAAGAGCTTAAGGAGACATGACAACTAAATGCAATGTGGTATCTTAGATGGGATCCTGGAACAGAAAAGGGATTAAGAGAAAAAGTTACTAAATATAAACAAAACATGAGGCTGGACACAGAGGCTCACACTTATAATCCCAGCACTTTGGGAGGCCGATGTGGGTGGATCACTTGAGCTCAGGAGTTTGAGACCAGCTTGGGCAATATGGTGAAACCCCGTATCTACCAAAACTAAAAAAAATAAAATAAAAAAATTAGCCAGGTGTGATGGTGCACACCTGTAGTCCCAGCTACTCAGGAGGTTGAGGATCACTTGAGCCCAGGAGATGGAGGTTGCAGTGAGCCAAGATCATGCCACTGCACTCCAGCCTGGGCGACAGAGCAAAACCCCATCAAAAATAGGTAATAAATATGTGTCAATATTGTAATGAAGGTGCCATAGCAATATAAAATGTTAACAAGAAGGGAAATTACATACAGCATGTATGGGAACTCTGTACTATCCTAGCAATTTTTATAGAAACATAAAACTGTTCTAAAATTTATCAAAACTTAAAAAATAAATCACATAGTTGATAGGGAATGACACAGTGGAAGGAAAATTACCTTTGCCATTTTCTTTTAATATTCTTTAGCTTTCAGTCAATAATTAGGGAAGGCTAGAATTAGGCAAAATGAGACTATGAGCAAAACTCACATTTTTACTGATGATTCTTCAGAGGAATCCTTCCATTTCCTTTGATTTTGGAGATAGATAATATACTGAAACCACCTAAACTACATTACTTATTTCTTATCTTCTAGGTTCAAGGTATCTCACATATTTATAAATTCAGCTTTTATCTCAGAAGTTGCTTTTGAGTTGTGGAATTATTAAGTCTGTGTCCCAATCCAAGCCCAAAGCATACTTCTAAGGCTCTTTGTTGCCTGAAGCTCTCATCCAAAAAAAAACTGAACAATTCACTGAAAAAAAAAGGAAGGCAACACATATCAGGTCAGTCCCCTGCAGTATCACCTAGCAAGATTCTTTGTAATGATCAAAAAGTATCAGAGCACATTTTCTTTAAAGTAAATAAATGCAGCTTACTTTCCGCTGCTGTGTTTCCAGGAAGTAGTCCTGAGATAGTCTGCTGGGTGAGGCACCGCCATGGGAAACATCGAGGTTGATTTTTCTAAAATTCTTCTCATGAGCTTCCTTCCTATGCTGCAAAAGAAAAACAATCATGTCAAAACCAAATCCCAGGCCTGGAGAGCTGTGGGAAGCAGCAGTGAACTTTTCCTCAAAACTAGTGATTAAAGATGGGCCTGAACCAGGCTTTCCTGTTTGCTGCTTCATCCCTCCTTGGTGAAGTGACGACTTTGTGACAGTCATTTATTAGACATTAGAGATTCAGTCATAAGCCTAACTCAATCCTTGCTTTCAAACAGGTGGCAGATAGATGAGAAATGTGATAAACAATGACAAATACAATATTGTGTTAAACACCACAGATACAAGTTGTGCACCTTGGACCCTAGAAATTTACAGCAAGGATTTCATGATTCTGCTGGGGCTGGAGGCGGAAGTTTCATAGAGGATATGATGTGGCTTTTAAGCTGAGACTTGAATGATGAATGACAGCTTGAAGTGCTGCAAAAGTGACAAGGGTATTCCTAGCTGAAGTGGCAGAATATGCCAGAGCATAAAATTGTGAGATGATTTACAGTTGAGATTGGATTAGGGCAACTGCAACTTGCAATTTCAATTAGCAAAATATTATCTGAATATAAGGCACATGTATGCTGTGGCATGGATGGGAGTAGGGAGTAGGAGGGGCTAGCAGGAGATAAATTTAGAGACATAGACAAGAGCCAGGTTTAAGAGATCATTCTAGGTCATGTTAAGAATTTTGGACATTAGGTAGTGAGTAGTAATTGAACGGTTATAAATGGAGTAACTGTTAGCATTTAATACTTTTTAAAAACAGAGTAGTATAATTACATTACTTGTTAACGCTTTTATTTGCACTGCCACAAAACTTAATGTTGCAGTATTTATCTATAATGTTTAGTAATGTGAGCTGATGGGGGTGTTGTGCTAACTGTAAAGATTTTAGAGCTGAGATTGCCTCCTTGCTAATTCATGTGTGAAGTGACAACTATGAGTGCATTCTATTCTTCTCTGCCCTCCAGTAAAAGTTTAACAATATCACCAAATGGGAGCAAAGAAAATCAATATCTTGCAAATTGCCATTCAGTAGAATATCTCTCTGGACCTTGTATTTATCCAACGAAAAATTATTCCATACCATGTATGTGACCTATGCTGGAAAACAGTTATGCAAAGACAAATAAGAAGAGTTCCTGCCCTCAAGTAGCCTGCAATCTGGTGAAAGAGTCAGATGAGTAAATAAGCAAGATAAAATGTAAAAGTTCCTGTGAGAGTAGTTTGTGGAAGGAACAATGGGCCATTGGAGAAAAAATAGGTCAGTTTTACCTTGCTGTAAGTGCCAAGTTGGGCCAGGACAGACTTTCTAGAGAAAGTGGCCCTTGGATTTTCTTGAATGCTAAACACATAAACAATGAGGTAGATAAGTGAGGGCATTTCTGTAGGAGCTGTAGTGTATTAAGGACACAGGTGAGGAAGACCTTCATGAGTTTAGGAACCCTAGAAAGAAAGCTGCTGAGTTCAGTTGTGCAGCTCGTATGCAGTACCGTCTTAGAGGCTCAGCTCACACCAAAGCATCAAAGGCTGCAGGAATGACCCCCGACCAAACAACCCTCAGGCCCTCCTCACAGATGTCAGGTTGTACAGTGTATGCTATAACCTATACAATGTTATATGACACTTCTGCATATTATTTTATTCATGGTGATCCATGTAATGAGTTATGGAATTAACTGTGCAATGAGAATAACACTACCTATCTTATAATTTTTTTTTAAGATGGAATTTCACTCTTATCACCCAGACTGGAGTGCAATGGCGTGGTCACACCTCACTGCAATCTCTGCCTCCCAGGTTCAATCGATTCTCCTGCCTCAGCCTCCTGAGTAACTGGGATTACAGGCACATGTCACCACACCCGGCTAATTTTTTGTATTTTTACTAGAGATGGGATTTCACCATGTTAGCCAGACTGGTCTTGAACTCCTGACCTCGGGCGATCTGCCCACCTCAACCTCCCAAAATGTTGGGATTACAGGCGTGAGCCACCACACCCGGCCCCTTTCTCATAAATTGGGGTGAGAATTGAATTCAATATACATAAGCTTTATTATAAATGCGATCCAAATTTATTAGTCCATTATCACGTTGCTGCAAAGAAATACCTGCGACTGTGTAATCTATGAAGAAAAAAGGTTTAATCAGCTCATGGTTCTGCAGGCTGTACAGGAAGCATGATGTTGGCATCGACTCAGCTTCCCGAGAGGCCTCAGGAAACTTTCAATCATGGCGGAAGATGAAGAGGAAGCAGGCAAGTCTTACATGGCCAGAGCAGGAGGAAGAGAGAGACGGGGGAGGTACCACACACTTTTTTATTTTTATTTTTATTTTTGAGACAGAGTCTCACTCCGTCACCCACGCTGGAGTGCAGTGGTGTGATCTCGGCTCACTGCAACCTCCGCCTCCCAGGTTCAAGCAATTTTCCTGCCTCAGCCTCCCAAGTAGCTGGGATTACAGGTGCGTGCCACCATGCCTGGCTAATTTTTTTTGTATTTGTATTTTTAGTCGAGATGGGGTTTCCCCATCTTAGCCAGGATTGTCTCCGTCTTCTGACCTCATGATCTGCCCACTTCAGCCTCCCAAAGTGCTGGGATTACAGGCGTGAGCAACCATGCCCGATCCACACACTTTTAACCAGATCTCATGAGAACTCTACCCTGAGAACAGCACTAGAGGGATGGTACTAAACCATTGGAAACTCCCCTCATGATTCACTCACCTCCCACCCGGCCCCACCTCCAGCATCAGGGACTACATTTCAACCTGAGATTTAGGTGGGGACACAGATCCAAACCATATTAACAAACATCAGTTCTTATTATTAATTCAATGAAAAATGTGAAACATTTTATGTCATCAAATTAAACCTTTTATTTCATAAATGTGTGACTTTTAGATTTAGGCTTTATCACCCTAGTATTATAAATGTAATTTCCTACATTTCTCACATTATTTTTTCACGTTTACTTCTAATCCATCTGAGATGGGGCATAAACAGATAGGCATGCAAAGAAAAGTGAGGTAAGGCTTTGTTATTTCAGTGAGCCACAAGTGGCCCCATATAGTGGACCTGACGTGTGTTTTTTCCTTCTTCACAGTAGGCTGGAATCCATTAGCCCAGAAGCCCACCAGTGCCAAGCTCAAATTTTTAACACATCCAGTTGTTTTAGAAGTAACCTCATTAAGCACATGTTTGGCCACGTAGAGCCTGCCTGTTCTGTATATCACACGAAACTGCACCAAACATCTGTTAGACATGGATAAGATAAACTCCAGGGCTATAAAAGATCCCAAGCCACTATGACCCTTCAGAATTCTCTGACCCAGAGAGTCCCCACCATCATGTATTTAGTTAAGCCCCCTCTCTGGTCCTGGAAGGGTCTCCTCCAGGCGTCCCCTTTCCTTCGTTTCTGTTTCAGACAGTGATTCCTGCAGCACTGCCTCTGAAAGTTCTCATGTTGTGAGGGACTCACCTTTTCCTGCAAACCTGTCAAAGCGCTGCTCAGATAGACATTATTTTGTTCTATTACTACCTTGTGGTCATATCTTTTTCCTTGTTGAGTCCCCCAAAACCCTTGAACTCACTGCAGGATTTGTTTTTAAATTTCATTTGAATAGCCAGTTTTTCTTGGGGCACTTATTGAGTAGTTTCTACTTCCTGTAGTAATTTCAACTTTCCAAATAACCATTGTGTTATTTAGGAACTCTCTAGCCTGTTCCAGTAATTGAATTATCTACAGCAATATCAGTGCGTAACTACGGTTTTGATATCTGGCAGTCCTGGTCTCCTTTCATATTTCTGTTTAATTTCTTTTGCTTTTCTCCTGCCTTTATTCTGTCACCCTGTTTTAAGTGGCCATGCCGTATGTAATAAAAGAACATCCTTTGGGATATTTTTGGCACTGTGAAATATTTATAATTTTTTTGGATGAAGAAGTAACTCACATCTCTACAATACTGAATATCCTGAAGCAAGAATATTTATGTATTTTCATTTATTTAGGTTTTCTTTTATTTTCCCCATTTATGCTTTACAGTTTTGACATATGAGTCTTTAATAATTTTAACTAGACTTATTCCTATATGTTTTATAGATTTTGCCATTATTGTAAACTGAATATTTGGTATATTTTCTGTATGGTTATTGCTGAAGTATACAAAGTTACAGATTCTCAATGATTATTTTGTGCCTTACCACTTTATTCAACTTTCTCATTGGTTCTAAATTTTACATTTGCTTTGCTTGATGCAAGTGAGTATTTTAGTCATATTAGTGAAACTGACTGCTTCTCATGAATCATCATTATAAAGTATGATGTTTTCATAAGGCTCTCTTAATTACTCTTTATCAAGTTAAGGAGATTCCTTATAAGCCTACTATAATTTGTTCTGTTTGTCTATTGACAAAAGATTTGTGTTTTCACTTTTTTGTTATTGTGGTTGTAACTAGTCTTATCTGTTTTGTTTGTTTGTTTTATAGTATCAAAGTTAGGATTAGTTTATACAATTAAATGAATTGGGAATCTGTTCATCTTTCTGTTTGTTCAATAATGTAAGAAACAGCTAGTTTTTGGAAATTTGGTTTCAGGGTTTATCATAAAACAATTTTATTTGACTTTTTATGATGCAATAGGTTATGAATATATGACTAGTTTTAAAATTTATTTTACAGTATTTAATCTATGTAGGTTTACTAAACTTCTGAGTCAATCTGATCATTTTAAATTTTCCTATGAAATCATTCATCTGTGTTTTCGAATTTAAACTTTTAAATTTATATATTATTATAAACATAAAAAATCTCTTTTGCGTCTAAGTTCTAACATACAATCATATTCCTAATATTATTTATCTGAGTTTCTCATTCCTAATATTCTCATTTCTTAAATTATTCTCATGCCTAAAACTATTCATTTTTGTTATTGATAATTTCAAATACCTGGCTTTTTAAATTGTTGAACTTTTCTGAGTTTTATTGTATATTTTACTAATTTGTATCTTTAAAAATTTTATTTATTTTGTACATATTTTCTCTGCTATTTATTTGAAGAGTTTGGTTTATTTGCAATGTTTTTTTTCCCTAAGAATACGTGTGAAACTATGTTTCACTGTGGAATAATTGCCAACCATTTAATGCTTTTTTATTTTACCTGATTTTTATTTTGTATAATAATGATGTTGAGATTATCTGTATGTGTGTGTATGTGCATGTTGTAAAGAGCAACCTTATACTGTACTTGTAAACTGGCCCAGGCACTATCTTTCTTCTTGAAGCCAACCTTTGTTCATGTGGTCCTCTCTCCTTAAACCATACAGCTTTCTAGCATTAATCATGCCATGTACACTCCTTTAGCATGTATGTCTCATTTAATGTGAGCTTTGCTATTAGAGAATAAAAACTACATCACATATTCACTTTCCCACAGAGTTATGCAAATGGCCAGTGCTCAATAAATTGTTTTTAGCTTTCCTCATTATTTATTACATTTTATACCTTATTTTAAAATATTTTCCATTTTGCTTTATGTTTTCTTCTTTTTGGGCAGCAGCAGGATGAGACTAGACAATCCAAAGTACAAGGAGTTGGTGATAGTAGGTGTCTTCTGGTAGGCTTATGCCCTGCAGATACTGGGCTGGCCCACATTTTGGTTTGCTTTGAATCACAAAAGCTTACATGTAAGCCCAGAGGTCTAGCTGAACAGTTTGTACAGACAAATGATAAGAGACCTTAAAGTCCGCCTACTGAATCTGAAAAAAGTGATTGGCATGTTATAGTCTGTATGTATTTGTGGAAATGATGAAGTAATAAAAGGATTCTCTACCCTTCATTTTAAAATTAGAAAACTGAGCAAGGTAAGTGAATATGTTGGAATTTTAACCCAAGTTACCTAGCTCTGAAATCCAGTTCTCTTTTCTGTATATGATATTGCCATCCAGATAATCAAATTGTAAAGAACATACTAGCAAAAACCTTTCCGTCGGAATTGTATAAGGGATACAGATTGAATCTATAAATCCTATAATCACACTAGCAAGATCAGAAATCTATTCTGAAATTTATACTGCTTACCATTAGTGCATTCCCTGTCTTGCTTTCTCTTGGAACTTTCCTAATCTAAAAGGGAACGAGAGATTATCAAAACCAAGGTCAATCACTGAATCAATGTCTTATGGGGAAAATACTTCCTATGAGGGCCAAAATAACTGTAACATTTGGAGTCAGAATGGTTGCCATCTGGGGAGCCCCAAAACTTTTTCTTCAGCACTTCTTCAACAATTTGGAAAACATCTTCTTGATGCTAAACATTTGTTGTGCTTCAGTTTTGTTTTGTTAGTCCCCCCCGCCATTAAAAAAAGCCTTATTGCCTTATAGATAATTGTGGGTTTTGCATGATATAGAATGTGTAGTATTATGACTTTAGAAGGAACTAAGGAAAATTTTTAGAGTTCAAAAGGCCCAAGTCCCAGGTTAAAGGAGGACATGAAATCTCCATTGAGACAAATGCTACCTAAGAAATTACAGATAAATAAATAAATATTTAAATAAATAGTAAAAGCAACCTAGGGTTCTGTATCTTTCAGTGTTAATTTGAAATTGTTCAACATTGGGAAATTAACCAGATTAAGAAAGGAAAACTGCAAAACATATCAAATAGAAGTAAAGATTAAAACAAATAAAATGCAATATACAAAAAGAACAACAAAGGTTAGTCCAATAAATAAGAACAGAATACTTGTTGAAAGGTAGGAGGATATATTGAGAGGTGGATACTAACAGTCTAGAGACATTGAAGACAGACATTTGTTCATGGGTTTGTTTTATAACAACGTTTCAATAAGAGAAAAATAAGAGAATAAAAGGTGAATGAAAGTTATAATAAATCAGCAAGAAAATACCACCAGGCTTGTATTCCTTTGACTAAAACACCCTACTGTTATTCTGACACTTGGGGAATGCTTCAGGCTGGCTTGGAGCTGGGAGAATACGTCCCCAGTGGGACTTGCTCTTGCAGAAAATTACACACCTTCTGTACATGGTGCACTCATAAGAAATTAATTATAACACCCATTCATAAATATTTTGAGAGAGCCTGGTGAGAACTAGCATAATGATTATTCAAGTAGCACATCTTCATTTATTGCTCTCTTAAATGAAAAAGTTTGGAGAGTGAAGGAAAGTTATGTATATGTTCACCTTTGTCCATGTCAAGGCTACTGATTTTGCCCCCATGATACACTTATTAGTAAGCTGTGGAGTTGTGGTCCCCATGATGCAAAGATTAATTGAAATACTGTTGACTAGGGTGTTCTACTGAGAAACTGGCTATTTTTAACTTCAGAATCCAGAAAAGACAGTGATATTCAAAGGGATTCAGTCTTGGTCCTTGGGTTTAATATTTTTATCAAAACCTAGAGGAGAGACTATAAAATGAGCTCATTAAGTTTGCTTCAGACACTAAGCTTCGGTGTCAGGCACAATCCTGAGAAACAGCTTGGCAATGCAAAGTTGCCCTAGGGAGCTGCATAAAGTTTAGCCAAGATGGTTGTTTGCAAAAGAAAAAACCTGAATAGACAAACTGAAGAATAATTGGCTTTGGGAATATGGTCAACATAAATTGTAGAACTCTAATTCATTATAACTCAACCTATGGATCAGAGCTGTAACACTGAGCTTTTAACAACACACATTGATTTTTAAAATTTATTCAGGAAACATTCTTGAAGCGAGAAACCGCTAGTAACAAGCACTCTCTTAGGACACACCTTAAGGTCAGAGACCATATTTGGGTCACTGTTGCATATTCAGCACCTAGGACAGTGCCCAGGACAGAGTCCTGCCTGGATTTGTTAAGGGAGGTAAGCAAGGATGCAGCCAGGGAGAAAAGGAAGAAAACCCTGCAGCACAAAGAAGACAGTGCTCTACATTTTAGGGGCAGATTTCACTTAAGAAAAGGGACACGCACAATTATTTTGGTCCCCAAAGGAAGATGCTGAAGCCTAACAAAAAGAAACATGAATATCACAGCATCTGGTTAACAACTCAAAGTTGACATTCAGGTTTTCCAGGTTTAGCACATAGACTCATATTAACTCGTCTTTGAGATTTGGAGTCTTAATATTTAAAATAGGGATTTATTGGGTTGCCGTAAAGAAATACCACAGGCTGAGTGGCTCAAATAACTGAAATTTTTATTCTCACAGTTCTGGAGGCTGTAAGTCCAAGATCAAGGTGCTGGTCAACTGATGAGGACTCATCCTGCTTGCAGACAGCCACCTTTTCACTAAGTCCTCACATGGGGCCTTGGGGGAGAAACATTTTCCTCTTCTTATGAGGCCAAAGTTCTATTAGATTATGGCCCCACCTTTATAACCTAATTTAAACGTACTTGTCTCCTAAAAGCCCTAACTCCACATATAGTCACATTGGAGGTTAGGGCTTCAACATATGATATTTGAGGGACAAAATTTAATTTATAGCAGAGATAGCAAATTTTACTATGCTACTTTCATCAGCATAATGAAAAACTCAATAGATAGATAGATAGACATATAAGTATAGGTATAAGTATAGATTACTTTTCTTCCAGCTTTACCTATATAAAATGCAGAAGATATTTTGACTCTTGAGTGAAGATAAAAACACCTGAAGTGAACCCTTCCTTTTGCTTCTGGGCTAGAGATATTTACTTATAGGGAGCCAGATTTGAATCAAATGCAATTAATCTAGAAGGCAGAATCCTGGGTCTTCATATGAAAAGCAATGAGCTTATTTTTTTCTTTTGTGGAAAGCTAGTCTGTGAGAAGGCACTGCAGGAATAAGAATTTAATAACATGGCATAGGAAAGAAAGGTGCTCTTCATGATAAAATGGTTTATGCATTTTAAAGTGAGGTTTGTGGAAATTAAAAATTAAATAACATGGTTATATCAGCTAGATTTTTCGTCTTCTAGAATGGGAGAAAAATGTGAACATACTTTTATATGTCAAAATCAGAAATCATTATAGAAATGGATATGAATAGTCTTTAACTAGAATATCAGAGTTTCACAAAGCTTTCATCTCTGTAGCTGTGATATAGCCAAATTTGCATTTCAAGGACTGTTCCAGAGTATAGTTTTGTAAGGCCTGGAAATGAGAACTTGATTTTCATCATCCTGAAAGGGTCTTTGAACAGTGTGCCAAGGGTGATGAACATTAAATATATGCTCTAAGTGTCTCTTGATTATGGGGATATTAGTTAAATAATGGCTTATTTCAAATGACACCATTTTAACTCATAATTTGCTTTTATTAGGAAAAGTCAGTGAGTGGAGTGTTGAAAGTTGTTGCCAGTTCTGGGTATCAGTTCATAGGTAGATAAAGGCATTTCCATGTGGAATGAGCTGTGGGTGCGGTGGTCTGGGCTCCACTGTCACGTCTTCTCTAAGCCCCAGTTTCATCTGCAAGATGATAATTAGCATCAATCTGGGTACAACTCAGTGAGCTTTGGGAGTAAAGTGCAACTCTAATGTGTAAACACTTAGCAAATGGTTAAGCTAATTTACATAAAATTAGAGAAATATGTATTCTCCAAGGTGTGTCTTTCAACAGTTTTAGAAAGAATATATTGTCCTGTTAAACTCCTAATAAAAATATGTTAGGAGAGAGTATGAGCAAAAACTGTAAAAAATATAAGGTAGACAGCTTAGGACAAAACATTGATTATAATTATTTTTATTTTTATTTATTTATTTATTTATTTTATTTATTTATTTGTTTTTTGAGATGGAGTCTCATTCTTTTGTCCAGGCTGGAGTGCAGTGATACAGTCTCAGCTCACTGCAACGTCCGCCTCCCGGGTTCAAGCGATTGTCCTGCCTCAGCCTCCCAAGTAGCTAGGATTACAGGCTCCTGCTACCACGCCTGGCTAATTTATTTTTATTTTTATTTTTAGTAGAGATGGGGTTTCACCATGTTGGCCAGGCTGGTCTCAAACTCCTGACCTTGTGATCAGGCCGCCTCAGCATCCCAAAGCACTGGGATTACAAGCATGAGTCACTGCGCCTGGCTGATTTTAATTATTTTTAATGTGCTTGTTTCCTCCTCATGTAAAGTCTCTCCCTCCTTTCTGTTCCGCCCCTTCATTTTTCCTTACCTGACCTGGGTCAGCCTCTGCAGAAAGGTATGATCACTATAGATAAGGCTTTGGGGAAAGGCTTTCTTTTTAAGATACCTTAGCAACTGTGGAAGGGAGAGTAGGGAGACTTTCACAATTTATAGTTTTGAAATAACTCTTCAGTGTTACAAAGAATGTCCGATAAAGTAAGATCATAACCTGATGCATATTTGGAGTTCAATGAATTGATCTTTTTTTGTTTCACTGTGATTATAGTAAAATCAGCATAAAAACATTGCTTTTTTCATCTGCAGACTCTGGATTAATAGGACCGTAGAGCAGCAAATTGCTAGGTGCACTGTGGCAGTTTCAATAATAATAATAATAATAGAAAGAGTAATTGACACAATTCTCAATGGCCTTCATTTTTTTCATCTTGCCTACTCTTAAGTAGAAATTCAGCTAAGTATTTTCCATTGATATAGTTCATGAAAGAAAATAAAAGTGATATTTTTACCCTAGGATTCTGCCATTTGTCTGAAAACTTTAGAATCATTCTACACAGATGCCAGTTTTCCATCAAGTTCTGTTACTCTGCAGCCCTGTTAAAAATTCTCAGCCCTGTTAAGAATTCAGCTGTGTTAAGTCACCTGGTCTGGGCGTGGTGACTCATACCTGTAATGTCAGCACTTTGGGAGGCTGAGGCAGGTGAATCATCTGAGGTCAGGAGTTTGAGGACAGCCTGACCAACATGGTGAAACCAGATCACTACTAAAAATACAAAAATTAGCCAGACATAGTGGCACCCATCTGCAGTCTCAGCTATTGGGGAAGCTGAGGTAGGAGAATCGCTTGAACCCAGCACACATAAGTTGCAGTGAGCCAAGACTGTGCCACTGCACTTCAGCCCAGGCAACAGAGTGAAACTCCGTCAAAAAAAAAAAAAAGAAAAATAATAAGAATTCTCAGTCTTCTGTGTTGCTCCCCACAAGACTCCTCCAATACTAACTTTGCTTCACTATAAAGTATGAAACTCTTATCTAAAGTTTTCCTATGCTCACTGAAGATATATACTCTAATTAAATGATGTATGTTAAATGTATGTAAAGCTCCAATTTATTTTTCTACAATGTGAACTTCCAAGGGACAGCATGGAGATCAGATTCTGTCTTCAGATTTAAAAAAAATCTCTTTTACTATCAGAAAATACTTCATTTTCTGTATTTCATAGAGTTTTACAGCCTCTCCAGGAAGGGGAGCAAGGACAAAGTCTATGCTGTTTTTATTATTAGTCATTCTTAGGAGGCAAGATGGGAGGGACAGGGAAAGGGCTAGACGCCCAGTTCCTGATAGAGAGTTCGACAGTTTAAAGGATTTCCCCATATTCCCTGACTGAGAAATATATATTTTATGTATTTTTCAGAAAAGTTGGGTTGTGCTGCAGTAACAAATGGTCCCCAAATCCTAATGTCTTACAGCAGCAAAAGTAACATTTGCCCTAATGTAGGGTAATTGTGGCTTTGCTCCGAGGCATCTTCATTTCGATATTCAGTATAATGGAGCAATTTCTAACTAAATACTGACAATCATCATGTCAGAAAGAAAGAGATCAGGTTCAACTTGCAAGTGACACATCTTTTCTGCTTACACGTTGTTGACCAAATTAAATCACATAACCAAACCTGATGACTTTGACAGAGTATATTTCTCTCCTGAAAAGTAGCAGGACATATTTTTGAAAGTCTACCACCAGAGGCTAATGCTAGCTATGAGCCAGGCACTGTACTAGGCGTTTATAAATATTAACTCTCATCTTCATAATAATCTTAGAATATAGAGATTTTTAACCCTCATTTTGCAGAAGAGGAGAAAAACTGAGCAGTTTGAGTATGTTCGTACATTTTAGTTATAGAAAAGCCAAGGATTGAACACAGATCTAGCTGACTGCATAGCCTAGATTTTACCAATAACCTGAACTGTATCTCAAATAGTACACTTATTGTAATCAGCATCTCCTTGAAGAGAAAGTAAGGGGAAGAAAAACCACCAGATTCCTCAAAATTCATGAGTGAAAAACCCAGCTCCTGATCCAGCTGTATAATCCATATTTTTCCAAACATGGAAACTACCCTCAAAAACTCATCATCTGACATGAAACATAATAATCTAAGAGAAGAAATGAAATACATTAATTAAGGTAAGAATAGTTGTAGCAGTATTAACCTCCCCTCCCCCCACATTTCAGCCAATTAACATAATGAAATTGGTTTTCTCACTCATGTTGTGAGCACTCTTGGGGGACTGGAGACTTTGCTCTCTCTCATGGTTCAGGATTCCAGGGTCTATCCACCTTTTTGCTCTGCTGTCTCCTAGGATCTCAGGGTCCTCTGCACTCAGTGGATTGGGAAATTGAAGGTAATGAAGTTACACTTGCTTCTTACCTGCTTCACCCTAAATGTGACACACATTATGTCTACTCTCATTCCATTAACAAGAACTTGTTATAGAGCCCTAGGAAAGATGCCTAGAAATGTAGTCCCTGACTGGGCAGCCACTGCCAGCAACAACTCTACATTATGGGAGAAGTTTCAGGAATTTCTGGTTAACTTCAAGGCACCTCTGCCACAGGGGACATTGTCATCTTCATGATGATACAAGGCAGAAAGTGAATTAGTACCAAGAAAAGATACAGATACATTTCAGTTCATGAAATGTTTGTTTTCTTTCTCCAAATGCAACCAATAAAATGAAAAAAGAATGTTTTTATTTAGAAATCTATTAAATGGCTTGTCAGATGTTTTACTAGATATTATTAGGGAGATAAAATAAAGTATGATGTATGTTCTGACCCCAAAGGGATACCATAGGTCCTCTCATTTGAATTTAAAATGTAGGGATGGAGGAATTCCTTTTGAATCTTGCCCATAGCTGAGTAGGTATCTGGAGAAGACTCACTTTCCTCACCTGTGAAATAGGAATATCTGTTCCACAAGATTGATGCTGAATTATGAAGCCCTGTTGAAAAGGAAATTGAGCACATTGTTTACTGTCTCACTTCCCTTTCTCTACAATCTACAGGAACTAGAACATATAAATATCGGCATAGCCTGTTTTCTGAGCACAAAATGTAAATTTCAGGAAACACATTTAGCTCCATTTATATAATCAAGATAAAATATCATATAGAGTACTCAACTTCTAGAGCTGAAATGCAGAGATAAAGATTCAGATAAAATGTGTTAATTATTATTCTCTTCATTCCCTAGCTTCTGTAACTCTCCCAATTCTGTTCCTCCACCCAGAATTAGGAAGTCCAATTTATTAGGACTCCGGGAATTGGTACTCTACTGCCCTAATTTCAATGAATCCACAGCTAAAATGAGGGAAGAGAATCTGAATTACTGTAGCTTTCTCCAGAGGAAGGAAGCATTTTTAACTGGGCCTATGACAAAAGTTTTTCCTCAGTTCCTAAAAACAGAGCTTCTCAAACTTGCCTTAATACTAAAAGCCACAGAGAGTACTTGTCAAATAAAGGACTTACACAAACCTAGTTCTCAAACTTGAGCATGCATCAGAATCTCCTGCAAACCTTGTTAAAACAGAGATTTCTAGACCCCACCCCCAGATATGCCTATTTTGTGAGCCTGGATGTAGGGAGAATGTTGAGAATTCATGTTTATACTGATTCCTAGGAGATGCTGATGCTGCTGATCCAAGAGCCACATTTTGAGACCCTCTACCTAAAGCATCAATGCCCAGTCCTGGCTGCCGATCCAAACCAACTGCTGATGCAGAGCTGAAGTGAAAAGTACTGCTCTAATGATTTTAGATTTTCAAAGAGGACATTTTTCTTTTGTTAAATTATCAACACCTGGCCCTTGAATTGGGAGTTTAGCCAAGAATTCTCTTCTAACTAACTGCTTCTCCCTGTGGCTTTTTAGTGAGTCACCAAAAGCTCTTTGGGGTTGTAATTACCCTTAATCCTCCTTCTGGTCTGTGACTGTGTGCCTCTCTTTATTTTTCATATGCTTCTTCATGTCTCCTGCCAGCTCCC
The DNA here is from genome assembly GCF_049350105.2 of Macaca mulatta. Classification (NCBI taxonomy): domain Eukaryota; kingdom Metazoa; phylum Chordata; class Mammalia; order Primates; family Cercopithecidae; genus Macaca; species Macaca mulatta. The sequence goes on along the minus strand of NC_133410.1, from coordinate 20,512,908 downwards.
TAGCTGGGACTCAGAAGGTTATTTGGTTAAAGCACTGAGAGGTGCAGAGGAAGCAATATCTAGTGCATTTGCCTTTCTTTTCCGCACTTGGCTCCACTGTACACAACCTGTACAACGAAACCACATTACCTATTTTTTCTAAAGTTCAATTTTCTCATCTGTAAAACAGATAATAGCATGTTACAAGATTATTGTGAACAAGTTAAAGGACTTAGTTCAAAGAAGAGGCTCAATGAATATTCTACATTGCATTTTCTTCCCTGCCTCTTGCTTCTCTCTCTCCTTTCTTCCTTTTTTTCCTTTCCTTTTTTTCTTCCTTTACTCTCTGCCTTGTCCCAAACATAAAGAACAGAAAGGAGCTAATCTCCCTCCCTTATCCACTCCAGACTACTCATTCCACAGCCTGCTTTTTGCTCATCTCTTGTCTCCTTTCTCTGAACCGGCACTACCAACCTTCGGGTTCTAAGAATCTGTCCCAACGTCAAGTCCCTGGATCTGTCATTAAAGTGGGGGGTTCAGGAAGCAACGCACATCACTTTCTGAGTCATAGCTGTATGTAGTATTTCTTAGCAGACAGTCTCAATATTATGTCTACTGTCCTCATTTTTATTATATTTCGGCCATAATTATGGCATAGATAACAGAAAAGCACAAAATACAAATTATGAACATGCCAAAAATATTTGTTTTTTCCAAACATAAAAGTCTGCCAATTTACATGTTTGTGTTGTATAGTGACACATGCATCATAGGGACACATTTAGTAACAATGGCATTAAAAATACCATCAACCTTGCCCTTTAAGCTTCTTTTTTTCTGTATTCAATATTATCACATGTACACTTTGAGCAGATGTGCCTGACCACACTGTATTGAGAGCAGAGTCTAATGAGTCCAGTTGTCTTTGAGGTTTAGAGAATCCTGGTATTTCAGTGGAAAAATAAATGCTATCTGCAAAGTAGAGCTGTTATGTTTTTCTTGAACTTTAGAGGGCAGCAGAGGAGCTGTCTGAAAAAAATCCCTACTTGACCAGGAAAAGCTTTTTTGTTTCCCAAGTTATTTCTACAGAATGTTTTCATTGAAAGGAAAGGAGTATATTTTAAAATATGCTTATAATCATGTTTTTAAGATGAACATATTATTTCATAGTATATTTCAAATGGAAGGACTTTTTCCCCTTTGAAAAAATTTACTCTATAGTGATTGATGATTAACTTGGGAAGAAGTCCCAGAGGAAATTTTAAAAAGGGAGGATTGGCTATGATAAAATAAAGTATATTGGCCAGGTGCAGTGGCTCATACCTGTAATCCTAACATTTTGGGAGGCCAAGACTGGCAGATCACTGGAGCCCAGGAGTTTGAGACAAACCTGGGCAATATGGTGGGGGAAAAAAATAGCCAGGTGTGGTGCCACATGCTTGTAGTGCCATCTACTTGGGAGGCTGAGGTGGGAGGACCACTTGAGCCTAGGGAGGTTAAGGCTACAGCGAGACATGATTGTGTCACTTCACCCCAGTCTGGGAGACACAGTGAGACCCTGTCTCTAAGAAAAATAATAACATAAATAAATAAAATAGTACATATAATAATATAATAAAATATATTTTATTTCAGAGTGTGTTATTCTGTTTGTATGTGTTTTAAATACATGTTTAGAAGATCAAACATGGTTTTGGAGAATCACTACTGTGTGTAAACAGTTAATAGATGATGTTGAGCAATGTGAGACAAACTTACTTGTGCAGAAATACAGATTTCAAATTGAATAAGAAAGCTGTTTTGCTTGAATACTTAAAAAAGTGCACTAGCAAAAAAGCGCACTAGCAAAAAAGTGAAACGGGTTTTGTTTTATGGATAAAGTTAATTTGATTCGATTTGTCAGCCAGCCAGGTTCACAACATCTGAATTTAGCCATCATACAGTTTAAGAGCAAGTGATCCAAAAATCAGTTTCTAAGTTCCTACTAATGATGACAATGAAAGATGCTTGTCATAGATTTTTTTTTCTCATTCTCTGGGTGACCCCAAATCCTATAACACATATGGCCACTAGTATGACTGGTCCCCAGAGAGTGAGACTGTGTTAGGACTGAAGAGCCAATCCCACAGCCTAAACCATTTATTATAAATCATCACTCGTTTACCATTGAAGCGAACTTGGGTCCACCGCATAATGCAAGCAATCAAAGCACAACTTACCTCATTTTCTCTTGTTCTGAAACGTTTTCTTTGGAGATTGGGAGCAGTCTTTGTTGCCTGCTCTGCTCTGGTACCGAGGCAGTACCTTGCAGCAGGGGATCCCTTACTTGCCTTGTTCAGAGTCTTTTCTCCCTGCTAAGCAAGGGCCTGATCTCAGGTCCTTTTCACACATTTGTTCTCTTCTTCCTTTCTAATGTTTACTGTCTTTCCTTGTACATTTTAATTCTTTTAGTAACTATCTGATCATTCTCCTTCATCCTAATTTTTGGCTTTCTTCTCTCTTTTTGACTTTATATCTGGGAATATGTTTCCTTGAGGTTGGAACCTGGATTGTAAGAAATCAAACATGTGATTACCTAGCCCTATATTTTCTCCAGTAAGCTTTTTGCACAGTGATCCATTTGCCTTGGGGATGACTCTCAAAGAAAATCCTCTGGGGCAGAATTTGTTTCCATCAGTGCCAGCTTTCCCTCTGGCAGGATCTCTCAGGATCTGCTGGTGCTACCCAAGGCTTGCTGCCCACACTCATGGAATAAAAGGATATTTCCTAAAGTTTTTGCGGCTCTGCATTATTAACATGGCCACATCCTCAGCGCCCTTGGGCTTTAAAATTTTAACCTGATCAAAGCAGCATACCTATTTGATGTGCCTAAGTGGCAGAGACTCTCAGAAATGAGTCACAATGGCCTTCCGACTTTCAGAAAACGCCATGCTCTTTTTATCCAAAAGCCGCAGAGCTGATATGACAGGAAACTGACACAGCAGGACTCTGGGATCATTAAAATTCCACTAACAAGAATCTTATCATGTCTTGGCGTGTCTGCTGTGAATTACATGAGATGCTCTATCTGAGAATGTTTTTATGAAGATATCCACCTTTTGTTGCTTCCTTCCTTTTATCTTCTTGCAGAGGGAGATGATCTTGGTTCTGAGGCCAGTTCATTTACTCTGCCTAACCCAGTAGCCCTCAAGTGGCTCCATTGTCACAGTTCCAGCGTCAGCCACACAATTGTGGTGTAGTGTCGTGAGCAATGAGGCAGGCTGCGTATCTGCGTATAGCTCCTACAGCAGACTCAAATCCAGAAAAACAGACTGCTTCCAACTTGAAAACACGTATCATTCAAATATTTATTATAGTTTTTGGAAGTTGGCTGCAGGAAACCTACATTTCTTTCTTAATTCTTGTTACACAAAAAAACCAAAATGCCTTCAATGCCTACCATGTACCAAATGGGGCACTCATCCCATTGCAGAAGTTAACAATCCTTAAGAAGTAAAAATTAATTCCAAAACCCAGAAGAAAAGTTATTGTATCCAGTTTGTTTTATTATGTTCTGTTTTATGCAGGTTTTGTTTGTTTGTTTGCTTTGGTTTTGGTTTGTTGTATTTTTTTGAGATTCTTGCATGACGTATTTCAGAAAAGATTTTTAATCATTCTGAAACGCCTAGGATCAGGATAAGGAGTTTGTTTTCTTTTAAAATGTAGGATGGTAAATATAACGATAGTGAGTGATGTATTGTCCCTGCCAGGATTAGATAGATTTGTTTCACCTTTACAGACTTGACCTATGCCTGGGATGGGGTACTATGACTGTAGGGTGGGGATGAGGCCATGCTTGCTGAAGAAATTCAGCCAACTCTAAAGTATGTTGATTTTCTATATATTACATGCTAGCCCCATTAGGAGAAGTTATCTGGGGCATTTGTATAAATGGGATGGGGTTTCCAGGACACTGCAGAGGCAATGCTTTATACCCTTAATATTAAAATTCTACTGAGCATGATTTGACCTCTCTCTCTTGCTGTCTCTCATTGTCTCTCTTATTCTCTTTCTGTCACTCTCTGAATCCTGAGATGATTTCAGAATCCCTTAGTGCCAAGGTTATCACTGATAATTGTCATTGAACTGGCAGGGAAAATGTTAGTTAATGAATGATATTTGTTGATAAAATGCCAGATAACAGAGGATTAATTATAACAGCTCATTTTGGGGAAAACAAGTCCATCAGAATGAGGTTAATGATCAGTGTGCCATCTGTCCTAGATTAGGGAGCCATCTCAGTCAGCGTTGAGTGTTGAGTCACATAAGTTCCCTGAAGTGTCTTGATACAAGTCAGATGTATCCACAGCGTACTATAAACATTGTAGGTTAGACTTTGGAGTTCAGAAATTAATGTCCATAATTTGACTGGGCTGAGTTTTGCAGGGATTTGGGTTTTAATAGCCTGAACAAATGGGAAAAGGAGGAAGCAAAAGAATGAGGCAGGACAGGCCCAAGGACAATGATCCTGGTCTCCATGGGTAGTGGGTAGAGCATAGTGAACTTGTGTGTTGTAAGGGCTGTAAGATAATGACCACCAGAAGCATAGTATGGGCGGTCAGTTCATTCATAGCAGTATTCCAGCTGACAACCAGAGAACTAAAAGAAGGAAGCACTCTACCTCACTTCTTTAGTATTCTTACTCCAAGGAAGAGTATACATATTGTTTGCAGGTGCTGGAGCAGATGAAGGACCAGGTCACTAGCTTAGTTTCAGAATGAGCCTCAACTTCTAGCTGAGAACTTGCATGTAAGTCCAGAACACAGAATGAGGAGCCAAGAATTGTTATTTGCGTGTTTTAAGCTACCACTCTTGGACAGTGCCCACTATGTGTCAGGTACCTTATCTTAAATATTTAACCCTCACTACAATTCTGTGAAATAAATATTTTTCATGCCTGGTTTCCAAATTATAAGATTGAGGGAGCTTGGAGAAGTTAGGCAAACAATTCAGTGTCCAATATCTAGTAAGTTTCAGAGTCACGTTTTATACTCAGTTATGCATGTATTCAGATATATCAACAAAATGAGCCAATGTAATGGGTCTATTGTAGGAGGTTGCAAATGGTGGTCTCAGGACACTGGGCATTGCCTCAGACATAGTGAAGAGAGTTGAGTTTGTAGACAAAGGTATTGGGTATAACAATCCTTCTTGCACAGGTCGGGAATTGATGGAGGTAAGGAAAGGAGCATGTAGAGAACCCTGTGGACAGAAAGCATTCATAATCCAGCATTGATCTGGAAGGTATATCTTATGCACCTGGTGAGCATGTCAGGTTCTTACTCTTAGCTGCTGTCAGTAGGATTGGCCATCAGATTCTGGATTTTATGTCATAATAGAATCAAGTGCACTTTTACTATAAGTACTCTTAGGGCTGGGCTTACAGTAGGCATTCAACTCAGTGCTTATGAATGACTAAATAAATGGGTGTGTTCTTTCCAGAAATAGCAGAAAGCAGTAATGGTCTTCTTCCATTTGTACTCAAAAAGGCTATGTGCAAAGCAGGAGAGACAGCCTGGCAGTCTACACCTGTGCCATTAATCTCCCAACAATCCTGCCAAGGTTAATTTTCAGAGAGCTCTTATACAAAAATATTTGGTGATTTCATGTTCTACAACAATCTGTTGAATCACAGAAATCCAGAATAGCCACTTTTTCCTCAGTTGTAGAGGGGTGTTACTCATATTACTTTTATGAGAAATGAATAAGTGAAATGGATGCATTGAAATATATTTATTAAAATTAAAAATTAATTCTGAACAACTAGTAAGAACTATTTCTGCTGCTTTGATATGGAACATTGTGTAAATGTCTGTCAGGTCTAGCTGGTGTATAGTGTTGCTCAAGTCCTCTATTTCTTTGAACATCAGTATACACCAACTAGACGTGATAGACATCTGTGATACTCCATACAAAAACAGCAGAATATATACTCTTCTCAAGTACATATGGAACATTCCTCAGAGTAGATTATATGCTAAGGCATAAAACAAGTCTGAATACATTTTTAAAAAATTATACAAAGTATGGTCTCCAACCACAATGGAATAAAATGAGAAATCAATAACAGAAGGAAATTTAGAAATTCACAATTATGTGGAAATTAAGCAACACACTCTTAAATAATCAATGGGCTAAAAAATACCAGAAAGATTAGAAAATGCTATGAGATAAATGAAAATGAAGATAAAACATATGAAAAATTATAGAATGCAGCTTACACAGTACTTAACAGGGAAATTTATAACTATAAAATGTCTATATAATAACAACATCTCAAGTCAATAATCTAACCTGACAACTTAAGAAACTATAAAAAGAAGAGCAAACTAAATACAAAACAATCAGAAGGAAGAAAATAGTAAATATTAGAACAGAAATAAATAAAATAGGGAATAGAAAACCAATAAAAAATCAGTGAATTCTAATTGGTTCTTTAGGAAAAAATTTTAAATTGACAAAATTTTAGCCAGACTGGAGAAAAATGGAAAGAAGGTATAAGTTGATAAAATAAAAAATGGGAGTGGAGACATCACTACCAACCTTACAGAAATAAAGGATCATATGGGAATGCCTTGAACATTTGTGTGCCAACAAATTAGGTAGCTTAAATGACGTGACAAATTTCTAGAAAGACAAGTGGAAACAACCACCATCGATTCAAAATGAAATAGAAAATCTGAATAAACCTATTACAAGTAAAATGATTTAATTCCAAACGAAAACATTTTCCACAAATTAAAGCCCAATTGCAGATGGCTTTGCTGGTGAATTCGATTAAACATTTAAAGAAGAATTAGTAATAATTCTTTACAAACTCTTTCAAAAAAGAGAAGACAAAAGAATATTTCCCAATCCATTCTAGGGGCTAGCATTACTCTTATGCCAAAACCAGGTAAAGACAGCACAAGAAAAGAAGACTAGAGAGCAGTACCTCATAAATGTAGACACAAAATTTCTCAATAAAATACTAGCAAACACTGGCAATAAAAAGGAATAAAGTATGAATACATGCTACAACATGGTTGAACCTTGAAAATATTATACTAAGTGAAAGAAACCAAGTACAAAAGATCAAATATTTTATGATTCTATTTATATGAATGTCCAGAATATAGAAATCTACAGAGACAGAAACTAGATTAATGGTTGTCCAGGGATGAGGTAGGAAGTTGGAGAGAAAAGAGAACTGAAACAACTCAATCGCAGAAACACAAATAATCTGGTTTAAAAATAGGCAAAATACTTGACTAGACATTTCTCATAAAAAGGCATTCAAATGGCAAACAGGTATATGAAAAAATATTTAACATCACGAATCATCACAGAGATGCAAATCAAAACACAATGAGGTATTACCTTACTCCAGTTAGAATGGCTCTTATCAAATAGACAAAAGATAGCAAGTGCTGGGAAGGATATGGAGAAAAGGGTACCCTTAAACACTATTGGTGAGAATGTAAATTAGTTTAACCATTATGAAAAACAATATGGAGATTTCTCAAAAAATTAAAACTGAGACTACCATATGATCCAGCAATCCCACTGCTGGATATATATCCAAAGGAAATGAAAACAGTATTTCAAGGAGATATCTCGCTGTCATGTTTGCTGCAACACTATTCACAATAGTCAAAATATGGAATCAACCTAAATGTTCATTAACACGGATAAATAAAATGAATAAATAAATGAATAAATAAGATGCGGTATATATATACACACACACACACACACACACATACATACATATACATACACACACACACACACACATACCCCAACTACTCTTCCCAGCCCATGGTAGCCACTATTCAATTGTCTACATCAGTGTATATACACACATACACACACACACACACACACACACACCCAATGGAATACTATTTAGCCATAAAGAATAAAATCCTATCTTTTGTGACAACATAGAAGAACCTGGAAGACATTATGTTAACTGAAATAAGCCCAATACAGAAAGACAAATACTGCATAATCTCACTCATATGCAGAATCTGAAGTCATTGATCTCACTGATGTAGACAATTGAATAGTGGCTACCATGGGCTGGGAAGAGTAGTTGGTGATATGGTTTGGCTGTGTACCCACCCAAATCTCATCTTGAATTCCCGCATATTATGGGAGGGACTCGGTGGGAGGTAATTGAATCATGGGGGGAGGTCTTTCCCATGCTGCTCTCGTGATAGTGAGTAAGTCCCATGAGATGTGATGGTTATTATAAGGGAGTTTTCCTGCAGAAGCGCTCTTTGACTGCCGCCATCCATGTAAGACGTGACTTGCTCCTCCTTGCCTTCTGTCGTGATTGTGAGGCTTCCCCAGCAACGTGGTACTGTAAGTCCAATTAAACCTTATTCTTTTGTAAATTGCCAGTCTTGGGTATCTTTATCAGCAGGGTGAAAACAGACAAATACACGGGGGAAGGGAAATGGGTAGAAAATGGTTCATGGGGAAGAAGTTACAGTTACTTAGAAGGAATAAGATCTGGTATTCTATTGCACAGTAGGGTGATTATAGTTAATAGGAACATATTGTTTATTTCAAAATAGCTAGAATAAAGGATTTTGAATGTTCTTACCACAAAGAAATGATAAGTGATTGAGGTGATCAATATTCTAATTACTCTAATTTGATCATCATGCATTATATACATATATTGAAACACTGTACCTTATAAATATGAACAATTATTTTTGGTCAATTAAAAATAAAATAAAAAAAACAACAGTGGAGCACTGATTTGAGGATAAGATTACCAGAAAGTTGTGGAGGTAAAGCGAGATCATCAAGTTTATGGAGAGGAATCTGGAGACTCTTTGTAGCACCATTAACCTCTGAACCAAATTCTGAAGGATAAAATGTGCATCAGGCATGTGAGGCAGGAAAGATATGGCAAGCAGATGAACAGCCTGGACACCTGTTGGGCTTAGAGGAGCAAGTTGACTCAGTGGGCATACAAGGTGCAGCTGGGAATGTCAGGAATTACAAGCGATTTTTTTCTACCTTTAGACTTTAACCAATATTTTCTAAAATCTGCCTTGAGGAAGTGCTTCCCAAATTATCTGCAGTAAATGAAAGATTTTTCTTCTTGTTATTTTAAAACTGCTATGAATGGATGCTTTTGTAAAACACAATAAAGATGAATTACTAGAAAAATGAAGTGTGAAATAAAACCTCACAAGCTACTGTTCATATTTGTATTAGTCCATTTTCGCACTGCTTTAAAGAACTACCTGAGACCAGGTAATTTAAGAAGAAACTGGGTTTAATTGACTCACAGTTTGCATGGCTGGGGAGGCTTCAGGAAACTTACAATCATGGCAGAAGGTGAAGGGGAAGCAAGTCACATCTTCCCATGGCGGAGCAGTGGAGAGAGAGCGAGAGACAGGGAGTGCTAAACACTTTTAAGCAACCAGATCTCGTGAGAACTCACGAGATAGCACTAGGGCAATGTGCTAAACCATTAGAGACCACCTCTATGATTCAATCACCTCCCAGCAGGCCCCTCATTTGACATGTTGGAATTACAATTTGAGATGAGATTTGGGTGGAGACACAGAGCCAAACCATATGACTATTCTTGGCAGCACTGTCCATTTGTTTTAGCATTTTCTAAACATTGACTCTCCATTTTAGTATTTTTCTCATTGCAGACAAGCAATAAATAATTTGTGAATCTGCACTGGTCCACAAACCACATCATGACTACCAGGGGTCTAAAGGACACATCCCAAAAGATGCCATGACAACCCAGTGGTCAAATGTATATGGGAAACGTTGAGAATTTTATCTGCCCAGACCTCACACAGGAGATGCATACACAACATTGCCTAAAGTCACTAAGAAATTTTGCAGTAAAAATGCCCTAATTTCCAATGGAATGGTATTTGGAGGTAGGACTTTGGATGGTAAATAGGTAATTAGATGAGATCATGAAGTTGGGGCTCCCATAATGGGATTAACATCTTTATAAGAAGAGAGAGGCCAGAGCATTCTCTCTCTCTGCCGTGTTAGGACATAGCAAAAAGAAGGCTGTCCGTAAGCCAGGAATAGAGCCCATAAGGGTGAACTGAATCAGCCCATATCATGATCTTCCCAACACCCAGAACTATGAGAAATAAATTCCTGTTTTTTAAGCCATGCAGTCTATGGTATTTCAGTATGGCAATCTGAGCTAAGACAAGAGTCAAGTAGGCAGTGGTAAGTGCAATGGAGACAAACAAAGGTGGAGCAAGAAGGGGTCCAACAAGGAGAGCTCCAATTAAATAAAATTACACCAAGAAGATGACATTTGGGTAAAATCTAAAGGTGAGAGAAAAACCATGCATATATGGGATGGGTCAGGGATTCGGGAAGTGATTAGATAGAGTGAGCAACATGTGTGAAAGCCCCAAGGAACTGTGCAAAGAGCTGGAACAGAATGGAGGACAGAGCAATAGGAAAGAAAACTAAAATACGAAGGATAAGAGGGGACCAGATCTTGCAAGGTCTTGTATATTTTTGCAAGATTGTGGCTTTTACTCTGAGACTGAAAGCTGTGGGAAGATTGGACCAGAGGAGTGATATCATCCAATTTGTGTTTGCACAGGATCACTATGGTCCTTGTGTAGAGAGGAGATTACAAGGTTGTAACTTTCCAGGGAGACCACCTGGAAAGATATTGTAATAATTTAAGCTTGAGATGAACAAGGCTCAGAGCAGCACAGAGGCAATGGTGATGGTGAAAGTGGTTGGGTTCTGATTATGCTGAAAATTACTAAGGTAGTTCTGACAGAATTGGCTCATAGATCGGATGTGAAGTGTGAGAAAAGAAAAGACAATCATGATACTAACATTTTTGACCTTACTAATTGGAAGATTTCACCTGTCCTGAAATGGAAGGAGAGTGAAGAAGAAGGACATTTGGGAGTGAGAAATATCAGGAGCTCAGTTTTGAAACTGATAAGTTTGAGATACCCAACAGACATTCAGGTAGAGGTGCCAAGTAGGCAATTTGACGTATGAGTCTGGAGGGCAGGAGAGAGGTCTTAAGAGGAGCTATACTTTTGGGAGCTGTCAGTGTTATACATAAAGCCACGAGACTGGGTAAGACCAGTGACAGTGTGAGTTCAGACAAATTGGAAGGCCTAAATGTAGTCCCTGGGGTATTGCTTCATTAAGAGCTTATAGGGTTGAGGAGGAAGAGCAAGGGAGACAGGAAGTAAAACGAGGGAAGAAACAGGAAAACTAATAGTTTAATGTCATGGAAATCAAATATAGAACGTGTTTCCAGGAGGGATGCTTCACCCTTATCAAATGCTGCTGCTGGTTAGGTAAGATCTGGACTAAGAATTTGTTGGTAACTTTACAGAGAGCCATTTTTGTGAGTATAAAGGTGAAAGCCAGATTGAATCATGTTCAAAAGGAATTTGGAGTAAAGAAACTGAAGAGAGTGATGATGGAAACTCTTTTGAGAAGTGTGAAACAGTAGCTGCAGGGAAAATGAGAAAAGTGAAGTTTTGATGATGATGATGATGATGGTTAAAAGATGTTGGTGTATTTATATATTGATTAAAAAGAGTGATAATGTAGGGGAAATAAGAGAGGAGAGCTGGAGCTTAGAGCAGGTGAGAGGGGATGTAGTCTTGTACACAGGTGAGGAATGGGTCTTTCCCAGAAAAGGGTTCAGTTAGTCCATATTAACAGAAACAAGAAGGATATATGAGCTTAGATACTGGTACATGAAAATCTCTAGTGGTAGAAGCTAGAGGAAATTCTCTTCTGATTGTTTCTATTTTCATAGCAAGTTTTAAACTGAGAATGAGGATGAGACAGGTGTAAGAAATCAGAGGTGAGAAACAACAAGAATCAGTTGGCTATGAGAATAGGGGAATGAAAAGTCTAAAGTAAAGTACTCAGATAACCAGGCATCATTAAGGGCTCTTTTAGGTTAGCGACCATGAAGTTAATGTGAGACCTGTCATCATGGCTGTGTGATTTAAGCACATTACTACTTTTCCTACTATACCTCTTGCCAACCCTCCAAAACTCTTTGTGAAGTACTCACTGATTTCAGTCATAGGTGGAACATTGACATGGTCCAGTTTGCATCATAAAAGTGTTACCATGGCATCACTATACAAGATGGATTCGTTTGGAATAAGATGGAGGGCAGGAACATAGCTAACAGGCTACTGAGATGGTCAGACAAAAACTGATGGTCATGATTAGAGATTCTTTTATTTTTTTGTGTATGTCTATATGTGGTTCAGAGAATGCCATGTTTGTGAAGGTATTCTTTTTTTCCATAGAGCAATGATGGACTACATTCCCAGCAGTCCTCTATATCACATGGCTTTGGCATTTGCTTTTTGATAGTAACCCTGTTCTGGGACTGCCATATGCCAGCTCTGCATACCCTCACTTCTTCCATCTGCCCATGCTCTCTAGAAGAGAGAGATCTGCGGGAAAGAGGGATTCTGGCCAGGGAGTGTGATTTTTATCTGCATGAATGAACGCATATTGCATTGCTTACACTTCTACTCTTTTCTAGTCCCACCACTCCCCAATCCAGAAGAGCTATGTTATTAAGAGGAAGACACTTCTGACTGTTTTATGGATGGAGGAGCTCAGAAGATGAGGAATTGAGACAGTGAATGATGTTGAAGGATTCTCTGAAAATATTGCTCACTGAGAATTAGGAGCTGGATATTTGATTTTTCACCTCATTTTGGAAAAATTGTGAAAAACAGAGCTGGCATGCTAAAAGGCATTAAACCTGGCAGGAAGGTAAAGGGAAAGGGCCAGCAAGCCGCCAACAAGGAATTAAAAGAGATCATGGAATACAGCCCAGAGCTCTACTAGGCTGTTAGGGGCGGTCCCGGAGAAGCAGCAGCAGATGACAAATGATCATAAGCTGAGACCTGATTTATTCGGTAGGAAATGAAGATGGTAGCAAAGGAAGAAATCTAGACTCCACTAAATGAAAGATTTCCTCAGTAAAGCAGACAGTAAAATGGAAGGAGAGTGAAAACGGAAAAGTTAGATACAATGGATATGGTTTTTTTTCCACAACTGAAGAAGATATGTGCAAAGGCCACCAAAAATCTTCAGATTCAGAATTTGCCTCATTTAAAATGTGCCATCAGAGAAGATGTGAAAACAGCTCAAGATAACCTGGAGCCCAGGGTGACCCGGCGGTGAAATACGAAGTCCCAGCAGTCCTCTATATCACATGGTTTTGGCATTTGCTTTTTGATAGTAACCCTTTGAATTCTTGACACATCTTGGGATCTTTGGACATCCGCAAATTCATGCAGAGCACCCTAATCTGTAATTCATTCTGTAAAAAATTAGCTATAATTTTGTAATGGAACAACTCATTTGGCTATGTGAGCATAGTGGGAACCACCCAGCAATAGTCAAGAAGAGCAAATCTGCATGGAGCTGTAGAGGCTGGATCAGGCTAGCTGACCCCACAAATAAGCGACTTACTGAGCAAACCAATTTTCCTTCGATGTTGATTCAAACATTTCCTTAAGACATGCATTTTAAAATGTTTACATATTTATTGTAATGCATCTTATAAATCATGAATTAAGTTAACCACGTCTGTGACTTTATGGATATAATTACTAGGACCAGACATTAAAAAAAAAAAGAGTTGATTTAAAGAAATATAAAGTAAGAAAATATATAGGTGGGTAGTACATTGATATGATAAAAATTGGACCAAAGCAAATAATGTAACTGTATTCCTAACTATGAGTAACAGGAAAGCAAGGAAGAGTTGCCTCAATATAATGAGACAATGTGCCATCATTCAAACGTGCTTAGACTGGTAGGATATGTACACAAATCTTGATCTGACTTCAAAGATGCAGTTTGGTGAACTGGAAAGGATAAGGAATTTTGGGGCAGATGGCTTGCTCCACCCCTATTTTTGCTGTATGCATCTGGGGAAATTACTTAATGTCCCTGTAACTGGCAGAGTTTCTTTGTTTGAAGGTAAGACCATATCAAGTGCTCAGCAAATGCTTTGCCCAGAGAAGACATAGAAGAAAGTCTTCAGCCATTATTGCAGATATAAAAATGGAGTGGGTTTTCTTCTCTTTGTATTAAGCAACAGATAATGAGACATTCCAAAGTTTGATGGGGAGATATGATGGAAGGAGGACTAGATACAGAATTAAAATATTTGAGTTTAATCTGCAGTGTCAAAGATTTCCACTTACTAAATGTTCAACTAAATGTTCAACTTAGCCAATTCTCTCTGAATTCTAACTGTTAAGCATACACAATTGTATCTAAGTATATACGTGTGTGTGCATATATATATATATATATAAATATCTGTAAGATTATCACATTAATATGACTATACATATATAGGGAGAGGAATAGAGAGTATGAGAAAGAAAGGGAGGGAGAGAGGAAAAGGAAAAAAAGGGTGTTGTAGATAGAAACTTGGTTGAGGACTAGAAAATCTTGGTTCAATTCCTAGGCTTTATAACTGAAAAAAAAAAAAAACCACTTCAGTTTATCTGTAAAATGAGTGCAATAGAACCTACATCACTGAATTTATCTGAAAAAATTACATATCTGTCTAACTATCATCTATATATCTGTTGTATAAATCAAATGCTCAATTAATGTCAGTCATATTTTACTTGCTTTCTATCACAACCAAGCCCTCTGCTGTGACCTAGTAAAGCATAGTTGATTTTAGTAGCTCATGAATCCCTGGGTGCATTCAGAAAAGCAAAGCAAAGGAACAGTGAGTTTATAAAGTAATTGGAGACACTTTCTGAAAGACTGTGATAGATGCCCTTTAGGGCCTTGCGTGGATCCTGTCTTCTCTATGAATTGGTCCCTATTTCACAGTGTTGGACCCTGGACAGCTTGAGGCAAAGGGAGGAGAGCACAATTTGTTATTTTCCTACTTCTGATTGGGCCAGGTATAGATATCTGACCCAAGTTAATCCAGCAAAATTCTCTTTCTCAGGAATCTGGAATTTGGAAAAGGACATAATAAGAGCAATTTAATCTGACTCATATTAAAAGAGGCATAGAAAGCCTACTTCCAGGCTGGCACTCTTGGGACCAGCTGGCCTTGTTTGCCTGGGACTGAGGGATTCTCCAGAACTTGGTACTCTCAGTGCTGATACTAGGATGGTCCTGAGTAAACTAAAGCAGTTGGTCACCCTATGAGCTAACCTGGTCTCTGCCCTACTTGAAGATTGTCCAAATCTTTCTTGGATTCCTACCCCTATATCTTTCCAATAAGTTGCATTTTAAAGCTTAAACTATTCAGAATTTAACCAAAAGATTTTTTTTGGTGGTGCTATACCCAGCATGCTAAAAAAATAAATAAATAAACATGGAAAATAAGAGAGCATTAATATAAAATAGAAACCGTTTGCTAAAGCTGTCAACCTTGAATAAAATTCTTTTTTTTTTTTTGAGATGGAGTCTCGCTCTGTCGCCCAGGCTGGAGTGCAGTGGCCGGATCTCAACTCACTGCAAGCTCCGCCTCCCGGGTTCATGCCATTCTCCTGCCTCAGCCTCCCGAGTAGCTGGGACTACAGGCGCCCGCCACCTCGCCCGGCTAGTTTTTTTGTATTTTTGTAGTAGAGACGGGGTTTCACCGTGTTAGCAAGGATGGTCTCGATCTCCTGACCTCGTGATCCGCCCATCTCGGCCTCCCAAAGTGCTGGGATTACAGGCTTGAGCCACCGCGCCCAGCCGAATAAAATTCTTTATTGCCTCTAATATTTGTGCTAGAAAACTACTGCTTAGTTGCTCTTGCAAAATGGATGCCTTTTCTTTTTTTTTTTATTTTTATTTTTTTAAATTTATTTATTATTATTATACTTTAAGTTGTAGGGTACATGTGCATAACATGCAGGTTTGTTACATATGTATACTTGTGCCATGTTGGTGTACTGCACCCATCAACTCGTCATTTACATCAGGTATAACTCCCAATGCAATCCCTCCCCCCTCCCCCCTCCCCATGATAGGCCCCGGTGTATGATGTTCCCCTTCCTGAGTCCAAGTGATCTCATTGTTCAGTTCCCACCTATGAGTGAGAACATGCGGTGTTTGGTTTTCTGTTCTTGTGATATTTTGCTAAGAATGATGGTTTCCAGCTGCATCCATGTCCCTACAAAGGACACAAACTCATCCTTTTTTATGGCTGCATAGTATTCCATGGTGTATATGTGCCACATTTTCTTAATCCAATCTGTCACTGATGGACATTTGGGTTGATGCCAAGTCTTTGCTATTGTGAATAGTGCTGCAATAAACATACGTGTGCATGTGTCTTTATAGCAGCATAATTTATAATCCTTTGGGTATATACCCAGTAATGGGATGATTGGGTCATATGGTACATCTAGTTCTAGATCCTTGAGGAATCGCCATACTGTTTTCCATAATGGTTGAACTAGTTTACAATCCCACCAACAGTGTAAAAGTGTTCCTATTTCTCCACATCCTCTCCAGCACCTGTTGTTTCCTGACTTTTTAATGATCGCCATTCTAACTGGTGTGAGATGGTATCTCATTGTGGTTTTGATTTGCATTTCTCTGATGGCCAGTGATGATGAGCATTTTTTCATGTGTCTGTTGGCTGTATGAATGTCTTCTTTTGAGAAATGTCTGTTCATATCCTTTGCCCACTTTTTGATGGGGTTGTTTGTTTTTTTGTTGTAAATGTGTTTGAGTTCTTTGTAGGTTCTGGATATTAGCCCTTTGTCAGATGAGTAGATTGCAAAAATTTTCTCCCATTCTGTAGGTTGCCTGTTCACTCTGATGGTAGTTTCTTTTGCTGTGCAGAAGCTCTTTAGTTTAATTAGATCCCATTTGTCAATTTTGGCTTTTGCTGCCGTTGCTTTTGGTGTTTTAGACATGAAGTCTTTGCCCATGCCTATGTCCTGAATGGTAATACCTAGGTTTTCCTCTAGGATTTTTATGGTATTAGGTCTAACATTTAAGTCTCTAATCCATCTTGAATTAATTTTCGTATAAGGAGTAAGGAAAGGATCCAGTTTCAGCTTTCTACTTCTGGCTAGCCAATTTTCCCAGCACCATTTATTAAATAGGGAATCCTTTCCCCATTTCTTGTTTCTCTCAGGTTTTTCAAAGATCAAATGGCTGTAGATGTGTGGTATTATTTCTGAGGACTCTGTTCTGTTCCATTGGTCTATATCTCTGTTTTGGTACCAGTACCATGCTGTTTTAGTTACTGTAACCTTGTAGTACTGTTTGAAGTCAGGTAGCGTGATGCCTCCAGCTTTGTTCTTTTGACTTAGGATTGTCTTGGAGATGTGGGCTCTTTTTTGGTTCCATATGAACTTTAAAGCAGTTTTTTCCAATTCTGTGAAGAAACTCATTGGTAGCTTGATGGGGATGGCATTGAATCTATAAATTACCTTGGGCAGTATGGCCATTTTCACGATATTGATTCTTCCTATCCATGAGCATGGTATGTTCTTCCATTTG
Organism: Macaca mulatta; assembly: GCF_049350105.2. Classification (NCBI taxonomy): domain Eukaryota; kingdom Metazoa; phylum Chordata; class Mammalia; order Primates; family Cercopithecidae; genus Macaca; species Macaca mulatta. The sequence continues at coordinate 20,495,388 of NC_133410.1, read as the reverse complement.
TTTGTGTCCTCTTTTATTTCACTGAGCAGTGGTTTGTAGTTCTCCTTGAAGAGGTCCTTTACATCCCTTGTAAGTTGGATTCCTAGGTATTTGATTCTCTTTGAAGCAATTGTGAATGGAAGTTCATTCATGATTTGGCTCTGTGTTTGTCTGTTACTGGTGTATAAGAATGCTTGTGATTTTTGCACATTAATTTTGTATCCTGAGACTTTGCTGAAGTTGCTTATCAGCTTAAGGAGATTTTGGGCTGAGACAATGGGGTTTTCTAAATATACAATCATGTCATCTGCAAACAGGGACAATTTGACTTCTTCTTTTCCTAACTGAATACCCTTGATTTCTTTCTCTTGCCTAATTGCCCTAGCCAGAACTTCCAACACTATGTTGAATAGGAGTGGTGAGAGAGGGCATCCCTGTCTTGTGCCAGTTTTCAAAGCGAATGCTTCCAGTTTTTGCCCATTCAGTATGATATTGGCTGTGGGTTTTTCATAAATAGCTCTTATTATTTTGAGGTACATTCCATCAATACCGAATTTATTGAGCGTTTTTAGCATGAAGGGCTGTTGAATTTTGTCAAAAGCCTTTTCTGCATCTATTGAGATAATCATGTGGTTCTTGTCTTTGGTTCTGTTTATATGCTGGATTATGTTTATTGATTTGCGAATGTTGAACCAGCCTTGCATCCCAGGGATGAAGCCCACTTGATTGTGGTGGATAAGCTTTTTGATGTGTTGCTGAATCCGGTTTGCCAGTATTTTATTGAGGATTTTTGCATCGATGTTCATCAGGGATATTGGTCTAAAATTCTCTTTTTTTGTTGTGTCTCTGCCAGGCTTTGGTATCAGGATGATGTTGGCCTCATAAAATGAGTTAGGGAGGAATCCCTCTTTTTCTATTGATTGGAATAGTTTCAGAAGGAATGGTACCAACTCTTCCTTGTACCTCTGGTAGAATTCAGCTGTGAATCCATCTGGTCCTGGACTTTTTTTGGTTGGTAGGCTATTAATGATTGCCTGAATTTCAGAGCCTGCTATTGGTCTATTCAGGGATTCAACTTCTTCCTGGTTTAGTGTTGGAAGAGTGTAAGTGTCCAGGAAATTATCCATTTCTTCTAAATTTTCCAGTTTATTTGCGTAGAGGTGTTTATAGTATTCTCTGATGGTAGTTTGTATTTCTGTGGGGTCGGTGGTGATATCCCCTTTATCATTTTTAATTGCATCCATTTGATTCTTCTCTCTTTTCTTCTTTATTAGTCTTGCTAGTGGTCTGTCAATTTTGTTGATCTTTTCAAAAAACCAACTCCTGGATTCATTGATTTTTTGGAGGGTTTTTTGTGTCTCTATCTCCTTCAGTTCTGCTCTGATCTTAGTTATTTCTTGCCTTCTGCTAGCTTTCGAATGTGTTTGCTCTTGCTTCTCTAGTTATTTTAATTGTGATGTTAGAGTGTCAATTTTAGATCTTTCCTGCTTTCTCTTGTGGGCATTTAGTGCTATAAATTTCCCTCTACACACTGCTTTAAATGTGTCCCAGAGATTCTGGTATGTTGTATCTTTGTTCTCATTGGTTTCAAAGAACATCTTTATTTCTGCCTTCATTTCGTTATGTACCCAGTAGTCATTCAGGAGCAGGTTGTTCAGTTTCCATGTAGTTGAGCGGTTTTGATTGAGTTTCTTAGTCCTGAGTTCTAGTTTGATTGCACTGTGGTCTGAGAGACAGTTTGTTATCATTTCTGTTCTTGTACATTTGCTGAGGAGTGCTTTACTTCCAATTACGTGGTCGATTTTGGAGTAAGTACGATGTGGTGCTGAGAAGAATGTATATTCTGTTGATTTGGGGTGGAGAGTTCTATAGATGTCTATTAGGTCTGCTTGCTGCAGAGATGAGTTCAATTCCTGGATATCCTTGTTAACTTTCTGTCTCGTTGATGTGTCTAATGTTGACAATGGAGTGTTGAAGTCTCCCATTATTATTGTATGGGAGTCTAAGTCTCTTTGTAAGTCTCTAAGGACTTGCTTTATGAATCTGGGTGCTCCTGTATTGGGTGCATATATATTTAGGATAGTTAGCTCTTCCTGTTGAATTGATCCCTTTACCATTATGTAATGGCCTTCTTCGTCTCTTTTGATCTTTGATGGTTTAACGTCTGTTTTATCAGAGACTAGTATTGCAACCCCTGCTTTTTTTTGTTCTCCATTTGCTTGGTAAATCTTCCTCCATCCCTTTGTTTTGAGCCTATGTGTGTCTCTGCATGTGAGATGGGTCTCCTGAATACAGCAGACTGATGGGTCTTGACTCTTTATCCAGTTTGCCAGTCTGTGTCTTTTAATTGGAGCATTTAGTCCATTTACATTTAAGGTTAATATTGTTATGTGTGAACTTGATCCTGCCATTATGATATTAAGTGGTTATTTTGCTCGTTAGTTGATGCAGTTTCTTCCTAGCCTCGATGGTCTTTACATTTTGGCATGTTTTTGCAATGGCTGGTACCGGTTGTTCCTTTCCATGTTTAGTGCTTCCTTCAGGGTCTCTTGTAAGGCAGGCCTACTGGTGACAAAATCTCTAAGCATTTGCTTATCTGTAAAGAATTTTATTTCTCCTTCACTTATGAAACTTAGTTTGGCTGGATATGAAATTCTGGGTTTAAAATTCTTTTCTTTAAGAACGTTGAATATTGGCCCCCACTCTCTTCTGGCTTGTAGAGTTTCTGCCGAGAGATCTGCTGTTAGTCTGATGGGCTTCCCTTTGTGGGTAACCCGACCTTTCTCTCTGGCTGCCCTTAAGATTTTTTCCTTCATTTCAACTTTAGTGAATCTGGCAATTATGTGTCTTAGAGTTGCTCTTCTCGAGGAGTATCTTTGTGGCGTTCTCTGTATTTCCTGGATTTGAATGTTGGCCTGCCCTACTAGGTTGGGGAAGTTCTCCTGGATGATATCCTGAAGAGTGTTTTCCAACTTGGTTCCATTTTCCCCCTCACTTTCAGGCACCCCAATCAGACGTAGATTTGGTCTTTTTACATAATCCCATACTTCTTGCAGGCTTTGTTCATTTCTTTTTCTTCTTTTTTCTTTTGGTTTCTCTTCTCGCTTCATTTCATTCATTTGATCCTCAATCGCTGATACTCTTTCTTCCAGTTGATCGAGTCGGTTACTGAAGCTTGTGCATTTGTCACGTATTTCTTGTGTCATGGTTTTCATCTCTTTCATTTCGTTTATGACCTTCTCTGCATTAATTACTCTAGCCATCAATTCTTCCACTTTTTTTTCAAGATTTTTAGTTTCTTTGCACTGGGTACGTAATTCCTCCTTTAGCTCTGAGAAATTTGATGGACTGAGGCCTTCTCTCTCATCTCGTCAAAGTCATTCTCCGTCCAGCTTTGATCCGTTGCTGGCGATGAGCTGCGCTCCTTTGCCGGGGGAGATGCGCTCTTATTTTTTGAATTTCCAGCTTCTCTGCCCTGCTTTTTCCCCATCTTTGTGGTTTTATCTGCCTCTGGTCTTTGATGATGGTGATGTACTGATGGGGTTTTGGTGTAGGTGTCCTTCCTTTTTGATAGTTTTCCTTCTAACCGTCAGGACCCTCAGCTGTAGGTCTGTTGGAGATTGCTTGAGGTCCACTCCAGACCCTGTTTGCCTGGGTATCAGCAGCAGAGGCTGCAGAAGATAGCATATTTCTGAACAGCGAGTGTACCTGTCTGATTCTTGCTTTGGAAGCTTCTCTCAGGGGTGTACTCCACCCTGTGAGGTGTGAGGTGTCAGACTGCCCCTTGTGGGGGATGTCTCCCAGTTAGGCTATTCAGGGGTCAGGGACCCACTTGAGCAGGGAGTCTGTCCCTTCTCAGATCTCAACCTCCGTGTTGGGAGATCCACTGCTCTCTTCAAAGCTGTCAGACAGAGTCGTTTGGGTCTGCAGAGATTTCTGCTGCGTTTGTTATTGTTTACTGTGCCCTGTCCCCAGAGGTGGAGTCTACAGAGACAGGCAGGTTTCCTTGAGCTGCTGTGAGCTGCACCCAGTTGGAGCTTCCCAGCGGCTTTGTTTACCTACTTAAGCCTCAGCAATGGCGGGCGCCCCTCCCCCAGCCTCGCTGCTGCCTTGCTGGTAGATCACAGACTGCTGTGCTAGCAATGAGGGAGGCTCTGTGGGTGTGGGACCCTCCCGGCCAGGTGTGGGATGTGATCTCCTGGTGTGCCTGTTTGCTTAAAGCGCAGTATTGGGGTGGGAGTTGCCCGATTTTCCAGGTGTTGTGTGTCTCAGTTCCCCTGGCTAGGAAAAGGGATTCCCTTCCCCCTTGCGCTTCCCAGGGGAGGCGATGCCTCGCCCTGCTTCAGCTCTCGCTGGTCGGGCTGCAGCAGCTGACCAGCACCGATCGTCCGGCACTCCCCAGTGAGATGAACCCAGTACCTCAGTTGAAAATGCAGAAATCACCGGTCTTCTGTGTCGCTGGCGCTGGGAGTTGGAGACTGGAGCTGTTCCTATTCGGCCATCTTGCTCCGCCCCTCTGGATGCCTTTTCTAATGCTTCTTAATATCGGGTGAATTATGTTAGTAAATTGAGAAGGATTATCTACTTACCCTGTTTGGAAAATTAACTCATTACCTTTGTTACAGAAAGGGATGGGGGTGTCTTAGCATATCAGAAGCATTTTACCCTGGAGTCAAGATGATGAATCAGGAATTCGATCAGACTGTGTCTCCAGTGAATTGCGCTGTCAAATAATGTTAATAGAACCAACTGAAGCCTCTCTCACGGCCTTCTCAAGGTTTTACATGCCTTAGAATCTCTTAGAGAGAGAGTTAAACATTTATTCTCCTGGGTCTCCTCCCCAGAGTTTCTGATTTACTAGATCTGGAGTGGGGTACCCTAAATCTGCAGTCAATAAAGTTCCCTGGTTCCTTGCTAGTTAAAGCAACTTGTTCAGAAGCGCTGGCACCGTGGGGGAGCTTGTGAGAAAAGTAAAATCTTGGGCCACAACTTCAATTGTTGAATTAAAATGGGATTTTTAGCTTAATGATAGAGGTGCCTTACCCTGTGAGATTCTGAGGCAATGGTCTAAGGACCACATTGACAGCATATATTGTAGTTGGGCCAACTGTAATAACAACAGTAGTTAATGTTTTTGAGTGTCCATTAGGTTCCAAGGATTATTCCAATGCTTTCATATGGCTTAACTCAGTTGATCCTCCCAGCAAACCTCAGAGGTCATTGTTTCGAGATGAAGAAACGGATGAAACTGCACATGCTCACCAGCTGGTGAACAGGACAGTGCTTTAAAGGCAGGCAGTCTGACCTTAGAGCTTAGGCGCTCAGCCATCACGCACCACTGCTTCCCTGGCAAAGGGAAGCTGAAAGGAGATGGGCATTGCATTCATTTGGCAATTTAAGAAGACATACCTTGCCACCAGAAAATCAGACACTGTAAGGCAGCATTTATTGTGTTGCTGATCACGAATGCCAGATCTGCTTTCTGGGGATTCTTTGGGGTCTCAGTGCCCTCACATGTATCATGTGGATAATCATAGCTCACCTCCAGCTCTGTGATGAGGCTTGAATGAGCTCCCTGAGGCAAAGGGCCCAGGGTAAGACTGGCATAATGGACTCAAGGAAGGTTCACATCCTGGAAAGAGTGAGGGTGTTGGAGATTGGAGGCCTAGACGGGGCTTTCGGTTCTGCTGATCATTTAGTTCTCTGCAGAGACATCGCCAAATTGTGCCTCACTTTCCTCACCTGTAATATGAGGTAAATAAAACCTATATTTTAAGATTGCTGGAGGAATTCAATGAGATTATGTCCACTAGGTACCAGACCTTCTAACTCTTTCATATAAAGGGTTCAATAAATGGTTACTACTTGTGTTTTCCTGTCACAAACATTCTTTTCTGGAATTTTAAGTCATTATCCTCTTCCAGATAATTACGTGCCAACATTGGGAGGGATCTTAGATGCTTTAAATCTCACCCCCACATCCCTCCCCGTCAAGCCTGCTCACTCTGTCAGACAGCTGACTCACACATTACTGTGAAACAAATCTTCACTTCCTAAACAAGGGGACCTTTCCTTTGAGCTTATAGTTCTAAAATGACTGGCCATGAGGCGTTAGAAAATAATGTAACAATGGCTAAAAGGTGCCTAAACTATGGGTCGCCACAGGTGTCTCATCTACTAAAAATCATTCCCCTTCTTGAATAAGTATATATCCAGAATGAAACAGGTTTATTACTATTAATTAAAATAAAAACAAAAAAGTGCATTCCCTTTATTAAGGCATACAGCTTCTCTTTACCCTGAAAACTTGCATGGTATTAAGTATTATGAAGGACTTTTTCAAAAAGGACTTCTTTTTTTTCTTTTTTTTTTTTTCAGAGATAGCAGGCGATGTAGCTTTCTTCCCATGCTCTGACTTCTTTGAAGAAACACTTTAACATGAAGGACAAATAATAGTACTACCAATAATGGTGATAATTTTAGCCATGGGTGTCATGGTAGTAGTTACAATAGTGGTAACTGATATTTACCATGTGCTTATTTTTTGCTAGGGGCTGTTTTAAGTGCTTTACTTCTTCAGTTATTTGTCAAAACTACCCTATGAGGGACGTGTTATTATCTCCATTCAGGTTAAGTCAACTGAAGCCGTGTAGTTGCTAAACATAGCCAGGACAGGAACCAAGGCAGTGTGATAACAGAGCCCAAGCCCCCAACCACTGAGCAGTGCCAATGGTGGTAGGAAAGACTCAAACGTTTCCAGAAATTTCTACCCTTTACTCTCCAAGATTCTTTTCTCTTGGCAGCTTCTAACTTCCTTCTGCCACCTCCGTGAAGGAAGGGTCTTGGATATAAGATGCTTAGCTGTGTGCTAGAAAATGCCTATGGAAAGTAATGTGTAGAATTTACAATGCAGTGGTATCATTAGGGACAATTCTTTTTATTTTCTTTTAAAATTCTAAATTCTGAAATTATCTGGCTTGTCTTCTTGTGTTGATAATCACAGATCCCCTCAGTGCCTAAGTCCCTGTGAGTTAAGTCAAGCAGTTAGGGAGGCAAATTCTCCTTTCCAGCTTCTGGAAGGTTAGGAGGGGAAAAAAAACAGAACCCTTATTTTATTTATCTATGAAAATACAAAATTCTTATTTCAGTTAAAGAAGGTTTTGTAAGGAATAACATTCTTTTCTTTTAAATGAATGAGAATTTCCAACCATCTTGAATGTTCAGATGTCCTAAGAATTATTTTCTTCTAGTTTCCTTTTCCTTAAATCCTAACTTGACTTTGGGCTTGAAAATGGACTTGAAGCCTATTTGGTATGTTGTTACCAGCAAAGATGTTTTCAAAATATTTTCTCACATGTCCTTTAGTGAAAATTACAGAGACTACCTTAAGGTAGTTTTGATTACTGTTACCACACCACTGATGTGTTTGGTAAAGCTTGGGACTGTGTAATGCAACTTCGTTAAGGAAGCTTCCATCTGTCATTACAGGCAAAAACAATTTTTGGGTTATCTATAAAAACAAAAACAACAGTTACCACTAACTTCTATACGGCATGTTACAACTTAAAGGACATTCACATTTTTAATTCTTCAAACAACTTTGCAAAATAGGGATTAGTTTTGTTTCTCTTTTACAAATAAGAAAAATCAAGGGCAAAGAACAAAACAGGCAGTTAAGTTAGTGGAACCAAAATTCAAAACTATTTTTTTTTAACTTTAATCTCTTTTCATTACCCCCATGGAGCTGGATTCACTTGCATCGGAGTATTTTCTGGGATATTGCGTCACCATGGATGTTTTAGTCTGTGATCATATTTTACAAATGGCATAAACCACTGTGTCTTACCACTGACATTTCACCTTATGCTACTGCTATTCTCAGCCACAAAACGCCAGATGGGAAAGAGATCTTATTACTCATTACTCAGGAATGGCAATAACCACAGAACAAAAACTAGCTTCAGATTAACAAAACCACTTGCTGTTATCACAGATCTAAGAAAATTCCCCCACCGCCTGTGACTAGGACATTGAATTTCCATTACCCCAATTTTTTTGTTGTTTTCAATGTGTGAAACACCTCTGTTATCCAAATGCACATTCACTATTATGTCATCTTTGCTCTGTGTTTAAAACCACACATTTGTCCTTATGTCTGTAAGTAGAATATCTAAAGGTTAATGCCCTCAATTCTCACAATTGCAAATCCCATATTATTTGTGATTTTCAAATAACTATACATGGTGATCGGCACATCATAGAATCTCAATAAAATGTCTTCGTGAAAAATAACTTACATTTGTAAGGAAATTAAATTTTTCAAAGTATCTGCACGTAATTTTATTTGGTTCTTATAATACTTCCATAGATAGGCAAGGGAAATGTCAAACTCATTTTGTAACTGAAGCACTGATATGTGAAGTGGCTTATCCAAAGCCATTGAACTATCAGGTTTCTGATTTAGCACGCTAACCCAGATTGTCTAAATTCAAATATATTACAAGCTATCTGCCTTTAAAATGCTGCCGTTGCTTTCTTCCTCTTCCTCTTCCTTCCCTTGTCCCCACCCTTTACTTCATCATCTTTTTTCATGGTCAGCAAAAATGCTGAACACCAGGAAAGACACACGCCTTCCTTATCTCAAGATATTTGCTACAGAAAGTCAAAAGTATTCTGGATTGTCTTTAAGATTGTGCTTTGGACTGGTCATTTATTCTTGTGAATTAAAAGGAAGATTTAAGCGGACAATCAGATTCACCCATCTCGCTTTACATAAATATTAATATTATTTGAGCTGAAATGAATTTTCAAGCAAATGCTCATTTCTTCACAAATACTTATTTTTCACTGTAGTATAGTCAGAAGTGAGTTTGAGAACTCCGTGGATTTACATTATCTGTTGGTTGTAAGAAAGATGATACTCCAGGTTTGTATAATGAGAAAGTATTTTCTGAAGACTTTCTCATCTAGATTAGGTATTATTCTAATTTTCTTCCCTGGCATCCTTTGTTTCCCCACTAGTAATAATTATGGAATTGTGTTTTAATAGTTCAACTACTGTTTTCCCAATCAAGAGGAAAGAACTCTGTAGGCTTGTTCTAAGTCTTACTTACTGATGAATTTCTTGCACAGATCCTGGGGCTAATGTGTAAAAGAATGTTTGCTATTAAATAGACATATAAGAGGGTAGATGGATTTTTACAGAAATGGAAGGTGGGTAGGTGGATGGATGCATGCATGGAATGTAGATGGAGGGATGCACAAATTCTATGAGGATACACGGAAGGAAAATTTTTATTTGATCACTCTAAAACATTTGTGAGCACCTCTTATGTACCAGTACCACTATTCATGGCACTAGGGATACAGCAGTGAAAAACAGACAAAAAAAGTGCTGCACTTATGGAGTTTATATTATAATGGTGAGGGAGACAAACCACTTTAAAAAGAGTAAAAAGTAGTATATATATGTATATGTTTTCTTATTCTTAAAGCAATTTAAATATATGTGATATGGAGACATGTGGAAAAAATAAAGGGAGGATATAGAAAGCGTGAGTGAGTGTTGCAATTTTTTAAAAAGTGCTTCTTACTGCATTAGTTTTCTGTGGCTGCTAAAACAAATTACTATAATATCATCAGCGCCAAAGTCCTAAATCTTATTATCTAATGATCTAAATTAGGTATGGGTGAGACTCTAAATATGATCCGTCTTGAGGCAAAATTCTTTTCTATCTCTGGAACTGTGAGACTAGAAAACATGTTACCAACATACAAATGGTGGGACCAGCATAGGATCATGGTTGTAGGCATAAGATAATGGCTATAGGCATTCCTATTTTAAAAGAGAAAAAAATAGGAGTTAAAGAAGAGTCACAGGCAATTTTAAAATTCAACCAAGTAAGCTCCATTAGTTTGTAAGGTCTGGGAATAACCCTCTGTGGCTCAAGGTTCTGCCCTTTCAGCCCCTACCTCTGCTCTTTGGGCTGACACCAGCACCTTCTGGGCCTGGGCCCCTGACTGCTAGGCCTGCCACACCACAAAGCCCACTGCCATTTTTCTTCTTTTTTGAGGAATAGAAAATGTTTGCAGCTGAGTAGTCATTTCGTCCTGTTTCCTGCCTGTAGAATTTTGAAAGTCCAATAGCCTTCTTTCTTTTTGCCTTGTCTCTCTCCCTTTCAGTCCAGGCTGGCAATGTTTCTAATGGTATAATATTCTCAAAAACTTGATGGACCTCCTATATATGTCAGGAGGATTTACATCATCAAACAAGAGGGTTCTCCCCAGATCTTTCCTGGATAACTGCCTCTCTATTTCTGACTTATGCAGAGACATTTGAGTGGCTCCCTCAGCTATATGTCTAATCTCTTCAGCAGCAGTAAAAATGATGCCCCTCCAGACCCTTGGCCTTCTGTCCAGAGCACAGTTTTCTGATACTGAATCTCATACTTTTAGCATTTTTTTGTATACTGGGTAGGCTGAGAATTTCCTGAATCATCTACTCTTGGTTTCTTTCTGCTTAACAGTTTCTTCCTCAACTTATTTCTTTCTTCTCTCATTTTACTATAAGCCATGAGAAGAAATCAGGGCATATATTCAACAATTTGCTTAGAGATATTCTCGGCTAAATATCTAAGTTTATAGTTTATAAGTTCTGCTTTCCAATTATGAAGGGCACAATTAAGCTCAGTTATCTGACAGTGTGTAACGTGGATTGCCTTTCCTCTGGTTTCCAGTAACATGTTCCTCAATTCCTTTTGAGCCCTTATAAAAAGGCTTTAACTTTCATATTTCTACCAACAATCTGCTTATGACGATACATAGATATTCTCTAAGAAGCTAGAACCTTTCTCTATTGTACAGCTCACTTCCTCTCATCCCTTACTGGCAGAATCCTTAGCAGTTATATTTCTACCAAAAATCTATTGTAAGTAATCTAGACTTTTTCTTTCATGCTTCTCAAAATGCTTCTAGCCTCCAACAATCTCTAAATTCCAAAGCTACTTCCTCATTTTTAGCTATTTGTTATGGCCGCATCCTGCTTCCCAAAGCAGTATCAAAATACTTACAGTAGTTCCCCTTATTCATTTTTCTCAGTTTCAGTTACCCATGGTCAACCTGTTCCAAAATATTACATGGAAAATTCCAAAAATAACCAATTTGTAAGTATAAAGTTGCTTGCCATTCTTAGTAGCATAATGAAATCTTGAACAATCCCACTCCATCCTGCCTGCGATGTGAATCATTCCTTTGTTAAAGGTATCCACGCTGTATAGCTACCTGCCTGTTAGTCACTTAGTAGCTCTCAGTTCAACCAGGTGAACAGATCACAAGAAAAAAAGGGTGAATACAATATAATAAGATATTTTGAGAGAAAGAGCAAGATCACATTAACATAAATTTGATTACAGTGTATTATTTTCATTGTTCTACTTAATTATTGGTATTAATATCTTATGTACCTAAATTATAAATTAAACTTTATCATGGGCATGTATGCATAGGAATAAAACATTATATATATAGGATTTACTACTATCTGTGGTTCAGGCATCCACTAGGGGGCTTGGAATGTATCCCCTGCAGATAAGGAAGTCACTACTGTATTAGTTTCCTGTGGCTGCTATGATAAATTAGCATATACTTAGTTACTTAAAACAACAGAAATTTATCCTCTCACAATTCTGGAGTCCAGATGCCTGAAATCAACACTGCTAGGCCAAGATCAAGTTGTCAGCAGGTTGCACTTCCTCTTCAGGCCTGGGAGAGAATTTTTTCTTGCCTTTTCTAGCTTCTGGGTGGTTGCTGGCATTTCTTTTCTTGTGGCCTCATCACTCCAATCTTAATGGCCAGCATCTTCAAGTCTCTTCCTGCTCCACCTTCACATGGCCTACTCTTTCAATTATCAAATCTCCTTCTACCTTTCTGATAAAGATAGAGAAAGATAAAGATATGGATGTAGATACAGATATGAGAGAGAGTCAGAGACAGATGTATTTTAAAGAATTGGCTAATATGTCTATGGCAAGTATAAAACTTGTAGAGCAGGCCAACAGGCTAGAAATTCAAATAACAGTTGATGTTCAGTCTCTTTTTCTTTTTAAGACAAGGTCTCACTCTGTCATCCAGGCTCAAGTACAGTGATGTAATGACTCACTGCAGCTTCGACCTTCCAGGCTTAAGCAAACCTCCTACCTCAGCCTCCCACGTGGCTGGAACTACAGGCACAAATGATATGCCCAGCTAATCTTGTGTGTATGTGTGGAGGTGGGGTCTCACTATGTTGCCCAGGCTGGTCCTGAACTCCTGGGCTCAAGCAATCCTCCTACCTCAGGATCCAAGAGTGGTGGGGTTACAAGAGCCTGGTTGATGTTCAGTCTTGAGTCCAAATTCTGTAGAGCATCAGGATGCAAACTCAGGCAAGGTTTCTAGGTTGCAGGCTTGAGGAGAATTCCTTCTGCAGAAAACCTTTGTCATTACTCTTAAGGCATTCAACTGATTGGGTTATGCCGACCCACATTATCTGCTTTATTCAAAGTCTACCTATTTAAATATTAGTCACATTTAAAAAATACCTTCACAACAATGTCTAGGCTGTGAAGACATTGCCTAGACATGTTGAAACATAGAATTACCCATTATACTAACATATTCTACAGCAGTATGGAGTGAAGGAGCAAACCATGCAGTTATCTGGGAGAAGTACATTCACACAGAGGGAGGGATAGGCGTATCAGGACTTTCAGGCCATGCAAGATCATTGGCTTTTATTTGAGAGTGATGAGAAGCTAGTGGAGGTTCTGCATAGAAAATAGTAATGACTGACTTCACTAGGCTTGAGCTGGGAACAGGTCAGTTGGAAGATTACTTCAACGATACAGATTAGAGAGAGTGGGATTTGGATTAGGTAGAGCTGGAAAGGATGAGAAATGTTCAGATGTTGGTAAGTTTTGTTGTAGTGATAACACGTGCTTTTGTGACAAATTGGATATGAGTTGTGAGAGATAAAGAAGAAAATGTGGCCTAAGCAATGTGAAAAGAAACTGAAAGAAGGAATTTAGCATTAACTGAGATTGAAAAGATCAAATGGAAGTGATACAGATGAATCCTTAAGAGTTTGTTTGTGGTCATGTTAAGTTTTAGGGAACTATTATGTATTTAAGAACAGTTGACTATGAACCTTAGCTGTCCATAACATAGAGGTGAACTTGGGAGATGTTAGCATAGAGATATTTAAAATGATGAGACTGGATGAGGTCATCATGATAATAAGTAATCATAGAAGAAGAATGGGGTACGTGAGCTGAACCCTGAGGCACTCTAGTGTTGAGAGGTGGAGAAAAGTACAAAGAACCAGCAAAGGGATATGGAAAGCCATCAGTGAGAATGGTAGAAAATTAGGAAATTGTGTGCTAAGAGCTAAGGAAGCGACAAATTGTAAGAGAAGAGAGTGGTCAACTGGATCAAATGTTCCTGAAGTGCCAAGTAACAGATGGACTAACATCATCTCTTGTATTTATCAATGCAGCAGTCATTATCAACCTAGCTAACAGTGATTTCTGACTAGACAAATTCAAGGGAGAATATGAGGAGATGAACTGGACACAACAAAAATAACTACGGAAAGTCATAGGGTATAGACTAAAGGTCTTTGCCCTTTACTTGAATCATAATTGAATTTGATTACCCCAGTGGATAAAATCAGTCAGGGCTTTTGGCACTGAAGATTGGTAACATGATGAACCACAAGTGCCAGGAGGGAAAAATTATTAAGAGTCTCACTTATTTTTTCCTCCTGGGGATCTCTGCAAGCCTGGGAGAGGAGGATGTCTGTGGTACCCTCTAACTCAATTTGTCAGTCATAAGCTTTCACTGGCAGGTTCTGGAGGTGAAGACAGTAGTGAAGAGTACAACTTCTTGATCTCAGCAACAATACAAAAGGAGAATAAATTTTGACAACTAAAAGCAACGAAACAGTACAACACAACACAAAACAAAAATCAACATAAATAATTTAACAGTGAAAAGTAGGACCAGTCTTGAGTATCTTGTCTTTTTCTGTAGATGATATTTGGTGGATATTTCTTAAATGAAATAATGGAGTAATGTTGTAAGTATATTAGAGGGTCAATAAATATTAAATCTTTCTGCAAATCTACTTTACAATTTACAAAAGATCCCTAAATAAAAGGCATATTTGAGTCATATGTTCCCACAGGAAAGAAATTGTTACAGTAATATGTATTTCTTATTCTAGACTTATATTAAAATGACAAAATCCTGTTTAGTATATCTGACAAATTATTTGAAATGAAGAGGAATGTGCAGTAGATTTGAAAGTAATCATAGGAGGATGAGTGGTTACAACACAAAGACATAGTAGGAAAAATATGTTAGTAGTTCTTGATTTTTTCCCATGGGAGGAGAAAAAAACAATTAATAAGGGTAATATAATTTGCCTAATTCTGTGCTTTTTGACTTTTGATGCATCATCCATTCTTCTAATCAATTACATTGCAGTGTGAAAGTCCTACGAATTAGGACTCTTGTGAGTGAACAATGGGGAAAGGGAAATTAAGAAAGGTGTTGTAAACAAGGGCAGACAGAAGACCCTGAAGCAGTGAGAATAATTTAAATTTGATGTAGAAGGTGACAGGCAGCCCTGGAGGTTTGAGAAAGGAAGAATGTGATCGGAACTGTGGACAAGGAAGATGATTTTGACAGCCTTTGGTACTGACTGCACATTTCATAATATAAAACAGCCTTCAAGGTCTTGGAAAAAATATTTTATATTTATTAATTTTCTTTTTCCAGGTATTACATAAATTGCTATATACTCTAGGAGTTAGGCTGGTTTGTTTTGATTTGTTTTGCTTTGTTAAAGGAGGTCATGCAATTGAGGTATGTGACTGGCACTAAACAGCTCAAGCCCAATCATTTCATTTGGCTTGGCACTATTTTAACAATATAAAAATGATTCTGATATTTATTCAAGTCGAATAGAGATGTATGATCCCATCAAGTTAATTATTAGCAAAAAAGTGTGATATTGTTTAAATAGCAGATGTGTTAATACAGAGTAATTATGTTGACTGAAAATGAACAGTTCCATCCGGCAGACGCCCAATTTTTTTCCTAGCAGTGTCGACACTGAATGTCTTTTAATACACTGGAAAATTACTAGGCAGATTTGAAATAACAAAGCAATCACTGCAGGGTTTGTTTAAGGTTCCTCTAGAGAATAGGGCAAATAAAATGATTATAGTGATTTGAACAGTCAGAATTGTATAGCTGTTCACTTAGAAAAACAATCTTCCAATTAGCTGACAATTGATAGCTTCTGATATTTCCTGAAATGGTTTCTGCATTAGGAGTATTAATCTGTACTTCTATGTAGTACGTTACCTAAGAGAAGGTTATTTTCATTATAGTGAACACATGTAAAAGTTATACTCACCAATCTACTCACTTGACAATTTGAAATGTATAGTCCAAATGGATTGCTTATACATAAATTTGTATGGCTCATACTATTAATGATATTGCAACAATGTTAAGTTGGATACTAGTGAATTTGAAAGTTTCCATTTTTCTCACCCTAATTGTTTTGGCTAGGGTTCTGAATTTAATGCTTTCATTTTCCTTTGTGATTGGGTCAGAAAATAAGCAAGTTCACTGGGTTTTTAAACCTGAGCGTTTGAGGAGCCTGAGCTTGGATTGTGATCTCTACGGTGAGGTAGGTGAGAGTTAGAAGTATTCACAGATATTTGCTTATAAAGTGGAGTAGATGGACTATGAATAGATAGCTTGTCAACAGATCTACTGATACGTGCTTCCTCTGTAGTAGAAAAGCAAACCAGCACTGACTTAAACAGGCCTTAAGTTCCTCCTGTATCAAGAAATTTGAAGGAAGGTAATGACATATTTCAGTTTTATGGATCAACCACATTAGAGCCATTGTTTGGTATCTATTGTGAGCATCTTTCAGTCATAAGATGGCTGCCTCCATTCCAGGCATAACATCCATACTCAAAGCAAGAAGAAGGGAGAAAGGATGTGTTAGCTCTGACCATGTCAGTCCCGTTGATCAGGAAGCACTGCCTTTATCAGCCATTAGCAGACTCCTCTTTACCTCCCATTGGCCAGGAATGTATCACATGATCATCCTAACTTGCAAGGGAGTCTGGGAAGATGTGTACATTTCACAGTCTCTGTAGTAGAGATTGGCAAGGAGGAGAGGTTGGGAAGGGGGTTTGTTGTATTAGTCAGCCAGTCATATTTGAAACTATCAGTGAATTATACAGAAGAGTTTCCATACCTCGAGTTTCATTTATTGTGAGACTTAACTCTGTTTAAGATTCCACTAGAAGTTTGGAGGGTATTTACTAATGCGGATATACAGGATAAATATTTAATGGCGATATTCATAAACATAGCCTTGAAAAAGCCATCTACATTCCCACGTGATAGGAGAGATATAGGCAGGTGCAGGTCATGGCCAGAAAAGGACTTCCCTCTTGTTGGCTTCTTTCTCTACCTTTTCTTTTTCTTTTTTTTTTTTTTTTTTGAGACAGGAGTCTCGCTTTGTCGCCCAGGCTGGAGTGCAGTGGCGCGATCTCGGCTCACTGCAAGCTCCGCCTCCCGGGTTCACGCCGTTCTTCTGCCTCAGCCTCTGGAGTAGCTGGAACTACAGGTACCCGCCACGGCGCCCGGCTAATTTTTTGTATTTTTAGTAGAAATGGGGTTTCACCGTGTTAGCCAGGATGGTCTCGATCTGCTGACCTTGTGATCCGCCCACCTCGGCCTCCCAAAGTGCTGGGATTACAGGCGTGAGCCACCACGCCTGGCCCTTTCTCTACTTTTTAATGATTTCCAGTATTTGTTAACATAACTTGGCTGTACCCCTGAAATTCTCCTGAAATTGTTTTTTTAAAGCAATGTTGCCTAAATTATAACCTCAAATGAACATTTAAATTAGTATAATAATGTTAATTATCTATAATAAATAAAATGATTATGTAAATGAACTTCAATTTGAATTCATTTTACTTACAAGTCCACATTAGTTTAAATATCTGGTATTCTGTTAATAGTTTATTATTACCTTTTTTCATATGACCATCTGGATTTCATATGAAAATTCCCTTCTGATTATTTTCAGTGTACAATATTGGCAAACATAATTGTGCATAGACCATCTCGCTCACATTCATAACAGCTGGCTCTTCTAGAAAAAGATCCCTAAATAAAAGACATATTTGAATCATATATTCCCATAGGAAAGAAATTGTTATAGTAATATGTATTTCTTATTCTAGACTTCTATTAAAATGACAAAATTCACTGTCTTGGCTTAAGTTTTAAAAAGATCACATATCTCTATACATATTGCATAGCTCACTAACTTTATATACATTTATGAAACAGCAGCAGATTGCTTAAAAATTGCATTAAGAATCCTTAGCTCTAGTAAAGAAATATTACCTTCCCCACCACCAAAATGGCCTTCTCGTATCTCTTTCCTGGGCCTCATTTGAACTTTGAGGTGTGTGTAAACAGTTATAAGCAGGTTGTCTTGAAGAGCTAGGGAGATTTATAAGACAGAAACTTTGCCTTTAAATGAACACACGATTTGAAAATATTTGGCAAGGCACACCAACTAATGATTCAAAAGCAAAATATTTTATGATCATAATAAGACTCAGGGAACTTATTGCTGGAAAACGGAGTTAACATGTATGAACTAAAATAACAAGAGCATGAAAGTTAGATCAGTATTCTCCTTCAGATCAGAAACCAAATACACACACACACACACACACACACAAAATTTGTAAAATAAAAAGACAAAATCTTAAGTTCCATTGACTTCATGTTGACTAATCACTTTAGCCACTGCAGCTTTAATTAAAACAATATTAAAAGTAAGAGATTTATCAGCCCTTTTATTTTGTTACAAAGGCGCTAAGGTTTCTTTACTATCTGGCTTAGGAACGCTATCACTGCGTATTTAGTTAAGCCACTTTGGAAGATCCTTAATACTGCATTTGTATATTTCAATTTACTCTCTTTGAAAACTGGAAGCAGTTCCACTAACAGAAAGAAGTTGGGTAAATGAAAGTTGCCCCTAGGAGCATCCAAAATTGCTGGGCCTCAGACAGTGGATCTAAAATGGTGTTCACTGAAACCTTAAAGGTGCAACAAAACTGCCTCGGGGGCTTAAGAGAGGGGAATGGGAAACGGAGGAAGAACAGCTGCATGGCGAGTTCAAGGCTCCGTGAGTCTTGCTTTTGGAAATCCCTAGAGATATCCAGGAACTGCTTTTTATTTGTTATAAAAATTGGCTTCTGGAAATGATTTTATTTGAAGAAAGTATGTCTTGCTTTGAAAATTTTTGTTGTTATTGTTGTTGAAAACAGATGCGCTAAGGGAATACAGATACATATTTTTTAAAAAGAAAAAAAAAATAGGGGACCTGAGAAACAATGTAGCGAGAGAGGCATAGTGAAACAACCAATTATCTTCTGCTTTTTTTTCTTGCCACACCAGAAGACAGCATTAGAAAGAGAAAATTCAATTCAGCAAGTATGGAAGGAGTATTCCCAGTGTGAGGCAAAATAAATAAGTTACCACCTTGATGGGATATAGCTGGGGCAGGAAAAGCATTGCACTTGAATAAGAAAATGTGTTTTCCTCATAGGTGGGAATTGAACAATGAGAACACTTGGACACAGGAAGGGGAACATCACACACCGGGGCTTGTTGTGGGGTGGGGGGAGAGGGGAGGGATAGCAATAGAATATATACCTACTGTAAATGACGAGTTAATGGGCGCAGCATACCAACATGGCACATGTATACATATGTAACAAAACTGCACGTTGTGCACATGTACCCTAGAACTTAAAGTATAATAAAAAATTTTTTAAAAAGAGAGCCAAAAAAAAAAAAAAAAAGAAGATGTGTTTTCCTATCCTGGCTCCAGCTGAAGGATTGAAGGTGTTAGAATATGGACTTGTTGGTTTGTAAAACAATGGCACAGTTGTTCGTTAAGCACCTGCTATCTGCCAGGCACTGTGTTAGGCATAGGGGAATTCAAAGATAAATGTGCTCTGCTACCATGTCCTGAAAGAACTCACAGAATAGTGATAATAATTCAAGTAGTAAACTAGCCGACATTTATCAGATAATTGATCTGGGCCAGGCAATATTCTAATCACCTTTACAAGAACTCTCTTTAGAACCTTCATGGTGATCTCAGTAGGTCCATAATATATTTATTCCTATTTTACAGGAATGGACATGAGGTATAGAGAGGTTAAATAACTTGCTCAAAGTTACACAGATAGAAAGTGCAGAGATAGTCTTTGAATTTAGTTCACAGAATTCCAGAACTGGTTTTCTAAACAGTGTCACTCCATCGCTTTACCTGAATGGAGGAGATACGGTGAGAAGGGAATGTATAGTGATTTTGTGAATGCATTTTAGAAACAATGGTGTTCTGTGCAAGTGTTAGTTATCCTTACACCAAGGGAGAGAAATAATTCAGAAGTTCAATCATAATAGGATATAAATGTCCAAAAAAAGAGTAAAGCTGTAGTAAGCAAAGTATAAGGCAACCTCAGGTTTCTAGAACCTAAGTAACTTCATCAGGCATTCCTGTGCCTTCTGGGTTAACTTTTAGTAGGCAGGAAAGGAAGGCTCAGGTATTTCCCAGGCTCTGACTAGGTATATATCAGTCTCAGCAGCCAGTAAGACTATCCAAATGCAAACACGTGATTTTCTTGACATTGAGCTTATCTACTTCAAGGCAGAACTTGGGTTAGACATCAGGAACAACATGATGAACACCCTTTTAGCCAGAGAGTGAACATTTTAAGTAGAGAAATGTGCTGTCTAAATGGCTTCCCTTGTGTTCTGGAAATAAGGCACCCTGACATTGTCAAATAGAATAGTAAGAAGATGATCTGGGAGCTCGCCCTTTCCTTCCCTGCTTGAGCCTGGATTGTGTCCTGTTAGTGTGTCTCAAATCTGTTCTATCCAACGCGCATTTGCAGAAACCGCATTTGTAAATAAAAGCAGATTAGAGCAATTTAAAGGTCAGTGGCAAAGCTGAAATATAACCAGTGTTAAGCACAGTATCCAGTAGAAGACGGCGTTGATAACAAGGTGCCTGCAAACATTCTGCGGTTAAGAATTGGCTTTAATTCAATCAGTGGAGGAGAAAAAAAAAACCTTGTCTGTATTTATAATTTTGGTTTAGCTCCTATTCTTCTAGAAAATGTGCCTTTATTAAAAGCATGAAAATAGACATTTCAGAAATGTGTTATCCAGTGTCAGTCCTCAATTAACTTCTATTCATTCGGCCACCAAGAATCGTTGTTCTGCCCATTAAAAATAAGAGGCTTTCTTTTCTATTCTCTTTGCTGTTATTGATATTGTTAATCATTTTAATTAGTGGCTTCCCATGATTCCAATCAAGTCCAATTATACTCAAACCTGATAAACAATGAAGAGGTGAAAACAGCAGCTCAAAACATGGATTAATCTTGCTAGCACAAAGTGGAAGTTGTTGCATTTTAAATTGCTTCCAGCCACCTTTAAACAAAGTCCTTCCTTAGTCCCACTGACTATATTAGCATTCGGTTGCTCATGTGAAATGTAACCCATAGTCATATCTTTCAAAAACCTTCAACCACTATACTCCCTCAAACATATATTCACTTGTCCACATGTCTCTATCACGCCTTGGTTTACATTTTTCAACACACTCTATCAAAACAATTTAAATTTTTTGCTCCTCCCCTTACCTTCTCCCCATCTTTGTGCACGTGTCCCTGCCTTTCTCTGTCCTTTGAAAGGGCCAATCTCCTTTAGAAAAGAGCGACCCCTGTTTTCAATGATGCTGTAGAAGTTCAGGGCATGTGTTTTCAGATGACCACAATATACCTGTTCTGCTTACTGTGCTAAATTACAAGACACTTTTCATCTCACTCCCTCAACAACTCTATGAAGTTACTACTTCTCTTAGACCAGTTTTACAGATGAGAAAACTAAGGTGTCAAGAAAGCAGTCACTTACCTAGAACACTCAGCTAGAAAAAGTTAGACATAGAATTTGAACTCAGTTCTCTCTCGGCGGTCCCCAGCCTTTTTGCCACCGAGGACTGGTTTCATGGAAAACATTTTTTTTCCCCCATGGACAGGGTTGGGGTGGTTTTGGAATGAAACTGTTCCATCAGGCATTAGAGTCTCCTCAGGAGCATGCAACCTAGATCGCTGGCATGCACAGTTCACAACAGGGTTCACGCTCCTGTGAGAATCTCATGCCACCGCTGAGCTGACAGGAGGCGGAGCTCAGGCAGTAATGCTCACTTGCCTGCCACTCATCTCCTGCTGTGCTGCTCTGTTCCTAACAGGCCACAGACTGCTCTGGGTAGGGAGGAGGGTCGGGGACCTTCTCCCATATGGTCCCAGAGTCCCAGCACTCAAATGTTACATGACGCTAATGTTTCTAGGCAGTTTCCCAGGTAGAAAAAAAGTACAAACTCTAAAACCTTACTATTAATTTTTTCTTAGAATATATTCAATTAATAACATTTTTTATGAGAATTGTACCTTATCCAACCCTCTTGCCTCTGACCTTACTTGCCAAATAACATGGTTTGCACTGTCTTTCAGGTGAGAAAAGGAATCCTTAGACCTATGTGATGGACAGTTCTTATCTTTGAGAATTATTCAATTGTAACGTGAATATCTGTTTTACTACTTGAAAACTTCATGCTCTCAATTTAAACAATGTAACATAGAAGAGCATGAATAGCATCATCTGGGTTTGAATCCTGGTATCTCTTACAGCTGTCTGGGATATCTTGGGCAGGTTACTTACTTTTTCTGAGCTGAGAGCCTGGAATAAAAATAGTAGTAAAGAATAAATAAATTGAACCCAGAAAATAACAATTATAAAATCAGCCTTGCAGTATTATTGTGAAAGTTAAACAAAACACATTTAAATGTGCCTGACCTGTAACTCTTTCTTAACAAATGATAACTTTAATAATTGTTATTTCTTTTGTATTATTTATAAATCAGTTGATAATTATCTATATGGAAGCAAGTTGATAGTAAGCTTCAATTAGGCAGAATATCAGGAATGTGTGACAAGTGTTAGCAAATATCCAACTAGAGATTCAGATTAGGAAGGAAATTGGTTATAGCAGAGGATAAACCTGGTTATTGGAGATAGACTAGAAGGCTGGGTCATGATTGAAAAGAGAAGATAATTAAGGTACCAATTACTGACACCTAGGAGTATGTGTATCAGTCTGCTATAGCCACAATAATGCTAAGAACCAACTCCAAACTACAATGAATATTTATTCTCACACTCATTTTGTCTGATCTAAATTGGGAGCAGCTATATCTCTTCTTCACACTGCAGGTTAGCTAGGTGTGGCTAAAGGCTAGAGGTTCAATTTAGGTCTGTTCTGTATTTGTTTCTTTCTTTGTTTTTTTTAATAGAGATGGGGTCTTGCCATTTTGCCCAGGCTGGTCTCAAACTCCTGGTCTCAAGTGTTCCTCTCACCTTGGCCTCCCAAAGTTCTGGGATTACAGGCATGAGCCACTGCACCCAGCCCCATATATTTTTGTCCTCGGGCTCAGACTGAATAGACAACAATTCCTAGGGAATGTCCTTTTGATGGCTGATCACTAAATCGTAACAGAGAAAACTTAGTTACGAATGTATATTTCAAGCTTCAGCTTGCTTCATGTCTTTTAATATCCTTTTGGTTTAAGCGAATCTCATGGCTTCATATAGTAAATTATACTCCACCTACTATAAGGCAATAATATTGATATACAATTTTATGATAAGAGAAAGAATTGGGATCAATAGGTTAATCTACTACACAAGGTTAACATTTGGGGTGAAAGAAAGACCTAGATATGCTGAGCCTTTGATCTAGAGATTCTTCTGCCTCCCCTGGAGGAGGCCTTGTTTCAGAATTCAGACATGAAACTTACACTGGGTTGATAATCATCTATTCTGGTAATAGAATGATGATTGCACTACAAAAAAAAAAAAAAATCAGCCTGATTATAACTGTGGTTCAATTATCTGACCTGGACCATGTTACCTTCTGTTTATAGCCTGCCACTCTTAAATTCTTTGCTTTGGTCTTGGTGTTTTGTTTGTTTTTACCAAGAATTCTGGTGCAGATTGATGGAGCTATTGATTACACATCAATCTGCCTTCCTAAATTTTTTCTCCAGGAACTTTATGTCTGGCTTTTCACCTTCCATTCATTGAGCATCATTTGTAAGCACAATGCAGAAAAATCATTTGCTTTGCCTTTGGTGCTGGTCTTTTCCCAGCTAATTCGAGCAGAGATACTAAAATTTCAATAAGATTGTATCTCCTTGTTTTGCGCTTGTGAATAAACGCACTCATTAGGACTGTTGAACATCATAACTTTTGTTCCATGTTTGTAGCACATATCTTCCCCAAAATCAATATAAGTAGAATCGATTCTAATTTCCTTAAGCGCTTTGTGGGAACCATTGTGCTTTTCTAAATTGAGATGCTTTTTTATGGTCAAAGATTCAAAAGCAATGTAGACTAGCAATGTTTACTGGGCTCTCGGGAGAAATAAGTGTGATTATTCATTGAGCAACTTGAACCTAATCTACACTTTTCCTCACTTTATTTGGAGTTACGCAGTTTCACATGGAATAATGTCTTGTTGATGTGGTTTTCTCTAGTAAACATTTAGGGTACTCTCTCTGCCACCATATGTCTGCGCTTCTGTGAGATTGTATATCTATATGCTTCTATTGTAGCGTGTTGAATACACTACGAATATTCTTATATCTTTGTTCCTTAATAAGATTATGAGAATGACAGGACAGGTATAGGGCATTTAGTCACATATGCACTCAATACATTATTATTGATCAGTAACTAGAGAAATATTATTTATCAGTGACTTTTTATTAAATGACTAATCATTGTGGTTTGGGGTCAGCTGTACCAAACATTGTGATTAAAATCATTAGTCACTTTTTTTCCCTAAAATATTCCCTATCTGTATTTCTCATTAGAAATCAGGTTCATGAACACTAATCTGTCCTGGCAGTGATAGTTCAGTCTTTAATCATTGTAATCCAATGACTATATGTCCATACAATATTAATCTATCTTGAAATTAGATCCCTATTTGAATATCCTCCTATATTTTCTAAGGTATCCTCATTCTGCATCATTTTAGTGCTAATTCATGCTGTGTACCTCTCTGGGACACATAGCATGTAATCGGTACAAAATTGCCTTTGGAGACCAGTTCTGCATTGACAAATGTCTGAACATCATTGACTGCCATTTTATGAATGTCTTTTGCTATCATTATGCAGTATGTAAATATTCATAACATTTAGCCTCGGAAGGGTCGATGTCAAAGCAAACTAAAGAACTGTGGTTGTTACTTTGGAGGTTGTAAAGATAATTATTTCGTTTATGCCCTTTTTGTCTTTATTATTTGTTCCTTATTTCACTTTTTTCATGGTTGGAATGTTCTCAAGAAAAGCTTTCTTGAATTTAGTTTGAATTTCCTTTGGTTCTTCAGACTCTTAACTTTTCCCTGAATTTTTCATGGTCCTCTTTGACGTCCTTATGTATCTTCGTAGACACAGTTCTATTTTCCTTACTTTTCCTTTTTTTAAAATTTATTGGATATCCTTGCCCTTCTTCTTCGTTCCTCTTTAATTCAGTATATATTATTGAAGAAATGCTCATGGCGAGTTTACGACAATCCACCTCAGTCTCCATATTTTTTATTACTGAATGAAGTAGTTCTGGTAAGAAATGCACACCAGAAGCAGATTCCATTCCATTTTTTACATTGCTTTGATGTTTTGTTTGAAGTTTTTCTGTAAATAAAACCTTAAATCAATGCGGTTTTTTTTTTTTTTTGGAAGGTCTTTGGATTTATTTGAAATTGTGTAACTATTTTTATCTTTGGTTCCACCCTTGTATTTCATGATCTAATTTAGAAGCAGTACAGTGAGGGTGGAAAGAGCTATTTGGGTTTCGACTCCTAGATTAGATGCTTAGGCACCTCGATGACCTTGGGTAAGTTACTAAGCCTCTCTGAGCCTCAGATTTCTTACCTATTAGTGTTCCATTTTTATCTACAGTGACTTTAACTTTCGGAGGCTATTGTAAGGATTAAAAATTTAAAAAGGAAGAACAGTTGACATACCCTAAACCCGTCATAAATAATGGCTAAATTATGCTAATATCTACTTGAGCGATATTTTTAAAACGACTTTTGAAGCATTGCCCGCAGAATTGACCCGGGGCAGGTTGATGTAATTGAGGATTCTTCACTGTCATAAGCATCGCTGTACTGTGTTGCTAGCGGGTGTGTGGCATACTTCCTCAAAGGTAATTGCATGGCCCCACCCCCCATACTGTTCTGATCTCTTCTACTTTGCTAATAGAATACCGCTGATAAACCCTCCCTTATGAAGGGAGGGTTTCTACTATTTGCCTTCTCTTTGAAGGAAAGTCATTTGTAAAAGCCGTTATCACTTTGAAATTTTGTGGCAATGATTAAAATACATGCCAGTAACTATAAAACATGATGCAAGAATAGACTACTGTTTGTATTGAATCATGTTAATATTTTAGTTCGTTATGATAAAAGATATGTCAATAGGGAAATAAATTGTACTAGATAAAAACACAAGCCTGATAAAAAGTCCAGAGGAGGAGAAAACCACATTAATTCTGCTAATGCTAAAAACGTATTATGCACAAGATACTATCTTAGTTTTGTCATTGGTACCAAAGTATATCAGGCTTGTCAAAAATGATGATTTTACAATTTTCTTGTAAGGGAAATTTTTTTCTCTTCACAGTGACTGATAAGAGATAGATGCTCAGTGCATATTGGATTAAATGAACAGAAAGAGCAGGATTAAAAATACTTAATTAATGTTACATTGGACACAGTTGTATTGAAAGAGAAGTTAGGAACTTTGATTTGGTAAGAATAAATGATTAAATAATTAAAGATATGGGTTTTAAAAATAATTTCCTTCACAGTTTGAGGGCTAAGTAAATAAATTTGCAGAATTATAAATTATCGGAATAAAAAGTTATTTGGGAATTGCAAATTAAAACAAAAATGGGACATTACTACACACATTACTAGAATTACCAAAATCCAGAACACTAAATTCTGGTGAGGATGTGGAGCAATAGGAACTCCCATTCATTGCTGTTGGGAAGGCAAAATGGTACAGCCACTTTGGAAGACAGTTGGGCAGCTTCCTATCAAACTAAACATACTCTTATCATATGATCCATCAATAACACTCCTTCACATTTACTCAAAGGAGTTGAAAACCTATGCCTGCACAATAACATACAGGTGAATGTGTATGGCAGCTTTATGCATCGTTGCCCGAACTTGGAAGAAACAGGGTATTTTTCAGTAGTGAATGGATAAACTGTGGTGCATCCAGGCAATGGAATATTATTCAGTGCTAAAAAAAAATAAGTGAGCTATCAAGTCATGAAAAGAAACGGAAGCACCTTAAATGCGTATGACTAAGTGAAGGAAGCTACTCTGAAAAGACTGTGTAATGTATGCTGCCAATGATATAACATTCTGGAAAGGTAAAAACTTTGAAGACAGTAAAAAGTTCCTTGGTTGCCAAGGAAGAGTAGAGAGAAAGCAATGAATAGGCAGTGCACAGAGGATTTTTAAGGCAGTGAACCTATTGTGTATGATACTATAATAGCAGATATATGTCATTACATATTTGTCAAAACCTGCAGAATGTAGAGTACCAAGGGTGAACCCTAATATAAACTGTGGACTTTGGGTGATAATGATGTATTAATCTAACTTCATCCATTGTAACCAGTATATCATTGTGGTAGAAGATATTGGTAATGGGGTAGGTTGTGCTTGTGTGGGGGCAGAGAGTAGATGGGAACTCTGTACTCTTCATTCCATTTTGTTGTGAAACTAAAATGTCTCTAAAAAGTAAAGTCTATTTTATAAAAACAATCAAATACCATTTCAGAAATGAGTCCAGTCTGTCCTCCTCATTGTACAGGCTTAGCTAAGCTTAAAATCATACTAGAAAATGTGCACCTTAATTCCTACCATTTCCATCACAGTATATCATCTTTCCTTGTGGCTAGTCAGCAAGCATACACCATAAATAGAATCTGGATGTTGCCAATTTCAATTGCGTCTATGGGCATCCTGTTGTAAATTGCCCAAATATGGTGATTCCATGATCGCTTTCTCCCACCACCAAGTGTCATTATGGGCTTCATCCCTCATATCAGCTGCAGTGGTTTTTGAAGCCTGCAGGCTGATTTTAATGTTGGCCAAAGTAACCTGAAGTCATATGAATTCTTCTTATGTAAAAATATCAGCTGAAGGAACTTAACTTTTATCTGGGTTGAGTTTTATGCCTCCTCCAGCTGCGATACTCTATCAGTGTCCCGGTGGTCTAATGGCCCTACTGGACAATTGTGTTACTGGCAAAACAAGACATTACATTAAAAAAGGATTGCATGCAAGTAATTCCTACTTTAAAAACAACTATATGATGTCATTCTCTGACGCAGAAGGAACAGTGTGAGAAAATGACAGAGACAGCACTATGCCTGTAATAATCATTGTTTTGTTT
Organism: Macaca mulatta; assembly: GCF_049350105.2. NCBI lineage: Eukaryota > Metazoa > Chordata > Mammalia > Primates > Cercopithecidae > Macaca > Macaca mulatta. The sequence continues at coordinate 20,467,696 of NC_133410.1, read as the reverse complement.
TACCATGCATTTGACCGAGTCCTAAAAGCCCACTAAGTGTCTAAAAGCCCACTCAGACACCTCAGGTACTGCCAGCCCCAGTTTCTTCAGGTCACCATATTTGTCACTGCTCAAGCACTGTATCAAATTTTCCTTTCATTTAAAAAAAAAACAAAAAAAACTCTCTCTCCTTTACCCTCCCTTCTCATGGCTTAATTTGTTTTTTGTTTAAAAGTTTTTTTTTTAAGTTATAAGAACAATTCATATGACTTATATTTACTTTGGCCACCATGAAAATCCACCTACAGCTTCATAAACCTATATAGCTGGTATTCCTTTATTTGTTTATATCTTGGAAACAGAATTCATGTTGGCTATGATAGTTTCTGGCCTTCAGTTTTCTTAAGGACTTTGAAAAAGAGGACGGCTTACTCTTCCTCGAAATTCATTTCCTGCTTCTGCTTTACATGGACAGTTCTTATGCCTATCATGTCAAGACCTAGCTCCTACTCACTTCTTCTACTGTACTCATCTTTCTGAGACTGGAGCCTGGGGATCTTTGCTTTAATGAGCCTACAGGTGATTTCTCTGAACCTCATAATTGACCACCATTGCTTCTCAGTCAGGCCCTTTGAGTTACCCTTGCTCAGAGTGTGTTTCTGCTGGAGACCAAGCCTGCCCCCTGCAGGGAATCCCCTAGAAGTTCTCACTACTATACCGTACCTCTGAGGGAACACGGAGGAGGTGCAGTGTAGAGAAGGCTGTACTTGGTTTCATTAGCCTTTCCCAACCATGGGTATGGTCCCTTTTTTAATTTGTCACAATGCCTTTAAAAAAGTCATTAAGTGTGGTTTCACTGAAGGTTTGGAAATAATGAAGAAAAAATAAAAGCCTTATTTTGTTTGTTTGTTTGTTTTACATATTTTTATCCCTGTGGCTTCACACATTGCCTGGCTCAGAGTAGATGCTCAATAAGTATTTGTTGAATAAACAAATGCTAAGTCTGACTATTCGTAGGAAAAGTAAATCATACCTTTTTCTAAAATTTCCCCACAGACACACCCATTTCCTAGCATAACATCGCTGTAAACTGAGGTCCACTTTTCTTGTTAAGGTTCCTACTAAGTAGACTGGAACATTTTCTCAGTCATGTATTGAAAATTCCAACCCAAATTAGGTAAACCCTACCATTACACAAAAAGAGCCGATCTTGCCTTGAGACTGAGTTGGGGTGCATTTGTGACAACAGAAAGGTCATGATCCATGTGAAGTATAATGAGAATGGAAATGATCTGAAAAAAGCATCTTAAATGAAAAAGAAAAAAAATAAGTTAAAAAAGCGACATGCTTAATTAAAATATTTCATTAAAAAGCAGCTTGGAATTTACAGAAGTTAAGTGTGGTTTCACTAAAGGTTTGGAAATAATGAAGAAAAAATTAGAAACCTTAAAACTAATTTTTTTTTTTTTACATATTTATCCCCAGTGCTTAAAACATCACCTGGCTCATGGTAGATGCTCAATAAATATTTGCTAAATAAATAAATGCCAACTCTGACTGTTCCCTTAAACCATGCTTAATGTTGATTTATCCTCTTTATCGAAGGATACATTTTTCCCCATTTAACCTAAAGGAGCTACATGTTTACATACTCCTTGGAAAGCGTGCTTTTTCAAAGAATAAAAAACCACAAAAATGTTTCCAGAATTTAAGTATTCTGTTGTTATACGTTTTTCTCCTTTCTGTGTAGTCTAAATATTTGACAACTTTATCCAAGAGTAAATGGTCAGATTTTAAAAATAGCTTTATTAAGGTGTAATTTACATGTCATGATATTTTATGTATGTATTTTAAGTATACAATTCAATTATTTTCATTACATCTATGGAGTTGTACAAGCATTATAACTATCCAATTTTAGAACATTTTCATCACACCCTGAAGACTCCATGTGTCCACATCTGTGGTCACTAAACTACTCTGGTTTCTATGCCTTTGCTTTTGTTGGAGAGTTCATGTAAATTGAGTTACAATAAAGTGGTCTTTTGTGCCTCTTTATTTTCCTTAGCATAAAGTTTTTGAGGTTTATCTATGTTGTAGCATGTGTTAATACTTTATTTCTTTTTATTGCTCAATAATATTTCCACATATTACATTGGTATTTTTGTTTGTTTGAGACAGGATCTCACTCTGTCACCCAGGCTGGAGTGCAGTGAGTGGCATTATCACAGCTCACTGCAACCTCTTCCTCCCCTACTCAAGGGATTCTCCCACCTCAGCCTCTCGAGTACCTGGGACGACAGAGATGCACTACTACAAACAGCTAATTTTTTGTATTTTTTTTTTTCTACAGAGATGGGGTCTTGCTATATTACCTAGGCTGGTATCAATATCCTGGGTTTAAGCGATCTGACTGCCTCAGCCTCCCAAAGTGCTGGGATTACAGACGGGAGACACCATGTCCGGGCACTTTTAATATATGTTAGCATGTGGTACAACAGTGAAGGCAAATGCGTTTGACATTCACAAGAGTTTCTTTTTTATTTTAAAATGTAATTTATATCATCATAACTTCTGAAAGAATTACAGTAAAGGTTAATGACATATATGTGTTAATGACATATGTGTATATATGTTCAAATATATAATTTGAATATACAAAGTATATTTCAAAAATTTGTACATTCATTTTATTTATTCATACTCCATTCTTTAAAGGATTACTTTTACCTAAATGAATTCTTACCATTTTATATGCATATATATATTTAACACATATTTCACTTCAAATATGACATTTAGGAAGATTAGAGAAAGTTAAGTTTTAATGTCCTGCTGATTCACATTATAAAAAATACTATAGTGTTATTATTGTAGACAGTTTTAGTTGTCCCCTAACAAGTCAAAATATTTAATGAAAAGTGCTTAATCGAGTTAAGATTACTTAGGAAAATTGGCTATTTGTTAATCTCTCACAATATCAATTTTAAAGTTATGTTAGAGAAAGGTGGTATTTTATGCCTACGATTTTATTTTATTAATAATTTTAGAAGGGTTAAGGTAAGATAGAGAAAAGATTGTATAACCAGAGTCCTTCAAAGGTCAAGTAAAAATAGATTGTTGTGGATCATTCTATTTCTTTCCTCTCTCCTGAATGCTCATTTCTCCTCTTCTCTCCAATGTCCCTTCCCCCATCATATTATTTTGTCCTATCTCATGTCTGTACTGAATACATTTTATCTCCTTGGTGTTTTGCCAAAAGAACTTTGTTGTGAAGGACAAAGAATTTAGGAAGAATGGTTGAAAAATAAAAAATACATTAAAATAACCTACACACATTTGAGGACAGGATTGTCAAACCCAGTTTTTGTTTCTTCCAACATATGACACTATGACTGTCTTATCTGGAAAATATTTGATTGACATCTGCTAACTTAAAATGATACAATAATGGAGAAATGGAGAACATTCTGTGATTTTCTAAAGTCCCATTTTTTAATGCTTGAGTTTGCCTTTGAGCTTTCTTAGATTTTAGAAATCTTTGGTAAATATTTTGTAAGAGTATTGTGAGATGAGCCTAATAAAAGGAAGCTTCCTCCCTTCCTCCCTTCCTCCCTTCCTCCCTTTCTCCCTTTCTCTTTCTCTCTTTCTCTCTCTTTCTCTCTCTCTTTCTCTTTCTCTCTTTCTCTTTCTTTTCTTTTCTTTCCTTTTCTTTACTTTTCTTTCTTGATGGAGTCTTGCTGTATCACCCAGACTGGAGTGCAGTGGCATGATCTCAGCTGACTGCAACCTCCACCTCCCGGTTCAAGCAATTCTCCTGCCTCATCTCCTGAGTAGCTGGGATTACAGGTGCATGCCACCATACCCGGCTAATTTTTTATTTTTTTAGTAGAGATGGGATTTCACCATGTTGATCAGGCTGGTCTCCAACTCCTGACCTTGTGATCCACTCACCTTAGCCTCCCAAAGTGCTGGGATTACAGGCGTGAGTCACCGCGCCCGGCCAATCCTCATTTATTTTTAAGAAATTTGCACATATTAGAAAAGATTAGATAGTCCAGATATGGAGACCCCAGGCCTTTACTAGCACAAAAGGTAAATGTGCTTTTTATGCATCTCTTTACTCATCCTCCATCAAGCCTTGGGAAAGCAAGGAACGACTACATTTTAAAAAATTCCCCGCCAGGTGTGTTGGCTCATGCCTGTAATCCCAACACTTCGGGAGGCCAAGGTGGTGGATCAGGAGGTCAGGAGCTCCAGACCAGCCTGACCAACATGGTGAAACCCTGTATCTACTAAAAATACTAAATAAATAAATAAATAATTAACTGGGCATGGTGGCACACTCCTGTAATCCCAGCTACTCAGGAGGTTGAGGCAGAAGAATCGCTTGAACCTGGGAGGCAGAGGTTGCAGTGAGCCAAGATTGTGCCACTGCACTCCAGCCTCAGCAACAGAGTAAGACAATGTCTCAGAAAAAAAAAAAAAATTCTCGTACATCATATAGCTCAAATATAGGATACTGTACATTCAAACAAAGAGCAAATGCTGGTAGCATGGTTTTGTCTCTATGAATTTTAGTGAAAACATATGGCTGATATTTTAAAATTCTGTGAAATTTAAAAAAATCAGTTGGATTGAGCTATGTGACATGGACATGGAGAACAGAGATGTGAGGAGGTGTAGAAATAGTGATTTGTGGCAAACCGTTAAGGGGGCATGTTAGAAGTTAATCACTAATTTGTTACCTTTCCTAAATCAGCATTAGTTACTCATTTACTTTGTCATTTAACAAATGTTTGCGAGGCACCTTCTTTGTGCTAGGTGTAATGCTACATATGGAAAAAAATGAGCCTTATTAGGAACACGCATTCTGTAAGTAGAGCAAAATGGAAATTGAGAAGTTATATCTCATTTAAGTGAACTCATGTTCTCACTTGCAATTTTGGTAGCAATAGAACTCAAATTTATGGGTTTTTTTTGCAGTTTCTTTTGCTTTAATTATTTTTCGACTTAGTGCCTTTTACATAAATCCTCAGTCTAATGTTGAAAGTGACAATCAAGGGCGGAGCAAGATGGCCGAATAGGAACAGCTCCAGTCTCCAACTCCCAGCGCGAGCCACACAGAAGACCGGTGATTTCTGCATTTTCAACTGAGGTACTGGGTTCATCTCACTGGGGAGTGCCGGACGATCGGAGCTGGTCAGCTGCTGCAGCCCGACCAGCGAGAGCTGAAGCAGGGCGAGGCATTGCCTCACCTGGGAAGCGCAAGGGGGAAGGGAGTCCCTTTTCCTAGCCAGGGGAACTGAGACACACAACACCTGGAAAATCGGGTAACTCCCACCCCAATACTGCGCTTTAGGAAACAGGCACACCAGGAGATCATATCCCACACCTGGCCGGGAGGGTCCCACAACCACGGAGCCTCCCTGGTTGCTAGCGCAGCAGTCTGTGATCTACAGGCAAGGCAGCAGCGAGGCTGGGGGAGGGGCGCCCGCCATTGCTGAGGCTTAAGTAGGTAAACAAAGCTGCTGGGAAGCTCCAACTGGGTGGAGCTCACAGCAGCTCAAGGAAACCTGCCTGTCTCTGTAGACTCCACCTCTGGGGACAGGGCACAGTAAACTAAGACACACAGACACCTCTGCACAGACGCAAACGACTCTGTCTGACAGCTTTGAAGAGAGCAGTGGATCTCCCAACACGAAGGTTGAGATCTGAGAAGGGACAGACTCCCTGCTCAAGCGGGTCCCTGACCCCTGAGTAGCCTAACTGGGAGACATCCCCCACTAGGGGCAGTCTGACACCCCACACCTCACAGGGAGGAGTACACCCCTGAGAGGAAGCTTCCAAAGCAAGAATCAGACAGGTACACTCGCTGTTCAGAAATATTCTATCTTCTGCAGCCTCTGCTGCTGATACCCAGGCAAACAGGGTCTGAGTGGACCTCAAGCAATCTCCAACAGACCTACAGCTGAGGGTCCTGACTGTTAGAAGGAAAACTATCAAACAGGAAGGACACCTACACCAAAACCCCATCAGTACATCACCATCATCAAAGACCAGAGGCAGATAAAACCACAAAGATGGGGAAAAAGCAGGGCAGAAAAGCTGGAAATTCAAAAAATAAGAGCGCATCTCCCCCGGCAAAGGAGCGCAGCTCATCGCCAGCAACGGATCAAAGCTGGACGGAGAATGACTTTGACGAGATGAGAGAAGAAGGCTTCAGTCCATCAAATTTCTCAGAGCTAAAGGAGGAATTACGTACCCAGCGCAAAGAAACTAAAAATCTTGAAAAAAAAGTGGAAGAATTGATGGCTAGAGTAATTAATGCAGAGAAGGTACTAAACGAAATGAAAGAGATGAAAACCATGACACGAGAAATACGTGACAAATGCACAAGCTTCAGTAACCGACTCGATCAACTGGAAGAAAGAGTATCAGCGATTGAGGATCAAATGAATGAAATGAAGCGAGAAGAGAAACCAAAAGAAAAAAGAAGAAAAAGAAATGAACAAAGCCTGCAAGAAGTATGGGATTATGTAAAAAGACCAAATCTACGTCTGATTGGGGTGCCTGAAAGTGAGGGGGAAAATGGAACCAAGTTGGAAAACACTCTTCAGGATATCATCCAGGAGAACTTCCCCAACCTAGTAGGGGAGGCCAACATTCAAATCCAGGAAATACAGAGAACGCCACAAAGATACTCCTCGAGAAGAGCAACTCCAAGACACATAATTGCCAGATTCACCAAAGTTGAAATGAAGGAAAAAATCTTAAGGGCAGCCAGAGAGAAAGGTCGGGTTACCCACAAAGGGAAGCCCATCAGACTAACAGCAGATCTCTCAGCAGAAACTCTACAAGCCAGAAGAGAGTGGGGGCCAATATTTAACATTCTTAAAGAAAAGAATTTTAAACCCAGAATTTCATATCCAGCCAAACTAAGTTTCATAAGTGAAGGAGAAATAAAATCCTTTACAGATAAGCAAATGCTTAGAGATTTTGTCACCACTAGGCCTGCCTTACAAGAGACCCTGAAGGAAGCACTCAACATGGAAAGGAACAACCGGTACCAGCCATTGCAAAACATGCCAAAATGTAAAGACCATTGAGGCTAGGAAGAAACTGCATCAACTAATGAGCAAAATAACCAGTTAATATCATAATGGCAGGATGAAGTTCACACATAACAATATTAACCTTAAATGTAAATGGACTAAATGCTCCAATTAAAAGACACAGACTGGCAAACTGGATAAAGAGTCAAGACCCATCAGTCTGCTGTATTCAGGAGACCCATCTCACACGCAGAGACATACATAGGCTCAAAATAAAGGGATGGAGGAAGATTTACCAAGCAAATGGAGAACAAAAAAAAGCAGGGGTTGCAATACTAGTCTCTGATAAAACAGACTTTAAACCATCAAAGGTCAAAAGAGACAAAGAAGGCCATTACATAATGGTAAAGGGATCAATTCAACAGGAAGAGCTAACTATCCTAAATATATATGCACCCAATACAGGAGCACCCAGATTCATAAAGCAAGTCCTTAGAGACTTACAAAGAGACTTAGACTCCCATACAATAATAATGGGAGACTTCAACACTCCACTGTCAACATTAGACAGATCAATGAGACAGAAAGTTAACAAGGATATCCAGGAATTGAACTCATCTCTGCAGCAAGCAGACCTAATAGACATCTATAGAACTCTCCACCCCAAATCAACAGAATATACATTCTTCTCAGCACCACATCATACTTACTCCAAAATTGACCACGTAATTGGAAGTAAAGCACTCCTCAGCAAATGTACAAGAACAGAAATTATAACAAACTGTCTCTCAGACCACAGTGCAATCAAACTAGAACTCAGGACTAAGAAACTCACTCAAAACCGCTCAACTACATGGAAACTGAACAACCTGCTCCTGAATGACTACTGGGTACATAACGAAATGAAGGCAGAAATAAAGATGTTCTTTGAAACCAATGAGAACAAAGATACAACATACCAGAATCTCTGGGACACATTTAAAGCAGTGTGTAGAGGGAAATTTATAGCACTAAATGCCCACAAGAGAAAGCAGGAAAGATGTAAAATTGACACTCTAACATCGCAATTAAAAGAACTAGAGAAGCAAGAGCAAACACATTCGAAAGCTAGCAGAAGGCAAGAAATAACTAAGATCAGAGCAGAACTGAAGGAGATAGAGACACAAAAAACCCTCCAAAAAATCAATGAATCCAGGAGTTGGTTTTTTGAAAAGATCAACAAAATTGACAGACCACTAGCCAGACTAATAAAGAAGAAAAGAGAGAAGAATCAAATCGACGCAATTAAAAATGATCAAGGGGATATCACCACCGACCCCACAGAAATACAAACTACCATCAGAGAATACTATAAACACCTCTACGCAAATAAACTGGAAAATCTAGAAGAAATGGATAATTTCCTGGACACTTACACTCTTCCAAGACTAAACCAGGAAGAAGTTGAATCCCTGAATAGACCAATAGCAGGCTCTGAAATTGAGGCAACAATTAATAGCCTACCAACCAAAAAAAGTCCAGGACCAGATGGATTCACAGCTGAATTCTACCAGAGGTACAAGGAGGAGTTGGTACCATTCCTTCTGAAACTATTCCAAGCAATAGAAAAAGAGGGAATCCTCCCTAACTCATTTTATGAGGCCAACATCATCCTGATACCAAAGCCTGGCAGAGACACAACAAAAAAAGAGAATTTTAGACCAATATCCCTGATGAACATCGATGCAAAAATCCTCAATAAAATACTGGCAAACCGGATTCAGCAACACATCAAAAAGCTTATCCACCATGATCAAGTGGGCTTCATCCCTGGGATGCAAGGCTGGTTCAACATTCGCAAATCAATAAACATAATCCAGCATATAAACAGAACCAAAGACAAGAACCACATGATTATCTCAATTGATGCAGAAAAGGCTTTTGACAAAATTCAACAGCCCTTCATGCTAAAAACGCTCAATAAATTCGGTATTGATGGAACGTACCTCAAAATAATAAGAGCTATTTATGACAAACCCACAGCCAATATCATACTGAATGGGCAAAAACTGGAAAAATTCCCTTTGAAAACTGGCACAAGACAGGGATGCCCTCTCTCACCACTCCTATTGAACATAGTGTTGGAAGTTCTGGCTAGGGCAATCAGGCAAGAGAAAGAAATCAAGGGTATTCAGTTAGGAAAAGAAGAAGTCAAATTGTCCCTGTTTGCAGATGACATGATTGTATATTTAGAAAACCCCATTGTCTCAGCCCAAAATCTCCTTAAGCTGATAAGCAACTTCAGCAAAGTCTCAGGATACAAAATTAATGTGCAAAAATCACAAGCATTCTTATACACCAGTAACAGACAAACAGAGAGCCAAATCAGGAATGAACTTCCATTCACAATTGCTTCAAAGAGAATCAAATACCTAGGAATCCAACTTACAAGGGATGTAAAGGACCTCTTCAAGGAGAACTACAAACCACTGCTCAGTGAAATAAAAGAGGACACAAACAAATGGAAGAACATACCATGCTCATGGATAGGAAGAATCAATATCGTGAAAATGGCCATACTGCCCAAGGTTATTTATAGATTCAATGCCATCCCCATCAAGCTACCAATGAGTTTCTTCACAGAATTGGAAAAAACTGCTTTAAAGTTCATATGGAACCAAAAAAGAGCCCACATCTCCAAGACAATCCTAAGTCAAAAGAACAAAGCTGGAGGCATCACGCTACCTGACTTCAAACTATACTACAAGGCTACAGTAACCAAAACAGCATGGTACTGGTACCAAAACAGAGATATAGACCAATGGAACAGAACAGAGTCCTCAGAAATAATACCACACATCTACAGCCATTTGATCTTTGACAAACCTGAGAGAAACAAGAAATGGGGAAAGGATTCCCTATTTCATAAATGGTGCTGGGAAAATTGGCTAGCCATAAGTAGAAAGCTGAAACTGGATCCTTTCCTTACTCCTTATACGAAATTTAATTCAAGATGGATTAGAGACTTAAATGTTAGACCTAATACCATAAAAATCCTAGAGGAAAACCTAGGTATTACCATTCAGGACATAGGCATGGGCAAAGATTTCATGTCTAAAACACCAAAAGCAACGGCAGCAAAAGCCAAAATTGACAAATGGGATCTCATTAAACTAAAGAGCTTCTGCACAGCAAAAGACACTACCATCAGAGTGAACAGGCAACCTACAGAATGGGAAAAAATTTTTGCAATCTACTCATCTGACAAAGGGCTAATATCCAGAACCTACAAAGAACTCAAACAAATTTACAAGAAAAAAACAAACAACCCCATCAAAAAGTGGGCAAAGGACATGAACAGACATTTCTCAAAAGAAGACATTCATACAGCCAACAGACACATGAAAAAATGCTCATCATCACTGGCCATCAGAGAAATGCAAATCAAAACCACAATGAGATACCATCTCACACCAGTTAGAATGGCAATCATTAAAAAGTCAGGAAACAACAGGTGCTGGAGAGGATGTGGAGAAATAGGAACACTTTTACACTGTTGGTGGGATTGTAAACTAGTTCAACCATTATGGAAAACAGTATGGCGATTCCTCAAGGATCTAGAACTAGATGTACCATATGACCCAGCCATCCCATTACTGGGTATATACCCAAAGGATTATAAATTATGCTGCTATAAAGACACATGCACACGTATGTTTATTGCAGCACTATTCACAATAGCAAAGACTTGGAATCAACCCAAATGTCCATCAGTGACAGATTGGATTAAGAAAATGTGGCACATATACACCATGGAATACTATGCAGCCATAAAAAAGGATGAGTTTGAGTCCTTTGTAGGGACTTGGATGCAGCTGGAATCCATCATTCTTAGCAAACTATCGCAAGAACAGAAAACCAAACACCGCATGTTCTCACTCATAGGTGGGAACTGAACAATGAGATCACTCGGACTCAGGAAGGGGAACATCACACACCGGGGCCTATCATGGGGAGTGGGGAGGGGGGAGGGATTGCGTTGGGAGTTATACCTGATGTAAATGACGAGTTGATTGGTGCAGTACAGCAACATGGCACAAGTATATATATGTAACAAACCTGCACGTTATGCACATGTACCCTACAACTTAAAGTATAATAATAATAAATAAATTAAAAAAAAAAAAAAAAAAAAGAAAGTGACAATCAAGACTTTGCCTCTTATTGTAAAAGGGTTTTGTTGGTTTTCCTCCTACCTATCTAAGACAGCATCTGAGTGCAAAAGAAATGTTACTGATCATCTCATTATTGAAAGAGCGTTCCCTTGTCCAGGTCCTATCTCTTGACTTCCAAGAGTATCAAATAAAGTGTGATTGGTCCCATCTGGGCCCTGGTTATGTTGAACTGTAGCCTACTGACATAAAGTTGGGTATAATTGTTTTTTCTTGCTGTGTAATGGCATTCATTGCTGAAGTCTAAGGTTCTAGATAGGGTAGTAAGTTCCTGCATTTGTGACTTCTTCATCTTAACTCATAGTATCTTCTGGTCAACGAGTGGTCACAATATTTCTTGGAACTCTGGAGCCCTTACCTGCTTTCTCCATGCCATAGTTCTCTAAGTAAGGCTTCTCAATTTCTAAACTTCTGTCCGTGTGGCACTATGTTATATTGTGGTAAATTTAGTAGCTTCTCTGCTAGGCTTGCAGCTTTTCCAGGTGATGAAATGAAAAGTGGGAATCAAGCACACATGCAGACACACACACATACACACACACGCACCCACACCAGATGTTTCCCCCAGCTACCTCAATGTTGTGACCATCCTTGCTTTCTCTCATTTGGAGCATGACCCCCAAGAGGGGAAGGTGAACATGTACATCCCACTCCCTTATTTATCTCTCAATAGAAGAAGCCTCTCTACTTCCTCTTTTGCTCTTATGAGACCTTCCCTTAAAGCAATCTTGTCAATAATCTCTATCCTATGCCTTGTTAAAAAGGTAAGTGAGCCGCGTGCGGTGGCTCACGCCTGTAATCCTAGCACTTTGGGAGGCGAAGTGGGCAGATCACGTGAGGTCAGGAGTTGGAGATGAGCCTGGCCAACATGGTGAAACCCCATCTCTACTAAAAACACAAAAATTAGTTGGGCATGTGGCGGGCACCTGTAATCCCAGCTACTCAGGAGGCTGAGGCAGGAGAATGGCTTGAACCCAGGAGGCAGAGGTTGCAATGAGCCGAGATTTTGCCACTGCACTGCACTCCAGCCTGGGCAACAGAGCGAGACTCTGTCTCAAAAAAAACAAAAAGTAGGCTGCAGAAATTTTATAATATAAAATACTTCTGTCCGTAATTTCGACATATTGGCTTTCATGATTGTGTGCAGGCTGTGAGCTTCAAGTTAGTGTTTATGAAACAAGGTGCTAAACATCATCTCTTTCTCTTTTCATTCCTTCCAATTTTTCTGTAACAGAGATATGTCTCATAGAGCAGAGAGGTTAGGTGCAAATGACTGATACTGTTAGTGTATCAAAGACTAAACACAATATTGAGAAAAGTAATAATGATAGAAGAAATACGAATTCTGATAGAGAAAATGACAGTTTCAGTAGGTCCTATATTGGTCCAGAATGAAGAGTGACTTCCATATAAAGGTGATGTTTTGATATATGAAATAATTAACACAATCAAGCTAATTAAAATATCTATCACCTCATATTTATCTTTTTGTGTGTTTGTGGTCAGAACACTTATGGTCTTTTTAGCAATTTTCAAGTATACAATACAATATTCTTAACTATAGTCACCATGTTATACATAAGATCTCCAGAACTTATTTATCTTAACCGAATCGTTATCCTCTGACCAATAGTTTTCCATCCCCACCACAGCCCCGTAGCAACCACCATTCTACAGTTTTCTCATGTGAATTCAACTTTTTATGATTCAGATATAAGTGAGATCATACAATATTTGTCTTTCCGTGCTTGACTTATTTCACTTAGCACAATATCTTCTAGGTTCATTCATATTATCACAAATGAGAGGATTTCCTCCTTTTTAAAGGCTCAGTGTTATTGCCCTGTGGCATATATACCACATTTTCTTTATCCATTTATCCATCCATGGAAAATTGGATTGTTTTCAAATCCTGGCTATTGTGAATAATGCCACCATGAACATGAGAGTGCAGATATCTCTTCAGCATACTGATTTTTTTTCTATGGATATATATCTGGAAGTGGGATTGCTGGATCATATGATAGTTCTATTTTTAAGTTTCTGAGGATTCTTCATATTGTTTTCCATTTTACATTCCCACCAACAGTGTACAAGTGTTCTTTCTTCTCTACATCCTCACCAACCCTTGGTATCTTTTCTCTTTTTGATAATAGCTATGTTAACAGGTGTGAAGTGCTGTATCATTTTGGTTTTGATTTGCATTTCCTAATGATTAGTGATGATGAGCATTTCATATGCCCGTTGGCCATTTGTATGTCTTCTTTAGAGAAATGTCTATTTAGGTCCTTTGCCCTTTATATGATCATGCTGTTTGTTACCTTGCCATGGAACTACTTTAATTTCTCATATATTTGTGATATTAACCCCTTATCAAATGGTTTGCAAATATTTTCTCCCATTTCATAGGTTGTCTCTTCACTCACTCTGTTGATTGTTTCCTTTCCTGTACACAAGCTTTTTAGTTTAAATTAATCTTATTTATATGTTTTTGCTTGTTGCCTTTGCCTTTGAGATTATATCAAAAAGTCCTTGTTCAGGTCAATGTCAAGAAGATTTTACCTATGTTTTCTTCTAGTAGTTTGACAGAAGGTAAATTCTTAAAATTGAATAGCAGTTACTCCACTTAGAAGACATTGCATATTCCAGAGTGGGAAGGATGTATGAAATAGAGGGTAGAGTGTCAGGAAATGATAAAGAACACTGCAAAGAAATCAGAGTAGGAACTGGAAGATCTAGGCAATGTTGGGGTTTTGACTCTCCCTAATAGGAAGATATTGAATGCTTTTCAGCAAGATATTGATTTATCTGATGTATATATCATACTGACTGCTGTGGACAATAGATTAACTGGAGGCAGGGGATAGAACAAAACAGGAGAGAGAAAACCCTGTAGGCAGCTATTACAGCAGTAGTTCATAAACAAGACGATGATAGCCTAGATTGCAGTGAAGTACAGAGGTGGCAGTGGGAGGGGGAGAAATGTAGGGATACAAAGATATTCAAAGAATGTTATTTTGCCATTTGAATTTTGTGTTTTACAGTTGAATTAGAAAAAGAAACAAGATATCCAGTGCAATGCATTCCTTAGTAATGCTAATGTTTTGATATATTTTTTTTTCAATGGAACTTGGGGCATTTCACCAACATTGACAAGTAGATATGCAGTGCCTATCTACCTCATGAGGCCACATAGAACAGCTTGTAAAAATAGAGATAAGGGAGGCTGTAACCCTCATGAGAAATCTGACCTAGCTCTTGCACAGTGTCAAAACTACAACTGAAATCTCTTTGTTTATAATTATTTTTGATGTTGGAATGACCCCGGTGCAAATTCAGAAGGAAAATCAGCATTACACCTTCTTTATAATTCTTCATTAGTCTCTGCCCAAATCTAACAGCTGTTGCCAGTACAATTTCTGCATGGACTGAGATTCATTTGGAGGATTTGGTCTCATAATGTTCTTTCCTAAATCTCTTCTACACATTCCTTCTCTCCTTGGATTGTTTATAACAATGACTTGGCACGGAGCAAAGCCTAATAGAATCAACCTAAAAAACTCAATCATTTCCTCCCTCTCCTTACTTCTATGCTTTACTTCTTTTTAAAAAGAAAATCAACAATGATAAATAACAGTCACTAATCACTTTTCAACCCTGCTGGACACTAGGCACCATACTAAGTACTGTACCTACATAATTTTATGTAGTTACTTTAAGATAGATATTATTGTATTAAATATATTATTATTATTTATGTTATATTATTATTTATGTTATAGGTGGAAAAGCAACACCTTTGAAAATCAAGTAGCTTAATAATAGAGGTGATATTAAATTTGGCCTCCTTAACTCAATAATCTCCACCTTCTCCACCAAAATCATCGTCATCATCATCATCATCATTATCATCATCATTTTTCTGGTGTATATACCACATAGTGAAAGTTAGGAATATGTGCTAAGAAACCACCTAGGAAGCTATTATTTGGGATGGAAGGGAATAACACCTAGATCATTATTTTACTAAACACACTTCACATTCCAAGTACCATGCTTGATGCTAGAGCTTGGAATATAGTCATAAACAGGAAAGTTTCTATCTCAATGAAGCACGGAAAATAGGAAAATATAATATGGCAGAATGGCAACTGCAGCAGAAGGATGCATAAACCTTGATTCGTATTCTAGGCATAGTGCATTATGGAGGGCAGGTGAAAACTCCCGAGTGGAAGGCCCCACATGGGCAAAGCTACTTCCCCTTAGAGGCTGAAGGAATTACATACTTTCTGTCTTTCTTGACTGGTCCTTGATTTTCATTGCTGCTTCTCTCCATCCCTGAATAATCTCATTCTAGCTTTATAAACATACTCTGAAGAGATGAATTATTATCCTGGCTCTTGTAGGGAAACAACTCTTTATGAATATTTTCATGTTTCTGTATGATTGGAACCTTCTGAGCAAAGAACATCAGCACCCAGGTTAAAGGATGATTGACTGATAA
Organism: Macaca mulatta; assembly: GCF_049350105.2. Taxonomy (NCBI): domain Eukaryota; kingdom Metazoa; phylum Chordata; class Mammalia; order Primates; family Cercopithecidae; genus Macaca; species Macaca mulatta. Next base: position 20,451,947 of record NC_133410.1, on the reverse strand, counting down.
CTGTAATGGCCCCCACTATCCCAAAGTGTAAAGGCAGAGAGCTCCTGAGACAGAGACACTTCCTCTCTCCCCTGGAGACATTTGCTTACATCGCAGGATGTTAGAGGAAAGGCCTTCTTTCTTCCCTTCCAAAAGATGATTTTTTAAAAATTACGTAGCAATAGTCAATATCTCTCCAGAGCGACGCAGGGGCAGATGGAAAAGCAGTCTATATAAGCTCCATGTTTCATAATTCTGGGGTTCCTTTTTTTCTTTCTTTTTTTGAAATGGAGTCTCGCTCTGTCGCCCAGGCTGGAGTGCAGTGGCGCGATCCTGGCTCACTGCAACCTCTGTCTTCTGGGTTCAAGCAATACTCCTGCCTCAGCCTCCCAAGTAGCTAGGACTATAGGTGCATGCCATCACGCCTGGCTAATTGGGGTTCCTTTTTTAATGGTACAATACTTATTATATGCACAAGGAGATCTGGTTCTTATTGCATTGCCAGGGGATGTTTACTCATAAGGCACGGATGCAGGCTGCTCTGTGACTAAATATTCTGATCCATGATCCAGAAGTCTTGTGTCCCTGTTAGAGTGTGTGTGTGTAGATTGATACATAAATAGATAGTTATCCTCACAGAGCCTTCAAAGTTTCAGACTTAAGTTATCTGGCTACAGAAATCAAGGCTGGAAACACCCTCTACTTTCTGGAGTAATTCCTTTGTTCTACTATATCAGTTTCTGTATGGAGGCCCCCAAAACATAGAACAATCCAACATTGTAGAGCATTGGATCTTGCTTCTGCATTCCCTTTAAATACTTACTTCCATTCAACTGATATAATGTCCCACTTAGGCCAAACTGAGAAACACATTTCTGGGAAGGAGAGGCAATCCCAGAAGTGCATGTCCTGGCACAGTGACTCCAACTCTAACTGATGGCCCAAAATCTACTGTAGAAGTGGAATTCTTTATTGTTCTATATGTCCCTTATTATCTGTGAACAAATATGGTAAAGCTCTACTTTCTACCCCACAGAGGGGGAAGAATCCCAGGACTACTTCATGACGTCTCATGCTAGAAATACTCTGCTCTCTGAAGCATTCTCCTCCTTGAGTAACAAACATTGTGTGGGCCAGTGTGACCTTCCAGCCAGATCCAGCTTGAGTCCTCCAGGAGATCATTAGCTTTCCTCTGACCCTTTTTGAAAATAGAACAGTGGAGAAGAACTTGCAAATGCCACCTTATTCAACCATTTTTAATGCCACAAAACAGGAGGAAATTCACACACATGAGACCCTCAGAGATAACCCCATGTAGATTTCCTGGTTTTTGTCATTGTTTTTCTTTTATCGTCTTACCACCTGTTTTTAAGTCCCTTATTTGGTGCATCTCTGGACCCCCTAAGCACACACAAGCACACAGACACACTAACTTGCAGACACACAGACACACACACACACACACACACACACCCCTCTCAAGAAACATAATTTTCTAACATGTAATGGATGTGCAGACCTTTAGTCTCTCTCCTTTCTTGTGCTGTACATGATCTTATGTTTGAGCAATATGTGAAATATGGATTCCCTATGTCTACCTTTTACTGGCTCCATAGAGTGAGAGGGAGTGAGGACCCTGATCTCTTGAGAAAGAGAAGAATGATGGGTGCTACAATCCCAGTTCAGACTTTCTACGAGTGGAGGCTGCCGTCATTTCCTTACAAAACATGGAAGGAAAACACTTGGCCACAGCAAATATGATTTCATTTATTTATCTTTAACGGAACACAATTTCACAAGAGGAAAGCATTTTTCTCTCATTAGCATGACTTTGACCCTACTCATTTCAAAGTAATAACCTTGGCATCACTGTCTAGGGAGCATGTGATTCTGTCTTCTGTCTGAGTCCTGACCAAGTGGAATTCTTCCCAAATAAATTCTTTTCAAATATGACTGACATATAGTCCCATGATAGGGCAGGAAAGAAGACTATACTACAAATCACCTCAATAAACTTATGCATTCCAGAAAGTTCCTCTTTTGCTTCTGCATTTGAAGTCAGTTCTCTTAAGAACTATGCTTGTGTGCAACCTTATATTTGCAAATTTGAGGAACTTAAAATGAAATGTGTTTAATTCTCCATCACTTCATTCATTTTCCTTTCATTCCTGTCTTCCAACCATTTTCCTTTGAATGTTTAAATGATGGTTAACTATGAAGAAGACCAAAATAGACAAAGTAATTGCTACTTGCTCCTCTGTCTCTCAGTGGCTTGCTGTGCTACAAGTATATTTAATCTGGACCAATCTGGGGAGGTGAAACCTAATTTAATAGCTATCAATCACAGGCAGCAGGCCTGCAGAAGAAGAAAATAAAAAGGTTGTTCTATTACTCAGTCTTCTCTTAGGAAAAACAAAGTGAAACACTAGACATGCCATATCTTTATGAGATGCCTCCTAATCCCTCTACCAAGTTACATGTAATTTGAAGCTCTTTGTGTATTCCATTTTTCACTTATGTGCCACTACCCTTATATTAAAAAGCATGTGACTGACAGGTTAGCTAAAATATTTAATAGGAATTAAATACATTGGGCTTTGTTAGAAAGAAATAGAGCCACTTGATATGACTTTCAAATACTAATTAAATAAAACCCCCCTATGTCGAGCTAAAGCAACTCCTTTGCTTAGCCTCAGAATAATGCACATGGCTGTGCCTTCCAGCCTTCTAATGGTGAGACTGTCATCCTGTGTTGTCTGTGAAATCTTTACAGAAGCTTCTCATTTTACCATGATTAAAACGCCTACGTCAGAAGAGTTCAGTGGTTTACTGATGCTTTATCTCTCTGATATTGTCATCCCAAATCTTTCCCACCCATCCCCTCTTCATTCACTGTGCTCCAGCCTCTCTCCAGTCTGATTTTTCCTCTCCCATACCAGGTACTCCATCCAGGGTCTTTGTTTTGTGTCCATATGTTTATGTGTGTGTGTGTAGTGAGACCATTTAACATGAGAACTACTCTCTTAGCTTTTATTTGTTTATTTGTTTGTTTGTTTGTTTGAGATGAAGTCCCACTCTGTCACCCCAGGCTGGAGTACAGTGGCACATTCTCAGCTCACTACAACCCCTGCCTCCCAAGTTCAAGTGATTCTCTTGCCTCAGCCTCCTGAATAGCTGGGATTACAGGAGTGCACCACCACAGCTGGCTAATTTTTTTTTTTTTTTTGTATTTTTAGTTGAGATGGGCTTTTGCCATGTTGGTCAGGCTGCCTCAGCCTCCTAAAGTGTCTCTTACCTTTTAAAATACGCAGTATTTAAGTGCACAATATTGTTTACTATAGGCATGATGTTATACAACAGATCTCTAGAGGTTATTCATTTTTACTGACTCTTTCTGTCCACGGACAGAAAGTAGCTCCTCATTTTCTCCTTCCTCCAGCCCCTGGCAACCACCATTCATTCCACTCTTTGATTCTATGAATGTGATTACTCTAGGTACCCACATGTAAGTGGAATCATGCAGTATCTGTCTTTCTGTAACTGTATTTCTTCACTTATATAATGTCCTAAGATTCCTTCAAATAGAGAGTAGAATTATCATTACCAGAGGCTGGGAAGGGTAGTGGGGACTGGGGCAGGGGGTAATGGTGACGGTTAATGGGTACAAAAATATAGTTAGGTAGAATGAATAAGATCTAGCATTTGATAGCATAACAGAGTGACTATAGTCAGCGATAATTTGTTTTACCTTTTAGAATAACTGACAGTACAATTAGAATGATAGTAATAAAAAGAAATGATGAATGCTTCAGGTGGTAAATACCCCATTTACCCTGATGTAATTGTTATGCATTGTATGCCCGTATCAAAATATCTCATGTTCCCCATAAATATATACACCAATTACGTGCCCATAAAAATTAAAAATTCAAAAAAAATTAAAAATTCATTCAGGTAGTCACAAATTATAGAATCCCCATTTTAAAGATTCACTAATATTCCATTGTATGTACCACATTTTCTTTACCCATTCATCTATTGATGGACACTTAGATTGTTTTTACCTCTTGGCTATTGTGAATAGCAACGCAATGAACATGGGAGTGCTATTATGTCTTTAAGATCTTATTTCAATTATTTTGAATAAATACCCAGAAGTGAATTGCTGTATCATATGGTATTTCTAGTTTTAATTTTTGGTGGTTCTTCCATAATGTTTATCATAGCAGCTGCTCTCTCCATGGCATTTCCACAAGAGCATGAGTGGGTTTCAATTTCTCCACATCTTTGTCAACACTGTCTTTCATTTTCTGTCATAATAGTCATCCTGATACATGTGAAGTGATAAGTCATTGTGATTTTGATTTGCATTTTCCTGATTATTAATGACTAGAGACATTGTTTTATATGCCTGGTGGTCTTTGCACTTTACGTTTACTCTCTCTGAATACTTTTCTTTCTCTAAGATATGTATATATCTTCCTTACCTTCTTTGGTTGTCACCATCTCATTGAGACTGTCCTGAACATTCTGCTTAAAATTGCAGTAAAAGCACCTCCAGTACTTTCTGTTTCACTTCCTTGCTTTTTCTTCATGGAACATATCACCATCTAACATACTCTATATTTACTTATAGATTTTGTTTATAACTTCCTCTGCTAGAATGAAAGGCCAAGATTTTTTCATTAATGTTGTGTGTTTACACTACTGACTGACACAGGTAGGCACAGGATAAATATTTGCTGAGTAAATAAATGAATGGACATAAAAATGGTCTACTCTGCAGAAGCTGTAAGTAATTTCAGAAGGAATTGGAGTATAATGGGACTTGGTTAAAGGTGACTTGGGGGAGAGACTAATAACCCTGTGATAAATAGGTTGAACTGCTGCAGACTGCAATACAACAGTCCAGATACTAGGTAAACTCTAACTTTTCTCAGCTCTGACTCCTTATTAACAATTATCAGCTGTTGAATATGTTGGTTCTTGTCAGGGACTGAAATAAGAACCAGGGTAAAGGAGCTGAAGATTCATTCCTTCTTTTATTGATGCCCCCTGATAGAACTGGGCAATGTGTAACACTGTAGGGATATAGTGCTGAATGGGATCTAGTTCCTGTTCTTACTGGACTCATAGGGTGCTGGAAAAACAGATCATAAAACAGTTCATTACAATGCAACACTTCCAATGGGATGAGTGCTGTATAAGCAAAGTTATGGGGAAGAAAAGAAGGGTCAATAAGCTGACCTGCCTGTAGAGATTTGAGAGGGTTTTACAAAGGGAGTTAAATTTTATCGGGATTTTTTTTCTTAAAGGCGCTTTCAGTTACAAGTAATGGAAAATTCAACTCAATTAGTTTTAAGCAATTAAAGGCATTTATTAGTTAATGTAGCTAAAAACACCCAGAGGTAAAGACTTCAGGGCTAGGGATCAAAGTTCCACGGCCGTTTCTCGGTGAATTTCCTGAGTCTGGCCTTTTCCATGTGGCAGCTCCATCCTCAGGCTAGCTTAGCTCAGAGCTTGGAGATAGTTCTGTCAGTACCATGTCTCACATCTACTTGCCCTAATGCCACTTTATCTACATCAAGAGATAGCCTCCCCCTAACAACCAAATAAAAATACGATGGTTAGTCTAACTTGACCACCTGAGGCCCCTGCCAATTCTGTAACCAGTTATTGTAGCCAGAAAATGCCATCAACTAATCGACATATATCTGGGTTACTTGCCAGTCCTGCACATAACCCTGGGGCAAGGAGATAGATCAATGTTCTCTGGCTTATAGCAGTGAAGCTCCACCCCTGAAGCAATCAATGTGTCATGGTCATTCCTATCTAAACACAGAGTAGCTACACAAATGGAAAAGGGGTAGAGGAATGCTTGTATACCAACATCAGCATGGCCTACAATCTTAAAGGAAGCAGTTTTCCAGGGAATAATGGAGAAAAGTCATGTTAAAAGTAGCAGACCACCATATAAAAATGACATAGAAATATAAAAGACACTCACCATTGTGGAAAATTTTGTTAACCAAGAAAGCTGGTGGAGTTTCTGGAAATAACACCCAGTATGAGGCTATAGACAGATGTGAAAGGCATCTATATATCATAGAAACAAATGAGATGGTTCTGAGCATAATTTCAAGCTTGGATCTTTTTAAATCAAAGACGCATATAAATGCAATTGATTGCCAGTAATCAGCAAGGTATGAAGACATTCACAGCAGCGTAAGTTATGGACTCTCCCTGTTTTCCAGAAGACAGTCAAGCCAATTAACCAAAGTAATAATAAATGGCCAATCCAGAGTTCTTCACTGTCAAGCCACGTGTCACCAACTCTTAATTTGGAGGTCAAAGTTCTGCGAGGAACTGAGATAGCGGAAATCTTCAAGAAAGAAAGAAGAACCTGGAGAAAGCTTGGAAAGGGAATCCATGTGGAATCCATGGGAAGGATCAGAGGGCTTTTTCATGAGATGGGATGGGATCACAGGTGTTCAGGCAGCAGGGTAGGTAAGAGCATGGCATGAGCAGAAACAAAGGGGAGAATGACTGTTGGCTGTGTATATGATAAGCAGCTGCCAAGGAGCTGCAAAATGGTTAGACTAGAGGCTTGAGTGTTTCCAATCCAGGCTCTGGACAATTCATTTCTCTTACACTCCATTTTCTGATTTGTGCATGAAGGTAAGCATCCCTTTCTTACATGGTAGAGTACTTCAGAGCTAAGAGAAATTGAGTATGTCAAGTGCTCCACACATGGGGATAGTTTGTTATCAGTACACTGTAGCTCTTTCTCTCCCTCCTTTGATGAGAATGCTAGAAGGAGCTTTATGGTGAAAATGAATGAATAGAGGGTGAGATTTTAACTACTTAATGTGAATGAAATAGAAAATAAAAACTGGTAAGATAATTCTGACTTCTTTTATTTTTTTGAGACAGAATCTTGCTCTGTCACCCAGGCTGCAGTATGGTGACATGGTCACAGCTCACTGCAGCCTCAACCTCCTGGGCTCAAGTGATCCTCCCACTTTGGCCCCCCAAGTAGCTAGGACCACAAGCACATTCCTCCATATGCCTGGCTAAGTATTTGTTGTTTGTTTTTTTATTTGCTTTTTGGGAGAGATGGAGTTTTGCCAGGTTGCTGAGGCTGGTCTCAAACTCCTGGGCTCCAGCGATCCACTCGTCTTGGTCTCCTACAGTGCTGGAATTACAGGTGTGAGTCACTTTGCCTGGCCAACTCTGACTTCTTATTAACAAGAACTGAGGAAAGGCATTTTCTTTGGTCTTTGCTGTTTCTGTTAATATCAGTGGTATAGATCATCATTTACTTTTTGTAACATTGTTGAGAACCATCAGCCAAAGGTTCATGGATAGATTTTCCATCATTATTGATTCCAGGATATCATCAGCAAACCAGCTCACTGGCCAAATATTGATCAATGGCCCTCACTATCCGAAAGTTTGCTTTCCTGCTGTTTTTAGTAAAAATCAACAAACCCCTCCCAAGAAAGCCTCTTGATAATTACATCAAAGTTCAATTTACATCAACACAAACTCTTTGCCCCTTTCCCAGCCTCAAGATATCTGTATTTAAAATCTCAAGACATCTGTTACCCTAAATTTTACTGTCTAAAATCGAAACTCTCTTCCTAAGCACCTAAGGATTTTTCTCTAAGGCAGCACCAATTGCTAAGTCACTCTAGCTCAAAAAATGTGATATTGTATTTGAATGAATAATTCCTGACATTTATAGGTTTTGTCTCTTTTATTTTTCTATTTCCGCTGCCATTGCCTTTCTCCTCTACCTTGAAAGACTAAATAGACCCTGTCACCTTTCAGTGTTGTATTTCTGTGGGCCATCCAATCCCTTTATCAATGTTGCCAGACTATTATTGCCAAGATAGTACCCTCATCCCAACATTTGCCACTTCAGGTACCTACAGGATATCTGAAAGGTCAGAAAACATAGGATACATTTCTTCTTAAACAGCATGCTTTTATTATTTATTGCTGCAAAAATAAGTATCACATAACTCATTAAAGTAATAAGCACTGATTATAATTCACAGTTTTACATGGGTCAGGAATTCAGAAATGACCTGGCTGAAAGGCTCTAGCTTGTGTTGTTGATGAGGTTGCAGTCAAGGTGTTCGTCCAAGCTTCTGTCACTTATAGGCTTAACTGTGGCTGGCTGATCCACTCCATGGTTCACTCACATGGCTAGCAAGGTGGTACTGGCTTCCAGCAGGCGGCCTCAGTTCCTCTCCATGTGGGTCTTTCCACAATGTTGCTTGAATGTCTTCACAACATGAAAGCTGACTTCCCCCAGAGACAGTGATGCAGGAATAAAAACCAGGCAGAAGCTACATTCCTTTGATAACCTTGCAAGTCATAGAATACTAATTCTGCCACATTCTATGGTTCCAAAGAGATCATTAAGTCTGACCTACATTCCAGGGGAGGGGAAGCAAACATCACCTTTGGAAGGCAAGGCTGTCAAAGAATTTGCAGACCTATTTTAAAACCACTACAACTTTAATTACAATTTCTAGTAATATGCTCCATATACCTTTTTTACAGTCTCCAGTATCTCTTTAGGTAGAATACTTTTGAATTTAAAGCCATGGGTCTCATTGTTAATTGGAACAAAATATAGGAAGTATACTATTATTTTCCATGTGTTTCTAGGCGTTTTAAACTCTGCAGTGTATTTACTGTACTCTTGTAGAAGGAGTGCCATCAACTGCAATTGTTACCAATTGTGCTTATTTTTCTACTCTTTTCACTCTCCCGAAATACGTTCCCGTTCAACCAGGCAGGTCTTCCTACTCTTTTCGTGTTCGTTATTTTTCGCGCTGCTTCCATGGCTTTACAGAGACCCTTCCTCTTCGCTTTGGTCTGCCTCTCGAAACCCTCAGGACTTATGACAGGCCAAGTCGAGTCTCAAATTCCCCATGAAGAGCTGACTTATATCTCTGTCATGCATGGTCCCCTCAGTTCCCATCACTCATACACTCGCATACATTTATTTTCACCTTATTATATTCAGTTCAGCACAATTTTATCGACCCCTTTTTTCCTAACGATGTACTTTATAGCCCTCATTCAACATTTGTTGCACGACAGACTGAATATTAGATTAAAATATTCTGTGTAACTCAATTATCCAAAGTATATTATTTCAACATGTCTTCAGTATAGCATTTCTAATGACATATGTTTTATTCTTTTCTGCACTGTTTATGAGTGCTGCAGCATTTTTTACCTATTTTAATTCATATGGTAAATTTTCAGCACAGATGCTTGATCTATATTGAAATTTTATAAAATTTACAGTTCGAAAAAGCAGATCCACAAACATAGTATTCAAAATAATACTTGAGGCTGGGTGCATGCTTGTAACTGCAGTGCCTTGGGAGGATCGCTTGAGGCCAGGAGTTTGAGACCAACCTGGGAAACATAGTGAGACCCCTGTCTCTCCAAAGAAAAAAAATTTTTTTTTAAATTAACCAGGTATGGTGGCGCATACCTGCAATCCTAGATACTTGGGAGGCTGAGGTGGGGAGATTGCTTGAGCCCAGGAAGTCGAGGTTGCAGTGAGCTATGATCATGCCATTGCATTCCAGATTGGGTGACAGAGCAAGACCCTGTCTCAAAATAAATAAATAAATAAATAAATAAATAAATAAATAAATAAAAATACTTGAAGATTTCCTAAAACTAAATTGTGTTCCCTTTTTTTAAAAGTTTAAATATAAGTCAAATAACATAAAAATTAAGTTTCTCAGTCTCACTGGCCACATTTATAGTACCCAATAGCAATATGGGGCTGGCGGTTACCATACTTGATAGTGAAGCCCAAGATCATAGAAGAAAGAAACAGATTTGGGATGTCACTGGTTTGTGAACTAACCTTTACTAAAAGTAGTACTTAAAAGTGAAATAGTAGAAAGAAATACAGTTTGTGTCAACAGTATATCTGATCACACTCCACTAATGAAATTTCCTCAGCAAGTCACTATAATGAGAATCACACCGGGCTTCCTTGTGATCGAGACCCACAACTTGGTTGTTGAATCTAAAAGACATATAATTCCAAGTCTCAACATAGCACAGCAAAGTAATTTGGCTTTAATAACATTTCTCAAAAAAGTCTAAAAGATTGATTAAATTGTATTGCATTGAAACCATTGAACAATTCAGTGCATTGAACAATTGCACTGAAAACAATTACTTTGCAATGAAACACAGCGAAACATCCTGAAACTTCTCTCCTCAAACCTTCACACCACAAGAGCTGTCCCTCATGTCACCACTCTACTCTTTTTCTCCTTCTGAAACTCTCCCTCAAAATCCTTAGCCTATATTTCCTTGGCTTCTCCTTCTCCTCTGTGCCTCCTTGCAGAACCTTTATAATTTAAGTCGCTCTAAATTCATTCTTGCAATTTGTCTCTTTGAACATTCTCCTGATTAACAAAACAGGCTACCCTCAATAACCACTTGACGCTGAGTTTTCCTTGGAGGGCATAAAATTATGACAAAGAATTCGGGAAGGCTCTGAATGTCAAAATTTCTATGTTATCATATTACTAGATAATACAAATCTTAATTTTGTTGCTTCTAGGACTAGGAGACACTTACTGCCCTTTGGTTTAAAAACACATGTAAAAAGTTGCACAAGATTTTGAAATGGATCAAAAATATTGGATGTCTTCAATGTCTACTGGCTTTGTTTTGGTTTTCTGATTCTATAGTGCCTTTGAGTGTTTTGAGCTATTTTATAACTCTGTAAATTATCCATAGAGAGTTATGACCTAGAGAGATTCAGTTGTTTTTTTTTGCCCTGTGGGTATTGATCAGTTTGGTCAATGTTGCATTGAATGAGCAAATTTATTTCAGCATTCCTGATAGCCTATATCTGTATAATTATTTGAAGTTTCCTTATAACTGACTATAACTTTTATTCTTTTTCTCCTTAACTATATGAATTGAAAGAGGGACAGCTTGTCTACCAAAAAACAGGACTTTCTCAATTAAATTAGATTATCTGACTAAAACAAAAAGTGGCAATGGAAATGAAGGAATGTATACTTGTAAATTTTTAGGGAGTTCAAAATGTGCAACAGCATATTAGTTAAGAGTTTAGGTTCTGGCACTAAACTGATATCAGTTCTAGCTTGGCCAACAAAGCTACGTGCGTTTGTTTAAGATATTTAGCTGCTCTGATCCTGAGTGTATTAGAACTTACAACGTTTATATATATTCATTGATTCATTCACTCAACAAACATCTGTTGAGTACATAATTTACCCCAGACACTGTTCAAGGCTGTGGAACACACAGTGAACAAAAGAGACAAATTTCGTGAAGAACATAGTGGCTACTAGTGCTGTTTGATGCCACTGCTACGATACTAGCAGTTAGAAAATATTTCTATATTGTTGATGCTATTATGTATGACCTCTGCACTATAAGATTCGGAGGAAGAAACAGGAGAGGGTTTTAATGCCTCTGTTTTAAAGAGTTTGACATTTTTCCCCAAAGTAGTCTTTAAAAGTTCTGTAAGTTTCCCATTCCTCAGCTGCACATTAGCAACTTAGCTGCAAGAGGCTGAGAAGCATTGACTTTCAAATGGAGCAACCTTAGACTTCCCCAACAAACTATATGTAGTTCACGTATTTGAAACTAGTACTTGGACTAACAGAAACAGCAATTATAATGATAATGGCTGATATTTATTAGGTCCTTCCGTGTGTCATGCATGATCCTGGGTATTTAAAAGATGTTATTTCTTTGATTTCTCAGGAAGCATACAGAGGAAAAGCAAGTTGCTGAGCTAGAAAGTGGCATATAGTCACTTCTGTGGGAATCAACAGACTGTGCTTTTCATCCCTATCACCTTAAGCACTGCCTTGCCAAGTACACTGGGCTCCAATAATAGAAAAGAAATACCTGCTGACATGTTTGAGAGGTTCTAGTTTACAGGACAGACTATCAGAGGTGTTTTTTTGTTTGTTTGTTTTTTGTTTTTTGTTTTTCCCCCAGTTATGTTAAAGACAAAATTACTCAATGACACACAATAAGGAAGCACAATAAGGAAGATTTTATTCACGACCATTGTGATGGGTATAGCTACCACACCAATGAGATTTTGCAGTGGGGGAGAGAGACTGAGCTCAACTCCAAACATAGCATGGGAAAGTAGGGACTTAAATTCAAGGAGCCAGGGTTAGGTGACATGTCATTGGATGGATAATTACTAAGAAGAACTTCAGGGAGATAGGAGATTCTGGCCACACCAACCTAACAAATGTCTTGCTGAAAGCAGGCCAGGTTGATCAGACCTGGGGGAGGTCAGAGGATGGAGGATGAGATTAGATATTGAGGGGATGATCAGATGAATCCAGAGTGTGGGTGGGTGTTCCTTCTAAGCTGACATCAGGGTTCTTGCAAAAACTAGTTTTTACAAGGAAGTGCACAGATAGGCCTAGGAGGAGATTCAAAACCCTGACTAAAGTTTGGTCAAGCAAAGAATTTTTGTCAATTATAAAGCTATTAAAAAAGATTTAGTTATCCCAGAACTAATGTCATAGTGCAGTCACCAGTTAATTCTTTGATATGTAGCAAATATTATGCAGTTGCCATCTGTCCCAGCCTAATATTTAACCATCATTCCAGAATTTTTTTCTCATTAAAATAATGTGTACAATTTACTTATTGGTTGGTTTATAACATAATAACTCTTAATTGCTTTAACATTCTTAGAATTTGTCTACAATCTGATATAGTAATACTTTTTTATATCAGACATTGAATAAATCATTGAAGATTGTTAATATGCTATGCGTATGTGTACATGTGTATAAAAATGTGATGTGTCTGTGTAAGGTAATATTGTGTGTGTGTGTAAGTTTAGAATACTTGAGAATAGAAAAAATACTCAATATCTAAAATACATCCAGAGGCATCATAAGGCAGTAAGGAAGGTAGATATGGATGAGGTTATATCACAGAGATGGACATGCATTCAACCATAGATATTTAGTAAGCAGTTGCCAAGGAACTAGCAGTGTCCTAGACTTGAAGGAATGGTAGAAAATAAAACAAATTCCTGCTATCAAGAAGCTTGTATTCTAAAAGAAGCAGAAAAAAAAAATAAACAAGTAAATATTTTTGTTATAGTAAGTACTATGAAAAATGAAGCAAGTGGATGAGAACAGAGAGTAATGAGGATGCAAGGGACAAATTTATTAGATGATATCTGAGTTATTTGGAGAAGCAAGCTACTGCTATCTGCTGGGAGCACCCCCCTAGGCAGAGGAAACTGTGAGAGCAAGAACCACAGGTAGGAGTGTGCTTGGAGCATTCAAGGAACAGCAAGAAATCCAGCATGGCTACCAGAAAGTATGGGCTGTGGTTTGAATGCGTGTGTCTCTTCAAAATTCTAAGGTTGGAACCTAATCTCTGGTGTGACAGTATTAAGAGGTGAGGCCTTTGGGAGTGTGATTAAGTGATGAGTTGTCCACCCTCATGGATGGGATTAGTGCTTGTATAAAAGAAGCTGAACAGAGGATCTTAGTCCCTTTTTGCCTCTCTGCTCTTCCTCCATGTGTGGACACAGCGTTTATCCCTCCAGAGGAGCAACAGGGCACCCTCTTGGAAGTAGAGCTTCACCAGAAGCTGAATCTGTTGCATCTTGTTCTTGGACTTCCCAGCCTCCAGAAATGTGAGAAATAAATGTCTATTATTTGTAAATTATGCAGTCTGTGGTATTTTGTTATAGCAACAGGAATGGTTTAAGGCATTAGGTGAAGGACAGGGAAGTCATTCTAGTAGGTTATAGAGATGATGCAGAGTGGATCATGTGGAAATTTTAAATTTTATTCTAGATGAAAAGTGGAGGAATGAAGTTATATTCAGTGTCGAACAGAAGACTGATGAGATCGGACCCATATTTATAAAGGATAGACCTGGCCGCTTGGGAAAGAATAGACTGTAGGTGGCAAAACCATCAACAAGGCCACTTCTTAGGAGCCTATTTCAATTGTATGGAGGTGAGAAGATGGTGACATTGACTAAGATGATAGCAGTGGAAAGTGGTTATAGGTTCCAGATATATTTCAAATATAGCCAATATAATTTCAGTGTGAGTAGATATGGACAATAACAGAGTTTTGAGGACAGATCTTGGGACCTTCCAGGATGTAAAGTTCTTTAAGCTTATACTTAATAAATAATGGAGACTGAGAAGAAATACCCTGGAGGCAGAAAGCTTTGCCAAGAGCATCTTACTGTATCCAGGGGAAGAAGACATTTCAAAGAGGAAAAGTTACTGACTCCCAAATGCTGCCGACCAGTTCAGTAAGATGAGGACTAGTAAAAGTCCTTGGTGACCATGACAATAGAGTGGTGTAGACCACAGTCTGACTGGAAGGGACTTGTAGGCTCAGGAATGCCTAAGAAGGGATGCCAGAGCAAAGGAACTTAATTATAAAGAGCATAGGACATCTCAGTCTGCAGAGGGATGAGGGGACCCATGGAAGTCTTTTTTTTAAAAAAATAGGATGTATTAAAGAATGCTTATATGCTAATACTGGGAGGCAGAGCTTACAGTGAGCTGAGATCGCGCCACTGCACCCCAGCCTGGGGGACAGAGTGAGACTCCATCTCAAATAATAATAATATTAATAAAAAATAAAAATAGAATGCTTATATGCTAATAAACCAGTGAAGAGGGAAGGATAATGATGAAGAAGAGAGTAGGTACATCATTCAGAGGAAGCAGAATCCAGAGAACAGTGAAAAAGTAGGCCTAAGATCTGATCCTGGTTGTGCATCTATGACCAGAGAGAGCAATCTGTGTAAGCAGGTACAGGTGAGACATTTGGTGGTGGGATTGTGTGGATGTTTCATGCTGAAGGTTTCATTGCAGAGCTGAAAACTTTAGAAAACAGCAGTAAAGGGCAAGGGAAAAAGGAAGAGAGTTAGCCTATGAATACAACTACCCTTGTTAGGAAACCAGCAAAAGAATGGAGTTATTCCCGCCTACAAGGAAGCCTTGGGGAATTGACAAGGCCTGTTAGCAGCTAAATGCTTTGTCTTTCTTTATGAACAGAAGTCCATGATGAGCTATTCCTATTCTGTGTTACCATTTGGTATAATATCCACAACTGTGATAATATGAAGAGACAAAGTATTACATGGAAACTTGCTGTGACTCGTTTTTTTTTTATTCAAGGAAGAAATAGTTATTTATGCTTCCATTGAATAAATCTGAATTTGCAACCATGAATGTGTTATTATTTTTGAATAACTCCACTTCCTTAAAAAAATATAGCACTAAGGTTTGGGGAAAGTGAAGTACATGCAGAGAATCCATCTAGCCAGTGAATTTGAAGAAGACAAATTATTTTTTCTCATTCTGCATTTCAAAGGACTTAAGAATGTGTCTACTCTAAGTAACCTGGAGGAGAAAGTACATGAGTTTTAGAAGTTGAATTGCATCAAAGACCCTCTAATGCCTCATTTAAGTTAATAGGACATTTCTTGCTTTTTCATCCAGATTCATTTCCTTGCATGTGAAAGTGTGTACTTCAGGGAAAAGTCAAAATCAGCACCATTCTTTCCCTATTAAAACATAAGGGGATAGAGGTATAAATAGCATGGGCTTTTGGAAAATATAGGCCTGATTTGTTCCTTCATTAAAGGACTTTCCTCATGCTTGCCTGGAACCTCTGTTTTCTAGAACTTGCCCTCCCTTGAGAAAGGCCCCAGAATCTTGCTAAATTATATAATGGGCTCATAATATAAGTATAGAGAGTGAGCTATGAATTAGCACATCAGACTCATTTTCACTGATAACCTGATTTTACACTGTACATCTCATTGCCATAAGTAAAAGCAGACGGGATACTCTGCTCCTTAATTCTCTGTTGCTGACTTTTTCTCAGCAGATCAGTCCAAGTATTTTAAGAATCTGAAAGGGATTTCTTTTCTTGCTACATTTATATCTCAAATAGGGAAATATCAATTTACCCCAAGTTCAGCAGACTCACATCCAACGTGAGCAAATTGACTTGCTGCTGAATTTTCTGAACAGTGGCACCTTAATAGGTCTGCCCCAGAAAAAGACAAATGAAAGTGTTTGGGGAGCCCCTTGGGTTTCCCTTTGTACATGGGCATAGGAGATTTGTAAAATGGGACAGCCTTCACACATCGTCATTCCTTAAAGAGAAAGTCCATGTTTTTCCTTGTTTGAGAAATATCCAAATGGGATTATTCTAGGCTGATGGAGAATGAAATGAAAATAAACTACAGCTGTATATTTTCCCCTGGTACTCTTTAAAAGAGAACAAAATCAGGACATAAAATCTGCTATTCAATGCCTTTAGTAGGTGAGCAAGCCTGGATTCTAGAGTCAACCTCACTGGTTTCTTTTTTGGCTGATTGCACTGGCATGATCTCGACTCACTGTAACCTCTGCCTCCTGGATTCAAGCGATTCTCATGCCTCAGCCTCCCGAGTAGCTAGGATTACAGGCGCCTACCACCATGCCCGGATAATTTTTGTATTTTTAATGGAGACGGGGTTTCATCATGTTGGCTAGGCTGGTCACAAACTCCTCAATTGATCCTCCTGCTTTGGCCTCCCAAAGTGCTGGGATTACAGGCATGAGCCACTATGCCCAGCATAACTTCCTTGGTTTCTAGTCCCAGATCTGCAACTATCACCAGTTACCTGACCTCACATTTGTTCTCTCACCTACAAAGTCAGGGGCTTGGTAAAGGTCTCTTCTGGCTTCAAAATTCTACATATTTACTGAATGCAACTCTTACAGAGTTTGAATTCTATATTCATGAGCCCTGAGCAATCCAGCACCAGTCGGATGCTTGGTCACACTCTCATCAATAGATTTACACTTGATGGTGCTAATTTGATAAACAATATCATAATTACTAGAAAAGCAGGAGAAAAGAGGAAAGAAAGAAAGAAAGAAAGAAAGAAAGAAAGAAAGAAAGAAAGAAAGAAAGAAAGAAAGAAAGAAAGAAGGAAGGAAGGAAGGAAGGAAGGAAGGAAGGAAGGAAGGAAGGAAGGAAGGAAAGAGAGAGAGAAAGAAAGAAAGAAAGAAAAGAAAAGAAAGAAAGAAAGAAAGAAAGAAAGAAAGAAAGAAAGAAAGAAAGAAAGAAAGAAAGAAAGAGAAAGAAAGAAAGAAAGAGGAGGAGAGGAGAGGAGAGGAGAAGAGAAGAGAAGCAGAAAGAAAAATAGGAAGTGGCAAGAGGACATGTGTTTGAAATGACCACTCCCACCCACCCCACATACCATATCTCTCCCCCAAGGTCTAGCTCAACTCCCACCTTTTTCAGAGTTGGCCTTTCCCCCCACCATCCATACTAATCCATCAGGCATTACAGTTATCTTGTTGTTTTTGTCTATATTTTTTCCTCTGGACATATTAGAGCCTTTAGAAGAGAACAATTAGGACCTTTTCACCCACTCTCCCCTGCAATGTTCTGCACAATGTCTGCAAATGCATGATGGAATACAATGAATTACACCAAACTCAGACTGGGTCATGATTGACATAGAGGCTGTTGCTACTTCTTTCCTTACTCGATGAATTCCAGGACTTGAGGTTGAATCGAAGGAAGAGATAGGATCAGAGCAGGAAAAAGGAATTTGGAATGTCAGCTTGATAAATATATTGCCTTTTCCCTATGACATTGTAATAACTAACTAGCTCTTTTCCTCTAAAGGAAAGTATACACAACACCTTACTACTTCTTATGATAGCACCTGTCTCTCTACTATTGTCATGGGCCTCTCTCCTTTCTCTACTGGCCCTGCTCCACATCTAGAAATATCTTGCTCAATGATTACAATTAGAATTGTCAGATTTTCCTAATATTACATAGGAAATATTTATACCACTACTTGGGAGGCTGAGGCAGGAGAATTGCTTGAACCTGGGAGGTAGAGGTTGGGTTGAGCCAAGATCATGCCACTGCACTCCAGCCTGTGCGACAGTGAGAGACTCTGTCTCAAAAAAAAAAAAAGTTATTCACTGTTTATCTGAAATTCAAATTTAACCACGCATCCTGTAATTCATCTAGCAAGCCCAGTTAGTACTTAAGTGACTCAAAAGCCAGTTCAAACTGGCTTCAACAAAAACAAAAAACAAACCCACAATTTCTTGGCCCACATAACTGAGAGAGGCCCAGGTGGTAGTTCTGGTCTTCAGGTAGGACTTAATTTAAAATGTCATTAGGAATCCATTTAATCTCTCAGCTTTGGCTTCTACCTTAATGGCTTTATTTTCTGGCTTCACATGGTGCTACGTGGTTGCAGACACTGTCTGCATCACAGCCTGTGAGGGTCAGTCTCAGTGGGGAAGAGCAGCTGCCTCCTGGCCAGCGGCTTCAGAAGAAGTGGCCTCATGCCTCATTGGCCCTCGTTGGACCACATGCCCTAACAGAACCTATACCCTGGCCAAGGCAACACCATGTTCTGAGAGATTAGACTTCTGAGCCATATGCCTCAACCTGGAAGCCCCCTGGAGGGACCTGGGCTTGTGGTGGGAAAGTTGTTCCTTACAATCTAGATTGCAGTGCTAACGTGACAAGGAAAGATGGATGCTATGTGATAGAAGCAAAAGGAAAAATACAAAAAGAAAACCCATTCACCACACTATGTATTCCTATACTATGTAATTATATTTTACACAGATTTTGAAAGAGATGACAGCAGTCGCTGTAGGCATTAATTCCTAGTTTCCTAACTAGCAACTCTATTAACCCAGTCAATTTGCTTTAATTTGACTGATCAGTTTTCACAGGTATAGAAAGAATGACTAGTAAATAAGTGATTTCTTAAGTCTTTTCTAGTCTAAAATTCTCTAGTGGTATGAATGATAGCAAGAAGGAGATTACAAGAGAGAAAGAAAGAGAGATAGGAATTCCAGTGTGCTTTATGTGTTTGGGATCAAAACGCTGGTGTTAGAGGCACGGTCCATAGTAAAAATGGAATATGAGTTTTATTGATACTAACTAATCACTTTGGGCAGTATGTGCTCTGCTTTTGTAGATTATCTATAGCTATTTAAAGAATAAATTTCACTCTGTATGCAAATGTACATGTGCATGTGTATGCATTAAAATTATTGCTTAATCACTGACACCAAGTTGTTTTTTCTCTTCAAATTAATTTATGGGAGAGCAAAATGAAACTGAACCTTCAGAGGAATAATCAAACTCTTGTGATTCCATTTTAACATACCATACCATTAAAATGACATAGGTCATCTTTGTGCCATTGGGATTAACAGCAATTTGTAAGCTTTTGAAAGCCCTTTGAAATTTTCAGATTAAAGGAATTAAGTTCAATTTTAACATAATGAATCTAATTACTGGTTTTTCTGAACATTCAAATTAAGAAGAAAGGCAATATCTCTTCTTCCTACCTTCAGATGTCTTTTAATTTGTGCTCTTACCACAGAACCTTCAAGTTCAAAGGCAGTTTTCATCATTTTAGCTAAAATTCTGGGAAAACATACAGGGAAAGACATACCCAGACTTAAGCTTGACCAAAGGAAAAAAAAAAAAAAAGAGTCCAACAGGCCCCAGCCTCAGCTAAAATTGCAGCTACCTGTAATGAACTTGTGGGGTCTGACTTTTCAGCCTCATTCAGCTACGTCCCCAAATCATCTCTGCAGGAAGTGACCCCTCAGTGTGTGTGACTGTGTTTCCTTCCAGTTTGGGGAAAATTGCTTAAGTAAGAGGTGATGAGATTTTCAGTATCCAGCCATCTTAGAATGACATGTCATTTTTATGACTTTTAATCATATAGTCCATCACCACCTTCGATTTCTAGATGCAAAGCAGAACCCCTTTTAGGGAAAAATGACATACTCAAGGGCAGAGAACTATTGAAAACAGGAGTCCCCACTTATTTATTGACTTATAGTCCTCATTCTTTCATAGCAAAAGTGATCAATGATCTACTGCCGTATTTAGCTTTTTGATAGCATCATCAAATTCATTAAACTAACTCTAGATCATTGGATGAGGCAGAAGCAATGTTATATTTAAAATATTTAGAATATTTATTAACACCAATTAGTAAATATTTAATATCTCGTTTTGAAGGATAATGTAAAAAAAATCAATGATTCAGTATGCTTTTTAAAAATTTTTATTTTACGTTCCAGGATACATGTACAGAATGTGGAGGTTTGTTACGTAGGTAAATGTGTGCCATGGTGGTTTGCTGTACCTATCAACTCATCGCCTAGGTATTAAGCCCTGCATACATTAGCTATTTATCTTGATGCTCTCCCTGTTAGTATGCTATTGATAAATGCGATGATATTATTTCATGAATAAAAATATGAATCTCAATGTCTCCCTCATCCCAGGTGTTTCCAGGGCATTTTGTAATATTGAAACACCAATGGAGTGTTTTAAATTCATATTGCAGAGTCAGATGAAAGTTTTTGCAGAATTTGTCACCTTGCTATTTGGATATAACTTTTATTAATACTTAGCCTATCAAATATAAGGGCTTTTGCTTCAGATTTAATTTCTAATGAGGCCTGAATATGTGACTCTATCTTCTTAATTCTTTATATTTTTTTGCCTCAGCTATCGATTCTGAAAGAACATCCCCAGTTGCCGAGGCAGATGCCATGTAAATATTACTTTTTATTTTCCACACTGGGAAAAGATGACGTGAGATTCTCTTGGTTTCCTATTGTAGTCATCATAAATTTCCACTAACTGAGCAGCTTAAAATAACACCTTTATTTTTTACAGTTCTGCACATCAGAAATTTGTATTCATTTCACTGGGCTAAAATCAAGGTGTCAGCAAGGCTGGACTCCTTCTGGAATCTCTAAGGGAGAATCTGTTTTCTAGCCTTCTTCCAGCTTCTGGAGTCCGACCTCAGCCTTCAGTGCATGACTTATTACTCCAACTCTGCTTTCACCATTCCGGCTTCGTCTCTGACTCTGAACCCCCTGCTGTTGTTTTCTTGTAAGAGTCATGGTGACAACTTCGAACCCACCGGAGGATATTGCTTATTTTGACAAGACCTAGCTCCATCCTGTACTGCCTCTATAACTTTTGGTAGTTTATCTCTCTACTTTGAATATCAGAATCCTTTTTTTTTTTTCCCCCAGTCTTGCTGTGTCACCAGGCTGGAGTGCAGTGGCGAGATCTCAGCTCACTGCAACCTCCACCTCGCGGGTTCAGGCAACTCTCCTGCCTCAACCTCCTGAGCAGCTGGGACTACAGGCACCTGCCACCACGCCCAGCTAATTTTTGTATTTTTAGTCAAGACGGGGTTTCACTGTATTGGCCAGGCTGGTCTCAAACTCCTGACCTGAGGTGATCCGCCCACCTTGGCCTCCCAAAATGCTGGGATTACGGGCATGAGACACCGCACCTGGCCCAGAATCCTCATGTTTAAGAAGGGGATAATAAGAATGATTACCTCAGTCATATTGGGGAAGACTAAAATGATATTTTATATGTACATATAGAGGACTATATATGTATATATGGACTATATATAGGGGACTAATAGTCTATTATATTTATATAGTCTTCAGCACAGTCTGCCTGCAAAGGGAAGTATACATATGTTAGCCCTTTATGTAAATGATCAGAATAAAAAGCGTGTTTTCTATCTGAGATCAATTTGGATGAGATGGGACCCAAACAAGTTTGTGAAGAATAAATTCTCATTTAAACCAAACAAGTGATTCAGAACTTTGAAATGATTTTATCAAGATCCATTATAGTTGCTTTGAAGATTACCTTACCCCCACATCGTTTAAAAGAAGCACTTTGATGAAGTTGATAACGATGATGATGATGATGATGATGATGATGATGATGATGACATATGTGTATGTGATTGTCTCTATAGGACATTTTCTCAATATACAGTTTTTATACTATACATTTTTAAATAAAATATACAAATTTTTGTTTTGTTAATGGTTTATGTGTGTCAGGGAGGAAAACTTTTCTGGTAGCCTCTTAAGTTTGCTCTCTGAGGTCTGTGAACTAAACCGACAAAATATGGATTAAAGGGGAAAAAAGGTTTATTCCCATGAATATGAGAACTAATAAATGAACTAGCAAGCTAGCTAGGTGACTAAGGTTAGAGGCCTATATACCTAAATTACTAAGGGAAAGGGGTGGGGAAGAAAAGGCTTCTGTAGGAAGAACAGATGATTTGTTTAGGAAAAACAAATAGATTTTTGGGAAACCGACAGGAGATTAAAAGATGTATGATAATAATGTTTGTGTATGCAGGAAGGAGTGGCCTTTTCAACTCCTTCTTGGCCTAGAAACTCTCCCAAGAGGGACTTTGTGGTAGTTTACCCTTGGTTTCTCTTCTGGGAGTAGACCTACCCTAAAGGGATTTATGGCAGCCTTGCTTCTCACAAGTTTCTGCTTCTGCTCAGATAAGAGAAGCTTTAAGAAGACTTCCTTCGGCATCTGTCGAATTTCAAATTTCTTCAGCATCAAATAATCTTCATACCAAATCTGGGGTTCTGAATGGGTCCCCACACGTGTTAAGTTTTCCGTATTCAATATAAGGATTATCAAATAAATGTTACTTAATTATTAAATATAAGGATTGTGACTTACTCTTTGTGAGCCCAGTGCTTGTGAACCCAGTGCTTTATTAGCCCAGTCAGTGTTCAATAAATGGAAATTTAATGATAGAATGCCAAAGCATGAAAGCTAATTTATTCAACATGATTAAAGGAGAAATGTCAATCAAGACTTTTTCAATTACAGGGTGAAAATGTACACCCTAAATTAAAAGGGGAGTTTATTGACATATATTACTAGGAAGCACATTGTGGGTAGTTCAAGTCAAAGGATGAGCTATGGAGAGCAGGGATCTGGAGAATAGAGCTAGAACTCAGTGATAGCAGGACGGTCTCTCTATCAGTGTCCCATCATGTATTTCTCAGCTTCCCAGTGTATATTGCTCTTTTTCGAGCCTATGGCTGTTAGCTTTTTTAAAGTAGCATGGGGAACACAGGAGCCCTACATTCCCAGGTTAGCAACATTGCAGGATAAGAGAGCATATTTATACTGGGTTCCATATGAGTAAATCCAGTGAAAATTGACTGGACATGATTTTTAAATATGTTTAGTTTTTGAATTAATCACTGAAACCAGAAAAGCATAAACTTCTGATTGGTCAGTTCTGGGTCACTTGACTATTTTGAGGTTGTGTCTATCAGGGATAGGGCGATGCTGAAGAAGCAGAGGGTAGACTGTACCCTGAAGAAGTGAGAAAACTGTCAAGATTGCCAGGACACTAGACACTGTGGCCTCTAAAGGAGTACTGAATTTTTAGATATATTTTTCCTTCTTATATAGTAAAAGAGACATTGCTTTTATGCAAATGATGGTAGTACTGAAATTGTTATTATGGAAACATGCAGTGTTATTCTTTTTTCTTAAATTTGTTGAAAGAATCTGAAACATTCTATAGGTTCACAATTTTTTCTCTAAAGGCTGCCCAGCAGATTAACAAAAAAGTAGATGCTGATTTTAAGGAAAGTAAGTAACTTCCCTAAGAACAACACTTCACACAGTAGGCAAGTAGGGATTCAACCAATACTTGGTAAATGAATGAATTATCCAGACATTTGATCAGGGTATCCGGACCATACATTTTTTATACAGATTCTGCAGATTCTGGATATTTACATGATTCATTATTGGAGTGTTCATCAATACTCTACTAAAGTGTCTTTTAAGTTTACCTAAAGGTAAAAATGTTTTATACATAGAATTAGTGGGAAATTTCAATGATGGCAGTGGAGAACTGGATAATCACATTAGAGAAGAAAATGACAAAACATTCTAACAGATAACATCATAGGGTGATTCTAATAGTTGGAAAAGTTAGAACAAAATTTTGATTGAAAAAGTCATTTCTAAATAACTTGAAATTTTCAGGGTTTATGTCAGTTATTACCATTAGTCTGTAAAACAAATTTGTTTTGTGTACCAATGTGCTAATGGATATCAGGTGTGAGATACTGAGCTCCTTGCATCATAGATTTCCAGGGGCTCATCCAACAAGGGACCTTCTTTCTTGCCAGGTCTCTTTGTGGTGGCCTTTCTGAAAATGGGTGGTGCCACCCCTGTATAGTTATAGCTAGACTCTGCCCAGTGTTGTTCTATCCTTTCCTGGCTTCCCTATTGTGAAATTTTCTCCCAGAATGTGAACTTTGTTACGCATCTTAAAAATAAGCCTTTAGAGTTAAATTCATTGAAAAAAAGATCTTCTAGATCTTCTCTTAAGGGAATTAAAAAAATGCGACACTCAAGCATTCAACTTCTTTTGACTTGACTTTCAATGCTGTGATGTGCCTTACTAGGGATAAATATCTATTCTGATGGACATTTGAAAGAGAGTTTTCTAATAATCTGGCAGTCTTTTTAAACAAATACATCTTGGGTACAGTCACATGTCCACCTACTGATTAAATTTATCCAGGAAAGAGGCAAATGTTTGAGTGATACATCATCACAACAAATTCGATTCCATTTTATGTTTATATTTCAGTGACAGTCCTAATACCCAAATCAATGTGTTTAAAAAGAAGCCCCTTAGGTTTCTTCAAGTGATTTATTGCCTTAGTTACATTATTGCTTCAGGTGTAATCAGGAATATTTGTCTTCATGTCATAGTAAGGGAGATATGAGATAGGATATGCTAATGTGCTTGTCTTTGTACATAATGTTTTATTAGTCTTTTTTTGTTTCGGTCTCTTAATTAGTGACAGTCATTTAAAGCCATCCATCTCTGTTCAAATTTATGCAAATGTTGTAAGTTAATAATGAGAATTTCAAAGGACTCTCTTTGTCAGCCTTTATTTTGAGTTTGTTAGTCTATTAGATTGTTTGGCTAAATAAAATGTCTTTCTTTAAAGCTATAAAGCTAAAAATTCATAGATCAAACAGTCATCAAACATTCTTAAGGATAATTTTTTGTTTCACACCAGAGTACAAACAACATTTGTGAAGTTCATCGCTCTTTGTAAATCCCACTGTTGCTTGTGCCTTCACAAAGTCCCCATCCATAGCTTGTGATTGCTTGGGAAAATGATAAGGTCCTGTTAACATTTACTTCTAAAGTGCCATCTTGAATTTATTGACTCATTGCAATTTAAAACAGAATCTTTATAGTATACTAATGGTAATTGGAGCTAATGCTATCAAGGTTGATTAAAATGCTTGTTGGTACTATAAGAAATGAACTCTTAATTATAATCTTCTTAATAGTTCGCGCACACAATCAAGACAAAAATTATCACTTAGTTTATAGCTTTGCATATTCATTGTGCACTTCTACCTTCCCATTTGGGTTGCATTGTTTTGTTCTAAATCTCATATGGCAGATAGCTGGGAAGTGCTGCTGTGCAGTTCTCAGCAGTTTATTGCCAGGGTTTCTTTCCATTTATTGTCATTAGCAAAAGAGTCTATCTTCCTGTAAGACGTATGAGTATTGGTAGTTTCAGTAAAATATCAGAATTACCTTTTTTATAATCTAGATTTTACCAGGGAATGTGCTTGCTGGTAAGGTGATAAAAGTTAATGATATTATCCCTGGGCTCAGACAGTTTACAGGATAGCAGTGGAAACAGACTCTGGCTAGACTTTCAGCTTCCTAGTGTCAGGGACTGGACTATGTCCACTATTGTGCCTCCTTTACTTTGCACACATCAGGAACATCACACTCCCACAGCATTACTGGTTGAATTAAGGAACGGTATGTGTGCTGAGGAAGGAAAGGAATGTGATTGCAGGGGACAAGGAGAATTTAGTACAGCTGATGAAGACTTTTGAGCTGCCTGTAGAATCAGTAGAATTTTTCCAGCAGACAGAATAATGCAAATTTCCTGTAGGTCACTGAGAATCTTGTGGTTTTTCCAGCTGAGTGATGTACAGGGTTACGGAATGGCATCAAGCGAGGCTGGAATGGTGGGGCATATCAAGAATGGGTAGGTCTGAGTGGCATGCTGAGGAGTTTGAATTTTATTCTCCACATTAGGGGAGCATCAAAGATATGCATTTGGGGCATATTCCTGATAATATTTGGAGGATCAGAGAAGGTATCAGAAGAGAGGATGAGTTCATTTACTTCAGTATGCTCGGGTGGCCACCTAGCATCTGAAAAATCGTTCTGCTTTTTGGGTTTCCATATTACCTGAACATTAGTCCTAATCCTGTATCTGCCTCTTTTTAGCTTAGCAAGTTTTTCCTTCTTTTGCTGATCCTGAGTGACCCAACACTCAAGATCAGCAAAGGATTTCAATAGAGCAAAGGATTTCAAAAGGGCAAAGGATTTCAATACAGGTTTATCTAAGGAAGATATAAAAATGGCCAATAAGCACATGAAAAGATGCTCAACATGATCTGCTGTCCAGAAAATGAAAATCAAAATCACATGGACATACGACTTCACACCTACTAGGATGGCTATAATAAAAAACAATGATAATAACAAATGTTGGCAAGTATATGGAGAAATTAGAACCTTCATGCACTGTTGGCAGGAATGTAAAATGATGCATTTACTTTGGAAAAATATCTGGCAGTTCCTCAAAAAATGAAACATAGCATTACTGTATTACCCAGCAGTTTCACTCCCAAAAATATACCCAAGGTATTCATTAAGAGAGATGAGAATATATGTCCATGTGCTGGGTGCAGTGGCTCACACTTGTAATCCCAGCACTTTGGGAGACTGAGGCAGATGAATTGCTTGAGCCCAGGACTTTAAGAACAGCCTGGGCAACATGGCAAAACCCCCATCTCTACAAAAAAATTAGTTGGGTATGGTGGCACACATCCATAGTCCCAGCTACTAAGGAAGTTACTGTGGGAGGACCACCTGAGCTCAGGGAGGTCAAGGCTGCCATGAGCCTTGATTGTGCCACTGAACTTCAGCCGGTGCAACAGAGCGAGATTCTGTCTCAAAGAAAAAAAAAAAACAAGACAATATATGTCAACATAAAACTTGCACATGAATGTTCATGACAGTATTGTTTATAACACTCAAAAGATGAAAACAACTCAAATGTCCATCAAGTTATAAAGTTATTACATGTACACAATGAAATATTATTCAGCAATAAAAAGAAATGATTTACTGATACAACATGGATCATCATATTATGCTAAATGAATGAAGCCAGTCACAAAAGACTACATATTGTATAATTTGAATTAAATGAAATATACATGAAATATCCAGGATAGGCAATTCTCTAGAGTGGTTGCCTAGGCCTGGAGTGTTGGGGAAAAGTGAAGGGCAATAGCTAAAAGGATAGACACAAGGATGTTTTGGAGGGCAAAGATCTTCTAAAATTAATTGTGGTAACTGTTGCACAACTGTGCATGTACTGAACACTATTGAATTCACTCAATATAGTTCACTTTAACAGGTTAAATTATATGATATGTTGATTATGCCCCAATAAAACTGTTATAAAAAGGTAAAAATATAATAATCAATGGGTATATTGAGTACTTAAAAGATGAAAAGTGGTAGACATAAATTATCTCATTTACTCATTGAAGAAAGCCTCATTATGAAATAGGGACACTTCTTATGTCATATACAGCCAAGAAAATTCAGACTCAGAGTTATAATTAGTGTGGAACAGTTGAGACTTTTAAAAATTATATATATGTGTTGTTACATATGTATTTATTATATATGGTTATATATATGTGTAAAATATAACATTTGCTTTTAGACTATAAAATAAATATATTTTAGTGATGGTAATCCATTATAGTTTACTCAGCTATAGATAATTCACTAGCTTCCCTCAGTCTTTCTTTCAGCACACCTGAAATCTTTCAGCACACCTGAAATCTTTCTCAGGAGTCTATTCTCAGGCTCAACGCAGCCCTCTCCAGCTGTCCCTACTATTGCAATTTTGTATGTAAATGCCTTTCATCCTGTCCCAGAGAAAAGGATATCTCTTGCTGTCTACTCATTCCCCTCTCTGAGCTGTCCCTGACATCAATTATGCAAGCTGAGTTATTCAGGAGCAGAAAGGTCTCTTGTAAAACTAACTGCTTAGCGCAACACCTGTCAGAGTAAGTACTTTAACAATAGCTGACATTTTGTAATGCTTGTGAGTACGAAGCATTTTATGATATGCCTTTGATAGATACTATTTTATTTAATTATCATGACAAATCTATGAAGAGAGGTAAAGTAACTAACTCATTCTGATTTCCTGGGAACTCTGCCATTTTAACACTGAAAGTCCAATGTCCACAAAACCTTATAGTCCCAAGCAAGCCAAAATGGTTGGTTAGATTCAAGAGAGGATTCATATTGGTTCACTTTCTGAGCCAGGAATTTAATAGTGTGCATTGTTTTTCTTTTCAGAAATGGAAAAGTTTTTAAGGTATAATTTTAATTCTTGTCCCCTTTAACAAGTTAATTTTGATGACATATCATTTGTTTGTTGTCTCACCAAGCTTCATGAAGAGAGACTAAAGACACTCTCAGAATAGTAACCAAGTGTATTTTAGGAGACCTTGGTAAAGAAGTTAATACAGCAATTAAGCACACCTGAAATCTGGTGTAAAATATAATTAAACGTTGCTTAGAAACTTTTCTTATTGAACCAAATGAAAATATGCCTCTTGTTTAAAATGTCAAACTGATCATTGTTCCTTATGTTTTTTCTTGGTTATAGAATGACATTTCCATGAACACTCATTTCTGGTTTAGCTGTACACAATAAACACAATAGCTACTACTAATTATTTAGTCCCTACTGAGCAGTTCATCAAGGATTTGTGAAGGCAATGGCATCAATTGATATTCCTTCCCTTCCTCTCCTGCCCGCTCTGTTTAAAGATAACATGGTCTAAGTCTAGGCATGGAATTAACCTACCTTCAGGCCATTGCCTCCTAAATGCAGTTTGTATCTTCACCTTCTGTAGCCCATAGCAAAATGAAGTTACCTCTCTTTGGTGGGTTATCTACTAAAATGAGAATTCAAAGTTTACACTGTGCAAGAGGAAGGATAGTGTGTGTAGGAAGTGAGCTTTCTGGATGTTCTGTTCCTTTCAAGCTTTGTGGACTTATTTCCTTGAAGATTATGAGGCTAGATAGGCAACTACAGTGGTGATATAATTGACTGAGTATACCTGCAAGAAGATAAGCTGCACCTCCAAAGATCTATAGAGTGTTCTGCATGGTGTCTGGCACCATAAACACTCAAAAAATGTTAGTCATATCCCCTCCCTCCCCTGAGGAATGAAAATGTACGTGTTCCTCCGTTCTCTGTTTATACTGAATCTGCTGGAAAATAGGATTTCTTAAGGCTGGGACTAAATGTTCCTTGTTCGTTCTAGCCTTGGCGTTGCCAAACACATGTGTGACTAATAGTAATCCTCATAAATATTGTATGAATTAACAAATGCATTAATGAGAATTTCTATTAAGGTGTATCTCAACAGGGGAAATTATGTGTTTTGCCAAGAGGAGATATAGAGAATATGGAAAGCATTTTCCCTAAGTTCTTTTTTTTAATGACAGTCTTTCATAACTCCACTTGCATCTGGTTGGAATATCAACAGTGGTCAAATTATAGCCCTGCTTGCAAGTCAATTTAGAGGCCAGGTGACTGATACGATAAACAGTAAAACAAAGATCATCTCTCTTATATACTATTTGAGGAACTTCATGTCTATTTAGTGAAGAAAATTATTGTCTCAGCAGTTGTTCAATTTCTCTTTATTGTCTAAGAGGAAAGGTAATTCCACTTTAAGAAAGAGCAAGGATACAAGAACATAATGAAAAATGCAATTGCATACAAACCCCCAGGTTCTGAAAAGTTAGTTAACTTCTTTATTGTTTCTACGTTATCTGCTACTAAAAAGTAATTTCTCCATATTTATACCACCTATTACAGACTCACATCTATCCTTTGAAAGAGATATGTGTGGTATTTTTTCCTTGATTGATGACCATTAGATCATCAAGTTCCTATGGTTTGTCCCAGTTCTCCCAAAGTTGTATCTACTCAATCCCTTGTTTGAACTAGTTTTGACTTGGTCAGTAAAATTATTGGAAAACTGGGTTCCATAATTTAGTGGCACTTGGGACACAGTCATTTCTCCAACAGATTTTTGTATCTGATATTCCACAGTTAAATCTGTGGCACCTGGTTTGAAATGTTTTCGGGTGGGCTCCATCAACACCTGCCCCATCTAACCTCTTTGTCTAAGCTTCATGGCCACAATCCAGTACCTTGATAAGGGATATGATGGTGATGACAATGATAATGAAAAACAAAATTTACTATTTACTTATTATGTGGCTGAATCCTATCTAGATGTTTTAAATATGTGAATCCTTTTACTATTCGCAATCATTCTATGTTTTAGCACTGATCCCTTATGGAGATGAAGAAATGGAATCTTCTTTTTAAAGCAGAAAAGTGAATTGCTTGAGGTCGCTCAACTTAGGAAATGGAAGAGATAGAGGATTCAAATACAGGCATTCCAGTATGGGAGCCCACACTCCTAACCATTGTACTATAAACTCTTCATCTTTGTGTTCTTATTTTCTGCTAGGCCCAGAACCCATTGTAGAGCCTTAGAGTCTTGTGTGGAGCATTCTCTGTTTAACATTCATCCCACCTCCTGCTGGGGGTTCTGTCTTGACTCCTACTTAAATCACTCAGGATTTGCTCTCATATTCTGGTAAATAGAGTTTGGCCATGAACGCCCTTTAACCAGAACAATATTGGTCACCTCTCTCACTCCATCAGTATTTTAAGCAACACATTCATCTAAATCTATGCTTCCAAAACTCTGAATGCCATTACTCTTTGGACTAGATGTGCCTTTGTGGTAGTGCTATCCTCTACCCAGTTGCTTCTAGTACTGTCTTTCTACCCTGAAAGTCTGTATTGACAAAGCCTCAGGGAACCCCATTCCATAAGGTGTAGAAGATAAATAAATGGAGATCAATAAGGGAGGTAATCTGTAGAAAAGAGACAAAGCACCCCTCTTAATGCCACGATAGCTTAGTCTATCAGTGTAAATTATGTTGCAAATATATAGAGTTAATGGTATTTGGCTGCAATTTATTTCATGTCCCCTTTCTGCCTTCTCTCCAGGGAGCTCAGCTATTTCAAGTAAAAATCCTATTACCTCCCAAACCGTCGCTATGTGATGTAGATGTGGCCAGTGTTGTCATCCATAATTTACAGGACACTTTATATGGTTAAGCATCTTGCTCAGAATCAAATGACAATACCAGTTGGCAAATTCTCTGGATCAATTCCGTCCTTTCTGATTCACCGTGATATGTGAGCACACGGGAAATGTTCAATGTGTTCTTACAGGCACAGGCTTAACGTGCTACAAGTTATTCCACATCAATCTGGGAGGTAGTTTTAATGCTGCCTTTTTTGTACCATGGAATTACATTTGTCTCTACTTTCTAGGAATGGTTCAAAATCTTCCCATTGTTCCCTGTTTCATGTTTAGGATAGATGATATGAATTTACAATCAGAATCAACTTGGATGGTTTAATATTATTCATTCAACACATACTTATTTAATATCTACTGTGTTCCAGTCACTTTGCTGGGGAAAGCAGTACACAATCAGATGAGACTTCTACTTCCATTGAGTTTAAATTTTAATTTGGGTAGAAAGAGAGATGATAGGAGAAAAAAAGCACTTAATATGGTTTAATATAGGACAAATGCTATTGAACATAAAAAAATAAATGATAGTGATACAATACATAATTGCGTAGAGAAGTGGAGGGAAGGGGTATTTAGACAGTTGAGTTAGAGACTTTCTGAGGAATTGATGAGGTAAAGAGACAGACATGCAAAAACCTGGTGAAAGTATATTCTGGATAGAGGGAAGAACAAGTACAAGGCTGTGAGGTAGGACTGAACTTGGCATGCTCTTGTGGACCTGCAAGAAGCCCATGTGACTAAGGATGGGTGAGGTAGGGTGGGTCAGAGAATAGAATTAAAGTAGGTATGAGAGGTAGGCATGAGCTAGATCATATCAAACTTTGCAGGTAAGGGGTTACTTAATTATTAATATATTTACTTGCTTATTTATCTATGTATTTGCTTATTTGGAAGTGCTATAGGAAGTCCCCAAGGCTACTTAAGGACAGTGACTAGATGTAATTCAGATTTTTAAATGAAACCTCTGGGTGTTATGGTGAAACAGGGTAATAGGGACAGAAAATGGAAGCAGGAAAACCAATAAACAGGCATTTGCATAAATCCAGGTAAAATCTGAAGATATTTTAACCACAATGTAATAGATAAATCTATTTTTAAAATCAGCAAATATTCACTGAGTGACCCCTCCATGCAAAGTATGCAGATCCTCACACTTGTCATCCTGTCTATGGGTTTTGCATGCATGGTTGCATGCATTCTTTTTCTAAAACTCTTCCACCCTCTTTTTTTGTCTTGCTACTCCTACATAGACTTCAACATAGAGATACATTTCTCCAGTGATCATTTTCTGACCCCGAAATTAAGTGTAGTTGTCCCATAGCACCTTATATTCCCTTTATCAAAGAACCTATTTTCTCTTTTTTTGCACCTTTCCTCTGTTCCCCACCAGATCGTAAACTGTTCGGAAAAAAAAAAAAAAAAAAATTTCTAACTTCCTCAATGTGTTCCTTTCTAGGGCTGCCATAACAAACTATCACAGACTGTGTGGCATAAACACCAGAAATTTATTGATCACAGTTCTGGAGGCTGCATGTCCAAGATCAAGGTGTCAGCAGGGTTGGTTTCTTCAGGTACCTCATTCCTTGGCTTGCAGATGGCCGACTTCTTGCTGAGTCTTGATCTTTTCTCTGTGTGTGTACATCCCAGGTTTTTCTTTATGTGTCCAGATTTCTTCTGACAATAGGCACAAGTCACATTGGATTAGAGCCCACCCTAATGGCATCATTTTAACTTAGCTACCTCTTTAAATGCTCTATCTCCAAATGCAGTCACATTCTGAGGTATTGACAGTCAGGATGTCAACATATGAATTTTGGGAGACACAATTCAAACGGTGGTAGTCACTGTTGTATACACAGTATCTTCGACATTGTGGGCACTCAATAAATATGTGCTGATGAATTTTATGTTTAAGGTTTTA
The DNA here is from genome assembly GCF_049350105.2 of Macaca mulatta. Lineage (NCBI taxonomy): Eukaryota > Metazoa > Chordata > Mammalia > Primates > Cercopithecidae > Macaca > Macaca mulatta. Next base: position 20,418,761 of record NC_133410.1, on the reverse strand, counting down.
ATAATGGTTATATCAAATGATGTGTGGTAATACCCCATTTATATCTTCTGATATTTTGTTTCATGGATAATTCAGATTTGAGCCATGGGTTCAGCTTGTTGTGCAGTAGATAAAACAATTAAGTGGCAATAGGCCTCTTTATAACCAGATTTAAAGGCCACTGCAGGGGTAGATGTTACTAAATCTTTGGATCTTCTATTGATGCTCCATTTTAAGTGGAGAATTGTAAAATTTGAGCACTTATGTGTGTTTTTGAATAATAGATTGAAGCAGACACTCTGATAGCTACAATTATACTCAGAGTGCACTTACTAACTCTACTGGATGCTCGGAATTTTAATGTTTTACTTTGAACTTATTGACCTTCTTAGATCATTATACTAATCCTTTGATATTGTCAATGCAAGATATGACTATCCTCAACTTTAATATGAGTGATTCTCCTTTTAACATAAACCTGGTCAGATCACTGTACTGCTTAAAGCTAGATCTTCCATTGCCCTTAGAATACAAGCCATAGTCTTTACCATGGCCTATGATGTCCTGTATGTTCCTGTTTACCTCACTGGGCTCATGACCTGCCATACTCTTTCAGTGACCTCTGGCCATGGCAGAGTTTTCTCTGTCCTGTCTTTATTCCAAGTACTACATATTTCAGCATGTGCTGTTATCTCTGTTGGAAAATCTGTCCCTCCATCCATTCTCATGTCCTGCATACATCACAAGGTCATACAACATTTACTTAGGATAACTTTTTTAAGTGTTTCCCCCTTTCCTCAACATTTGCTGTTCCATTTCCTTAAGGCTCCCATAGCTCTTGTTCCCTCTCCTGTCTCTTTTGCAACCTGTTGATACTTTCAATGATTTGCTTAAATATGCATGTGTTTGACTAATATGTCTCCATGCTAGACCATTGGTGATATGTGGGAGTTACTGGGTCTCTTTGTGCTCACTGCTGTATCTCCAGGGCATCTCCTGCTCAATGAATAACTGTTGACAGAAAATAAAGCTGGGAGTCATAGAAACATGAATTTATGCCGTGGTAATTCCAAAATGGGTGAGAAGACCCAATTCCATTGCACCCACTGACATGGTTATAATGATTATAGATAGGTAATCCTTGGCAAGATATGAAGCCCAAGTTGGCTTTTAAAACTAAGAATAAATCAACCATAGTGAATTCAAACTTTAACTCATCTGCAGGAATCATCAGCTTCGTGGGTGAGCTCTGTTATACGTGACACATGATTTCAGTGACAACATTCAACGTAACTTGAAAGGATTTGGGTGGGAGTAATGCTACATATCTTTTCTATGTACATGAATGAGCCAAGAATGCCAAGTATTTTTAAAAGTTGAGTAAAAATGTTACCTGGAGAATGAAAGCATATGAATGACAAATCTAGTCCCAAAATAGAATGTGTCATTGCTAATCATTACAAATCTACTCTCTGCCTGCAATGCTGTGAAAACCCTCCATTGTGTGCTATTCCTCCTGGAGAGAGAGAGAGAGAGATCTTGAAAAGGTAAAATAAAAGCTTCAGGCTTAATTGGGTGACAGTGAAAAGGCAGAGAATCATTGTTCAAAACTGAGTTTTCAATAAAGCCAGTGGGATAACTGGAAGAAATGACATCTCATGCCTTCTCTCACACCGACACTTAGTTATTAATGAAGGCACAGAACATCTCTTAGTTGTTTACTTAAACCCATTGCCAGAATCTTTAGACAATGACACTGCTGATTTCACCCACAGCTGCCTTTCAGTAGCAACAAACAAGAGCTTTGACTCTTGCATCCTAGAGTTAATGGTGCTCAGCTGAGAACATGTACCTTGCAACAAGCTTCTCAGGTGCCTCTCCCTTTGTTGTGAAAACCAATGGGCTATTTCTGAAACCAATTTGTGTGTGTGTGTGTGTGTGTGTGTGTGTGTGTGTGTGAGAGAGAGAGAGAGAGAGAGAGAGAGAGAGAGAACAATGGAAATATAGTGTATTTGTGAGTAGGGGGAGAGGTATTGGAGCATGGAGGAAAATGTGTTTTAAGGGTTGTGTAGGAACAAAGTAGGTCTGTCCAATATGGTGAATAACAGGTAGTTAATCTATAGCCAATGATACGATTATGGCTTCAGGTTAACAATGTCTCATTTTCTTCATTCATCGCCACTTTGTGGAAGTAGGCTTTAAGGTGCTTCTTGTTTCTCAGCGTTTCATTGATTTATTCTTGAAAGTCAAACCATCAATAATTGTCAAAAATCCCTCAAATTCAAAGTGATCTGTACTTGACCTTAAAACTATAAGCACAATATAGGATCTCTCTCTCTCTCTCTCTCTCCCTCATCATCCCCCCACCTCCACCCTGCCACACACAGAGAGACACACTCACAACCTATGGGTAAAAGACAGGAAAATTGTATTTTTTTCCAGTTGTTGAGGCTGTTTTTACTTAAGAATGTGATCAAAGTAAATAAAATCTTATATTGGCTAATCAAATATAGCAATATTTACATAGTATTAGGAAGTTTTTTAGTAAAAGGGTATACAAAGTCCTTTCTGTATCCCAGACAAGAGTAAAATATGCTGAGGTTTTAGTATAGCATTTTTACAATGTACATTCTGCCCTTTGCTACTTCTTTAACAATGGGAAAATAATGGCCCTCAATTTTATCATCTATAAAATGGAAAAAATAGCAATATCTATCAATCACCAATAGCAACTACAGTGATATGAAAAGGGGATTATATGTGTAAGAAAATTCCTCTGTTCTTGGTAGTAGATCATCTCCAATTTGAACATTTCATTTTCTTCTTAGTTACTAGGGTGCAATGAAGACCCAGTTCCAGAGAACAAGCACTACTATGGTGGGGAAGTGGGTGATGGGGGTGGGCAGGTGGGGAGCAGACATACATAATTACAGTAAGAAGCATGAAGATGCAAAAATGGAAGTACTTACAAAATTTCTATACAGGAAGGCCAAGCATGAATCTTTCTGAAAGAGATATAGAAAAAGAGTTATGGTAAGTGGGTAATAGAGGAACTGTTTCTTGAAGGATGAAGGATTTAAATAATTATTTGCCATCTATTGTCTACAAAGCTATATGCTAGGGTTCTATGAAGGCATTAAAAGAACAGTTTATATGTCACTGCTGTGACTATAAATCTTTCTATAATCACTTGGGAAAGTAATATGAAAGAGAGAGTATTTCATTTACAGGCATTCACCCTAGAGAAACTCTCCCACCTAGTAAAGTTAAATGCAGCATTGTTTAAAGTGTTGAGTGTAAGAGAGGCAAAGCCACTTGAGGATTTTTAATAGGTTAGTGGCATAATATGACATACCTTTTAAAAGAGGCACTCTGACTGTTTCATTGAGAATAGATGTAGGTTCTCTGAGGAGGAAGAATGCAGAATGGGAGAAGACTGTTCAATAATCCAAACAAGACAGGATAATTCAGAGTAGTAGCCTGGATGTGGTGAGAAGTAGATGGATTTTGAATATATTTTGAAGGTAGAGCTAACAGTATTCAAAATTGTGAAAAAATTCATACAAGGAGATACTATGCAGCAGTCTAAAGCAATGAACTAGGTTAATATAAAATAACGGAAATCTCAAAAATAATGTAGAACATCAAAAATAAGATGCAACATAATAATACACTATAGTAGAATTTATGTAAATTAAGAAAACTCACAGTATGATATATTGCTCAGGCATAGACAATATATGTCTTTTTAAAATGGATTGTAAGGATGAATAATGATTTAATGATTGCTTTTAACCCATTGGACAGAATAGGAAGAAGGAGGGACTTGGTCTGGAGAAGAAAGAAAAAATGATTTCAACCCTGTGTTTTTTTTAATTTGAAAAATTGTTAATAAATATCATGGAGACAGCTATGTAGTATGTATGAAGGTGTCTTGCTCTAGTTCCTTTCTATATTTTAATTTAAACAAAATAGAAAAGAATATAGAGATTTGTAAAAGACTAAATTTCTGTGATCACTTAAAAATATATAAATGCACACATACATATCCCTTGTATTAAGGGATATCTGGAAACTGTTTTAAAATTCTGTGAAGGTTGAGAACATGGCATGATCAAATGCAATTGGAAGGGAAAAGGTAGAAAGTTTTAGGTAGTATTAATTGTATTAATAGTGTTACAATTAGGTAGTGTTTCAACAGGTTAACATTTAAGTAGGGAGTTCTTTCAGAGCAAAACAAGAGCAAAGATAGGAAACCAGCCACCAACTTTTGGAAAGAGCCTTGGATTTCAGCTTCTAGAATTTAGAGCCAACTTATAAGGCTTCTCTATTTCATCCCACCCTCTAAAAATAGAGGGCAGATTCCCATCACTGCCACTATGAGATAATATTGTGCAGCAAAAAAGAAGAAAATGAATCTATTGGAGAATTTTTATTAAAGGAATTTATTATGGCTTTAGATACCAATACATATTGAAAAAAGAGTATATTAAAAGTAGATAGTGCTAACATTTTGTTAAAGAGGGAGTGAAATGTATGAAAGCTTGAAATCTCAAGATTTTCAAAAGCAAATATGAGCTGAAAGAGCTCAATGTGAATATTCTGCTAAGTTTAATCTAAACAAATTGCCTGATAACTTGATGACTGACTGAGAGACTGGCTTCTAAATCAGCAGGCTATTAAGTGTAACCTACATAGCAATGCAGGAGCAAATTTAAAGTGTGAGAAATACCTGGGGTGAAGGGAATGTTTGGACAAGTTAGTCTAACCAGGATATTAATGAAATCGGTTTAGTGCAAATGGCATCCTAAATAGCAAGTACTCACCACCACCACCACCACCACGCACAAATACCAATCTTCCAGTGAAACACCACCTGATCCACCTTGAGTGCTGCTGACAAATTCAGCAACCAAACCGAATGTCAGGAATATGAGCTACTGGAGTTGAGAAATTTGGTTTATAGAAATCAACTCATTTCTCAATCTCACTCTGGTTAGGACCAGAGGAACTATATATGCTGTAAGGGGAATGAAAAAGTACTGTGCTACCCAAGCTTTGTCTCACTTTCTGAATCTTCATTTTCATGTGGCTTTATGACTTCGTTATGTATGCGTAATATTCTCACACATTGCCTGACAAGCATGGATGCGAACAACAAGCAATGAGGCAGAATGATGTACCAATATTAAGCCTAATGTGGTGCCTATACCATTTGAGTTTTGAGTTATTTCTCCCACAGCAGATCCCCTATACAAAAAGAATTGATACACGCATTTCCCTTTCTTTCTATAAATTACCCATATATTCACTACATAATTATTTAAACCTTGTCGATGGTAATCAATCACTAAATGAGCTAGAAAGCAAGGAGTGTCTTTCATGATTCGTTGTAGTAATTGTCTCTGGAAGTTCTATCACCATTTATTTGTCTCAGCTGGACTTGGTCTATAAATAGCTCTGTGAAATGATGGACAGTTTTCAAGGCTTGTTGGCATGGAATCAGTACGTGGCAGGAGAGACCATTTGAATCAATTATATTATCCCTGGCAGGGTTACCATGGAAGCTCTAGCTCTTCATAGCACTTTGCTTCTCCTGTCCGAGTAGTATGCTCTACATATCTTTAATTAGAATGGATGCAATTTATTTAGCAATGGAAGGCTTACTTAAGCGAGTTCTGTGAAGGTGTCAGACAGAATTCAACCAGCCATGCATATTCAGAGAAGACTAATGTAAAAATGCAAATGATTTTTCTAATTTAATTCCTTACTGAAAATAAAGAAAAGAAAAAAGGAAAAAAAATGTCTTCCTATCTGGAAGTAAGCTTCATTTGATTGTAAAGAAATTGTTTGATATTCCATCTTTACTCAGACACAAAACAAGCAGTAGTTCTTAAAATAACCTCTTCTGCTGTGGATATAATAATCTATCATATGCATTTATTAACTTATTCTGTGTCACTGCTGTAGCATTTAACATTGCTTAGCATGGTTTCATATTGGGTACAATCCGCAAGTCTACACAGGACCAATTACTGAGTCCCCTGTGTGCCTGGTCTTTTGGGAATATGAAGACCCGTTATTCTCAAGGCATGAACAAATAAGCTGGGGAGACAGGCAAACAGGCAAACATAACACTGACAATAAACTTCATGATACAGGTCTGAAGGGATGCTTTAAACAGATTAAGATCCAGTAACTTAACAATGTGGGGGATGGAGACAGTTAGAACACACTTCCTTGAAGAGCATATACTTGAGATGAATTTTCAAGGATAGGCAGTAACTAACCAGCTTGAATGGCTGGGGAAGAATGACTGTTCAGAATGAAAAATACTGTAAATGAAAAAACATGGATTACTGGAAGATCTGGCTATGTTTACCAAACTACAAATAGGCCTATGGGGCTGGTGAAATGCTTCATAGCATCATGCTACCATCCAAATCTGGGATCCAGATCATGGAAGAACTTGCATACCATCCTAAGATTCTTAGTTTTATCTTGAAGGGAGTAAATGGAAACCATTCCTACTTTAAGGAAAACTAACGCGTTAAACTTTGGAGATTATTATATTCGGTTTCACAAAATTTTGCAAATGTTATCTTTTTAAATTCCTTTTAATATATAAGTTTTAACTGCCACAGAGGTTTCAAAAGAAGAAAAAACAAGTTGTATAATAATAATTTAGGTAAAAGGCATTTCTGTGCTTTTCTTTTAGAGAAAACACAAACATTTCCTCCCAAACTTAAGATACTCTGGGGTAAAAGTTAGAAGTTAAAAGTTTAGACTGTAATTTTCAGGTGGTGAGAAACTCTCTATCCATCTTGATTCCTTTTGTTTCTGAAATTCCTAATCTTTTAGGAGGGAGACTCTGCCTTGAAAGGTACCTTTTTGAACCTGAGTATTTTCACTCCCCACAACTGTATCAAAAAGGGTAACAATGGCTGGGCGCGGTGGCTCATGCCTGTAATCCCAGCCCTTTGGGAGGCCGAGGCAGGTGGATCACGAGGTCAGGAGATCAAGACCATCCTGGCTAACACGGTGAAACCCCACTTCTACTAAAAAAAAAAAAAAAAAAAAAAAAAATTAGCCGGTCATAGTGGTGGGTGCCTGTAGTCCCAGCTATTAGGGAGGCTGAGGCAGGAGAATGGTGTGAACCCAGGAGGCAGAACTTGTAGTGAGCCAAGATGGCGCCACTGCACTCCAGCCTGGGCAACAGAATGAGACTCTGTTTCAAGGAAAAAAAAAAAAAAAAAAAAAGAAATCACAAAAAGGGTAACAGTGATAATCATAATTATTTGTTGTACTCTTAATCAAAAGCACTAGACCCCTGGAACTATGCATTTGACATACATTTTCCCATGTTACCTTTACTACTATACTGTATGGACATTATTAGCCCCTCAGTTTACAGATGAAGAAACTGAGGCTCAGAAAATACAAGTAAATGGCCCAAGTCAATGGCCAGCTTTACTGGGAAGTGAGTCTGGTATTTGAACCAGGCAGTTTTTATTCTACAGTGGCGGGACTCAGCTTCAGCAGACATTCTTGGATGCAGTTGAACACGTGTCACACCCTTTTAGACGACAAGACTCAGGGTTGGACAGAATGTAAATGAAAACAATAAACATAAAAGGCTACATTCCGTGGTCTTTATGACTAATGCACCTCTAGAAACTTCTGCTTTTGAATACTTGAGTAACCCATTTGCAAGCTGTTGGGAAATTGAAATCTGCATGAAGTTTCCACACACACTCTAAATTATCACACTAAGTGCTTTTTGTTCCCCTATTACCTCCGAATTCTCTACCACTTCTTTTGTGTGCCTGATGTTTAAGGTTACTTTTAAAAATGAATATGAAATAAGCTGTATTTCTTCTGTCATTAGAGTACTAATGGTATAAATAAGTCCAAGAAATACTTGGACATGGCTGTGTCCTCTACACATGAATGGGGAGCCTACCTGAGGCTCTCTGCCCAGCTGTCACCAAGCTACACTCCATTCCCAGGAAGCTAAAGCCAGTATATCTGGGTGTATCTAATGTCTCCCTAATACCAGTGTAGTTCATGGGGAATGTCAAGTAGACGTCAACCTGATCCTTCATTTTATCTAAGATACATTCATTATTCTCATGTTGATAATGAAAAGATAAACCATTGATGAAAATAAACTGCCATTATATTTTAAAACATTCTGTTGAGTTATCATGCCCATACCATACAGTTCACCTGTTGTTGCCTTCATTTTTTAAAACTTGTAATGAAGCTCACTGATATGGTTTGGCTATGTCCCCACCTAAATCTCTTGAATTATAGCTCCCATAATTCCTGTGTGTTGTGGGAGGGACCTGGTGGGAGATAATTGAATCATGGGTATGGTTTCCCCCATACTGTTCTCATGGTACTGAACACGTCACACTAGATCTGATGGTTTTATAAGGGGAAACCTCTTTTGCTTGGCTCTCATTCTCTCTCTTGCCTGCTGCCATGTAAGTCGTGCCTTTTGCCTTTCACCTTCTGCCATGTTTGTGAGGCCTCCCCAGCCACATGGAACTGTGAGTCCATTAAACCTCTTTTTCCTTGTAAATTACCCAGTCTTGGGTATGTCTTTATCAGTAGGGTGAAAATGACTAATATGCTCACCTACTGTGGTTAGTCATGTTGGTTTACACTAGCAAGCACCCCCTAGGTGTTCTTAATATCATTGTAGCAATCCTTTCTCTATTGCAATTGTCACAATAATTCTGCAAAGTATTTGTGGTGGCATTTTACTCACATAGTGCTAATGTTGCTTCTATTCTAAAAATGAGAAACCCTAGGCTGGGTGTGGTGACTCACACCTGTAATCCCAACACCTTGGGAGGCCGAGGTAGGTGAATCACTTCAGGCCAGGAGTTTGAGACCAGCCTGGCCAATATGGCAAAACTCCATCTCTACTAAAAATACAAAAAATTTGCCGGACATGGTGGCTCACCTGTAATCCCAGTTAGGAGGCTGAAGCAGGAGAATCACTTGGACCCAGGAGGCAGAGGTTGCAGTGAACAGAAATCACACCTTTGCACTCCAGCATGGGCAATAAGAGCAAAACTCTGTCTCAAAAAAATAAATAAATAAACAAGATAAAATAGAAATGAGAAACCCAACCTCTATGAAGATTATATGACTTGTTGATCATTACACTGAGCCAGAACCTGGCCATGAACCTTGGTAGTCTGGCCTTGAAATTTTTGGCTCTTATTATTGATAACAAATAACATGACAATATGAAATGGAATTGGTTCCCAAAGGAAACCCCAGCTGCTATTACCAAAAGGAAAGAAAATATCTGCTGAGAAAACCAAACACTAGATTTCTACAATACAAACTTCCATAAGTCTCTCAGATCTTTTTAGTTGAAAGTTGTATTAAATTGGTTACTCTATCTCTTTACTTTCTAAAATCTCACCAAAATTTTTTATATTTTATCTTTGTATTTTAAGGATATTCTTTTGTTGAGACAGATTATCTATTGCCCAGGCTGGTGTGTAGTGGCATGATGGTAACTCACTGCAACCCCCAACTCCGGGGCTCAAGCGATTCTCCTGCCTCAGCCTCCCAAGTAGCTAGGACTACATACGCACACCACCACAGCCAGATAATTTGCTATTTTTTGTAGAGACAAGGTCTTGCTATGTTGCTCAGGCTAAGGATATTCTTACAGGCTTATTTGCCATTAGAAAATTTTTTCTTCAATATAATCTGTTCACTGAGCCATTTTATCCTATCCATTAAGACTAATTAATGGCAAAATTATGTTGAAATCATATTTTCTGCCCAATAATCTAGTAGGCATCCAGTCACTTAAATTAAATCCTAGCAACACAACCATATGAGACACAGTTAAGTTTCCTGTTTACCCTGGTACCTCTCAACTTGGTAATAAAATTTGTCTTGTAAACTTGATTAACAGTCTTGTATTGACTCCTCACCATTTTGAGATATTCAGTATTTTGAGAACTGAACACAAAAACTGCTGGATCTTATATCTAATTATTCATGTGATAGCCTCTTTTGGCTTTTTTAGTTCATATTCCTTGTAGTCATTTTGGACTGAAGGATGAGATTTCATGAATTTACCATACCTTTCAACACCACTTTGACGAAATATCTTAATGCTTGAGAGTTAAATCTGTAGTTGCAAAACCAAATAAGTGATTTTTCTCACTTTCGCCTTCATTGCAGATACTAGCTATGTAGTCCTAAACAGAGTAGAATCTATGATTATTCTTTAGAAACCTACCTGCTGTGATCTTTAATGCATGAAACAGAACTGAATTTAACAAGCTATTTAACAAGGAAAAGCAATATGTTGTATACACACACATACACACACACACACACAGATATAGATAGATAGATAGATAGATAGATAGATAGATAGATAGATAGATAGATAGATAGATAGATAGATATATCTGTGTCTGTCTATCTATTCACCTAACTGGAAAACTTGAAAAAAGAACTCTCTATCCAATTTGATAAATCGAATATATAGAAACTTTATAAAATGGAATTTTCAGATAAATTAAATGGATACATAAGTAGCAATTTGCTCTCATGATAGGTGAGATAAGACTCTATTTATATTTTAGGTTTCTAGAAAATGTAAAGACTCTAAAGTACAATGCTGTGTTCTTTTTGTCTGAATTCTTCCGTATGTTGATGTTGCTGTACATTCAAATAACTAATTCCAAATAAATGATCATTCATCAAACATTCTTCTGAAGCACCAAATTTTGTTTCTAGCACATTGTGGTTCATAAAATATGAAAATTTGGTAGCAGTATGGAGATCCCCATTGTGTTTATTTACTATATATATGTGTTTTTGTGTGTGTAAGCTACTCGTAAATATTCTTCCATTTCCGCAGCTCAACTGCTTAATTGTTAAACTTTAAGAGCTATTTTGACCCTTGTATTATCTCCAGGGCTAATCTAGATGAATCCTGTGTAAGCCTTGACCTTTAATATGATGAATTTGAATATTAGAGATCAATGTTTAGATTTACATAATATAATCAGCCTCCTGAAATCATAGTGCTTTCAATCATGTTTCTTTCTAGTACATTCCATAAATCTGGAACCAATCTCTTATATCCTCTCCCAGTTCCTAAGATGCTATATAGATTAACAGCTAACATTTAGTGAGAACAGTGTGTGTCAGGCATACAGGTAATATTTTATCCATATGATTTAATTTTGTTTTCTTTATGAGGAAGGTACTATTATTATCTTTATTATATCAAGTGATAGCAAGAAATTAGGGATCATGTTCAAGGTCACAGAGATAGTATGTGATGGAGTCTGCACCTGGTAAGCAGATTGATTCCAGAGCCTTTTAGGTATAACTCCCATTTTCCGTTCTTTCCCCCAGAGGTACCTGCCAGCACACACCTTCAACTGGTTACCTATCTGCCAAAACTATTCCCATTCTGGGTCATTATTACGGTTGAACTTGTTGCCTAGATTGTTCTTTCTTTTACTTCTCATGTATTCAAATACCATAAATGCCTCAAAGCTCAGCAGAAGTTTCACTTTCCTGTTGAAACTTATTGGAATATTTCATTCCTGTACCTAAAACCCTTAAAGACCCTCATTTTTACTAGCACAAAGTCCAAACATCTATGCCTGTAATGGAAGAGCCTTCAAGATTTGGTTCCTATACATCCCTGATTTAATCTCTGGCTGAACTGCCCTATTTGATCTCAATCACTCCCACCTTCACCCCTACCCCCACCAGACATGCACAAGTTTCATACGTCAACCATATCTATGAACTGGATCCCTACCCCTTTCACTACTCAAAGATTTGGCTCTAGAATTCTCCTTTTCCTCTCTTGCATTGCTAGCTTCTTTTTCTATGTTTTGCTAATATATGTCTACATATAGATATACATAGATACCCACATATATATAAACACATACATATATACAAATATAAATATATATATTTCTTAACCTCACTTATTTCCTTATTTTATTTCTTCCTCCAAAGAGTTACTTAGGAACAGTCTCTAGTTTTTCCCCTCCAGCTGTCTCTTGAGTTCTCTCTGTTCAGAGTTTTGCTATCATCAAGGTCATCTGCGACCTCTGCATTACTAAATCCATGACCTCCTGTCTGTTCCTCTGACATGCCAGTCATCCTTCCTGGGTCTTTGCAAATGCTACCTCCTGTACCTGGCAAGCTTTCCTGCTAGATATCCCAAATGACTCACTCTCAGCGCTTCAGAGCTTGTATGTCCGTATATCATCTTCTTGGCTGAGCCTTCCCTGACTATCCATTTAAAACCAGAAAATCTCCCTACTTTCAACCTACTTTGAACTCTTCTCTGCTTCTTTTTCTCTCAATAGCACTTAGAATATAGGTTTTATACTATAGTATATGTTTTATATATTACTTTCTAATGAACTTCTTAATCGTGTGTTTTTAATTTTACTTTGGGTATCTCCCTCCCAGAGAATACATAATAAGGATCATGTTGGCAGGAATTTTAGTCTGTTTTACAGCTGTGCACCTTCAGTATCTAGGAAAGATCCCTGACATGTAATGGACCCTCAATAAACAATTTTTGAACGAACACTGAATCACCTGATATTTTCTAACTGGGCCACATAGTTGGATTTCTTTTCGTCACTTTCCTTACTGCTTTCTGTGTCTTTAATATGCCTCGATATCTATCTACTTAAAAATGGATGGTAATCTTTTAAAACATAGCTTAACGGCAGTCTTCTTAGTTTTACACATTAAGAATAACTTGGGTTAAGGTCTCGGCTCTTCCCTTTCTTAAGTGTATGACTCCAAGCAACAAACTGCATTTCTTTAAGGCTCACTTTCGTCATTTGTAAAATAGAGGTAATAATAGTTCTCATCGGAATTAAATTAGATAGCAAATAAGTGATATAGCTGCTTAGCTCAGTGTCTAAACATCAGAAAATCTCAACAAATTATATTCTTCTTTAAAAAAAAATTTAGAGACAGGGTCTCATTCTGGCACCCAGGCTGGAGTGTAGAGGTATAATCATGGCTTACTGCAGCCTCAACCTCCTGGGTTCATGAGATCCTCCCACTTTGACCGCCCAGAATGCTGGGATTATAGGAGCGAGCCACCATGCCCAGCCAACTACTGTTAGTATACTTGATTTCCTTATCCCTAAACGATGGTAGGACTAACCATTCCACATTTATCACAGTTGTGTAAAGTTCCTACTAAACTTCTGGAATCTTTTAGAGGGCAATAAATGTGTCTTATTAATCTTTATATCTTCAGAATATAATGGTAATTCAGTACCTGACATAAAAGCTTTAATGTTAATATTGATAACCATCTTTTATTGAGTGTTAATTTTGTACCAGATACTGTGCCTGGAAGTCTATAAACATAATTTAATTCTCATAACACTCCCATTAAGTACATTTTAATTTTTTTTCCATTTTGGGAGACTCAATCAGGTTACCTTAATTTCTCAAGACCATTCAGCTAGTAAGTGATAAAACAGGAACTAGAATTTACGTCTACCTAACTCTAAAATTTTGCTCTGCATCCCTTTACTACAATCAGAAAGGATAGGTAGATAGATGGATGAATGGATTGACAAATAAATGGATGATGGTTTAGTGGATGAATGGATTTATGGATAGATAGAAGGACAAATGAATGAAGACTGTTCTTGGCCATTCCAAATTTTGCTCTGTTATTCTTTCACCTGTGTAATCCAGAACATATATAGGTTGTGCTACAATGTTTTAGCAATTAACCATACAGTAACTAGAATTATATCCATTATTTTTTATTCAACTTAAAACTCATCAAGAAAAGAGTGATATTAATCAAATTGAGACTATATGAGGCTCCTCTGTACTCTAACAATAATTGTTGACTTTTTCGGGAAAATATAGGTAGTATGGTATGATAAGTATCTTCAAGGCTCTAGAACCAGATTGCCTAAATCTCTTTGGCTACATCACTTAGTATTTGTGTAACCTTCAGCAAATTACCTAACCTCACTGGGCCTTAGTTACCAAAGCTGCAGAGTGAAGATAATATTGGACTAATAATTGGATTTAATATAAATGATTGAGTATCATGCATGCAAAATTTTTTGAACAGGGCCTGGCACATATTATGTGTTCCATACATTTTAGCTATTTTGGGGGGAAAGTATGTATCCCTACATAAGCACATGTATTAGATATGATTTTCTTAATCACAAATGGTCATAATGTTGTAAGAATAACCTTAAACCACAGATTTGAACTTTATTTTTATGTGTAGTATAGTCAGTATTGTCAAACTAACAATGTCATATTTATTTTGTGTGTGTAACAGCTTCTTAAATTCTAGTCATTCTAAGATTATTTTATGCAGTGTTTCCATTAATCACTCCAATTCTAGTAGGTATTACTACCCTAATCAAAGTGTATCGTAGAGACTCCCCAACTAACAGTGATAGAGCTTGAATTCAAACTCACATCTTGCTGAATCCAAATCCCACCCTCTTTTCACAACCCCAGGCTGACCACTTTGTTTCACCATTTTATCTCAGCCTGGCAAGAGGTGTTGAGAGTTAAAAATGGGTATGCTTTATTTCATAATCCCTGCAAGATACAAACACTAGCTCCAAACCTGCCTGTATAGGTAGTCTCTGGGAAACCACTTGCATTTTTGCTATCTTGGATCAAATACAGCAGACATGGAAAGATGTCAGATTGCAAATGCTCCCCAGAGATTCTGTGTTTACAAGCTATTAACAGCTTTGCCTTTGCATATGTAGACTTAAAATCCCTGGCAGGTAAAATGTAGCTATGTGTCTTCTTTTAACAGGAACTCCTACACAGATGTATTTCCACCAGAGCAAACTCCCCATGGAGCCATGATTTTCCATCAGGATTTTTCTGTTTGACATAGCTGCATGGGTTGGGTGAAATTCTTATCAAAATTCCATTGGAATGATGAACATTCTTCAAATTATAAAATTTGTCTGAATATAAAATGTATGACTTGCTAAAAATTAATATCCTGACCCAATCTTGGTTTTGATCTTCCTTTCAAGCTCTTAAAGGCAATATGTATGTCCAATTAGGTAGAGTCTTCAGCATACAGGACAGAGCTTGGCTCAGACCCTAATGAAGAAAATAACACTGAGATAGGCAAATAAAGTAAGCAGCATACAATAAGATAGAAAAGAATCAAATGGGTGCAAAAAGGTACAAGTAAGACAAATCAGATACAAGAAACCAGGTTATGTTTCTCCTTTCCCAGTCCCTACATGTTTGTTTGATCAAAAGGTAAGGTAAGATTTTGTCTTAGTCTATTCATGCTGCTACAACAACAACAACAACAACAACAACAAAACCTGAGACTGGATAATTTGTAAATCATAGGAAGCTATGTTCTCACAATTCTAGAGGGTGGGAAGTCTGAGAATAAGATGCCACCAAGTTCAGTGTCTGATAAGGGCTGTTCTCTCCACTTTTAAAATGGCACCTTGAGTGTTGCATTAGAAGGGAAATGCTATGTCCTCGCATGGCAGGAGGGCAGAAGAGAGCCAATCACTCCCTCAAGCTGCTTAAAGACCCTGATCTCATGAGGCTCTGCCCTCCTAAATGCCTCAGCTCTTAATAGTAACACATTGGTGATTAAACTTCAACATATAAGTTTTGGGAAACACCAAAACTTATCAGAGAATGCATTTGTTTATCAGAGAATGCATTTTAACATTAGGAGAAATTGTCACTACATTTAAACATATGTGTGAAAAGTACAATTCCTAAGACCATAACGACCCCATTTTTAGTGCATAATTGACATAATAAACTGGAACCATCTCTCTCTCCTTCCCTCCCTCCCTCCCTCCCTCCCTTTCTCTCTGTTTCTCTCTCCCTCTCTCTGTTTCTCTCTTTCTCTCTCTGTTCCTCATTCTACTACTTTCTGACTGGGTAAAGACCAGGGACTATAGGGATAGGATTTATTGTCGTTGTGTTTTTTCCCTCATCCCTAGTCTTACTGCTAAATTGGGTTCTCCTCAGCTTTAGGATAATAGCTGTTTCTCTTAGCTCAAGGGCTATCATGTGTAATCTGCCTTTCACTTTCTTGAGCTAGCTAGCCCAAGTACTTTTTGCAGTCCCATCTTTAGTGCTTTGTCTATTCTACTCTGGCAATTACTGGTTTTGTTCTTTTAAGTGCCAGAGCAAGAATCTTGAGCTCTCTTACCACAGGAATTTCCTTTTTGTTTTTCCTCTGCCTTTGTTTTTCTTCTGAAGACAGAGCTACAAAGATTTCCATATGAGAAAGAGGCAATTGCTGGAATGACTGAAAATCTGGTAGGATTCATAATCACTGTGTTGCATGCAGCATCCTCTGCAGGTTGTAGGCTGGAGTTTATTTTATTTTTTTAAAGAGGGTAGCTCCTTGTCTGTCAAACCAACCATGTCATAGCTATAACTTTGTAGCAACTGAGATAGCTAACTGAGCTCCAGAGTATTCACCAGTAACATTCAAGCCTTGTTTATCAGAGAATGCATTTTAACATTAGGAGAAATTGTCACTACATTTAAACATATGTGTGAAAAGTACAATTCCTAAGACTTAAATCTAATGTTTATATCAAAACACTATGTATGATAGGATCATCAAGCATAGCTTTCTGAACATCAACATGGCCACATAGTTCACACCAGTTAATCACTTATTCATAGTCTGAGCTCAGCCAGAGTGGTAAGCATAAGAAAACAGAATAGCAGAACAATCTGCATAAAAAATTAACACTTGTAATTTCATATATTTCAGAATGTAAGTATTCTTGAGTTTGGTAGACAGATATGAGCTGCTTAAAACTGGAATATGAACATTTCCTTAATGGACAAAAATGCATCATCCCGATCTCAGCCTTCAAATTATTGCTAATCTGAATAATTTCTATTCTGAAGGTGTTATAGATAAATGCTTGCTGCCAAGGTTAATAACAACAACAGGGACAGAATAAATAGCTATTGGGCGAGAAAACAAAATAGAATAACAAACAAACTGCAGATGGCTTCAAATAAATCACATGTAAATATGATGGAAAAATACAACTGTTTTGGGTACAGGAAAGATTTGAAGTTTTCTTTTCCTTTTTCTTTTCTTTCTTTATTTTTATTTATTTTTTTTTTTTGAGACAGTCTCACTCTGTTATCCAAGCTGGAGTGCAGTGGCGTGATCTTGGCTCAATGCAACCTACAGGTTCAAGGGATTCTCATGTCTCAGCCTCCAGAGTAGGCTGGGATTATAGGTGCACACCACCATGCCCAGCCAATTTTTGTATTTTTAGTAAAGATAGGGTTTCATCATATTGGCCAGGCTGGTCTTGAACTCTTGACCTCAAGTGATCCTCCCACCTCGGCCTCCCAAGTGCTGGGATTACAGGCATGAGCCACCACACTGGCCTTTGACGATTTCAATATAATCTGGAAAATGAAATTTAGTATTTAACACATAATTGCATATTTGGGTTTTAGAGATAATCATGTTAGTCTTTATCCCCAGATACTTTAACATCTCCCTTTTACCCACCATGGATTTCAAACCCTTAGGAGAAAATTCCTTTCTCTTTTGATATAAACCTGCCTTTTCCAGTTTTCCATTCCATCTTGGATTTCTGCCAGATTGAATGAATACCATAATTCCCCATATTCTTTCCTTGCTCTCCTATTTTTATATTCACTTGCAATGTCCTTTTCTGACTTTATGCAGAGGACCCCACCCATCAAAGTCCAACTCATGTACTTTTTCTTCTAAGATAGTTGCCTCTAACAAATAGTACTCTTCCTACTATGAAATCACCCATATTTGTTATTTATTTATTTCTCATTGTTCTTGTCTCATGTTATCTTTCATTACAGTTAATTTGGTTTATGTGTCCTTATGATCTATTTGATTATGTGGCTCTTGAGATTTCCTTTAGCTTTTTCTGATATCTACTGTTCCATAATATAGGTGCATTGACTTGTCATTTATTCATTCCTCAATTCATATCATTTAAAATAAGTGCTACATTGTAAAAAGAAAAAAAAAAGTTTATCATGAGATACTATCCTAACTGAGGTCCTTCCATGTTTAACCTGTGGATTACATGTTCTTTTTTTCATCCAACACATATTTATTGTTTCCTATGCATGGGCACTCTGCCCAAATTTGTTTTCTCAAAACAATTCCTCTGTATACTATTATAGCTCTGATCATGTTATATAATAGTATTCTGCCTTCTATAAATCTCTAATATATTCCTCTTGGCAGAAACCATGCCATTCAGTTTTAAATTCCCTGTACCTAGCACTGAACAGGCTTTCAATAAATGTCTGTTCAATAAACATACGGTTAGATGCATTGATAGGTGTAAGAACAAAAGCATAAATGAATTTAGAAATTTTTAAAAAAGAAAATATGATTGTTAGCATAATATGTTTGGAGGCAGAAATTCCGTTTGAGAAATAATCCTTGTAAGGTAATGTTACAGAAATTAAGTGTTAACAATGGGAATTGTAAAAGAAGGATCATCAAGGTAGAGATAACTTATGGGGCTCACATTTTCTTAGAATAAAGATAAGTAACTTTTGACCTATAAGCTTAGCCCCACTCCATCCTTCCAGCCACCAAAACCCAAACACTCATATTTTATCAGACATCTCGGGACTCACAATGGTACTTGAGTATGCCCTGAATATTTACTTTCTGATTTGGAAAATTTATGTTATTAGCATTTAGGGTCACTGTAGCTAATCCTTATACTTCCTTGAGTGCTATGAAAATGCTATGGAGAGAACTCCTAAGTATGTTCTTCAAATCCTTAAGAACTTTTATTTCAACCCTAAAGTGAGGGCAGGAACGATATCAAGCTTTGGATTCTCTTTGAGCTCCCGTTGTTTCACACTGATAGTGATGACAGTCAAAACCATCATATTTGAATTGCAAAGGCCACAAAGTACATATTAAAAATCAGTAATTATGTTTTATGGCCCAGCTGGCCACTGAGAATTTGAAAAATTCAATTTGCCTACTTCCCAAAGAGCTATGTAGTTTGTAAGCACATTATAAGTTTTTATTTTACAGAAGAAACTGATGAAAGTACCTGGTGATTTCCCTAATGTTGATGCAATTGGTTACAAAGTAGGCCTTCAAACACTCCTGGTTCACTTTGTCATGAAGATATGTCTATGTTACAAGGATAAACCCCTGTGAGGCTAGCTAAAGGTTTTGAGTGTATCTCTTATCTATATTCATAGAGATTTGGAGCCAGAAAACAAGCCTGAAGTGATGTCCAAGAGAAGGAATCACAGCTAGATCTTGAGAGGTATATCTAACTATTTAATTCAATGAAGGAGAGCCACAGGGCTGTGGCAGTCAAACAAAGGTCAGAGGAATGGAAAGACAAGGACAAGAAGAGACAATGTAGAATCAGACAAGCATTCAAACCATGACTTCAACTTCAATAGCTACCGTATGATGTTAAACAAGTTTCTAAACCTCTCTAAGGCTCTGTTTTCTCATTTGCAAAAAGGAGATAAAGAAAGAACTCATCTCCAAAAGCAACTCTGAGAATTCAATGAGATTCCATGTATAAAGTCCTTAGTTCTTTAGCTCAGTGAATGATTACCATCATTATTAACTATAATAAAATGGGTGAGCTGGAGATCTGGCTAAATAACAGATGTAAGAATGATATTTTTTTCTTATCACTCCCTTGTAGTTCTCCTATTTGCTCCCTGAGTTGTGTTCTGTAGACAGGAAGGACACATATAAATGACGGGATAAGGGCTACCTAGTTTGCATTTCTAACTTTAATTTCATTCATCGGTTAAACAATATACAAAATATTTCTTCCATTTCACATGCAGTGAGGATGTCTGTATTGCTTCCACAGAAGGATGTGACTATCTACCTGGCTGTACTCCTGAGGCACTGAGTTCATTTGTGCAGGAGAGGACAAAGACTGAACATGTATTACTTTTGGGAGGGGAGTTTTTTTTTAATTCAATCTTTATCTCAATCCCAAGAGGGAAGGTATTAATAATCTTGTCTTCCAGCTATAACTGAGGCTCAGATGTAATGTGTTTTACCCAAGATTACCTAGCTAGAACTGAAGAAACATAATTCAAATCACATGTCTTAGATTCCAAAGCTCATGCTTTTTCTAATACCACTAGTTTTGCAAAATTAATGATTTTTAGTGGTTCTTCCTTATTATTTCAATTTTATCAACAGCAGTCGGCAGAGGGCAAGTTCTGGGTCAGGAGACAAGGTTCACTGCTTTCTTGACCATGAGGTCTGTCTCCATCTGGAGCCAGTTTCTTGGCTATTCTGCAGCTCCCTCTGCCATAATACATTGTTCATCTGCATAATTTTCCTAAAAGTGATATAGCTTCATTACAAAACTGTTCATTGTATTTCAACTTGAATTTCACACATTTCTTTTTCTTCCCTAGAGAACAGGAGCTGAATGTGCAGTTACACTGTTTCCTCGAAGTGTGCATTTTATCAGAGCATATCCCAGTCTTGGCCCCTCTCCTCTTCATTCTTGCATGTGTACTCTCTTGTTTACCCCAGCAGATATCTAATTCGCAAGTGGTTAGGCAAGCACTTCTTTGGGGCTTTGCTAAGTGAGTTTATTCTCTGAGGGTGTGAGGAGTTATAGAGGAGTTTTGAAAAGAGAAGGAAGAATTTGGAGCTCGCAGCTGCCTTTACTCCTGAAGGACAGTATAATTTTAGCTACAAATATGAACTCTTTAGGGTTATGACAAGTGCAACATAGAATATGTATGCTGTTATGTTACTTTATAAATTTTCTAGGATTACAACCCTCAGTTTGTCATTCTTTTTTCTCTTTGTGATTCTTGGAATTGATTTAGTTGCTATGGAAAAAACAAAAAAAGGAGAATGAAAAAAAATCTGAGAGACCTTAGGATTTAAGATTCCAGACAGCTTAAAAATTGTAACTAGTTCTCTAGGCATAGCTAGAGAACCACTTGTTCCTAGTTGTACCTAGTTATCTAAACAAAGTAAACTTTAGCATAATTTGCAAGTCAACAAATCCTTTCAGAAGCCAGACACTTGTTAGTGTAATTTTTTTTAGTATTAACTGTGTACTAGATAATGTCTTTTCTTTTAGCAAAGTCCACTGTAGCAGAGATTGCTGATACAAATATTGTCGGGGGCAGATAAGAACAATGACTAACATTTCTTGAGCATTTTCTAAGTGCTGTTGCCTGAGGTACTTGCAGGTAGTATTAAATTTAATCATTATGATACAACTTTGAAATAGGGACTGTTATTATCATCATTTTATAGGTGGAGAATCTGAAGAATCAAAAAATGAGTCAACCAGCTAACAAGTTGTAAGGTAATGTCACCAACCCAGACATCTGACTCCAGTGCTGATCTTTAACACTAAGCTTGATTACCTTCTAAATGTCTAGATTATGTAAGAATAAGTCAGTAATGAGTAATTTTGGAATAAGAAACTGGAAAATAGAGGACTGCTTAAAGCATTTAAATTAACATGATGATGATGACGATAATGATGATAAATGTGCAGAACAAGGAAAACACATCTTTGAGCCAATTTACACCTCAGAGTTGCCAGAGTGTAGCAGTGGATGCTGATTTAAAGCAAAATTAAATGGATTTGTGGACTTGAAACTTGCAAATCATTCTGGGGAATATTGACACCTGGCCTCTTACTTGAGAGAATTTGAGGATAATTGTTCTATTGTCTAAACATGACCTTTTAGGCAAGGACTGATAATTTCAATCTAAAAATTTGGATCGGTTTTTAGACTGTTTCACCTACATTTTTATGATTAACATTAATTTGAATTTTTTTTAACATATAAAAGAAGTGGTGGTACACTGTGGGGAATTTTTAGAAACAAAATATTCTTTTTCCATTAGAGGCTGTTTGAAAAATACAATAAGGTACATGAAGAAGGTTTATTGTTAGTTTAAAGAAATCCATTAATTTTCATTGTATTCTCATACTTTTAAAAGATAATGACACACTGGCTAGGAATACTTCCTGGACAAAAAAGACAATCAAATATAAAAAAGGTTTTCTCCACAGCATGTCATTTCTTCAAAAAGAAGGCATCAAGAAGCTAAAGACCAAAATCCACATTCTTTTTAAGAGTTCTGAATTACTTTTACTTGAATAGATAAGCAAGCCTCTTTATAGTCTTGGTTTTTTCTCGCTGTTTGTTTGGAATTAGGCAAGATACAAACAAAATTTATTATTAAATGATTTTAATTTTCTAATACATTCAGAAATAGAATATAATGCATCATTTATCAAAATTATTTTTCTTGTTCAAATAAAGATAGTCAATGATTCCTAATAATTCTGGATTATTTTTATTAGCATTTTCTACCAGAATCAAGTAAGTACAAGGTCATGTCCATCAATCAGTAAGAGATTAGATCTCTCTTAATTCTAAATTCTGAAACAACAGTTAAAATTTTGAGACTGGAGTTATATGCACAGTAGAGCTCATTACATATTTTTGAACGAATTGATAAATGAATGAATGAATGAGATGGATCTAATGTAAACTATTTACAAATTCTTGTTATTGCACACAATCCCCTTCTCAGATTTAAATCTCATTTCCTTTATTTTCTTGATAATTCCATGTTAGTGGCTGGTAATACAGTGACCAATCTTCTACATTTTATTTTTTCATCTAACATGAATTGCAATAAATGTAGAATAGAATTGATTCATTCATCTTATTTCTTCATAATACTCTCCAAGAAATGTTTGACCCCAGGACCAATTTGATTGCCAAGAACACTATTTCACTGTGCGATTATAACTGCATCATGAGCTGATGACGTACTTAAAAGTCAAGATGAGAAACTCACCATGGGAAACAGTCTTAGAGGCTTGTTTCAAAGATTAGTTTCCTTTAAGAGAATGGAACTACCTTAAATAGGCTTGAACATTTTCAGTGTTATTTTATATATTTTCCTGACTTATGGAACCAGGGTACAGTGTTTACAGTGTGATCATTATCCTGTAAAATTTACAACTACTTATGGCCTTTCTTACTCTCATTCGGTTTATGGTGTTTATAGTGATTATAAGAAATTATAAGAGAATGATTGACAATAAGAAAAATGGCCTGTGCTCATGTGCAATAAAATAGGATTTTTAAAAAATGTTCTTCAAACTCACTCTTAAAGGTAAAACCCTTGGTATTAGTTTGCTACTCTTACCATGAGCAAGTACCACAAACTGGACAGCTTAACAACAGAGGTTTATTGTCTCTGTTTTAAAGACTACAAGTCTGAGATCAAGGTGTTGGCAGGATTGGCTCCTTCTGAGGGCTGTGATGCATCTGTTCCATGCCTTTCATCTAGCCACTGGCTGTTTGCTGGCAATTCTTGGCACTGCTTGTCTGATACAAGTATTGCCCCAATTTCTGCCTTTATCTTCACATGGCATTCTCCCTGTGTGTGTGGCTCTGTGTCCAAATTTTCTTTCTTTTCTTTTTAATGAAGACATTAGTCACATTGGATTAGGGCTCACTCTAACCACCTCCTTTCAACTTTATTACCTAATATAAAGATCTTATCTCCAAATAAAGTCACATTCTTAGGTACTACGAACTACACAGCCCCAACATATCTTTTATGAGAAGACATAATTCAACCCATAACATCTTTAAAAGTAAAATATCTCAGGATATTACAATAAGAACAGTGCCCACCATATACCAGGCACTTGTCACAGATTACCATTGTCAATCATTTTGACAACCCAGTGAGGTAGACATCATCTCCATTTCAACAAATGAAGAATGTGGAGTGCAGAGAGACCAAGAAATTGGGGCAAGGACACCTGCTAGTTAATAATGGGTTCAAGATTCAAATCCAGGCTGAAAATCTTTGCACTTTCACTCTACCCTGTCTTTACAGAATGTAGCCTATGTGGGCTGGGGTTTTCATATGATTATTCACTACCATATCTTCAGTATCTAGTGCTTGGCACAGGGTATGCACTCAAATATCTATTGAATAAATAAATTTTAAAAATGTAACTGGCTTATTCACAATAGCTTTCCTTATTGTAAGAAGAAAGGACAGTAAGCATTCAGATGCTTAGACATTAATGAAAACCATTTGGCATGTGGTCTTCCGGCAAAATGAAAACTGTCTTTGTTTTCATTTTGCATCATCATCAGATAGAGATGTTGAGGGCCTTTTTAATTTGCTACAAGACTCAATCACTAGCTCCTATAAGAAAAGGTGCATACCATACCCTGTATTTTAAAATACACACACATGTATGCGTGTGGCATTTATCATAGAAATATAGCCCTCAGCAGATATGTGGTCCCCACGTGCTGCAAAACTCCAACTGGAAACAGCATGGCTTCAGTGTTTAGGCTATTTCAGAAATCTTGTCTACCACATGCAGGATTATTACCTGGAAGGAGAGAACCAATATTAAGTGTTTGTTCTTGATTATAGTTGAAATAATTTTTCTGTCAAGTGATGAGTAGACTGGAAAATAATGCAAACAAGGTCAGGCTAACCTTGAAGATGGTAGAAATTGCTGTGAATACAAAAAAGAATAAAACATTGACTAGTCCAAGCTCCATTTTAATGCTATTAAAATTAAAATACTTTAATCTTATTAAAAACCCAAGTAAATACCTAGGAGAGAAATTATAAGACATGATTAAATAAAAGAGTTGTTGGTGACATAGAAGTTATGCAAAATCTGTAGAAATTATTTATGTCAGTAATAATGACAATGAAAATAAATGAATTAATATGTGAGGGCAGAAGTTACTTTTCTCGGTGATCCCAGGATGTATCATCTCCGATGTTACTTATGGTCCAACACATCATTCAGATACACAGTTACTCAAATAATTTCCCAATAAGAAACTCTGTTTTAAGAAAATAATAACGCTTGATAGCATGAGCCACTGTATTAGGATTCTCTAGAGAATACAATATATATATATCGGACATCATCATTTGTATAATCATATATAAAATGAGAAACTGGCTCACATGATTATGTAGGCTAAGAAGTTCCACAATCTGCCATCTGCAAGCTAGAGAGTCTAGGAAGACTTAATCTAAGTCTTCAGATCAGAGACCCAGGGGAGCAGAGAGCAGGAGAAGATGAGAAGAAATTTCCCAGCTCAAGCAGTGAAGTAGAAAATAAAAGGAGATGTATTTCTTCATCTTTTGTTCCACTCAGGCCCTCAGTGAATTGGATGAAGCCCATTCAAATTGGGAAGAGGCATTTACTTTGCTAAGTATACCTATTGCAAACCCCAAAAATCTAAGACAGGTCTTATGAAGTTTATTTTGCCAAAGTTAAGGACACACACCCATGACACAGCCTCAGGAGGTCCTAACAACATGTGCCCGAGGTGGTTGAAGCACAGCTTGGTTTTATACATTGTAGGGAGACATGAGATATTAATCAACATATGTAAGATGAACACTTGTTTGGTCTGGGAAGGCAGGATAACTGGAAGAAAAGGTGGGACAACTCAAAGGGGAAGGGTCTTCCAGGCCTCTACCTATGGCCTGGAAGAGACAAATGATTGTATTTGTTTGAGTTTCTGATTAGCCTTTCCGAAGGAGGCAATCAGATATACATTTATCTCAGTGAGCAGAGGGATGACTTTGAATAGAATGAGAGGCATGCTTGCCCTAAGCAGTTCCCAGCTTGACTTTTCCCTTTAGCTTAGTGATTTGGGGACCCCAAGGTTTATTTTCCTTTCACACTATTCAAATCTTATCTCATTCAGAAACACTCTCACAGACACATCCAGAAATAATCTGGTCACCCTATGGCTCAGTCAAGTTGATGCATAAAATTAACAATCACAACTGCTTTGCAGTTTGCATGTCACTGTTTTGATCTTGTTTCTACTACGTAATAACTCTAAGTAGACCAAATATTGCTCTATTGCAATCATGAATCAAATAAGGTTCAGAGGATCTATTTGATTATGCACAACTAAGCATGTGCTTAAAAAGTGTCAGAGACAGGACCCAAATCAGTTTTTATTTTTGTTTAGAAATTTTATTATTATACTTTAAGTTCTAGGGTACATGTGCACAATGTGCAGGTTTGTTACATAGGTATGCAGGTGCCATGTTGGTTTGCTACACCCATCAACTCATTATTTACATTAGGTATTTCTCCTAATGCTATCCCTCCGCCAGCCCCTACCCCACAACAGGCCCTGGTGTGTAATGTTCCCTTCCCTGTGTCCAAGTGTTCTCATTGTTCAATTCCCACCTATGAGTGAGAACATGCAGTGTTTGGTTTTCTGTCCTTATGATAATTTGCTGAGAATGATGGTTTCCAGCTTCATCCAGGTCTCTGCAAAGGACATGAACTCATCCTTTTTTATGGCTGCATAGTATTCCATGGCATGTATGTGCCACATATGCTTAATCCAGTCTATCATTGATGGACATTTAGGTTGGTTCCAAGTCTTTGCTATTGTGAATAGTGCCGCAGTAAACATACATATGCATGTGTCTTTATAGTAGCATGATTTAAAATCCTTTGGGTATATATGCAATAATGGGATCGCTGGGTCAAATGGCATTTCAGGTTCTAGATCTTTGAGGAATTGCCACACTGTCTTCTACAATGGTTGAACTAATTTAAACTTCCACCAGTGTGTAAAAGTGTTCCTATTTCTCCACATCCTCTCCAGCATCTGAGGTTTCCTGACTTTTCAATGATCGCCATTCAAACTGGTGAGAGATGGTATCTCATTGGGGTTTTGATTTGCATTTCTCTGATGACCAGTGATGATGAGCATTTTTTCATATATCTGTTGGCTGCATAAATGTCTTCTTTTTAGAAGTGTCTGTTCATCTCCTTCGCCCACTTTTTGATGGGGTTGTTTAACTTTTTCTTGTAAATTTGTTTAAGCCCTTTGTCAGATGGGTAAATTGCAAAAATTTTCTCCCATTCTGTGAGTTGCCTGTTCATTCCAATGGTAGTTTCTTTTGTGTGTAGAAGCTCTTTCGTTTAATTAGATCCCATTTGTCTATTTTGGCTTTTGTTGCCATTGCTTTTGTTTTAGTCATGAAGTCTTTGCCCATGGCTATGTCCTGAATGGTATTGCCTAGGTTTTCTTCTAGGGTTTCTATGGTTTTAGGTCTAACATTTAAGTCTTTAATCCAGCTTGAATTAATTTTTGTATAAAGTGTAAGGAAGGGATCCAGTTTCAGCTTTCTACATATGGCTAGCTAGTTTTACCAGTACCATTTATTAAATAGGGAATCCTGTACCCATTTATTATTTCATCAGATTTGTCAAAGATCATAAGGTTGTAGATGTGTGGTGTTATTTCTGAGGTCTCTGTTCTGTTCCATTGGTCTATATCTCTGTTTTGGTACCAGTACTATGCTGTTTTGGTTACTGTAGCCTTGTAGTATAGTTTGAAGTCAGGTAGCGTGATGCCTCCAGCTTTGTTCTTTTTGCTTAGGATTGTCTTGTCTATGCGGGCTCTTTTTTGGTTCCCTGTGAAATTTAAAGTATTTTTTTCCAATTCTGTGAAGGAAGTCATTGGTAGCTTGATGGGGATGGCATTGAATCTATAAATTACCTTGGGTGGTATGGCCATTTTAACAATATTGATTCTTCCTATCCAGGAGCATGGAATATTCCTCCATTTGTTTGTGTTCTCTTATTTCATTGAGCAATGGTTTGCAGTTCTCCTTGAAGAGGTCCTTTACATCCCTTGTAAGTTGGATTCCTAGGTATTTTATTATCATTGTAGTAGTTGTGAATGGGAGCTCACTCATGATTTCACTCTCTGTTTTTCTGTTATTGGTGTATATTAATGCTTGTGATTTTTGCACATTGATTTTGTATCCTGAGACTTTGCTGAAGTTGCTTATCAGCTTAAGGAGATTTTGGGCTGAGACAATGGGGTTTTCTAAATATGCAATCATGCATCTGCAAACAGGGACAGTTTGACTTCCTCTTTTCCTAATTGATTACCCTTTCTTGCTCTTGCCTGATTGCCCTAGCCAGAACTTCCAACACTATGTTGAATAGGAGTGGTGAGAGAAGGCATCCTTGTCTTGTGCCAGTTTTCAAAGGGAATGCTTTCAATTTTTGCCCATTCAGTATGATATTGGCCATGGGTTTGTCATAAATAGCTCTTATTATTTTGAGATACATCCCATCAGTACCTAGTTTATTGAGAGTTTTTAGCATGAAGGGCTGTTGAATTTTGTTGATGTGCTGTTGAATTTTGTCGAAGACCTTTCCTGCATCTGTTGAGATAATCATGTGGTTTTTGTCATTGGTTGTGTTTATGTGATGGATTGCATTTATTGATTTGCATATGTTGAACCAGCCTTGCACCCCAGGGATGAAGCCGACTTGATTGTGGCAGATAAGCATTTTGCTATGCGGCTGGATTTGGTTTGCCAGTATTTTACTGAGGATTTTTGCGTCCATGTTCATCAGGGATATTGGTCTACAACTCTCCTTTTTTGTTGTGTCTCTGCCATACTTTGGGATCAGGATGATGCTGGTCTCATAAAATGAGTTAAAGAGGATTTCCTCTTTTTCTATTGATTGGAATAGTTTCAGAAGGAATGGTACCAGCTCCTCTTTTACCTCTGGTAGAATTCGGCTGTGAATCCATCTGGTAGTAGACGTTTTCTTGGTTGGTAGGCTATTAATTATTGCCTCAATTTCAGAGCCTGTAATTGGTCTATTCAGAGATTCAACTTCTTCCTGGTTTAGTCTTGGGAGGGTGTATGTGTCCAGGAATTTATCCATTTTTTCTAGATTATCTAGTTTATTTCCATAGAGGTGTTTATAGTATTCTCCGATGTTAGTTTGCATTTCTCTGGGATCGGTGATGATAACCCCTTTATCATTTTTTATTGTGTCTATTTGATTCTTCTCTCTTTTCTTATTTATTAGTCTTGCTAGCGGTCTATCAATTTTGTCAATATTTTCAAAAAACCAGCTCCTGGATTCATTGATTTTTTTTTGAAAGATATTTTGTGTCTCTGTCTCCTTCAGTTCTGCTCTGATGTTAGTTATTTCTTGCCTTCTGCTAGCTTTTGAATTTGTTTGCTCTTGCTTCTCTAGTTATTTTAATTGTGATGTTAGGGTGTTGATTTTAGATCTTTCCTGCTTTCTCTTGTGGGCATTTAGTGCTATAAATTTCCCTCTACACATTGCTTTAATGTGTTCCAGAGATTCTGGTACATTGTGTCTTTGTTCTCATTGGCTTCTAAGGACATCTTTATTTCTGCCTTCATTTCATTATTTACCCAGTAGTCATTCAGGAGCAGGTTGTTCAGTTTCCATGTAGTTGTGTGGTTTTGAGTGAGTTTCTTAGTCCTGAGTTCTAGTTTGATTGCACTGTGGTCTGAGAGAAAGTTTGTTATGATTTCTGTTCTTTTACATTTGCTGAGGAGTGCCTTACTTCCAATTATGTGGTCTATTTTAGAATAAGTGTGATGTGGTATTGAGAAGAATGTATATTCTGTTGATTTGGGGTGGAGAGTTGTGTAGATTTCTATTAGGTCTGCTCAGTGCAGAGCTGAGTTCAAGTCCTGGATATCCTTGTTAACCTTCTGTCTCATTGATCTGTCTAATATTGACAGTGGGGTGTTAAAGTCTCCCATTATTATTGTGTGGGAATCTAAGTTTCTTTGTAGGTCTCTAAGGACTTGCTTTATGAATCTGGGTGCTCCTGTATTGGATGCATATAGATTTAGGTTAGCTCTTCTTGTTGAATTGATCCCTTTACCATTATGTAATGGCCTTTGTCTCTTTTGATCTTTGTTGGTTTAAAGTCTGTTTTATCAGAGACTAGGATTACAACTCCTTCTTTTCTGCTTTCCATTTGCTTGGTAGATCCTCCTCCATCCCTTTATTTTGAGCCTATGTGTGTCTCTGTATGTGAGATGGGTCTCCTGAATACAGCACACTGATGGGTCTTGACTCTTTATCAAATTTGCCAGTCTGTGTCTGTCTGTGTCTTTTAATTGGAGCATTTACTCCATTTACATTTAAGGTTAATATTGTTATGTGTTAATTTGATTCATCATTATGATGTTAGCTGGTTATTTTGCCTGATAATTGGTACAGTTTCTTAATAGCATCAATGCTCTTTATGATTTGGCATGTTTTTGCAGTGACTGGTACCAGTTGTTCCTTTCCACGTTTATTGCTCCTTCAGGAGCTCTTGTATGGCAGGCCTGATGGTGACAAAATCTCTCAGCATTTTCTTGTCTGTAAAGGATGTTATTTTTCCCACACTTATGAAGCTTGGTTTGGCTGGATATGAAATTCTGGGTTGAAAATTCTTTTCTTTAAGAATATTGAATATTGTCCCCCACTGTCTTCTGGCTTATAGGGTTTCTGCAGAGAGATCCACTATTAGTCTGATGGGCTTCCCTTTGTGGATAACCCGACTTTTCTTTCTGGTTGTCCTTAACACTTCTTCCTTCATTTCAACCTTGGTGAATCTGAAAATTATGTGTCTTGGTGTTGCTCTTCTCAGGGAATATCTTTGTGGTGTTCTCTGTATTTCTTGAATTTGAATGTTGGCCTACCTTGCTAGGTTGGGGAAGTTCTCCTGGATAATATTCTGAAGAGTGTTTTCCAACATGGTTCCATTCTCCCTGTCACTTTCAGGTACACCAATCAAATGTAGATTTCACGTAGTCACATATTTCTTGGAGGCTTTGTTCATTCATTTTTACTTTTTTTTCTTCTAATCTTGTCTCCTTGCTTTATTTCATTAATTTTATCTTCAATCACTGATATCATTTCTTCCACTTGATCGAATCAGTTATTGAAGCTTGTGCATGCATCATGAAGTTCTTGTACCATGGTTTTCAGCTCCATCAGGTGATTTAAGGTCTTCTCTACACTGTTTATTCTAGTTAACTATTCATCTATCCTTTTTTCAAGGTTTTTAGCTTCCTTGCAATGGGTTAGAACATGCTCCTTTAGCTCAGAGAAGTTTGTTATTACCGACCTTCTGAAGCCTACTTCTGTCAACTCATCAAAGTCATCCTCTGTCCAGCTTTGTTCCACTGCAGGTGAGGAGCTACAGTCTTTTGGAGAAGAGGTGTTCTGGTTTTTAGAGTTTTCAGCTTTTCTGCTCTGGTTTTTCCCCATCTTTGTGGTTTTATCTACCTTTGGTCTTTGATGTTGGTGACCTACAGATGGGGTTTGGTGTGGATGTCCTTTTTGTTGATGTTGATACTATTCCTTTCTGTTTGTTAGTTTTCCTTCTAACAGTCAGATCCCTCAGCTGCAGGTCCATTGGAGTTTGCTGGAAGTCCACTCCAGACCCTGTTTGCCTGGGTATCACCAGAGGAGGCTGCAGAACAGCTAATATTGCAGTACGCAAATATTGCTTCCTGATCCTTCCTCTTGAAGCTTCATCCCAGAGGGGCACCTGCCTGTATGAGGTGTCTCTCAGCCCCTACTGGGAGATGTCTCCAAGTTTGGCTACATGGGGGTCAGGAAACCACTTGAGGAGGCAGTCTGTCCATTCTCAGAGCTCAAACACTACGCTGGGAGAACTACTGCTCTCTTCAGAGCTGACAGACAGGGACATTTAAGTCTGCAGAAGTTTCTGCTGCCTTTTGTTCAACTATGCCTTCCCCACAGAGGTGGAATCTATAGAGGCAGTAGGCCTTGCTGAGCTGTGGTGGGCTCCACCCAGTTCAAGCTTCCTGACCACTTTGTTTACCTACTAAAGCCTTGGCAATAGTGGATGTCCCTCCCCCTGCCAGGCTGCAGCCTTGCAGGTTGATCTCAGACTGCTGTGCTAGCAATGAACCAGGCTCCGTGGGTGTGGGACCCACTGAGCCAGGCACGGGAGAGAATCTCCTGGTCTGCCATTTGTAAGACCGTGGGAAAAGTGCAGTATTTGGATGGGAGTGTCCCGTTTTTCCAGGTACAGTCTGCCATGGCTTTCTTTGGCTACGAAAGGGAAATCCCCTGACCCTTTGCTCTTCCTGGGTGAGGTGATGCCCCACCCTGCTTTGGCTCGCTCTCCGTGGGCTGCACCCACTGTCCCACCAGTCCCAATGAGATGAACTAGGTACCTCAGTTGGAAGTGCAGGAATCACCCATCTTCTGCGTTGATCACACTAGTAACTGCAGACCAGAGCTGTTCCCATTTGGCCACGTTGGAACGGAACCAGGATTTTTTCTTTTTTTGTGTGCTGTTAGGCAATAAAGCAAAGGGGAAAAATATCTGCCTTGAGGTGGATGGTTAGGGCTATTTGTAGGGTTGTGCTTCAAGCAGTTTTATCAATTTTTCAGCCAAAGAGCCTCAGGACTTAACTGTTGTTATGGCAGAGCCTCATCTTATGATGTGATTAGTTTCAAGGCTGATGGTTAAAATGAAAATCACTATCATTAGTCTGTTAGTTTACTATAGCTACCATCAAAAAATACCACAGACTGGCTGAGTTACACAACAGGAATTAATTTTCTCCATGTTCTGGAGTCTGGAAGTACAAAATTTAGGTGTCTGCAGGTTAGAGTTATTCTGGGACCTTTGTCCTTGGCTTGTAGATGGTCATAATCTCATATTGTCTTCAAATGGTCTTACCTCTGTGCATGTTCATTTCTGTGTCCTAATTTCCTTTTCTTATAAGGACACCAACCGTATTGGATTAGGGCCAACCCTCATGATCTCATTTCACATTAACTATCTCTTTAAATGCCCTAATCCAAGATATAGTCATATTCTGAGGTATGGAGACTATGGAGACTGTATCAGTATGTTCTCACACTGCTATTTAAAGACATATTCAAGACTGGGTAATTTATAAAGAAAAATAAGTTTAATGAAATCGTGGTTCTGCATGGCTGGAGAGGCCTCACAATCATGGTGGAAGGTGAAGGAAGACCAAAGACATGTCTTATGTGACAGCAGTCAAGAGAGAGCCTGTGTAGTGAAACTGTTCTTTATAAAACCATCTGATCTCATGAGACTTACTCACTATCAATAGAATGGCATGGAAAAAGCTTACCCCCATGATTCAGTTAACTCCCACCAGGTTCCTCCTAGGACATGTGGGGATTATTACAATTCAAGGTGAGATTTGGGTGGGAACACAGCCAAACCATACCAGAGACTTAGAACTTCAACATATAAATTTGAGGGAAACACAGTTCAGCCCATAATATTTAGGATGGTACTACATTTTAATTTACCAGGAGGCTCTTCATCTATGTCTGTCATTTCAGTCTAATTATCATTAGTATCCTGACTCAAATGCTTTCAAATTAGTATTATAAATTATACAGTTATTTTACCTGTAGTCAAAATAATATTTGAAAAACCTTTAAATCACCCATAAAGCATAATGCAGGTGTACCATTTCTCATTAACTTCTCCACAATCAGATTTCCTTCTATCATAAGATATAATAGTTTCTTATTTGTGGTCATGTTGTATGAAAATGCATATTATTAAAAACTAGATGTCTAAACAATATGCTAGTATACTCTAGCAGGTAATTGGGAAGTGAGCATGACAGAGAAAGAAAAAATTCTCTTCGCCCATGTTACACACATGTAGGGATGGGCATTAACTCAGTTGATGGTGGGTGGTGTTGCCTGAGCATAAAGGTGTGGAAATCCTCATCTTAGCACTTTAATACCTTCTTCTAGGAAAGATAACTGGCCAAGGTTGTCCTCCTGACCAGTGGGGATGCTTCACCTCCATTTGTAGACTACAGCTCTTCCATTTATACTGGGCATAATAACCAGTTCTACAGCTCTTCATTTCCATGGCATATTAAATTACATTCACCATTCATATTGGAACCTGCAAAGACAGAAGAGTCCAGAAGTTTGTTTCATGCCTTCTACTTGCCAGATAAATAACTAGGCATTTGGATGGATGGCCATGTAGCAGCCTGTATATTCCTTGGGGTATAGTTAGTCGCTGGTGGGGGTCTCAATTACTTGTAAGGGCACCCAGATTTATTACTTAGTAATTAAATGCTTTTTATGGCGCCAAGAGATTCCTTATCTTAATCATCTCTATGGCTTCATTAAAAGTTTATAAAAGACATTGCTGAATGATAGAGGATGACTCAAGTAGTCTTTGGACTCAAAATTTTTAGTTAAAATGTCAGTGATAACCTGGTATGTTCATATCAATTTTCTTTGGATTCCCAAATAATTTATTACTAATGATAAAGTACCAAAATTGGTGAATAATTTACTTTATTAATAAATAAATTAGAGTAGTCATTCCTCTAATTATAATATACTTTCATAATATACTTAGATAAATGTTATTGAGAGAAAGAAGGAGGTAGAGTTGAAGGCAGCTGGCTAGGCATTGCTAATAACCCTAGTCCACCCACAGGAGTGTTTTCTGGATGAGAAACTCTTTCATTAGGTAAATCAGCACATAAGGTTGAGAACTGCTGCTCTAGCTCTTCAGATCAAAGTTAATGTCCCTGAGAATGCTAGCCCTTGTGCTTGTCTACCCCATACTTGAAGACTCTAAAGAGATGATAGCCACATTTCCTGTGGTATTAGCTACTGCCATTGCAATTTGTTGCTCCACATTTTGAGTACAGGGAGAACTGTGGGTTACCTGCCCCGCACACTCTACCCTTAAGAACCCACAAACACCCAGAGCCCTGGTGGCTGCATGTTAGCAGTCTGTATGTTCCTTGGGGTTGCCTTCCTAAGTAAAACAAGTTCTGTCAACAGAATTAGTTCACAGCTCATTGGCCAACACTGGATCACATGACCCCACTCCCAAAACCAGTTTCTGGGAGATTACCATTGATTGGGCTAGAAGGGTAAAGCTCTGCCTCTGAATTGGGATGGAGTCCCCTTTCTTGGGGACTAGTGACTGGTGGGAATCTCAATTATTTGTAAGGGCCTCCAAATTTATTCCTTAGTAATTAAATGCCTTTTATGGTGCCAAGAGATTTCTCATCTTAATTTTCTCTACTGCTTCATTAAAGGTTTATAAAAGATGTTGCTGAATGACACATTGTGTGCACTATACTGCTAGATTAATTCTTAAAAATAGCCCTTGTCGGCCGGGCGCGGTGGCTCAAGCCTGTAATCCCAGCACTTTGGGAGGCCAAGACGGGCGGATCACGAGGTCAGGAGATCGAGACCATCCTGGCTAACCCGGTGAAACCCCGTCTCTACTAAAAAATACAAAAAACTAGCCGGGCGAGGTGGCGGGCGCCTGTAGTCCCAGCTAATCGGGAGGCTGAGGCAGGAGAACAGTGTGAACCCGGGAGGCGGAGCTTGCAGTGAGCTGAGATCCGGCCACTGCACTGCAGCCTGGGCGACGGAGCAAGACTCCGTCTCAAAAAAAAAAAAAAAAAAAAAAAAAAGAATAGCCCTTGTCATGTCCCTGCCTAACCCCAGGGTCTCCAGCGACCCCTCTATTTCAGCAGGAAAACATGTCTGTACTTTCACCTACAGTCAAAGCATTTCATATTCTGACTCAATTTACTCTTTTGCTTTCTCTATAGCAGGCACTCAATATATGTTGGAAGAAGGAAGTGATCATAGTAGCTGAATGTTGACTGAGCGCTTACAATATGTTAGGTTGTTCCTCTGCATTTGTTTTGTGGATACTTGAAATAACCCCATAAATCAAGCACTAGTACCATTCCTATTTTGGACTTGAGGAAATTGAGGTTACGTGATGCAGCCAATATTATTTATAAATTACTAAATGGTGAAGGCAAGGTTCTAACTTAGCCAGACTAGCTATGAATTCCAGGTTCTTGAAGCCTACCTTATTTAATCTCCTTGCTCAACCAACTCATTCATTCCCACCACAAAGCAATTGACAAAGCCAGTTCTCTCAGGCAGAAGCATCCTTTTCATCTGTTCCACCTGGCAAGCTTCAAACAGGCTATCAAAACCCAACTTGATTCCACTCTACCTTGAAGACCTTCTGACTCCTTCAACCCGCAGCTAATTCTCTTTCCTCAGAACTCACAGCACTCATTTTCTGCACCAATTCTTTTGGCTCCTAGCATAGGCCAGATGGTAAAAGTCTCTAGGATTGTAGCTTTGTGTTTATTTTTTAACTCAATAAATGTGTAATGAATAAATAAAATATCACAGTGCAGCTCTGAAGTATTACAGAGCTATACATTTGGGCTTCTCATTTATAAATAACTTAATGGGCTTCTCCATATAACTTTTGCTATTCAAACAGTTCTATATTAAGATGGTTTAGTTTAAGGTTGGAATGAGTTAGCTGAAGCTGTGACGGTTGTCTTCGGGGGACACTGTTATGTTGTATACTGGCTTTGCTTGCTAACTCCCAAACAAGATGAACCAGGATGGAACTGCTAAACAGAATGCTGCACTCCCTATGCTGTAGGAGCACAGGCCAGAATACAAATATGCTTGCTTATGTTTTCTTCCACTGAGGAGCTATTTGCCAACACTCTGATTTCTTTGCAATATAACCTGGCAGAGACAACTGTGTCTATTTTGTAAACTTTTGATAACTTAACTTGGAAAACAAGTCTATGGAGAAAAACAGTTCTTTTAATCATTGAAGACTGTTAGTGCCTTGATAATGATATATCTTCTCAGTTATGACCACAACATCTGGAATTGCATGCACATATGGTCCTAGTCAAGAAGGAAAAAATTCGAGATACCAGTCAAGCTCAATACTCCTGAAATCCAGATAAGGATACCATGAACAATTGCCCCTTTCCATTGAGTCACTTTCCAGGTCACACAGCTAGCCTTTATGTGTGGATGAAAGCATTTTCTCCAAAGTCTTCAGCACAATCCAAAAGATGGTCCTTAAACAGTCTGCAGATATGAGCATGACTCCTAAGTCTACATCACTGAGAACTTGTTATTGCTGTGTGCCCAGTGGAAGCCTTTATGCTTTTCTGATTCTATCATGTAGATGTAACAAGCGGACATTTTTTTTTTCTTAATTTCTCACAGCATAGCTTGAGTGTATTATTTTATTATTTCTTATCTCTCTGAGACTCCACATGACCCCTACTCTTATTCAACAGGAAAATGGGTGAAAGGAGAGGAAGGCATGAAGGGGGAAAATGCTGTCACATTACAAAAAGATGCTGCTGCTGCTGCTAAAAATAATGTACCAAGCACTATACTCAATGCTTTATATGTAACATCTTATTTAAATACACAACGCCCATATTCTGCAGATGCCTGACAGAGCATTGGATATAGTATGAGAGGACGTTAGTAACTCACTGTGTTGATCCTTTGCCAGTTTGCTCTCAGATAGATTTCCTGTTCCTCCCTAGCTCTGCTTCACATCACAAGGAGCTACATTTCTCAGACTTCCCTGCTGACAGCCTTATGACTGAGTTCAACTCATGGAATACACTGGAGGGAGACTGAAGGGTGGGAGGAAGAGAGTAGGCAGAGTAATTCCCAGCTCTCACGTCCCAGTGTCTCTAGTAGTAGTGGCATCTCCTATGAGGGTCTAGCTCCCTGTGGACAGCCTCTGGGGTGCCAGCTTCCATCCGCCTTCTGCAGCATTGGCTGCTCCTTTGGTTCCTCTAGCCACAGGGAAAATCGTGGCTCGCCCTATCTAGCTATTATGATTCTCTCCTCGTAGCCTCGTTGTTCATTGTTTGGCTTCTAAGCATTAACATTACCCAGGCAATAAGTTCCCTATATTAAATCTCTTCCATTTGAAATATCTGAAGTGGTTTCCTCTTTATTGGGCTTGGTCTATTTCACTTGCCCATGTCACACAGCTAGAAGGTTGCAGAACTAAACATTTAATCCATGTGTTTCTAACTTCACACCTATATTCTTAACCATTATATTGGTGTTTCGGAATTTAAATTTAAAAATAATTAAAATGATGTTAGCTTTAAGTCTAGAAGTATGAATTTCACTATTAAATATCATGGTGATTTGGTGGCTTGAATGTAGCAAAAACCTAAAACCATGAGGTGCAGTATTGAGTCATCTTTTTTATCATGGAAAATCTACAGTTGCTCTCTTAAATTGTATGTTACAGTTTTGCTGTTGAATGTGTGGTCTGAGTTCTGGCAGCATCAGCATCACCTGGGAGCTTTTTAGAAATGCATGATACTGAGTCCCATCAGAATCCGTGTTTTAACCAGATTCCCCAGGTGATTTGTATACACAATAAAGTTTGAGAAGCAATATACTAAAGAATGTAATTTGAGTGAAGCATAAAGATCCTTAAAATTTAAAAGATAACACCATAAAAGTGTTGTTTGTGAGTCTAAGTTTTCTACATTAACGCACTGTGCTTTAGACTTTAGCCCAGCTTACACACAAGCTGTCTTTCAAATCCTATTTTTTAGTATAAGTGAAATTCATTTCCACATCAAATTCTGTTATGAATCTTGGTTAGGTTTAGAGGGTAGCCCACTAGAACTCATGATATGATGAGTACCAGGTTAATTTTAAAGTAGAAGAAAAGCCTCTTTATTCTTGACTACAAGGCCTATTCTAGGCACTATAAATAGAATATAGGAACTATAGAATATATGCTTATATATAAATGTATATATACACTGCCTAAGTTGGGCTTTGGCATTGTGCCACTCCGCCCAGGATGCCTCTCTCTGCTTCATCATTCCTTTCCAAAGTGTCAGCCCACTGTGGACCTCTAGCCAGGCCCCAAAATACTCCAAAATGAAATAATACCGTGACACCTGCCTTCATCAAGTCCTCCATTTCTCAACACAGGCCATTTTAGCAATGAGTTATTAGGAGTGTAATGGGCTTTAATTCCAACTAATGAGTGGATAACTAGTCATTTAAATACCCTCAGAGAAATTTCATATTTTTAATGGGATGTTTGTTAGCTCAATTAAATCTCTAATTTGTGCAGTTTCTGCTAATGTAATAAAGATAATGAGAACAAGTTCAGTAATATCGAGGTGATTTGGTGAGGAGCCCAGCTTTCCACAAGGAGGATACCCTGGCCATCAGCCTCCATTTGCTTTCCTTGATAGTCAAAGCTTATTTATTTCTACAGCTCTAATTTTGTTTTATTTTGTTTTTTTATTAAAAAGTGGTTCCATTGGAGTAGGACAAAGATTCTGTTTAAATATGTGGTTAGACTAATAAATCATAATTTCTTGTGATGTGAAAATCATTTGATTCCCTGCTATATTAGTTATCCATTACTATATAACAAATCACTCCAAACTTAGTGGCTTAAAACAACAAAAATTTATCTCACAGTTTTCATGAGTTAATTAAGTGCTTCTGAGTCAGAGTCTCTCATGAAGTTGCAGACAAGCTGTTGGTTGGGCCAGCAGTCAACTCAATGCTTTAGTGAGAGGAAGATCTGTTTTCAGGTTCACTCAGGTGATTGTGGACTGGCCCCAGTTCCTCATCACATGGACTTCTCCATAGGCTGCTGGAGTATCCTCATGCATGGCAGCTGGTTTCCTTAAGCAAGATCCAAGAGGGAGAGAGTATGAGAGAGCCCTCCCAAGACAGAAGCCACAGTCTTTTTTTTACCTAACCTCAGAAGTGACATTCCATTACTTCTGCATTATTCTGTTGTCCAGAAGCAAGTCACTAAGTCCAACACACAGTCAAGGCAAGAGGAAATAAACTCCACTACTGGAAGCGTATCAAAAACAGTATGGATGTATCTTTAAAACCACCACACTTACACAATGCGTAGGTGCAGTGGACACCAGAATTTTCTGTCAGACTTGAGTTCTGTAGTATCTATGCCTCTGTGAATGTCAATGTTCGAAGAGAGCACTAATGTAGGAGTGAGAATGCCTGTGGGCAGTCCCAGATGCTACATTTACTAACATGACTTTAAGAATTACCTTTAAAAATAACAGTAATCAAAATTGTTAATTTCCTTTTCTGTAAATTGGGAATACTGATGCCTATTCTGCCTACATATCAGGGATTTTGTGATGCTTTAATAAGATAACATATTTGCAAGTACGTGGAAATATGCCAGGTCAGCATTGTGGCTGGGATTGGGTCATTCCATCTTTTTTTTTTTTTTCTTGCATCATATCTATCTGTCTCAGGATTAGCGGAACACAATACATTCCATTTTCTTCTTTGGATTGGTGGCTGCCCTTTTTAGATTCAACAAATATAACTTCTCTTCCCCACTGTTTCTTAAAACTCTCTCCTGATCTTTGCAATTTGGTTTCCAAGACCTTTGGCTATTGCAAATCCTATGAAATAATGCATTTATGGATCTTATGCTACATCCACAGATGGCTCCAGTGCTTATTTCGCTCCTCATCCTCTGAAGTCCCACTTTTCTCTTGACCTTTCATTTCCCATAGTGAACAAACCATGTGAAGCTTTTATTCTCCTTGGCAACTTAACATTTCTTTCACAGTCCACATTAGATGGATTCCAATAATGAAGTCCTTCACCCAACATCCAACTTCCTTTTGTAGGTTGGTCCTGTAGACTTATCAGGGTCTGTGGTTATTGGAAAATCCACCACCAATCCTTTTTGACTGTACTTAGTCCTTTGTCAGCACATGTCTTATGCACATAATTGTATGCTTCCTGAGTTCTTTGTCTCCTCAGTTAACCTATTTTCCTAGACAG
The DNA here is from genome assembly GCF_049350105.2 of Macaca mulatta. Lineage (NCBI taxonomy): Eukaryota > Metazoa > Chordata > Mammalia > Primates > Cercopithecidae > Macaca > Macaca mulatta. Next base: position 20,378,124 of record NC_133410.1, on the reverse strand, counting down.
TCACACTCCTATGTGATGGAGTGTAAAAGGGCACAGCAAGGAGACAGACCAGAGACTTGAATTCTGTTTATTTACTAACTGTGACTTTTACCAGTATTGGTAAAATGGGTCTCATAGCATCTACCTCAGAGTGTGGTGTGATAATTTAATGAGTTATTAATAAAAACAACAGGAGAACAGAGAAAGCCCTTGGAACTCTAACTGGCGCATAGGAAGGGCTCTGAGCATTTGTTTCTTCCTGCCTATAAGTTTCAAGTGTGGCAAAAAAGAGCCTGCATTAGAATCTACAGGGAACCTTTAAAAATGTGACTGTTTGAAGCTCCCCGAGACTCTCTGGGGGTGAAGTTAGAAAATGCGCATTTTGTGATTCCTAGGTAATTCTCATGGACAATAAATTTGAGAAAGGCTGCTTCTAGGGAAATGCCCTGGGCTCATGGATCCTGGTAAAGACTTTCATAGACAAGCAGCATTTTTATTCTATGGGTCGAATTGTTTCCAGGAAAATAAAAACAGGCTCATCATAATAGAAGCTATTTTACTGACTGAGGAGAGATAACATACTTGCAAGATGGGGATGTATAACTCCCTAAAGAGCTGCTTTCCCTGTCAAAGGTAGAGGTTGACATAGTACATAGATTTCTTTCTTTCTGAATTTCCTCTGGCATCTCTCCTCACTTTTTCTTATTTTTTTTTTCTCTCTCTCTTTCTCTTTTTTAAGTAGTATATACCTAAATATACCCTTGGCTTTCCAATCGTTCCACATTCAGTGCATTTGTGACCTCATTTACTATCTAACTCCAAGTACATTATGTACATTTTTCTTGACTTTGGACCCGCAGAACTTTTTCTATTTAAGTCTATTTATCATAGACTTAAAAGCAGCTTCACAACTTTCCTGCTGTCACCAGTATTATAAGAAAATGCAGACTGCCATAATTGGGTCCATCTTTTATAAACCCTTTCTTTCTCTATTCTTATGTTGCTGGTTCCAAAGGCTGAAGCATTTTCTTACGGAACTAGATAGCAAGAAGTAGTCCTTGGGAGGAAAACTCAAGGCTCAGATAAAAATGAACAGTTCTTTTTTACTCAAAACACGCGATACTACCTAGGGCTACTTAGCTCTAGGCTTAAATCACCTTCACCTTGACTACTGCCCCTTAGCTAAGAAAATGAACAGAGAATGATGTGTTTGAATCTTGACATTTAGGGAGGACTTGTATCAGGAAAAGGACATTTCACAGGGAGGAAAAAAATGCATATACGTAAGTGGCAGGATTTTTTTCTTTCCTGTAGGGGATATAGCAAGCTGTGAGCCTAGCAACACGATTAGGTGTTTCATATATGAAATTAGTAGAGAATAAGGGGAGAATAAATTTTTTCCTTGAATGATTGGGTAAGGCATTTGTAATTTTACTTATCAAGTTCTCAGAGTGCAGAGAAAAGCAAATAAATCATGGGTTATAAACTAAAGTAATTTGGAAAGAGGACGGTGGATTTATAGTCAGAGGAAGTGTGTTCTAACTCCAGCAGTTAGTAGCTGTGTGTCCTTGGGCATCTTGTTTAAGCTTTCAATTTCCTCTAGTGAGGAATAGTGACAATATTTATTAATGAGTTGTTTTGAAGATTAAAGGAAATAATATAAAAATAGCTTTGTATAGTCACAAGTAACTTTTTTTTCCTATGCTGCATATATTATATATGTATGCAAGACATTCAATTATTTTATCCCTAGAGGATGAATCTATTCTTTTGTCTCTCTTTCATCCCGTCCTCACTCTTGAGATGGATGTTCTTTTTCTAGCATGGTGAGTATCTCACCTTCCTGGGTCTGTCCTTCTGGTGAATCCCCCGTCTACACTTTGGAGTCACAATCTTGTCTCTTTTCCTCCTACCCCCTGCCTGGTCTTAGCTAGCGTATGCAGGAGGAAGCATCAGCTTTGCAAACATGCTTCCAAGATTCCACTTAGATCTGTTGTCATTGTTGTTGTTGCATCCTTGTTTGTTATTGGTGTGGGGCGGGAAAGAAAATAGTCCTTATAAGAGGGGACAAAAGCACAAAGAAAAGAATGTGATTAATATTACCAAATAGCACCTTGTTGATTGCAGATCTTGCATTCTGCACAATGTTCAGTTTGAAGTAACAAGTCAGTCAACTACGGAAAGCAGTTGAAGATATCAGGCTCCAAATCAGATTAATGATAAAAGAAGATTGAGGATTTGGGGCCATCAGAACTGTGGTGACAGCAGAAACTACAAAACATTTGTAGTTTGTAAACAAACCCACCAAAAAATTGCCAAAAACTTGAGGCCAAGAACTGATTCATATACCTCAGAAATGGTAAGAAAGAAGCAAAAGGTCCAGGTTCTTATGATTAAATTTAAGTGTTTCAAGAAGGAGATATTGTCATCATGTCATACTCTTCTTACTCCCTTGGGTCCCTTGGGTGCTAATAATTTCCACATTTAGGAAGGCAATAAGAATTGTTAATGAAAGGAAATGAATTAAAATGTCATTTTAAACTTCATTAACATTTCTCTTAAATTATTTTTTATTTGAAGACGCTTTTGTATAAAGATACTAAAATGCATGTGTTTTATCCCTATGTTTGCACAATTACTTACCAAGGATATGGGAAGAGTGTGGAGATGGTATCACCTTAAGTGATCCTCTGCTTATGTAAGGGAAGCAAATAGAATTAGAGTTGTCAATGTGTCATTTAGAACCAGTGTTAGTTTCCTAGGCTGCTGTAACAAATTGGGTGGCGTAAAACAAAGTCAATGTACTCTGTCGTGGTTCTGAAGCCTAGAAGTCTTAAAGAAAGGTGTCTGCAGGGCTATATTCCCTCTGAAAGCTCTAGCTTCTAGTAGTTGTTGGCAATCCTCAGTGCTCCTTGGCTTGTCACTCCAAAATCTGACTCTATTGTCATATAGCTTTCCTCCCACTGTGTGTTTTCACACCGTCTTATGGAACGCCATTTATTGGAATTAGGGCCCATTTCATCCATCCACAAAACTAATTTTGTCCGCAAACACCCTATATTTCCAAATAAGGTCACTTTCTGAAGTTCCCAGCAACATTAATATTTTGGGATACTATTTAACACATTACAGAGCCTTTTATCTGCCCTATGCACATAGAATATAGACAGTGTAATAGATGGAGCTGGCCACATTGAGACAAATCTGAAAAATCCACCTAATGCTTCTTTCCACTGAAGCTTTAGTTTCCACAAATATACTTGGATATTGAGTCTCACACTAAACTGCAGCCTTGTTTGTGTATCTGAGAAGTTTGTGTTCTGAAAACTAGAAATACACCTTTTTTTTTTTTTCTAAGAGTAGAATGTTTTTCTGGTTGCATATCAGCAGGGCATATAGTGATTACAGACAGAATTCTGAAATGTGTATGCCCTTTAGATGCCCTTAGAAGATGTGTGTGATAATGAATCTCAGTGGCAGGTATACCACAGCCTTGTACTATACTATAACTGCTGTTTATGAGATCCTGCCAAGTTATTATTCTATACATATCAGAACAAATCAGACATCATATACATCAAGTTCTGTTCTTTTAAGTGCAATAAACTTGAATTTAAATAACAGATGGCTTCAAATCGTTTTCTAAGATCAGACCTAAAGAATAATTAGAAGGAATAATCTGGTTAATACTGACAAGATTTTTAAAATGTAAGTGGACTGTTTTACCTGGAGTAGGAATTCATTTGAAAAATCTGCCAACAGATGAGATACTAGATCTTGGAAAACTTTAGGAGATCATAAATTTGTAAAGAGTTACAGTTTAAACATAATAATGATTTTGCATGGACCCCAAATTTTTTTCATATCTCACCGATTAGGGGGAAAAATGATGATTAACATTTCCTTTTCATTCGTTAGTAAGAAGAAAAGTAAGTAGGCTCTTTTTGAGACTCAATTTCCTCTTGTAAAGTAGGGAAAATCGTGCCTATGGTATACAGAGATAACTCACCTTACAGAGATAACATTATACAGACAAATGTAGAAATTACATAGAACTAGACATATGCAAAATAACTGAGTGATTGATGAGAATGAGAATACAAGAGTAGAGGACACTGTAGAAAATTATAAGAAATGGCAAATGTTTTCTATACCATCAGCCCTGTTCTTTGGTAAGCACCAGTTATGTAATTCAAATTCTGCACGTTTTCTCCGAGATAGTCTATTGGGATATCAAACTCAACATATACAACATGCATCTTCTTATCTTCTTCCTCTGCCTATCATGCCTTTTGTTTCTCCATTGTTTTTCTGGCAGCACCAGTTCATCCAAGCTTGATATCATAGGAGATCTTGAAAGCGTCCATCCTTGCTTCCTAAATACAATCTCCAATTGCAATTTCTCCCTACTATGTTTTCCTAATTTTCTCACCCATTCCCTGTCTATTTATCCCCACTTCAGATCCCATAGTTAGATCTATTACCTATATTCAGGAAATTATTGTTTCTGCTTTTTTATACAATTAACAGACCAGATAAAGTCTCTTAAGGCATGGTTGTGACCTTGTCATGCTACTATTCAAATATATTCAATTTCTATATTATGTCGCTTAGTTGTTTTGCTTTTTAAGCTGCTAGTAAGTGCCTTTCCTTATCCCACGTCTAAACTAAATCATTCCACCTCTCATTCTCTGAATTAAAACCATGTGTTACTTCTTCTAAATGTATTCATGCAATTTTCTCTGAAACAATTTCCGTCTTACTCTTATTACAGTTACTCAGCAGAATTTCGGTGAACAAATAGACATTTCTGCAATCACTGAGCTATCATAGTGTCATTTGACCAAAGTCAACCACTTATGTGTGTGTGACCCTGTAGTAGGCAGCAATCATGCTTTATCTGTCTAGCAGCAAAGCACTCACCTATTTAAGAGCAATCCCATTGTGGAACCTGGTAGGAATCAATTCCTGCTATGGTAGCTCAAGAAGCTAAAAGCACAGGTTTGGTGGTGGTTACCCCCATGAAATTTATTCAGGTTCCCATGTTTCTGTAGGTTCCTATAGAACCTACAGGAGCTAACTCTCCTCTGAATTCTATAGTTCTCTATTTTTCCAATACAATCCTTGTTTACTTGTCAGATTAGTTTGTGTTTCATCTAATATAACACATTAAGTGATAAAGAAAACAGATCTGAGTGCAGAATCAGAGAAGGGTGTTAGTAGATGTGGTATTTGATGTGGGCCATGAAGGATTAACATGTGCTTGGAGGAATACACACACACACACACACACACACACACACACACACACACACACACATATATATAAAAAATATTAATTACACATTAGTATAATACCTTTGGTAGTAAGAATTATTGAATTGTTACTATATGCTATGACTTTCATTTTGCTTTTTAATTGCAAAATAACTCTTTAATATATAGCAGGCACTGTTGTTATCAAATTCTCACGTTGACATCATGTTTTGTTGTTGTTTGGTTGGTTGGTTTTGGTTTTTTTTGAGACAGAGCCTCACTCTGTCACCTAGGCTGGAGTGCAGTGGCGTGATCCCAGCTCACTGCAACCTTTGGTTCCTGAACTCAAGCCATTCTCCTGCCTCAGCCTCCTGAGTAGCTGGGACTACAGGCACATGCCAGCATGCCTGGCTAGACATCATTTTTACTAAAGGAATCTTGATTTTCTTTAGGATAGCAATGCACTATGCACCCAGCAATTTTTTTAAAAAATTGGTTTTCCAGGTTCCCATGCCACATTGTATAACCAGTGGGACTTAAGTAAAGTCTTTTGAGTGGAATACCCTTCTGAATGAAAATACAAAGTCTTATAAAGAGAGGGATTTTGGTTCATTCTCCCTTGTTTCTTTTTCAAACTCAGAAGCAATGCTTAGGGATAAAGGAGCTGTCTTGAAACCAAGGACAAAAGCTACATATCCAGAATGGTGGAGCAGAAAGCTGGAAGGAGCATGGGACATTAGTAATACCACAGAGCCAGTCTTCAGCGGCCCCCTCTGACTTCCTATGATATGAGAAAAACAAGACACTTACACGGAAGGAAGAAGTTGACTTAGGTATTTTGTTACATGTAGCCAAATGCAATCCTAATACTAACAAATTGATCTTAAATAACTTGCTTAAATAAATACTCCACTTTACAATAGGAAAGTCCAGATCTGAACCCAGGTGTTTTGCCTGTGGGGTCCATGTTTATAACCAATAATAAATCAGTTTATTCAAAATGAGATACATTAATCACTTTTCCAGAATTCTCAGCCATTCTAGCATAGCCAGTTGAAGCCTCTTAGAAGGCATTTTTTTTTCCTCCCAGTAATAAAAAAATGTTTGTACTTGAAATATTTTGTGTGGGAATACTAAAATTCCATCAGGTTCTGAGAATTTTCAATACCAAGTATAACTATAAAATAATGAATCTTTTAAACCACCTGATAAAATTCAAAAATCCAAAGGAGCATGTCTGTTCAAAGCTTGCACCCAAGGAGACTCCATTCTTTTTTCTGCAATGCTTCTTTCCATTTCTCAAACCCCCTGAGCAGTCCTGCTTGAGAAGTGACTGTAGAATCAGCCTACTGGCCTCAGAAGAAATTGGTTTCATGACATCACTTTAAAGTGAAAATCAAATGACTATCTGCCTTATTTGCAGATTTGATTCCATATTGCTTTGAAGGGTTTTAAAAATCAAATTATTGATAACATAATGAAGATTTATTACAGTTTGACATAATAAAAATCACAATATATCTGGCCTCATCTTCTCTACTTCCCAGCAAGTACCTAAACACCTTTTGTTCCAGCCACACCCTTCTCCCTCTCCTTGCCTCTCTCCCTGTCCTTGCCTCTCTCCCTGTCCTTGCCCCTCTTCTTTCACTGTCTTCTTTTGTGACCCCACCTGCCATGCTGTTTCCTCTCCTTAAATGTCTTTCATCCATTCCATCAATACCATCTTGGTGAATCTCATTCAGTCTGCTTGGTGAAACCTTTCTAGTTTCTTCCTCGCCCCTATTTAGATCCAGTGTCCTATGTTCTCCTAATACCTTCTCCATGTATATTTGGGTCTGCTGTTAAAATTACTTATGTATGTTTTGCATCTTCTCCTGTCTTATAAGATCCCATAGAGCATCATAAAGTCAAGTAGGATGGAAGGTGAAAGGAGCTTGAAATTTTTTCCTGTCCAACCCTTCATATTACAGATGAAGAAACTGAGGCTTGAAGAGGTTAAACAACTTGCTCAGGTTTTCACAGACGGCAGGAGTGAGGGCTTAATTCTTGGTTCCTCCAATTTCAGTAGTACTGCCACTATATCATATTTTGCATTCCACACAGAACCAAGCACAAAGGTATATTCAGAGTACATAGTCACTTATTGTTGGTTAAATTTGACATTTAAGAATCAAATTGGCAACTGGGAAAATTAAAATGTTTAACAGTACTGAGTTTTGGGGAGTTGTGCACAAATGGGAGCTTTATACCTTGATGAATAGAAGAAAAATGGGTGCAAACAGTTTGGAGAAAATGCAGTCGTAATTAGTAAAAATGAAGGTGTTCATTTCTCAGTATCTGGAAATTTCATTCCTAGGTAATGAAACTCTAGGTAATGGTAACTCTAGGGAAACCCCTCAATAAGTACACAGAGAAGATAGGTACAAGAATGTTTACAGCTAAAATGTTTGTGGTAGCAAAACGCTAGATATCATCTAAATATGTATCAATAGGAAATAGGATAAATAATTGTGGTTTTTTAAAAATTTAATGTTATACAAGGTGAGTAGAACTGGAACTAGAAATAGAACTCACATATCAATGTAAATAAATTCACCAAACATTATACTGAGTGAATCCAGCAAACTGATAAATAATACATATGGTTTGATACCATTTTGATACCATTTATATAAATATTTAAACTAGGAAAGCAATATATATTACATAGGGTAACATACATATGCAAAGAATATAAATGTATATATGAGGACAGTCATGCTCAAGTGCAGAAATCATTGGAGATAAGGACAGAGAAAGTTGATGAGGGATACTAATAGACCCCAGAGCATCGGTAATCAATTATTTTAAATCTTTGTGCTTGGTACATGCATGCTCATTGTATTCTTCTTTATACCTCTTTCTACAAGCTAAACATTTCATAATAAGGTTTGAAAATTAATTTTAGAAACTGGCTATACCACTAGTTTAGAGGGCAGTTCTCTGAGTCATATCACAATAAGGAAATGTAAAACCAGTGAGGTGACTCTTTTGGAGGTAACGGTAGTTACTTGGATTTATAGTTTTTAAATGTTTATTAAAACAATCCACCCTATTTTCTTGTACTAATGTTTGTTTTGTGCCCATTAACTCTGAACAAAATAACTGCCTTAGCAAAATATGGGCAGAGAAATACAGTGACATGCAAGAATTTTAAGAGCAAAACAGGCACATGTAGGGTGGCAACTGGTAAATCCTGGATTCTGCATGCAATAGACAGTATTCAAATGCTTTCTGTATCGTATTTTTTGTGACTAGTGTTGGCTATGCCCAGAAAATATCAGAGGCAAGGGAGATAATCCATTGATTGTGCTTTTTGGATTTCTTTATAAAATTTTAGTTACTAAGAGTATTATAAGTTTTTTAAGGTAAAAGAGAGTTCAGAGAGCGTCTAGTTTCTCCTGTTGGTTCACAAGGTAAGATGTATAGATTCTATGAGGTCCAGTTATCTCCCAAAGTCACAAGGGGATTTAAGGGAAAGAGGACAGAGACAAGAACTGATGCGCCTTTTTTTTCCCTACTTCGTTGTGTGAGCTGAACACTCAGTAGTTACTGGTGAGTTGGAATTAGAACTCTCTACTCCCTTCCAACAAGTCGCACTGAGGTCTTTCAGGGGCAGATCTTTGCTATACAGTGGAAAAGGAGAGCTCCTGGGAATGTACTGAAAAGAAATGAAAACACAAGTGTAGAAAAAGACTTGTGTACAAATGTTTATAGTAGCATGATTTGTCAAAGTCACAAACTAGAAATAACTCAAAAATCTGTCAACTGGTGATTGGATCAAAACAATGTATTATATTGACAGAATGGAACATGGTTTAGCAATAGAAGCAAACTGAGACATGCTACCACAGAGTTGGACTTTCATATGTGATCTGAAAGAAACCACACACAAAAGATCACATATTGTATAATACAATTTATGTAAAATATCTAGAAGGGGCAAATCTACAGAGACAGAATGTAGACTAGTGTTTGCCTGGGGCGGGGGTGTGAACAGCTGTTACTGTAAATAAGCATGAGGAATCTCTTCGAGGCAATGAAAATATTCTGATGTTAGATTTTGGTGATGGTTATATAACCCTGTAAATTTCCTAAAAGTCATTCAGTTGAACACTTAAGTGGGTGAATTTTATGATGTGCAAATTATACCTCAAAAAAAGCTATCTTGAAAAATGGTAAGGGAATAGCTTGTTCCTAAAAGACTTCAAGGTTATTTAACTCCATTTACTCTGCCAGGTACCTCGTTATCCCTTCCGTAATACTTCTGTTCTCAACACCCACAGTATCATAAACTTATGCCCCTCAGAACACATTATTCTGTAGCCAAAGTTAACATTATTTTTTGGATATCTTAGTACATAGTGGGTGTTTTACTCATTTCACCCTTTTATTCCTCCCATAACCCTATCAGATAGACATTATTATTAACTCTATTTTAATAATGAGAAAAATGAATAATTTATTCAGCGTCATACAGCTGTCACAGAGTTAAAGAGAGACTTGAACCCTTGATTTCTGAGCTTTAACTCTCAACCACCATGCCACTGCCTGCCCATTAGGTGTTCTATGACTGATTGTTGGATTTAAAAAAAGATGAGTTTTTGTAGCGGTTTCTTAAACTATCTTTGCAACAGACAGTGGGCACTTGGATGAAGAAGTCTTTGTTTCACAATTATTACACTTAGGAAAATAACATGCTTATTACCTCCTGTAATTTACTACTAAGGTGCTATCATAGAGTAGTGGTATAAAAATTTCCAAGGTTTTTGCACTGAGTTATTAAAGAACAGCAGAAGATTGCCTTTTGGCCACTGGCCATGAGCCTTATCAACAGAAGCATCCATTATTTCCCTTTAACACATCTTTAATTTATTACGGCCGGTTTATGTAGTAGATTTTTACTGATTTTTTTTTTTTTGGTTGTTTTCAAAGACAGAATGCCAGCATGTATTGCCAGGGACTTTATTTTCCTTGATTATTTTTCTTTTTAATTTAACTGGTGGAAAAAAATTTAATGGTTAAATGTCAGCAAGAGGTAAAAACTATATTTAAATTAAATGATGGCTTTGGGAGTATAGAATGAAAAAATGCAAAGGACTGGGATTAGATTCAGGAACTTACATTAAAATCTGAAAGTTGTACTGACACTTTGAGAAACTTGCTTTTTGCATTAATTAAATAAGAATGATGCAAAGCACCTTACAGCGCTATTGTGAATATTAAAGGTCTATGAATTTACAGATATATCTGTGTACAGAAAGTAGTTGTTCAATTAAGGTCTACTGAGGTTTTGTTTTTTTTTTAAATTTTAGGTTATTTTATTTTATTGCATTTTCTTGTCAACACGCATTTTTTTAGGTGCTTTACTCCATACTGCTCCCTGCGGGTAAAAAGACTTATGAGGGAGGCAGAGTACTTGCCTAAAAAAAATTGTACTCTAGGAGGGAAAAGAAGTAAGACATGAATAAAGACAAGTATTATTAAAGCAAAATCACCAATGCTGTTGAGAATTAAGAAGCAATCAAATGATCAAAAATGGAAAAGTTACATATTTCTGTGGGATTGAGAGGACATCTATTTCAAAAGCATGATCAGAGAATATGAATAGAGATCCAAACGCTAAGAAGGAACCAACAATGAAAAGACAGGAGGGAAACAGCGTTTCAGGAAGAAAGAACAGCTTGTGCAAAGGCTCTGAGCAGGTAAAGACCTTGGTGTGTTACAGGAGTTCAAAGAAAATCATTGAAGCTGAAACACTGTAAGAACAATTAGAGAGGCAGGTAATACTTGATAAACCATAAAAAGAATTTCAAATTTTATTCTAAATAAAATGGGAAGTCACTGGGTGGTTTTTGAGGAATAGTATGATATAGTACACATTTTAAGAAACGCTTTGAATTGGAAATAGCAAGATCAGAAACAAGGAGGACAGATAGGAAGTTGTTTCAGTACTAAACACAGGAAGAAATGGAACTCCCCACTGATGTCATACATTACAGGAGATGGAGAGAAGGGTTTAATCTATTTGGGATGAAGACAGCAGGGCTTGTTAAGGATTGGATGAGAGTGAAGATAGAAAAGTTGGAATCAAGACCAAGTCAGGGTTGCTGTGCCTGTGTTTCTGACTTGAGATATTGGACAGTGCCATCTACAGAGATGGGGACTGAAGGGAAGTTTGAAGGTAGAATTGATAGTTCTCTTTTGAACAGATGATGTTTGCAATATCTCTGAGTCATTCCATGGGACATAATTGGTATTGAGAGGGATGAGACACTTGGAATGCTGTTGGAGGTGTAAATCTGGAGTCATTACGGTAAAAAAGGTAATGGCCATAGGCAAAATATTGGGAAGTTTCATTCTTCTAACAATAAAAAAAATCAGAATCCTTGGATTCATTTCCTTATAATATACCATATTAATTATAGTATCTACTGTATCTGCTCCCAACAGAGGGGTTAATATAAATTTCCAATGGGCTTCTGAATATGTTATATTCTAGAGGATGGGGCAATAAAATTTGCTGCTTCTGATTCCATTTTATTTAAATAAACTTGTCAGGATTAACAATAGCTTTTAAAACGTTATAGGTCCTTGGAATCACTTGGTTTGGGATTGATTATGAATAATACTATTAAACTGCTGGATGTTGACTTTATACTAAATTTTGTACACGTAGATGCTCTTATTATCATGTATACAACTGACTAAGGACCTACTATGTGCCATACATTGTTACAAGCACTGGGGAAAAGATCATGTCTCTTCCCACGAAGTGAGTCTAATTGGGAGGAAACAGACATGTGAATAAATAATTACTGTGAAATATGAAGCATCCCATATTCTAGGATGATAGCAAAGACAAGAAACTGATAAACATCTAAAGGTTAGAAGATATTTCACGGAAAACCTGATATTTAAGCTGAATCATGATGGATGAGCAGAAATTGCTAGAAAAACAAGGTAGAAGAGAATATTCCATAAACAGGACATCTGTAAGGCAGAGAAAGTGAAATATCATAAAAAATTTCTGGTGCTAAATTGATTATTGAATGTAGCACTTAGTATAAGACCTGACACATATCAAACACTTAATAAATATCTGTTGAATGAATGAGCAAATTAGTGAATAAATGAGCCAAACAATTTTGCTTACTCAGTGCAATTTACTGGGCCCCAGCTTCTGGGCAAAGGAAGTAGGAGATGACTCCTTGTGCATAGATCGCATGTTGTCAAAATGAGATACAAAATATATACTTGCATATGAAATTCCTAGAGACCATATCAACAGGTACAGGACAATGTAGTAGAAGTATATGTGTTTGTGTATTTGCAAGGATTGAGAGAGAGGTAGAGAACAAGGGAGGAAGGAGAGAGAAAGGAAGGGAAGGAAGACACAAAATAAATTTTAAAAAGCATCTTGAGAGAAATTGCATGGAAGCATTAAAGGAAATTGCTTTAAAGTGACACAGAGTATAAGCTGCTCAACAGAAAATACGACCTATTGAGATCAGGAAGGGACAACAGTACCTGAATATTAGTTTTAGCCCGAAGAGCAAAAAAATAGTCAAAGTTGAGAATAGAAAGTCAAAACAAGAGACTCAATTAACTAAGGAAGAAGAGGACACAGTGTCTTACACTTGAACAAGGACAATTATTAGGGACTGGGAAACAGTCAATAGAAGAATAGGACACAGGAACAAATTAGGAGTTAATCCTATTTAATTTCAGTCCCGATCCAGGTTGGGCTTTAAAGGGACAGGTTTTAGCTTTCTGCACCAATGAGTTGGTATCTTTAAGGTATCATTGATTCTTGCCACAAGTGATGGGCAAAGCACAGCTAAGAGAAGAAAAGCTTTATTTCAAAAGCAACAAAACAAATAGTAAAAAGAAACAACTGAGGTCGGAGTTGGAAAATTCTGCTAAAATTCATTTGCAAGAGGTAATCATTCACTTGAGGTTAGAGTAAGCAAGTTCAATGGCAATGCTTATTATGTTTGAAGAGGAAGCTAAAGCTCCTTATTCTTTAAGGATGTCACTTTTTTGTTGAATTCACACGGAATGCTCTATAAGGTTTCAATTATATTCAAATAGGATTAAATACAAAATTATTTATTTTCTTATTGAAAGAATTAATACATAAAGCTTTTTTGTAAACAGGCAAAATGAATGTTGTCACTCGTTTATCCAGTTTGTTTTTGTGTGAAAGTGGATGGTGCAACATTTAATTCCTGGGATTCATATAATCAGAATTCTGTAACTATAAATGTTATTGCCTATAGTTCTTATAACTTTGATTCCACTGTGTTCTTTAGAGTCAGTGCTTCCAAGGAATACTTCACAATGGTAGTTCTGATAGTCTAAACTTATTCAGGTTAACACATTTTTGTATCATATACATGCTGATCAATTTATGCTATAATTGACAACTTCTTTAATTGTACATTTATAAGAAATGATTCTCATTCCTTAGCGTTGTACTAATCAAATATTCCATGATGCCTCTGCTGCAATTATGATTACTTTTCAAAAAGTAGATTTGCTCTTGAACACTACTGCACATTTAAATTATCTATTAGATGATTTATTTAATGTTAATAGCAGTCCTCATATAATTAGATATACTAGCCTAAAGAGGAAGGTATTCTTTTGCTTATGAAGTCTCAATACAGTGTTTTTTAATGAGTTCTTCTACACTAATGAAGGGGAAACTTGTTAATAACGTTAGTTGCAGTGTTAAGATTCTACTTAAGCAGGCCTTGGAGCTCATCTCAATTTCTATTGACAAGCTGGCAGACCTGAAAAAATGTGAAATTGACATTCTTAGGTTGTTTTTATATCATCTTCCCTATTGAATAAGTCATTTGGCTAATAATGCTTATCACAATTATCCCAGTCTGTGACCCTCTTTGATAATCTCTCTACCTGCACGGCCTTGTATACAATATTCCCCCTTCTCGGAGTGCTCTTCCTTTTTGGCCTGGAAAACTCTCATTCTTCGAGACCTAATGTGAGTCTCACCTCTTTTGGGAAGCCTTCCTTGATAAACCTTCAGACCCACTGTCAGCAGAATTAAGCCTTTCCTAATCTGCATTCCATAGCACCATATACCTTTCTCTATACTGCTAATGATGCTGTTATGGAACTGTGTGTTTGAAAGTTTTCTTACCCCTCTAGATGGTGGAGTTCTTGAAAGAAATAACCTTATTGTGTTCTTTCTTGTATACTGATACCTAACACAAGTTCTGATGCATAGTAGGTATGCCATAAATATTAGTAGAGTAAAATCTATTGAAAAGAAAATCTCAAATAGATACTTAAAACTTGATTATTTTTATATTTTCATGCATTTATATCTTGCCTGCCAGTGTAGTCATAAGTTCAGTAAGTATGGAAACTATGTATGTTTTTCTGTATCCTCTTGGGAGTATACAAAACAGTATTTTTTAATATCGTAGATAATTAAATGCTATGTATTAGTTGTCAGTATTATTTATCAGTCAGCATACTATCATAGAAGGCATAAAGTCATTATTATGTGCGTTGTTTTACACAGACTTAGAACTTATTGAAATTATTCAGATGTTAGGTTTATTTTTTGCTTTTGCAAGACTGAGGAAGCCTAGTATATATTTGTGATAACTTAAATACCAAAGAAGGCAAAGATACTTTGCTCTCAAAAGATGCAGTTTTTTCATTTCTGGACATGCACTGGGCTAGAGCCCACTACCCTAAATGGAGAGTCATGGCCCAGCAGCATTTACCACAAGGTGACTGAAGTGCCCTGGGGCCTTGAGTGAACATCTGGGGTAGCCAGATGGTACTCACCATGGGCCTGGGGCCTAGGGAAGAGACCCCTCTGCTTGTGGAAAGGACAGAGAAGAGTAGGAAGGGCTTTGTTTTGTGACTTGAGTGCCAGCTCAGCCATAGTAGAATAGAGCACCAGGTAGATTCCTGAAGTTTCTGACTCCAGGCCCTGGCTCCTGGATGTCATTTCTGGACCTGCCTGGGGCCAGTGGAACTTGCCACTCTGAAGGGAAGGAAACAAGCCTAGCTGGACTTGCCACAGGCTGATTGATTATGGAGCCCTAAAGAAATGAGTGAACACAGATGGGTAGCCAGGCAGTGGTTACTGTGGGCCTTGGGCAAACTAAATAGGGCACCAGTGCTGTACTGTCGTTGGGTCTGACTCAGTAAAGTCTAACTGATGGTAGCCACAGAGGTGCTTGTGTCACTCCACCCCCAGCTCCAGGCAGCTCAGCACACAAAGAGTGACTGTTTGCTTCAGAGAAAGTTAAGGGAAGAGAAGAAGAGCCTCTACCTGGTAATCCAGAGAATTCTTCCAGAAATTATCTGAGACCACCAAGGCAGTACCTCCATGAATCTGCAAAAGCCACAGTATTACTGGACTTGGGATGCCCCCTAATGCAGATATGGCTGCAGTGACCAAAAACTTAGATCACAACACCAAGGTCTCTTTGAATACCTTGAAATCCTTTCCCTGAAGGACAGGTACAAACAAGCCAACTGCAGAGACTACAAGAAATACCTAACTGTTGAATGCCCAGACAGAAATGAATCAAGACCATCAAAGAAAATGTGACCTCACTAAACAAACTAAATAAGGCACCAGTTACCAATACTGGAAAGAGAGAGTTATGTGTCCTTTCAGATGACCATTTCAAGATAGCTTTCTTGAGGAAACACAACTTAATTCAAGATAACCCAGAGAAGGAATTCAGAAATCTATTAGATAAATTTAACAAAGATATTGAAATAATTAACTAGAATCAAGCAGAAATTCAAGTTGAGTTGAAAAATGCAATTGACATACTAAAGAATGCATCAGACTTTCTTAACAGCAGAATTGATCAAGCAGAGGAAAGAATTAGTGAGCTTGAACACAGGCTATTTGAAAATATTCAGTCATAGGACAAAAAAATCAAAAAGAATTTAAAAAGAACACAGCATGCCTATGTGATCTGGAAAATAGCCTCAAAAGGGTAAATCTGAGTTATTGGCCTTAAAGAGGAGATACAGAGAGAGCTACAGGTAGAAATTTGATTCAAATGGATAATAACAGAGGACTTCCCAAACTAGAAAAAGATATTATTCAAGTACAAGAAGCTTATAGAACATCAAGCAGAATTCACTCAAATAACACTACTTCAAAACATTTAATAATCAAACTCCCAATGGTCAAGGATAAAGAAAGGATTCTAAAAGCAACAAGAGAACAGAAACAAATAACATACAATAGATCTCCAATATGTATGGCATCAGACTTCTCAGTGGAAACCTTACAAGACAGGAGATATTGGCATGACATGTTTAAAGTGTTGAAGGAAATTTATCCCAGAATAGCAAATCTGGTGAAAATACCTTTCAATCATGAAGGAAAAATAAAGACCTTCCCAGAAAAACAAAAGCTGAGGAATGTTATCAACACCACACATGTCATATAAGAAAGGCTAAAGGGAGTTCTTCAATCTGAAAGAAAAGTATGTTAATGAGAAAATATCGTGTGAAGTTACAAAGTCACTGGTAATAGTAAGTGCACAGAAAAAGATTAAGAACACAGAATATTATATCACTGTAATCATGTGTAAACTACTCACATATTGAGTAAAAGCACTAAAGGATAAACCTATCAAATAATATAACTGCAGCAACTTTTTAAGACACAATACCATATGATATAAGTAAAAACAACAAAAAGTTTTAAAAGAGGAGGAATTAAAATACGTAATTTGTATTAGTTTTCTCTTTGCCTGTTTGCTTATGCAATTAGTGTTAACAAGTTTAAAATAACACCTTATAAGGTATTATTTGCAAGTCTCATGGTACCCTCAATCAAAAAACTTACAACAGAAACACTAAAAATTAAAAGCAAGAAATTAAAACATACCACCAGAGAAAAACACTTTCACTAAAAAAAAGACAGAAAGGAAGGGAAAAAGGAAGAGAAAACCAAAAAAAAAAAACAAAACAAAACAAAAAAAAACAACCAGAAAACACATAACAAAATGGCAGGGGTAAGTCTCTACTTATCAATGATAACATTGAATGTAAATTGATTAAATTATCTAATCAAAAGACAGAGTAGCCAACTGGATTAAAACAAAACAAAACAAGACCCAGTGATCTGTTGTCTACAAGAAACACACTTCACCTGTAAAGATACACACAGACAGAAAAAAAGGAACAAAAAAAGATGTTTCATGCAAATGGAAACCAAAAAAGAGCAGAATTAGCTATACTTAGACAAAATAGATTTCAAGACAAAAACTATAAAAAGAACAAAGAAGGTCATTATATAATGATAAAGAGATCAATTCAGGAAGGGAACATAACAAATACGTGTGTGTATATATATACAACTCTAGAGCACCCAGATATATAAAGCAACTGTTATTAGAGCTAAAATGGCAGATATGCCCCAATACAATAATGTAATAGCTGGAGACTTCAACACTCAATTTAACATTGGACTGATCATCTAGACAGGAAATCAACAAAGAAACATCAAACTTAATCTGCCATAGACTAAATGAACCTTGGATTTTTTTTTTTTTTTTTGAGACGGAGTCTCGCTCTGTCGCCCAGGCTGGAGTGCAGTGGCCGGATCTCAGCTCACTGCAAGCTCCGCCTCCCGGGTTCGGGCCATTCTCCTGTCTCAGCCTCCTGAGTAGCTGGGACTACAGGCGCCCGCCACCTCGCCCGGCTAGTTTTTTGTATTTTTTAGTAGAGTCGGGGTTTCACCGTGTTAGCCAGGATGGTCTCGATCACCTGACCTAGTGATCTGCCCGTCTCGGCCTCCCAAAGTGCTGGGATTACAGGCTTGAGCCACCGCGCCTGGCCGAACCTTGGATATTTACAGAACATTATCTCCACCAGCTGCAGAATACACATTCTTCTTCTAAGCACATAGATTATCAAGGATAGACCATATGTTAGGCCACAAAGTACATCTGTAAAAATTCAAAACAATTGAAATTATATCAAGTATCTTCTTTTACCACAATAGAATAAAACTAAAAATCAGTAACAAGAGGTATTTTGGAAACTATACAAACACATAGAAATTAAGCAACAGCCTTCTGAATGACCGGTGTGTCAATAAAGAAATTAAGAAGGAAATTTAAAAATTTTCTTGAAACAAATGATAGTGAAAACACAACATGTAAAAACCTATGAAATATAGCAAAATCAGTCTTAAGAGGAAAATTTATGGCTATAAGTGCCCACATCAAGAAAGTAGAAAAATTTCAAATAAACAATCTAACAACACATCTTAAAGAGCTAGAAAAGCAAGAGCAAACCAAACCCAAAGTTAGTACAAGAAAAGAAGTAATAAAGATCAAAGCAGAAATAAAATAAATGGAAACAAAGAAAACAATACAAAATATCAATGAAACATAAAGTTTGTATCTTGAAAACATAAATAAAATTGGCAGAACTTTAGCTGGACTAGTGAAGCAAAAAAGAGAGAAATTTGAATAAATAAAATCAGAGATGAAAAATGAGTCATTATAACTGGTGCTTCAGAAATTCAAAGGATCACTAGAGGCTACTATGAGCAACTATATACCAATACATTGGAAAACCTAAAATAAGCGGGTAAGTTCATAGACACATACATCCTACTAGATTGAACCACAAAGAAATTCAAAACCTGAACAGGCCAATCACAAGTACCAAGATCAAAGAAGTAATAAAAAGTCTTTGAGAAAAAAACCCAGTACCCACTGACTTCACTACTGAATTCTATCAAACATTTAAAGAAGAATTAACAACAGGCCTACTCAAACTATTCTGAAAAATTAGGAGGAGGTAATACTTCCAAACTCATTATGTGAGTTGCAGGATACAAAATCAATATAAAAATCCATAGTATTTCTATATGTCAACAGTGAGCAATCTGAAAAAGAAATCCAGAAAATAATCCCATTAACAATAGTTGCAAATAAAATAAAATACCTAGGAATTAACCAAGGAAGTGAAAGATCTCTACAATGAAAACCATAAAACACTGATGCAAGAAATTGAAGAGAACATTAAAAAATTGAAATATATTCCATGTTCATGGATTGGAAAAAATCAATATTATTAAAATGTCCATACTACTTAAAGTGATCCATGGATTTGATGCACTTCCTATCAAAATAACTAATGGAAATCTTCACAGACATAGAAAAAACTATCCTAAAATTTATGTGGAACTAGAAAAGACCCAGAATAGCCAAAGCAATTGTGAGGAAAAAATAATAATAATAAAACTGGAGGAATCACATTACCTGACTGTAAATTATACTTCAGAGCTATAGTAATAAAAACAGTAAAGTACTGGCATAAAAACAGACAGATAGAGCAATGGAACAGAAAAGAGAACCCAGAAACAAACTTATACATCTACACTGAATTCATTTTTTGACAAAGGGTCCAAGAACATACATTGATGAAAGGAGAGCCTCTTCCATAAATGGTGCTGAGAAAGCTGGACCTCCATATGCAGAAGAATGGAACTAGACCTCTATCTCACACCATATACAGCAATCAAATAAAAATGGATTAAATGCTTAAATCTCAGACTTCAAACTATGAAACTACTAAGATAAAATATTGAGAAAAATTTCCAGGACATTAGAACAGGCAAAGATTTCTTGTGGAATATCCCACAAACACAGACAATGAAAGCAAAAATGGACAAATGGGGTCATATCAAATTAAAATGTTGCTGCACAGCAAAGAAAACAATCAACTAGGTGAAAAGACATCCTACAGAATGGGGAAAAGTACTTGCAAACTCTGCATCAGACAAAGGATTAATAATCAGAATATATAAGGAGCTCAAACAACTCCGTAGGAAAAAAATTTGATAATTCACCTTAAAAGTGGGCAAAAGATTTGAGTAGACATTTCTCAAAAGAAGAGGTATAATTACCAAACAGATACATGAAAAGGTGCTCAGCGTCACTGGTCATCAGAGAAATGCAAATCAAAACTACAATGAGATATCGTCTCACCCCAGTTAAAATGGTTTTTATCTAAAAGACATTCAATAACAAATGCTGGCAAGGATATGGAGAAAAGGGAACGCTATTGGTGGGAATGTAAATTAGTACAACCCCTATGGAGAACAGTTTGATGATTCCTAAAAAAAAAAAAAAAAAAAAACTACACTAAAACTAGAGCTACCATATGATCCACTGCTAGGAAACGAAGTTATAATAGTATATCAAAGAGATATCTACACTCCCATCTTTTTCGCAGCACTATTCACAATATCCAAGATACGGAAGCTACCTATGTGTCCATCAAAAGACAAATGGATAAAGGAAATGTGGTACATTAACACAATGGAGTACTATTCCGCCATAAAAATGAATGAGATCCTCTCATTTGCAACAACATGGATGACACTGGAGGTCATTACGTTAAGTGAAATAAGCCAGGCACAGAAAGACAAACTTCGAATGTTCACACATGATTGTGGGAGTTAAAAATTAAAACAATTTAACTCATGAAGATACAGAGTAGAATAATGCTTACAAGAGTCCAAGAAGGGTACTGGGGCTGGGGAGAATAGGGATGGTTAATAGATACCATAATATCATTCTATAGAGTGAATAAGGTCTAGTATTTGATAGCACAACAGGGTGGCTACAGTCAACACTAATTTGTACATTTTGAAATGACTAAGAGCGTAATTGAATTGTACGTAACACAAAGAAAGGATAAAAGCTTGAGGTTAGAGATATCTCATTTACCCTAATGTGATTATTTCACACCACATGCCTGCATACATATCTCATATATTCCATATATATAATGTTCTTACAAAAGAGATGCCATTTCTCAATGTGGTCACAATTGACCACATACTTCAACATTTGGTGAAAATTTGGCAACACTTCATCATCACCAGAAGTCATTAGGGATTCTTTTTAGATTTCAGTTACACCATCAAATCCCTTTAATTTAATTCTGCACAATTATGCACATATTAATTGAACATTTACTAAATGTTATGTGTTGGGCAAGTTGCTGTTAGATATAATGGAAATATTTTGAGGACAAGGACAAGCGGACAAGAATTCTGTTTCTGGTTATTTCTCTTATCTTTTAAGTGATTGAGAATGTATTACTTCTTTGACACCAGATTTTTAATCTTGTGACAGGGATATGAATCTCAATCACATAGAAGGTTATTTAACAAAAACAGGAGTGGTATAGTGTTTGGTATCTTGTTGCTTCTCAACAAACATTAAACTTCTGATTCACTTAAATGAAGTGCCCCTTTTCACCATGTCACCATTTATGCAGCAGAAGAAGGAAGCACGAAGGACTCCTTTAGAAGGCAGGTGCCAGCTACAAACAATGGGACTCTAGGTTATTTTCCAGATGTCCTTATTTTAACAGCATTATTATGTGTTGTATTTTTAGGGGAGAATGTGTGCCAGGGCAGTATTATAATTCAGTTTCAATTACAGTAACTGTTATGCATTGTAGGCTAGCCAAAAGTTGGCAGGTAGCCTGTGCACAAGCCCTGGACTTAATAGGAGTAATGGCTTTGCAAGCCCACTTCAGCTCCTCATTACTGTCTCCTTCTGATTTAGTGGCGGCCTTCTCCTCTGAGGTTGGGTGTTGATACCATCTCCTTAGCTGGCTCAGGTTTCTGGGAAGATGTTCATTCTGCTTAGAACTGCCAGAAATCTATTTCTTATATTTTCTGTTAAGTACAGTGGAACAAAACATAGTTCCTCATTTCCATCCTTCCTTCCTTTCCCTTCCCTTCCCTTCCCTTTCCTTCCTTCCTTCCTTTCTCCTTTCTTCCTTCCCTCCCTCTTTTTCTCTTTCCCTCCTTTTCTTCTTCCCTCCTTCCTTTCCTTTCCTTTCCCCTTCCTTCCTTCCTCTTCCTTCCTTCCTCTTCCTTCTTTCCTCTTCCTTCCTTCCCTCCTTCCTTTCTTCCCTCTGTCCCTTCCTCCCTCCATCCATCCTTTCTTCCTTCCTTCCTTTCTCCTTTCTTCCTTCCCTTCCTTCCCTTCTTTTCCTCCTTCCCTCCTTTTCTCCCTGCCTCCTTCCTTCCTCCCCATCCCTTCCATTCTTCCCTTTGTCTCTCCCTCCCTCCCTCCTTCCTTCCTTCCCTCCCTCCCTCTGTCCCTCCCTCCCTCCTTCCTTTCTTCCTTCCTTTCTCCTTTCTTCCTTCCCTTCTTCTTTTTTCCCTTCCCTCCTTTTCTTCCTCCCTCCTTCCTTTCCTTCCTTCCTTCCCTCCTTTCTTCCCTCTGTCCCTTCCTCCCTCCCTCTATCCTTTCTTCCTTCCTTTCTCGTTTCTTCCTTCCCTTCCTTCCCTTCTTCTTTTTCTCCTTCCCTCCTTTTCTCCCTCCCTCCCTTCCTTCCTTCCCTCTGTCCTTCCTTCCTTCTTTCCTTCTTTTCTTCCTTTCCTTCCTCTTTTTTCCTTATCTCCTTTTCTCCCTTCCTTCTCCCTTCCCTTCCCTTCTTTTCCCTTGCTTTCCCTTCCCTCCCTTCCTTTTCTTTCTCCCCTCCCTCACCACTTCTCCCACTCCCTCCCTCCTGCCTTCCTTCTTCCTTCTCTCTCTTCACATTCTTTCTTCCCTTCCTCCTCCCTTCTTTCTTCCTTCATTTTCTTCTTCCTCTTACTCCTGTTCTTTTTATTCTTCTCCCTTCTTCTCCCTCTTCCTCCTCCTCCTACCCCTCCATCTTCCATGTTGTATTGCTACTCGCTTAATGAATCCTTTTGCCAAAAGCCCTGTTCATCTTGTCTACAGTTTAATATTTTATTCCATTTTTCTTACTAGTTCTATCTTGTAGCACACTTAGAAGTCTTCTCTATTACCTGTATTTACATCCTCCCAATGTTTGTAGATTCTTACACTCCCTGGTTGTCACTTAGCCATGTAATAGGCATTTATCTCCTTTAATCTAGCCTCATAAATCAAACTTTTCTTTTCCCTACTCATCTTTTTATCATTCTCTAAATGGTTTTTAATTTGTCTGTGTCTTTCTGGAATGAAAGTGCCTCAAACTAAATGTAGGATTCAAGGCTGAAACCTTGCTGACTGCTTGTTGCCATTCTTTCATTCTGAACAAACATTTCATAATAAATAACTATAGTATGCCTCTTTATCTTGCCAGTTCATTACTTTGCAAATATAAGCAGAATAAGTTCTTACTGAAGTCTTTTGAAGTAGATGAAAAAAATGCATTTTTTCGGCCGGGCGCGGTGGCTCAAGCCTGTAATCCCAGCACTTTGGGAGGCCGAGACGGGCGGATCACGAGGTCAGGAGATTGAGACCATCCTGGCTAACATGGTGAAACCCCGTCTCTACTAAAAAATACAAAAAAAAAAACTAGCTGGGCGAGGTGGCGGGCGCCTGTAGTCCCAGCTACTCGGGAGGCTGAGGCAGGAGAATGGCGTGAACCTGGGAGGCGGAGCTTGCAGTGAGCCGAGATCTGGCCACTGCACTCCAGCCTGGGCGACAGAGCGAGACTCCGTCTCAAAAAGAAAAAAAAAAAAAAAAAATGCATTTTTTCCAGAACTTAGGAGGCCAAAGTTTAAACTCAGATTTACCACAATTCATGAACTTCCAGCTTAAATTCTGTGTGACTAGACTAACTTGCCTCTTTTTTTTTTTTTTTTTTTTTGAGACAAAGTCTCGCTCTGTTGCCCAGGCTAGAGTACAATGGCACCATCTCAGTTCGTTGCAATCTCTTGAGTTCAAGCAATTTTCCTGCCTCAGCCTCCAGAGTATCTGGGATTACAGGCATACACCACCATGCCCAGCTAATTTTTGTCTCTTTATTACAGACACGGCTTCACCACATTGGCCAGGCTGGTCTCAAATTCCTGGCCTCAAGTGATTCACCCTCCTTGGCTTCCCAAAGTGCTGAGATTACAGGCATGAGCCACTGCTTCCGGCCTAGGAATCAATACTGTCATATCTCATGTACAGGACCTAGACTGGGGCCAGGCAAGCAAAGCTCACAAGACACTTGCACAATCCTGAGAATGAGCACCACCTTACATTTTGCATCTAAGATGCCTCACTAAAACAATATAGTAGGTATAAAAATGCTTTAAAAAATGCAAACACGTAGACAAATGTAAGATCTCACCATCGTTCTACACCAGTTCTACCCAACACAATTTATTAGCAATAGAATGATTATACACTTGGAGCTCACCTATGCCAAACCCTTCTCCATAGTTTCCTTGACTCACTCTTTCAAGTTTCCGGGTGCCCAAGTATGCTAGCCTCTACTTAGCCAGGCACCTTCAGGCCAGAACACCTAAATTGGTAAACCATTCAATCACAGAGATTGTTTCCTCATCGTGCCATCAAAATGTAATTATTTAAATGCCTGTTCCCTCCCAACTCTGCTTATCTGCTTCCTTGAAGATAACTTGCTTATCAGATGAAATTGTGTTTGCTGTTGTGTCTGTAATGAAGTACTGATTTAATGCGTAATCCATTTCAGATCACAAATTTACGATTTCAATAAGGTTAACTGTAGAAATGATGCTTTTCTCTCCAAGCGCTCTAATACATGGTTTAGAAAACTTTTCTGATAATGAACTACAGTAAGAAGTACATTTTTTTTATCATAACCAGGAACATACAGAAAAACACAAATATAACTGAAAAGGATTTCACAAAATAATGCCTTTTCTACTTGCAAAACACTCACCGATTCTATCCTGTTCTTTTTTATTCCATACTGCTAATCATGAACTCATCAAGTTGATTTTGCTATCCATTAGTGGAACACAACCGGTTTTGAAAAACAAAAACAAACCCTAAAGGATTCTGTTTTAGTGGAACTTAGCTGATTGTTGTGGAAAAGTTTTTGACTGATGTATGTGTGGATCTGTGTGTGTGTCTTGTGTGCATCTGTGTAGGGTGGTCAGGAGAATATATTGGATGGACTTGACTATAGGTAGAAAGAAGTTCACCTTCACAAGGGGAGGACTATCCAGTTTGCATACATATTTCACAGGCTACTAGGTGATTCAAATTTCTGAGGAATTCAGCAAGACGTCATGGGCCTAGACATATATAAAAGTGGAACATCCAGGAGAAGGCAGCCTCCAGAGATGCAGAGTGGCGGTGGCATTAGAAGAGTTTCTAAGAAAAGTATGCGGGTAATTGTGAGGCAGGTACTAGGAGTAAACTATGGATTTAGACATTAGGGGAAAACTAGTTATAAGAACTGCAGCATAAGTTCACAAAAGGCTGCAGGCAAGGTTCACTTCATGTATAGCATGTGTCTGTTGATTTGTTATTCCTTAAGTCTATTCTGACTGCAGATATGATTTGTCCAAGTCCCTGTCAATTGCAACCAAATGATCAAAGCTGTAAGCAAAGCCAGCATGATCAAGCAGTGCCTGGTAGACCCTGGGAAGCAGACAGGTCTTGGATCCCTTTAGATTTATATTTTCCATTTTCCTCTGCCTGTGAATAGAACGGGCCCTAAGTACCTGGCTAGAATTTGTACCTCCTTGAATGTATTTTAGCATATTTTTCTCCAACTTATTTCATAAGTTCTCTCTTTAAATTGCCCTGATAGATCATTAGCTTAGAGTTGTTCCTCGTTCTTCACAGGTGTGTACAACCATTATCAATTCAGTAAAATTCTAGCATTTAAAATTTTTAACAGGAGGGATAATGTTGAGTTTTTTTTTCACAGCTTGTTTATAGCCTAAATATAATTCCCTTTCAGTTTCTCATTGAAAGACTCTTCATGTTTCTAATGCCCAAGAAAAATATAAATCCACGAGGGTGTTTACTAACCTTGTAAAATTGCAGGATTACACTCATGAAGAGAAAAATAAGCTTTTCTTCATGCTCATCCTCTTTAACAAATGAATCCTAAGTTCATGTATAAACTTGCAGTTAATAAGACACATACCAAAAAGCACTCCAAAAACCCCAGGATTTTAGGAAGAAAAAAACACAAGTAGTGTGTCATTTTCACTTCCACTATTTGCTGGTACAGTAGTGGCACAGTACTTATATACACAATGCATAACTCTCAAAAAGTATAAAAGCAAATAACTGATAAAATATATAGAAAAATGACCTTTTCAAAATCCCATTTCAAACATTCAAAGTCAGTGGCTTAAGTGAATAGTGAATCTATGATACCTTTTCCAAATAGAGTAGAACTGTAGAAGTTCTTTCTACCTTGAGTAGCAAGAAATTAATTATTAGGATTGCTTTGACTCACAATGATGCTGTGAACTTCCAATTATTCCAGATAATGTAAGCAAGGATTGTACATAATTGAAATTTGATGATAACACAAAAGGCTTATTCTAACCATTAATTTCAATCTTTTTCCCTAGCAAACCTTTACATGAGCTAATGAGAATAGCTGAGTTGCTTGTGTGTCATTTTACCCGCCTTTTTTTAAATGTCTCCGTCTTTGGTAAAGCTGTTTACAAGAAGTAAAGCAATGATCATCAAAATGTGATTTGAAGAGGTTTGGAAAGTTTGAGCCTGAGGGCAACCAGGTGTCAGCTAGAGCAGGCAGGGAAGGATGATTTATAAATCGGATTTAAAGACAGTTCCTGTATTAGTCTGTTTTCACGCTGCTGGTAAAGACATATCCCAGACTGGGCAATTTACAAAATAAAGAGGTTTATTGGACTTACAGCTCCACATGGCTGGGGAGGCCTCACAATCATGGTGGAAGGTAAAAGACACGTCTCACATGGCAGCAGATGAGAAGAGAGCTTGTGCAGGAAGACTCCCGTTTTTAAAACCATCAAATCTCCTGGGACTTACTCACTATCATGAGAAAAGCATGGGAAGAACCTTCTCCCATGATTCAATTACCTCCTACCGGGTTCCTCCCACAACACGTGGGAATTGAAGATGAGATTTGGGTGAGGGCACAGCCAAACCATATCAGTTCTCAAAAGAGGATCTCCAAAATGTTTCTGCAAGGACAGCACCATTGTAACCATAATATAGCTTCTCAATGATTTCTCGGTAAATATGCACACTTTCTATTCTTTATAGTCACACATTGTCACCTTATATGTATAATAGGAGTTAGTGTTTGCTTGTTTACCAGGTTGTCAACATTGTTAACAAACAACTCCTCGAAAAATCCTTGGTTTATTTAAATAGATATTTGCTCATTTGATTTCCTCCATAAATTGTTACCTTTTATTATTTCTCAAAATAGAGACCGATGTAGAAATGATTAAAGATGTTTTTTGGACACAAAATAGTAAGCATATTTTAACAATTTCATATTAGTTAATAAAAATGATTTGTATGTTCATTAATCAAAATGTGCTGATTGACTTTATGTTAAAATCATTAAGGATTTAAAATATGAAAAGGGGATAGTTGGCATGTAAGTTGAGAGTCTGATCAAATCCAGGATACTATAAAAACTATTTGAAATACCTGATACTCCATACCAGATGCCAAGTTTTCCCTTTGCTAATGACAAGCATTTATATCCCACAGGAACACTAAACCATCTTGTAAGTATCTCTTGAATGGCTACCTAAGAAATGTGAAGGCCAGAGCAGCTCATAAGAACAAACTGATGTTATCTTTGAGAATACCATGCCGGGCATTTAAGGGTACCTAAAGAAATGGAATATATATTACAAAACCCTAAGCCAGTTATTCCCAGCACAGAAGCTGACTTCTGTAAACTTGGTTTAATAAGGGGCAGGCTGTATCAATCAGTAGGGTGGTAGCAAGTCAATAATTATTTCGAGACAATGAATTTCAATGTTCAATACAGTAAACAGTTAATATAGAAAAAAAAAAACAGGAGGAAGGAGCATCATTTAGCACACTGATGATTTGCTGGATTGTCCTGGAATGTTCTGCATTGTCTTAAAATAACTCTGGATTTTCCACTTCAACTAGCTAGCTCTTTTGTGGTTAAGCTTCTGTACTTGCTATCAAACTGACTCTCAACATAGGTTTCACACATTAGTGCCAACCAGCTTCAAGCTCCCAGGTTGCCAGTGGTCTCACTTTTCATGCACAAAGGTGACAAATGAAAATCTGTTATACCGTGGTGTTAATGATGAAAGTTTTCTACCATTTGAGTTATTTTCAGGACACCTGGACTGCTTAATGTGAAAAATTAAATCTTTAATGGTTGAATTCTAGGCATGGTGACTTTTGTTGGAGGGTTATGCTTTTTACTTAGATCTTCCTTTACCCTCCAGATAGCATTCCATTCATTTTTTTCTTTTTTTTCCTTTCCATTCCTCCTTCATTTACTGCAACATTTACTGATCAACTAATATATTTCAGGCACATGGATAAGTAGTGAGGAGAGAAACATAGATCAGATATGGCCCCTCCTCCCCAGGATTCATAGTTTTGTACAGGACATAGTATGTCAACCTGCTCATAAATCTTGAAAGGATCATAGTTGAACATAGGTACAAAACAGAAAGAAGAAGGGGTTAATCTTGTCTTTGGAAGATGGACTCATGAAAGACTCCACCCAAGTGGAAGGATTTAAGCTTATTCTTAAATAATGGATAAGAACTTCTCAGAAGGAAAGGAAGTAGTTGGAGGAATCACCCTGGTATGTGGGTTATAGCAGTAGTTTCTCATGACCTGAACACAGAGTGTGAGCACAGGCTGTCA
The DNA here is from genome assembly GCF_049350105.2 of Macaca mulatta. NCBI lineage: Eukaryota > Metazoa > Chordata > Mammalia > Primates > Cercopithecidae > Macaca > Macaca mulatta. The sequence goes on along the minus strand of NC_133410.1, from coordinate 20,349,193 downwards.
GGAGATGAGGATGGAGAGTTCCTTGGGAAGTTGGTAGGGCTTTTGAATGCCTTGCCATGACTTTCGGATTTCATTCTGCAAAATGAAACGTATCAGCAAAATACCACTGAAGATCAAAGCTGGGGAATTACATGTTCCTTTCACTTTGATGACAAAGTATACAGTGGGTAGATCAGAAGGGAAGAGAGGCTTAACAGAATTATGACAAGTCATATATTGAGTGGATGCCATAACTCAGACATGGCCCTAGATTCTGGGTATACCTTGGGAACAAAATAGCCATAACACCCACCTTGTACTAATTATGACAATAGCAATAGTATTTATTTAATGTTGATTTGGTACTATCTGGGAGCTTGACGTATTTTAAGGACAGTTGACATTTAAATAATGCAGAGGTATGGACACTGGCACCCCACAGTTGAAAATCTGTGTATAACTTTTAACTGTCCAAAAATTGAGGTATTAATAGCCTACTGTTGACGAGAGGCCTGACTGATTACAGTTGATTAACACATATATTGTATATGTATTATATGCTGAATTCTTACAATAAAGCAAGCTAGTAAAAAGAAAACATTAAGAGAATCATAAAGAAGAGAGACTATACTTACCATTTATTAAGTGGAAGTAGATTGTCATAAAAGCTTTCATCTTCGTCATCTTCACATTGAGTAGGCTGAGGAGGAGGAAGAGAAGTTGGTCTTGCTGTCTCAGGGGTGGCAGAGACAGAAAGAATTCTGTGTAAGTTGGTCTGTGGGGCTCTAACCTATGTCGTTCAAGGGTCAGCTGTATTTCAACTTAACAACTCTAAGATATTACTACTATCTGTGTTGTATAGGTAATGTAACTGAGGCTGAGAGATGGTATTTACGCAAAGCTGTGTGTGTAGTCAGTGATGTATCCAGTTAGGATTTGTGTCCAGGCAGTATTTCACTGTGATCTACCTTGAGGAAGTGAATAGATCATAAGATCAGCTATAACTATAGTGGAAACATAGCCAGACCAGAGCAGCTATTGCAGCAGGAAGCAGGAAAAATAAAAATAAAACTATAAATACAAGAAGAATCTGTTCTAAAAGAAATGGAACCTCAAGCTATAGTGTTAAGGTCCCAAATATGGTACTCTTCATCGTTTTCTAGACAGTTCTGTCTGCCTTATACACATCAGTGGATGAAGCCAGCTATTCAACATATAGTCTAACCATAGTAGGTAGCCAGAGTTTAGAATTGGCATTTTCTGGCCATTCTCCTTTCCTTGTTACCATGACTTGTTAATAGACAGCCTACACTCTAGGACTTTACATCTTACTATTGGCTTTTGTGCATTCAGTGGCCAAATGTCCAGTAGTTCTATGCTGAGCCTCCCCCCAGATATAGTTTGAAAAATGCGTGAGATAAAAAAAAATATCCTTCAGCCTCCCACAACCATGGAACACCTAGCATGCCACTCAGCAGTTAGAGCAGAAACCTGTTGTGGTAGGCAGAATTCTAAAATAGTCCTCAAGATTGCACACTTAAAATGACCCTGATGTACACACCCTATATAATCCCTTTACTTTGAGTGTGAGTTGGATTTGTGACTATGATGGGATATCACTACCACAATTTTGGTACCCTATATGGGTGAAAAGATTTTGTAGCCATAACTAAGGTTCTAATCCGTTGACTTTGAGTTAATCCAAAGGGACACAATCCCAGGTGAGCCTGACATAATCAGCCAAGCCCTGAAAAGAGGTCAGAGAAATTTGAAGCATGGAAGAAAGACATTTCGTGCTAGCATTGAAAGAGCATCCTACCACATTTCAGACAGAACATGGCACCAAGAGCAATGTCTAGGAGATGAGAATGGTCCCTGTCCAACAGCTAGCAAGAAAACAGGGTAACTCAGTCATAAAACTACAAGGAAATGAATCCTTTCAATAAACTGTGATCTTAGAAGAGGACACAGAGGTTCAGGTATGATCACAGCCCAAGCCTACACCTTGATTTAAGCCTGAACAGAACACTCTGCTAACCCATACCCAGACTCCTTATCCACAGAAACTGTGAAATAATAAATCTGTGTTGTTCTAAGTCATTCAGTTTGTGATTATGTGCTATGTAGCAGTAGAAACTAGGAAACAATATCAGAGTTCAGACAGGTGCCACCCTGAGTTATCAAACCAGCAGGTCATGATTGACTGGCTTGTTTTGATGACCCTTCAAAAGAGTTTTAGTCTGCTCATGGCTCTGTGCGTAATAAATTTAACATAGCGTGCCCTCAGTTATCCATAAAAACTAATCTTTAATTCTTTGAGGCCACTGTGTATTATTTAATAGGTTACATTTACATTGCATTGAGGATAATTTTTCTTTTCAGTGTGGTCCTACTAATGGCATGTCCTGTGTGTTTTACAAATATATACTTAATTAGTATTCATAATTCGATTCTAGTATAACTTGGTTACCGTAGGTATTTTATATGAAATATTTCTGTTTAAAATCAAAGTTATTAACAAGTGATTCAGTTAGAATTGTTAGTAATTGAACTACAGCATATAAGCATGAATAATTGTCAAGGAGATTGTTGTACATTGCTTTTTACATTTTATGTTTCTTTGGTACAATAAAATAATAGAATAAAAAATTATTTATACTCTATTACAGTGAGGAAGTACAACATGTCAGCTGTAATGAGGAATAATTTGTTGGAGGAGACAATATTTGGAATGATATTTGGCTAAATATATATTCACAACTAAGATTTTTATTAAGCAGAGCTAAAAATCTGTTGAAATTACCCCTGGGTTTAATGATCACATAAATAATCCTGTTTCAATTATTTGCATCTTACATGGTTTCATAATAAATGAATTATGCATCAGACAACTTTGTGTCTTTTGTTACTTTTATAGTATTGATTTAGATAAAGATTAGCCCCAGGGAGTAATGGGAAAGGGCTCCATGTGGCTGCTGTTTTGCTTTTTATTAAATCTCAAACTGAAATATCTACTTTATCTAAATCAGCTTCACACTTCCGAACATTTGTATCCATCAGTTCTATTTACTTCACTTAGCCTGGCTATTAAGATGGCTGCACATCAGTTCTGCCCTTCACTTAAGTGATTACATTTGGAGCTGAAAGAGGGATTCTCCAGGGACAGATCAAAGATGGGAGCTAGGTTATAAAGCAATGCAGAAAACTGTGGGATGCTTCACAGCCCTCCTCTATCTGTACTAAAGTTTGTATCTAAAGCTCACTGATGAGAGAAAGTTGTCATGAATGCAGGAAATGAATCACCTGAATAAAAACAAAAAAAACATTTAAATATGGAGTAGAAACTTGTGTCTATTCCCAATCAGTTTAAAATGCCTTACTTTTATTCGAAGAAAAAACTTTATGGAGAAGTCTGAGAAACCGAAGGAACCCCCTCTATTCTTATCCCTGTCAAGTTTGTAAAATGTGTGACTCTCAGCTAGTTTTGATGAGCTGGGAGAATGTGTTCCTTACATGGGTGAGGGTGTTTGAGCAGATTAATGCAGTGTTTCTCACAGTGTGGTCCAGAGAAATCCTGCATTAGAATCATTAGAACTTTTGACAAAAATGGAGATCCAGGGTTTCTACCTAAGACCTATGAAATTAGAATCTCTGGGAAAGGTCTGAGGATTCCTTTTAGGGAGATTTGTAGTTAATGCTGATGCACATAACACTTTGAGCACCACGAGTCAATATGTATGTATAACAGCTTAGTTCTCTGTTCTCTTTCGCCAGTGCTGGCCACTCTTGCTACCAATTCCTTTCCTCCCATTTGTCTTCAGCCCTTTAAGAATGCGGTAATGTACAGCTCAAATGAGTTCTTTGAGTCACTGTCTATTGTTCCTCCATTTAACTACCTTTACCCACTGAGCAGTTTGTGTTTGCTATCCACTCTTAGGACAAGGATGGGTGGTAAAGTCTGGGTGTGGTGTTGATCCTTCATTGAGGATATTGTCTACTCATGGAACTAGACCAAACAAGACTAGACTAGTCTAGAACTAGCTAGCGTGTGATTCATGGATCATGGGGCTGATGAGACTTATGAAGCAAATATGCCCTTGAAGGTGGATTTCCTCAAGGAAATGATGATAGGACCCTTTGAAACCCCACTTGAATTTGATTAGAGTCTGTAGCCTGATATCATGCCAACACCTCACTGCATCTGTTCATCTTGTGGAATGTTTCAGAATGGAAAGTGACAAAGATGTCCTCAAATATCAATGTTCAAGATAGTTATTTTCAGGCTGTTTACGTTTATTTTTTGTTTCCAGCAAGGATACCTAGATTTCCTTTTTTTTTTTTTTTTTGAGATGGAGTCTCACTCTGATGCCAGGCTGGAGTGCAGTGGTATGATCTCGGCTCACTGCAAGCTCTGCCTCCCGGGTTCAAGCGATTCTCCTGCCTCAGCCTCCCAAGTAGCTGGGACTACAGGCACCCGCCACCACACCCAGTTAATTTTTGTATTTTTAGTAGAGATGGGTTGGCCAGGATGGTCTTGATCTCTTGACCTTGTGATCTGCCCGCCTCAGCCTCCCAAAGTGCTGGGGTGACAGGGGATTTCCACCGTTTTCAAGAACAATTTAAAAGCCAAGCCATTATAAGTTTATAATTTCTCCCTATATTACTCGTGGTGAAAATGGTGGTCAACCTCATGGGTGGGTATAAGCAATGTGTTTTCTTTAGAATTCCACCTTAATTGCAGATGCCCTAGTCCTTCTTATCCATACAATGGCTAGGAATAATAATAGTAATTGGCTCATTGAGTTTGTTATATGGACATATTAAGATAATTCAATTAGAACAGTACTTGATTTGTAGCAAGAGCTCAATAAATAACAATAATAGCTATTATTTATTGAGCATTTATACGGTGACAGTCTCTGTTCTAATTGCTTTATATGACTCATCTCAGCAGTTTGCCCAAAGTCACAAGGCTCTAAAGAAACAAAGCGAGGATTTAAACCCAAGCATACTCTTAACTTCTGCATTGTACTCCCTCTGCCATAAATGCAGCTCATTGTCTTTTCACATTATTATTGAAATACATTTCTCAGGCCAGGCACAGTGGCTCACTCCTGTAATCCCAGCACTTTGGGAGGCCGAGGTGGGCAGATCACCAGGTTAGGCGATCCAGACCATCCTGGCTAACATGGTGAAGCCCCGTCTCTATTAAAATACAAAAAAATTAGCCAATGTGGTGCACGTGCCTGTGGTCCCAGCTACTCGGGAGTCCGAGCAGGAAAATGGCATGAACCTCAGAGGCAGAGCTTGCAGCTGAAATGTGCCACTGCACTCCAGCCTGGGCAACAGAGCGAGACTCCGTCTCAAAAAAAAAAAAAAAAAAAAAAGAAAAAGAAAAAAAGAAAAAAGAAAGACATTTCTCATGTAATGCCTTTGCCTTCTCCTCATTTTCTTTCAGTTCATTTTGAGGGGCCAAATTTGCTTTCTATTCACTCAGTCATAAGATTCAGCCAGGCTTCTCTTGGATCAAGTAACTGCCAAAGGAAGAGAGTAAGTTAGAGGCAGGTCGCTGACGCTGATTTTGCGCACCAGAATGGGAGACGGTCTGAAAAATGAGGAGCAGAAACTTCCCAGGAACACCTGGGCAAGTGATTTGAGACAGGCTTTGACTGTTCTTTCTGGCTCTGGGTAAATTCTCTGGCAAGGCTGGGTGTGGTGGCTCATACCAGTAGTCCCAGCACTTTGGGAGGCAGAGGTGGACAGATCACATGAGGTCAGGAGTTCAAGACCAGCGTAGTCCTAGAGATAGTGAAACCCCATCTCTACCAAAATTACAAAAATTAGCTGGTTGTGGTGATGTGCGCCTGTACTCCCAGCTACTCGGGAGGCTGAGACAGGAGAATTGCTTGAACCTGGGAGGCCGCGGAAGTTGCAGTGAGCTGAGATCGGGCCACTGCATTCCATCCTAGGTGAAAAAGCAAGGCCTTGTCTAAAAAAAAGAAAAGAAAAAGAAAGAAATCTCTGGCAACACTAGTTTTCTTCTCCATTGGTCATGTAATATGTAATATACATTGCCTTTGCTATGAAAAAAAAAAAAAAATTACCACCTAATATCTACATTGTACGAGCCCAACGTGGTCTCTATAAAGCTGACCTTGGTTCTATTCCCCTACCTTCCACTACCATTAAAGCCTGTCAGCTTTCCCTGATCTCATGGTACTTTCCATACTTTCCTAAAGGCTTTTACCAGGTGCTACTTCAAATTTCAGGTGTTTTCAATGGCATCTAAAATATTATCTCTTGATCTCTGGAGTCAGACTTGGGTTTTAGTCCTGAGCTGGATATTTCCCGGTATTATCCAATGAGGCCTCCATTCCTTAACTTCCCCTTGCAAAATGGAGATAGTATTAGTAGCTGCCTCCTATGGTTTACAGAGGATACAGTGGAATAATCCATATAAAGTACTCAGTATGCTAGTCTGTCAAATAGTGATTATTCTACACACATGAGCTATTATCTAAATTTTATTTTTAATAGATTTTAAGCAGTGAAGACTAAGGATTTTTAAAAATTTTTAAATTTTGTGGGTATATAGATATATTTATGGGCTACAAGTGATATTTTGTACAGATATGCAATGCTTAACAATCAGCTCATGGAAAAACAGGTATTCATCTTTTTATTACTCATATTGGCTTATATAGTACCTGGATCACACCTTTAACGACTGAATGGAAGATGAACAATCGGAAACAAACTGAATGAAAGCTAGGTTTTGAGAAGGTCAACCACTGTGGTGAAAACGTAGAGAAAGTTTGCCCCCTTTCTCCTCCTCTCTTTAATGCCTTCCCAGCCTGGAATCTAGAAAGACATAACGTGCCAAAATCCCTGTGTTCCCTGCCTCAGTTCATCAAAGGGCAGACTCATCTTTCATTTTTTAAAAAACATTATTTTTGTTCCAAAAGCCATATTGCTGGAATCAAAGCAGAAATGGGTTCATTACTGTGAGTAACTGGTGATTTTGAATAAACTGCACTTTAGGGATATGCTCTGAAGTGCAAAAGTAAGAGTGTCTCTAATTAAGCACGTTCATTTTTCTGGGGACAGGTAAGAGATAACCTTCATGCAGCAGTAGAGCCTGAGCTGAAGGACTCCCCAACATTGTTTTGAAGGAACTTCTTTAAACGGAAGCACCTGAAACAGCCTCGCACCCTCCTCAGTAGTTACGTGAGAATGCATTGCAGAGAAGAAAATGTTGGCAAACTCACAAACAGTATCCCTTTTCTCTCACTACCACTTCATACTTATCTGCTACACACACACAAACACACACACACACACACACACACGACAGGGGCACAGACCTTTCTTGTATCTAATATTCATGCAGAAAGGGGGAGAAATCTTTTAAAAAGTCACAATTGAGTGTTGGGTTACTTATGCCGGTGATGTTTGTTTCATTGAATGCTTTGGGTATCCCTGGCCACTGTTACATGAGACACATGGGAAATGTGATGACCATCAGCCCCACTGGCTTCAGATGCTTTGGGACATGGGATAATTGACTAGTCCTTCACAAACCTTTGTTTCCTCATCCATAAGATGGAAATATAAACCCCTCCCTTCCTCAAAGAGGGGTTTTAAGAATGGACGAGTCTATGTGTTAGGCCCACTGCTTGAAAACATATGTGCTCCACGAAGATTAAGTATCATTTACAAATATTATTGCACCTAATCCTCACAACACTTCCCTGAAGGAGGGATATTAGCCCCATTTTGATGACCAGCAAACCGAAGTATAGCGAGTTCAAGCAATCCAAATGAGGACAAAGATTTAGAGCCAGTATTTAGGTTTCCTCTTTCTGTTGGGCACTCTTAATATTTCTCATTTAAAAGGGAATTCAGTGCCCTACAGGAAGAAAATATATTGGATTAATATTTTAGTTTGAATCCTCGCTGCGACTTGAAGGTAAGAGTTGCATATATAGTTAAGTAACTTTACTTATTTAGATTGCAGTGTTCTTTTAGCTGAAAATGAAGGGATGCGAGTGGATGCTATCCAAGGTACTTATCATCCATACCAGCGATTTTAAGATATTTTGGGCAGGGCAACCTTCTTGGCTGCCTTCCTTACATTGCTTTCATTGTTCACATGGGCAGGAACCACAAATCATACTCACATTAAATGCTGAAGATAAAGCACAGCCAATATGTTTGAGCATGCAGTGCTCTTGGCTCACCTTTAAAAGAAGCAGTAGGAATAGGACTTCCTAAGAAAAAAAAAGCACAGAAATCTCTCAGGGTCCACAGGCAGAGGAGGCACCCTGGTAACAGGAAATTGGGTTCTGCCAGATCAGGGAGAGAGCAGGTAGCTTTTTAGGTGAGAATATCAATCAGATTATTCATTCAACAACCACTCACTCTCTCTTATTCATCGGGCACCACTCTGCAATTGAGGATGTTATATTGAACAAGACAGACAAAAATCTCTACCCTCATAGGTAGGAGTTTATATTGTAACAATTCTGGCAGGAGACACCTAATAAACAAATATACATGCTAGGTGGTGACAATGCTTTGGAGGAAAATAACACTGGTTCAGAGGGTAGTGACTCCAGGGCCAGGTGAGGGAGGTTTTTCTGTATAGTGTGGTTAGAAAGAGCCTTTCTGTGATAGGAATTTTGGAACCAAGACCTAAGTCAAGTCACTTATTCATGGGAAGATACGGGGATAAACACTGCAAGAGAGGGAAATGCAAGGACAAAGGCCTGAGCTAATGAGGTAAAAATTTAAAAAGAAAAACCCTCAGGCCTTGGGAAGAACAACATAACAGCAAAGGAACCCATAATTGTGACATCCAGACTGAGTAGAAGGACTCTCACTCTGATGCTCTTCAACAGTTCCTGCCGGCTGGGCACGGTAGCTCATGCCTGTAATCCCAGCATTTTGGGGGTCTGAGGCAGGCAGATCACCTGAGCTCAGGAGTTTGAGACCAGCCTGGCCAACATGGAGAAACCCTGTCTCTACTAAAAATACAAAATTAGCTGGGTGTGGTGGTGCATGCCTGTAATCCCAGCTACTCAGGAGGCTGAGGCAGGAGAATTGCTTGAACCCGGGAGGTGGAGGTTGCAGTGAGCTGAGATTGCACCATTGTACTCCAGCCTGGGCAACAAGAGCGAAACACTGTCTCAAAAAAAAAAAAAAAAAAAAAAAAAAAGAAAAGAAAAAAAAAGTTCCTGCCTACATATGTTTCTCAGCCCCAGGTCATGAACTTTAAATGTGAACACAAAGGGCTTGACTATGGACATTCATAGATAAGGCAAGCTGAAGGGCTCTGCAGAGTTCACTGTACTAGAAAAACAGAACTCCCTTTCGAGTTCCAAGGTGGGGTGTGTTTAAGTAATATTAATCCTGTGAATGAGGAGGAAGAAAGATCCTTGAGTTTAATTAACTACTAGTTTGGATGCTTTTGATGTTCCAAAGTTACTGGAATTAGTGGATAAAACAGTATGTCAGCCAGATGTGGTAGCTCATGCTTGTAGTCCCAGCACTTTGGGAGGCTGAGACAGGAAGATCATTTGAGCTCTGGAGGTTAAGTCTGCAGTGAGCTGTGATCACACCGCTGCTCTCAAGCCTGGGTTACAGAGCAAAACCTTGTCTCTCTCTTTCAAAAAAAAAATAAAAAAGAACGTCACAAAACAGTTTGGGGGATCATTTTGGGTGTAACCTTCACCCCTGTGCTGATAAGCACTTGTGCCAATATTTGGATTTTTAATTCATTTAAAGCCCTGTTGGATAATGGGACGAAGTAATTGGTTTTGCATTAAACAAATCAGAATTTGAAGCTTGGTTCCATCATTCACCAGCTGTATGACCTTGAGCCTGCCACTTAGATTCTCTGAGGCTAGTGTTTCACCTGCCAATCGTCATCCCTACTTTTAGAATGTCTAGGAAGGAGCAATGCATTAAAGCATCTGGTGTGTAGTAATCACCTAATCACTGATGACTTTTATTATCCAGCAAACATCTAGGAAGTAAGAAGTGCCCTCCATGGAGGCACAGTAGGGACTATCTAGATTAGCAAGGCGTGATTTCTGCCCTCTGGCAGCTTACCCTTTAATGGAGAGAATGTATACCCATATGGCTATCATATAATACATCATAAGTAGGAAAAGTACCATTAAAAACACACACAAAAAAGAGAGATTTGATCCAATTCTGGTTGAAGTTTCCATGAAAGAGTTTTAAGAACTTGACAGGCAGAGATGGTGTAGAAATGTTTTTCTAAATAGATAGAGCGGTTTGAGCAAAGTCCTGGAAATGGAAAAGCCCAGAATGAGTTTGGGCGAAGGAAGCTGAACTGTCAGGCAGAATGTATTGACAGGAGTAAGACCACTGAGGTGCAATCCTGAAGGAGGTACCGGATCATGGAGAGACCAGCATGCTCTTCAAAGGAGCTTCAACTTTGTTCTTCAGGCAAATAGGGAGCCATGGAAGGTTTCTGATTAAGAGAATGATAAGAGGAGGACTGCACTTCCTCCAGATTGATTCCTCTGGCAACCTAACAAAGTCTGAGCAGAGCATGGAGACACTTGTGAAAAACACCCGAGGTGGTAGTGATTGAGCACTCACTCTTTTCTAAAAGTGTCACTCATTAATTCCCTCTAAAGAGTGATGAGCTAGGTGCTATTATGCCTCTCTTTATGGATGAGGACATTAAAACACAGAGATGTTAAGTAACTTACCTAAGGTCACACAGCTAGTAAGAGATCCCAGTGGTCTGTCCCTGGAGTTCATATTCTGAACTTATACTCCACTCAAAAATCAACCCCCAGTGAAGGATGCCTTCATTCTATCCCGCTCTGCCTTTGCCTCATCTCTTTTGCACTCTTCGGTCCTCAGCTTGTTCATCTATGAAATAGGAGACTTGAACTGGCTTTCTAAGATGCTTTCCCTCTCTTGTATTTTTTTTTAAATTCTGTATTTCATTGTGGAGCTAATCTATTTGGGCAGTGTTAGGAGGAAAGAGAAAGATGAAATAGTTGTGCAAGAGAGAGACAAAAGCTTCAGCGTTTTTTTTTTTTTTTTTGATTTGATTTCTATTCTCAAACTTTTCCTGTTTCCAAATTTACTTAAATCATTATTTGTAAAGGATAGAAGGAACACATTAAATACTGTATATATTTTGGTGTATTGAATGGTATGAGGTAGTGCATAGGAGGTAGCTGTTAAACTCAAATACTATGCAAACATGATGAATACTTATTCGTTTATTATTCCCATGCTTCGAAAAGATATGATAGTTACTACTCAAACCAGAATATTAGTTCTCAGTGACTGAGCTTTCGGATAAGGTGACTCATGGAAAAGAAAGTCAACATTGAAGGACTCCGTTAAGCCTCGTTTCAATCTGCACTCAGCTAGTTGGGACAAAATACACATTTGGATTTTCCTTACTGGTCAACAATGTTTCTGAAACAGCTGAATGCAAGTTGTCACTCCACCTCTCAGCGTTGTCAGGTTTTTCTCCGTATTTCAAGGTGCGGTGCTCTGCTCCCTGTCTGCAGCGGGAGTCCAGCCCTTGCTTAGGTTCTCTTGTTTCCAAGGCAACTGGCCGGCCCAACAAAGCCACTGGTGGCGGCGGCGCGGGCGCGCGGAGTCCCGGGGCGCAGAGCCATCTCCGCCGCGGCGGGCCTCACGTTTCCTCGGGATGTTCCTGGTGACCTCGTGGGTCCTCGGGTGATCTGAGCGCGACTTGATGCGTGGCTGTCTCTCTGTGCAAGAGTGATAACGAGGAAGCCGATAATTCCGACAGGCCCGACTTTATCCGGCTGCCACTTCTGGCCTCTGCTACAGCAGACAGGATGAATGCATTTTCTCTCTCTCACGCCCTTTTTCTCAGCCTCTCCATCTCCATCTCGCCTCCTTTCCCTTCTCTCTCTTCTCTCTCTCTCTCTCTCTCTCTCTCTCTCTCTCTCTCTCATACGCTCTCCTCCTCCCCTTTCTCTAGCAGTAGCCTTCTTAATGTAGTTTAATGGCTTTACAAAGAAAGCCAGGCAGAGGAGCACTTCTCAGTGGCTGTGGTCGGACCATGACCTAGCTGACCATGAACTTGGAAGGGCTTGAAATGATAGCAGTTCTGATCGTCATTGTGCTTTTTGTTAAATTATTGGAACAGTTTGGGCTGATTGAAGCAGGTTTAGAAGGTAAGGGAGTGCTTTTTAGTGACTTCTGAAAATTCTCTGTTTTGCAATGAAAATGTCTTAGATGAATGTAGGAGGCTCCTGAAATGAGATCAGAGAAATGTTACTCTGGGATGGACGTGAAGGAAGCCAGGTTTTTCAGGGTAGCAAAGATTAATGAAATAAACTTTTGTAAGTTGCAGTAATGTTTTCACAAGAGGATGTTAAAACTAGGAGAAACACTTTGGATCAAAAATGTGAGAACAAAAACTGAAGTAGTTAAGGGTTTATAACGGATCTACCTGCTTGTTTTGAGAGTATTTAGTCCATAATAATGTTCGGTTATCTAATATCTCCTTTTATTGTATCGGCAAATTTTATTTGGGTATATTGTGAGATCACTCATTTCTTGCTATACAAATGCATTGATCAAATGGAAATAAAGAGACATAATTTCTTCTGGTCTAAGGTTGGAGCCTGAGAATGGCAGGCTTTTCATAAGGTCATCTGGAGAAGTGTTTATAATGTTACCTATTTTACATACTAACAGAGATTCTAAGGGGAAAAGACTCTAACTCATATAACAGACTTTAACATAGATTCCAGGTAGCCAGTTGTTTTTCAAGTATTGCTATTTATGTTCCTAAGAGGCTCATTCTCCTGTTCTTGTCAATCACCTCTTTGTTTAAACAGTAAATTTTGTATTTGCCCTTATTGTTTCCTAAATTAAATCTTTCTCTGGGAATCTGGGTAAATTTACATTATAATTTTCTAACTATTCAGAACACATTTGAGAGTGTGTCTGCATACAGCCAGTCGTTGTTTCTCTAAAGTTGGCAGAGCAATTTTTGAAAGAAGCTCTAGATGATGTTTGACGTAGTTATGTTTAGATATTTTCCTTGCTTCAAATTTTAAACTTAAGTAAAAAGGAAAATACGTTATAAATGTATTTACATCCACAACTAATCCAGCCCTCCAGAGAATGGCTGCCACAGCGTAACACAAATGAGATTACATTTACAAATAGCAAACATTAAATTAAAATAAGTGTGTCACTCTGATGTAGGTTACCAGAAACCTACATTTATAACTCATGGGGCGGGGGATGCAGGGTGCAGGAGGCGGGGGATGGTGGAGAGCTGGGTTTGTTTGTTTAATTTTAAAATAAGTTGCAGAATGCTTTTGGCAGCCCTGTCTGATGGAAATATCTGTAGTTCTAGAAAGAGGATAAATTCTAAAATCTAGAAGTGGCCATTGCTCTTTAAAATTGACTTCATGTTGTACACTGTCATGAAACCAGTAACTTGGTTTGGCTTCTCTGTTCATTTGTGTGTGTTATTTTACTTGGCAAATGTGATTGGGATGTCCCATTTTAATGAACTGGTTTTTACTCTCTGTGAGACTGACAATTCATGGAATAATCTCAGAATTCCTAGCTCTGTTGAGGGACTTGTTTTATCTTATTTCATGGATGTTGTGTGGTCATTCTTTTAGCTCTTGTGTAGAGGGCTTTGACTCTGGATGTGGTGATGACACTTACTCTAGTATTGGTTCTGCTTGTTTCAGGAGCCCAAATATTCACTCTCCCATATGAGAACTTGTGTTTCCTTCCTCTAACAGCTGCTAACCTCTATGAAGTCTTTCATTTTTATTACTTACATTCAAAGTTGTACTGATTTGTATGAACAATTTCTCTCTTGTACTTTATGTTTTCTAATATCAGCATTCTCCAGACCAATCTTGGACTAATACTATGGAGAGAATGCACTATCTCAGAAACTTTAATATAAACTTCATATATGATTTCCAGTGATTGTTAGGAAGTAATTATAAATGGTAAAATGTTGATAACCACATTAAGGAAGAATTATTTAATGCGTGAAAGTTGATAGAGAGAGAAAGCAATCATGTTTTTCATCTGGAAGTCTGTATAAGACAAATCTCCAAAGTAAATTTTAGAGTGAGAAGACCTTTAAAACAAGATTTAAGTTGACTACATTCTTTGCTAGCTGGAGATAAAAAACAAATGAATAGATTGATATAGCTAATTGTATATAGTTTAAGTCTGCAGTTCAGAATATGTGTACTCCACAGTTACAACCTAATTTTAATTAATAAAAGGATAAGCAATGTTTATTATCAAGCTAGCATCTTCATAGTTTTTTCCTGAAACTTTCTTAAAAAAAAAAGTGCTGATGTTCATTTCATTCAGATTTGTTTTCACCTAGGAGTTCCTTTCCTCCCGCACCATTTTGCATGTCTGAGTTCAGAAGATAATGATTTATTTCATCTTTCTTATTTCTGTCTGCTCAATTGTCCTATGAAAGAATTTGAATATTAAGTAGAAAATCTTGAACCTAGGTTAAAGCCTTATGAGGATGACTGTGAACTTTTTCCCTAAATCATTAAATCTCGTCATGTAAACTTACAACTGTTTTACAGTATACACGATATTCAGAATGTAGTTTTTCTTTTCTGTGTTATATTTGTAATATGCATATTGTTCTGAAGGGCATATAAAATATGACGTTTGCATAATGTAGTTATTTTGCTTTTATCTATGTATAGAATACATGTACTTCAAAATAAATTGGTAATGTAAAAGTCTAAAATATTTGTATTTGCTTATCTTTGAGTGCTTTGAGTTCTCCTTCATTGTAGAAGATGGGGGATTAGGTCCTTGAGTCTTGGATCCTGTTCTGATCTATGTATGATATTCATGAATATATAATACTACACAGAGATCCATGTCGTATGTTTATAACCTGAGAGTTGCAGTTATCAGGTAACATTCTTTCTCCTGAGAATATAAAATAGTAGTTGGAGCACAAATGCTTATGCCTCCTCTGCCACTCTCTTACTTTCTCTAACATTGGCTAAGTCACTTTACCTCTCTAGTTTTCTAGTTTTCCAAAATGAGAAAACTGGACTTGATAATCTCCATGGAACATTCAATTTCAAAACTTCAATGGGTGTAACAGGTAATTAAAATTTGAGAATTTATGTAACACATATCATTTACCATAAAATAGATATCAGTGGCCTACTTTAAAATTGACATACGGTATAACCATTAGACTAATCTTTCCTTCTCTTCCATAGTGGGATAATTCATCTTACCTCTGGGAAATATTCATTGTATTGCAAGAGAATAGAGAAATGTCCTTTCCTGTAGCTCTAGAATTTGACATTTGGGGCTGCTATTTCAGGCATCCTCGTGATACAGTTTCTTGAAACTTAGAGTTCCAATAACAAATAAGCACATCATATTATCATTTATTAACTCATTTATTAACTTTTTTGGTAATTCCATTAAAATTTATTACATTTTCTTTGTAAGAAAAGTAATCTTAATGCCAGTTCAGTAGGCATGAAAATAATAGTGAGAAGCAGATTTCTAAGGATAAAACACAATACTAGTGGCCAGGGTTTTAAAGTCAGAGACTCTCTCTACTTAGTGGGGAGTTTAGGGGGCTCCAGAGTTGTGCTGGTTTGGAACACTCCTGAAACTTCAGAACAGTAAATTGCCTTTTTTTTTCAACTATAAAAATGAAAGTGGTTTTCTGTTAATGCATTCTAGGGAGAAATCGAATCAAAATTTTAATGGCAAAGCGATTTCATTATCTCTATATGCAACACTGGGCTGTGAAAATATCTACTTTTCATCTAAATATGTATTAAATTATGCTGAAGCAGTTACTGAATTAAGAAAGAACCATCCTTCTACAACCCTTAATAAAAGCAAAATTTCACAAAGATGCATTAACACACATGACTTGAAAAAAGTCACTTTTATTGGTAATTATCTTTGATAAAAAGACAAAAAGAAATCAATTGGTAATCTAAGTCCTTAGGATAAGGACTAGGCTCTCTTTTGTATTTATTCAACTCATTTTATTTAGCAAATATCTGTAATACTGTAATACAAGCTTTCCCAAGATACTTAAGCAAGGTATTAGCTGTATATGCAAAGATGGATTTTTAAAACCTGAGTTCTTAATTCTCCCATGCAGTTGACAGAAGTGAGGAAGTACTGGATCTGTCAATAAAATGGGCAAACTGAAAAACGTCGCTGATGGTATGTTCAGACCATGATGCTTAATAAGGACCAAGGGGCTAGAGATGACTAGGAGGGGCTGATTTCCATCTCAAATAGCTTCGTTGAGATTCATAGAGTCTTGTTCTAATTTTCCCAGCATTCTGCTTCCCCCAATGCAATGGCATGCCAACGCTTATGTGTTTTGGGGTATCGGAGAAGTCTTTGTAAACTGTAAAGTTTAAGAAAGATAAAACTACTTTATATTAGAAAACGTAAAGATACAATCTTTTTATACCATCTAGGAATGAAATAAAGGGAATATATATACCATCTTTAGGGTCTCTTATGGTTCATCTTTTCTTATTTCAAGAACATTAATGCCTAAAAGGAGACTACTAGAAGAAGAAGATTTAGTATATTCAGAGATTACACTCAGGGGATCTAAAGTTATTTAAGTTGGATTCTAATCACAGCTTCACTTTTTATTAGTCATGTAATTTTAGACTATTACTTGACTGACATAATCCTAATTTTTAGCTATGAAATGAAACAATTATAAATAATGTTAATATCTTACTTTTTATTATCAACTATATGTCAAACATGTTAAAAAAGAGTATAGTATAGATATATTATTTGTGTAATAAAGTATAGCGTGGCAATATCTTATTTAATCTTCACCATAATCCTTTAAGATAGATAATCACTTCCACTTTAGATATAAGAAAACTTAGACCTATAGAGTCCACTGAATTTGGATCAAGGTTACTCAGCTAGTAAGTCATAAAACTGGAATTCAAACTTAAGCCATCAGACTCCATATCTTATTATATAATTTTCATTTCCTAAGCATTACAACATTATGGGCAATGGCTAATAATTTTGCAAAGAGGAGAAAGTGTTAAATCAGGCATTCATTAATGGCTTTCCACAAGCCTTTCTTGGACACATTCTGTGTATGAAATACTCTCAATCACTTATATTATTTAATAAGCATAAGCATGCCTACTGTACTCTTCTAAACACAGTAAAAGAATATTATAAAGTCACTATAAATTAAACAAAATCTTGTAACATGAATACATCAGCATTAAATTTCAGTCAAATCAAGTGTACACTTTAGTTGGGATCGGGGCAAAATTTGAAAAGAAAATAGACAGAAGTGTTTATTCTCAAACTGAGAGTTGATCTGGTTTGCTTTGGGAGACAAGTAAGATTGCTGGAAATAGATGGGGCAGAGAAGGGCTAGTGATTTTCGAGAAAGGAGGAAATTCAACATAAGATGCTACTGAGAAAAGTAAGACCTTGAACCCAGGATGACTATTATTCATGAAAAGGTCTGAGATGTATGGATTGGGTTGACTGAAGCATGGACGAAGGCAGTAAGATGATCCATATTGGAGTAATATTTTGAAGTAAGTGCATCCAGCAATGAATTAAAGCATAACACAAGCATCAGTTGGGTTTTAGCTTGATGAAGATGGTCATCAACAGAAAACACACACCCCAACCTTTCTCAGCAAGTAAAAAACAAGAAGGAACACTGATGGTTCTAGTTACTGAGAACAAAGTACAAGGGAGGGAAAAAAGCTTACCTTGGCTGAGACCCTGTATAAGACAAAGAGGGTGAAAAAAAGTGTTGCCTATGCCTCACCTTGGAATTATCATCTCAACCATGCAAGACTGAAAGTGTTATTTCGATTTTGCAGATGAATAAACTGGAAGTTCAGGGAGAATAATAACTTGCTTAAAATCACAAGGAAATAAATGAAGGAGTCTGGATTAATTCCAATATCTTTATTGTAGTGCCAATCCAAAAGGCATTCATTGTGACTGCACAAGATAAATATTCCAAAGTAAGATAAAACATACATAGATATGTAAAAGTCATATGCAATATAAACTTCTCTTACAGAATATGCCCATGAAAATTTAAAAACTGTATTTAAGAATCTGATTCTTTTTTTTTTTTTTTTTTTTGCTTCTAGTTCTATGTAGAGACATTAGTAAAAGCATGGGTATGATAGTGAACCCAGAAAAATAAGGAAGAGGGAAAAATAAGAGAAGATACATCAGTAATTTAGATAATTGTAACTCTGATTTATCAAGGCTTCATAGAACAAAACATCCTGCAGAAACTGCCAGTTTCAAATTGATCATCTTATAGATAAGGAAACTGAGTCCCAGAGAGATGAAATGACCTAAAAATGATTTGTTATTGACAGAACTATTTTCTGCAAAGAAAAAGCTAATGAATTATAAGATAAAGATCAAACATAACCTGTTTCATAAAATGCTTATTCAAATTGTAGTTCTCTTGTTATTCTGCTTATGGTCCAAGAATTTAGGGCTGAGTGATAGTGAAGTTGCTTTTTTTGGCATAACTTTAAGGTTAGAAATAGGTGCGATTACAAAGAACTATCAGGCTGAGGGATTTAGCCGTAAATTGAGGTGTTTTTCACCTCTATGACTTGTCTGAATACGTTTAGTAATACTGAGTCATAACTATCTGGTAGCCAGTTCAGATACCCCACAGATGAATTTCTGGAAGGCTGAAGTCCTATATCAAATGTATGTGTCATTGATTGATTGGGTTGGGTTTAAAACTGGTCTGGTGGCTATTTGTTACCACAATCAAATAACAAGTATTCATCTCCTTTCCATATATATATATTTGATATAGCCCTTGGCTTACCAGAAATTCGTATGTTTATATATATATATATATATATACACACACACACATGCACACACAATACATATGTACTTATGTATGTGTGTATATATATACACACACATACATACATAAATATATACACACACACACAAATCACAAGGTCAGTTACCTTAATTGTTCAACATGCCAATTATTAAATTCTAAATTCTGTACCTTCCTAACTGCTTGCTTTGGTGCCACCATCCCACAGATGTCTGCCCTAACCTCTCTGTTTGAAGTTCACCCCCACCGGCCAGACTGTTCATGACAATTATTTGAAAAGCTTTTGATTAGGTCAGTAGACTAATCATCAAGACAAATCTGGCTGCTGGAATTATAACAAGTGTGTGTTTCAGTTCTCATAGGGAAGCCATAGAATGTAGAAACTAAGAACAGACTCTGAAGCCAAAATAATTGGATTTGATAATAATCCCAGCTCAAATACATCGTGGCTGTAGGCCTTGAGTAAGCACTCCAACCCTCAGTACTTCAGTTTCTTTATCTACTAAATTGGAAGAATCATAGCATCTCCCTCTCCTGCTTGTTTTGTGGATTTATATAGTTGGTATTTGTATATGTTTAGAACACTGTATAGGATTATAATAAGTTATTTGTGTTTTGCCATTATAGCTAGGCAGCATCATCTTTCCATCAAAAAAAAAAAAGAGACCACAGCTCAATACCTGAAACCAAAAGTTGCTTCATTGCTTGGTAAACAAGGGACAGCTGTGCTTGTAAGATGCTGTCACTCAAAACCAAACACTGCTGTTGCTATATAGAGTTTTAGGCTTTCCAAAGCATGGTTACTAATGCAAAATTGTCATTGATTGATTGGGTTGGGTTTAAAACTGGTTCTGGTGGTGACTTGTTACCAAAATCAAACAACAATTCATTTCCGTTCTTAAAACTAGAGTACAAGAACTTTTTAATGGTGAACTATCTATTGAGAACTCCCAAGTGCCAGCTACTGTTCTAGACACTGGGGATGCAGCCATAAGCTGAACAGATAAAGTCTCCATTCTTGCAAGTTCATCTGCTGAGTTTTGAGATACAAACTATAAATGCTACAAAAATAAGAACCAGAGTAGTTGTAGTAGATTTCATTCATTCATGCATTCATTCACTAACTGTATGTGCCTCAATTGTGGTCCATATGTTGTCCTAAGCACGGTATATGAACACAGTTGCAGAGCTTGAGAAATTTATATACTATTGGGGAAGCAAGACAAAAATATAAATAAAGGAATACATAGGAATATATAATCCAATATTTAATAGAGACAAGCACAAAATATGGCAAGGGGACAGAAATAGGGTGTTATTTATCAAAGGGTGGTCAGAGAAAGCCTTTCCAAAGAACCTACTTGTCTGAAAATACTTAAAAGAAATGAGTACATGAGACACGAGAGAGTCTGGCATTCCAGGCAAAGGAACCGCCACATACACGAGACTTTGGTTAGAAGTGTACTTCATGTATCCAAGGAGCACAGGCAGGCTAGTATAGCTGAAGCAGAGTGAGCTTGCCAGGGTAATGGGAGGAGCAATGGAGGGAGAGCCAAGGTCATATCCTACAGAGCCATTACAAGGACTTTAGGACTTATTCTTTGTTACTGGAAAGCCATTGAAGGGTTCAGATAGGAAGTCTCTACACAGTTCCTGACTCTACCTTCTTTTATATGCCCTGATATTGTTTCTGTGCCATACCTGCCTACTCCCAGACACCTCTTTGCTCTGCTCCAGATTCCACCAGGGCATGGATTCAACACTTAGTTTCAGACTTCCTTTATATGAAACAAGTGTCTGTATCTTTAGTGTGAGCACAAGCCAAAACTTCAGTCCTCTTCATTGATCTAGGTTTTCCCTCTACCTTCCACATGGGGTGAGCGGGTCTAGTTTCATTTCTTCTTACCAGGTTGCTTCAACAACCTGGGATATACACCACACTTATAATTATACTTTTAGGAGCAATGTTATTTGTCTCAATAGGACTTTACTAGAGAGGGAATTTTGAAAAGTCAAATAATATTCCTTGAACACCTGCCATAGTGAGAATATTGTGACAGTAGAGGTAAAAAGGTGAATTTCACAAAAAAGACAATGTTGCTCTCCTTTGAGTAGTTCCTCCTCCCTCACTTATCAGCTTCAAAGGGAAATATTCAAATTGGGCACATTCCAAGTTGAGACGTGAATGATATATTAATATCCCAGGTAGAGGTACTAATAAAATTTCTTGGAACTAGCAAGAATCATAGAAAGTGTAGTCCAGCCTCCTCATTTTATGAGTTAATTGAGGCTCAGGAAGGTTAATTGACTTGTTAGAAATCACAGTGCTATTTGGTAGCATATATATTGTAATAATTACATTATCTATAATAGAGTGATCATTATATTCTAGGTGAGGACCTCACCATTTTACATTTGTAGTATATGATTTTCACATATCCCTGTAAAACAATCTTATTAGCCACAATTATAGGAATTCTAACTCTTTACTTAAAAATCTATTGTGAGTGCTTTTCATCATATTACTTTTTTTCTAGTTTTATTGGATTACGCCCAGGAAGATGGGAAGATTTGCTGGTACACAGGCAGAAACAAGGATTCTTATAAAACTAATAGGTATGCCAAAATGCGATGACACATTTGTAGTGAGGCTGGGAACCAGGCTGTGGTTCCGCAGGAAGTTAGGGCCCAGATCTTGTTGTTGAAGGTACATAGTGGGAAGACACAGAGTCAAATCCTAAGTGCCTGGTGCTCAGGCATTTCGGAGGTATCAAATGAATATAGTAGGAGAGTCTCAAGTAGAGAGGTTCCAGAGCTGGTGAGCAAGAAGATGACATTAGATGCTAATAATACCAAACACACCTTAATGAGCACTTTGTTGAGCATATGTTAAACACTATGATCAAGACTTTATATGATCATTCATATTAACGATTTTTATGAACCAGTTGTTGAAAATTTAACAAATGAGAAAGTATATGCTTGTGAAATTTCAGCCATTCGCCTAAGATCATATACCTAGAAGTGGTCAAGGTGGGATTCAAATTCAGGCTGCCCACCTGGAGAACAAAGGTTCTCAACCACTGTGTTTCTGCCTCCCAGGTAGGGCTAGATCATAATCAGAGGCAGAATTCGTTTGAAGTAAATGAAGATTATGCTACAGAGACTTTCAAATGCATGGACCCCTTCTCATTCCTACTCTAAATAAATATTAACTTCCATACCCAATTTTATATGTGGCTTTTTTATTCTTTTCTCATAGACCCCACTTCCCCAAATCATGTGCTTCAGATCCCACAAGACCAAGATCTGCTTCTGTTGTAATCTTAAAAGACCTTGTCTTTTCTTACATGATTAAAATTCATGACTGGGAACACAGAAAGCAAGATCCAATCCTACAAGACAGAGGTTGGGTATAAAGTTCCCATTAGGGGTCCCCCTGTCTCTCTGCCTATCTCTGTGGCCATTTAGACTTCATGCCTGACACAATTAGGATGGGATTATTTGACAGCATGACATTTCCAGTAGACTGCAGTAGAATGAAGTCCTATTTCCCGAAGGATTGGCTAAGAAACTCAGTTGAACTTGGACTCGCAGGAAGGTCTCAGGGGCTGATTGACAGCATGGCTGAGTGGAGAAAGTATGGACTTTCCCATTTAAAAAAATCCATAGAGTTGAACCCTACCTCCTTCACTTAAGAGTTGACATTGGGTAACATACTTGACTCCTTTGAGCTTCAGTTTCATCTTATGTAAATTAGTCACTGTTGTTAAGACTTATAGAGATGAATGGATGGTAGCTGGCTCTATTAATATAGCCTATGAATGTAACCATTAATTGTTAGCTACAATGTTAGAAGCCAGATAGGACAGAGTAGATGAGGCAAGGGTGAACATTATCTCCTATTTATCATTTGTTTTACATATGGTTATATATCCATGTCCTACAGATGTCGAGTACCACCCTAAAACTGTTTGTCCTGATGCTTGTCCTCCTCCCCATTTAGGATAGATGGAATGTTTCATAGTCATACATATTCATTCATTCATTCATTCATCCATCCATTCATTCATTCATTGAATTAATATTTACTGAGCTCCTGCTGGGTACTCTTTTAGGTGCTGGGGATGCTATAGGGATAAAACCACTGAGGTCCCTGATGTTGTAAAGGAGTTGGCTTTAGTTGCAGCAAAGCCTCTTTTCTCTGCATTATATGCTAGGAAAAGCAGAGAATGTAGGCTTAGATATTGGTATATCCATAATGGAAAGTTGAGAGATACTGTGCCCAACCGCTTTCTTCTCAGTTAATATGAAGTAGGATGAGGTGAAAAGCATTTGTGTGGTGGGGAGTAATTGATATTTCAAGGAGAAAGGAAATACCATATAGTCTTAGCCTGGGGAAGTGAATTTACCGAGCAAATGTGAGAAGATTGCCGGGCAGTGTGCTGAGTTCCCATCTGCGATTTGCGGCCATAGTTTTAAATGAACACTCTTCCTGACTTAGATAAAGGAGGCATTTTCTTGGGTATATTAGTGCAAGATCATTCTTACAGAGGTGTTCAAAGAGAAGAGAAAGACTGGGTAGCAAATAAGAGAATATGGAAAAAAGCAAGAAATATAGAGAGTATCTGTTAGTACAACCCTCCAAATTTGCAAAAAGAAATATTGTAGCTCAGACGATGGAGGTACCACCATGGAAGACTTAAAATTGAACAAGGTAGGAAAGGTGTGGGAATGATGTCCTCCAGATGTGTGATGAGGCTAAGGCACTGACTTAAAACCCCATTTCCTCGTGGTGTGATTGCAGTTTTGTACTATCCATCCAAATAGTTTGTAAAATATCTCAGGGAGAAGACCCAACAAAATGTGTTCAAATAGTAGTTTATTTATTATGTTGAAAATGCTTAAGAAAAGACTCTCAGACTTCTCTTAAAGCAACAGATGAATTCCTGAAAGATGTTTATATACTGTGCCTTCACAAATAGAGTAAACTTCCAATACACGGGGAGGAATTTTCTACTTGTATTCTGAGTTTCAGTGATGAAGATTTATTCATCAGATTTATTTATGCATTTGTTTGTTTCTGAGGCGGAGTCTCACTCTATCGCCCAGGCTGGAGTGCAGTGGCGCAATCTCAGCTCAATGCAAGCTCTGCCTCCCAGGTTCACTCCATTCTCCTGCCTTAGCCTCCGGAGTAGCTGGGACTACAGACACCCACCACCACGCCCTGCTAATTTTTTGTATTTTTAGTAGAGACAGGGTTTCACCGTGTTAGACAGGATGGTTTTGATCTCCTGACCTTGTGATCCGGCTGCCTCGGCCTCCCAAAGTGCTGGGATTACAGGCGTGAGCCACCGCGCCTGGCTATCATCAGATATTTTTAATGGTGGTGCATTTGTACTTCTCTTGTGTCTGTAAGTGTTAGCTGTCAATCATCTCTTATTAGCTTTTGGAAAGTTTGATATCTAGTTGTCACAAGACCTAATTCGCTGCCTTTGAAAATATGTGGAAAATGGTTATTAAAATCAGTGAGGTTTATAATTTTGTATGTGCATCTACACGTACCTATTTGTACACAAATACATGTTTGTGTAAACATATGCTAGACTCATGGGTGCACACTCTTGCACACTCCACACACATACACATATTCCATGAACATAAGCCATGAGATGTATCAGTTAACATGCATTGAGCTCATTGAAGAACCCTGATTCTTTTGCACCAAGACCTGTTGAAAATTCACTGGGAGATGAATTTATATTTAACCATGTGTACCAGTACAGATGCAGAAGAGGGACATCGTGAAAAACGGCACTGGATAAAGAATAAAGCTTGACTGTGGGTTGAAATGGAACATGTTGTGCCTTTGGAAGGAAAACATCCTGGCTACAATTCCTGCTCTAACATGCTGTGTGATCTCAGGCAAATTATTTAACTTTTCTGAGCCTCTATGTCGTCTTCTACAAAATCCTCAACTGGATCCAGCTCATAGACTATTGTCTGTAAAGAATACATATTTAGTAGACATGATGTGCTTAGCGTACAATGACTAGTTTTGGCTCCTCATAAGGGCACAGTAACGTGTTCTTACATCTACCTAGTTGTTGCTTGCCAGGTCATGAACTTCCCTTCCTGACCTTGAAAAGGCTGTGTCATAACCAATGTGGTTCCCTGGCTGCCTCTTTTAGGTCCCAGACTTCTGCCCCTTCTAAGCTTGGTTTCCTCTCTCACCTAATCAGTGTCATCTTCCTTGGCCCAAATTCACTCAGCTCGGGCAAGAGCCTTGTTTCATTTGCATGTTGATAAATTTTCCCATCTATTCACCATAAGTCCCATAAGAATGGCAAATATCACTGTGTTGAAAAGATACTCAGAACATATTTCTTAAGTTAAAAGAACAAGTTTCAAAACAGTATGCAAAATAATGATCTCATTAAAAAAGTATACACACGGGAGGTTGGTATATACACACAGTGACATTTTTCATTTCTTCTTTGAACACGTCGCTTTTTGGCATGAGTTTATGTAGCTGTTTTTGGAGGTTAATTTTAAAAGAAGAATATCAATATGAAACATACATTATTTTTTTTCCCAGGAGGAGAAAAGCAGTCCCCTTTGGAACACAGTAATTTATCAACATAAAATGAAAAACATTTTTGGGTCCAGAAAACATATTTAAAATTGAGGAGTTCTGAGTTTGTTTTTAATCTTTAAAAATAAGAGAATTCAGGGTCAACATCTTGGAGCTAATGCCAGATTTTTATACCTTGAAGTCATTTTTCAACTTCAAGTCAAACAGTTTCTAGAATCATTGATAAAGGGCCATCTCTATAAATATTTCTATGTCAAAAAAGTTATCAAGAGCCCAGGATTTTGATGTTTTGCCTAGGAGTCTTCCTTAACTAAAAGAAGAGTTCATATTTTGTTTTTTGTACCTGCTAAGCGGAGCTTTAGTTTTGTCATTCTTAGGGACAAACCATTTCACTCCATTGATGTGTTTTGCTTCATTTCCTCTGCAAGGGAAAATTGGAATGTGTATGTGATATATGGGAAAGGGTGGGGTGAGGAAGTGGGTGCAGAGTGGGAGTCTGTGGCTGCTTGGCAATTCCCAGCTTCCTTCATTTCTGAGTTTCCATTTTATTTCCCTAGCAGCAGCTTCTTGCATCTGCCTAGGCGCCATTCATGCGAAAACCTAGGTGAGAATTATTTAGTATGAGGAACAGATTTAAAAGGAAAGGAGTGATAGAAGTTTCAAGCAGTTCACAGAGGCATTAAGACCAGTGCAAAGATTCCATTAAGTGGCTTACCAGGCAGGAATCCTAAGTACATCTCATACATTTTTTTTAAAGTACTATATAAAACTTGTCCTTAGGGATGATCCATACAATTTTCCTTTTTCATTACTAGATTTTTTTTTTCTTGAATAAAGAAAGGGACATAGATTAGTTCACTCTTAATTCAAATTAATGCAATTTGCAGTAGAAAAAAAAATCCTTGCTTTGGGACTCTATGCTATGGGATGGGTAATGAGTGCAAATATATGGTTAGATGGAATAAATAAAATCTAGTGTTTGATAGCACAAGAGGATGACTATACTCAACAATAATTTATTCTATATTTTAAAACAACTAAAATAGTCGAATGAGAATGTTGCTAACAAAAAGAAATGATAAATGCTTGAGGTAATAGATGCCCCAGTTACCCTGATTGAATCATTACACATTATATGCATGTACCAAAATATCAGATAAATATATACACCTATTATATATCCTTAATAATTAAAAATTAATAAAAACATGCTATGGTTTTAGAATCTACAGGAAATAAGATATGACTCGTACTTTCACAGAACTTAAATCCAAAACCAATTTCCCCCTAAAAGCACACTGTGTTGAATTCAAATAGTCTTGTGTTTTTATCCAAACGCAGTAAATAATAGTTATCTGTTCTTAGTTTTCCTTTATTAACAAGTAGGGATAAGATTCACCTTATACAATGGTTGTTAATATGGAATACTACACAGCCATGAAAAAATAAGATCATGTCCTTTAGAGCAACATGGATGGAGCTGGAGGCTATTATTCTAAGCAAACTAATGCAGGAACAGAAAAGCAAATACCACATGTTCTCATACATATGTATAACATTCGATGCAGTTGCCAGAAAAGAGGGGTGACTCAGTCAGTACTTCCTCAACTTTGTATCACAGATGTCCTGGTGGTCATCCGGAGTGTTCACTCTGAAGTGATCACCTGAATTTGAACCCAGGCAGAAGAACTTACCCAATTTATAATGTTGGGCGACATGCTTATCCTTTCTGTGTTTCAGTTTCTTCATCAGTAAGAAGATAATAATAGTATTTATCTTACAGAGTTTTGAGGATAAAAAGGTAAAATATATAAAGCACCTACAGTGCCTGACACAAAGTTAACACTATGTAAGCATTTGTTCTTATTATTTTTAATAACTTTCAATTATTTTCCAAAATCTAATCTAAGTGGAATCTTATTAAATCTTATTCTATTTTCTCTCTCTCTCTCTCTCTCTCTCTCTCTCTCTCTCTCTCTCTCTTTTGTTCTGTAATAATCATAGGGGCTTCTGTTTTAGTTTCATTCTCCTTTTCCTTTTATTATGTTTTGCATGAGTTTTGCCTGTAGCCTAAGGATACATCTGTGCATGATTAAAGCATCACAGAAAAATAGGCAAGTTATAAGGTTATAGGTACAGTTATCACCTTAGGGGAAGGATAGCTGTGCTGTGATCCAGTGATGAGTGAACAGCCCCACATGGCTAATCCTCATACAGATGTGTGTGTGCGCATGTGTCTCTGGTAGCAAGGAAGACCTCAAGAGAGGCTGTTCAGGAATCAACATAAATCTTGCCACTGGTAGAACAAAGCTGCTGATATTTGAACACTTGTCTTCTCCAGTAAACTCACAAGCATATTTTTAAGGTGGAAAGAGTTTCTAATTTATACTAATATTTCCTGCAGCTTTACTTAACAGATGCTCATCAAATGTCTATGACTGAATAAGAATCAGGCAAATGATTAAATTAATATTACTTTTATATTGCTAAATCAAATTTTATAGTATTTGTTTCTTCCAAAATATATATTGGTATTAACTATATATATATATATACACACATACATACATATATATATATATATATATTTATTTGATTTCTTAATAACCAAAGTGCAAAAAGCAGGAGAAGATGGGATGAAAAGTTAAAGAAGGCAAAATAACATCCTCGGAGCCCTAGTTAGTCTTTATGTAGGTTTCAGAAGTCCTCACAAGGCTTCTAGAATTCCTTGCGAAATAGGTTTATGTGGGAGTCATAAGTAGTATGAAATTTAGTAGAAAAACAGTTGCTGTCAGGTTCTTCCACAAACTTCCTTGTGTAAGTAACTAGTAGGACTTTTGAGAAGCAAATTAACTTGCCTGTGTCCCAGGTTCCTCATCTGACACATGGAGATAATTACATATGTTTCAGGGGATTATTGTGATAATTAAATGAGTTAACGTATACTGTTCATTTACAGCAGTGCCCAGTTTTACAGAACTCTGTTCATTGCTGTATCATTATAATACTCATCAGATAGTACATGAATATATTACCTCTTTTGCTTTTGTATAATAATTATGAGATATTGACCTATGTTTAGTACACACGTATTTCTTTTCATGTATCTATAAATACGTTCTATTGGGAATGTACATAGTATTATTCTTTTTTTTTTTTTTTTTTTTTTTTTTTGAGACGGAGTCTCGCTCTGTCGCCCAGGCTGGAGTGCAGTGGCGCGATCTCGGCTCACTGCAAGCCCCGCCTCCTGGGTTCGCGCCATTCTCCTGCCTCAGCCTCCCGAGTAGCTGGGACTACAGGCGCCCGCCCCTGCGCCCGGCTAATTTTTTCTATTTTTAGTAGAGACGGGGTTTCACCATGGTCTCGATCTGCTGACCTTGTGATCCGCCCACCTCGGCCTCCCAAAGTGCTGGGATTACAGGCGTGAGCCACCACGCCCGGCCTATTATTCTTTATTCATGTAAATGATACTTATTTTATTTCCCAAATTAATGCGAGCTCACAACATTTCAGGCCATGCAGAAGTCTATGAAATGAAAACAGAAGCCATTCTAGCCCTTGCCTTTCTCTTCTCTAGTACAGCACTACTGGAGCAACAGTATCTAAAATGTTTTCAGTAGAATTTCAAGGTCAGGCAATGCTTCCAGGGGGAAAGGACTCTATGTTCCTAAAATTTTGGACACATTGTCCTGTAGGTCCTTCCCAGAAGCTCAAAATATACTTCAGCATTTTAAAAGTGTTGAGAAATCTTACAGTAAACAAAAAGGCCTGCTTTTGTTGAATCCCAAACAATAGTGTCTCCTTGTAGCCTCCTCTCAATTACATTTCGGAGTTGATGTATTAAGTCCTAGGGTGCACGGAAGAATGGAAAGAACATGAACATCAGGTCCAAAAGGTCTGGATTTTACCCCAACATCTGTCCCTTGGTTTACATGCCATAATTTGTCCTTTCTTTTCATTTTATTTTTAATTTCTCTAAATCTCAGTTCTCTTATCAACAAAATAAGGATGCTGTTTTATCCTAAAAGACTTATGGTGAAAATTAAATAACAGATGAAAAGTACAAGCATATGTCATAAATGTTACCTCCCTTCTCTTCTCTCCAGTGAATGAAAATAAATTTACAGGGGTTTCTGACAAACATCAGGAATCCCTAGGGCAAATTTCTCATTTAGGAGAAATGTTTCTGGCTATAGTTTAAAATGGAAATGAGGTGCCTCACTCTCTGAAGGATTCACTTTTCAAAGAAAATACTTCCAGGGATTGGTCTCTGCCTCATACTTGGCTTTACCCCAAAGCAATATACCTTATTTCCCCATTTGCCATTGTGTGGCTTAAATAGGTGACCAGTCAGAGGTGCTGTCTACTCTACAACATGCTTTGGCCATGTTAATTTTCCCTGCTCAACCAATTATTGCTTCATACTAATAGAGAACGGTGGCCTTACCATAGGCAAGTATCCAGAGTAACATTTTACTTAGTGAAATGCACACACAATGTTGTCCAATCAAACATTCTATTTACTCCAAGTATTCAGACCTCTTGGGTACTTATTCGAAAGTTGTGATAGCTGTGAGGCTGGCTTTCAAAATTGGAAAGATAAGGAGAAAAAAGAGGTAACCGAGAGAAGTGGAGGACATGGAAATTCCCCTGTGTATCTACATGGAAATTCCACTATGTATCTACATGTAAATGGCAAAGAGGCTGGATTGGGAGAAGGATGAAAATGGATGAACAAAGGCTCTGAGTGCTCTGGCGAGCAATTTCCATTTAGAGTTTGTCTCATTTTTTATACATGGTCTTTGTATTATTGCAATAAGTCATGCTATCTTTAGAACAAAGCTGGTGACTCCTTGTGCAGTGCTAGATGGCAGGCATCACGCCATGCTTTTGTGTTATTTATTTATGTTTGTTTTATTTTATTTGAGATAGGATCTCTCTCTATCACCCAGCCTGGAGTGCAGTGGTGTGATCTTGGTTTAGTTCAACCTCCGCCTCCTGGGTTCAAGTGATTCTCCTGCCTCAGTCTCCCAAGTAGCTGGGATTACAGTCACATACTACCATGCCTGGCTATTTTTAAATTTTATTTTATTTTTAGTACAGACGGAGTTTCACCAAGTTGGCCAGGCCTGTCTCGAACTCATGACCTCAAATGTTCCATCTGCCTCAGCCTCCCAATATGCTGGGATTACAGACGTGAGCCACTGCATCCAGCCTTGTTTGTTTTATATATTGTAGTTTTATGGCATTGTTTTCCTTTGGGAGGCAGTTGGCTCATCAACTGCTTCGTAACATCAAATTTTTCTTGCCTTTATGATTTTATCTCTGATAAAATGAAAATTAAAGATATATGACAATTCTTTAGAAATTCAGAGTGACTCATTTGGAACATATGGTGATTAGCAAACTGTTTAAACTGAGGTTCTGAGCAAATCTTCATTCATAGAATGAATGTAAATATATTAGTCTAAATAAGATATGGAGTGGGGAATATTTAAAATATTGGGAGAAGTCAACTGTTTTCAAGCAACCTCCAAGTTCCTCAGACACTATTTAAACAATGCTTGTAATTAAAAATTATTTTTATCAATTCATTAAAAGATTAAAGAAGGGTGTCAAATAGGCTTGACTTTCTTATCCTAGCTTGCATTAATATTTAATTTAAAAAATATTTGCTAATGGATCAACCTAAGCCGTAACGGGGATTTTGTGCATTTATGTATGTATATCAAATGTGGCACTGCCTGAAAAAGGTAGGGCATTAAAGGCACTGATATAGGCATCAGAACTATTGAAGTTTGAATCTTAGATATTCCCCTTACCATATATGTGATTTGGGCCAACAGCTGTAGCAGGGGCTGTTGGGGTCTGCTGAGGTCTCTTGGAATCCATTTTCCTGGTCGGTGTGCTCATCACTCAGGAGTGGGCACCCCCTTAATGCTCACATCTGTTACATTTTCTGCAGGATTACTTTTGGGTAACTACAACTAAAGCTACACACACACACGCGCGCGCGCGCGCGCGCGCACACACACACGGGCGCCCACATGCACAGTAACAGGAACAGGTATATTTAAGTCCCATTCTCTTGTCTCAAGACGGGAAAGACTCTGCTTTCCTATTTATCCTCAGAGATCTCCATAGATCAGACTAGAGCAAAACTTCCCTTGAAAAATCTTAGCTCCTATCCCTTCCCCTCTTTTACCTTCCTACATCTCATTCCTACCGTGCCTTGAGAGCACTTCCTTAAAAAGCCATGTGTACACAAATCCTGCCTCGGGCTCTACATCCGAGGCATTTGAACTAAACCACTTGATTTAATTTCATTGTGTCTCAGCTTCTTTTTTCTGGAATGACATCTGCAAAATGAGAAGCACCAAACAGCTTGGCCAGTTCAAAGTAAGTGTTCAGTAAAGGCGGCTGCTCTTGCTTATACCTTTTGTTGCTGCTATTATTATCATTCTTTGAATTAATAACTGATGCGTTGAGGCATTAAACCACTTTTTAAAGTTAGATAACAAAAGTTAAATTGCAGATTTCAAAGCAGGCAATTTAATAATATGTACTAATGGGTATTTTTACTTGTTTTTATTATAGTTAGCTTTCATGAAATAGAATTTGCTTCATATATTTAGATTCAATAAGTATTTATTTTCACATTAACTAGTTCAGAGTAGTTTATGTCTGTAAAAACTCAGTTGAGTAAGGATATTAGACAAATACTCAAATGAATATCATACAAGAGAGGCAAATGAAAAGATCTAAGATATATAAAAACATAATGGTATGTTTTCCCAAAACAAGAAAAAGTTACCTTCAGATTGTGGCATGAGAGAGAAAATTTTAAAAGTTGGAAGAATGAGTCAATGGATAGGTGGTTTGTTGTCCAGCTAGCTGGCTGAAAATTTTACATAATTTTATGAAGGAAAAATGTATATTTCAAAAGATTCACCCATTTTAAATATAAAACTCAGTCAATTTTTATAAATATACCAAGTTGTAAAATCATGATATCTGACCAATTTTAGGATAGTTCTTTTATCCCAATAAGATCCCACCTACCCATTTACAGTTAACCTCCACTCCCACCATAGCCTCAGGCAACCACTAATCTACTTTCTGTCCTTATAGATTTCCCTTTTCTGGATACTTCATACAAATATATCCATAGAAAATGAGGCCTTTTGTGTCTAGTTTTTGTGGTTTCTTTTTTAGTTAGCATTTGTGACCCATTGATGTAGTAGCACATGTAATTCAGTCTTTTATTGCTAAATAGTATTCCCTTCTGTGAATTTGCCACGTGTTTAACCATTCAGCAATTGATGGAGATTTGAGTGTTCTCACTTTTTGGCTATTTTGTGTGCAAGTATTTGGGTGGCAAAGAGATGTATTTTAAAAGCTGGAAGTGATGCAGCAGTAAAGGAAATACTGTGAGTCAAGAATGGAGATGAAACCTTTGTGTCATGTTTAAGAAAGAGTGACTAACTTACTGAGCAGAAGTAAAGAGTGCCATAGAGGCATGAAGGAATTTGAAAAACAACAAAAGCAACAGCACAATTTGCCAGCAGACATTGAGAGAAATATGCATCTTCTTATATTTTCTGCCTAAAAAATATTTCATGGTCAGCACACATTGTGAAACACTGGATAACATAAACCTCTCTGAGGAAATAACAATACTCTTTAGCATTTTATAGATTTCAAGTAGTCTTATAGTAAAGGTACCAATTTTTAAAATGTATTTAAAAGCTTAACTAAATTTTAACAGCGTTACACACACACACACACACACACTCACACATCTTTTGGTGCCAGTCTTTAACACATCACAAATACTTGTCTATCTCTCTTTTGGCAAAGAGATCACAGTCCTCATCTCAGAACTAAAATTTGAAGATAATATTTTATTTATATTTTATTTATATTTGTAGTTACCTCTTTATGGTAAAAGAAATCTACTTATAATTTGGTAGTGATATACTATTTCCTTTAATAATAATGTATCTAAGTGTAAGTTAAATGAATTACCGTAAGAAAAATAACAAATAACGTATAAATTAAATGTAGATTTGCTAGCACAATTGTAGGTAGCTACGTGAGTAACTGAAATTTGGAAAACACAATTCTAAGCTTTACCTAAACTGAGAATGTCTCACTTATGAGAACTTACCTGATATTTTTCAAAACACATTTTTAGAATTGTTTTATGTCTTTTTAGTGATCACATCCTGTTGCCTAGAATCCACCACTCTGTTCTAGAAGTCAGCCAAGTGAACAGTATGCAGCCATCTAGAATTGAAGGTTATGGATGAAGGGGTTGTGCAAGGCTTGAAAACCACTCTCCAATAGCATTTTTGTGTTTTCTTTCTTCACCAAGAAAATTGCAGGTTTGCAGCCCGTGATGAAAAGCTCTTGGCTATTTCCACATCTCCATCTCATTAGGTATAATCAGTTCAGTTGGCAATTTCAGAGGGTTTCACTTAATCCAATATTCAGATCAATGGGAAGCTGCCATATGTACACAGGTTATCAATTTTCAAATAATTAGAATGCAATAAAATAAACCCAACACTCTCATGATGCTGCACACAATTTAATCTCTTCTTGAGTCATGTAAATTCAGGGTCTCAAAGACTACTTAGAATATCAGTTAGGTGTGTACCATATATGTGCAAAGAGACCACTTAATCACTTTGCGATTTATTGGATTCCACATAACAGAGTTTACTGGAGTTCAAGTTTCTCTACCATCCTCACAGTGAGCCTGTCACTGCCCTAAACTGGACACATCAATGAGATTTTATTTCAGTCCAGGTATGTCACCTATGTGTCTGTCTTCTCCAGTGCAGTGTTACTGAATCCACAGAAGTAACTCTTTTTTTGGCCAGGCGCGGTGACTCACACCTGTAATTCCAGCACTCTGCGAAGCTGAGGCGGGTGGATCACCTGAGGTCAAGAGTTCAAGGCCAACCTGGCTAACATGGTGAAACCCCATTGCTACTAAAAATTATAAAAATTAGCTAGGCCTGGTGGTGCACACCTGTAGTCCCAGCAATTTGGGAGGCTGAGGCAGGAGAGTCGCTTGAACCCAGGAGGTGGATGTTGCAGTGAGCCAAGATTGTGCCACTGTACTCCAGCCTGGGAAACAGAGCGAGACTTCGCCAAAGAAAAAAAAAAAGAAGAAGTAACTGTTTTTGTTAAAATAGATCATTTAAACTATTACAGAGAGGATAAAGCGTATCTTATATAATCAAGGACATGATAGCTATGGACTTGAGATATACATGTGTGTGTGTTCTTTTCTTTCTTATATTTAATTATGTAACAACATAATGACTGTTGCATTCACATCTCTAACTCACACTTAAGTCTCTGCTACACAAGAAACCCAAACCACTATGGCCCACATAAACTTCTCTTAACTTCCCAGAGTTCTTATTCACAACAAATGTCCTAGATCCCAGTAGTACCATGCAGTGGTATTATAGAATAGTAGGTTTTCCAGTGTTCTAATTGCTTTTTATTTCAATTGTAATACTTAACACATTGTAAAGATTGAGTGACCCAGGTCTCATTAGTGGTTACTTTCATTTAACAAACACCTTCTGTAGGTTATTGCAGAATATTTGGCCTTTTGGGGAAAATAATGAAAGTTTGGAGGGAAGAGTGTTATGATATGGCTTATATTTTCAATGGCTCATTCTAATGGATGTCTTCATGGGGGAATGGGAAAGGTAGAAGCATGAAAACCACTTTGGAGGCTTTTGCTGTTACTAGAAGTGATGGTGCAAACTAGGGTGGTAGAAGTAACAGGTGCTTGTTTTCTACTGTACTTTACAAAGTGCCTGCTATGTGTCTGTTTCTGACATATTGTTTAATAAATATGATACCATATTCCTGTCTGCCTTACACCTCTCCACCTCCCAAACTTTTGACCTTTCAATAAATATAGAAAAGTCTTGTCTCTGCAAATTTACAAAGTAGTCTTAGGATCCAAGCTGATGGGGAAGGAATGGGGTGCATTACATAGTTGCTGTGTTTAGCAAAATCATTCTTTTGCATCATACGCAGTTCAGTGCATCTTGATTTTGAATAGATTCATTTGATTTTTTTGCATAGGCTGACAAAAGAATGGAATAAATGTAGACTGTATATTCTGCTAATGCAACGTCAAAAAGCCCTGCAATATTTAGACAAACCGAGTGACTAGAAACTGATTTTGGCAATCTGCCTTTTCATAATATAGAGGAATGTGGCAGTGGTATAATATTGAAAGTCTCATCCCTAATGGTTCAGTTTGCTAGTGCTAGGAATGATTGCAAAATGAACTCTTTCAATAGTAAAATTATGCTTTGTGAGATGTTGTATCTTAACAGGGAAAACATTTTAAGCTGAACAGGTCCTCATAATTAAGTTTTGAAATAATGAGTGGGTAATTGTATGCCCATTTTACAGAACAGGAATCCAGGGCTCAAGTAGATTATGGTACGTGACTTAGCCAACGATATTCTATCTGAACACACCCAAAATACACACTTGTTATCAACAGGGAGGTCCGTCTACTTTGTCCACTGCTGTATCCCCAGTGCCTAGACTAGAAGCTGGCTGAATTAATATTTGATGAATAATTTAATTGATATTAAATTATTAATATTAACATATTTAATATTAGCTCTTGTTTCTAGGTTTTTACTACTATGGATGTGTAGGGCATATGTGTGTGTGTGTGTGTGTGTGTATCTTTAAAGTTCTGTATGGTGAAGTAATAGGCCAATACCAAAACTGTTTTCAAAAAGTAAATCCAAAACCAAATACTTTTATTTAATATTGAATTTACTTAAAGTACTATAATGAACTTTTAAAAAGGAAAATGAAATTGTACGTTAAATCTTGTGACCCTTCACCTATAACAGAAAAATACACAAGATGAAAACCAGAAAAGCAGCAACTTGTGCCACCCTACCCTAACTCTGAATTCTGCTTCATAGATGCAATTTCCTTGGAAGTTTTGACTGTTTGTTCTACCATTAGGTTGGTGCAAAATAAGTAATTGTGGTTTTTGCCATTAAAAGTAATGGCAAGCCATAGTACGTTTCCACCAACGTAATATAACCTTTCATAATACATCTGTTCTTACTCATCATCGTTGACTTTTCCATTTCAGTTATTACCTGTCTTCCGCGTATGGAACATGAGGATTATCCTCTCTAACAACACCCCTTTCTCTCTGTACACGTTCTCCTTATCACCAACCTCCCAATGTTTTCACTCAACCTTCAAGGGCTTACATTATTACAGTCACGTAATACTATTCTCATGTCTTCTAGATAGCATACAATGATTGCATTTACGACCTTGTTTTCCTTAGAGTTAAAATGGCATTTTTTTTTTTGGTTTTCATTTGTTTGCCAACTTTTCTGTATATGTATAATTTGCCAATTTCAATTTTAATCTCAAACTGTAATTCTCCATCCCCGCTCTGCCCCTGGGGACATCTCTCCTTAACGCTTTCCTCTTGTTGCCATTGGCAGCTGTTCTCTAGGCCTCCTCAGGCTCACTTAGACCTCTCTTTGCTGCATAGTATTTCACGGTATATATGTGCCATATTTTCTTTATCCAATCTGTCACTGATGGGCATTTATGTTGATTCCATGTCTTTGCTATTGTGCATCTACACCATGGAATACTATGCAGCCATAAAGAAGAAGAAGATAATGTCTTTTGTGGGACCATGGATGGAGCTGGAGGCCATTATCCTTAGCATACTAATGCAGGAACAGAAAACCAAATACCACATGTTCTCACTTATAAATGGATGCTAAGTGATGAGAACTCATGAACGCAAAGAGGGGAACAACAGACACTGGGGCCTACTAGAGGGTGGAGGGTGGGAGGAGGGAGAGGAGCAGAAAAAATAACTATTGAGTACTACGCTTAATTCCTGAGCAAAAATCTGTACAACAAACTCCTGTGACATGAGTTTACCTAGATGAAAAAGCTGCACATGTACCGCTGAACTTAAAAGTTAACAAAGAATTATCTTTACCTCTTTCTTGGGTCAGATTCCACGTCCTCTTCTGATTTGCTGCTCTCTCATTAATGAGGTGTATCTTCCATTGCTTCCTAAGAAAGAAAGAGGGAATTTTTTTACAAAGATTTTCATTCTCAATTAAAAAAAATTTCATCACACATGACCTATAATTTATATTGGAATTTAGGAGAACAGTTTTCCTCTGATTTTTTAAAGCTTTACATTTTCATATTCTCACATCTTATTTAAAAGCAGAACACCATTCTTTTCATCTAACCTATTTTATTTTTTCTATCTGGAAGCTGTTTAGCATTTTATCTTTATCCAGGTGCTCTAAAATTCTGAAAAACATGACGCAGTATAGATTTCTTTTCTTTCATTGTTTTGTGCCTTTGGTAGGCCCTTTGAATCTGATGGCCTGATGCTTCAATTCTGGCAAATTATTTTGCTTTAGTTCCTTGAAATGTGTTTCTCCTTTATTGATTCTGCTTTGTCTTTCTGTAACTTCTATTAGTCAGATATTGAGTCTCTTGAATTGCTATTGTAATTTTCTAATTGTTTACCTCTGACTTTGCAGCACTTTTGAAAACATATTTCTTTATGTGAGATTCTCTCAAATTTATTTTTACTCTTCCTTAATGAACTCCTTTTTATACCTGCTAATACTTTTTTAAAAATTTATGAGAGTTCTTTTTTACTGTATTTTCCTGTTTTATTATACAATGGCTACTTATTCTTGCTCCATTTATGTGACCCTTTTAAAAATGTTACCCTAGGGTATCAAACATATTTTTAAAATTTATTTTCATTTGTTCTCTGCACTGACTCTGTAGCCTCTGAATTCCTTGTATTATTTGTTTTGATCTCTGCTTTTCCATCCTTGGCTGTCTATGAATGATTCAGAGTGAGATACTAATATGCTGATTGCATTCTGTATGACTGAGCAGACCTTGTTTATTGGTGACTTTCACTGTAGGCTGATGAGTTGAAAATCTAGTCATTTTCATCAGAAGATCCTGAAAAGTTCCTATCTGTGGATCTTTTCTCTGGGGCCACAGCTGATTTCCTATCATTTGCCAGTTGGAATTGGATACGGCTGTATGAACAGGAAAATCTTACTTCAGTTGCTTAAGTATATATGTATTTTTCCTCTCACTCAATAAAAAGGCCGAAGTCCTGACCGAGTTATATCTTGACTTCACACCGTGCTTAACATATAGCTTTTATCACATTTATCATCCACAGTCTCAACATGGTTGCTGCAACTCTAACCTCATGTTCATGTTCCAGACAGGATGGAGAAGAAATAATGAAGAAAGGAGTGACACTGATATTAAAATAAGGGGATTAATTAATGAGTAAATGGACAAACAAAAATTCTCAGAGCTCCTTAGCAGACCTCTGTTTACCCCTCATTGGCCCAAAACTATATCATAAAATCATTTCTAGTTGCAAGGGAATCTGGGAAGTTGAGGTTTATAGATGGGTCACTGTCATAACAAACAAAATTAGCTTTCTATTAGCAAAAAGAAAGGGAAGATGGATATTGAATAGGAAAGCTAGCAGTGCTTGCAACATGAAACAAAATAGGTAAGACACTTTGCCCAGGGTCAAGTTGAACAACTTCAAACTCAAAGCACTTGTCAGCAGTATTACCATTTCAGAATCAAATGATGGGGAATCTGACCTAAAGACATGAATAGGCTGGGTGAGGTGGCTCACGCCTGTGATCCCAGCACTTTGGGAGGCTGAGGTGGGTGGATCACTACTTGAGGTCAGGAGTTCGAGACCAGCCTGGCCAACACGGTGAAACCCTGTATCTACCAAAAAAAAAAAAAAATCTCAGTTTACTAAGACTGCTGAAACAAAGTACCATAAACAGGGTGGCTTAAACCACAGAAATGTATTGTCTCACAGTTCTGGAGGCTAGAAGTCTGGAATCAAGGTGTCAGCAGTGTTGTGACTGCATTTTAATTTAGTAATCTGAAAAACCCTATTTCCAAAAACTGTCACATTCACAGGCACTGTGGATTAAGGTGGCACCTGGTTGCGTGTTACGAATAATAGCTACTATTCTCCTAGGGTATTTTGTTACCTGGTTGGACAGAATGTAGTGGCACCATTTGCTTGAGAAAGGTCTGTATTAAGTTTGTCCAGCCCATGGTCCACAGGCTACATGTGGCCCAGGGTGGTTTTGACTGTGGCCCAACACAATGTGTAAACTTTATTAAAACCTTATGAGATTTTTTTGCAATTCTTTTATAGCTCATCAGCTATCATTACTGTTACTGTATTTTATGTATGGCCCAGGACAATTCTTCTTTTCCCAGCGTGGCCCAGGGAAGCCAAAAGATTGAACACCCTTGGTCTATCTCATAGTAAAGGTCAAGGCTTGACCCTCATGCCATGAAGGCAAAACCTCAACAACTGGAATTCTGCAACATTCATGCAAAAATGCCAAGCCTTGAAGTATCTTGTTTCCCTACAACAGGAAGGAGAGGACAAGGGGAATGGTGAAAATACCAAAGAGAACTGAGTTTGACTCTTGTCCCGGCCATCTACTATTTGTCAAGTTATGCCAGATTTGCTTGCTTGGAGTTCCCCTTATCTATAAAATAAGAATTGCACCAGGCTTTCTCATAGGAGTGTTGGGAGGACTGCCTGATTTTATTTAGACCTGGCCTGTGGTGAGAATTAATAAAGGGAAGCTGTGTTAACAATTTTTGTAATTATAAGTATAAACACTTGCATGACTTGAGTGCCCATTTGTTCATTCTACTCTGCTAGGCTGAGTTGCTCGCATTGAGGTTTCCTGTTTTATAGTTCTGTTAATCCATGTGATCTCATGTGGCTAGAGGCATTCAGCATGGGCTCATAACAGTGTGCTCTAAACACTGATGCCCAGGTGTGTGACCTTCCCGGATGCCTCACAGTATAAAGGAGCACGCCACTGGAAGTCAAGAGACCTGGGTTTTGAATCACAGCTGTAAGAGTCCAGAGGGTCTTTCAGAAATTATTATCGCTGTCAGGATCTCAACATCTTTATCTATAAAGGTAAAAGGTTGAATTAGAAATCTGTAGATACCTATGCAGATCCATGAATCAGCGTATCAGAATCAATGATGGTTCCTATCAAATATACCCAATTCTAACCAACAGGATCTGAATATTAACACCAGGGCCCAGAATTAGCTATCTTTGAGTAACGACTTTAGGTTTAAGTGCCATGGGATTAAAGGATCAAATTCTTTTAAATTTTAACATTCTATGGATCTAGATTGTCACATTTAATTTTTAAGAAATTCCTAAAAGAGTTGTTTATTAAAAGGAGAAAAAATCAAATTAACAATCTTCATAGTGAGTTTGAAGCAAGATACCCTCCTCTTTACTAAACTTCAGACAAAAATCAGACATCCAAGTATAGAAACAGCTGAGTAAACTGGGTGGTATTAATACATTTAAAACTCCTGCTGAAACATTTGAATATTTATGTTTTGGGCTCCTGAGTTCTGCAGATGTTGGAAATTTGTACTTAAAGAGAATAGATGTATTTACCAAATTTTTCACAGTATTTAGGGAAATGCAATTATTTTCATTGGAATTGACAACATTACAGTTCTGTGCAATTTTAAGTAAAGCCCTTTAGGAGTCCATAGTAATTGAATTTTTCCATTGTAGTATGTGACCTTTTAGATATATGACCTTCTACATTTAAGTTGGGAGTGATTAGTACAAGTGTTCTCCATTTCCTCTTAGCTCCGTTGGTTTTAAAGAATTCTAAATTAATTTGTTAAATG
This sequence comes from Macaca mulatta, assembly GCF_049350105.2. Classification (NCBI taxonomy): domain Eukaryota; kingdom Metazoa; phylum Chordata; class Mammalia; order Primates; family Cercopithecidae; genus Macaca; species Macaca mulatta. The sequence goes on along the minus strand of NC_133410.1, from coordinate 20,307,851 downwards.
TCACATCCCAAAGGGAGAAATAAAAATTCTTTTCTTTGTGGTTGGATTTCTAAAGCTCTTTCTTAAAGTTGTTGATTGTTACCTGAGTCATGGTTTCAAACAGTATACATCTTGAAAACATATTCAAGGATAGTTTTTCTATCCTTACACTTCTTTGATTGCATCAACATTTTTTAACTCTCACACACAGGCATGGTGCTTCACAGCATGTGGAAGGGTTTACAAGTATATCCTAGTTTGATGTTCACAAGAGCAGCTGTTTCATAGGACATGTATTATTATACATCTTTTTGAAAATTTGTATTTTTAATGAAAGAATAAACTTAAGCAGTGAGAAGTTACCTGATTTTTCCAAGGTCATATGATACTTGCAAGCAAAACCTTACCCTAATCATTCTTTTGTCCATTATCTGTTATTCTGCAGTAATTTAATGAGCACACCTGTCCTGCTGCATATAAGGAATTGTGTTAAGTGTTTCAAATTTAGATATGAATAAGAACTGGCCCTTGGAGAGCTCCAGTCAAATGGAGACACACACCTTCCATATATACATACACACATGCATGCATACATGAAGTGTGGAAAGTGCAATAATAGAAGCGTATATGAAGTACAGCTGTAGTATATAGAAACGAGTGATCCATCTTTCATCAGCTATCATGTGGTTTGTATAGTAAGAGAAAAAGTTGAAAGAATTGCAGCAGCTTCAGGTTTTAGTGTAAGTAGAATTTAGGAGCTCCACAATTTGGAGAGATGTGGATATTACACTGTATTAAATATGTTAAAATAGCATTCTACATAGAATTGAGGAAACGTTATGAATAAGGCTATGGAAAGTAAAACGAGTGTGGAAATTGTATAATGATGAGGATTATGGAGCAAGTCAAGCCACTCTCTCCCCATTCTGTTACTAGGCATCATTTCTCACTGTCACTGTTAAAAGATGACTCTCAGATCCTGACTTGAGTGCCCAGTTGAATATAAATAGATTTCACCGAGATAGGGTAATACAGGAAGGAAGTCAGACTTTCTGTGGGAGATAATTCGGCAGCAATTTCTCCATTGCTCCATGTTGCCTCCTCCCAACATACTGTCCATTAGAACAGTCAACAATTAGGAAGAAATTGCCATAGAGGATACAGTAGGCAAGTCTGATTAGGCAGGTAGTGGGGGGTGTAGTGGGGCAGACACTTATATTGACCAGGAATTGTGTTAAGTCAAGGGGATCATATATTTCTTAGAAAAGGTCAAATGTATAAGGATGTGTTTATTCAATTGTCCTTTTCCACTTTTGATGTACTATAAGTAATAATTAAGAATAACAATAAATAGTGTTAACTACATTGTCAACAAAGCAGTACCTTAAGAATCTGCCAGTATCGTCCTTGGCAGTGACACAATAAAATGAGACACTATAATTCTAGCTATGTTATGAGTAAGTCTATTGCCACTCAAATGCTTCATCTCAACAAAGACGATACTGATAGAGAAATGTGGAAGAAAGAATTGCTTTAACTTACATTAATTGGGCTGTAGATAATTGACAATTGACCCTAAAAGAAAAAATCAGAGAACCTTAGAATTCCATTAGCATATATGCCTTTCATCATCCTAATGGCACAAAGAGAAGAGTCTGTATCAAATATTTATATGTACCAGTCACCAAGTAAAATAATAGCATTAAAATGAATTACAGTGAGAATGATGTCATGGCTTATGAAGATATGAAGTGTTGAGCTGAATTAAACAGGCATAGCTTGTCTTAATTCTTCTTTAGTTGGATTAGCCTCCTTTAAAATACCTTCATTTTGTTAATTGCTTTACATGAAGAAGGAAACTATGTGAAACGATTAGAAGAGGAAATTCATATTAAAGAGGTGAAGGGATAGTAATAAAGAGCTCCAGGCGTAAGTTTTGCTGCTAATTTCCTTATCTGTAAAATGGGGATAATAACTCTAATAGTTTGCCATGAAGATCTGATGATTGACTTGAATATGAAATACTCGGGAAAATATATGACTCACAATAAGCACTCAATAAACATGAGCTATTATCATAATTTAGTGTTGTTTTTACATATAAATAAATAATAATAGCCAACTCTAATATAGCATTTGTAATGTGCTAGGTAATATTCCCAGAGCTTTTCGTACAATAATTCATTTACACTTCCTAACAACTTTATGGGGTGGGTACTACTATTATCCTGAATTATGTATGATGAAACAAGGGCAGAGAGGTTAAGGAAAATGTCCAAAAAATACCTACCTATGTATGGAACCCAGTAGTCCAGCTTTGAGTCCATGTGCCTGACTGCACAAAATAAACTGCTAGCAATGCAATCCACCTCAAATAAAAATGCTACTTGACTAAGAAGGCATTCTTCATATTTTACAGTTTCTAAGTAATGATAATATTTTTAAAATACAGTAAAATGTATGGGTTGCTGATGGAGAAAGCACATAAATTCTTTCAGAATGCATCTAATATAGTTTTACCTCTCTGCCTTGCCCTATCCTAAGAGCTTTCTTGATTGCTAATGATTTGCCTTCCCATTCTTGATAAATTACTGCCAAACCAGCAGATAATTACTTTCCTTTCCTGTTTCAACCAATAGTTCCTGTCCCCCCCTTTTTTTTTTAATTGGTCTCACCTATTCCAAAGTTCATTTTATTTTATTTTATTTATTTATTTATTTATTTATTTATTTATTTATTTATTTATTATTATACTTTAAGTTGTAGGGTACATGTGCATAACGTGCAGGTTTGTTACATATGTATACTTGTGACATGTTGGTGTGCTGCACCCATCAACTCGTCATTTACATCAGGTATAACTCCCAGTGCAATCCCTCCCCCCTCCCCCCTCCCCATGATAGGCCCCGGTTTGTGATGTTCCCCTTCCTGAGTCCAAGTGATCCCATTGTTCAGTTCCCACCTATGAGTGAGAACATGCGGTGTTTGGTTTTCTGTTCTTGTGATAGTTTGCTAAGAATGATGGTTTCCAGCTGCATCCATGTCCCTACAAAGGACACAAACTCATCCTTTTTGATGGCTGCATAGTATTCCATGGTGTATATGTGCCACATTTTCTTAATCCAATCTGTCACTGATGGACATTTGGGTTGATTCCAAGTCTTTGCTTTTGTGAATAGTGCTGCAATAAACATACGTGTGCATGTGTCTTTATAGCAGCATAATTTATAATCCTTTGGGTATATACCCAGTAATGGGATGGCTGGGTCATATGGTACTTCTAGTTCTAGATCCTTGAGGAATCGCCATACTGTTTTCCACAATGGTTGAACTAGTTTACAATCCCACCAACAGTGTAAAAGTGTTCCTATTTCTCCACATCCTCTCCAGCACCTGTTGTTTCCTGACTTTTTAATGATCGCCATTCTAACTGGTGTGAGATGGTATCTCATTGTGGTTTTGATTTGCATTTCTCTGATGGCCAGTGATGATGAGCATTTTTTCATGTGTCTGTTGGCTGTATGAATGTCTTCTTTTGAGAAATGTCTGTTCATATCCTTTGCCCACTTTTTGATGGGGTTGTTTGTTTTTTTCTTGTAAATTTGTTTGAGTTCTTTGTAGGTTCTGGATATTAGCCCTTTGTCAGATGAGTAGATTGCAAAAATTTTCTCCCATTCTGTAGGTTGCCTGTTCACTCTGATGGTAGTTTCTTTTGCTGTGCAGAAGCTCTTTAGTTTAATGAGATCCCATTTGTCAATTTTGGCTTTTGTTGCCGTTGCTTTTGGTGTTTTAGATATGAAGTCTTTGCCCATGCCTATGTCCTGAATGGTACTACCTAGGTTTTCCTCTGGATTTTTATGGTATTAGGTCTAACATTTAAGTCTCTAATCCATCTTGAATTAATTTTCGTATAAGGAGTAAGGAAAGGATCCAGTTTCAGCTTTCTACTTATGGCTAGCCAATTTTCCCAGCACCATTTATTAAATAGGGAATCCTTTCCCCATTTCTTGTTTTTGTCAGGTTTGTCAAAGATCAGATGGCTGTAGATGTGTGGTATTATTTCTGAGGACTCTGTTCTGTTCCATTGGTCTATATCTCTGTTTTGGTACCAGTACCATGCTGTTTTGGTTACTGTAGCCTTGTAGTATAGCTTGAAGTCAGGTAGCGTGATGCCTCCAGCTTTGTTCTTTTGACTTAGGATTGACTTGGAGATGTGGGCTCTTTTTTGGTTCCATATGAACTTTAAAGCAGTTTTTTCCAATTCTGTGAAGAAACTCATTGGTAGCTTGATGGGGATGGCATTGAATCTATAAATTACCTTGGGCAGTATGGCCATTTTCACGATATTGATTCTTCCTATGCATGAGCATGGTATGTTCTTCCATTTGTTTGTGTCCTCTTTTATTTCACTGAGCAGTGGTTTGTAGTTCTCCTTGAAGAGGTCCTTTACATCCCTTGTAAGTTGGATTCCTAGGTATTTTATTCTCTTTGAAGCAATTGTGAATGGAAGTTCATTCCTGATTTGGCTCTCTGTTTGTCTGTTACTGGTGTATAAGAATGCTTGTGATTTTTGCACATTAATCTTGTATCCTGAGACTTTGCTGAAGTTGCTTATCAGCTTAAGGAGATTTTGGGCTGAGACAATGGGGTTTTCTAAATATACAATCATGTCATCTGCAAACAGGGACAATTTGACTTCTTCTTTTCCTAACTGAATACCCTTGATTTCTTTCTCTTGCCTAATTGCCCTAGTCAGAACTTCCAACACTATGTTGAATAGGAGTGGTGAGAGAGGGCATCCCTGTCTTGTGCCAGTTTTCAAAGGGAATTTTTCCAGTTTTTGCCCATTCAGTATGATATTGGCTGTGGGTTTGTCATAAATAGCTCTTATTATTTTGAGGTATGTTCCATCAATACCGAATTTATTGAGTGTTTTTAGCATGAAGGGCTGTTGAATTTTGTCAAAAGCCTTTTCTGCATCTATTGAGATAATCATGTGGTTCTTGTCTTTGGTTCTGTTTATATGCTGGATTATGTTTATTGATTTGCAAATGTTGAACCAGCCTTGCATCCCAGGGATGAAGCCCACTTGATCATGGTGGATAAGCTTTTTGATGTGTTGCTGAATCCGGTTTGCCAGTATTTTATTGAGGATTTTTACATCGATGTTCATCAGGGATATTGGTCTAAAATTCTCTTTTTTTGTTGTGTCTCTGCCAGGCTTTGGTATCAGGATGATGTTGGCCTCATCAAATGAGTTAGGGAGGGTTCCCTCTTTTTCTGTTGATTGGAATAGTTTCAGAAGGAATGGTACCAACTCCTCCTTGTACCTCTGGTAGAATTCAGCTGTGAATCCATCTGGTCCTGGACTTTTTTTGGTTGGTAGGCTATTAATGATTGCCTGAATTTCAGAGCCTGCTATTGGTCTATTCAGGGATTCAACTTCTTCCTGGTTTAGTCTTGGAAGAGTGTAAGTGTCCAGGAAATTATCCATTTCTTCTAGATTTTCCAGTTTATTTGTGTAGAGGTGTTTATAGTATTCTCTGATGGTAGTTTGTATTTCTGTGGGGTCGGTGGTGATATCCCCTTTATCATTTTTAATTGCGTCGATTTGATTCTTCTCTCTTTTCTTCTTTATTAGTCTTGCTAGTGGTCTGTCAATTTTGTTGATCTTTTCAAAAAAACCAACTCCTGGATTCATTGATTTTTTGGAGAGTTTTTTGTGTCTCTATCTCCTTCAGTTCTGCTCTGATCTTAGTTATTTCTTGCCTTCTGCTAGCTTTCGAATGTGTTTGCTCTTGCTTCTCTAGTTCCTTTAATTGCGATGTTAGAGTGTCAATTTTAGATCTTTCCTGCTTTCTCTTGTGGGCATTTAGTGCTATAAATTTCCCTCTACACACTGCTTTAAATGTGTCCCAGAGATTCTGGTATGTTGTATCTTTGTTCTCATTGGTTTCAAAGAACATCTTTATTTCTGCCTTCATTTCGTTATGTACCCAGTAGTCATTCAGGAGCAGGTTGTTCAGTTTCCATGTAGTTGAGCGGTTTTGATTGAGTTTCTTAGTCCTGAGTTCTCGTTTGATTGCACTGTGGTCTGAGAGACAGTTTGTTATAATTTCTGTTCTTGTACATTTGCTGAGGAGTGCTTTACTTCCAATTACGTGGTCGATTTTGGAGTAAGTACGATGTGGTGCTGAGAAGAATGTATATTCTGTTGATTTGGGGTGGAGAGTTCTATAGATGTCTATTAGGTCTGCTTGCTGCAGAGATGAGTTCAATTCCTGGATATCCTTGTTAACTTTCTGTCTCGTTGATCTGTCTAATGTTGACAGTGGAGTGTTGAAGTCTCCCATTATTATTGTATGGGAGTCTAAGTCCCTTTGTAAGTCTCTAAGGACTTGCTTTATGAATCTGGTGCTCCTGTATTGGGTGCATATATATTTATGATAGTTAGCTCTTCCTGTTGAATTGATCCCTTTACCATTATGTAATGGCCTTCTTTGTCTCTTTTGATCTTTGATGGTTTAAAGTCTGTTTTATCAGAGACTAGTATTGTAACCCCCGCTTTTTTTTGTTCTCCATTTGCTTGGTAAATCTTCCTCCATCCCTTTATTTTGAGCCTATGTATGTCTCTGCGTGTGAGATTGGTCTCCTGAATACAGCAGACTGATGGGTCTTGACTCTTTATCCAGTTTGCCAGTCTGTGTCTTTTAATTGGAGCATTTAGTCCATTTACATTTAAGGTTAAGATTGTTATGTGTGAACTTGATCCTGCCATTATGATATTAACTGGTTATTTTGCTGGTTAGTTGATGCAGTTTCTTCCTAGCCTTGATGGTCTTTACATTTTGGCATGTTTTTGCAATGGCTGGTACCGGTTGTTCCTTTCCATGTTTAGTGCTTCCTTCAGGGTCTCTTGTAAGGCAGGCCTAGTGGTGACAAAATCTCTAAGCATTTGCTTATCTGTAAAGGATTTTATTTCTCCTTCACTTATGAAACTTAGTTTGGCTGGATATGAAATTCTGGGTTTAAAATTCTTTTCTTTAAGAGTGTTGAATATTGGCCCCCACTCTCTTCTGGCTTGTAGAGTTTCTGCCGAGAGATCTGCTGTTAGTCTGATGGGCTTCTCTTTGTGGGTAACCCGACCTTTCTCTCTGGCTGCCCTTAAGATTTTTTTCTTCATTTCAACTTTGGTGAATCTGGCAATTATGTGTCTTGGAGTTGCTCTTCTCGAGGAGTATCTTTGTGGTGTTCTCTGTATTTCCTGGATTTGAATGTTGGCCTCCCCTACTAGGTTGGGGAAGTTCTCCTGGATGATATCCTGAAGAGTGTTTTCCAACTTGATTCCATTTTCCCCCTCACTTTCAGGCACCCCAATCAGACGTAGATTTGGTCTTTTTACATAATCCCATACTTCTTGCAGGCTTTGTTCATTTCTTTTTCTTCTTTTTTCTTTTGGTTTCTCTTCTCGCTTCATTTCATTCATTTGATCCTCAATCGCTGATACTGTTTCTTCCAGTTGATCGAGTCGGTTACTGAAGCTTGTGCATTTGTCACGTATTTCTCGGGTCATGGTTTTCATCTCTTTCATTTCATTTATGACCTTCTCTGCATTAATTACTCTAGCCATCAATTCTTCCACTTTTTTTTCAAGATTTTTAGTTTTTTTGCGCTGGGTACGTAATTCCTCCTTTAGCTCTGAGAAATTTGATGGACTGAAGCCTTCTTCTCTCATCTCGTCAAAGTCATTCTCCGTCCAGCTTTGATCCGTTGCTGGCGATGAGCTGCGCTCCTTTGCCGGGGGAGATGCGCTCTTATTTTTTGAATTTCCAGCTTTTCTGCCCTGCTTTTTCCCCATCTTTGTGGTTTTATCTGCCTCTGGTCTTTGATGATGGTGATGTACTGATGGGGTTTTGGTGTAGGTGTCCTTCCTGTTTGATAGTTTTCCTTCTAACCGTCAGGACCCTCAGCTGTAGGTCTGTTGGAGATTGCTTGAGGTCCATTCCAGACCCTGTTTGCCTGGGTATCAGCAGCAGAGGCTGCAGAAGATAGAATATTTCTGAACAGCGAGTGTACCTGTCTGATTCTTGCTTTGGAAGCTTCCTCTCAGGGGTGTACTCCACCCTGTGAGGTGTGGGGTGTCAGACTGCCCCTAGTGGGGGATGTCTCCCAGTTAGGCTATTCAGGGGTCAGGGACCCACTTGAGCAGGGAGTCTGTCCCTTCTCAGATCTCAACCTCCGTGTTGGGAGATCCACTGCTCTCTTCAAAGCTGTCAGACAGAGTCGTTTGCGTCTGCAGAGGTTTCGGCTGCGTTTGTTATTGCCTTGTCCCCAGAGGTGGAGTCTACAGAGACAGGCAGGTTTCCTTGAGCTGCTGTGAGCTCCACCCAGTTGGAGCTTCCCAGCAGCTTTGTTTACCTACTTAAGCCTCAGCAATGGCGGGCGCCCCTCCCCCAGCCTCGCTGCTGCCTTGCCGGTAGATCACAGACTGCTGTGCTAGCAATGAGGGAGGCTCCGTGGGTGTGGGACCCTCCCGGCCAGGTGTGGGATATGATCTCCTGGTGTGCCTGTTTGCTTAAAGCCCAGTATTGGGGTAGGAGTTACCCGATTTTCCAGGTGTTGTGTGTCTCAGTTCCCCTGGCGAGGAAAAGGGATTCCCTTCCCCCTTGCGCTTCCCAGGTGAGGCAATGCCTCGCCCTGCTTCAGGTCTCGCTGGTCGGGCTGCAGCAGCTGACCAGCACCAATCATCAGGCACTCCCCAGTGAGATGAACCCAGTACCTCAGTTGAAAATGCAGAAATCACCGGTCTTCTGTGTCGCTCGCGCTGGGAGTTGGAGACTGGAGCTGTTCTTATTCGGCCACCTTGCTCCGCCCCCCAGTTCCTGTCCCTTTTCCTTTTTGTATGTGTGCGAGCCTTGTAGAAACACACTGCATTATTTATGGAAAGATTTTATTTCTCCCATTGATCCCAAGCTTCTGGAAATGTTGCCCCAAAGCACCTGGGGGTGATTATGAAGCCAAGATCTCTCCCATCTTTATACCTTCTCCCCTACCCTGTGACAGGCAGTCCCTCAGAGGCCTCTTCTTTTTGGATGCCATCAGACCTTTGGACAACATTAGTAAAATTGTTTCCAAGAACTATTTATAGGCCCTGGTGCCCTGAGCGTCATAAATAACATGTGTTAATAAAGCAGATGAACACAGGTTGCGTGAGTAATGCCGCATCTCCTCAAATGCTGTATCTCACAGCATGAGAAAGTCCTTTTTACTGATTACCAACAGTCTTTGCTTTGTCTAGACTGAAAGTTCAGTACTAGAAATGAGAAGCAAGTCTTTTCTACCTGATTGCCTCCATTCCAATAGAAAGTCTCTGACCATAACCCGTCAGACACTGCTACAGAAAAATAAATCAATAAACTTTGGTTTGGTTAATGACCTTACAGAGGGACCCCTGGATGCCTCAGATTTCATGTGTTAAAATCATATGACTAGATTAAAATGGTGATTCCCAAACTGTATTATTGGAAAGTACCAGTATTTCAGGTTAGACGAACATCCTTCTCTTTACCCTAAATTCAATAATGCAGCCACTTCCTGTTTTACAAGGAGAAAATAAGTGGATAGAGCTTTTGTAATTTAAAATTTTCTTTTACAATATTTTTTTGAGACAGGGTCTTGATCTGTTGCACAGGCTGGAGTACAATGGTGCGATCTCAGCTCATTGCAACTGCTGCTTCCCAGGTTCAAGCGATTCTCCTGCCTCAGCCTCCTAAATAGTTGGAACTATAGGTGCACACCACACACCTGGCTAATTTTTGAATTTTTAGTAGAGATGGGTTTTCAATATGTTGGCCAGGCTGGTCTTGAACCCCTGGCCTCAAGTGATCTGCCCTCCTTGGCCTCCCAGCATGCTGGGATTACAGGTCCGAGCCACCACACCTGGCCTACAATCTATTCTTAAATTAATGTGTCTTCTTCCAAGTGGTGGAAAAAAAGTTAACTGAATGAGCTAATAGCAAATATTCATTAATGGAGAAATCAGAAAAAGGTGGCAGATTATATTTTGGTAGCTTTGTATTTCTTCATACATAATTATAACATGCATAATAACTCTTATTTTCTGCAGTTAAAGTTGACCTTGATTTATTTGATGAATTAAATCAGATAGTATTTTGAACTGTTTTACAATCAGTAGTATGGTTTTAGGTGTTCTATCATCTTAACACTTTTACGTTACTACCTACCAACCCTCGGCAGTCAATCCTCGAGCCTGAGTGTATGTCTGCACATTAGCAATATTTCTGGATTGTTTTCCTTGGCAGCTGAGAGTAGGCCCAATGGCTGGTACCTCATACCTTCCTTAACCAAAGCAGCTCCACGTTCATCCTTTTTATATTTGGGATTGTGGATTTCTGTGTAAGTATTAATTTGACCAACAGAGGCCATGGCTAGAAATGGTTGGGAACCATTGTGCTAGGTATTGCTTAACACCATCAGAGCCTGAAAAGTCTTTGAGCCTGTGATACTCCCCGGTGGTTAAACTGTTTAACTATAGAGTATGAAATGCTCCCAACTCATGCTCTTATCCAAAAATGCCTGATTTGCTTATTGAGTTAAGCACTCAACCCAATTAATTCAAATGGGCTTTGCTCAAAATGTTAGTTTCTAACAGGGAAGAACTAATGTAGATGTCGTTTAGGACCTTTTGCCAAGCTGTCTTTCTTTTTAGCTCACATCCAAAACCAAAGCCAATTCTGAAAATCATACAGCTAATGGGAAAGGTGCCTGCCCAATTTGAGCTCTGATCTCTTGAGTCCCTGTTCTTTCTATGCAGCTGCCATCCTTTCCTTCCCCTAACTTTTGAGCCATGTAGTTCTTCTTATCTTTATGTAAATTTCTAATTTAGGTTATGGAGTTATGGCAGTATTCACCCAGCACTCTAAAATGAAGCTGGTACGGGCGCAGTGGCTCATGCCTATAATCCCAGCACTTTGAGAGGCTGAGGTGGGAGGATCACTCGAGCTCAGGAGTTGGAGATCAGCCTGGGCAACATGATGCTACAAAACATACAAAAATTAGCTGGGTATGGTTGCATGCACTGTAGGCCGAGCTCTTTGGGAGGCCGAGGTGGGAAGATTGCTTGAGCCCAGGAGGTTGAAGCTTCAGTGAGCCATGATCGCACCACTGCACTCCAACCTGGACCTTAGAGTGAGACCCTGTCCCCCCAAATAAATAAATAAAAATAAATAAAGCTGGAAATTAAGGAGGCAGTGAAAAACGTAGAGACAGACTCCTTGGATTTACCTGGGCAGCTGTAGTCCACATCACCCTTACTTATAATATCTAGTCAATAGACAAACTGTTTCTGTTAGATATCCTAATTAACTTTGTCTGAATACATCTTCTCTGTCTCTTCTATCATTAGCAAACCATGTTTCACTTGGATCATTAAGGCAACCTCTCAGGATGTTTCCTTACCATTTTAGTAGCTTTCTAGTCCTTCTTTCTCACTATAGCCAAATTATGATTATATCACTCTCCGTTATAAAACCATGGGCAGGATCCTTACCATGGCATACAAGGCCTCTTCCATTGTTCTGGCTTAACCGCTTGGCACATCATCTTGTGTGCTTCATTTTCCAGCTACGCTGAAGTATTTGTAGGTTTATAACTAAGACAAGATCAGCCTGTACTTGGGACATTCACAGATGCAGCTCCTCCTGCCTGATAGACACATCCCACATGCACCTTAGCCTAGGTCAAACGTCCTCATTCTTTACTTCTTGGCGTTAGCCATAGATTTTGCCCAGGAAGTCCTTCTTGACCATTGCCAGGATTGGACTAGGTGGGTCTTGGGTGTCTTCGCATAGCACCCAATACCATCTCTATCAAAACCCTTAGCACATGGGATTTAAAATGTGTTTGGAAAATATTGGTGAATGAGGTGTTCCTTGGCTCAAATGCCTCACAGGCTCAAAGGCCACATGTAAAAGAAATGTTCATCTGACCCTTGAAGTGTTGAAGCAGAGAGCAACACCGTCTCCTTGCATGTCTGTGACCACCTCCCCTTCTCTGCCTCCCTCAAGACAAAGTCAGACTCATTAGTTTAGAACTCTGTCAGTGAACGCTGTCTGCAAAATTAATTTTAGAAAACATCAATAGCTAATTAATGAGAGAGAAGAGTGGTATTGGTGTTAAAGTAAAAAATATTAGAATGGGAAATGGTATCCCTACACAAATATCTATAAACATTGAGAGCACTGTGTTTGATGTTAAAGGCCTGTGTGTTTCAGTTGGTTCCATTAAAAGATCAGTAAAACCTGTTTATGTGCACCCAGAGACTCCATTTTCATATGAAAACATTATTATGCAAAGAGTCATTTCAAAATACACACTGAGACTTGAATATTTATTCATTGAATTTAAGAAAACTCTGATGTTGAAATTCCAGAAAATGTAAATGTAGAAAGATTGATACATGAAAGGCCTAAATCATTAAAAGTGACCTTTTATAATGTTGTAAAACTTAGCTGTGGGGTTGCTATATTGTACACAAGATAGAAAGTATAAGAATAACTCCAGAAGAGTTTTTTTTAATCTACCTTTATTCATGCAGGACCCGAGGTTAGTCAAACATAATACCATGACATTATTGTCATGAGAGAATTAAAAGGCAGCTTAATGCACTCTTCAACAAGAAACAAGTTCAATTAAAAATACACATTAAACAGTAGGAGACTGTCACTATGAATATTCTTCTAGCTAGGCAAATTTTAATAACATGTCATTTTTGAGTCAGTCGTATTTGAAAGAAATATGAACTTGAGCCAGCAACCATTGTTTTCATCAATCATCACATCATTCCTTTTACAGTGGTCATAGCTGAGCTTGGCACTTTGACTGTATCATTTCATTCAATCTCATACATAACCTACATTATAGTAGCTGTCCTCCCATTTTACAGATAAGGAAACGGAGACATAGACAGACTACGTGACTAGCCCAAGACCTTAGCTAACCACATTTCACTTGGATCGTTAAGGCAATGTCTTAAGATGTTTCCTCACCTTTCTAGTAGCTTTCCAGTCCTTCTTCGTCAATATATCCAAATTATGATTGCATCACTCTCCTCTATAAAACCATGGGCAGGCTCCTTACGATGGTATATAAGTCCTCTGCCATTGTTCTGGTTTAACCTCTTGATGCACCATCTCGTATGCTTTATTTTCCAGCTATGCTGAAGTACTTGTAGGTTTATAATTAAGACAAGACGTACCTGTACTTGGGACATTCGCAGATGCAGCTCTTCCTGCCTGATAGACACACCCCACAGGCACCTTAGCCTAGGTCAAATGTCCTCATTCTTTACTTCTTGGCTTTAGCCATAGTTTTTACCCAGTTTGTAAACAGTTGCATTCCAACCTGGCTAAATCCAGAGAGTCCAAGTTGTCATCACTATATTATACCCCTGTCTGTTAACAGGTAACTATCAGTCTGAGTTGTCCTCAATGTATTTTTTTTGTTTGTTTCCTTGGCATTCTGTTTTTAAGGAATAATTTGTTACTTTAGTCAAATGCTCGGCCTCAATGAAAACATCATTAGTATATGAAAAGTAAGAGGGATAATTTGTGCAAAAATGACTATAATAGGAAAAGCATCCTCTTTACTCTCCATTGTATGCTTCATAAAGTTGCATTTTTATTTCTCTAAAAAGAATGTCTGAGTTCAAATAAATTCACAGTGAGAACTGATACCACAGATGTAATCAGTGTGGGCTCTGTACATGTGGAAAGACTTGCGTTTTCCTCTCTGTCCATTGACATTTAAGTGAGTATCTAAATTTCTTTAAACCCCCATTTTTCATCTGTTAAATGGGACTGATAGTATTTATCATTATTGTGAGATAATAATGTAATGAGATAATATATGTAAATTGCTAGCCCAATGGAAATGAGCAAGTGCTCAAGAAATCGTAGCAATCATTGTTACGGTCTTACTGAATTAATTCCAAATAATTACCTTGTTTATAGACACTTTGCAAAGTTCCTTAGCCCTTTGAAATACGTAATTATTTCTTCAGTGTCTCAGGCAACATAAAAATTGATGCTTTCTTTGATGTGTTCAAAAGTAAGAAACAAACAGTGTTTGTTTAAGTGTCCTTCCACCCATCAAATAGGTGAAGACTGGCTTTTAATTCGGAGCACTGACTTCCGATTGTGAAACTTATTTTCCATTGTGATTCTCTCTCTTTGCCTCAGCGGTCAATACCTTTATTCAAAATGAACTACTACTAATTTGACCATTGAAAACAAAATTGGCTTGCCTGTTGCTATTATTTCCTATAAATATCCTTTCTAATGATAGTTCATTATTTAAAGCTCCTGTCATTCTTACCTTGTTTGATCTGGCAACCCAGTAAGTGGATGACTTCACTCAACAAAAGCCATCTTCCATACTGTGGCCAGAATGGACTTTGTAGTTTGCAACTCCGATCGTGAAATTATTCTTACTTAAAATGTTCTTAAAGTTACTTCTAGATAACATGAAGTCAAACTCCTTTATTGCTTCACAAGGCCCTTAATGCCCTAATTCCTTTTAAGCAATAACCTGATATCTCATCCCTCCCCATCCTCTCACTGCTTATGCAAACACATTCAGGTAAACAACCAGTAGCTTCCCTCCTGCCTGCTTTTGCCTGTGCTAGTGCTGGGGACGGTCTCCCTCTTTTTCTTTCTCTCACTTCTTTCATTGGTGAATTCCAAACCATCTTTTAAGACTCATATTATTATTATTATTATCATCATTATTTGAGGTAGAGTCTTGCTCTGTCACTCAGGCTGGAATGCAGTGTGTGATCTCAGCTCACTGCAACGTTCATCTTTTGGATTCAAGCGATTCTTGTGCCTCAGTCTCCTGAGCTGCCAGGATTACAGGCACATGTCACCATGCCCGGCTAAGTGTTTTATTTTTAGTAGAGATGGGGGTTTCACCATGTCGGCCAGGCTGGTCTCGAACACCTGACCTAAAGTGATCTACCTGCCTCAGCCTCCCAGTATGCTGGGATTATAGGTGTGAGCCACTGTACCTGGCCTTAAGACCCCCTTTAAATGTTACACCTCTGTGATCTTTTTCTGGTTTTTGCACCTTCTCGCCAGGCTAAGTTTTTCTTTTCTGCATCCCCATTATATCTTGCATTTATTTTATTTTAGCTCCAGTCTCTGCTTCGTTTATTGAACAAACTTACATGGCCATCATATGTGTCAGAGACTGCTCCAAAAACTTTATGAACATTAAGTCATTTAATCTTTAGGACGCCTTGATGAGCATGGTGAGTGTAGTATTTTTATCCTCATTTTACACAGGAATAAATTTGGCACAGATTAAATAACACAGCCAGTAAGGAAGAGGCAGAGCCTGCATTCCAGTTCAGCAGTGAGTTGTCTGAGCATGAGCTCTCAGCCTCGACATCACGTTCCTAACCACCATGCTAATCATCTCCATGCCAGTGTTGTAAGGACCTTGTCTGCTTCTCATTTTGCTTTGTCTTTCTTGCATCAAGTGCATACTTGACATATCTAGATGTTGGGTAAATATCATTAATTGAATAAATTAGTAAATCATTTCTATTCCTAAGTCATTCCTTTGGCTTTTCATGTTTTCCAGACTGTTGTCTCTTTTGACCATCAGCTCAAAATTCATTTATAGATTGTTGAATATCAGAACAACTCTTCTCAAAATCCCATTCCGCCATAATTTTCTTCCATAATCTCAGAGGCTTTGCCATTAATCTTGAGACATAGAAAGTATAGAAGTTCTCTTATCTTTAGCCTCCATTCTCTGTGGTAGAAATTGGGATGTAGAGTTTGCTGAGCAAACTTCACGTAGGACAGAGGCGGCATGGTGAGGTTTAAGAACATGAGCTTTGCAGGCAGGCTTGGATTCAATAGAGACTTCACCACTAACCATTTGGATGACTATACAGCCCAATTTGTACCACATATAAGGATGCACACACACACACACACACACACACACACACACACAGATATATATATTGGGCTGGGCATGGTGGCTCACATCTGTAATCCCAGCACTTTGGGAGGCTAAGGTGCTTGAGGCCAGGAATTCCAGACCAGCTTGGAAAACATAGTGAAATCTCATCTCTACCAAAAAAAAAAAAAAAAAATTAATTAGTTGGGCATGGTGGTGCATGCCTGTAGTCCCAGCAGCTCAGAGAGCTGAAGGTGAGGATCACTTGAGCTGGGAGTTGGAGTCCATAGTGAGCTATGATCACTGTAGCCTGGAAGACATGGTGAGGTCCTGTTGCAAAAAATAAAATTAAAAAATAAAACAGAAAGTTGGCTATAATTTTAGAGTTATACAAATGTGTTTTAGAGCTCCGACTCTGGCAGGAGCAGAAAGTGGTGGTGCCGATTTGAACATCAAGGCCAGCTGGAGGTGAGTAGTGGCTCAAATAAGTCATAGCATTCTAGGATTTGGCCCTCTACTTTGAAGGCCCAGAAGCTCGCTCTTTAACTTAATTATTCCCAAGAGAATGGCTCAAGCTAAGCAAACTTTATGTAGAACAGAGGTGGCATGATGAAGGTTAAGCACACGGGTTTGCCGTCACTCTTAGATTCTAATACAGCCTTCACCACTAACCATTTGGATGACCTTGGGCACATTCCTTAGCTCTGAATATTAGTTTTCTCTTCAGAAAAACACAGGTAATGTATCTTCCTCACAAAGCTGTTTGCTAGGATTTAATAAAATATTGTGTTTCTACCTTAGTGCTGCCTGGCATATAGTGTATTCTCAAAGGAGAACGGCATATTACAACAAGGAGAATTGTCACATGGACCAATTACTCATGTCAGCATGACCAAGATATGCTACCCTTATAGTCAAGCTCCATGAAAACCTGAATTCTGATCAGTAGCTACTTGAGGAACATCATGGAAACCAGAGCAGGAAGAAGTAATTCAGCCCAGATGAACAGGGGCACCAGGAGGGATTTTGTTATTTGTTCATTCATTCTTAAAAATAAACATTAGTTAGGCAACTACTATGGCCAAACAGTGTGCTAGGTGCTAGAGGTATACGAGTTTTAAAAGGATACAGTCCATGTCCTCAATTTGTTCACAGTTGAATGAGAGATATAGACAAGTGAACAAGAAATTCAATATATAACAACAGTTTTTGACAAATGCTTGGAATAAAATAAATGGGATGCACTGAGGAGAGTAATTGGGTAAAAGTTAGAGTTGTCTCTTAGGGTGCTTTTGCAGAAGCAGATCCTGAGATGAGATTTTGTGTCAATGTGATTTATTAGAAATTGCTCCCAGAAAACTGGTAGGGAAGTAAAAAATAGGTCCAGAAAGGGAAGGAGAATAAATAAGAATGCAATATCAAGCAAACATCTTCAGAGGATAACTGGCTCAATCGCAGGGAGGATGTAAGGGAAATACATTTCGATTGCAGAGCCAAATCCATCATGAAGCCAGGAAGCTGGAGCATTTATACTCCTCATCCATCAGTCATTGGCTAAGGCTGCACTCTGGGGTGAAGGGGGATACAAATCCACAGCCACTTCAAGCTCTCCATGTACAGTCAAGGGCATCCTGGAAGCCTGGAGGTCATCCTCCAACAAAGAGACACAGATGCTGGCAGTTGGGAGTGAATGTTCATGTTCAGGAAGATAAGAGGGCAACCCAAGGTGATATGAACAGAGTACTGAAAGCATCTTCTATGGGGTGCAGAGGGGTGGTATCTGATGAGATGACATCAAAACCAAGACCTGAAAGATGAGCAGCATCTAGTCTTGTGTAGAAAAGGGAAAAAGGTTTTCAAAACTAAAAATAAAAATGAACTGTTTATGGGAAGTCATTGAGATAGGAAAGAGCATGGGTTTAAAATATTGAAAGGATCTATGTGTTGGGAGCATGGTGAGTGAACAGAAGAATGTTATGAGATAAGACTGGGGAAGTATGCAGGGTCCAGAAATTTGTAAGCTATCTAAAGGAGTTTGTATTGATCCTGATTGCAGTGAGTTGCTATGAAGATTTCAAGCATTAGAGTGACATTATCTGATTCAGGTTGTAGGAAAATCACTCTAACCACCATGTGAAGGGTAAATTGGAGCGAGGGGAAAGAAGAGAAGTAGGGCTGTCATTCTCTAGTTTATCTTATAGTCTGGGGAGAAGTGACAGCAGCATTAACTAGGGTGGAGGAATCATGAAGATGGGAAGAAGTTGATGGCACTAGCTTGTATTGTAGAAGTAGAGCCAACAGGACTTGATGGATTAGATGTATGAGGGAGAGAATGAAAGAAGTTGAACATAATATTTGGGTTTCTGGGTATAGTGACTTGGAGGAGGGGTGACCATTTAGTGAGACTGGATGAAATAAAAATTAGTAAGACAAGTCAAATTGGGATAATGCTAAGGTTAATAAATAATCTTCATGCCACCTTTCAACGCTGTGTTGAATCTAGGATTCTTGGTGATGTTCATGACACAAGAGTATAATTGATTCAGTGGAAGGTAATGATTTTAATACAGGGAATTCCCTTTTAATGTTTATTCTAATCTGACTCTTAAACCATAGTAATGAAACCATTCTAACCCTCCGTACAATGTGTAAGCAGCTCTGTAAGACATAATCTTAAAGAAATCTTTTCTCAAAAGTATCCCCCTTTCTCCCAGCAATGAGTCATATTTTAGTTATCTTTTTTACGCAATGATATTTGCTTCCCTATTTAAAGCCAAGCATTGATTTACAGCCAGAGGCCCTTCAGTGTTTCTGTTGAAGTTTTTTTACACAACTATTTTCTATACTGTGTGATTTTATAATCAAGCCTTCTATGGAAATAGAAAGAATAGCCTCTGCAAAAATAAGAGCTGACAATATTAGACACAGTGAACTCCAAAACTGGCTGTTACATTCTAGGATCATCATGGGGGTGAGAAGAGGCTCTGCCAATGAAAATCTGTTGATATAAATGTTTATCTGAAAAGAAGAGCTGACAACTCAGTCAGAAAACATCTTCTTGCCTAAAATGATTCCCTTTTTCAAAGCACTTGGGCCAAGGAGTAGAAGCAGTGTGTATCCTTGGTTGTAGTGACAGCTTGACTGCTTATCTGTTTGACCTTAAGTAAGTCACATCACCATTTGGAATTTCAGTCTTGTCCTCTGTAAATGAAAAGAGTTCGAATTATAGTTGGAATGACAAAAATATTCCATCTCATGGGCCCACTTACATACATCATCAGTGAATGCCTGAAGCACTGTGCTGAGAAGGATTCTGAGACTATCTCTGGATTCAGAATGTACCCTAGGAGATAAGCTCTGTCTACTATGGACATCAGAACTGGTGCATGTCTGTGACTAGTCTTTAAGCCAGGTAATTGAAGGCATTAAAAAACATTCCCACCAGATGTGTTTATGCTCATGTAGCCTAACATTTACACTTGGCCGCTGGAAGAGTCTGAAGTTCATCTCAAGTCCTCCATCCACGTGTTTTCCCTTTCTCGCAAACTACATCATGGGCATGTCATTCAAAAATCCTAAACAACACAAAAATGTTTGCCTTAAATTAACTGTACTATACAATACAGCCATCAACAATACTTATTTTATAAACAGCTCTGTGTAGTCCCCTGAAGAAGGCTTTGCCTCTTCATATTATCCTAAAACTAAAAATATAATTTTTATCTAATAGTTTTAGGATAAAGGCTTTTGCCCATAATGGGTACATTAAAAGCCCAGAATGTTTCAAACAGACCTTCTATGAAAGCACAGTAAGGCATAGCCGCTTAATGCCAGAGACTCTTTCCTAAATAGAAAGACCATAAAGGCTCACCTCGATTGAAGGTAAGGTCAAAACTCTCAGAACTAAATTCCTGACCATGCCACCTTGTTCGTTTAAATTATAGATGATCACCTGAAGCCTGTGTTTTAATGCATCTTCAGCTTCAAATTGGTCACTTATAAAGAGGTCTGAAAAGAAACAGTCACACAGTTCTGTTCCAAACATCCTGTGTGAATGTCTAGACGTTGCACATGCACATAAGCGCGTGCACACACACACACACACACACACACACACACACACACACACACGGTCTTGGGCACTTAGCCAAACGTTCAATCATCAGGATAGCGTTCCCTTTGATAGAAGGAGAAGCAGGAGTTTCTTTTGTTGGAAAGAACCTGCGCAGCTGACCCCCAGGGTGACCGCCAAGACAAGTTGCAAAGAGCTGAGGCTAAAATATGGAAAAACTGAATGCCTTATTTGTTTACATGTCTCTCATCCCACCTGACTGTAAGGCACTTTAGATAAGGCAGTGCTTTTCTTCACTGCTGCATCCATCATGCTCAAAATAGGCCTGCTATGCAATAGATGAAAATGTGTTTTTTTCTGTAATAACAAGAGTTCCAGCATCACAACCAGTAGCCAATGGCAGAAAGGGACAGGAGAAGCTGGTGAAACACTGAAAGATTAGAGGTAGGATTAAATGGAGTAACAACTTGAGATGGCCCACCGCCATAATGAAAGCGCTGGAGCATGTTTGTGACTAGCCTTTAAACCAGGGGATTGAAGGCATACACAAAAAAAGATCTAACCAGATGTATTTATGTCCATGTGACCCAATGGATCATGAGTATAATGAAAATAGACCCACTGTATTTGACCACATGAACGAGGCCAGTCTTCTCATTGCCTGAGTTGTTAACACAGATGATAGGCATTCATGGGTGTAATGCTAATTGTTTTACTGAGGTAGGCATGGGAAAGTGGTTCATACCATAAATTTTGGAGGCTGACAGTCTTGAAGTGGAAAAGTGGTGAATGCCATGGGTTTTGGAGTCTTACAGTCCTGGGTTCAAATCACAGCTTCACTATGAACTATGAGTATGACATGAAAAGTATTTAAACTCTCTGAGCTACAGCTTGACCATCTGTGAAATAAGAACAATAGTAAGTCCCTCCCATCCCGGGTAAATGTTACCATCCACATCCAGCATCCCAGTGGCTGGAACATAGTGAATATTAAAAAAATGTTTGCTATTATTATTATCGACATCATTAATGTTTCAGTATTTTAGCTAGATTTCAACGTCGATTGGATTTTTAAAAAATCTATGTCTAGGGCTTTCTAAGCTAAGTTAATGAGACAGCTTTACGCAAATTTAGGAATGTTTCATTATTATCATGGGTGCAATAGGCTAAAAACATTCCAGTAGGGGTAGGGAAGCGTTTTAAGTTTTAAAATAGAGAAAGACCGATAACATTGTCAAGAATCAGTCTCAGCATCACCAGTTTTTTGCCTTGTTCAAGTAATTCACAACAGAGGTCAGGACGTGGAACACTGACACGATTTCAAATGCACAAGTAATTGACAGGATGAGAAGTGTAGCCACATTAAGAATTAGAGAACACTATATCAATTATTGTCTTAAAGAGATAAACTGATTATTCATAACTTGCAATTATAATCTGCCTCCCCCGTAAAATTCCCATGTTGCCGGATAATATGGATAGAGCTTTGAAGTGGATGTCCAATTAAAGAAAAGGTCGGGGTCAGTGTAGTATTCTGGTTTCCACACGTACATATATGCTAAGGTAAATTTGCACTTTCTTGAATCCTGCAACATCTATTTGAGGAATGATTCACTTAGTCAATAAATATGTATTGAGCACCTACTCTTTACTAGGTAGTATCAGTGTTAAGAGTAAAACTCGAGGTCAATGATTTTCATCCCATATTTATCAGCAAAAATTTTATGTCTCAAATCTAACTAAATTTATATGATCATCAATAAATCACCTAATGGGATTTTGCATACATATATTTGTATATGAAGTGGGGCTAGAATTCCCATCCCTACTGTTTCATAGTGCTCAGAAGCTAAAATTAAGTGACAGATGAGAAAGTGTTTAGAAAAGCTAATTTTTTTAAAAGTTATGCTGTTAACCATAGTTACATAATTTAAAAGAATAGAAAATATTTGATTCTGAGGACAAAGTAAAGCAGCTAAGAAAGTTAAAATGATAAAGAGAGATTTGATGAGAGGCAAGAAAAAAAATCAGAACGGTTTGCTACTTTGCATAACTGCCCCAAATCATGTTCAACTCTTTCTTGTGGCTATATCTGGCAGTGCTTTAGATCAGTAGTTCCTAAACCTTGATGCACATCAGAGTCATGAACAGGTCTGGTTAAATGCAGAATGCTGAACTCATCCCCTGGTGTTTCTTTTCCTTCCTTCCTTCCTTCTTTCCTTCCTTCCTCCCTCCCTCCCTCCCTCCCTCCCTCCCTCCCTTCCTTCCTTCCTTCCTTCCTTCCTTCCTTCCTTCCTTCCTTCCTTCTTTCCTTCCTTCCTCCCTCCCTCCCTCCCTCCCTTCTTTGCTTCCTTCCTTCCTTCCTTCCTCCCTCCCTACCTCCCTCCCTCCCTCCCTCCCTACTTTCTTTCCTTCCTTCCTTCCTTCCTTCCTTCCTTCCTTCCTTCCTTCCTTCCTTCCTTCCTTCCTTCCTTCCTTTCGAGACTGAGTCTTGCTGTGTCACCCAGGCTGGAGTACAATGGCATGATCTCGGCTCACTGCAACCTCCGCCTCCTGGATTCAAGCAATTCTCCTGTCTCAGCCTCCCAAGTAGCTGGGACTACAGTCACACGCCACCATACCCAGCTAATTTTTGTATTTTTAGTAGAGATGGGGTTTCACCATATTGGTGAGGCTGGCCTCAAACTCCTGACCTCAGGTGATCCACTAGCCTCAGCCTCCCAAAGCACTGGGATTACAGGCGTGAGCCACCACGCCAGGCCTAGAGTTTCTGATACAGTTGGTCTGAGGTGGAGCCCAAAACATTGCATCTCTAACAAGCTGCAGGTTATGTTGATATCACTTGTCTGGAGGGCACACTTAAGGAGAGAACCTGCTCTTGCCAAGCTTGCAGAGCAAGTAGGGAAACAAAACATGAATGAATGAAAAAAATATCAGGCCCTGAGCTCCAGACATGTGTATAAAAGTGTCTGCTCTCAAGAGACATCTCAAATCGAACATGCCAAAAGTGGAACTCTTGCTTTCTATTCACGAACTTGTGCCTTTTTTTAGTCTTTCCCATCTCAGTTGATGACACACTCTTAACGCAAGTGCTCAAGCCCCAAATTTAAGAGTTTATCTCAGCATCCACGTGCAAGCTATTCATTCTTTAATTCAACAAATGTTTATTTAGCACCTACTGTGTGTCAGACACTGTTCTAGCCATTGCGGCATAGAAAAATGGCCAAAGAGTGCTCAAAAAATGTAAATTCTGATGTGTAAAATGTAAAACAACAAGTACGTATATAGAGAGACAGTAGATAGCATATTCAGTAACCAAAATTTGAGCATTTCACACCATTTCCATAGCCACCA
This sequence comes from Macaca mulatta, assembly GCF_049350105.2. Taxonomy (NCBI): domain Eukaryota; kingdom Metazoa; phylum Chordata; class Mammalia; order Primates; family Cercopithecidae; genus Macaca; species Macaca mulatta. Next base: position 20,284,456 of record NC_133410.1, on the reverse strand, counting down.
GCCCAATCTCAGCCATCATCTCTTGTCTGAGCTATTTAAGGTGGACATAAGTAGTCTTCCTGTTTCCACTGTTCCCAAAGCACAATCAATTATCCATGCAACGTTCAGAGAATCTTTAAAGCATTTGTTGTATTGCCACATTCTCCTACCTAAAACCTCCCAGTGGCTTTCCTTCGCATTTAAAATTAAATCTAGACTGCTTAATTAGCATGGTATGCAAAACCTCTCCAAATTCTCTTACTTATCTCTCTTTTTTTGAGACAGTCTTACTCTGTCACCCAGGCTGAAGCTCTGTCACCCAGGCTGAAGTGCAATGGCACAATCATAGCTCACCGCAAGCTTAAGCTCCTGGACTCCAGCAATCCTCCCACCTCAGCCTCCCCAGTAGCCGGAACTACAGGTGTGCACCATGCCTGCCTTTTTCTTTTTCTTTCTTTTTTTTTTTTTTTTGAGATGGAGTCTCGCTCTGTCGCCCAGGCTGGAGTGCAGTGGCCAGATCTCAGCTCACTGCAAGCTCCGCCTCCCGGGTTTACGCCATTCTCCTGCCTCAGCCTCCCGAGTAGCTGGGACTACAGGCGCCCGCCACCTCGCCCGGCTAGTTTTTTGTACTTTTTAGTAGAGACGGGGTTTCACCGTGTTAGCCAGGATGGTCTCGATCTCCTGACCTCGTGATCCGCCTGTCTCAGCCTCCCAAAGTGCTGGGATTACGGGCTTGAGCCACCGTGCCCGGCTTCTTTTTTTTTTTTTTTTAAGCAGGGATGGAATCTCATTATGTTGCTCAGGCTGAGCTCAAACTCCTGGGCTCAAGCCATCCTCCCGGAGATGTGGGCCTCCCCAAATGCTGAGATTACAGGCATGAGCCACTTCTCTCTTCACTGTTCAAAAAAACTCCTTTGGCTTCCTTTCTGCCCTTTTGATATGCTAAGTTCATTTAAACGCCAGGGAATTTGTGCCCTCCTCATAGAGCATACTTTCTCAATATCTGATTCTTCTTGTCATCATTTAGGACTTGGACTAACATCATTTCCACATAGAAGTAATTTCTGACCCCATTTCTAGCACATCTCACTGCTACAACTCTGCTTTATTATCTTTTTTTTTTTTTTACCTTGATGGCATTTTCTATTCCCTGATGTTATCTAGCCTGTTATGTGGTTCTTGTCACTAAAATGTAAGCCCCACAAGGGCAGCAATTTATTCAGACTGGTTCACTGTTGTGTCTTCAGTGCTCAGATAACTGTCTGACATATTATAGGCTCTTGATCAAAATTAATTGAATTAATAAATGAATGAATAGAGCATCTGGGTTATTGTCAACATGTTTATTCAAGTCAGTTTACAACTCTTCAACATTGGTGACCGTGTTGATATCATCTTTATACCCCAGTGTTTAACTCAGTACCGTGCATGTGCAACAAATATCTGTTCAATGAACACATACATAAAGTAGGTTTTGCCTGGTTGAGCCTCTGTAACAACATCCTGAATTAGCTTTTTTTTTTTTTTTTTTCTATTTTAGAGGTAAAGATACTAAGGGTCAGAAAAGTTTAAGGGACTTACTGGAGAAGAGACAAATAAAAAGAAAAAGAAAACAAAGACTGATCACCCAGAGGCTGAGGCTGAGGGAGGGGGAGAGTTTAAGGAGATTAAATATCAGATGAAGCAGGTGTTGAGGAGGAACTGAACATTGACAAATGGATTTGGCCTGAAGATGGATTTTTGATAACTTTAAGGAGAGCAGCACTGGGAGGAGAAGGGAGATAAGAAAAAATCTGGTGATGAAAAAATACAAAGGATAGGTATAAGAGAATATTTAAGAAAGCAGAAGCAACACTGCTTTTAAACTTAGATGTTATTACTTGGAAGTGGGGGTAGAATTTAAGCATGTTTAATCAAAGATCAGATTAGACCTCATGGAGAGGGAGAGAGTCAAGGATGGGGGCATGAGCTTGGGAGAATTATTACTTGGAAGTGGTGGTGGAATTTAAACATGTTTAATCAAAGGTCAGATCAGACCTCGTGGAGCGGAAGAGAGTCAAAGATGGGGACATGAGCTTGGAAGGAGGGGTGCTCAGGTAGTGAGAGGGGATGGGGCACAGGCAGGGCCTCATCTCCCTCTAGAGTTGGGCAAAATGGGCAGAGGGAGGTGCAAAGATTATGTGCAACAGCCGTGGTGGGGGTGGAGGAGCTCACTAAAGACTGACTTGATCTCAACAGGTTAAAGTGGGAACAGTCAACTTTACCTGAAGGCAAATAGGCCTGGACATTTCAAGAAAAGATTATTGAAAATAGCGGTTCATTGGTTAATGAGTCTGGGCATGGGTGGCGGTGATTATCTGGTAACTGTGAGTATTACAGGGAAATATTAGAAGATAGCGACAATGGGAGAATGAGAGACCAGGAACTAGTCCTTGGAAGGGATAAGGTGTGAAGGAGTAAAGTGTTTAAAGGTTTTTGAGAAAAACCAAAGTTTGGTTACAGATTTTTCCAGTTTCTAAATATGAAAACTTGGGGGCAACTCATTTCCCTCTTCTCAGCCTTAATTTTCTCTCCTGTAAATGAAGATTGCTGTCATTTATGAAGCTTAAAAGAGATAATGGATACTCAGCATTAAGCAGAAGAGGTAGGTCATGAGTAAAGCTCAAAAAAATGATAAATAGGGAAGAGTAAGGCAAAGTTCAAAGTAGGGCCTTCAAGTTTTAAATTTTAATGCATTTTATTTGTCAATTAAAAATAAATTTAAAATGTAATGTGTAAGAATAACTTGGAGGAATGATTTTAAATGCATAACCCTGCCCTATTACTCCTATGAGATTATGAGTCTGTAGGTCTGCAGTGAAGACTGGGAATATGCATTCGTCACAAGCAAATACTTCAGGTGATGCTCATGTAAGATGCTCAGTACTTCAGGTGATGCTCCCTAAGTCACACTGAGAAGAGCATTGAGAAATGCACTGGTGATTGATGGCGTTGCACAGTACAGGGCCAGCACTGTACAGTTGCAATGGTACTGGTGCAACAACCATGTTTGAAACTCTGGACCACGATTCTCAGCACAGATTGCTTAGTAAACACCTGGAAATCTATATCTGAATGTATGCATATATGCATATATATATATATATATATATATATATATATATACACATACACATTTACAATGTCATGCATCAACCTTTTCAATCTAGTTCCAAAATATTCTTATCATCCCAAAGGGATAATCTATATTCATTAAGCAGTTGTTCTTTGTTTCTCACCTCTCCCTTGTCTCTGGCAACCCCAAATTTGAATTCTGTGTCTACACACTTACCTATTCTGGATATTTCACATAAATGGAATTATACAACCTGTGACCTTTTGTGTCTTTTTTTTCACTTAGTATGATGTTTTTGAAGTTCATCCATGTTGTGGCATATCTGTAGTCCATTTGTTTATGTCTGAATAACATCCCACATATCTAGTTGGTTGATTCATTTATCTGCAAATAGACATTTGGCTGTTTCCATTACTTGGCTATTGTGAGTAGTGTGTGTGTGTGCAGCCGTAGCAGCCACAGAGATTAGGATTTAGCCCCTCGCCAGTGGACTCAGGTGATTTTAATACATAACCAGTATTAAGAATCTATTTTCAAGGTATTGAAGAAAGAGCTGAATGGCTATGTAATTTAAATGCTATTTAGTAGACAAATTTCTTTTCTAGGACTAATGAAACATTCCTCTATGGGGCTTGGTGCACAGGTGGTACTTGATAATGTAGACTAGATAGCAGGAGAAAGAGCTGTAATTTCAGAAGAGGTTGGCGCTAACAAGGAGTTTGAATGGATTAGTTCTGTTCTGTGTCAAATGTGGCCATGACACACGGCATCATAAATAACCTACTGAAATTTATTCTACTTTTCTTTCTCCAGAAGATTACTTTCTAGCAATGCCTAAAGTTAGAAGTAGGGGGTACCACATTTTATACCTGTTGGCTAAATAACACAGCTTGGTGAGCCAAAAATGAGCCTCAGAGACCCCTCACAGTGATCTGAGAAGGAGTATAAGATTTTTCAAGACTGCATATGAATTATGTCCAGGTAAAAAGAAAAGAAATTGCTGTAGAAATTATTTTAACGGTAAAGCACATTCAGTGTCAGACCTACGCATTATCCTATCTATGAAACACTCATTGATGTCACAGAAAGGTATGAGTGTGTCTTTTGATGTGAGGCTTTGTACTTCTGTAAAAACTTACTTCTGAGAAGTTCAAAGTGCTTTCCATGGACTTTCTCAGAATCCCTTTCAACCCCTTTATGGCATAGATGGCAAGTGTTATTCTCCTCTCGTAGAAGATAGGAAAGTGGAAATGCCGAGAGGTTAAGTGTGATGTGCTCAGTGATTATCTTTTAGGATGGGGCCCAAGGTTCTAGGCTTCCAGAGAGTCCTTGGCAATGGTCCCCATTACCTCTCTGCCCTCTCATTACAAGGTTAGCATGTAATAGTTACAACAAAAAAAAAAATTTTGCCAATGGGAAGGATGGATATTTCTAATTTAGTACCATCAACTGCCTGGAATGAGTTTTCTGTCAGGGTCATGATGACATCATTATTCATTGACAGCATGGGGAAATTTTTCACATTCTTTTTTATTATTTTTAGCTGGACATCACACAGGGGTGTTAACATCATCAGCGTTACATCGGGTCTTCATGTGCTGCCCTACTTAGGTGATGGTGTGGAATGGTTCACTTTCTCATCACATTTCATTTTATTTCATTGTCATGATAACGGGTATGTATCATAATACATACCCATTATGATGTAGTCTACTTAAAACATACCTTGAGCAGGTAGTCTACCTAAAACATACCTTGGCCAGGCAAGGGAGGTGGCTCACGCCGGTAATCCCAGTACTTTAGGAGGCCGAGGCGGGTGGATCATGAGGTCAGGAGATAGAGACCATCCTGGCCAACAAGGTGAAACCCTATCTCTACTAAAAATACAAAAATTAGCTGGGTGTGGAGGTGTGCACCTGAAATCCTGGTTACTAGGGAGGCTGAGGCAGGAGAATCACTTGAATCCGGGAGGCAGAGATTGCAGTGAGCCGAGACTGTATCACTGCACTCCAGCCTGGTGACAGAGCGAGACTCAGTCTCCAAAAAAAAACAAATCCTCATTTACGTTATTTAAATGTTACTTAAACATACCTCAGGTAGTTACTTAAAACATACCTCAGTTATGTTTTAAATAGGCTACCTACTCAAGGTTGCTTTAGGATTCAAAACATTTTAAGTTTCAAAAAGTTTTGATATTTAAAGTATTTTGAAACATTTTTAGTATGAAATGAATACTTTTTTTCCCCCTGGGCAAAATTTGTATTAATATTTTTGGTTGATGGAGCAACAGACATTCTAGTGATTAAACCTTGTTCTAGCACCTTAACATGATATGAGGGCCACAGTGTTCTCGGTACTGGCTGAACATCAGGATTGCTGTGTGCATATTTTAATTTGTCTTATCTGTTAAAGTAGAAAAGTAATGCATGCAAATACAAAATGAAAACAATAGTATTTAGCTCACAGAGAAGGAATTAAGATGAAAATAAAGATCTCCTCTCCTGTATAATTTTCCTAAAATTTTCAACCTTACTCTACAATATACCATAATCTAACAATATAGATAGACTTGTTGGATAGCTTTTATTTAATCCATTTCAACTATATAAATCTAACATTGTGTTTCTACTAGTTACATGGCACTCCATTATATGGCTGTATTATAATTCATTTAAACACGTTCCTCACTGGTGGCCATTCAAATTGAGTCTATTTCTTCAATAATTTTAAAAAAGCTGTTATGAACAGTTCTGTATATGTGTACTTTTACATGTCAAGATAAATGACATATTTGTAGATAATTTCTGAGACACAGTGTAGATATATACGTATTTGTATATGTATAAATATATGTGTATAATATATAAACATGAGTATAATATACATTTATATGGCATATATTTAAATATTTTAACATATGTTTGATATATATCGCTATTTTTCTGAGAAGATTTAAAAAGAAAATACAGCCTCTCAAGTGCTTGCTTTAAGTATTTACTGGGTCAGATCTCCTAGGGTAGTTGTTGACAATCCTTTTTTTAGAAAAGCAAACAATTAATTCTAAATCACAGCTTTGTTAAATCCTCCATCCCATAAAATCACCAGCCAATAACATGAAAATCTGTTTTCTGCCTATAATCTAAGTTAAAATATAGTTTCGAAAAGTCATAAAGACCAGATCTGTTTTTATATAACTGTCACTCTTGATACTGTAAAGAAGTCAGTATCATATTTTGTGTCCTGCATCTTCTTCCTGGAAAACCAGAGGAAAATTCAGCCAAATAGTAGGTTTTCACTTCATGAGACAGGGAATTTTTAGTGACTAGCACTTATTTAATGGATTAAGCATCTGCTACAGCAGAATATTCACTGTCATTTGTGAAGATGTAAATTTCAGAACTGTGTACAAATAATTGTGCTACGTAACTGTAAGGAAGAAGTTTCATAATGTTTTAAACTGTCCAAGTCTGAAGAATTTCTGCGTTATTTTTATCATGATTATGAACAATTTTATGCATATATTTTTTTCCTTTTTTTTTTAACAGTCCTAAGATCTCTGTGAGAGTGTAGTTGTCTGGATACTTTTATGTCCACCTGTGGTTTTATAGAGAACTTTTTCCTGGAGAAAAGAAAAAGAAAGAAAGAAAGAAAGAAATGATTTCCCCCTCCCTTTCTGAACAGTTTACCACTCCCTTTACACTTTCAGAAAATGTATTACTTGGATAAGATCTCTTTTCAAAGCCTGAATAGATATCAAGAAATCACCATTCTGAACCCTTTCTTATTAAAAATACACAGAAATAAGCTTTGTCACAAGACATTGCTCTCATTCATCAGGAAGCTTTTATGCTTGGATGGAATAATTAAGCAAATGGCTATGAACTTATTGAATATTTCAAGGGGAAAATTTTTTCATCGATAAATATTGTACAAGCCTTAAAATAATCCAAGTTAATGGCACATATTCATTGCCAAAATATTGTTACCTTTTGGAGCACCATGCTAATTTGAAGAGTGAACAAATTTAAATGAAAATACTGGTGCATATTCCAAATAAACATCTTCAAATAACCTTACCATACTAATATGCCCTGTGCTTTGAAATTCCTCCACTGCTGAGCAGAGAATCAGTAAAGAAAGAGGAGAGGGAAGAAGTGATTATTATGGGTACCTACTCTGTGCTAGACACTCTGTCAGGCACTTGATATACATTATTTCATTTATTCTTTCCACCAAGCTCAAGAAAGTCAACGAAAAAAAGGCTTGACATGGTTATTGCTTGCCAAAATTCATAGAGTTAGCAGGGTATGGGACAAGTATTTGAAACTTAATGTGATTCCAAGGTTAAAAGAAGAGAACCTTAATACATATATACCATCACTTTTACCCTTCCCCAACCCACTGCCATTTCCAACGTCATCACTAATGCACAGGGAGAGAGATTGCTACTTTGAACTTTGATACCTCCCTTTCTAACTATAGGATTTTTTTCCTGTTAGTTTTCTGTTACCCAAACCTGTTTCTGATATGGGTATATGTGTTTATGTGTGCTGGCATGTATGTTTGTACATCTATCTTTATTATAATGGAAGTATACTCAATGTAATAATTGGTCCCCAGAGACTGAAAATATTAGCCTCCTTCTTACTGCTGATTTAGCCTCCTTTACAAGATACCAGGAAATCTAGTCATTTCTACCTTAAACTTTAAAGAAAATATGAATTTTTAGTTTAAACTGAAAAGAAAAAGTTTGTCCACTAGATTCTTCACTGTTTTTTTGTTTTGTTTTGTTTTGTTTTGTTTGAGACGGAGTCTCGCTCTGTCACCCAGGCTGGAGTGCACTGGTGCGACCTCTGCTCACTGCAAGCTCTGCCTCCCGGGTTCACGCCATTCTCCTGCCTCAGCCTCCCGAGTAGCTGGGGGACAGGCGTCCACCACCACGCCCAGCTATTTTTTTTTTTTTTTTTTTTTTGTATTTTTAGTAGAGACGGGGTTTCACCGTGTTAGTCAGGATGGTCTCGATCTCCTGACCTGGTGATCTACCCGTCTCGGCCTCCCAAAGTACTGGGATTACAGGCGTGAGCCACCGCGCCTGGCCCTTCACTGTTTTATAGAGAAAAGTAAATGGTACTTACTAAATTTTTTACTAGTTGACCACTTGGGTTGTCATCATAGGGAGATAAATAGTGAAAGCACTGCCTTTTAAAATGAATGTGTCCAGGTTTCAATCACTCTTAACCATTTAATAGGTGTTTGACTTTGAAAGTTGTTTAACCTCTATGAGTCTCAGTTTCTAGCTGAATCTGAACAATAATAGTACTTAGGAGTAATTTTTGGATAAAGGAGAAAATATATACCAAGCCCTTATACTGCTCTGGTCCCACATTAAATCTGTGAAAATGGTACATGGTAGCAAGAACTGCTGAGCACCCCACTTCTGGAACTGGGCTCTGTTATCACCTATCGTAGGAGTAAATTAATCCCAGTAGGTCAGTCCAATACTCAGATACTGTTATAAAAGGAAAAAGGACATAAGTTCACATCTACCATTACCATGCCATCTGCCTGGCTGAAAAAAATGCAGCGTTTGGAAATTCTCCAGTTATCAAGGCTTTGGGAAGTCTAGTCAGTCAGCGGTGAACAACTGAATATTCAGAGAAACCCAGTTAGCAAGTCCAGGCAAAGTCCCCAAGGGGAAGGTGTGAATTTAAACACAAATAATTTTAAAGATGATCTTTATATATTGTGCTTTTGCTAACTGGGTATACTTCACTTGTTCTAACTCTTCTTCTCTCAGGCCAGCAACCAAGCTAAGAGCTTTAGACCATCTCCTAAAATCTATACTGTTGATGTCTTTGGGAAAAAAAAAAAAATCAAATCTGGTGACACTGAGCTCATGCCCACACAAGGCAAGAGAGGTACACCTGAGTATGGTTGCTCTCATTTTAAATTCAGAAGGCAATCTCTAGTGACGAGAGCCCTCACCACTTATATTATTGCATGGGCACTCATGCTGTGCAGAACACACACACACACACACACATCCACCTGTGGCATATATATATATATAGTGTGTGTGTGTGTATCCACCTGTGGTGTGTGTGTGTATATATGTGTGTGTGTGTGTGTGTGTGTGTGTGTATATATATATATTCCACCTGGTGTGTGTGTGTGTGTGTGTATATATATATTCCACCTGTGGTATATATATGTGTGTGTGTATATATCCACCTGTGGTATATATATATATTTTTTTTTCTTGTAAATGTTCCTGGGACATACCTTCCCTCTCCATGCATATTGGGATTTATTTCTAGGGAACAATACAAGAACTACACACCTCTCTCTCAGCTCATGCAGTTCCCTGGTCTTCCATTGCAACGTTGAAACGCTTTATTGTACCCTCCTATAGAGAAGAGTCCTAATGAACAAGAATTGCATTTCTGGTTCACAAAATCATGGCACCTTGCACAGTACCTAGATTTAAATTGTTAGGCAATGACTGGTATGGAATGGCTAACTGAAGGAATGAGAAATGTACAGTAATTTGAGGTGATTTTGAAATTGGACCTGTCAGCAACTGCGTGACCTATAAACAAGTTTTTCATCTTCACAGTCTTATTTGATATAATGCCAAGGTTGGATTAAGTACTCTACAAAGCCTCTTCCAATTCTTTTATACAATAAAATAACTTCCCTTGTTCATTTCATTCCTATTTTAATCTTAACTTTGCTGATTTGGGTTAAGTTACTAAAGTCTCTATAACCAGGATATTAGTAATATAATCCTTATCTCTTGGGATCCTTGCAAGAGCTAATTAATAAATAATGTAGAGAAACTTAGACAAAAGACAAAAAGAAATGAGAAATTACTTATTATATTTTCATAATTGCATTTTAAATGAGAATAGTTGAGAATCTATGTTTCATTTATGAACAGAATTTTAACTATTAGTGCTTGTAAAAAGAAAAATTAGGTCCAATTTTACATTCTCATTTTCTGAAGAATTAATTTTTCTTTTTTATTATTTTTTCAACTTTTACAATCAAACCCTTTTACTCAGTGGCGGATCTGTTATCTTACATCTGTGGGCCCAGCATCCTTATTTTGTGACAACGGAAGCACTATGTTGAACCCTTCCAATCTCTCAAAGGCTAACATAGTGCCTGGCAAGGAGTAGGTGTATCAAAATTGCCTGCTGCTTGAGGGGGAAAAAAATGCAAAAATAGTATCAATCAAAAACAACTCATAGCAACTGTGTGGCCTAAACCAATAATGGTCCTTCAATGATTTAGGCATCAGGTCTTCAAAGATTTTGTTTTAGCACTCATAAGTATTTTGTATTAATGGTTCAAATGATGAATGCCCTAAAACTAAATTCTAGTTGATAAAATCAGCTTAAGCTTGGAAGTGTTTGAAGGTTGTGTTGGTCTCTTCCCCTCTCGACTGGTGTGATTGCAACAGCTATTGAGACTGCCAGGCAGTCTGTCTTTTGGGACTCAGGAGACAGGGAAGCCAGTTGGTTTTAAAGTAGAGAGCTTCCAGCAACCCAGGGTCACGTAGTTCTGCTACCTGTGTGTAGTGAAAGGGTGTCCTGGGCTGGTGCTCTGTGGGTCTCCACATTTCTGGGTGACAGACTACTCACTCTTGCAAATGTGACTGTGAGCCATCTATAGACTGGAAGAATCAGGTCTCTTCATCTGCCTGATGTGCGGCAGAATTAGCTATGGTGTTCCACAGAGGTACAGCTCTGTAAGTTAAAAAAAAAAAAAACAACAAAAAAAACACACCTGCTCTTTTTATAGGATGCTTATACCTGGTTATGAGATTTCTGTCATATATCGGAATATTTCCTCTTCATTAAGCAAACTCCTTGTGGTATTTGCAAAATCTCTAAAGACTATCCTTGTCTTCCTTTGCTGGTTTTTATGTAATAATTTATAGTATCAGCAGAGAAATGTTGCTACTTGCAGATGACACCCTAGCTACATGTTGTCTTTGAATTTCAAGGGAATGCTGTGGATACATTCACTAAAGCTTCTGTTGTTAGTGATAGAGGATTTGCACAGCCACCTGGGTCTGTCTGCCACATGCTTCCCCCAGATACTCTCATTCTTGGTGTTGCCCCAGACACTTCTCCTGAATTTCTAGTTCCTGGTCTGATATATTCCACTTCTTCTCATTGGACCTTCATTGTTAGTTTTGAATATTATTCCCCTCTTAAAAATGTATCACCCATGACCTACAGGGATTTTGCCTGTTTGTTTATTCAACAAGTGTTTATTATGCACCTTACACACCTATTATAAGACAGTCACAGCAGAAGCACAAAATACACAAGTCTGAGTAAAAATGAAAAACAAAGCAAAAGCAAACGAAACACAGAATCATTGCGTTCATGGAGCTTATATTTAAATTTGCAATATGCATCTTCTTACCCAAAAATCAGAACAAATGAGCAAGTATAATTCTTCTAAGTGTGAAAAAGTGTTTAGAATGGAGGAATGTGATGTGGTCAAGGCAGGAAGTGAAGGCCTAGGATAAGAGTAACCCTACAGAGAAACAGTTTATGTCTCACTCTCTGGTGAAAGACAAGACAATGACATGTGTTTTCCCATTTTAACCTCACAGCAACTTAGCGTGGTAGGCATTAGTGGCCACATTTAATAAAAGGTAAAACAAAGCTAAAGAATGCAGCCCTAGGTCAAATAGCTGGTAAGTCATGAAGCTGAGATAGGAGACTATATCTTCATCACACTAATACCCATGACCTGGGTTGTTACTCATACAGGATAGAAAGGCATGTCTTTCTCTATTTTTATGCCTAATTTGGCCATAACTTTCATGTAACAGATGCAGACAAATTATCAATCAATGTTGACTTTTGATTCAATAGCATTTAATACTTTTTCTAAAATAAAATTGAATTTTAATAGTGCATAAGCAATACTCAATTTTTCACTTTGTTAGTAATGAGATGTAAGCTTTAATTATTGTTATCGAGGACTTAGCATCTTAAAGTATCAGGTCTTAGAGACGTGTCTCATTTAAATGTGCATTTTAATAAAGCATTTCTTCTAAAATTTGAAACATATTCTGATTGTTTCAACGAACCTGAAACTGAAGAATTTCATGATGCACTAAAGAAATATTTTTAGAATCAGAATTCATCAACATTGATGCAGAATTAATATTCTATGTCTCAGCTTGATAGGGAATTCAACTGGAAAGACATTTTCCTCTCTGTGGGATTAGCATGTTTATATTCAATATTATAAATAGAATGGATCCACAGTCAATTGCAAACAGCTTTTTCCAAAATTATGTCTTCCTACTGTTGTAAATGTAGACTATCTGTGATTGTAATATCACATCATGGCTAGTAAACATTTGTCTATCTGAAATGCAACTATAAAGTATTCAGATCGCTGAGTGACTCACAAAGGAACTGTTTTAGGAGCAACGTTGGCCTTTAGCCATCCATAGCCTGATTTTCATGGAAAAGTGGCAGGAAAGGAAACCATTTCTTTGCCAGCATTTGTTAATCTTCCATGAGCAAGAAAAATGAAATGTTTGAGGTGATGGCTATCCCAATTATACTGATTTGATCATTACACATTTTATACAGGTATCAAAATTTCACATGTACCCTCAATCTATTACAACTGTTATATATCAATACAAGTAAAGATGAATTTAAAAATGAATGAGAGTAAAAATGAACATTTTGTTAAAATATTGGGTTAACCAAATGCGCCAGTGCTAAGTTTCTTACTCCTCTATGGAAAGCCTTTTCAGCAAGTGCTTGACTCACTAGCAATTTATCCATGTTTACTACAACTTGCTGAGCTCTCCTTACCTTGAGACATTCAATGATCTTGCTGTGAGGTCTATACTCCTCACCTGTGGGACTTGGCACATGTGATTTTTTTCTCCAAGAAACTGACCATTAATTTTCTCCAAACAACGAGGCCTCTAGCATGCAATACGCTCTCAAGAAACATAGTTTTTGTTGATTTTTGGTTTTGTAATTATCAATAATATTACACTCAGACAATCAAGAGATATGAACAGCTTCATATAACTAGCTAGTGGAGAATCAGAGTACATGGGAAACTTGTGTTTGGTTGTGTGTGGTTTGCTGCACTGTGGAAAGTATTTAATGCAACTGATAATTACAGTTGAGAGTTTCTAGTTCTGGAGTTACTCCATATAAGGCTCTAATAAATGGGTTTATACAGTTGATTAAAGTGGACTAGGCAATTTTTATGCCTCATTCTAACCCTGACATGCCCAGGTTCTAAACCATTCTGTGATCCATTGGGGATAAGCCCAGTTATAAGGAAGCCAATCCGTATGTTAGTAGTCTTCTTTGCAAACTTTATGTACAATGCCATCTGCTTAATAATTATTAAAAAGATATTTCCACCAAAATGTAAATTTGTTTCATCACTTCTATCTTTAAACAGTAAAAATAACTCAATCTACCTGTGAAACTATTCTATACAGGGATCTGTACCAACTGAAGCAGCTTCTACTTTGAAGTCATTATTGTACCTTTGATGATCACAATAAATTAATGAAAATTTCTTATATGTATCATAAAGAGAGGCCTCAATTGTAGAAAAGTTATTACTGTTCATAGAGTAAATACACCTGAGAGAAATATCAGCTACTGGTTTGAATCACCTTGAGGGAACTTATAACTTTATTAAGAGTAATATCTATAATTCTGATATTAATAAAGATAATAACAGTGATAACAAATATTGATTGCTAATATGTGTTAGATATTCTGCTTGGTATTTTACATAAATTGATATATTCAATCATCGTAACGACTTGTTGACTGGTTACTGTTGTACTAGTCAGGGTTCTCCAGAGAAACAAAGCAACAGAATACACATACATACACACACACACACACACACACACACGCGCGTGCACGTGAGAAAGATATTTATTTATTTTGAGGAATTGCCTCATGTAATTATAGAGGCTGAGAAGTTTCATGATTTGCAGTCTGCAAGCTGGAGTCCTAGGAAATCCCTTGATTTCATTCCATTTCAAGTCCAAAGGTCTGAGAACCAGAGGAGCCAATGGTATAAATCTTAGTCCATTGTCAGGGAAAGAACAATTTCCCAGCTAGGAAAGGCAGACAAGAGAAAAAAAAGGGGGGGTAAGTTTCCCCTTTCTCTACCTTTTTGTTCTATTGAGACTCTCAATAGATTTGTTGATCCCCAAACACGTTGGAGGCGGCAACCTACTTAACTGAGTCTACTGATCCAATGCAAATCTCCCATAGAGACACCTTCACAGACACACCCAGAAATGACATTTAATGTAGATATTTCTTGGTGCAGTCAGGTTGACACAGAAAACTAACCACCATGACTAGTATTATCTCTATCTTACCGCTGATAAGGCAGTCTCAAAAAATGCATAGTATTTGCTCAAGGTCTTAACCAAGTGCAGCGTTTACAGATTGCAAAGATTTCTTTTTTTACTGTAGGCTTGTTTGGAGAGTTGTTTTGGGTTATCGGTGTATAATATATGCTCAGAGAAATGCTTCACATTTCTTTGGCCCTCCCAACAACCCCAAGAATTAAGGAACATAAGAAGACATTCTTTTTTATTCTTTTTTTTTTTTTTTTGAGACGGAGTCTCGCTCTGTCGCCCAGGCTGGAATGCAGTGGTGCGATCTTGGTTCACTGCGAGCTCTGCCTCCCGGGTTCATGCCATTCTCCTGCCTCATCCTCCCGAGTAGCTGGGGCTACAGGCGCCTGCCACCACGCCCGGCTAAATTTTTTGTATTTTTGGGAGAGACGGGGTTTCACCGTGTTAGCCAGGATGGTCGATCTCCTGACCTCGTGATCCGCCCACTTTGGCCTCCCAAAGTGCTGCGACTACAGGCGTGAGCCACCACGCCTGGCCAACATAAGAAGACATTCCTAATCCCACAATATTGATGAGCATACTGCAGTGTTTGCGGATAGATGTTCCACACCATGTTTGATAGCAAATCCAAGATGAGAGGCCTAGGACTCATGCCCTGGAACTTCTAGCTGGTACCTCAAGGCCCCACTCAGAGCTTTAAACAGAAGAAAACTATAAAAATAATGCCCATTTCATCTTAGAGAATGACAAATTCTGCACGCTAAATTTCTTCACAATATGAATTAACCCCTCCCCCCAACTAATTCCCAATGCCTCTATGATTCATTAGTGTCATCTGTCAGCAGGTTCTCACATCATCTGGCTTATTCCTCTGAAAAGACTGGAGTTTGTGATGAGCCCCTTTCTGTATTTCCACCTCTTGCCTACACCTTCCTTACCTGGTGACTCAGCCATTAGCCTCTGACTTGATTCTAACCCCTCAGTGAAGTGTCAAAGGATGTACCCATTTCCTCTTCAAGAAGTGTTCGCCACTCAAAAGAAGAAGGGTTTCAGAATCACATCTTTTACTGATTGCAAAGAAAACCCATATCAACTTTAGAAATAAATTCTTACGTCTTGAGAAATGCCTCAAAAAGTTGTTATTGTTGCTTTGTAAGTTACCCAATTGACCAGTATTAATTTTTGATTGTATATCTGCTCACTAATTTTTCTGTGAACATACATACAATTTGAATTATACTGTACATACTATATAGAAAATTCTTTTTTTCCTTCTTTTTGTCTTTTTACCAAACTCTACCGTCAACACAATTCTATGTCATTAAATATTCTTTAACAACATAACTGGTAGTGACTCTGTAGTATTCCAATATCTAAGCACTCAAAATAAGGATATATATATTAATTTATCTAACCAGTTCCTTATTTTGGCCTAATTTGGTTCTTATTTTGCACTTTTTTATGTTATAAATGACAATGAAATGAACATTTTTATGGATAACCATCTGATTGCATCTCATTAATTTCTTCCAGTAGACTTTGAGAAGAAAAGCTTCTACATTAAAGCAAATGTAAATTTAAAAAAAAACAAGTGTTTCAATAATGTTCTGAGGCATGGCCCCCTATAAGGCATCATTTTTTTGCATTGTGTTCAGAAATGCTGGGGAAGGTACCTTTGAGGTGGCTGCACTATTAGGAGGTAATTTTTCCGTCCCTATTCTCCAGTTCAATCTGCCATCACCTTCCACACTGTTACATGGAAGCCAGGAAGCCTTCCCTAATAAATTGTACCCCACCTGGGCTTTCTTAAGAAAACTCAACAGGACTCAAAGCTTGGGACAAGAAAGCAGTGCCAACAGACTAAAGGGGATGTGAAAATTGCTGGTGAAAAAATCATTTGGCTGAGTAACTTACTGATGAGACTGGATTTCAAAAAGGAATTTTTGCTACATGGGGTCTGTTGTCTGCTGCAGACGGCTAGCATGTGAAAAAGAATGCAGGAATTCTCCTATCTTCTACAGGCAGCTACTTTTAAAGTGTGAGGGCTTGATAGGACCAATAATTAAATTAGGTTGTCTTTACGCTAAGAGACTGGAGATCTATGTGGACCAAAATTATATTATTATGTTATTACCTATTTGATTGTATTCATAGCATTGGTTAAGTGCCTGAACTCATTTATATGTGTGTTTGTTCATTATTCTTCTCCCTTGTTATAAAATAAGCTCCATGAGACAAGCACCTTGTCTAACTTGTTCCCTTTATATCTTCAGCACCTTAGCACAACACCCAGCATTGTTCTGGCATCAAGTAATTTTTGTAGGATAAAAGAATGAAAGGATTGTTATCTTTATCTAACCCTTTGAATGTCTACATTTTTAGTATGTAATTAATTATTTACTGATTAATCTTTTGTTATATATCTTCAGGTATTTTCTCTGTATATGTTCATCTCTGTGGTTTTTATAATATGCTCTTGAAGGACAAAGGGCTATAATTTAGAGAATAATTTGTAC
Source organism: Macaca mulatta (assembly GCF_049350105.2). NCBI lineage: Eukaryota > Metazoa > Chordata > Mammalia > Primates > Cercopithecidae > Macaca > Macaca mulatta. The sequence goes on along the minus strand of NC_133410.1, from coordinate 20,267,448 downwards.
CCATTGAATATATATCTTAAATGGTAAGCTGAAGTGACCATTTATTAAATATGTGTTCACTAACTGGAGGCTAATTACAATTGTGTCAATTTCTGATTTTTAGTACCAGATATAGCTTATTGGATCTGGTGTTTGCAGATAAGGTTTGCTGACATTTCATTTTGAAACACTCTCTAAATCAGCATAAAATGAAGCTTATCTCAAGATTGGTTAATATAAGAATCCAAAAACCATTTGAATGGGGGAAAAGTCAGTGGAGTCACTCAAATGTTACATTTCCATTCATTCATTTGAATGGTTATAATACGTTTTAGTGGAAAAAATAAATGAAATTTACATTATGAAAATTAAAGTGGTTGTATCAATACAATGTTATGTAAATCTCACCAGTCCAGCTCTTTGTTAATGGAACTCATCTTCCTAAATGCTTATGTGAAATTCACATTGCCATCTATGTTATTTATATATGCCTAGTTTTGGTTGCTTCTTATAAGATCTTTAAAGAAAAGTTTAGGGAATAGGGATAAAATGTAAAATTAAGACCATTGAAGTATGACTGGTAAAGCCATTTTTTATGATTTCTATTTTTATTTTTGTATCTTCTTGTAGAGGTGGGGTTTTACCATGTTGCCCAAGCTGGTCTCCAACTCCTGAACTCAAGCCATCTGTCTGCCTCAGCCTCCCAAACTGATGCGATTACAAGCATGAGCCACCGTGCCCAGCAAGGCCATTTATTTTTATTAAGCATGACTTTAGACCTTATCTAGGTCAGAACCTAAACATATTTCCAACTGATATGTTCAATTTTCTCCTTTCCTTGAGTCTCTAATGATCTCAAGACCATACCCAGGCAATGTCTTCTCCTAGGAGCAGTCCTTCCTCCTCTCTGAGGCCCCAGGATAATGGATATGCCTCACGTGTAAGCACTTTCCATAGCTAGTTGAAATGATCAATTTCAACAAGTAATAACTGAGTACTTGCTATGTGACAGTCACTGTGATGTTGTTAAGCCAAAGAAATCCTTGCCTCATAGAAGTTACATCCTAGTAAAGGAGTCACTAACCAAATAAGCTGACAGTTTCTGATATGCTGTTAGGTAAATGCATATTGTCGAGAGAAATACAGCATGGTAAATGAATGGAGAAGGATGGAGTGGGTCATACTGTAAGCCAGCCAAGTTGGCATCTCTGAGGAGGGACATTTCGTGAGGACTTGAACACCATGAAGAAGCAAGTCATGGATATCTGGGGAGAACATTGTAGATACAGGAAAGCCTAGTAAATGCAAAATCCCGGAAGCAGAAGCACTTGCCAAATGTTTGACAAAAGGGAAGAAGGCTGAGGTAACTAGAATGAGGTGTGTGAGCATGAGAGTGGAGGAACTGAGGGAGAGAGAGAGAGAGAAAGAGAGAGAAAGAGAGAGAGAGAGAGCCAGGAGCCAGTTCTCAAGCTCTCATTAGCACAGGAGCCTTATCCTGGGTAGGTGGATCAGAGCAGTCGGGGGTCTATAAACCTAAGTGCAAAGAACATGCCGTCTTTGTTTTCATTAACCTCAACAGAACTTTAGCATATCATTTAATTGTGAATGTAGAGAACAAACCACAGTATTATTAGTAGCACCTGTGACTTCATAGCCAATAGACACTGAAATATTTTTAGTTATGGATATCTCAAAATAGTCATTATATTGACTACTTTGATGTTAGAGTAGTTATAAGACCTTATCTACATGTGTCTTTTTAATATTTTGATAACTGCTTTGCAGTATCATTGGTTTTCTTTGTAACCTTACATGTTTTATTTTATACATCAAAAAAATATGGCCGGGAGTAGTGGCTCACACCTGTAATCCCAACACTTTGGGAGGCCGAGATGGGTGGATCACTTGAGGTCTGGAGTTTGAATCCAGCCTGGACAACATGGTAAAACCCTGTCTCTACTAAAAATACAAAAATTAACCGGGCATGGTAGAGGGCACCTATAATCCCAGCTACTCGAGAGGCTGAGGCAGGAGAATCTCTTGAACCCGGGAGTTGGAGGTTGAAGTGAGCCGAGATTGCACCACTGTACTCTAGCCTGGGTGACATAGTGAGACGCTGCCTAAAATATATATGCATATTTATATATAATATAAATTAAAAATATATAAAATGTATAGTAATATAAATAAAATATATATGATATATATGCTATAATTATATATAAAAATATATTATATATAATATACATATAATGTTTTATATATTATATATATGTATATATTATATATAATTATATATAAATATATAATATTTATATATAATAATAATATTTTATATATTTATATATAAATATTATATTTATATATAATATTATATATATATTATATATATAATTTTATTCATCTGATAAGGTGTCCATAGGCTTCACCAGAATACTCAAGGTGTATATGGTTAAAAAAAATTTAAACAGTACTAGAGAAATAAATGTTGTAGATATAAACCATTATTTTAAATAAAATTGAGTAACAGAAGTTATCACAGTGCAGGACACATAGTAAATGCAGTATATACTATGCATAAGTTTCGTGAAACTTTGTGTGTGTATGTGTGAGTGACTTTTGGGTTATGACATAAGATATCTTTCTCACTGTGGATTGTAATAAAAATGTTTTGAAAGTCAATGGATTAAGGTAGAAGCATGTTGACAAGAGGTAGGATTTATGAATGTGTCTACGAAATCTTACAGTCCCCAGATCACAGAAAATGTCCTATAAATGTTTCTTGATGAACGGACTGAAAAAGAAATGTATTCTTTCTGCTTCATGCCTTATCCTTCTACTAGCATTTTTGATATCTTTGTTCTTTGTTGTTTTAACCACCTCTCCTGGGCTCTGGTCCTTGAGCCTCAGCCTCTCTCTCTTCTGAATCCTCACCCTCTACCTTTTTGCTGGCAACGATTCTATAAATATACCCAGAAATCTCCCCCAAACCATGACCCTTGCTTCTTAAGGCCTCATATTATCTTCTTTCTTGTATTTACATTAAAATACTATGGATGTATCTGTTAAACCGTCAGGAAATATTTAGTAGACACCGTTTGTATTCAGGTGATGTGGGCTGGGCTTTCCCCTCCTGGGACATGCAATCTCACCACCCACTACCTTCTGGCTTCAGTTCCCTCCACCCCACCGAAAGAGGTCTTCACATGTCACCAGTGACAACCTAAACTCAATGAACACTTCCCAACCTTCATCTTACTTGATCTTTGCTTATTTCTCTATTCTTTGCATTCCACGCCAGTTTGGCTAACACCTTACTATCAGTAATATCAAGCTAGTAAGTTATCCATTTTCCTGCTTCCTGTTTATCTTTTATTGCACATATTGTCCCCCTCTCACTGGAATGCTTCTTGTCTCTGATGTTCTTTTAGTAAAGTTTTCATCATCCTTCAAATTCCAGATTAAGTGTTGCCTACTCAGTGAACCTCTCCACCTCCCTTGGTCCTTTCACTCAGCCCTACATTCCTCCAGAGCTAATCCCCTCATTTTCTGTGCTCCCCCTGTGCTGTTATCACCAAACCTCATGTACTATACCTCTGTACACAGATATCATATTGTACCTCATGTACACATACATCATACTGCATTTTAGCTAATTACTTTCTTATCCATCTTCTGTACTAGACTGGGAAGTTTCTTCAAAGACAAGAATAACTCTTAACACAATGCTTTGCACAGGGTCTGTGCTCTAAAAATGCTTCTAAGTGAACATATGAATAAATGAATAAAAGACATTCTTCCATAATTTCATCAGCAATGAATTAAATCCCAGATCTAGGGAAGTGTTCTAATACATAGTAAATTCTCAATAATAATTTGTTGAAAAAGTTATATTTTGTTCATAATTGATATACATTAAAATTATTGAATTATATGTAAAAAATCATTCTTAAATTTGGACATACTTTGCCTATGTTAGACATAGTCCCAGTAGGCAATCATTTTAACAATTGTTGACCAATTTCTTTTATTAAATTCCTTCCTTTTTATCTATATAGTCAATGATAAAGTCAATGGCAATATAGTCATTGATAAAGAACCATTTTATAGGTAGATTAAAATGTTTTGTCTTAAAGCATGATATATATCTATTTTTTAAATTCAACAAATTGATTACATTTCCCTTCTGCATGCACAGCACCTTTTTCAGAGTGACACAGATACTTTACACCATCAAAGTTAAAGCCTTTGTTAAGGAATTTGTACCTGTGCTTACCAGGGAAAAGAACGAAAACATTTGTCTCCAACAGATGACAGGGCCTGAGCACAGAGGCATTCATTCTACCCAGCAATTTATCGGCAATGGTGAATCAAGGCCCCCTGTCAAATACAAGCACTGGGGTAAAGAATAGTTAATTCCATCTGATTGAAGAAAGCATTATTAACCTGCTCATATACTTTATGTGTGCCCTTGTCTATCAGCCAGCTTCCTTTCTTCCTCTGATTGAGTGCTTGCACTTATCTATGTCTTGACATTGACCATGGATTGGGAAAGTCAGGCATCTGTGGCACAAGGTTTGAACATTAACAATAAATAGACCCAAGCTTCCACGAATTATTAATGATATTGCAATTTCAAGTTCCTTGCCGCCCTCTCCCTTGCCTCCTGACAAATGGCTTCACGTCTTTGTCAAATGAAATGAATGGTACAGTGATGTTTTCGAGAATAGGCGAAATTTCTAAACAGAATTGTTATCATTTCAAATATTCCTGTAAATGTATATGATAAGCCTACTGAGAAGAACCCAACGGTCTCCTATTACTACCAGAAAAGGAGTAATTTCCATTTCTTTTTTACCAAAGAGTCAACCCAATATCAAGGCAGAGTTCTAAGAAATATTAGAACTTTCATCTTTACAATGTACTTTAATAAAAATGTTTACTGTATATATTCCCAAACTTGGATATTTTCCCCAAAAAAGGAACATTTCTCATTCAATTAAGCAATATAATTTGGGAAATGGCACCTTGGGTACAATTTGACAAAATGTGTACTGAACCTGGAACAACTTTGTGCTAGGAACATACATAGATACAAAGAATGTAAAAGTTTAATAGTTGGAAAATGTGATAAAACAATATTTTTAAACTTAAATGATATTCATTTACTTAATTTTATTGCATTAAGAAAATAAGAATAAATTCATAGCCCTTTAAGAGAATTTTGTCATGCCTCCTATTTGTGCAAAATCAGCGGAGCGCTCTGTAGAAATTAAGCCATCTAGGACAATAAAGGAGAAGACATTTCTGTGGTGATCAGGCCAAATTAAGAATGAGAATGTACATGCATTATCTCTTGAGGCTGCTATATTAGTTTCCTAGGACTGCTGTAACAAATTCCCAGAAACTGGGTGGCCTAAGACCATATAAATGTATTCTCCCAATAGTAACACTTTTACATTGTTGGTGGGAATGTAAATTAGTTCAACCATTGTTGAAGACAATGAGTGATTCCTCAAAGACCTATAACCAGAAATACCATTTGATCCAGAAATCCCATTACTGAGTATATACCCAAAAGAATATAAATCATTCTATTATAAAGATATATTCACGTGTATGTTCATTGCAGCACTATTCACAATAGCAAAGACATGGAATCAACCCAAATGCCTATCAATGATAGACAGGATAAAGAAAATGTGGTACATATACAGCATGGAATATTATGCAGCCATAAAAAGGAATGAGATATCCTTTGTAGGAACACGGGTGGAGCTGGAGGCCGTTATCCTCAGCAAAGTAATGCAGGAACTCCTGACGGGAGTAGTGGGAGGGAGAGCATTAGGATAAATAGCTAATGCATGTGGGGCTTAACTCCTAGTCCTAGGTGATGGGTTGGTAGGTTCAGCAAACCACTCTTGCATATGTTTACCTATGTAACAAACCTGCACATCCTGCACATGTATCCTGGAACTTAAATTAAATTTAAAAATAATAATTATCCTCCCACAGTTCAGGAGGTTGCAAGTCTGAGAACAAACCTGGAAAGCACAAGCAGGGGAATGAACTCTACAAAGGCTCCAGGAGAGAATTCTTCCTTGGATTCTCAGCTTCTGGGGATTGTTGGCAGTCCTTGGTATTTCTTAGCTGATAGCAGCATCCCTCCAGTTTCCGCCTCTGTCTTCCACAGGCTGTATTCCCATTGTGTGTGTGTCTCTCTATCCTCAAATCTCCCTTCCCTTATAAGGACACCAGTCATTGGATTTGACCACCTTCATCTAGGATGAGGTCATCTGCAAAGACCCTATTTCCAAATAAGGTCACATTCTGACTTCCAGGTAGACATGAATTTTGGGGAGACACTATTTAACCCAATACAATTGCTTATACTCCTTTATTTGAAATTGTGGTTGGTTAAATGGACTCTAAACCATAAACAACGAGTAGATTACAGCTGCCTATAAGTATGCGAAGAAGACTCAGAGAGGAAACCTGAGTGAGACTCTCAGAACTGTGCAAAGGAATCGAATCAAGTAGAAAGCAATCAGATAGCTATGAGGTGCCAATCTTGGACTTGCTCATCTTTTTACTCTCACCTCCACTGGTGCCTTCTAAAGAAACACTCCCTGAACACGTGGCTCATCTGTGTTGTGGGCTGTGCATCTTCTCTCCATCTCCTGTGTTATGCAGTGCAAAACACTCTTTGCATTTGCCAGATAGCTTGATAACTATCTGTTTGTTATCTGATTTCTCCCAATAGATGGTAAGTTCTTATGAAGTTGGTAAGATGTGAACAGCACATTGTGGGTTCAAAAATGTCTGTGTTTGCAAATGAATAATCAATTAAAGTGTGAGGCACTTACAGAGAGTAAGTAATGCATGAATTCTGACCTCAGAGAGCCTGCATGGATGCTAAGTGATGTGCCTACAAATCATCATAGTTGAAGACAGACAATCCCTACCTAGTGCCAGAAAAGAAGCAAAATGAAATACCTTGGGAAGTAGCAGATTGAGCTATTATTACAACCGTGGTATGATCTCTAGAGAAGATTTCCTGATGGATGTGATATTGAAGCTAGATATTAAGGAATAGGCATTATTTGTGAAGATGGATGAGTGGGATAAGTCAGGGCACTGGAAAATGATGATGATGTGGGGTAACTTTTAAGGCAGAAGGGGGAAAAAGCATGATTATAGGCATGAAGGTATGTAGGTCCAGGATCCATGTGGAAAACAGCAAATAATGCAGCTTCAATGCAGCGTTGCAAACGGATTCAATCATTGTGGTGAAGAACAACTGAAAAGTTAGGTGGCAATTAGATCAAAGAGATCTTGAGTGACAGTGCAAACAGACATTCCAAGAGTGTTACAGAGTAATGTGATATGATCTCTTTGTGTGAAGAGCTTCACCTGATCACAAGGGGCTCTGAAGAAGTCTGAAGGAGTCAGTGTAGAGTGTAAGGACAGCACCAGGCTGAGGAACCAGCATGACTGGATAAGCGGCAGGAGGAGAAAATGCTATTAACAAAAGAACAGAAGTGTGATATGGAAGGGAGGAGATCACCAGGTTGAGTGCAATCTGATTGAAGCAAAGTAAAACTGGACTGGAAGATGGAGGTAGTTGTTGGCCTTGAATGAAGCAAAGATGAAGGAAGAAGGGAACTAAAAGATATTCCCTGGTGTTTCTCGTACCCCAGACAGGATGCACTGTGTACTCATGTGTTTCAATAGCATTTTATTTAAGCTGTTTCATTCAAGTGCTACTTGAGTGGTTGACTGCAGGAAGGGCTCCGTATTAGTCTATTCTCACACTGCTATAAAGAACTACCTGAGACTGGGTAATTTACGAAGAAGAGAGGTTTCATTGAACTCACAGTTCTGCAGGTTTAACAGGAAGCATGACTGGAGGCCTCAGGAAACTTACAATCAGGGCAGAAGGTGAAGGGGAAGTAGGCATGTTTTACCACGGCGGAGCAGGAGAGAGAGAGAGAAACAGGGGAAGTGCCACACATTTTTAAACCATCAGATCTTGTGAGAACTCACTCACTATCATGAGAACAGTAAGGGGGAAGTTCACCCCCATGATTCAGTGACCTTCCACTAGGCCCCTCCTCCAACACTGGGGGTTAAAATTCAAGATGAGATTTGGGTGGTGACGCAGAGCCAAACCATATCAAGCTATTTTGCAAATTCTTGCCTACCCATTCACAACAAAATGCAGAAATTGAATGTAAGCCTTTAGAAGCAATCGCAACAGTGTGATATTGTCACAGTACACATAAGTGTTATTTTGTATTTTACAAAAGTATCAGTGTACAATGAACTGGACAGAAAAAAATAAGGATCAAAATTGATCCTTCACCATATATAGTTTGAGAAGCTCTGTTCTATAAAACTAGTACATCTCCTGAAATAAAGGATAGTTGATCTGTCTACTCCTCCACGAGTTTGTCAGCTCTACGTGGAACAGGGAGGGATATATCTGATTCCTTTCTGAACCCCCAGCTTCAAGCATAGGGTAGACTATACTACATGCAATCAATAAATAACTAAAATGGAATTGATTTTGTAACTAGCTGGTTTTTTTTGTTGTTGTTTTATTTTGTTTTTTAACTGCTGAGAGAGCAGTTTTAGGCTGACCACTTGGGCAGAAGTCACAGTCCTGGAACTTAAGATAAATGAACAGACACAAGCAGACAAAAGCAGCAAGAGGTAATCCTAATTAGATGCCACAAGAGAGAGAAGAGCCATGAAGTGGAGCTGGAGCAGGCAGACCATTTGCATGCTTCAAAAAACTCTTGGAGTGCAGGTGCTCAGGATACAGACAGGAGGAAGTTAAAACTGAAAGTCTTCAAAGTCTCAGGCCACAGTCCAGTCTTGTTGGTGGGCATGCTTCCCCTTTGGCACTGTTGCTCCTGCTCTGGGCCAAGTTAAACATCTATTAATGCGGAATTGGAAAAGCGTTTTTTGGTTTGCAAGATCCTGAGCGTGATTCCTCTCAAAATAAGCAACCTGGCGTCCTTGACCCAACAAAACTCTGCTCTCAGCAATGACTTTCTGTAAGAAAGGCAGATGATTACCGACTTCACTGCAACATGCTCAGTGCTGCTGACAGACTGAAGCAGTTCTGGGCTAAAGGTCTGCTACATGCCGGTGCAAGCATTTGTTGTTACACTTGATCTACCTACATAATTTCAATTAGTTTCCATCTGTGACATATAAAATTGAATTCTACTGAATGCCCTGAGCTTTTTCTAAGCACCAAGCTTTGTTGCCAAACTGACACTTTGCAAGGAATCTAGGCCATACTTGAGAAAATCAGAGGCTGGTCAAACTTGAAAAGGTGTTAGTAATAATCTAGCCCATCTTCCATTTTACAGAAAGGGTACCTAAGGCACGGAGTAAAAAAAAATTACTCATTCAAATTCGCAGTGAGCTATTTCACATCAACTTGAATGAAGTTGTTCTGTCTGTGAAACCCTGAACAATTTTCACTACACCTCGGTGCTTCTGTCAACTATCCATTCATTGCATTGTAAATTTCTCAACAGATAACACATTCTCCCAGGCCCTGAAACCAGTAGATTGTGGTGGAAAAAATATCCAATGTGTCATTTTTGTTATTGCCTATTAACTAAAGAAGTTCTCCCTATGTTTCAAGATATTATAGCATTTCATTGTGATTTAAAAAACTACTAGCAAATAGGAAGTAACATTTGCCAAATAAAATGCATAAAAATAAAGCATCCTTTACAATAAAGAAACTCTTGTCAATTATTTAGACATTTTAAGGGCATTTTGAACTCCTCAAATACAAATTTCAGGTTTATAGTTGTATCATCAAAATCCTATGTGGCAACCAAAAGTTCATTAGAAGGCAGGACACTTAATTATTCTCTCTCCTTCCTTCCTTCCTTCCTTCCTTCCTTCCTTCCTTCCTTCCTTCCTTCCTTCCTTCCTTCCTTCCTTCTTCCCTTCCTTCCCTTCCTTTCCTTTCTTATTCCCTTTCTCTCTCTTCTCTCTTCTCTCTCTCTCTCTCCCCCCCCTCTCTCCCTCTCTCCCTCTCTCCCTCTCTCCCTCTCTCCCTCTCTCCCTCTCTCTCCCCCATTATGTTGCCCATGCTGGTCTTGACCTCCTGCCCTCAAACAATGCCTTTGCCTCAGCTACCCAAAATGAAGATACTGAATTCTAACTACATGAACTTGCAAATCTCATGCAACTATAGATCAGTCTCCTCATCTTTACAGTGAGGCAATCACAGTATCTGCCTTCTAGAGTTCTTATGAAGAAGATTTAAAGTAATCCACCTGAGGTGCTTAGCACCGTGTCCTATAAATGTCAGCCATTAACATTAATAATTAGGTGATGGATTTGTCACAGACTGTTGAAGCTTTTTGCATGAGCAGGGTGAAGAGACTTGATAATAAGTACAGGTTCATCCATTTCTGAGATTCTATGACCCTACTGGGCCTTCCTGGCATTAAGCCATTGGCAAGTTGACTAAGCCTGTCTTGTCTCCAACTAAATCCTGCTTTTAAATACCTTCTTCCAAATCAAATTAATCAGTTTCCCCCAGTCTAGCTCCATTTTTCTTCTTGGTTTTAGGGAGCTCCGTCATTATTTAAAAGCAATGAATCTAACCTAGATTGAGCATCTGCTATGCACCATGATTATTGCTCATGTTCCTGCACACAGCATCCTATAAGAGAAGTGTCATCATTGTAATTTACAGGTTAGGAATAAAGGGACTCATTCAACATCCAAAATTCAGCGATTATAGAATTTATTATAAAACCCAGGATACTTCTAAGAGTAACAGGGGATGTCATTAATTATCACAATAGTGATAATCATAACTATATTGATCCATAACTATGGATCCATAGTTATAAATTGGGATTATCTTAGGTGACATGGGGCATATCATCATTCTCCCCTTGGAGTAAAGAGTTGTGGAGCCCAAATTCAAACACAAGACAATCTCTAACCCCCTAAGTTTAACAACATTTAGGTTGAAAGGATCTTCTTTTTTATCATTTTATTATACTGGCCTGAGGACTACTGTCCTGGTAAAAATGAAAATCGGGACACTAATAGGAAAACCTGAAGACCTGAGGTGGATAAAGGATCAGGGCATCAGTAACCTCTGGAGGTGTTAAATACAGATGTTCCTCAATTTACAATAGGGTTATGCCCAAATAAACACGTTGTAAACTGAAAATGTCATTAAGTCAAAAATGTATTGAATGCACTTTGCTTACCAGATATCATAGCTTAACATAGCCTGCCTTAAACACGCTCAAACACTTACAGTAGCCCACACTAGGGCAAGATCATGTAACACAAAGCCTATTTTATAATAAAGGGTTGAATAGCTCCTGTAATTTATTGAATACTGTACATTACCTCAAAATTGTGATGGTTTTGCATCATCGTAAAGTTGAAAAATTGGGGCCGGTGTGGTAGTTCATGCCTGTAATCTCAGCACTTTGGTAGGCCAAGGAAGGTGGATCGTTTGAGGTCAGAAGTTCAAGAGCAGCCTGGCCAATATGGTGAAACCCTGTCTCTAATAAAAATACAAAAATTGGCCAGGCATGGTGGTGCACATCCATAATCCCAGCTACTTAGGAGGCTGAGGCAGGAGAATCGCTTGAACCCAGGAGGTGGAGTCTGCAGTGAGCTGAAGTGGCACCATTGCACTCCAGCCTGGGTGACAGAGCAAGACTCCATCTGGGGGAAAAAAAAAAAAGTTGAAAAATTGTAAGTAGAACCATGGGGGACTATCTGTAGAGTGAAGGGGACTGTTACAGGTGGAATATTTTGTCCAACCCAAACTCATAGGGTGAAACTGTCTCTAATGTAATGGTATTGGGAGATGAGGCTTTGGGGAGGTAATTTGGCTTAGGTAGTTTAATTAGGTCATGAGGGTGGGACCCTCATGATGGGATTGAAGCCCTTATTTAAAAAAGAAGAAACACAGGATTGCTCTCTCTTCCTCTCTGCAAAAAGATGGCTGTCTACAAACCAGAAAGCAGGCCCTTACTAGACACAGAATTTTCCAGCACCTTGGCTTTGGGTTTCCCAGTCCCCAGAAGTGTGACAAATAAATTTCTGTTGTTTAAACTGCCTATTCTGTGATATTTTTGTTACGGCAGCCCAAACTGTTGGAGACGGGGACAACACAAAGCATCATCTTGAAGGGCTGGGCAGATTCTTAAAACTGAGGATGAGGTAACCGAAAAGCAAGGCAGAGAGAAAGAGGGAATCCAGATGTAGGCCGATAAAAGCAATCAACTTCTTCTTCCTCCCAAATGCAAGGAATGTAAGGTTGACTAGAGAAGATTCCTCAGCTGATAAGCAGGTGGCTTTAAGAGCTGTTATAGGGTCAACCGTGACCTCCAATGTGGGCAAGGAGTGGGCGGCTAAAGGTGAACCAGAGAACAAGGATGACTAAGGGCTTTTCCTCCTCCCAGAAGATGAACTAACTAAACAGTCAAATTAAAAACTGTGATACCAAGAAATACACACACACACACACACACACACACCCTATTCATCAACTAAGTAAAAAAGATTGAGAAATTTAACACCAATAGATTGCATTGGTAAATTAAAGAATTAGAAAGGAGTAACTGGCTGTCATTTCATTTGTTTCACAATATATACTTTCAACAGCAGTTAATATTTATTGATAACATGGGACGTACCAGGCACTGTTCTACATGCTTTGCAGTATTTATGGACTTAAACTATGCTGTGAGGCAGGTGCCACTTTGTTCTTCATTTTACAGATGAGGAAACTGATGCACAGAGAGAATGATTGAAGTGCCGAGATGATTCATGTGCAAAGCAGGCGTATTAGTTTCCTATTGCTGCTGGAACAAATGACCACATGCATAGTGCCTTAAAACAACACAAATTTATTCTGTTACAGTTCTGGAGGTCAGAAGTCTAAAATAAGCTAGCAGGGCTGGTTTCTTATGGAGGCTCTAGGGTAGAATCTTTGTCCTTATCTTTTCCAGATTCTTAGAAGCCACCTACATTCCTTTGCTTGTGGCCTTATCCGCTATCTTCAAAGTCAGTAGCATAGTCCCTTCCAGTATCTCTCTCTCTCTCTCTCTCTCTCTCTCTCTGCCTCTCTGCTTCCATGATTACATTGCCTTTTTCTGACCCTGCCCCACTTGCCTCCCACTTATAAGGACCCCCATCAGATAACCTAAGATTATTTCCTCATCTTGAGATAGTTAACTTAGTCACACTCACAAAGTTATTTGTATTATGTAAGGTAACATATTTAGAGGCTCTGGGAATTAAGATGTGGACATCTGTGGGAGGCCAATATTCTGCCTTTCTCAAAGGGTTCAAATCCAGGAAGTCTGGTGCAGAGCCTGCTGCTTTAAACCATTGCACCACAGTGCCTGAAAACTTTAGTCGTCTACGTTCTGTGTGTGCTATATGCCAACCACTTGCCTCCTGTTGGGTAGGCAATATTGCAAAAAACAACTGTGATTCTGTCCTCATCTGAAAAACAGGCATAAAAAATGTACAACCACTGTTAAAATTGCATTAAGTTCTACAAAGCAAAAGCCAACATGCTAGGGAAAAAGAATAGTGGGGACAGGGAAGGGACACAATTACAAATTGAAGGTCAGGGAAGACTTATCTAAGCAAAGACGCAGAGTTTAAAAAAATTTCCATAGTTGTGTTCATGTAAATAATATTCTAAAGAAAAAAAATTTTTAAACGTAACAGTAGTTGCATTAACAGATTACATCATAAGTAAAACACCTGTGTTTTTCTCTGTATTTTCCAAGTGTTCTGAAGTAATGGGATATTACCTTAAAATTTATAAAATTGAAAGAAATTTTATAAATGGGGTGAGGTGTGTGCTGCCTTTTAAGACTGAGTCTTTAGAAAATTTTCTCAATCAGCTGTGACAATGTGTACTGGACCTATTTCTAAAGTTTACTCTAGAAAGTAGTATTTCTTACTCAAATGCATTAAAGCTTCAAGACCAGTGCTTCCTTTGATTGCTAATTCCTCTTTTTACTCAACATCATGCTATCATGGCAGAAAGTGCGAGATCAACACTCTAAAATACAACAAAAACTGGAAAATATTTGACATGCTTTAAACATTTATCTCTTTGGGGTTATTCTATTTTTAATTTCAAATTTGCTTATATTTAGGGGAGAAAAGGACATTGTCAATACTGCAACTCAATGTTAGTCACTTCTATTGCTCTAAGAAACCCATCCCGTCTGTATTTAGAACAATTGACTCTAGAAAAAAGAAAGATACAGGGATTTTTCATCAATGTTTGATCTGATAGATGTGTCCAAATGCTGGTCAGCTTTCCACTGATTGTTACCATGGGTGACAGTTTTAAGAACTTTACATGAATAAAAAAGAACAGGAAAAAGAAACACTGTATGAACACTTATTCGTGTGGCCATGTCCATTTTATTCATGGGGCTGCCTAGATTCAGATTTTAACATTTTCTTCAATTATCTCTCTGAGCCCTTTTCCATTCTCTCTGAAATACTGAAATGCCTACCTTCTCTTCTCATTCCTCTTTATTTCATTCCAGCCTTTCAATCCTCTGCTGGAGAGTGGATTTGCCAAAATGATGCTCTGATATGGTTAGGCTTTGTGTCCCCACCCAAATATCATCTTGAACTGCAATCCCTATAATCTCCACATGTCAAGGGAGAGACCCAGTGGAGGTAATTGAATCATGGGTACGGTTCCCCTGTGCTGTTTTCATGATAGTGAGTGAGTTCTCACAAGATCTGATAGTTTTATAAGGGGCTCTTCCCCCTTTGCTAGGCACTTCTCCCTCCTACCACTTTGTGAAGAAGATACCTTGCTTCCCCTTCCCCTTCCACCATGATTGTAAGTTTGCTGAGGCCTCCCCAGGCATGCTGAACTGTGAATCGATTAAACCTCTTTCCTTTTATAAATTACCCCGTCTCAGGCAGTTCTTTATAGCAGTATGAAAACGGATTAATACATGTTCTCACCTCATTCCTCCCTGCTACAACTACTTACTATGTAACAGGCATTATGCTAGGACACATGAGGTTAGTAGTTTGAGTGAAAAATAGCCCCTGCCTTCAAAAAAACTGGAGGAGTATTCATTTAATCTAGTGGATTAAAGAAACATTTAAACAATGAGCTCTAATTCATGACTGGGCGACATCAGTAACCACTGGAGACCTAAGGAGCAGGCGTTAACAGAACAGAGGAATGAATGATGAATTATTTACAAGCCCAATCTGTAGCTAATTTAAATACCTTGGAGGCTTGGAGGGCTCTTTATTGCTGGTTCCAACGTATTTTTCTAGATTTAGCCCATTGTTTGCCTTCATAAACTTTCATCTCTACTTTGGTTTTTCCAGAATCTCTTAAAGGACTTTTTTAATGTCAAGTTTAAGAAAATTCAGATCAAATTGGTTTCAACAACAATGAGAATATATTAACTCATATAGCTGAAAAGTTTAAAGACATTTCTAAACTTTTAGAAACTAAAAGTAAAGCTTCAGGTGAGGCCTAATTCAGCAGCTAAAATAATGTCACCTAATTCCTGTTTCCCCTCTTTTTTGATTCTGTGTTTCAGACTGAGAACCTCTGGAAATTCTAGGCTTAGCCTCAAGTAGTGCAAAAAAGGTTTAGTTTTGGACCTAAATTCCTCCTATCAAGTGTAAAAAAAGAGAACTTCTGTTCCTTAGATATCTAACAGAATTCCTGAACCTCATTCTTATTGCCCTGAATTTAGCCATAGGCTCATCCCTTAATCAATTATTATCAGTGAAGCATTATATCAATGGTCTCGACCCAATTTGTGCCCATGGTTAGAGTTGTTGGTATGTATCACGCAGTCACTATATTAGCCACATAGTGAAAATGGAGTATAAGCACTTACCTAAAGGGAGAACCTGGTACTGCTTAACCAAAAGAAGATTGAATAAACTGGATAAAATAAATAAATTAGAACAGAATAAGTGAATGAGCAACCAAACAAAAAATTAATAACTTCTTTGTGTTTCATTAATCTTGGCCACTCTTTTTCATAACATCTCCTTTTGCAGTTGAAGAAATCCCCAATTCAAATATTGTTAAAATTCAGAAAATCTGTCTTACATATTGTGTTTTCCTAACAAAACCTAACATGGTATTTTATACAGAGGAAGAGCTCAGTAAGTTTTTAATTGTTTCTTCTTCTGCAAATTTCCACTGTACTGTCATTCTATTGATTTTTTTTTCTTAAAAGGGATCAATTTTATCTCTAATTTTAAAACTAAAGTTTTCCCCTTAGTTCTCATACTTTTCAAAGTATGAAGCATTTGTCAACTCCACCAAACACTTTCCTACTTGAAACCTTCCTGCTGTTTTTTCCATGTTGTGGTACTTTTCTATCTCTCCTCCCATTTCTCTCAGGTCTCCTTATGATTTAATCATGTCCCCTTTCTTCGCTCAACCAGTTGCAAATGAATGTAGGTTAATTTGACAATGTATAATTGGCAAGGATTGGTAAGCTTTAACCATTAGTGAATGGCGAAGGCAATTTGACCTCTTACTTTGCTCTTGGGTTTTATATGACATAAAACCTGGATCATTCAAAAACTCATATAATTAACCAAGTCTACTTCTCTTTATGTTACAATGAAAGCAAATATCAGACCCAATAATTCCATTATTTAGCAAACACACACACCCAAACAAATATGTGCATATCAACGCATTCTTTCTATGACATCAGTGGGGTCTCCAATCTCTGTCATTTAGGCTTTCTGATGAGTACCTTGCAGGAAGGGTTTATCCCTCTGGTGGACAGAACACGTTCTAACAGCAGAGTCAGCTTACGTTTCACATAACTAAGTTCCAGAGATCTTCTATACATGGACCCATCAGAACCCCAGCCACAGAGCTTGCTTCCAGGACACTGGGCTGCTGGGTTTGCTGGATTGCATATTTTGTTCGCAAAAGCAGTAGTTGCCTTTGTGGTCTTTTAAGCCAACAACAGTGTTTAAAACCAATGAATTTTATCAATTTATAATTAAATTTACCAATATTGTAAATTGATCAAATTTATCAATTTATAATATTTCTAGAAGTCCTAAAATATTGTCAAGATTTGTGATAGCCATCTCTGGAATTTGAACTCCCAATGTGGGTATTTCAAACACCCACGTGCTTTAGGGTAGAAACCAGAGTTAATGCTCCTATATATATATCATACTACTTTCACTAAGATATTTGGAAATCAGTTATAAAAAAATATCCAAAATCCTAAGTTTAGGTTTCCCTCAAGGTTCACAGTGAGGGAAATGCTGGATGAGCCCACAGCTTTGCATCTCAAATTCTAGATGAATCTATGGGCCTTGAGATGTCTGTGAATCCTTTGTACATATATGAGAAATTGCAGTGTGTGTGTCTTTTTCTGAGCAGATAGTTCATAGATTTCCTCATGGTCTTAGGAGTATCAATGGCCTATTAGTGATTTTAAAATGTGTGTTTTACATTATGGATATAGAAACTGAGACCCATTGATTTATATACTCATTCATTCATATGAAATGTATGCATCGAATGCCTTCTATATGCCGAGTTTTATCTAGAATCTATAAATACAGTTCCCAAGATGACAAAGTTACTCAGCCTCATGTCATTCACAGCAATTAGCACACTTTTAGTTAGTGTTTAGGAAATACTGAATTAAACTCCATTTTAAAAATTACAAATAGTGAAAGCAAATGGCCATGTACACAGTGAGGACACATTAGAATATAAAGGTACTAGCTGCTCAGATGCTTGCTATTAAGCTATCTTTTTAAATATGTAATTTAATAATAGCACATCAGAAATATCCAAGGAGTTATATCCCACAGCAAACAAACTAATAGCCTGAAAACCTGATCCTTGTAAAAACACGCGCCAACACAAAGTAATTTCTCAACCGCCCTTTGCATTCATTGAACTGTGAAAATATCTTGGGCTGGGCATGGTGGCTCACACCTGTAATCCCAACACTTTGGGAGGCTGAGGCTGGAGGATTTCTTGATTCCTGGAGTTCAAGACCAGCCTGGACAACATAGCAAGACCCCATCTCTAAAAAAGGCAATAGTGAGTGTTGTAGCACATGCCTGTGGTCCCAGCTACTTGGGAGGCTGAAGTAGAAGGATGGCTTGGGTTGGGAAGTTGAGGCTGCAGTAGGCCATGGCGGATCCACTACACTCCAGCCTGGGGTACAAAGCAAGACACTGTCTCAAAACAAACAAACAAACAAACAAACAAACAACAACAACCAAAAAAAAAAGAAAAAGAATATATTGGTCATAGACCTTAACCTTGAATTTTAATTGCTAGTTTACCTTTATGTATTTCCTAGTGAAATGTGATTCCTCAAGGAAAGGTACCTTTTTTTCTGATTTTTATCCCTTTTCCCTGACCTATAGTACCTATCCTGGCAACAGTCCTTAATCTGTTGCTTAACAACAGAAGAGATAAAGGATCACAGTGAAATGGTATAATGTGCCTAGCATGCAGAGTTCCAGGTGAAAACAGAGAAGCAGCTTCCAGCCTCATCACATATGGAAGGAGTCCAGAAAGACTTCTGAGAAAGTGATGTTTGCATGGAGTTTCAAAGGATAAAGGAGAAGAAAGTGTTACTAAGAAAAGAACATGCATTTGCTTGAATCAATGAATATGTCTTTTAGTCAAATCTCAAAGAAATATAGATTGTAACACTGGCTATTGAGCTTACCCATGAAAAGGTTCACATTATCATTCCAACAAAGCTGTACCACTTTCCAATTGAAGTATCTTCATTAATTGAAGAAAAAAAGTACAGCAAGGGAATGAAGATACCTTCTAAGCCATGCTTATAAATCAGTTCCTTTTAAACTACTCCAAGAGTTCAGTTGTTTCAAGAAATAAGTCTCCCTGAAGACCTCCAAAAATATGTCAGAGTGAGGATAATATATCCTGTTATCACTCCAATTAATTTGTGAATGTGAGTAATTAGATAAATTGACTGTCAATATGTACCTATAAGATTAAGTGCTATTACGATTCAGTAGATAAGGGCTACTAGTGAACACCACATGTCTGATATCAGTACGCATTCTTCTCCCTGATATTTGGGTGTTTGTGCCCTTGAAACTCATAATGAAAAATTGCAAAATAAATACTATATATCTCTACAAAAAGTCTGCTCAATGCACTTGCTAAAATTAGCTGTGAAGCCCAGCAAAGGATAGAAAGAAATTACCTCCTGAGTGTCTCTCTCTGGAATTATGCATGGTATGTGAAACAGACTGATAATAAATGAGAAATCATCAGGAAATAAGAAAGAAGTGTAAACTGTGTGGGTTTTCATGGTTTAAGATAAATTTCATATATACCTCTCTCTATATTAAGAGGTTTACCATATATAGTCAAGTTTTAAATCAGCAGAAATAGGATTGTATTCAATGGTAAGAATTTTTGTCTCAGCTTTAAGATACAGGGATAAAAATCTTTTTGACAAAGATGAAAATATAGGCTATATCCATGCAACACAGGTAATCAAACTAGTGGAAACACATAATCAACATTCATCATTTAACATTAAATTATGAAAAACCTTTATTTTAGGTAGTGAAAATAGGAAATTGCTTAAGGTAGAATTCTTGTCAACAAGGAAGTCAGCCTAAGGAAAAAGACAGAACGGTAAATGAATCATTTATAACATAGCTTAAAGAACACAGCAAAAGAAATGTGTGCCAGTTCAGAGGTAGATGAGAGGAGACGGGGATATGGATGTGGTTTTCCTGAAGGAAATGCCATCTGAGTTATGATTTTTCATGGCTCACACATATGTATTGTTTGATATGTAATACACATATGCATTGTTCCAGATCTAAGAAGAGAATAACTTAGTTGGTAAAATTCCTGGCATATTAACATCAAATACTTACTACTGACCAGGCTTCCACATTCTCTCTTCATGACTGTCTCATAAGGTAGACATCAGTAGTCCCATTTTACACATGGAAAAACTGAGGCATAAGAAGAGGATATATCAATTGCACCCAATCATTCATTGCAGAGTCAGAATTCAAATCCAGATCTTTGTAAATGCAGTGCCTGGGCTGTATAACACTCTGTGCAGACATGAGACATTCCAAGAGGCAAAAGAAGAATGTGAGGTGGAGAAGTCAAGGATGTTTTGGAGGCATGAATCTAGGACTGACTCCATCCTGGGAGATGGATGAAAGAATGAAAGGCAGGTTGTAATGTGATGGTAGAACATTGTGTGTGGAGAGAGGAGAACATCTGAGATTTGGTTGCCCATACATAGACCAAACCATTTCTCTGTGTTTATTTAACTGAAAATATCTTGGGCTGGGTGTGGTGGCTCATGCCTGTAATCCCAACAGTTTGGGAGGCTAAAGTTGGAGGATTGCTTGATTCCAGGAGTTTAACAGTTTAGAAGTAATGCTTTGAGCCAGGTGTGGAGGCTCACACCTGTAATCCCAGCACTTTGAGAGGACAGGGCAGGTGTATCACCTGTGGTCAGGAGTTCGAGACCAGCCTGACCAACATGGTGAAACACTGTTTCTACTAAAAAAACAAAAATTAGCCAGGCATGGTGGTGCGCATCTGTAATCCCAGCTACTCCGGAGGCTGAGGCAGGAGAATCGCTTGAACCTAGCAGGCGGAGGTTGCAGTGAGCCAAGATCACACCACTGCACTCCAGGCTGGGTGACAGAGCAAGATTCTGTCTCAAAAAACAAACAAACAAACAAACAAACAAAAATGAAAGAAAGAAAGAAAAGAAAGAAAGACAGAAATAGTGCTGATTCTTCTGGACTTTGGATTGGATGGAATTTCACCAGGTTTTGAGAAGTGCCCCCAACTTTGCCTCATGTGTTCTAAAAGATGCAATGATACTTCCCACAGCTGACACAGCTGAGAAACAGCATGTACCTGGTCCAGACCTTGATGAGAGCCAGAAATCCTTGCAAGTTTAGTTCACTTTAGTTATTATTTCTCTCCTTATGCCTGTGTTTCTTAGCCTTTTTTCATCCTAGTCCTCCTAAAAAGCTTTTTCAAATATTTTCTCCTAATCACCTCTCCAATAAAATTTTAATACCCCATATATACTGTATATTTGTTTATGTGCCATAAGCATATCTATACCTTACAGCAAGAGAAAGATTTTTAGATATTGCAGTAGTCTGAATGTGTTTCCCCAAAATGTATATGTTGAAATCCTAACCCACGGTGCTGGTATTAAGAGGTTGAGACTTTGGGAGATGATTAGGTCATGAGGGTGGAGTCCTCATGAATGGGATTAGTGACTGTATAAAATAGTCCTCCTTAAAGAGACCCTCAGCCCTTCAACTATGTGAGGATATGGCAAGAAGGTGCTATCTTGTGAGGAAATGGGCCCTCACCAGATGCCATATCTGCCAGTGCCTTCATCTTGGACTTCCTAGCTTCTAGTACTCTGAGAAATATATTCCTGTTGTTTAGAAGCTACCCAGTTTATAGTATTCATTGTAGCAACCCAAATAGATGGAGACAACCATGAAACACTTTTTTACCCTTTTGGGACTGACGAAGCCCTCTTGATAATGAATGACTTATTCTGCACCTCATTCCTTGTTTTGCATTCTATTGTAATAACACAAAGGGAGACTTTGGAAACAATTTGAATCAAACCAGGTTCCGAGAGAAATTGCCTAATCTTTTTGAGTGCAAATGTATTCTGTGAAAAGGGGTAATAATAATACAGCTCCAGGAAATTGTTATGAATGGATTAAGACAACTTAGAAGCAAAGACATGACTTAGAAAATATTACTTTCCCTGATTCCCATAGTGCAGTTTCTTTCTAACTCAGCCTTTAGACTGCATTTTTCATCTGCTCCTTTGCTCTTTTATCTGAGAGATTGGAAAGAAAGAGGCAGAGTAACCATGGAAAGGCCTTAATAGAGGGATGTAGTAGCAGAAGCCTCACTGAGGCAATTTATGGAACAGGCGTGCTGCCAGGGCCATCTGAGAGGGAAGCATCTGGCACCTTCTTTGTTGATGGGCAAGTCCCCCTCATGTCTTTATCATGGAGGTTGGCTTCTCCCTGAAGTGGACTTTTACATTTATAAATCCCGTGTTGGAAGAAAAGATCTCCAATGCAATATGGTGGGGAAGGGGACGGCATTTGGAGAAAATCTAGGATCCAGCTGACTCTACTATTTAATGCCCTGATTTGGGCAAGTTTTTAACCTCTTATATTTCTTCATCTGTAAACTGGATATAGATGTGTCCCTAACTCCGAGGGTTATTTTGAAGATAAAATTAAATACTGCCTGCACAATGCCTAGCGTTATAGGTAGTGCCCAGTATAAAGTATATTTTCTTTCTAAACAGTTTTGCTTTCTTAGATGTCATAGGGCAGTAGTCCCCAATTGTTTTGGCACCAAGAACCAATTAGTATCCCGGAAGGCAATTTTTCTACCTGGGCAAAGATGGAGGGATGGTTTTGGAATGAAACTGTTCCACTTCGGAGATCATCAATCATCAGGCATTCTCATAAGGAGCATGCAACCTGGATCCCTCACATGCGCAGCTCACAATAGGGTCCTCATTTTGTGAGACTCTAATGCCACCGCTGATACAACAGGAGGTAGAGCTCAGGCAGTAATGCTCACTCACCTCCTGCTGTGCATGACAGTTCCTAACAGGACACAGACGGGTACAGGTCTGTGGCCCAGGGATCGGGAACCCCTCTCATAGGGTATAATTATTCCATATACATAAAACTTTAACATGCACCGTTTATATAGCAATAGATATGGGAGAAATAATAACTTACATTTCTAGAGCACCTTATGAGAACAAACTACTTTCACAGTCTTATTCTGAAAGATCACCTGGTGGAAAAGTAAGAATGACATTATCCCCATTATTAAGAATCAGAAAAAGATATCACATGACCAACCTGTCACGTGGTAAGAGACTGTGTTGCTAGAAATAAAATTCAGTTTCTCTGATTCTAAACCTAGAGCTAAACTTCACTATTGCTTAATTTTGCTTACATATCCCTATTTTTCAAGTATAAAATTCAATTAATTTCTAAAAATTCAAAAAAATATGTAAGTGGCTATCGTCAGTTTCAATGTTGATTATTCTCCATTGATGAATTTTTATTTTTATTTTTTTTTTGCATTTTACATATGGTGGTTTCTATCCATAACTCTCAGGTGATCTCTTTAGGTCTTTAAATATTTGAAATTCAGTTTAATTATTCATTAACAAACATTAAGAAATGATTTGAGAAAATAGGATCTGTTTTCATGGGTGAAAGTGGAAGGAGGGAAAAGTATAGCTCTTTTGGTGGATACTTGGAAGGAATACTAAAATAAATTTTTATAGTAATATAAAGTTCTGCACATAAGATGCAATATTGGGCAATAATGATCAAATTGATTTTTTTTTGTTTATCCACCTAAGTTATTAGATAAAACCTACTTCAAGCCATTTTCTGCTATAAGATTTTTCAAATAATTTGACTTTAAAAGGACAATGGAAATCAGAATGTACCTGGTAATTATTTTATATAGAGTGTCTTCCTTCCTATGCCTGGATCTGGGCAAAAAAATAGACTTCTAGCTTTCAATAGAACTTAAAGCTTATTTTTAATCAGCGTGCTATTTCTCTAGGCTAATTTGATGATAGAAAATCTCGCTAAGGGAGAATGCAGATGAGAACATTGCATTCTAAAACACAGGCCCTTCTTCCATACTGGCTTTGGCAGTTTAATAACCACAGCAGCAAAGTATAGTAAAAAAAATAAAAAATAAAGGCAGTAAAATAAAAGAGGCAACAATTGTTAATGAGGCAACAGTCTTTACCAGGCAGCTAGTTGATTAAAGATAACTTTCCTGTTATTTAGGAGTCTTTGAGGACACTGCAGTATAGCTGCTTCCTGTTAATAACTCTTCTGTCATCCATTGTTTAGGTATCATCCCACGTTAAATCACCATGGTGTCATTCTCCTAGAGCAATACACTTGAGAGTTTTAAATAACCATTTGACAGGAAGTTATCAGAGGAAGAGCTTCTTTCAACTAGTTAAGCATTTGAGCATGAACAGTGTTCTGTTTATAGTCAAAAACAGATAAAATAAATGAATAATTATTGAACTTTTAAAAAATTAAATGATCTTTGTACTTAAAATTTGATTTACTAATGACGAAATCTCATTTATTTGGTGGAGGATTAAACTCAGTTATCACGAACCTAAATATGATTTAGCAAAATTTTATCAAGTGTCTACTATATTCTCAACACTGAACAAGACACTCATAGGGATAAAAAGAAAGTACAATATACAGATTACACTCCTACCTTTCTACAACTAACAGCCATGTTGGGGAGCCATAGCATGCAGACATGATAGATAGATAGATAGATAGATAGATAGATAGATAGATAGATAGATAGATAGATATACAGACAGACAGGCAGGCAGACAGACATATGATCAAGAGAATAATAAAAGAAATCTTACTAAATGATAAAATATCAATATGGAACTGGAGGGCATCATATTCAGTGAAATAAACTAGGAACAGAAAGTTCTCATTCATATATGGAAGCTAAAATAAGTTAATCTCACAGAATAAAAAGTAGAACAAAGGATTGTAAAGACTGGGAAGGGTGTGCGGGAAAGAGGGATAGGGAGAAATTTGCTAAAGGATATAAAATTATAGTTAGATAGGTCGGGTGTGGTGGCTTACGCCTGTAATCCCAGCACTTTGGGAGGAATAAGTTATAGTGTTTTATAGCACTATAGGATGACTATAGTTAATGATATATTAGTTTCAAATAGTTGGAAGGATACTGAGTGTTCCCAACACCTAAGAATGATAAATGTTTTAAGATGATGGATATGCTAATTACCCTGATCTGATCACTATACATTCTATGTATAGAAACATCACTATGTACTCTATCAATATGTATAATTATTATGTGTTAGTTAAAAAACAACAAGTATTTAATAAAGATGATATGGTTTGGCTGTGTTCCTACCCAAAATCTTATCTTGAATTATAATCTCCATAATTGTCATAATCCCTGAGTGTCAAGGATGGGACCAGATGGAGGTAATTGGATCGTGGGAATAGTTTCCCCCATGCTGTTCTCTTTACAGTGAGTGAGTTCTCATGAGACCCAATGGTTTTATAAGTGTCTGGCATTTCCCCCGCTTGCTCTTCTCCTTCCTGCAGCCTTGTGAAGAAGGTGTCTTGCTTCCCCTTTGCCTTCTGCCATAATTGTAAGTTTCCTGAGGCTTCCTGAGCCATGTTGCACTGTGAGTCCATTAAACTTCTTTCCTTTATAAATTACCCAATCATAGGCAGTTCTTTATAGTAATATGAAAATGGACTAATGCAAATGAGTTTAATTATTAAAGGTTGATGAAAAAGAGTAATTTCAATAGGCATGATAATTGCAGAAGGCTTTAGGAAGAAGTACCACTAGAAAGAAAATAAGCAGAAGGGGGAAAGAAAGACTGTCAATGACCAGAAAAAAATAAGAATCAAAGCAGAAGGTGAGGGGCTGAGCAAAGTATGACCATGTGGCAGAAAGGCAGGGGTGGTTGAAGCATGTTAGAAGACCAAGGAAATGTGATTTGATACCAAACTTAGAGGACCAGATTATGAAGAGACTATTTTGGCTGCTATTTTGGAGGGGATCTATAGGTATTGGGGAAAATACCACACGTTCTCAAAGACTACATTGACCCACTTGATGTATCTTAGAAAGAGTAGTCTGATGACATTGTGCCTATGGCTGGTGAATCATGAGAAAGAGTACAGCCAATTAGGAAACTGTGCAATAGCCAGAAATTAGTACAGGAGGTCTAGACATATGGACTGGAGGACAAAATTAGCATAAATAAAAGCAAATGCATTTCATTAATTGCATTAAAATAACTTGATCTATTTCAATGACTAGAAAGTGAATATAGGCCAGGGGGGCAGTGGCTCATGCCTGTAATCCCGGCCCTTTGGGAGGCCAAGGCAGGCATGTCGCTTGAGCTCACGAGTTCGAGACCAGCCTGGGCAACATGGCACAAACCCGTATCTACAAAAAACACAAAAAATAGCTGGTCATGGTGGCATACACCTATAGTCCCAGCTATTTGGGAAGCTGAGATGGGAGGATGGTTTGAGTCCAGGAAGTGGAGGTTTCAGTGAGCTGAGCTCATGCCAGTTTACTCCAGCCTGGGCAGTAGAGTCAGACCTTGTCTCAAAAAAAAAAAAAAAAAAAAAAAAGAAGTGGAAATAACTGATTAAAATAGGCTCTTATTCTGAAGACTTCCTGTCATGTAATCATTTAAGAGGTGTATTGCTTTAGGAAAACCTCGCACTAATAATCTAATATGAAATTAGTTTGGAAATAATGGATGCCATCAGAGATATTAACAAAAGAACATATTTTTTTTTATGTGATCAGCCTGAGAAGTTAGCCTAGTCTGGATATGTGCCATAAACAAATTGCTGTCTGGGATGTTAGCTAGCCCAAGACTGCTAGATGGTTTATTGTTTGCTTGCTGCAGACATGTACATATGTGTGTATATTCACTTATTTTTAGCACACAAACAATGCATATGTATTATGCTAAGAAAATTTAGCAAAGCTTCAAAAGAAAAAAGGAAGGAGAAATTCTATAATCTCAGCACCTACATGAAATATTACTAATATTTTGAAGTGTTTTATTATCATAGATACTCTATGTATATATTTAGTTGTTGTAAGACGCATTTCAAAGAGTGATCTCTTCTACCATTTCTCCTTTTCCAAGCTCATCTTGAACTCTTGTTTTCTCTCCCATTTTAAAATATCCTTCTTCTAATACATGATAACTTATAAAAACATAATTATAACATTAGTACCAAAATTCAGAAACACAGAGAATTCTCTTCTTTCTGTAAAATTCAAGAGAATTTTATATATGCAGCCAATAACCACCCTGACTAACCAGGGGGGTATCTAATTTTCTGAGGCTAGGAAAGTAAATGCTATTAGAGATGGCATCACTCCAATGGGCTATCAAAGATAGTGATCATCTGCCAAAAAAATTTTTAGGAGATACATACTGCATCTCTAAAGCGACAATGAGTACACTCATAAAAATATAGAACTGTCCAACAATGAATATAGCTATATGGTTAAGAGCATGGACTTCCAAACTGGACAGCCCCAGTATTGAATTCTGGCTCCACCTCCTTTACTAGCTGTGTTATGACCTTGGGAATATTGCTTAACTTCTCTAAAGATCAGTTTTCTCTTCTGCAAAATGTGAATACAAATCTGCATCTCATCAGTTTATTCTGATGAGCAAATCAGATAACATCCTTCAATTATGTAGTGCTGATGAAATATAATTGTTAAAGCAATAAAGCAACTGGGGTTCAGAGAAAATAAGAGACTTGTTCAAGCTCACGTAATACATCAGTGGCAAAAATGAGACTGGAATCTAGGCCTGATTTTCAGTCTAATGCTCTTCTCACTTTAGCAAGAAGCCATCCCCCAGCCAATAGAGTGAATGTGTGAGTAAAGATCCAGAAAACCTTTTTATAACCTTCCTCCAAATCAGCAAATTGTGACCCTCTAAATCCCAACCAGCACCTCTCTCCATAATATATTTTCAACTATTAGAAACAAAAGTATCTCAGAGATAAGTCTGTTTGACTCTCAGGAAGGGTCAAGGCCACTTAGTATGACTAATTTGGACTTGAACCTTTTAGCTACTGCAGTATCCAGAAATAATTTATTATCCTGACATTCCGTAAAAGAAGTAAGTACAAAACAAATATTCATACTGGCATTTTAAAATATGTCAGCAGAGAGGATCAAAGAGTCTCCATTCTTTACTTTATATCAAGATGAACCTATTTGGTACCTGTCATGGGGTGAAGCTTATCTAGACGCGACAGGAAGCAAAGGTTATCTTTAACACAATGGAAAAGGGCAAATGAATGTTAACATTTAATTAAAGCCACAGGATCAGAATGCCAAAGTGCAGGTCAGTGGTAGAAAGAATGTGTGTTAGTGCCTTACAGAGGCAGGCTGGCTGAGCGCAGAGGCAGAATCCGAATGCAGGCAGTTGAATTAGCAGCTCTCTTGATGTCACCAATGTTATCGTTGTTTCTGTTCAGGTGATAGCATGAAGAGGCCATTTAGTACCGTGGTGAACCACAGGGCTTTGAAGCCCAGTCTAGTGGTATTTGAGAAGCTGCCCACGGAGTGGTTAGTGGTTAGGAGCATGGACTGGGAGACAGACCGCCTGGCTTCGAACACTAGCTGTGTACCACTTATTAACCGTGTGACCTCAGGCAAGTTGCTGAGTCTCTGTTCCTTAATTTCTTCAACTATAAAATGGAGATAAGACTGCACCTACTTAGAGACTAGTTAGAGAGATACTAACAAAGGAGTTAGTAATTGTAAAGCACATGGTAAGTTCTAAGTATTTCTTAAATATAGTCCTGAGGCGTAGACCCAGAACATACAAGTTACATTCTTAGTAGAAGTTATTTAGCCTTTCTAAGACTTAGGCTCCTCATCTGGAAAATGGGTCTAGTCACAGTACCTGGCTTACACAGTTGTGAAAGATAAATGGGATCATGCATGCATGGCGTTTGGCATACACCAAAGAATTATCATCTTGGTTTTTATCTCACCAACTAGACCAGACACCTCCTGAAGCATCTGTCATGTTATACCTTGGGATCACAACAGAGCTTTCTATATTAATTGTTGTAAAAGAGCAAAAATGATATAAAGATGCAGGCAAAGTCCTGTATATACATGTCAACACAGACATACTCATGCCCAAACTTAAAACGTGCCCTCAGAAAAGAATTAAATGGATGTTCGCTAAGAAACATAGGACATTTGTAAAATTACACTCAGAAAATTGTAGAACAATGAGGTTTGACCCAGTATTTACCCCACGGTCATATTCTTATCCCTCCCTGCATCCTTGATGGACCAGCTTTTCGCTGAAACTTGCAGAAATTCACAGTTACGTCTGCCACAGAGCAAATATATTCCGTCTTTTCTTACCTCCCAGTGCAACTTTTAAAAATAACTCTCATTGGTAGCAATTTTGAAAGTCCCACTTATTGTAGTTATTCTTGAGCTTCTCTCCATTAATGAATGGTAAGTCCCTTGATATACAGGATCCCAAACATACTAATTTTTGTATCTCCCAACTATATCGGGAACATTCCTACATCCTTATTAGTAGATGCTAGGTAAATGTTTATTAAACAAATGAATTAAATGATTAGGGATCCTGTACGTTTCCCTTTCTAAGAAAGCTGCCCATTTCAAGTGAAACATCTGTTTCCAATGTTTCCTTCTGCTTATGTATACTTTATCATATTTAAAACCTTGAAATCTAAAGAGATCAGTTTTCATTTCCTGACTCAAAGGTTGAATTTAAATTATTTTTGAATACTTGAAAATTTAATTTCATGGATTATTAGACCTCTAAGGAAAGTCAAAGTTATCTAGCCATTCTAAATATTAGGAATCTGAAACCAATCATTGGCAGAGCCTGGATTTAAGACTGGGTCACCTGAAAGTTAATCCCACCGTATTTCCACTTCACCATTCTGCAAGCACTTTACAATTTACAGAGTTCCTTTGACCTACAAAAAACTATAGCTTTTTGATCTTTAAATCTATGCTGTATAAAGAACAAACATTATGCCCTTATATTTCAGAGAAAGAAACTAAGTCTCAAGGAAGTCCCAATATTCTATAGCTGGGAAATAGTAAAGCTAGGAGTGAACCCAGGTCATCAGATTCAATCCTTTCCCCTTTCATTGGACCAAACTAAGCACATGCATCAAAAAGTGAGAACTCTTTTAAAAAATAGCAAAAATGGAGGAAATACAAAGTAGAAGTATATTCAAAGTCAGTGGAGGCAGCAGCCAAAAGGGATTCCTGCCCACTAGCCCTCGTCAAATACCCACTGGGGCACATTCAAGGATTAGAACAACTATGCCTTGTAATGGAAACCAACCCAGCAATGAGCATAATGCAAGTTTCCTTCTCATTTCATCCACAACACTAGTAGGTGTTTTCCTCTACCTGGAGCCATTCTGGGATGGAGAAGGGGAAAAAGTGAAGCAGCCCTTCTGGGGAGTTGAACTTTAGATAATTTGTATTACCAAAACAGAAAACTGAGGTGTATTTAATCAGCAAATGTGAGTCCACCACCTCTGACTTCCCACTAACCTCCTATAACTTGTATCATTCAAGTTTATGAACATTCTTTAAGACATTCATAAGACATAGGTAGGAAGTTGTGTCATGGCCATAGTGTCTGATATAAGATTCTTAGAAGGATGTGTGATGACTTGCCTTGCATCCCTGCAGAAGCAGTGCCTGCTCCCCACAGAGTGAGAGCCAGCAGTGGCAAGAACAGGGCAATTCCTTGCCTTTCAGAGGCAGAGCTCTAGTGGTAACATACAGATAGATATACATACAGATAGATATACATACATAGAGATGTATGTCTACCCAGTCAGAAAAGAAATCACAACATTCTTAATGAGGCATTGCAACCTGGCTGTTCTCAGTGGGAATCAAAGTAGAATAAGTTGAAGCTGCCTTGTAGATTATGAATAATTAGCAACTCCAAGGAAAAATCATTTTTAAAACTATGATTGTGGCTCTTTGATTCCTGCAATGATCTCATTTGTTGCAATGTCCCTTTTTTCTGCCAATCATCCAGTCAATAAACACCTTTTGAAGATCCATGGGCACTGTGACTTTGAGGAGTTCACTCTGAGTCTCTTCCTGCTGTGCAGTTGCCCACAGGCCAATGTGAGACGTCCCTGCCTGGAGTCCACACACAGCCTTCTATTCTTCACTGTGGGCACTTGGGATCCCAGAATCTCTTATGCAAGTGGCACAAGCCAGTTTTTCAGAACCTGCATGAGTCATTTTCCTGAGTCCAACTCTGAATGGTGAATTGCACAAAAGTGTGCACAGTTACAGCTCAGGAAAGTAGCCCAGTGTTGGTTATTTGTGGAGGATGTGAACTGAGCTTGGACTAATGGCCTGGGGCAGCCATAGATATTCATTCAAGGATCTTTACAGTGCAGGACTGAACTAGAGGTGAGAAAGGAGGAGAATGGGCCATGAGTCAAGAGCCTCTGTACATATTCCTGTTATGACCTACAAATGTGAAGAGTGGGCCTAGTAGCCTCTGTAGATTCTGCCGCTTTCTTTTCTATTGAGTGACACATCCAGTGGTCACTCAATAGAATACCTATTGCCCATTACAGGATTTATAAGTAGAGGCATAGAGATCCATTGAGCATGAAGAAATAAGATAGAGGCCATGTAAACTAGTGGGAAAAACATGGTTAGGCTGAGACAGATCTGAGCACCAGACCCTGAATTGTCACTGCTCTGGGACCTTGTGCAAATTGCTTAAAGAGAATCAGGTTTTTTTTTCCTTCTTTTTCTAGTTTTATTTTGGATTCTGGGGGTAGATATGCAGGTTTGTTACAAAGGTATACTGCGTGGTGATGAGATTTGGAGTACAATTGAACCTGTTACACAAGAAGTGAGCATTGTACCCAAGAGGTAGCTTTTCAACTCCTGCCCTGCTCCATACCTCCCTCCTCTTGTATTCCTCAGTGTCTATTGTTTCCATCTTTATGTCCAAGTGTACACAATGTCTAACTTCCACTAATAGATGAGAACATGTGGTATTTGGTTTTCTGTTTCTTCATTAGTTCACTTAGAATAATGGCCTCCAGCTGCATCCTTGTTGCTGCAAAGGACATGATTTTGTTCTTTTGTATGGCTGCATAGTATTCCATGCTGTATACATCCCACATTTTCTTTATCCCATCCAACATTACAGACAGCTGTGATGGATGTTTGGGTGCATGTGTCTTTTTGATAGAATTATTTATTTTCCTTTGGGTATATATACCCAGTAATGGGACTGCTGGGACAAATGGTAATTCAACTCTTTGTTCTTTGAGAAATCTCCAACTGCTCTTTACAGGGGCTGAACTAATTTACATTCCTACCAATAGTTTATAAGCATTCCCCTTTCTCCAAATCATGTTTCTAGAAGGAAGTTAAAATTTTTACCTACCTTATAAAATTGGATATAGATATGAATAGCATGTACAAGGCTACTTCACACACATTAGGCATTTTATAAGGATAGTTATTTATTGAGTGTGAAAGATAATGAGGAAATAGATCTTACAATTTAGAAAATACCTGGGATGAAGTGAGAACTATTGACCTCAAAAAAGATTCATTGGAATGTGACATCTACTGAGTGACATAAAAGATGTTTCCATCTCAAGAAAATTGATTTGCCTAATTTCTTAATACAAGTAAAATGCACTTTACTCTTTTTAGAAAGACTATAATAAATGGGCAGTAGATGCTCACAATTCGCAGTATCCTGCAATGGTATGATTAATGAAAATGTGTGAGCACTTAGGAGTTGAACAAACACCACTTCTGAACTCTTCTCTGACATTTAATCATATTTTCAGTCCTTTTGTTTCTGTGTCTTTCTCTTTTATTATACTTCACCTCCTGTTCTTTTAACTTGAATGTTCTCAAAGCATGTCAACCTCTTGATTGTAGCAATAAATTGATTTGAGTTAGCTTTACGCCACACTAGTGCCTCAGTTTAAAGCTTATTGGGCTATCACAGATACTGCTAAAACAGAAAGCTTCATGAAGCTCACATGAATATTGTTACATAGGCATCTGCAGTCTCTTCTGAATCCTCAACATGCCTTATTTATTGGAATGGTAAGTTACATAAGAAAAGCTTATAGGGGGAAAAGTATGGATTAAGTCCATTTGTTAAATAAAATAGATCTGGCCTATTGGATCTCAACCCCTCATTCCCTGGGTGACCTTGCACAAGTCACTTAAGCACACTTTGACTCAGTTTCCTCTTTTGCAAAGTAGGGACTGTGGAGGAAGTGGCACCTGTTGCCTTTATCAGGAGTAGAAATTTGAGCACTTCTGCCTATTGGATTTTAATATTGGAGTCACCAGGGAAAACACAACACAATCAGGCACTGGATGGAACGGTGCTTTTTACTCCTCACATAGAGAAGGGACAGCGCAATATCAGTGTCAGTACCTTACTCCTCACATAGAAAAAGGACAGCGCCAGATCAGTGTCAGTACTGTGTGTCAGTCCCCCAAAGCCAGAAAGTCCCTCCTGGAGGCTGATGCAGAACAATTGGCCTATAGGTGCCCTTCCTGTGCTGCAGCAGAAGCACCTCATCCTCTCCTGGAAGAGGACAGATATAACAGTGGGGTTGGCCAGGCTCAACATGATGCCCAGGCTCAAGCATAACAAAACAGGGAAAGTTATTCCACACAGAGTGATAAGTCCAGTGCAGGCCATGAGGACTCTATCTCTTGGTAAGGAAGTGTCCCAGACCCAAGATCTAATTTTACAGATAAGCAAGAGGTCCAAAGACGTGCATACAGGAGACTGCCTTTCTCCAGGGCACAATACAGCACCTATCTCATAGATGTGCTGGCTGGGCAAAAAGTTATAATGTGCATTCAAAGGTCACTACCAAGGTTTACTAAAGTTAAACATAAGTACATACTCCGAGCTAGCAATTCCACTCCTAGTTATATACCCAAAAGAAAATAGTGCATATATCTATCAAAAGATATGTGCAAGAATCTTCACAATAGTTAATATTCACAATAACCAAATATTAGAAACATCCCAGACACCCACTGCAATAGAATGGATATATTGTGATATATTCATATAATGGAATATTATACAGCTATAAAAAACAATACAACTCTGTTAGATCATGGATGAATCTCACAAATATAATGCCAAAAAAGCACCAAAAAAGCTATATTTTTTATGATTCCATTGACATTAAGTTCAAAATTTGGTGACATATCAGCATAATATTTACCCTAAGAAGGTGCAGAGATCAAGTGGGAAGAAGGATAAGGGAGACAGATGATCAGTTGATAATGTCTGTATCTTAAAATGATTGGGGGTTACACCTGCATGTGTGTGTGTGCATATAAAAATTCATCAGAGTGTACACTTAAGTTCTATGTGCTGTATTTTCTACCTCAATGTTAAATTGAATAAAGAGACAAGACTACACGTATTTTCCCTGAACAATGAGCATTGTATGAAATTTTTTTTTTTTTTGGCTTGAACAACTACTTTTTATTTCTCGGAGTCTGGGAGACTGGAAGTCTGAGATCAGGGTGCCATCTGATTTGGTGGCTAGTGAGGGCCCTTTTCCAAGGTTGCTTCTCCTTGTAAAATCATGTGGAGAAAAGAGGGTGAGCTAGCTTTCTTTTTATTATTATTATTATTATTATTATTATTATTATTATACTTTAAGTTCTAGGGTACATGTGCACAATGTGCAGGTTTGTTACATATGTATACTTGTGCCATGTTGCTGTGCTGCACCCATCAACTCATCAGCACCCATTAACTCGTCATTTACATCAGGTATAACTCCCAATGCCATCCCTCCCCCCTCCCCCCTTCCCATAATGGGCCCCAGTGTGTGATGTTCCCCTTTCCGAGTCCAAGTGATCTCATTCTTAATTCCCATCTACGAGTGAGAACATGCGGTGTTTGGTTTTCTGTTCTTGCGATAGTTTGCTGGGAATGATGGTTTCCAGCTGCATCCATGTCCCTACAAAGGACACAAACTCATCCTTCTTTATGACTGCATAGTATTCCATAGTGTATATGTGCCACATTTTCTTAATCCAGTCTGTCACTGATGGACATTTGGGTTGATTCCAAGTCTTTGCTATTATGAATAGTGCCACAATAAACATACGTGTGCATGTGTCTTTATAGCAGCATGATTTATAATCCTTTGGGTATATACCCAGTAATGGGATGGCTGGGTCATATGGTATTTCTAGTTCTAGATCCTTGAGGAATAGCCATACTGTTTTCCACAATGGTTGAACTAGTTTACAATCCCACCAACAGTGTAAAAGTGTTCCTATTTCTCCACATCCTCTCCAGCACCTGTTGTTTCCTGACTTTTTAATGATCGCCATTCTAACTGGTGTGAGATGGTGTCTCATTGTGGTTTTGATTTGCATTTCTCTGATGGCCAGTGATGATGAGCATTTTTTCATGTGTCTGCTGGCTGTATGAATGTCTTCTTTTGAGAAATGTCTGTTCATATCCTTTGCCCACTTTTTGATGGGGTTGTTTTTTTCTTGTAAATTTGTTTGAGTTCTTTGTAGGTTCTGGATATTAGCCCTTTGTCAGATGAGTAGATTGCAAAAATTGTCTCCCATTCTGTAGGTTGCCTGTTCACTCTGATGGTAGTTTCTTTTGCTGTGCAGAAGCTCTTTAGTTTAATTAGATCCCATTTGTCAATTTTGGCTTTTGTTGCCGTTGCTTTTGGTGTTTTAGGCATGAAGTCCTTGCCTATGCCTATGTCTTGAATGGTATTACCTAGGTTTTCTTCTAGGTTTTTTATGGTATTAGGTCTAACATTTAAGTCTCTAATCCATCTTGAATTAATTTTCGTATAAGGAGTAAGGAAAGGATCCAGTTTCAGCTTTCTACTTATGGCTAGCCAATTTTCCCAGCACCATTTATTAAATAGGGAATCCTTTCCCCATTTCTTGTTTCTCTCAGGTTTGTCAAAGATCAGATGGCTGTAGATGTGTGGTATTATTTCTGAGGACTCTGTTCTGTTCCATTGGTCTATATCTCTGTTTTGGTACCAGTATCATGTTGTTTTGGTTACTGTAGCCTTGTAGTATAGTTTGAAGTCAGGTAGCGTGATGCCTCCAGCTTTGTTCTTTTGACTTAGGATTGTCTTGGCAATGCAGGCTCTTTTTTGGTTCCATATGAACTTTAAAGCAGTTTTTTCCAATTCTGTGAAGAAAGTCATTGGTAGCTTGATGGGGATGGCATTGAATCTATAAATTACCTTGGGCAGTATGGCCATTTTCATGATATTGATTCTTCCTCTCCATGAGCATGGTATGTTCTTCCATTTGTTTGTGTCCTCTTTTACTTCACTGAACAGTGTTTTGTAGTTCTCCTTGAAGAGGTCCTTTACAGCCCTTGTAAGTTGGATTCCTAGGTATTTTATTCTCTTTGAAGCAATTGTGAATGGAAGCTCATTCATGATTTGGCTCTCTGTTTGTCTGTTACTGGTGTATAAGAATGCTTGTGATTTTTGCACATTAATTTTGTATCCTAAGACTTTGCTGAAATTGCTTATCAGCTTAAGGAGATTTTGGGCTGAGATGATGGGGTTTTCTAAATATACAATCAAGTCATCTACAAACAGGGACAATTTGAGTTCTTCTTTTCCTAACTGAATACCCTTTATTTCTTTCTCTTGCCTGATTGCCCTAGCCAGAGCTTCCAACACTATTTTGAATAGGAGTGGTGAGAGAGGGCATCCCTGTCTTGTGCCAGTTTTCAAAGGGAATGCTTCCAGTTTTTGCCCATTCAGTATGATATTGGCTGTGGGTTTGTCATAAATAGCTCTTATTATTTTGAGATACGTTCCATCAATACTGAACTTATTGAGCGTTTTTAGCATGAAGGGCTGTTGAATTTTGTCAAAGGCCTTTTCTGCATCTATTGAGATAATCATGTGGTTTTTGTCTTTGGTTCTGTTTATATGCTGGATTACGTTTATTGATTTGTGTATGTTGAACCAGCCTTGCATCGCAGGGATGAAGCCCACTTGATCATGGTGGATAAGCTTTTTGATGTGCTGCTGGATTCGGTTTGCCAGTATTTTATTGAGGATTTTTGCATCGATGTTCATCAGGGATATGGTCTAAAATTCTCTTTTTTTGTTGTTGTGTCTCTGCCAGGCTTTGGTATCAGGATGATGTTGGCCTCATAAAATGAGTTAGGGAGGGTTCCCTCTTTTTCTATTGATTGGAATCGTTTCAGAAGGAATGGTACCAGTTCCTCCTTTTACCTCTGGTAGAATTCAGCTGTGAATCCATCTGGTCCTGGACTTTTTTTGGTTGGTAGGCTATTAATGATTGCCTGAATTTCAGAGCCTGCTATTGGTCTATTCAGGGATTCAACTTCTTCCTGGTTTAGTCTTGGGAGAATGTAAGTGTCCAGGACATTATCCATTTCTTCTAGGTTTTCTAGTTTATTTGTGTAGAAGTGTTTGTAGTATTCTCTGATGGTAGTTTGTATTTCTGTGGGGTCGGTGGTGATATCCCCTTTATCATTTTTTATTGCATCTATTTGATTCTTCTCTCTTTTCTTCTTTATTAGTCTTGCTAGCGGTCTATCAATTTTTTTTGATCTTTTCAAACAACCAGTTCCTGGATTCACTGATTTTTTGGAGGGTTTTTTGTGTCTCTATCTCCTTCAGTTCTGCTCTGATCTTAGTTATTTCTTGCCTTCTGCTAGCTTTTGAATGTGTTTGCTCTTGCTTCTCTACTTCTTTTAATTGTGATGTTAGAGTGTCAATTTTAGATCTTTCCAGCTTTGCCTTGTGGGCATTTAGTGCTATAAATTTCCCTCTACACACTGCTTTAAATGTGTCCCAGAGATTCTGTTACATTGTATCTTTGTTCTCATTGGTTTCAAAGATCA
Source organism: Macaca mulatta (assembly GCF_049350105.2). NCBI lineage: Eukaryota > Metazoa > Chordata > Mammalia > Primates > Cercopithecidae > Macaca > Macaca mulatta. The sequence continues at coordinate 20,229,781 of NC_133410.1, read as the reverse complement.
TCTTTATTTCTGCCTTCATTTCGTTATGGACCCAGTAGTCATTCAGGAGCAGGTTGTTCAGTTTCCATGTAGTTGAGAGGTTTTGATTGAGTTTCTTAGTCCTGAGTTCTAGTTTGATTGCACTGTGGTCTGAGAGACAGTTTGTTATAATTTCTGTTCTTGTACATTTGCTGAGGAGTGCTTTACTTCCAATTATGTGGTCAAGTTTGGAATAAGTGCAATGTGGTGCTGAGAAGAATGTATATTCTGTTGATTTGGGGTGGAGAGTTCTGTACATGTCTATTAGGTCCACTTGGTGCAGAGTTGAGTTCAATTCCTGGATATCCTTGTTAACTTTCTGTCTCGTTGGTCTGTCTAATATTGACAGTGGGGTCTTGAAATCTCCTATTATTATTTTATGGGAGTCTAAGTCTCTTTGTAAGTCTCCAAGGACTTGCTTTATGAATCTGGGTGCTCCTGTATTGGGTGCATATATATTTAGGATAGTTAGCTCTTCCTGTTGAATTGATCCCTTTACCATTATGTAATGGCCTTCTTTGTCTCTTTTGATCTTTGTTGGTTTAAAGTCTGTTCTATCAGAGACTAGGATTGCAACCCCTGCTTTTTTTTTTTTCTCCATTTGCTTGGTAGATCTTCCTCCCTCCCTTTATTTTGAGCCTATGTGTGTCTCTGCATGTGAGATGGGTCTCCTGAATACAGCAAACTGATGGATCTTGACTCTTTATCCAATTTTCCAGTCTGTGTCTTTTAATTGGACCATTTAGTCCATTTACATTTAAGGTTAATATTGTTATGTGTGAACTTGATCCTGTCATTGTGATATTAGCTGGTTATTTTCCTCATTAGTTGATGCAGTTTCTTCCTAGCATTGATGGTCTTTACATCTTGGCATGTTTTTGCAATGTCTGGTACCAGTTGTTCTTTTCCATGTTTAGTGCTTCCTTCAGGGTCTCTTGTAGGGCAGGCCTAGTGGTGACAAAATCTCTAAGCATTTGCTTGTCTGTAAAGGATTTTATTTCTCCTTCATTTATGAAACTTAGTTTGGCTGGATATGAAATTCTGGGTTTAAAATTCTTTTCTTTAAGAATGTTGAATATTGGCCCCCACTCTCTTCTGGCTTGTAGAGTTTCTGCCGAGAGATTCTGCTGTTAGTCTGATGGGCTTCTCTTTGTGGGTAACCCGACCTTTCTCTCTGGCTGCCCTTAACATTTTTTCCTTCATTTCAACTTTCGTGAATCTGACAATAATGTGTCTTCGAGTTGCTCTTCTCGAGGAGTATCTTTGTGGCATTCTCTGTATTTCCTGAATTTGAATGCTGGCCTGCCTTACTAGGTTGGGGAAGTTCTCCTGGATGATATCCTGAAGAGTGTTTTCCAACTTGGTTCCATTTTCCCCCTCACTTTCAGGCACCCCAATCAGACGTAGATTTGGTCTTTTCACATAATCCCATACTTCTTGCAGGCTTTGTTCATTTCTTTTTCCTCTTTTTTTCTTTAGACTTCTCTTCTCGCTTCATTTCATTCATTTGATCCTCAATTGCTGATACTCTTTTTTCCAGTTGATCGAGTCAGTTACTGAAGCTTGTGCATTTGTCACGTATTTCTTGTGTCATGGTTTTTATCTCTGTCAGTTTGTTTATGGCCTTCTCTGCATCGATTATTCTAGTTATCCATTCTTCCATTCTTTTTTCAAGATTTTTAGTTTCTTTGTGCTGGGTACGTAATTCCTTCTTTAGCTCTGAGAAGTTTGATGGACTGAAGCCTTCTTCTCTCAACTCGTCAAAGTCATTCTCCATCCAGCTTTGATCCGTTGCTGGCGATGAGCTGCATTCCTTTGGAGGGGGAGATGCGCTCTGATTTTTTGAATTTCCAGCTTTTGTGCCCTGCTTTTTCCCCATCTTTGTGGTTTTATCTGCCTCTGGTCTTTGATGCTGGTGACGTACTGATGGGGTTCTGGTGTGGTGTCCTTTCTGTTTGTTATTTTTCCTTCTAACAGTCAGGACCCTCAGCTGTAGGTCTGTTGGAGATTGCTTGAGGTCCACTCCAGACCCTTTTTGCCTGGGTATCAGCAGCAGAGGCTGCGGAAGATAGAATATGGCTGAACAGTGAGTGTTCCTGTCTGATTCTTGCTCTGGAAGCTTCATCTCAAGGGTGTACCCCGCCATGTGAGGTGTGGGGTGTCAGTCTGCACCTAGTGGGGATGTCTCCCAGTTAGGCTACTCAGGGGTCAGGGACCCATTTGAGCAGGCAGTCTGTCTGTTCTCAGATTTCAACCTCCATGTTGGGAGATCCACTGCTCTCTTCAAAGCTGTCAGACAGGGTCATTTGCATCTGCAGAAGTTTCAGCTGCTTTTTGTTTAGCTGTGCGCTGTCCCCAGAGGTGTAGTCTACACAGACAGGCAGGCCTCCTTGAGCTGCTGTGGGCTCCACCCAGTTCAAGCTTCCCGGTGGCTTTGTTTACCTACTTAAGCCTCAGCAATGGTGGGTGCCCCTCCCCTAGCCTCGCTGCTGCCTTGCAGTTAGATTGCAGACTGCTGTGCTAGCAATGAGGGAGGCTCCGTGGGTGGGGGACCCTCCTGGCCAGGTGTGGGATATAATCTCCTGGTGTGCCGTTTGCTAAGACCCTTCGTAAAGCATGGTATTGGGGTGGGAGTTACCCGATTTTCCAGGTGTTGTGTGTCTCAGTTCCCCTGGCTAGGAAAAGGGATTTCCTTCCCCCTTGCACTTCCCAGGTGAGGCGATGCCTCGCCCTGCTTCAACTCTCGCTGATCGGACTGCACCAGCTGACCAGCACTGATTGTCCGGCACTCCCCAATGAGATGAACCCAGTACCTCAGTTGAAAATGCAGAAAGCACCCGTCTTCTGTGTCGCTCATGCTGGGAGCTGGAGACTGGAGCTGTTCCTATTTGGCCATCTTGCTCCGGGTCCCTTGAAATTTGAATCTACATCTTTGCCTTGCATAGGTATTTGCATAGAGAAAGGGCCTAGAGTAAAATGAAAATAGAATTTCCTTATTCAAATATTGTTAAGAATTTCTTGACGGCAATATCAGAACATCAAACCAAGTGTCGGAACATTCTAGGCACGGAGCTCTGTGTGATTATACAGGATGCACCCCCATGAAGCCAGTCTCGCACAGATAAATTTGAAGATATACTTGAAGGCAAGAAAGTCTTGCTAAGATGAGGCATCTGCATGGTGTCAAGTAAATGATAAAAATCCCTGATTCTTCGTGGGATGGTATCATTTTGTGTTAAAGGGGTTGTGTCCTATAAAGCTGAATGACTAAGGTATGTTTCTACTCCATTGAAAAGGAAAGAGGGTAAATACTTACTATGAGAAAATATGCCAAAGCTGATTAGATAGAATGACTTAATTAAGGAGGGACAAATTTAAATAATCACTATGAACAGAAAACACGTATTTATTAAAATGAAACATGCCATGATCTCCATTCCAGGAAGGAAACATTGAAATCGTTAAGTGATAATAAGCTAGAATGCTAAAATAGCTTGTGGACTAATGATAACTTTTGCTTCACTAATTGAAAATTCTTAATACTGTATTTATGCTACTTTAATCATTAAAATACTCTAAAATTCTTTAAGAAGTCTGTGCCTCTAGAACAAAGTTTTTGTTGTAAGAAATGAGCAAGAAGAGATCAAGAGAACAAAATTTGAAAAACAAAAAGAGAAACCGGGAAACTAGAGTTGCCCAAATCTGGTCACTGACTGCTCCTTGCAGGAATGATGCTTACTTGACAAAAAGTAAAAACCAGCCAGCTGGGTGTCGCTGGGTTACTCATGTAACTCTCATGAGTAGCCTCAGGGTTCAGCAAAGAGGAGAATTGAGAGTCTACTTGGGTGGAAAGAAGTTACAACATTCTTAATGAGCCATTGCAACCAGGCTGTTCTAGTTGGAATCAAAGCAAAGGCAGTTGTCTTGTAGATGGTGAATAACGATCACCCTCAAGGCAAAAAAGCAAAATAAAATTAAATAACAAAATAAAAATATAACTTTGTTATTGGTTCCTTTCTTTGATTTCTTAAATGGCACTGAATGTTTCCATTTTTATCAATACCTCTGTTTTCTACTACACACCCAATCAATAAGAGCCTTTTGAAGATCCAATGGCATAAAACACACATGCAGTTAAAATTATTGCACAGTGCATCTGAGCTACCTTGGTTCACAAATGAACATCAGTGCTGAGACATTTTGTAAAATTTTTCCTAGCTCTTTAATAGATGACTAGATTGTCAGTAAGTCTTTTATTCGGCAAACCTAGGTCACATGGACTTTCCAAAACTTTAGAAGCCTGCTGACATAAATGAGACTTTATCTGTCTTAACAGTTGAATACACATTTATTCCCAATTGAATTGCATTGGCAGTCACCTCCTTCGGTTATCTGTGGGTGTCCTAAGAGGCATTTCGTAAGTGCTCACCTGCATTTCTGCCCTGGTCTCCTGGGTGATGCCCACAGCTCCCGAAGTGACTGGCATCTGTACCTCGTCAATGATCTTGTGGGAGAGAACATTTGCAGCAATGAAGATTTCCTGGACAAGTGCTAAGGAGTAGGGTCATATAATTCCCAGGAGAACATAGAGGAGAAATGACTTCATTAGGGAGGAAGATAAGTTTCCCTTTGAGAAGCCACACTTCAGCTGAGATCTAACCCATGGGTAGGGATTCACAGGACACCGTTAGAACAGTAGGAGTAAAACCCTTTGGTGCGAGGGAACTTAGTGAAAGCAGAGGATGTGTGTTGAAATAAAAACGTGTCTGCTCTAACAAATAAACCTTGAAATAACAGTGCCTTAACATAACAGCCGTTTATTCCTTGTTTCCATAGGCCAAACTTGCAGCAGGGGTCGTCGTGTCATGCTATCATTCAGGAACCTGGGCTGACTGATGTTCCACCATCTTTAATGCATGAGCTCCAGTGCCAGTTTGCGCATTGATAATCAAGCTGCAGAGAAGGGAAGGCAAAGCTTATGGGGATAGTATGGGATGGTCTCATGAGCCAGATTTGGAAAAAGACTATGCTACTTCCACTCATTTTCCAATTGCCCTATCTCAGGAACATGGCCACAAAGTATGACCACACCTATGGACAAATTAATAATTTAAGAAAATAATTCAAAGTTAGGAGACCTTGTATAGATTTTCACTGAAACCATTAGAACCCGAGATTGTTTATTACTTGTGGCTGAGTTAAGATATAGGTTGATTCCTTTACTCATTTATTTATTCTTTCATCCATTATTTTTCACACATTCATCAAGTACCTGTATTAAGTGGCGGCCAATGGTCAATAAGCCTCATTTTTATGCAGAGACTAGTAGGGTATATGGAGGTGGCAGGAGTCATAGGCTATGAACAAGTGTGAGAGGAGCCACAAGCAAACATTTTTCATTGAACATTTTGGATAATCAATTGAGGAGAAAAGCAGAATTGCCCATTGGTGCTTAAATTAAATTCTTACCAATAGTAAACAGAGAATTATGGGAGGGGGGGAAAACACTTAAAGTAAGGACTACATTTTTTTCTTGAAAAACAAGAAAGCAAAACCCACTTGATAAAGTAGCATTTGTAAAAGTGTCTTTAGTGCCATTCTATTGTTCATAAGCTTTGAAATTTCTCTGTGCTTCCACATGTTCTGGGCATAGCCATTCACATTGCCGTGCATAAAACCTCCCCCTTTACACAATGAAAAGCTTAAAAGATTGAATTGCTTTGCTAATTGAGTAGGTGGATGTTAAGAAACATGTAATACTTTGCCATTCCCTTCTTGTAGTTTAAAAATAAATTTTTAAAATTGCAATATGTGATCCATACTGAATGACTGCTACAGGGAGATTTGCAGACCCAGAAATTACCCATCATGAGAGAAATGTGAGGTTTCTCCATATTCTTGACTCTTTGGAGTCAGGTGCTGATAAAATATTTTTTCTCAGCATGAGCAGGACCCTATTTAAACACTGTGCCAACTAGCAAGTAAATCCATTAGTATATTTTACATCCACATTTAAAGAATTGCTCTGCAAGCTTTACTTTTTCTCCTGAGCTCAGCTGTGACACAAAGAAAGCTTTAAAAAGAGTGTAAGTAATTAAAGCAACACACAATTAACTAATTGATCCTAAAAAATAGCTTGTCCAACATCAGCAGAATAATTGCAGCCATTTTGTAGGACCTCCTAGGCTGTGATCATTTATGAGTCTTCATTATTACTCTTCTAAAACAAACAACCAGAAAACTCTTTTTTTTTTTTTTTTTTTTTTGAGCCAGGGTCTTGCTCTGTCTCCCAGGCTGGAGTACGGTGGTGCAATCACTGCTCACTACAGCCTCAGCCTCTGGTCTCAAGCTGTCCTTCTGTCTCAGCCTCCTGAGTAGCTGGAACCACAGGCATGTGCCACCACACCTAGCTAATTATTATTATTATTATTATTATTATTATTATTTGTAAAGACAGGGCGGTGGGGCCAAGGGGTGGTGTGTGGGTTTTGTTATGTTACCCAAGTTGGTCTCAAACCCCTGGGTTCAAGCAATCCTCCAGCCTCAGCCTCCCAAAGTGCTAGGATTACAGGCATGAGCCACCAAGCCCAGCCATTATTTTTCTTTTTAAACAAAGAATTTTTGTATTTCTTTTCATTTAAATGAACAAACTAATACATGTGACCCTTTTCAGTGCTTATAATGAATCACTTATATGCTGTAATACTGGAAGTAACCTTTAGGGAAAATTTTGTTATGGAACTTAAAATGTTTGCAAAGATACGAGGATAGAGCCTAAATGGGTCAGTATCCTGCCTGACATTTTATGGCTAAGTGAGAAACCTGAGAAAACTGGAGAGTGAAAATGAAAGCTGTCCTTAATAAATTGAGAGTAATTAGGCTCTGTTAATTTTTTTCTTTTGATATTATAATTTTAAGTCAACACTAAAGACCATAAAGCATGTAAGATTCTGTGTTCTTTATGCTCATAAATTACTATCAATTTCAACTTTAAAAAAAACTGCAGTTTATCTTAGAATGTTTCTAAACCAGGATATCATTTATAATTAATCTGTATTTTAAATGGAGTGTTTTCCTCAAGAGGGTAAAAGAATTGAGACTCGACTGATAATGTGCCCTAAAATTGATGGCATCCTAGAATTAAAGCAATACAGTATCTTGATGAAGCCATTTAACTATAAGAAAATGTTGGGCTGAGTGTGGTGGCTCACGCCTGTAATCCCAGCATTTTGGGAGGCCGAGACGGGCGGATCATGACGTTAGGAGATCGAGACCATCCTGGCTAACACGGTGAAACCCCATTTCTACTAAAAATTAAAAAAAATTAGCCGGGTGAGGTGGCGGGCGCCTGTAGTCCCAGCTACTCGGGAGGCTGAGGCAGGAGAATGGCGCGAACCTGGGAGGCGGAGCTTGCAGTGAGCTGAGATCCGGCCACTGCACTCCAGCCTGGGTGACAGAGCGAGACTCCGTCTCAAAAAAAAAAAAAAAAAAAAAAAATGCTGACATTACCTGCTGGTGGAACACACGACAGTTAAATTCCTCTCCTGAACTGTTACAAATTTTCCCTCTGAATATAATTGGATATCTGCTTGTAAGTATCTCAAACAAGTTATACTCCTAGAGAAACAGACTCAAAATCAATTCATGTTAAGTATAATACAAAAGAATATGAAATGGATGAATATTAGGGAGAGCTATGAATCAAGATCTCTACCTGGAAGCATCAAGACAGATTGATCATGGTTGAGGCCACGTTATTGTAGTAAGAAAAATAATCAAATACTAACACAAACAAGGATCTCTGCCATTCATTGTGTGCCAACTACGTGCCAAACCATCGGCTCTCTCCTTTACATGTATCTGTATAGTCAGCGAGGAGGGAATGATGAAACTGACAAATAAAGAATAAAAGCCATACTATTTGGAATAACCCAGGCTTTTTTTTTTTAATAGTTAAATTTCTTTTTAAAATTATTATTATACTTTAAGTTCTAGGGTACATGTGCATAACGTGCAGGTTTGTTACATATGTATACTTGTGCCATGTTACTGTGCTGCACCCATCAACTCGTCAGCACCCATCAACTTGTCATTTACATCAGGTATAACTCCCAATGCAATCCCTTCCCGCTCCCCCCTCCCCATGATAGGCCCCGGTGTATGATGTTCCCCTTCCCGAGTCCAAGTGATCTCATTGTTCAGTTCCCACCTATGAGTGAGAACATGCAGTGTTTGGTTTTCTGTTCTTGCAATAGTTTGCTGAGAATGATGGTTTCCAGCTGCATCCATGTCCCTACAAAGGACACAAATTCATCCTTTTTGATGGCTGCATAGTATTCCATGGTGTATATGTGCCACATTTTCTTAATCCAGTCTGTCACTGATGGACATTTGGGTTGATTCCAAGTCTTTGCTATTGTGAATAGTGCTGCAATAAACATACGTGTGCATGTGTCTTTATAGCAGCATGACTTATAATCCTTTGGGTATATACCCAGTAATGGGATGGCTGGGTCATATGGTACTTCTAGTTCTAGATCCTTCAGGAATCGCCATACTGTTTTCCATAATGGTTGAACTAGTTTACAATCCCACCAACAGTGTAAAAGTGTTCCTATTTCTCCACATCCTCTCCAGCACCTGTTGTTTCCTGACTTTTTAATGATTGCCATTCTAACTGGTGTGAGATGGTATCTCATTGTGGTTTTGATTTGCATTTCTCTGATGGCCAGTGATGATGAGCATTTTTTCATGTGTCTGTTGGCTGTATGAATGTCTTCTTTTGAGAAGTATCTGTTCATATCCTTTGCCCACTTTTTGATGGGGTTGTTTGTTTTTTTCTTGTAAATTTGTTTGAGTTCTTTGTAGGTTCTGGATATTAGCCCTTTGTCAGATGAGTAGATTGCAAAAATTGTCTCCCATTCTGTAGGTTGCCTGTTCACTCTGATGGTAGTTTCTTTTGCTGTGCAGAAGCTCTTTAGTTTAATTAGATCCCATTTGTCAATTTTGGCTTTTGTTGCCATTGCTTTTGGTGTTTTAGACATGAAGTCCTTGCCTATGCCTATGTCCTGAATGGTATTACCTAGGTTTTCTTCTAGGGTTTTTATGGTATTAGGTCTAACATTTAAGTCTCTAATCCATCTTCAATTAATTTTCGTATAAGGAGTAAGGAAAGGATCCAGTTTCAGCTTTCTACTTCTGGCTAGCCAATTTTCCCAGCACCATTTATTAAATAGGGAATCTTTTCGCCATTTCTTGTTTTTCTGAGGTTTGTCAAAGATCAGATGGCTGTAGATGTGTGGTATTATTTCTGAGGACTCTGTTCTGTTCCATTGGTCTATATCTCTGTTTTGGTACCAGTATCATGCTGTTGTGGTTACTGTAGCCTTGTAGTATAGTTTGAAGTCAGGTAGCCTGATGCCTCCAGCTTTGTTCTTTTGACTTAGGATTGTCTTGGCAATGCAGGCTCTTTTTTGGTTCCATATGAACTTTAAAGCAGTTTTTTCCAATTCTGTGAAGAAAGTCATTGGTAGTTTGATGGGGATGGCATTGAATCTATAAATTACCTTGGGCAGTATGGCCATTTTCACAATATCGATTCTTCCTCTCCATGAGCATGGTATGTTCTTCCATTTGTTTGTGTCCTCTTTTATTTCACTGAGCAGTGTTTTGTAGTTCTCCTTGAAGAGGTCCTTTACAGCCCTAGTAAGTTGGATTCCTAGGTATTTCATTCTCTTTGAAGCAATTGTGACAAGGCCTTTGAAAAAATTCAACAGCCCTTCATGCTAAAAACGCTCAATATATTTGGTATTGGTGGAACGTATCTCAAAATCATAAGAGCTATTTATGACAAAACCACAGCCAATATCATACTGAATGGGCAAAAACTGGAAAAATTCCCTTTGAATACTGGCACAAGACAGGGATGCCCTCTCTCACCACTCCTATTCAACATAGTGTTGGAAGTTCTGGCTAGGGCAATCAGGCAAGAGAAAAAAATCAAAGGTATTCAGTTAGGAAAAGAAGAAGTCAAATTGTCCCTGTTTGCAGATGACATGATTGTATATTTAGAAAACCCCATTGTCTCAGCCCAAAATCTCCTTAAGCTGATAAGAAACTTCAGCAAAGTCTCAGGATACAAGATTAATGTGCAAAAATCACAAGCATTCTTATACACCAGTAACAGACAAACAGAGAGCCAAATCATGAATGAACTTCCATTCACAACCCAGCCTTTCTTAAATTGGTTTCATATATCATTTAAGAGACTAAACTGATCCCAGATAAAATTTGTCCTATCTGTAAGAGATTGTCCATCTGCCAGGGGTGGCAAAGCTGTGATTCATGATTAGGTGCACCGGCCATGGTTAATGCGGACCTCAGCTCCTCATTGCCTCGCTAACCAGCATTCTGTTGTTCATGTAACCACCGTCTTTCAGCACTAGGGCGCATCGTCCTGACATACTCAGAAAGGGCTCTGATGATTATACAGCACCCTCCGGCATGGCTTGGTGTGGGGTTTTGTTGTAGCATAAAAAGGTTTGGGAAACCAATGCCTATCTTCCTTCATTAAACTATAGGCAATTGATCATTTATGAATACTTTCCAGCCTTTGTATGTGGTAGAATCAATACTCCAGTCTCATATTTCTTTAAAATAGAATTTCCACCCTATCACACATTTTAACATTCCAATAAACATGATTTCTTCTCCCTTTGCTGTCAAATACACAAAGTTCTTTGCTGAAAAGGTGACTCAGAATGTTGGATAAGTAATGTGTTGTTTTGTGCATTGTTATCAAATTCTACCTTTGTTCAGAATATCTCTGTGCTTACTGCAAACAATTCTCTTTTGGACTGTTTTGCTTCTTACTGTAATAAATGACAAATTGAATGCAAAGAGGGTTTTCTTGGAAAAAATAATGCTAGCAGATTGAATTTCAGTGTAATGCTATTATTTTCAAAAGCCACAATTCTCTTATCTACCAAGATTTGCCTTTCTTTGTCTATCCAGGGAAGGATTACTGCTGACAAATTGTAACTCCTTTTCAAAATATTTACTCTTTTTATTCAAGGTTTCCTTATGAAACCTTTGAAACTCAGAAATAAAAGCTAGGACCAGAGTGTCAGAGCAGCTGCGCCATCTAAATGTAATTACACATTAATTTGCATGCGACTTGAGAGGTGGAAGAATATGTAAATAGATTCTTGTGGCTACTGGCCATTGGAGTTTCTTTCTTCTTGTATTTTTTAATTCCTTGTTTAAGGAATAGCAAATAAAGTACAGCATCCCTAGACTTACCTTTAAAGCTGGTGGAGTTTAGAATGTTGGTTGATAACTGTTTGCTAACCTTTCTAGTTTGGTTTTTGGGTTTCGTTCATCTTTGCTGGTTTATCACTGAATCTCCAGCACCTGATCCCATGTCTGGTACATAGGAGTTGCCCTCCCACCCTCAGTGGCCGCCCCCATAAAAGAAACAATGAGAAATTGTACTTAGTTCAAAATGGTAAGGGAGGTGTGGCACACACAGCATTCTTGTTGGGCAGTCCTCTCCTCCATACTTGAAATCATATTAATCAATACTGTTGAACCAAATACTAATGAGCCAATACTGATGAATACTAACCAGTACTAATGAATCAAAACATTAGGCTTCCCAGAGTTACTTAAAAGACACTACATTGGGAGGCTGAGACGGGCGGATCACAAGGTCAGGAGATCGAGACCATCCTGGCTAACACGGTGAAACCCCGTCTCTACTAAAAAATACAAAAAACTAGCCGGGCGAGGTGGCGGGCGCCTGTGGTCCCAGCTACTCCGGAGGCTGAGGCAGGAGAATGGCGGGAACCCGGGAGGCGGAGCTTGCAGTGAGCTGAGATCCGGCCACTGCACTCCAGCCTGGGCGACAGAGCCAGACTCAGTCTCAAAAAAAAAAAAAAAAAAAAGACACTACAGAGGTCTGTAATCAGAACTCCAAGGTCGTTTAGTAGATAATACTTAGTGAAGGAAGCAACAATAATATTGCCAACTAAAAGTTAACTCAAGAGACCCCAAAGAATTGCAGTTTGGGAACATGCAAAAGTTAGTATTCAGGAGTGGGAAATGGCCACAGCCATCAACACTCCCACAGAAATTTTGAAATCTTTGGATCTCTAGTCTCATATTTTTGAAAAAAATCCTGTTTCTTCACAAAGATTGCATTAGTTTTGTTTTTCTTCAATAGTTATCTACTGTATAAGGGATGGACTTAAACTGCAAAGTTGTAGACATCCAGGTGCATTAATGGTTCGATGATGAACATGTTTTGAATCCTTATTAGAGAAGCTGAAGGCATAAAATAAAATGCAAATTTTAGAAATAAAGGGGAAAGTGAAATCCCTGAATGTTAATGTTTTACTGGACCTTTGGTATTTGAAAAATGACTTTATAAATCTGAGTAATAACTTAAATGTAATTTCTATGATCATAATTTTTCACTCTCAAGTGGCAAAAACTTTTAACTGTGGAGAATAGAAAAGTTGAGTTAATTGAATTTCAGAAGGACCCTTTTTATTTCTTAGGACAAGTGCACGTGTGCTTTGCTTCCCTACACATCTATCAGATGACAACGTCATGTTGAAGAAATCTCTATACTTAGTGAACTATCATTGGGCTTTTAAAACATAAGTAGGTTTTGTACACAATTTTATGAAAAGCATTTTTATATGACATGGATCAGAAACTGCAGCTAGTAAGAATCTTTCAAAATAGTAACTGATAACAGATGTGGGATCTTAAACAGAGATATAAATGCCTTTAATATTACATTGATATTTGATGACATAAGATGCTTTTTCTCAAAGTTTAAAAAGGACCAGGAGCTGGATGTGCATTTCAAAAAGACATACGGATGGAGCTGTGAAGCAGATGGGAAACTGGGAGACAATGCCTTTAAAAAGATCCAATACTCAAGGCCTGGTCCTCAGCATCACAGTAAAGAATTAATTCTACGTGTATCCACTATTCAGTAATCATGATAATTATAATAGCAATTATTTATAAAACACTTGGAATGCATCAGGTATAATTCTATGTGCTTTAGATACATTATTATTTTGCTCTTTTTACAATAGCTCTACAACATAAATATTATTCTCCTTATTCTATCGAAGAGGAAACTGATTAGGGAACTTAAAGAATTTTGCCCAAGTATGCATAGAGTATAAGGTTTCATTCAGATTCAATTCCAGGACTTTCTAACTCTACAGCTGTCTGCTCACCACAACCTGTTCTTCCTCTTCAAACTTTTTTGAGGATCTACTATGTGCCTAGATTTTGATGATGAGGTGGTGAACAGGCAGGATCCCTGCTGTTAGAGATCTCACCCTCTAGTTAGTAAGTTAGACCTTAAACAAATGCTTGTATTAATAATTACTCTATTACCATGATAGTTAATGCTATGAAGTTTCCTTCAGGATGCTACTCTTTGTGAGGGTATGATACTCAAAAAAGACAGAAGAAATCCAAATACATATGTGGAAAAAAGGGAGTTCATCTCTGAAGTAATATTTTTAAAACTTTGTTTCAAAAATCATTCATTTAAAGTAGTCTTTACACAACATATGTTTAATTTGCAAGAGCTGAAAGCTGAAATGAATGTCTTAGCAATTCTCTACATGTAGCAAGAAACCATATGTTTTAGAAACAAAATAACATGAGAAATGTTAAATATATTATTATTATAATCACCGTTGGCATTTTTCATGCCAGTTGAGGAGGAGGGAGAGAAGCCAAAGTTTGATTCAATGTTTTCTTTGATTGGATTGCTTCTTTGGGACGTGTGGCCTGTGGTTCCTTGCAGCTGTGGATTTAGAGGTTTCAGTGAGTAGAAAGCAGGATATGGTTAGTCAAGAGATTTCTGCTTTGAAGATGTGTTTTCCCCTGTGTTTATCCTTCAAAACTCATGACCAAGATAAATAACGAAAAATTATTAAATCTGACAAGCATTTCCTCCACACACTAAAGTAATATTAGTAAATACTAATCTGCTAACTATGTGCTACATGATTTGTAAAAGTTTTCTCATTTTACTATCGCATCTACCTGATGAACTGGGAATTGGCACCAATTGTCACTATTAATAGTTAGATCCATTTGACAGACGATAAAACTGAAGTTCAGAAAAATTGAGTGACTTTCCCAAAGTCATCTGTCTCATAAAGGGTACATTTTTCAGCCCTGGGGCCGTTGGGCTACAGAGCCTTTGCTCATTTCATGCCAGCCTGGAAGGTTATTTTGTATTTGCTGCCATTTTGTCTCAGGTGAATTAGAGTAGGAATAGTGTGTTGTCAGAATGTATCGAGCCTAGAGAATGCATGATCTGCAGACAGAGCAAAATACCAGCAGGGGAAAAAAAAAAAAAATGAAGATACTGGAGAATCAGTAAGGAAGATCTAAATGCCCTAAAACCACAGGGCATTATTGTAACCAGTTTGACCTACAGGCAATGTGCTCCTGACAAGGAATTCTCCTCTGCCCATTCAAGTCATCAAAACCCCATTAACCTTTTCACGCATTTCCCTCTGTTCCTAGCAGAGAGTAAGTATGCATACTTAAAATAAACAAAAATGAATTTTAATTAATTAGGTAGAAATCTCAGTGAGGATGACAGAGCAGCTCTCACTCTTTGTTTTTTTAAATTATACTTTAAGTTCTAGGGTACATGTGCACAACGTGCAGCTTTGTTACATATGTATACCTGTGCCATGTTGGTGTGCTGCACCCATCAACTCGTCATTGACATTAGGTATATCTCCTAATGCATCCCTCCCCACTTCCCCCTCCCCGCAATAGGACCCAGTGTGTGATGTTCCCCTTCCTGTGTCCAAGTTGGTCTCACTCTTAGATATTACAACACTTTCCAATTTGCCACAGTGTTTAGAATGTCCCTTTGCCCTTAGTAAACATTAATGATCTGATTATATATTTGTTACCATTAGAAAATCCATTTTAATTCCACCGTCTGCAGTCACACATGATTAGCTTCCTTTGAATTCCATGTTTGCTTAGTTTTGAATGACAAACCTAAGTATACATGTAAAATAGCAGGGGTTTTTTAAGTGCCATGGCATGATTTTGAGATTGTCAGAAATGAACCATAGCCTATGTGAATGGTAACTTTGACTTTTATTGACTTCAGCTAAGCTATACCTTAGAGATTTAATAAAATAAATGAATTACTTCTTGCTGTATTGTACAGAATAAAATGAAATGAGAAAATATCCACATTGCCTTAAGCCAAACATATGGAGTTCAGGAAAAAATAAAATGCTCATGCTACCCTAAAATAGCATATTTGGTGACTATTTTTTTTCTAAATCCTATGAAGTTGGGCTATTAAATAAAAAGATTGAGCTGAGCCCAGTGTCTCATACCTGTGATCCCAGCACTTTGGGAAGTGGGGGCGAGTGATCCCTTGAGCCTAGGAGTTCAAGATCAGCCTGGGCAACATAGTAAGACCCTGTGTCTACAAAAGAAAATGTAAAAAATTAACTGGACATGGTGGCATATGCCTGTAGTCCCAGCTGCTTGGGACACTGAGGTGAGAGGATTGCTTGAGCCTGGGAGATGAAGGCTACAGTGAAATGGGACTGCACCACTGCACTTCAGCCTGGGTGACAGAGTGAGATCCTGTCTCAAAAATAAACAAATAAATTTTAAAAGGGTTGAGAAAGCAGAAAGGAAAATTGTACATGTTCTTTAAGTGCATAAGTGATGCTAATTTGAATTTATCTAAACCCTTCTTTAATTATTGAATTTTTAAGTAAGATTAGGAATCTGAACCAATTTCACTTAGAGATGCTTGAAAAAGTGACCTACTCTTCAGAAGAATTTCTTTTATCTGCACTCTCTTTCCCTTATTCCATCTCCACTTTGACTTTCCTACCCACTTCCCCAGAATAAGGGGACTTTACAGACTCTCTGAGACAATGCAGTAGTTCTATGACCACAGCAGGAGCCTTAGCTGACAATATTTGTAGGTGTTGCCAGATGTGTCTGGGCAAGGAGTTGAGCTTTGAAAAGTACATATTTCTTTCACAGTCACGGCTTCCTTATGACAATTTGTCTATAGTCTTCAAGAAAATAAAAGTTCTGAGCAGAAAGTTCTTAAAATAGTATTATAATCAGAGGGAAAGGAAAGGGAGGGTAAATCTTTGTAAAAGGGATATTGAGGATATAAGCTTGGAAACGTGGACACATGAGCAGAAAGTCAAATAGAAATAACTATTCACCTGGAAATAAGAGGTAGGTTATTTATGTTTCAGATTAAAGAAAGAAGGTTACTCTCTAGGATAGAGAGCAGGTCTGTGTTTCAAGCTTGGTTTGCAAGATGTACTCAGCATGGAACAAGAAACAATGTAGTTAAGAGGTCAGAAATAAAGCAGTTTGTTAAGATAGGGAGGCAAACATTTGTGCCCAGGCAGTGGAAATTATTTTCTCTGATGATGCTTCTCATAGCTGCATGCTGATACAGTAGATGCCTCAGGTGAACTCGTTTGCCAGTTATGGAAATGGATAAAAAGACGGCTAAAAATCCTATCAATTAAAATGAACTGAAAGAATTTTGACCCTAAGGATTAGTTGAAAAAGGTCCATTAGAATGATGATGATAAAGATTTACTATCTTCTACTGACTACTTACTCAAATACATGCTTTCACATTTAGAAAACCTAGTTAGGCCTGTATGTCTATCCCCATTTCTCAGATGAGTAAACTAAGACAGGCAAAAGCATGTGTTTATGAAGCAGAGAAGGAAAATAGGATATTAGAAGAAGGAGAAGAAAAAAGAGAAGAAGAGGAGGGGGAGGAGGAAGAAGAAGAAGAAAAGGGAGGAGGAAGAAAAAGAAGAGGAAGAGGACAGAGAGGAAGAAGAGGAAGAGGGAGTAGGAGGAGAAGAATGAGCAGAAAAGGAAGAAGAGGAAGATAAAGAAGAAAAGGAGGGGAAGAAAACTCCTGACAAAATTCCAAGTAAATGTCTAAGGGAAAATGAGAAGATTTTCTCTGGAGACCTGAAATTGTCATGACTTGGGATTTTTATTCCTGCTTAAGACAAAAGCTGCTCCAAAATGAAAGCCTTCATCATAGGAAGATGAAGTTTTCTCCTAAACCTTAGCACAATTTGAATATTAGATAATATGAAACATTGTTTTAAAAGTCTAAACCAAAAGTGAAGTGTATTCTGTCTTATACAATAATTATCTTTCTAGAAGTTCTACATAGGAATGTTTTTGCAACTCTTGGCAATCTTTTGTATAATAAAACTACATTGACCTGTTCGGATGTGCTTACCTAGTACCACCTGGTGGCAGCCAAAAATATTTCAGGAAGGGAGAAGAAATTGGGAATGCTTATCCCAATTTCTCAAACCCAACTTCAGTCCTAGGAGGAGGTTGTTTAAGCACTGGGAATATTATTAGTATGAGAGCACCTGTGCTAGGTAGTTTGAACTCAGTGGAAAGTTAGTACTGAAATATGCCATATTGACAAGACCAAGAATCACCACTGTTTATCAGGAAAACACTTTCAGATGGATTTTCCTTAGCCATAATTGATAAAGGTATTTCTTTGTTCTCTGTCTTCCTGATTGTGGGCATTGATGCATAAGACAGCTGACTAGCTGTACAAATGCAGAACAAATGATCATGACAGAGAACGAACCTAAGTGGAACATACAAAGGTGCCAAACCTATCACCTTGGCCTCATTAATACCAGGTTACAGCTAATTGTGCTAACAACACCTCCCATCTCTCTTCATCGTTATGTAATAGCGAATTTCTTTTCATTGGTGACTTAAATTGCTTTTTCAGATCTAGTCCTCTGAAAATTTATTCTCCTCCTCTAGGCAATCTCCTATAAAACATTGATTCAAGTATTGATTGAGTATCCACTATTGCAAAACACTATGCTAGATACTAGAGAATTCAGCATTTGAACTAGAGGGCTAAGATTCTTACTATTATCATTCTGATGTAAGAGACAAATAATAATAATAATTTATTCAGTGCTACTGTGTTTCAGATACTGTTCTAAGTGATTTAATCTGATTGGCTCATTTAATTCTCACAACCCTACGAGGCAGGTACTATTTTTATCCCAATTTTATTAATGATAAAATTGAAACACAAGGAAATTAAGTAGCTTGCCATGGTCACCTGCATAGTAAGTGATAGAGACGGGATTCAAACCCAAGCTGACTCTACCGTTTATTCTTATCCTTAACCACTGCTTTCTATTGCTTCTCAGTAAATGAGAAAACAAGCAGCAATGTACAAGAAAATTAATAAACAACAATTGTCGGTAGTGAGATATGCTATAAGGAAAATTCATTCGTGCAAAGGGATAGAGAGTGATGGTCTGAGAAGGAAGAAGAAAGGAAGGGCTGCTGTAGACAGGGTGACCAGAAGTATCTCTGAAGAGATAACATTACAGCTAAGATCTAGATAAGAGAGAATCCATATTGTAAAGATCAGAGAAGAGACACCCGGTAGAAGGAACAGCAAGTTCCAAGGCAAGAGGAATGCCTGGGAAGGTTTAAGGAGCAGAAAGATAGTAACTGCAATTGGAAGTCAGGGAACAAGAATGGGGGGGACCAATGAGATACCATTTCGCACCTATTAGAATGGCTGTTATCAAAAAGACAAAAGATGACAAGTACTGGCAGATATGCGGAAAAAGGAGGACCCTAGTACACTTTTGGTGGAAATATAAATTACAGCCATTATGCAGAGGTTTCAGTGAGCTGAGATCACGCCACTGCACTTCATGCTGGGCAACAGAGCAAGACTCTGTCTCAAAAAAAAAAAACAAAAAACAAAAAAAAAAAAACAAAAAACAGCCATTATGGAAAACTGTATAAAGTTCCTCCAAAAATTAAAAATAGAAATTCCATGTGATCCAGCAAATCTTACTTCTGGGTATATATCCAAACAAAAATAAATTAGTATGTTGAAGAGAGATACCTGCACACTCATGTTCATTGCAGCATTTTTCACAATGGCTAGGCCACGGAGTCAATCAACAGATGAATGGATAAATAAAATAATATCTGGCCTTTTAAAAAGAAGGAAATTCTGTCATTTACAACAACACATATGAACCCATAGGACATTATGTTAAGTGAAATAACCCAGGTACACAAAGACGTGTGCTACAAGAGATCACATATATGTGGAATCTAAAAAGCTTGATCTTGTAGAAGTAGAAAGTAAAATGGTGGTTAACAGGGACTGGGGCTGGGAGTGGTGGTGGGCTAGATATAAGTGAAAGGATACAAATTTTCATTTAAATAGGAGGAATAACTTAGAGATCTATTGAAAACAATGTGAGTAAACTTAATAACATATTTTTGAAAATTGCTGGGTAGATTTTGAATGTTCTCAATACAAAAAATGAGAGCATGTATGTGTCAATTATCTCTATTAACCATTCCATGATGCATACATATTTCAAAACATCATGTTACATATGATAAATATATACTATCTTAACAATTTTTAAATAATTTTTAAAACACTTTAATAATGTGGAATAGATGAAGTTGAAAATGATGTGTACACATGGACATGGAGAATGGAATAATAGACATTGGAGACGTGGAAGGATGTGAGGCTGGAACAGTAGAAGGGGTTGGGAGATGAGAAAATTACTTAATGGGCACAATGTATACCATTCATGTGATGGCTACATGGAAAGCCCATACTTCACTATTACACAATATATCCATGTAACAAAACAGTACTTGTACCCCTTAAATCTATTATTAGAAGAAAAAGGAAAGGAAAGGAAAGGAGAGGAGAGGAGAGGAGAGGAGGAGAGAGGGGGAGGGAGAGAGGAAGGAAGGAAGGAAAGGAAGGAAGGGAAGAAAGGGAAGGAAGGGAAAGAAGAGTAGGCTAGAACTAGAGCCTGCAAAGCCTTAAAGGTGAAAGTAAGGAAAAAGAAAATGTATGGTCTGGACTGCAAGGATGCTGTCATTCCCCCTGAAGAGACCCATTCTAATTCCAAAGAGGAGTCACTGGGTTGCTTGGAGCAAGGAAATGATGTGATCGTTTGCATCATTCAGATTGCTTCTGCTGAAATGTTTCCCTCCAATTCACAGCGTCAGTATTGTTTCTCAAGGTATTTCACTACACATCCTGCATCTAATGTGTCAAATGCCCTTGGCTAGGTCTCCTGTTGCAAGGCCAACAGTCTTCCTTCCCTTGACTGTTCTTTCCCAGACGTTGCTCTTTCTAATTGGTCTAAATGTCCACTTATAACATCCAATATCAGTGAAACAATAGCCATAATTATATCTCCTCTGACTAAAGGCTACAGTAGAGGCATTCCAACAGTGCTGAAAGCAAATGAAGTCATGTTTTATTGCTAGAAACTGGAGACTGTTTGGCATTTAGTAAAGCAAATGTTTGACCCAGGGGCACTATTGTACCAGTGTTAGTCATGAATCTCTTCTATGTTTGTTTTATTAAGTTTCAAAATTTTACTCTTTGATAAATAATGTTCCCACAGAGAATGTTAAAGGCTCAAAGGAAAGAATTACAGTATCTGTAGTAATGGTATGTAATGAATGCAGTGAGGTCAGAAGAAAAACTGCCTTGTTGTCAAAGAGGAGACAGGGTACACACTGCTTTGATTACATGGACTCTCAGAACTTCGGCAGATTCTGCTTGACCTGCCACATGCACTTGACTTAGCCCTACCTATTAGATGAAAAACTCCCTAAATGGAGAAGCTTCACACCTCATTATGCCATGGTATCAACCATGACCCCTTTCAACATAGGAGTACATATGATTTGGATGGATGGGTGGATGCATGCATGGATGAGAATCCAAAGATCCTGAGAGTCAGTGCAATCCATGTGCTACTCCCACCTATAACAGAGTCTTAGTGATGATCAAACCAGGTAAGGTAATGTGGTCAAGAGCTAAACTATCACTGGGAATCAGCCTTAAGAGAAGCTGCAGCTTTAATGTCTAGAGAATGACTATTTTTTAGCTTCCCTGTTTCCATGTTTGGAGCCAAGCAAATCAAGTACACTTAATCAAATGATATTAATTGGGAAAAGAAACTTGTCACCCTATCTTGATTTCCTCTTAGACTAGCTAACACTGTAAGACTCAGCTTAAATGTCTTTATGCTATTTCCTTCAGGAGGATATTCCTGACCTATAAGGCTGGTTAAGCATCTATCTGAGGTGCCTCTATTGCAGCAGGTTTTACTGCGATTGCTCTGTAAATGTCCATGTTGTCCCAAGCTCTGTTCTCAGTGTTTGAAACCTAATATACACTAAAGTTAGCAAGGATGTTGCCTTTGGTTGGGAGAAGTCATCTTCTGCCTGTAGCCTAAACTTAAAACAGATTAACACATCCTCCCTTTTCAGTATAAACCTTTAAATATTTATTCATAATCAGGAGATTAGAATGTTACTGTATAATCACTTCATAATCATAGTGTATTCACATAGTATTGTATTCACTACATAAGGATAAGAGTTATATGTATATTTATATATGTATGTATATACATATATATGCTAAATGTACACATATATACACAAATATACTATATATACACATATACTATACTATATATATACACAAATATACTAAATATACACATATATACACAAATATACTATATATATACACACAAATACACACACACACACATATATATATACAAACATTAGAGGAAAGAAGCCATTGCAACTTGCCAGCAGTAGTTTCTTGTTCCTTTGTTTAACCCAAATAATGAAGAGTGAACAAAAAAAGAAACTATCTGTAAAAATTGAAGCTGTAAATTCCATTCCAAAATGATTAATTTATATTCATATATATGTGTGATTTTTATTTTATTTACTTTTTACTTATTGGGCAAGTATTATCTAATAAATGTATATTAGTTTCTCAACATAAAAAAATTCTTTAATATTTGCAAAGCAGAACTCTAGGGATACAGATATTTGTATCTATGTTATTACTATAAATCAATCTTTTTTCTTATTTATAAGCAACATCAATGAAAAACTATTATTAGGATTCTAGTCATAAACTCTAGTGCTGGAAGTTTGATTCATATTATTAATCTGGAATTACCTTAAGAGCATTTTTGTGTTTGTTTATGGATTTTGGAATGATGCAGAAGTGAGATTTATGAGAGTTTGAGTAATTATATTTTTAGGTACTTATTAAACTGGTGTTATCATAAACATTGCAGTATACTTGTGGTCTTTGTGGACTTATTTCTTGGGATAGATTCCATGGAGACAGTACTTGGTTTCTTAGCAGCCTGTTAAAGCTCTTGATGGAAAAATACATTATTTTTTTGGCCACCACCATCCTTGTATCCTCAGCAACTTGCTCTGCGCTTTGCACAGTGCATGACCCATGATGGGAGCTCAATGAACTGGCATTAGATTGAAAAGTAAATAATCAGGAAAAAAGCAGAAGGAGGTAGCTGATGTAAACTATAGTTTAAGAAGAAAGATAGCTAAGAGAAAGAAATAAATGAGTTGACATTTGAAAGAGGATATAAGGGCAAAGAAGCATTTTTTAAAAACATTGTTTTCTCACCTATTATATAAACAAAATAAGTTTTTTTATATGAAGTTTAGAGAATACAAGGAAACTCAAAGAAAATTAAAGTTAGCCCATATCTCACAAGCCAGAAATAGCGTGCATGCCTTTTTCAATGCATACACCCACATGTGCCTGCCTGCAGACAATACACACATTTTTTTGATTCTTAACACCAGCTTGACATATTTACCCATGACTAAAGAATTTCCCATAACATTTTCTATTTTTCTAAAACACCCCATCTTATTTAGCTAACCAAAATCGCCCTAATTTATTTAGCTAACCTGTATTGTTGACCACTGGGGCATTTTCCAGTGCTTGCTACTCTATTTCCACAATGGCTCTCCTTGATCAAAAATCTTTGTACACATCTCTATTGTTTCCTTAGCAAAAACTTATGTGAAGGATGTTTTGTAAACTGAATCTAGCTACTATGATCTCAATGTTTGAAGTTGAAGGAAATGAACCAGAGTGAGCAGAAAGTGCAAGGCTTCACTAAAAGAAGCAAGAAAAAATGATGGAGGAGGTCTAGAGGAAGGTCAAATGAGATGGGCAAAAGCCCAGGCTGAGAAATGAGTCTTAGGCTATGGGATCCAAATTCCTTAAAAATGAAAAGGGAGAAGGAAAGATAATAGAAAATATAGATGTTTGCTGGGCGTGGTGGCTCATGCCTGTAATCGCAGCACTTTGGGAGGCCAAGGCGGGTGGATTGCTTGAGTCCAGGATGTTGAGACCAGCCTGGGCAACATGACAAAACCCAAACTCTGCTAAAAATACAAAAATTAGCTGGGCATGGTGACTCACACCTGTGGTCCCAGCCTACTCAGTTAGCTGAGGTGGCAGAATCATCTGAACCCAGGAGGCCAAGGCTGCGGTGAACTGAGATCACGCCACTTGTACTGCAGCCTGAGCAATGAATGAGACCCTGTCTCAAAAAAAAAAAAAAAAAAAAAGTTTGGTGTTAGAAGACAGAAAACTAGAAGGAGTTCTCTGGTGACTCCTTTTCTCAGCGACACGGGAAATGTCCTGTGATGAGAATGAGATGTTAGAAATACAGCTGAGGACAGGACAAAAGGAAGCAAAAATTTAGAATAGGCAGTTTTGGAAGGGAAAAGTAAGCGAGGTAATATAATTACTAACATTCTCACCAACTACACGCCTCTTATTTCCTTAAATATCATCACCAACCCCAAAAAGTAGGACTCCAGATG
This sequence comes from Macaca mulatta, assembly GCF_049350105.2. NCBI lineage: Eukaryota > Metazoa > Chordata > Mammalia > Primates > Cercopithecidae > Macaca > Macaca mulatta. The sequence goes on along the minus strand of NC_133410.1, from coordinate 20,205,934 downwards.
AGAAAGTAAAACCCAAAGGACTTAAATGACTATCCTGGACACATGGTTACTATACCTGGAAATAAACTGAGTTCTGTGAATCCACTACCCTCATGTGAACCCCAGTAGCAATGATGGAACTGACATGAGATGACGCTAAGTGACACCTGGAAGCGCCGTCTTCCAATTTGAAAAGCAATGCTCTAGACAAGTAAAACATCAACCACAAAATCTTCTTTCCAATCAGTGTTTATGTTTTCTAACTGGAGAAATAGATGAAAGAACTTTCATTGACTTTCAAGCATATTTTCTAACTTATAATTGCATATATAATCAGAATTAAGCCTTGAAACTGCCTTATGCCCTTTGGAGCCCCCAGACTAACCACTTTCATTAGGAGGAAGAACCTTATTTCTAAGGCAGATAATTAAACTGGGTTGTAATGAAGATGGAAATGATAGTGTCTTATGCTAAGTAAGTCTGCTGGGATTTGTAGCTGAAGTAGGTTGAGACTTTAACAGTGAAAAGATGTTTTTGATAAACCTGCCTGGGGCATGCAAATAAATTAGTCTTTTTCAAGCTAAGGTTAGCAGTTGAATCCTGAATTTAATTTGGAAAAGTATAATAACCTGTAAAACGTGAGGGATAAATTATTGCAAACTTTCTTTAAAGTTTTCTCTTTAAATGTAATATTATATATATATATATAAAATACATATATATATATATATATATATATATATATATGGGGAGAGAGAGACAGAGTCTTGCTCTGTTGCCCAACCTGGAGTGCAATGGTGAGATCTCGGGTCATGGCAACCTCTGCCTCCCGAGTTCAAGCCATTCTCCTGCCTCAGCGTCCCAAGAAGCTGGGATTACAGGCATCCACCACCCCACCCGGCTATTTTTTTTTCTTTTCTTTTTTTTTTTTTTTTTTTTTTTTTTGAGTGGAGATGGGGTTTCACCATGTTGGCCAGGTTGGTTTCAAACTCCTGACCTCAGGTAACCTGCCCATCTCGGCCTCCCAAAGTGCTGCAATTACAGGTGTGAGCCACTGTGCCCTGCCAAATGTAATATAATTTTAATGCAGGAAGTCGTTTTTAAATATGCATTTAATGGTCATGTTTTAAACCCTACTATGAACAAGATAGGTGTGAAGTAGAGAGTTGAAGAAGAGGGGAGATGTGAAGGTAAACATTATCTTTCCTACTTCTGTGAATCTCGTCTCCTATTCCCTATAATTTATGGTTTGGTAAGATACCTTGAGCATAGTTTATGTTTAAAGTATTCTTATTGAATTAAAACTCCGAAAAGCTAAGTCAGCAATTCTACTTCCTTAAATTTAGAATTTTGAGAGTGCTTGAGTGTAGTAAATCTCTTCTACTAGACTATTCTCCATGAGGTCACGGGCCACATTTCTTTAACTCTATATTGAAATCCCTACACAATGTAAGGATTTGAATCCTATATATAGTAGGCATTCAATAACTCTTGAGTGAATAAGCCAATTGCACCTGTCATCCTTGTTCAGGGATGTGGAATTCCTATCAATTAAGTGATTTTCTTCTTTTTGACTTGGAAATTATCTCCAAAGTAGATCCTGTTTAATGAAAATGTAAACAGGTAGTGTCTGAGGCGTACCTACTCACTGAATATCTGCTGATCAGCAACAGTATTAGATAAATGTGTGAGATAGATACACCTTTGCAAGCAGACGCTGAGGAAAAGACAGGTGTGCTGGATTTGTTTTGATGTCCTAGGAAGGAGCCAGGGTTACAACTAGAACAGGGCCAGGCGTGGTGGCCCCTGCCTGTAATTCTAGCACTTTAGTGGGTGGATCATCCGAGATCAGGAGTTCGAGACCAGCCTGAGCAACATGCTGAAACCCTGTCTCTACTAAATACAAAACATTAGCTGGTCTTGGTGGCACATGCCTTTAATCCCAGCTACTTGGGTGGACAAGGCAGGAGAATCTGTTGAGCCTGGGAGGCGGAGATTGCAGTGAGCCGAGATTGTGCCATCGCACTCCAGCCTGGGCAATAAGAGTGAAAACTCCATCTCAAAAATAAATATAAAAAATTCATAGAGCTAGAACAGGCCATATAAATGTTAGAATCCAGTGATTTTCCATTTTTTCAGTTATAGCAGCATCCACCCTTCTTGATGAGGTCAACATATGGCCCCAATTTATTTTATTTATTTATTAAGCATGCATGATTGTGGAGCCCCCACTCAGGCCTCTTTTGGTCCCCTCTTCCCTAGTCCACTGAGGTTCGTGAAGGATCTCCCATATCCAACTGTGAAACGGGAATCTAGTCCAGCTTTCTCACTTTTCAGAGGAGAAAACAAAGGCTGTTTTAGTTAGATTGTAATTGCAGGATAATACCTTTCTTAGAATAAAAATTCAGTCTGAGTCTTGGTCTTAAAGCCCAACTTAAGTCCATATGAGAAAAGTGCAAATGACTAAAAATCTTTGCTTTACCTTGTCTAATTCAGTGACTTTGAGCCAGTGTAAAAGAAATTGCCTCAGACAAGTTAGACAGGCAAGAAAGGTTTTATTCGGGACTGTTTCAATAGAGGCCAAGATTATTGCAATGGGAAAGAGAGAGGGTAAATGCAACTCTAAAAAAAATGAGAGTTTTAAGCTCTGGGATGAGCTAATGGAAAAGTACTGGAAGATGGTAAAGGGATACCATAGTCCTCCCTTATTTGGGGTTTCCCTTTCTGTAGTTTCATTTATCTGTGGTCAACTGCCATCTAAAATATTAAAGGAAAATCCCAGAGATAAACAATTCATAAGTCATAAACTGCATGCCATTCTGTATAGCATGATGAAATCTTACCCTGTCCTACTCTTTCCTGCTTGAGGCATGAATCTGGCCTTTGTCACTTAGTAGTCTTCTCAGTTATCACATGAACTATTGCAGTATTGCAGTGCTTGCATTCAAGTAACTCTTATTTTACTTAATCATGGCCCCAAAGCACAAGAGTAGTGATACTGGCAATTTGAATATTCCAATGAGAAGCCATTAAGTATTTCCTTTGGGTGAAAAGGTGAAAGTTGTCTAGTTAAGGAAAAAAATCGTATGCTGAGGTTGCTAAAATCTAGGGTAAGAATGAATCTTCTATCCATGAAATTGTGAAGGAAAAAGAAATTTGTGTGTATGATACATGGGGTCAGAACTATCTGTGGTTTCAGGCATTTACTTAAATGAATTATCCATATCCCTCATGGATAAGGATAAGGGGGGACTACTGTAGTTGGCTGATGTGATTAGGCCATTTGGATTGGCTGTTACTTGTCTAAGGATCCTCTCCCCTCCCACAGAGATAGAGAGATAGGCATCTTATTTTCTTCTATAATGTCAAAGAAATTAGTCCCAAATCCTTGAGAAAGACATCTCTAGATTGCAGAGAGATAATTTACAATTTCAGATGTTCTTTTTTTTTTCATAAGTAAATTATCTAAGAAAAAAGAAGCCAGCAGCCTAGAGTCAAATGATTAAGAATAAAAAAAAAAAAAAAATGAAACCCATCTAAACCGTAGTCAAACTGAGGGAGACATTAAGGCCATCTTGGCCACGAGTTACTTAAGGACTCATCAATGGAGGGTCCTTATCTGTAAAAAACAACAACAACAAAAAAGTTAACAAAATCATATTTTAAAAAACTTGCTGAAAATAATATGAGTTTATGAGTTAACATATTACTAATGTGCTTTTTTTTTTTTTTTAAAGACAGAGACTCGCTCTGTCACCCAGGGCTGGAGTACAATGGTGCGATCTTGGTCCACTGCAACCTCCATGAGTTCAAGTGATTCTCCTGCCTCAGCCTCCCGAGTAGCTTCGATTACAGGCATGCACCACCACGCCTGGCTAATTTTTGTATTTTTGGTAGAGATGGGGTTTCACCATATAGGCCAGGCTGGTCTTGAGCTGAGCTCCTGACCTCGGGTGATCTACCCACCTCAGCCTACCAAAAGGCTGAGATTACAGGCCTGAGCCACCACGCCTGGCCTACTAATGCATTTTTGAAAGTAATATTATATTGTCAAGTACCAGAGAGTCAATGAAAGTTCATCAAAGAGACCAGCTTAAGTCAAAGTAGTTAATGAGATAAAGAGTGAAACTAATAATCTTTCATGTATAACAAGTCCCTAACAAATGTCAAGAATCTGCATTATTTCTAATCCCCTACAAATGTATCATTATTCTCATTTTGCATACAAACTGAGTCTTAGTTTAAGTCTTATCCAAGATCACACACCAGAAAGGATAGAGCTGAATTTCAATCACAGGACAGTCTAACAACCAAGCCTTTGTTTTTATCTAAAATACCACGCTGCTTCTCAGAAGTTTTATAAACCCTACAGCCAGAACGGACACACTTATATGGTCACCTTTTCCAAAAAACTGAGGGTCAACTTTTCCATTATTTTCTTCCCAAGTTTTTTTAACTGTGGGTGTTCAAATGAGAGGCAAAAATTGAGTGGATCCATTGTCTGGGCAACAGAGCCACTCAACTAACTGCCAACTAAGAGTTATAAGGGCACAATTTGACATTTTCTGGGACGGATCACGTGAGCACTTAAAAACATCAGTGCCCCATTAGGAGGAAGGCAGGTGACCTTTTCTTTCATTGCCTTCTATACTTGGTATTAGCAGGAAAGGAGTGGGGTGTGCAGAGATAAGAAAGGCTCCTTAGCACAAGCAAGAGCCTTTTACCTACTTGGGCGCAGCTGGGCGAGAAGTATTCTATGAGAAACCACATACAGAATAAAAGCTTTTCTTTTTTGCTTTGATGGAAGCACATGACTCTCCCATTCTGTTTATCAATTCAAAGAAAGTCTGCCCAACAGTTCTGCCAGAGATGTGATTTAGCAGGTGGGGTCCAGGGCTTGCTGCAGAGAGCACTGGACCTACTGTCACGGGCTTGGGTTTTCAGCTACTTGCCACGAAGAGGCTAAGACCTTGGGCAGAGCAATTCTTTTCTACAAGCCTCAGTTTCCTCCCCCCGTGGAATAAAGAATGTGTACTAAATCATTCCCAAGATTCTTCTTACAGCCTTGAGATGAGGATTCTAGGCTCTCTATGAAAGTCCAAATGATGTTACTTTCCTTGGGTCTTTTGTGATCACTGCACCCAGAAGAGAACGTTCCTTCTCTAAACTCCTCTCCTATTGACTGTTGAAACTCTCGTTGTTTTGTTATTTCTCTGTGTGGGGAGACAGGTCTGTCTCTATATGCTCAGTCCTCTGCTTACTATTCGTGACATGGACTCAATGATCTAACCTATGAGCTTTAGTCTTCTCATTTGTAAAATGGATGTGTAGTAGGTACTTATGAAGTGTTTTTTTCCCCCTCACCTAGCACTTTTTAATACCTTTCCTGTAAGCAGAAAATTCCCTTAGTTTACAAGTCTTGCTTCTCTGAATTTAAATTCACACCCTTTTTTTCAGTCTCCCTTGCAGTGAAGGCAGATATTTGACCTAAGCCTCCATCAATCAGATGCACTCTTGGAAGACTTCAATTTGGAAGTGAGGAAACAGAATCTATTTCCTGTCAAGGGTTGTGGTAAAGCCAGCAGATGCCAAGTAGAACAGTGCCGGTGATTTCAGTGTTCAGCGTTAGCCATACAAGCTATAGTGCTGCTTCCGCATGCAGTCCTGGAGGTGTGGTTGGCCACTGAACCTGACCAAGAATCATCTGATTATGATGCTCCAGCTCACTCAGAAATTCTCAGGACTACCTTTCATGAATTCCATTTCTGTTTAAACACACTGCAGTGGGGTCTGTATGATACCTGGGAAGCCTGATTAACTTACAGATGAGGGTAAGCACACCTATGGTTCAAAGTCAGTTTGAGGACAAAATGAGGCCAATAATCCACGGAATGCAACACTTAGACCAGAGTAGGGGCTTTATAAATGCAATTATGTTATACCATCCTCACATGCTGAATCTCCTCAAATAAACTGGGAGATCCCTGAAGATCAACTTGCATGCTGTACCAGGACAACATGTCGAGTGCTGGGAGGGCATCAAAACAACATTCATAATCATCCTTCCCTTAAGGACATTACATCTCAGTAGGAGAGGCAATAAAGTAGCAATAAAGACACAAGTTTATGTGTTAGATTATTTGCATTTCAATCCCATCTCTTCCTCCCACTAATTTTTCAATACAAGGCAATCCTATATCATAATTTTATTTTTCTCTGTAAAATAATGTTATTTTCTGTCTTACACAGTTCGTACCAATATTAAATGAATTAATTCAGTTAAAACATTCAGAATAGGCCGGGCACGGTGGCTCATCCCTGTAATCCCAGCACTTTGGGAGGTCGAGGTGGGCGGATTACTTGAGGTTAGGTGTTTGAAACCAGACTGGCCAATGTGGTAAAACCCCTTCTCTACTAAAAATACAAAAATTAGCCATCCGGGCATGGTGGCGCATACCTATAGTTCCAGCTACTCAGGAGGCTGAGGCAGGAGAATCACCTGAAACTGGGAGGCAGAGGTTGCAGGCGGAAGTGCAGAGCCAAGCAAGATCATGCCACTGTACTCCAGCCTGGGCAACAGAGTGAGACTCTGTCTCAAAACAAAACAAAACAAACAACATCAGAATAGAGCCTGGTACATAGTAAGTGCTCAGTAGATGTTGGCTCCTAGGAAAGTTAAAGAACTATGCCAAGTGAAATCATATCGATTCAAGGATCAGAGTTTGTAGAATACAAGCTCCCACTTGCCCAAGAGTTGAGACAAGTATTTATAGAAATGTCAGCTGGCTCCTTGTGTCTTGGAGGCTGGTGAGAGCTACCATGAGCTGAGCAAGTGCTGAGTCCACGTGCTCTGCTGAGCACCTCACACACATGTCACTACATTTATTCTTCCCAGGCAACGTGGAGCTAACTATGACTATTCCTATTCTACAAATAAAGGATCACTTGGGGACTTGACCAAGGTTACCCAGCTAAAAAGAAGAAAGGCAGGATTCAAATCCAGGCATTCCCAAATCCATGTTCTTAATTGGAATAATAGGATTGTGTGAGTTCTGGATTCTTCTGACAGAGGGATTCTGAGTGAAATCTGATCCCATCACTCTTCTGAAAATGCATTTGTATTGACTTAGTATATGGAAACATGATAATGCCAATTATTTTATAAAGTGTGATAACTTGGAAACTGTCTGGTGAAAGGCTGCATTCTTGGGTACAGCTATCGAAGATCAGCCCAGTTTTAGTACTCTCTCTCTAACAAAGACAGGCTCCTCTCTGCCAGCACTGGGACCCCTCTCAGTCTGCAGGGTCTACTTTCATTGAATTCATCTAGGCTGACATTTGTCTAGCAGCTTGTTAACAGTTGTTTTAGGAAAGTATTGTTGACAGTTGCCTACTGGCTAGGACTCATCTTCTCCTTTATCCCGCAGTTTAAATATAGCTCACTTTGTCACAGATGCAGTTAGATTTTGCCATTTAACCACCTGAAAGCATAATTAGAAGTTTGTGAAAAGAATCAATAGAGAAAATGAAAGTTTTTATGTAGCTGTATTTGTAACTCAAATTTGAGTCCATCAATATCTCAGTTGTTGAGAGTAACTGAACTGCAAAATCTTACCATCCCTCAGACTACAAGTTAGGAGTTAAAAAGAGCTGTATAATTGGCATATTAAGGCAAAGCTTTTTTCTATCTCAAAACCCGTTTTTCACTTAAAAAAGTAAATCTACTTGACTGAATATAGTACTTGGAGATATAGAATTCATCTAATGCAAGGAGTTAAAGAAAAATTAGAAAGCAAATCAAACTTCCATATCTATAAAAGTGGAAAATTACCTTTTACATACAAAAATGTAATTCAGCTGACTTATTAAAAGCAGGTGTATTATCATATATATTATAAATATGTTTAAAATTATTTTCCAATGTTTTATTTCCTACATGTTAAATAAAACCCGAGTAATTCATCTTAAAATACATATGACTATGATATAATACTAAGCAATCACAATACAATTCAGTTCAGGTTTCTCTATAATTCTATGCTACATTTATTACGATACTGCTTGTTTTGGCCTCTTTGTTCTTTAAAACTGATGATCTTTCCTTCCCTTCCTCTTACCTCACTTCAAATTGCAGGGATCATGTTAAAATTAAAATATAGAAGATTCACATTTAGATACAGTGCTTTTATGTTTGCTGACAATCCCAAATATTGCTTTTTAGTGCTTACCTAAAATTTCCAGAAAAGTCTGAGGCCTTACACTAAATGGCTAACCAAAAAAAACAACATCTCTTCAAAGACTTCTGTTAAAAACCCAAGCAAATTATATTTATTATTCAGTGGTATACTATTTTTACTTATATAAAAATACTTCTCCTTATCCTGGCAAAAGTAGCTTGGTAAAATTGATGCTAATGAAAGATCTACCATGTTTAACCTATAATTTTAAGTATTTCTACATAGAACTCCGTGAATGGGGAACCTACTATCTAGTTTGACTATCAGAACAGTTTCCAAAAATAAATCTCTGTGGTAAAGGTCTACTAAATATAATTTGGTGTTTCCTTGAATGCACTTTAATCTCAAGATTCCTTCTTTTCCTATAAAAACTCTGCTTTTTGAACTTCTATTTACTTAGGCTCTAATAGATAGAAGTTTAATTTGTCTTTCCACAGAAATAGGAGTGTTCTTTGGTATGAACATTTGCGGGCATTATAGAATAGGCCTAACAGAGGTCTAAAGCTTAAGAGAACAGATTCTTATGGGAAATAACTCTTCTAAGGTAACACAAAGTAGAGATTGCACAAAAGGTTGTGAATACAGAAAATCAGTACCAAAGGCTGAGAGTGTTTGAGTACTACTTGGGACGAACCATTCTGATATTCTTCTGTTCAGGCCCAGGTTCTCATATCAGAAGCCTAAGGAAGGAGAGGGCTGCACTATAAACACACACACACACACACACACACACACACACACACACACACACACAAATATAAAATAGAACTACATACATATGAAACCCAAACAAAACCAAATAAAGAATTTCCAAGACTGTGACTGAATTTGTTAGCATTAGAACCTCATTTACTCAATTAAAATTTTTGCCAGTCAACCCTCTGGCACAGCTTCTGATAACACTATTAAGTGCTTAAATAACCATCTGTAGAGTGTTAATTCAGCCTGGGTGTGGTGCGATTACACACCTGTAATCTCAGCACTTTGGGAGGCTGAGGCGGGAGGGTTGTTTGAGCCCAGGAGATCCAAACCAACCTCTGGTTTGGAAAGAACCCATCTCTGCACCAAATAAAAAATTAGCTGGGCATGGTGGTGCAGACCTATAGGCCTCGCTACTCGGGAAGCTGAGGCAGGAGGATCACTTGAGCCCAGTAGGTCAAGGCTGCAGTGAGCCAGGATCACGCCACTGCACTCCAGCCTGCACTTCACCCTGTCTCAGCAGCAGCAGCAACAACAACAACATAGAGTTTTAATTCCTGATTAGAGAGCCATAGCTGTTCAAAGCTGTAGCTATAGGTTGACTTAACATGCACGTACATCAACTCTTTACAGGGAGAATTTTAAAATAAATGTACCTGTGAGTGCAACATCCCTAGGGCTATTGGCAGAGTGGAAGTAGTTTAGCTGTTTTATGACTTTCAGCAGGTCTGATAGCCGTCATAAATCAAAGACAGAGAAGCCAGGAGAAAGGAATTGGCAGATGCTTCAAGGTACTGAGAGGATGCTGTTTGTGAGCATCTTCGAGCTATACCAGAGGACTATCAGAACTGTTAGCAAAACGTGTTTAAAGAAGATAGAGTAGAGATCCTACAAGAGACAGTGAGGGCAGAGGCAGATATGCTGTTGCTAGTTCTTCTCTTGATGCCACTTTAGTTTTTCCAGACTAACGCGGCCTTGAGATATAAGATTTACAAATATAAACTCTCTGTGTGAGCATATAGTGGGGACTCAGTAGATATTATTTATCTCCCTAATCTATCATTGGTTGTTGAGTTCTTGTCTGAAAATTTTGGAAATTAGGGCTCCAACTACCCTAGGATAACAAATCTTTGGATATAAGAGAAAAATGTAGATAGTTTCTGTAAAGCTGTCCTTTATTTGCATATCAATTTCCATAGCCTATGTAGGCTATGGGTGAAGAAAGAATCTGCATACCTGTGCCTAACAGAATCTTCTTCAGGTATGGGTACTTCTTTTGGGTACACTGAAGACTCAGACTCAGGAAACGATGGCCATCAAGTTGCAGAAAGTGTTGGATAGAGCTAAACAATCTTCATGGACGGCTACTAAAGTCGGAAACTTGTGGTTCCTTGACATTACTACTAAACTTTCCTTTTGTGGTCGTTGCCCCAGAGATAAGGACTCCTAGTTAACACCATCACATTACCAAGAAGCCTAGGGTAAAGGCAATGATTAAAATCCAATAAAATGGGGATGCGGGAAGTCTTTCTCTCTTTCTCTCCAGTTGTTCTTTCCTAAAATAAAAATAATACTCTTTTGATGAAGAAAAAGGACAAATGAATACTTTTAGAAATAACTTTTATTTTAAAAATTATTTACTACCTGGAAATCAAGATGATTTAAAAGCAGACCAGCTTTGTAACGATAATGGATACAGAGTGATAGGACACTTTGATTTCCTGAGGGCACTGAGGTAGCCTCATCAAAATATCAGCAGCCTTCCCCAGAATCATGAATCACTGTATAATTTCTCTCCAAGTACTTTCCTGTTCACAAAAGAAAATAAGTGAATGCAATTGCCAGGAAGGATTAGAAATGGCAGTTCATCATCTTTGTCAACCTTGCTCTCATTGTTAATCGTGAAGAAGTATTTAGAAATGAGAAATGAGCAGGAGGACTTTCATTTTTCATTCTGTACTCCTGAGTATAATTTTCTTAGGCATGAGCATTGATTCATTTAACTTTTATAAATATAATTAAATAAAAGTGGCTACTGATGGCCAGCAGTGAACGAATATTTAAGGGGCACAATGCTTTGAATGTGAATGTTGAAGAAGTTATCAGCAAATAAGCATTTAACATCTGATCTGTTAGTATGCTCACAATTTTTAGGTTAAATTTTAGTCATGTTAAATGGAAAGACACTAGCTATTCCATGCCAAAACTATCTCCAGGCCTCTGCAAATGGTTGACTAAATAATTGGAAGCAGAGAATTTGAAGCATCTACAAAATATTTTGATTCAGTAAAAAAGTCTAAATGATAATTCTTTTTGTCTTACAGTTTTACATTTTTAGAGTAAGCTATACTTGACATACAGTAAATTGTGAATATTTGAAGTATCTAAGTTTTGGTATATGTATATACTTATAAAATAATTCTAATCAAAGTAGTGAACATATTCATCTATCATCCCTGGAATTTTCTCTTGTTTCTCCTGGCCCTCCTCACCACCTTCCCCAGGAAAACATGTGCCTGTTTTCTACATGAGGTGTTGGGATTTTTTTTTCCGACAATTTTACATAAATAGGATCACACAATGTGTACCCTTTTTATCTGGCTTCTTATATTATGTATAATTATTTTGAGATGTTTTGCTGTGCACATCAATAGTTCATTCCTCTTTAATGCTGAATAGTGTACCATTATAGAGATATACAACAGTTTGCTTATCCACCCACTCCTTTTTTTTTTCTTTTGAGATGGAATGTGACTCTGTCCCCCAGGCTGGAGTGCAGTGGCGTGACCTTGGCTCACTGCAACCTCCACCTCCCGGGTTAAAGCGATTCTCTTGCCTCAGCCTCTCGAGTAGCTGGGATTACAGGAGCCTGCCACCACACCTGGCTAATTTTTGTATTTTTAGTAGAGACGGAGACTCGCTATGTTGGCAAGGCTGGTTTTGAACTCCTGACCTCAAGTGATCCGCCTGCCTTGGCCTTCCAAAGTGCTGGGATTACAGGCATGAGCCACTGCACCGGGTCATCCACTCACTTCTTGTTGTGCATTTGGGTTGTTCCAGTTTGAGGCTATTATGAGTAATGCTGTTATGAATATTTGTGGACAAGCCTTTGTATGCCTATATGCTTTCTGTTCTCTTGAGTAAATCCCTAGGAGTAAGATAACTGGGTCATATTGTAGGTGCATGTTTAACTTTTTAGAAGATAGATAAACTGCTTTACCACTAGCACTTGTGAGCATTCCTGTTGCTCTACCTCCTCACCACACTTGCTATGATCAGAATGTTAATTTAGTCAGTTCCCTAGGAGTGTAACAGTATCTCATTACGGTTGCATTTGCATTTTCTTAATGATTAATATATGGAGTATCTTTCTTTGTGCTTATTTGCCCTTTGTATATCTTTGCTGGTGGAGGTATCTGCTCAAACTCTTGTCCGTTCTTTAAATAGGTTGTTTATTTTCTTATTATTGAGTTTTGAGAGCTCTTCACATATTCTAAGTACAAGTTTCTCCTCTTCCTGTCTTAGTTCATTTGTGATGCTATAACAAAATACCTTAGACTGGGTAATTTCTAAGCAGCATAAATATATTGCTTACAGCTCTGGAGGTTGAAAAATCTAAGATCAAGGTGTCTGCAAGTTCAGTGTCTGGTAAGGGCCATTTTCTGCTTCCAAGATGGTGCCCTGTTCCTGCATGCTCCATAGGAATAAATACTGTGTCCTCCCAAAGTGGAAGGGACAGTAGGGGTCAACTCACCCTCTCAAGATTTTCTAAGGCAGGAATTTATTGATGAAGGCAGAGCCCACATGGCCAAGTCATCTCTTAAAGGCCACACCTCTCTTAATCCTGTTGCATTGGAAATTTAGTTTTAACATGAATTTTAGAGAGGACACAAACATTCAATCCATCTCACTCCCTCCCCCACATATGCTATATAACTATATTTATATATAGAGGTTACATGTCTTACTCAAGGCCATAGAGCTCATGTTCTGATCCAAGCAGTTCCTGTCAGTGTCTTTAAAAGACCAGAATTTTCAAATTTAATGAAGTCCCACTTAATATTTTTATGGATTATGTTTTTGTTCTCATATCTAGAAAACCTTTGCCTAATCCAAGAGTACTAAGATTTGTTTCCTTGTTTTCTAGAAGTTGTATAGTTTTACATTTAGGTCTATGATGCATTTTTGAGGTAATTTTTGTCCATGGTGTGAAGTATGAATTAAATATTTTTCATTTGAATTTTTTAGTACAATTTTCTAAAAATAAGATATTTTCCCCATTGCTTAGGCTATAGCATTATTAAAAATCAATATTCTACATATTCACAGGTCCATTTCTATTCCATTGATTAACTTGTCTATTACACTAATGACACATACTGTATTAATAATTGTAGCTTTATAATCAATCTTGAAATCTTCAGTGTTATTCCTTCAACTTTGTTCTTTTTTTTCTTTTAAAATTTCCCTGGATAGTCTAGATTCATTGGATTTCCACACTAATTTCAAATCAGGTTGTTGATTTCTACCAAATAAACAATGCCTGCTGTGAGTTTGGTTTGGATTTTATTGACTCTATAAATCAATTTGGGGAAAATTGACAACTTTACTAAATCTTCAATTTGTGAAGCTATTATAAATAATATTTAATTTCAATTTAATGGAAGTTATTTTTATATTGATATTGTATACCGCAGTCTCACTGCATTCAATTCTTATTTCTATTAGATATTTATGCAGATTTCATTGGAATTTATACATAGACAGTTCTGTCATCTTCAAATAAACGTATCTTCTTCATACTCAATACTGTATTTCTTTTTTTTTATTGCACTGGCTAGAATCTGCACTATAAAAAAATTCGAACAGGCAAGAGTAGATAACTTCTCATAATCATGATATTAGAGGGAAAGTATTAAGTTTTTTTTTTTTAATATGTAACCATTAAGTTAGCTGTAAGTTTTTAAAAGATGCTTTTTATCACGCTGAGGACGTTTCCTTTTGTTCTTGATTTGCTGAGAGTTTTTGTCAGGAATTCATATTGGAGTTTTGTCACATTCTTTTTCAGCATCGATTGAAATAATCACTTTTTTAGTTTGTTAATATTGTAAATTACAGACACTGATTTTCTAACGTTAAACTATCTGCATTCCTGAGATAAGCCCCACATGATCATAATGCATTATCATTTCATATTCTGTTGGATTTGGATTTGCTGGCATTTTTGTTTAGAAATTTTGCACCAATGGTCATCAGAGATGTTACTCTGTAGTTTTTTTTTTTTTTTTTTTCTTTGTAATGCCTTTCCCTGGCTTTGATACTGGATACTGGGGTAATGCTGGCTCATAGAATATTTGTGGAAGTCTTCCTTCTTTTGTCTTCAGGAAGAATTTACTTAGAATTTGTATAATCTCCCCATTGTATGTTTGGTAGAATCACAGGCGAAACCATCTGGGCCTAGAACATTCCTTGTGAGAAGATTTTTAACTGTAACTTTAATGTGTTTAACAGATACAGGGTTATTTAGAGTACCTATTTCTTCCTGAGTAAAATTTGGTGTTTTTTATCTTTCATGAAAATTGTTCATTTCACATGAGTGTTATATTTTTTTCATAATATTTCTGTATTATTCTTTACTATCAGAAAAATTTGTAGTTATGTCACTTCTTTCTTTTCTGATATTGATAATTTGTGTTTTCTCTCTTTTTTTCTGATCAGCCTGGCTAGAGGTTTATTGATTGTACTGATTTTCTTAAAAGAACTACCTTTTGGTTTCATTTATTTTTTTTATTGTTTTCTGTTTCTATTTTACTCATTTCTGCTCTGATTAATATCATTACCTTTTGCTTACAGGGGATTTAATTTCTTCTTCTTTTTCTAATTAAATGTTATTGTTAAGGTACAATTTAAGGCTATTGATTTGACATCTTTTTTTGCTATCTAGCATAGATGTTTAGTGATTCAGTTTCTCTGTACATATTGCATTAGTAGAATTCTTCTATTTTGATATCATGTGTTTTTATTTTTATTTAAAATATTTTCCAATCTCCTTTTGCATTCTTCTTTGTCTCATAATTGCTTGGGCAATTGTAGGGCTCATCTCATTCATTCCAGGTATCTCTGAGATCACTATCTATTTTACCTAATGGCCAGTGTTTCCTAAACTGTTGTCTAATATATTTTGCCTGTTTGGTTGTTGTTGTTTCAGATGGGAATGTAAATCTTGTCCCTGTTATTCCATCTTGATCAGAATTGAAAGTGCCTTAATATTGGTTTCTTTTATTATGAACTGTTAGAAAGAAAAAAAAAGAATATATTGAATGCACATAGGTAGGGATTTTTGTCTGTTTTGTTGATTGTTGTCTTCCTGGAGCCTCAATAATGTCTGGCATGCGTTATAGTAGATATTTAAGTACATAGTTCTCAATTAAATTACTGTCTATGCATACTGAGTGATTTATTAAGATTTCCAGCATTATTTCTAATATTTAGAATTATTCTAAAAAGCTGGTGATGTTAACTGCCTTTTGCAGAGAGAAAAACTAAGCCTCAGAGAGGTTACGTGTCTTACTCAAGGCCATAGAAGTCATGTTCTGATCCAAGCAGTTCTGACTACTCAGCCCTTGTACTTTCCCCTAAGCCATATTATTGTACCAATGAGAAAAGCTTGGGGGAATTATCAGTTAAACTGGGAACAAAATATTTAAATCTTAGATCATTGAATTCCTTAAATTCAAAGAATAATGAAAATGCAATTCATCACAGCAATGGGATAATTTCTTTCTTTTTTTTTTGTGCTGCAAGCCAGTGAATGTATTTCTTACCTTTTTTTCCTTTTTTTTTTTTTTTTTTTTTTAAACTACTAACTGGCCCTTCAATTTGGTGACCAGTGTGAATCCTTGAGTTAGGGTCTGGGTCTTTGGCTGTGAGTCTCTGGTACTTAGAGTACTACCTGACCGCCCATTGTGGGTACTGAGTGGATACACCTGATGAAAGAAATCATGAGGTGTAATTTTGTACTTTTGGCTTGACTGAGTGCTCAAGGAGCTATATTTTTAGCTCCCAAGAGGTGGTAAAATATGTGTTTCTAAGCTCTTTTTGAATCTGGGGATTTCCCAGAATTCCAAAGGTTCTAGAAAGCCAGATTCAAGATAAACAAAATACAGATGTATTTGTGGTTTGCATGTTGTTATCTAGACAATGGGATCATTTGTTTAGTATATAAAGAGCTATAAGAAATTGAGAAGAAAGAACCAACAACTCATAGAAAAGCCAGTAAAGCTAATATAATCAAATGCCATGTGTTTAAGGAGTTAATTAGGATATTGTTTGTAATGACAACAATCCAGTGTCCAGCAAGTGAGGAATGGTTGAATCAGCGATGACAGCCGGCCATTGAAAAATTAAATAATTAAGAACTTCTCCAAATTAGTGGTCCCCAACCCTTTTGGCACCAGGGACAAGTTTTGTGGAAAAGACAATTTTTCCATGGACAGGGTTGTAGGGTGGGGATTGTTTTGAGAGGAAACTGTTCCACCTCAGATCATCAGGGATATGCAACATAGATCCCACGCATGTGTAGTTCACAATGGGCTTCACTCTTGTATGAGAATCTAATGCCTCAGCTCATCTGACAAGAGGCGGAACTCAGGTGATAATGATCATCGCTGGTTTTTGCTCACTTCCGCCTGTGCAGCCCAGTTCCTAACAGGCCACAGGCCAGGACCTGTCTGTCTGTGGCCTGGGGATTGGGGATCCATTCTTTAACTAACGACAGTGGGAAAATCTCCTGGGTATATCTGAGTAAAAACGAACAAAATGCAGACAAGCCTATTCAGCATATTGATGTCTGCATCAGAAAAGTGGAAAGAATTAGAAATTAGAAACCAAAAAAAAAAAAATGGCTTGCCTTATGAGTTTGGTGGGGTGATAGAAGCAAGACTTCCTTTGCTCTCCTATATTGTTTGAGTTTTGTATAATGGCCTTACTTATTTAAAAAAAAAAATGAGAGAATGGAAGAAAAGAAGTTAGAGATAGTGAATACAGACACATTAGGTGAGTGGCTCTAATGGAAAGTAAAGAAATTAGACAGTTTCCTAAATTTTATTTTTTTTATTTATTTTGAAATGGAGTCTAGCTTTGTCACCCAGGCTGGAGTGCAGTGGTGCTCACTGGGCTCACTGCAACCTCTGCCTCCCAGGTTCAAGCAATTTTCCTGCCTCAGCCTCCCAAGTAGCTGGGATTATAGGCGTGTGCCACCATGCCTGGCTAATTTTTGTATTTTTAGTAGAGACAAGTTTTTACCATGTTGGTCACGCTGGTCTCAAACTCCTGATCTCAAGTGATCTGCCCACCTCTGCCTCCCAACTTGCTAGGATTATAGGCGCGAGCCACCACACCTAGTCTATTTTGTTTTTATATTAATCTTAAATATAAAAGTATTTACAGTATTGTGCAGGCTGATGGAACTGATCTAGCAGAAAAGCGAAATTTGAGGACGTAGGAGGAAAAGGGCTGTCTCAACAATATTGTCCCCGTGCAAGGAGAACTTTTCAGAGCCTATGCACAAGGCTAGAGGATATCGTTAGATGAAAGCCCATACCATTCAGTTCATTCACAGCAAGGAAGAAAAAGCAGTGAGGCAAGCACAGAGGGAGGGCTGTGGACTGAATCGTGCCCCTCAAAATTAATACACTGAAGCCCTAATCCTCAATGTGATGATAGATGAGGCCTTTGGGAGATAATTCATTTAGATGGGCTCATTAAGGTGGGTCCCTTGTAACAAGATTGGTCCCCCTACAAACCAGAGAGCTTGCTCTCTATCTCTCTTCACCGTGTGAAGACACAGAGAGAAGACAGCCATCTGCAAAGCAGGAGAGGCCTCGCCAGATCTCACCCATGCTAGCACTCAGATCTTGGGCTTCTCAGCCTCCAGAACAGCAAAGAAATAAATGTCTTTTGTTGAAGACATCCATTCCATGATATTTTGTTATGGCAGCCCAAGCAGACTAAGGGAGGTAAGGGCCTGATGCGGTGATTATGGGAATCTATGGAAGTCATTAGTTACAGTTGTAATTTTAATAAAATCATGATTTTCTTATACAGGTAGAGTTACTTAGAACTTGATTACTAATATCAGTGTCACTAGGATTTATGGCTAAAATTCACCTCCAATGGCAAGCTACACTTAACTCCTGTGGTAAGGAACAAAGGTTTCTATCACAAGTGTTCTAACAAAGGTATTTCCTTTGGCAAACATTATTAATTTTAAGTTTACAGTCCATAGTCCTTAGAGCCATTAAAATAAATCTCCTAATATTACAGAAAGGCTCTTTTTCCTTTCTAGCAAGTAGATTTTTAGATAGAAACAAAACTGAGTGATGACAAGATACAAAATGGGTTGAAAGATGTAACTTAAATATTACGGTAACAAAGATGTAAATTTTATATTCATTAACTACTGTGTTGATTAACAAGAAATAATGGCTAGCTTGAGGCCTTTCTTCTTTCAAAACACCCAAGTCAGCAGATTGCCTTTATTTCAAACTTCTTCATTAGATACTGATTAAGACTGATAGTCTGAATTTAGGTCTATTTTTCTGCCAGCGCAGAATTACAGAATGTGGGGCTTGTAAATTTCTAATTTGATTCAATTAAGTTCTCATCAATTTCTTATTCTGTGGGTAACCACACACACAGTTTTATACTCACAGATGGTCTTAGAGGAATAACCACTTGAGCCATGTTGATATTTCTTTTTTCCTTTATGCTTATACACTCCTCCAATGCATACATGCAAACACACACACACAATCACCCAACTCTATCACTCCCTCCTCTAAGATAGGTGCAGTGTCTTTGACCAAGGTCTAAGTACTTGGTCTGTGTCCCAAGGTTGGAACCAGGTGAACTGAGATCACAGTCAGGGGAACCATCCCAGAACATCAGAACCAGTGGTGGCTTTGCAAGTGACCCAGCATACTTGCTTTCCTAACTGGCGTCTCTGCCTCAGTCCTGCCTCCCTCTCAGCCATTTGCACAGTGTATCCAGACCACAGATGGAACCGAGCATTACCCTCATGAACACCCCCATCATCCTTAAATCAGTCTCAAACTTTCTGGAGTTCTACATACCCTGTGTGTTTGCTGGAACTCCATGCTCCTTTGAACTAGAAGATTGGCTCCAATCCCTGCACACTGCCCTGTGCAAAGTCTCATACCATCTCCAAGGGGTCTGCAAGTGCTAGAGTCATCCTCCCTTCGCTGAATAACATTTGACGCTACATACTGACTGTGACAGGCAATTCTATCACTGCCCTGATATCACAACAGATATGGAACTTGTATTTCCACAAATACAAAACAAAACACTACAAATGCATTTATCTATTTTGTCTTTGTAGTAGATGGTACTGAATATTGTTAGGGTGTCATAAAAGGACATTTTCAACACAGTGAAACAAATAACTTAAAAATCTATGTTTTTTATAATTTATTTGTCCTCCCTTTATAATTTTATTTCTGCTTTTTTATTTCCCCTTTTCTCATTTTTCCAATGTCCCCAGACCATGAATCCCTGTTCATTTCCAATGCAGAGCAACTCATCCTCCTCTTTTGTTTACTTATTGCTCTCCTTAGTCTTTGCCTCTGGACTAAAAGTTTGGATATGTTCCTAACCCAACCTTCCTTTCTAACAGGGATTCTAGGTCTAATTACTAATAAAGTATAATTTTTTCACCTCAACATTCTAAATTTTTTTTGTGGTCTTGCCTTCTGTCAACCATGTACTTTTTCAAAACTTAACATATTTGCTTTCACCAAATCAACTTCTCGGAATTCCTAGAATGGTCCTGCGTCTTCTCCTTCTAGACTTCTGCAGATGTTGCTGTCTCCTTGGAAGCTTTTTCACTTGAGATCCTTCTCTGTTCACCTAGATAACTCCTACTAATCCCTCAGGATTCAATTTAAAATTCATTTTCCAGGAGCCACAAGACGGCTCCTGAAGCTCCAGTTACGTGGTTTTGGAGCTATGGCTTAAAGTGGTTTCAGATATTGGTCATGACAATTACTCAGATGAAATTCTCTGATCATTTTACTCTTCCTTGAAAACAGAGACTTTTCAATATTTAATTCCCACTTCCTAGGACAAACTTTGCACATAAGAGTATTTTAACAAACCGTTAAATGCATAAATGCATGAAGGAAGAAAGAATTTCAGGGTTTTGCTAATTGTTTATTGCAAAACTATAAAACCCTCTCTAATTCACAGCCAAAGTCTTTGATCAAACTAGATCTTTCTCTTCATATAATCTTCTTAGCCTTTTTCTGCATTTAGACTTTTGAGAACATTTCAAATTTAAGGACCAAGAAACAATTATTATATAGTTTGCACACTTATGTAATTCCTCCTAAGCAAAATATTTTGGTTCAAATAAAGCTATTGGGAAAGATATTTCTAAGCCAGCAATTTATATTTTAATGCTGTATACTCAAAGCCAATTTAATTCACATTTTCTTTTACTGTACCTAAATTTGACATGTTAAAGGCAGTGCAATTTTCCATTCAGCAAAGTTTTAGTGTTCATCAAAACAGATTGATCATTCATATTGCCACTCAGAGATAAATACAATAATTTGGCAAATTGAATTGTGTTGTCCTTCTCAGTAGGGATAAATTATTATTTGCTGTGATTTGTCACTTTACTTGGCCTTTCTTAATGTTGTTTACTTAAGCTTCTTTTTTTTCTTCTGTAGCATCACAGTTTGAATTTGGCCCAGTTCTTTTTCAAGAATAATATTTTTTGAACTTATAAAGGAAAAACAATGAATAATGCATCTTGACAGTGGAATTTCACTTCTTATATTTAAATATTTTTAAATTAGCAAAGTAATTAGCATTTGGTAAAGGTATTATATGTCAGAATGGTATAAGCATGTCTTGACATTGGATAAATGTAACTATCATCATTGGATGCATAAACATCATGTAGGTGGATGAAAAGTGTGGCATTAATTTAGTCATCCAAATATGGTTTTAGTAGTGTCAGTATTCCATATTTCCAGATTATTAACTCTATTATTAACCTCGCTGTCCAATATCTTAACAATTGTTGACTCAAGCATCCTCTGTTTTTTTTCTCTGAAGGTTGTTATTTTGGTATAGATTGTTCTTTATAATATACAATGTCATAAAGCATATGGTTCCTTAGCCTAAAGGCAAAGAGTAGAATACAATAAATATGAACATTGTCATAGATTTAAGCTACTGAGCACAAATCATTACCTCAAAAGTTAAGCCATAAGGCAGCAGTTTCCTGATTTTCATAACATGAAGAGATTCACTGAGTATTCATTGAGTAGTATTTAGTGTATGATTTGGAGGGAAAAATGCCCAGAGTTCATAAAAATAGTACTTGATTTTTTTTTTAAGTCCTCTTACTATTATTCCCAAAGTACTTGAATTTTTTTTGTTTTGTTTTTTTTTTTTTTGAGACGGAGTTTCGCTCTTGTTTTCAAGGCTCGAGTGCAGTGGTGCGATCTTGGCTCGCTGCAACCTCTGCTTCCCAGGTTCAAGCAATTCTCACACATCAGCCTCCCAAGTAGCTGGGATTATAGGCATCTGTCACCATGCCCGGCTAATTTTTGTATTTTTGGTAGAGACAGGGTTTTACCATTTGGTCAGGCTGGTCTCGAACTCCTAACCTAAAGTGATTCTCCCACCTTGGCCTCCCAAAGTGCTGGGATTACAGGTGTGAGACACCGCACCCGGCCATAGTACTTGATGTTTTTAATGGCCTGAAACACAACATCAAAATAATTCCTGCCATAAATCTATTTTTGAAAGAAATTAGGAATAAATATATTTTTAAAAACTTTGGTAATAAAGAAAAATATTAATAAATTATGTGTTAGGAACTCAACAACTTTGAGGCAGTTCATGAGCAATATGCTTACTAATCAATATACAGTAAAAATACTAGGGTCCAAGAAAGGAAGATATGGATCACACAGACTGGGTAATTTGAAAAGAGTTTAATAAAGGAACTATTTACAAAGGGTGTAGGGAAACCATAAGGAATGCTACAGTCTCTCTGGCTGGCAACAGCAGTGCAATCTGGACCACCTCGAGAACTGAAGGAGTGAAGAGGGAAGAGTTATTGGAACTCAGGGTTGGGGGTGGGGGTATCAGGTAGATAGGTTCAATTAATGGAACTGTGGCCTTTGGTCAAGGAGTGTACCTTACCCAGCTGCAGACACGCCTCAGGGAGGGAGCTTGAATACCTCACCTGCCCCTCCAGCTCAGACCAAGCACTCCCTAGGCTGAACCCAATGGAAAGCCAGAGGGCACAGGCACTTTTTAACCCTTCTGGTCCACTTCCCAGGACAGAGAGCAAGATGTGTAGAAGTATACAGCATATGTTGCTATAACTATATATAAATATATGCCCCCTACATACACACACACACACACACACACACACACACGAGTTACATCTAATGTACTTATATAATTATATATACAGAGATGTACCACTCAGTAACCTGAGAAACAATGAAATGTGTCTTAATAGAACAAATGAACAAAAAATGCTTTTCTCTGACTTCAATTACACTTAATATTGAATCATTTCCTAATTTACTTGGAACATAAAGGTAGTTTTTATTCAGCTGTGTTTCAAAATCTCATGTGAGTTTCCAGAAGGAAGAACATCCTCTACACTGTCAATATTTTCCTTTTTTTCTTTATTTCCCAGACACTTGCCATGTGTAAACACATACAGCTGATAACAAATTTGCCAAGGGCTCTGTCTATGGGTTGCTATTTGGGGAACTGTGTGACTGTGACATAAAGTGACAGGAAGATTTATTCTCATCACTTTAGAAGTACAGCAGACTCTAACCTGTGTTCCAGTTGGGGCAATCATATGTGGTAGGAATCTAAAGATAAATGCTGGTAGCTGAGCTTCCTGTTCTGGCCAATAGAATCTGGATTCTTCTTGTTGGTCTCCCACTTTTTTTTCTTTTTTTTTTTTTTTCTTTTTTGCGACAGAGTCTCACTCTGTCGCCCAGGCTGGAGTGCGGTGGCGCCATCTCGGCTCATTGCAAGCTCCGCCTCCTGGGTTCAAGCCATTCTCCTGCCTCAGCCTTCGAGTAGCTGGGACTACAGGCGCCCACCACCACGCCTGGCTAAATTTTTTGTATTTTTAGTAGAGACGGGGATTTACCGTGTTAGCCAGGATGGTCTCCATCTACTGACCTGGTGATCTTGCCGCCTTGGCCTCCCAAAGTGCTGGGATTACAGGAGTGAGCCACTGCGCCCAGCCGGGTCTCCCACTTTTAAGGATTTTTCTCTTTCATAGAATCCATATTCAAAGAATCTGAAACAATATTTTTGATGATGGACTTTGTAAAGCTAATTACTGAGAACGATGGACTCGACACTTCAAAATGAAGTCATATACTGAATTAAACAGTCTAATGCAAGGACAAAGATAGAAGCAATAAATTGCAATTAATATGCAGGCAAATTTGCAATGTAGACCTAATGTTTATCTATTGTCCCTTTGAACTAAGAGCCTAGTGAAATCTTTAGTCAGGTGCGGGTATTGGAAATACTTCTTTTCTGGTCCTGTGTACTCCTCTGATACTTGGGATTCATTTGTTCATCTCTCAGTACCAGACTATTTTCTGTGCTTCAGTGATTCTCATCAGGCACATTGCTTTACCTGAATCAAGACAGATATAGTAACTGCACAGAGAGAAAAGCAGTTGCTTCTGTTTCAGACTTTAATCACGGACCTTTTCACCTGCGTTTTTTATAGCTTCTGAATTTTGCATTGTACAGACCACAGTGCCCAGGAAATATTGGAGGACTCTCTTGCACTCTAAAAGCTTTAACCTTTGGAGACAGAGGATCAGGTCACTTTTCATGCAGTTGAGGTAGAGCAGTGGTTTTCAAATTCTTGATTCATAGGTCAGTTGCATCCATTTCACCTGTGGAGCCTTGTAAAAACACAGATGTCCTCAAGTTTTTATTTAGAAGATTGGGTTATAGTTCAGGAATCTGAATGTTTAAAACTTCCCAGGTTCATAACTCTCCTCGCCTCCATGAAACTCTGAATACTTTGTTAAACCTTCCATTGCGTAATTTATTTCCTTTACTAAAAATGGAAAAAGAATTGATAGTAGACTCTAAGTTTCTAATGCTAAGGAAGCCCGAGTATTAGGGTTACTTCTTTGCGTGGCCCCTGTGAGTAGGTGGAGTTGCAGGAAATTTAGAGTGTGGGTGTTGGGTTATAGTCAGGAATCACTTGTATGTGAAAACTTCTGGTAAATTGCCATCAGAGATCTCAAAACAAAGAAATGAGAAGTTCCAAGGTTGTTAATTGTGATTTATTTTCTCATTCTGAATAAACGTCTCATTTTGTATTCATGTTACTATTTTTTTCCCTAAAGATGGCCCTCTAAAATTGTGAAAGTGCCAATCACCCAAAACTCAGATCTGGTCCTGTTTGCCTATTTGAGGTGCTATTACTGTGAGAAGAAATGCAGATGATAGTAGCAGAAACAGAAAGAGGAAGAGGCTGCAAGAGATGGTAGATGCTGAACTTAAGACATTTGATAACCAATGGATATAGAAAAAAAAAAAGGAAATAAAGGACAAAAATGACTCTAAGTTTTCAAACTTGACTGATGAGGAAAATGTTGACATCAAAATGGAATGAAGAAATAAGGAGGAGGTGCTGGGTTAGGGTGAAAGGAGACGAGCCCCATTTTGCATTGGAAAGCTCTATGGCACAATAGAAGTAGTAATAACTTTATATTCCAGTATGTTAACTTCTCAGCTCCAAGATTCCAGTGCTGTGTGCTCTACAGTACATTTTGTGATGTGCCTGAGTCTTGGTTTCTTTATTTCAATGAGGGACTCTTCATACCACGATCAGGGGTTTAGCATAAGGAATAGATGAGTTTATGTACAATATTTAGCTCTGTTTTTGACATAAGCTCTGGGATGAATAAATATTCCTTGCCCTGTAAATTTTAGAAATCTCTGAATGTACCTCTATTAAATGACATGTTTTATAAAAAGGTAAAATCATGACACTTACACAGATATAAAATAAATACACCAAGGATTTTATTTAACTCTTTAGCGTGATATGGATATTACAACTGGTTCAAAGGAGGATTTAAAGTACCACTCGTATGTTGGCAGATTAGTAATGCCAGAGTGAACTGACAAATAAATAAAATACTAGTTTATTGCATGAGGCAGAAGGGGGTTGTATTTCTGAAGGATACAATTCATGTGTGTATCTATAGACAAAAATATTTGTATGGTTATCAGTTGTCTACAACTTATAGAGCTGTACAGTCACTCAAGGAGAATTAAAGGCACAGAGACTTCACAGAATAAGAACTCTGGGTCTGGCGTGGTGACTCACGCCTGTAATCGCAGCACTTTGAGAGGCCAAGGCAGGTGGATCACGAGGTCAGGAGTTCAAGACCAGCCTTGCCAAGATGGTGAAACCCCATTTCTACTAAAAATACAAAAAAAAAAAAACTAGCTGGGCATGGTGGTGGGTGCCTGTAATCCCAGCTACTCGGGAGGCTGAGGTAGAGAATTGCTTGAACCTGGGAGGTGGAGGTTGTAGTGAGCCAAGATCACACCACTGTACTCCAGCCTAGGTGACAGAGCAAGACTCCATCTCAAAAAAAAAAGCTCAACTCTGATGGCTGTGGTTAAACAAAGCCTAGTGGTCCATTGAAAACACCAAGTGTATTAGTTTTCTATTACAGTGTAACAAAGAACTATAAAGTTAGTGGCTTAAAACAATACCCATTTATGATCAAGTGTAGATCGAGTGTCTAGATTATCTCAGCTGCCTTTACCACTGGGTTTCATAAGGCCAAAATCAAGGTGTTGCTGGGCTGGGCTACTGCCTGGAATCTCGGGAAGAATCTCCTTCCAAGTTCATTCAGGTCACTGTTAGAATTCAGTTCCATGTGATTGTAGGACTGTGGTCCCCATTTCCTTGCTGGCTATTGGTCAGTGGTCACTCTCCACTCCTAGAGACCACCCTTAATCTTCTTAATCTCACTTAACCTCTCTCTGCAAACCAGCAATGGAGTTCTGAGTCCTTCTCTAGTTTTGGATCTTTCTGTTTCTCCCCCTGCCACCAGTGGACAAAGTTCTCTGTTCTCCACTTTTAAGGGCTTGTGTGATTAGATTAAGTTTATGTGGATAATCTCTGTATTTTAAAGTCAACTGGCTTAGGACTTCACATCTACAAAATCTCTTCTAGGGAGTACCTGAATTAATGCTTGATCAAATAACCAGGAAACCTGAATGTTGGGGGAGCTATCTTGAGAATTCTGCACACATCTAGTAATCTTTTTGGTTAGTTTCAATGTCTTTCATAATTTGTTTTTCTTGCAAGTATAAAGAAATTCCCCTCCATGTCTTAGTATGTAGGATCCACACTTCTCTATGTTATGTTGATATGAACTAAACATAGTAAGAGTATGAAAATGCCAAAGGAGTTGGTCTCATTCACAGATTTTGTCTCCATTTATAGCACCTATTTTCAAACATTTATATGCCATGCATAACATTTGCAGTTTTATTCCTTAATCCTCAAATCATTACAGGGCATTAGGATTATTATCACTTTCTAAATAGCTGTGACACGTTTTTTGGGAGTCCAACATCCTATTTGTGTCAGTTCCTGTTCTGAAAGCCTGACAAGGTGAAGAGATGCTGGCCGGAAGGCAAGGGTGGGAGACACGTAGGAAGATAGCAACTCTGACCTCAGACCTTTGCTGTTAAGTTACAGCTCACACATCCAGGAGCTCTCAGGACCCTAGGAACCCTGATTGAAAATCACATTTCTGAAGCAACAAGTTGATGATTAGAGATAATCTTCACTACAGAGCCCCCAAAACAGAGTAGCCAAAGTCAAAGAATAGCCATAAGCCTGTCCTGCCATCTTCCAGGAGTATAAAAGTTCTAGGATGTGTAGACATAACTAACCCCTCCCATTTGTAATGCACAGTACTAATTATTCCCAAAGCTAGCCAATTCATCACCTCTCACTGGATTCCCATGTGGCCTAAGCTCTTTTTCATTTCAGATCAAACTGTTCACCGAGCAAATAATACAGAAGCTCCTTTTGTCCTTCCGCTGATCAAAGCAGGTTCTAAGATCCCCAGTCCAGGGAAGCCTAGATTTTGTTCAACTTTTTTTTTTTTTTTTTTTTTTTTGGTTATTTCCTATTGTCTCCTTATCCTGAAACAATATACAAACCCACATGTTACCTTGCTTGACTTCATTTGTCTTTTGGAATGCCCTAAAACAAGATTTTATTGTTGAATGGACACATATTTTACTTGCATCATTTCTTTTACATGGAAACATTTTCACAGAATTAAAGTGTGCATTTCAATAAAAGATGGGTCATGCTTTTCCTAAACTGTTCCTATCTGAGTTCTTCTATGGTAAGCGTGTATTCAAACAGTAAGTCAACACAGTAGACTCTACATGTTCCTACATAAAATCAGGGATTTCATTTTCTACAAAGAAGAGGCCAAATTTTCCTTCTTCATATTTTTTTCAAATTATGTCTGACAGTTTTTCTCAACTAGAACAAACAATACCAAAACATGATGATTATGTAAATACGAACAGTCAAAAGAAATAGTTAATTATTGAATGGCTATAAGGACTTTTTTAAATTTTTATTGTAGTCCTTTCTATGAAAAGAGAGAAAACAGAGACTCCCTGTTCTTAGGACACTCACAGTCTATTTGTCCAGACATACCTCATTCTATTGTGCTTTGCAGATATTATGTATTTTACAAATTGAAGATTTGTGGCAACCCTGCATTGAAGGAGTCTATCAATGCCATTTTTCAAACAGTATGTAGTCACTTCATGACTCCGTGTCACCATTTTTTAGTATTAAAGTGTTTTTGAACTAAAGTATGTGCATCTCTTCCTTAGACATAATGCTATTACACACAATAAACTATACTATAGTATGAACATAACATTTTATACAGTGGAAATCCAAAAGTTTGTCTGACTTCTTCTATTGCTATATTTGCTTTATTGCCAGGGTCTAGAAACAAACTCACAGTATCTCCAAGTTATGCCTGTATGTACAAGTCACACTTGACCAAAGGGATCAACTGCAATAAGTGACTGTTCGAAATAATGCAGGCTAGTGGAGGTGGAGACAGAGGCAGGCTGCTGGGGACAGGGAGGGCTTCATGAAGAAACTGAGATTGAGAAGTTCTTAAAAGTGATCAATAGCGAGTGGACAGGGACTTTCCAACCTTGGAGACCAACTTGAGCAAATGCACTTTTGCAGAAGGAAAGGAGGGGGCAGGGACTAGAGTAGTCCACTTTGTTAGGGCAAATTCAGAAAAAAAGACTGGAGAACCGGATGAGGGTCAGATCATAAAGGGCATTGGAAAGCAGCCTACAGTGTTTGAACTTGATTCGTTAGGAGATAAGAGAATATTGAGGGTTCACGTATTTTTATTATTAAATTCAATCTGGTTTTTAGAATAATGGGGTGCGTTGGAGGAGACAGAAAATTATTAACATAAAGTTTTAAATTAAAATCAAGGCACGGGGAGGTGCATTATGTTGACATTGTACAATTATTTTAGATGCATTAATTAATTAGTTAATTAAGTGCTCTAAACACAGAGGAAAGGGAATGGGCTTTGATGGATTTTGGTAGGGATTGTAAGCATTTACTGAGCACTTAGGATGTACCAAACGTTGTTCTAAGAAGTTCACATGAATGATATATTTCGTTCTCCTCAATATTCTCATGGAATATGTACTTTTATAACCTAATTTTTAGGTGGAGCAGCTGAGGCACAAAAGAGAAAGCAACCTGCATAAGGTCACATAGGTAGTAACCGGCAAAACATGGATTCAAAGCCGAGCAGCCTGACAGCAGTCTATACTATAGCTGCTTGTAATAAATAAGAGACTATTTTTTTTTGAAAGACCATGCTTTTTCTTAGAAGCTCCTTGAATTTTGTACTCTTCTATGAACTTTTGAATCTGAGAGACTATGTTAAATTTCTGGTAATTGGATAAAATTGACTCTCCAGGGACATCCATCCTGTAACTTTGACTTTATACGTAGCCCAGTGTGAGAAGCTCAGTATGTTAGAAAGAATGTGGACTCTGGGGTTAAAAAGACTGACCATTAAATGTGGCTGAGGGAGAGTAAATTAACCTTTCTACACTTTTGTTTTCTTCACTCTAAAAATAGTGTCATAGGTTAGAGTCCCTGGGAAACAGCCCCTAAGGTGGTATTTAGTGTATAGAATATTTATTATGGGATGCCCCTGAGATTTACATCTATGGACAGAGAGAAAGATGGTAAGCCCGGGCAGAAGAAGTTGAACTGTGTTTCACTTTCAAAGAAAGCTTCAGCCAATTTCAGGGACAGTGCTGAGGCTAGAACCCTCCTTTAGAGTTGTCCTGAGTTGAGTTGAGATGGAAAGTCTGATGTCTCATTGGATGTGGGCTGGGAAGGGCATGATCACAGCGGGATAATTGTCTACAGTTGAAGCAATTCCCGAGGAGCTGGCCCCAGGGAGTGTTCTGCTGACAGTACTCTAAGCAAACTGGTCAGAGTCTGTCATTGA
Source organism: Macaca mulatta (assembly GCF_049350105.2). Lineage (NCBI taxonomy): Eukaryota > Metazoa > Chordata > Mammalia > Primates > Cercopithecidae > Macaca > Macaca mulatta. The sequence goes on along the minus strand of NC_133410.1, from coordinate 20,176,344 downwards.
AGGGGCGTCTGGGCCATGTATCCAAATTCAGTTTCTCTAATGACCACTTTACCTAGTACATGCTCAAAAATTGTTGGTATTCTTCCCGTTTTACCTGAAGTATTTCTGACTGATATAATAAAACTGAAAGAGGTGCTTACTTTTGTTTACATTTCTATTTTTGTCTTATTCTTTTTTTTTTTTTCATTTTCTTTTCTTCGGAGGACAAAGCAAATAATTGAAACAAGTAATGCATCTATGGCAGCTCAGGCTGCAGGTCTCAGTTTCCTAATTTTTGCTCCAGAGAAAACTCATAAATAAATAAGCGTCTTAGTGTGAGGTGGGATTTTTTCTTTTAAAGAAATCTAAAATAAAGCAACATGCAAACCCAAGTTAAAAAAGACCTAGTGTTAGAGTGGAGTGATTGTATTGGCTTCCTATGGCAACTGGAATCAATTACTGTAGACTTATTTGTTGGAAACAACACACATTTATTACCTTATCGTTTTGGAGGTCAGAAGTCTGAATGACTTTCACAAGGGTAAAATGAAGTACTTGGCAGGCCCGTGTTTCTTTCTGGAGACTCTAGGGTAGAATTCATCTTGCCTTTTCCATCCTCTCCAGTCTGCCCGAACTCTTGCCTCATGACCCTTTCCATCTTCAAAGTCAGCCATGGCGGCCAAGTCTTCTCATACTGACACAGCCACCTCTCTCTTTCAGTTTACAACCTTTAGGAGTACATTCTGCCTACCAGGATTATCCAGGATAATCTCCCCATCTCGAGAGCCTTAAGGTAATCACATGTGCAAAATCCCTTTCAGTATGTAAGTTAACATCTTCATAGTTCTTGGGGATTAGTTCTTGGACACCATGGGGCCATAATTCTACCTAACACAGGGATGTGAAACAATGGTGAGAGAAGAAGAAGGAGGAGGAAGAAGAAAGAAAGAAAAAGAAAGAATGAACGAAAGAACGAAAGGAAAGAAAGAAAGAGAAGAGAAGAGAAGAGAAGAGAAGAGAAGAGAAGAGAGAAATGCCTTACCTCTGTGCAAGAACTTGTTGAGAAAGGCTTCAGAATTTGAGCTTTTAGGATTAGTAAGTGATTTCTAGGAGGAACAAGAATGACGGCATGCTCTCCAGACAGAAAGACCACAGCATGAAAAAACATATTTGTGTTTGAAAATATACAAAAATATAAAGTTTGACAAGCAAGATATAAGTACAATAAGAAAAATAAGATGGGGAATCTGATGGAAGGGAGGAATCTAATGGAACTGAGTTTTCAGGAATTAATAATATTTAAACTATTTGAGTGGGATCCTTAGGGCACAGAGGTGAGAAGGAATTGGAAATAGAAAAAAGAATTCCAGGTGGCAGAAACAACACCAGCAAAGCAAAGACATATAGATGGCAATGACTTGGCATATGCATTTTGACTTTGTCCAAGAGACTGGAAGGAGTTTATTAGATAAGATGGCCATCAGTAGTTTCTGCTGAACTCAAAGATGATAGCTTTAAGATTAAAAACAAAAAAGTTGGCCGGGTGCGGTGGCTCACGCCTATAATCCCAGCACTTTGGGAGGCTGAGTCGGGCAGATCACTTGAGGTCAGGAGTTCAAGACTAACCTGGCCAACATGGTGAAACCCTGTCTCTACTAAAAATACAAAAATTAGCCAAGTGTGATGACATGTGCCTGTAGTCCCAGCTACTTGGGAGGCTGAGGCAGGAGAATCACTTGAACCTAGGAGGCAGAGGTTGCAGTGAGCTGAGGTCATACCATTGCACTCCAGCCTGGGTAACAGAGCAAGACTGCATCAAAAAAAAAACCCAAAAAAACAAAACAAAACAAAACAAAACAAAAAAAACCTGTGTAAGGGAAAAAGCCTTCATGTTAGAAAAATACATGTTTCATTACTATTTCTAAACGTGTTCATAACAACATCTAGAGTTTTTATTACTATGGAAAAATTTCCTATTGCTAAGTTTACCACTACTTTTTTTCGTTGAAATGCTAATAATCTCATCATAACTATCTTTTACCACATTTTTATAGTAGTAAGTGCTGAAACAGGAATTTTATACCTGTTGAGCAGATGAACAGAGGTTCCAAAAAGTTAAAACATTATTTTAACACAGAGTCAGATCTAAGACATCACTCTAAAGCCATTTTGATTCGATTATAAGGTGCTAAAAGAGTTTACTAATTTGATTAAAATTAGAATCAAACAAAGCCTTTTTTTTTTACTAAAGATATGGTATCTTCAAATGTATCAAAATTGTATTACAAAGAAATGAAAGAAGAAAAATATGGAGTAGCAGGGAGAACAAGAATTCATTCTGCCTTCCCTGATTGAGAAAGCTTGAGCATTGAGGAAACCATTGGAAGGGATTTAAGTTCTGCTCCACATATTCTCCATCTGTGGAAATGCTACTCACTGCTGCTCTCTTTTGATTGAAAGGGTTGCTTCTTCCGTCATTTGCTGTGTGTGATAGAGGGAGCTCTTCCAGTGCACTGGTGGTGTTGTCAGGTACCACAATTCTGAAAGGTTTGTAGGGTCTTTCTGGCCTTGAATTCTAACCATGATAATTGATCTTTTACCATGTTCAACCCTAATCCCTCTTGTTCAAATATTTTTCCAAGATGACCAGACAGAAAAGGGAAATACTAGCCTGATGTGTTCGTGAATTCAGTAGGGTTGATCAAGGGAATGGAACCCGGAGGTCGGTTTTGAGAAGGGCCCACAGGGTGCAGTTAAGGAAGGCAGGCCTGGGCAGAGCATGGAGGCAGCTGAGCTTGTGCAGCATCATAAAAAGGTATGAGAGGTCTTGTTGGAGAAAGGAACAAGTCACAAATAAATGAAGATTCTCAAGGAAAAGGGACAGTGACTACAGAAGACAGAAATTAATAGTTTGGCCTGACTCAACCCTTATATCTAAGTCATATCAGAAATCTGGGGTCTGGCTGACCCTGCTTTGTCTATAGAATTTATATTGCTGGAACCCTCCAGCAACAGTACTGAACTGGATGAGTTTGCTTGGACTGGAGGATGACTGCCTGCCATGTCTCTTAATATAGACATGTCTAAACCTGCATCCCAAGAGAATTACCATCAACTTAGGCTTTGAGAGGTACTATAATGGAGGAATGGAGGAAAGGACAGGAAACATCTGGAACATTCTTGTTGTTCTACCTCTAGAAATCAGTTTTCTCAAGATTCAGCACACTGTAACTTCTAGTTTATACACCCAGTGAAAACCTAATGCCTATTTGCTGAACTAATAAACACAGAACAGTCAGATCACATTTTAGTGTGGTAATATCTGAAAAGAGAAAGGCAAGATTATATGTGTGTACTTTTCTGCTTCCACTGTTCCTTCTAAAAATTATCCTTTGCTAATTCTCCAGAAAGATTACTTGCTTCCTCCAGTGGTTATCTGTTCTTCAGGCAAGTCATTAGGTAGGGAACAGTAGGTCAGAAAACAAAATACTTTGTACCATAGGCCACTGAACAGTGGTAAATAAAATTAAAACATAGAGACATGTTAGGACCCTAGGGCAAGGCAAGCATCCGGAAACATTTCAAGGCTCAGAAAATTTAAGACATTACTTTAAATTACACAGCTAGTGTCAGAGCTAAGAACAGCTCTAAAGACAACTTTCTGCAGATATCTACATAGTATATTTAAAACCCGCGGTAAAATATTTTTGTTTTGGAAGATGTAATAAATACTACTACTTAGGCTGTCTTATAAGAATGGTAACAGTTATGATTGACTGCCAATTAACTTGCAGGGAGCACTGTTAAGCATTTCATAGGGAATATTTCAATTAATATTTGTAATAGCAATAGGAGGTGGGTATTATGATTTCCCCCATTTGAAAATAGGGAAGTGGAGCTCAAAGATATTCAGGAATTGACCCAAGGAAACAAAGCCAGGAAGTGGCAGAGCCTGGGTAAACCTGTGTGTTAGGCTTTTGAGCCCGAGATTTTCCCCATTGTGCTACTCGTGAAGGACCCTTAGTATGCAAATATTCTGAATAATCAAAAACTACCACCCATACAGTCTTAAAAATAAGTTTTCAGTAGAATAGATTGTACATATATATAGATTTAATCTTTATTTTAGGATTCAGATAACATTTTAGGATTTTGAAGTATATCAAGGTAATAATCCTCAGTAGGACTGGCCAATTTTCCTGCCAAAAATACAAACGTGATACCTTATAGTAAGTTCTACACTAAAAAGTGGTAACTAATTTAGTGGTTGAAGAAATATCTGATAGAGCCCATATTTTCTATGAGTTAAAGGTCTACAAAAATGGGGATGCTTTGTACATCTTTACTTTAGGGGTCCAATAGACCCTCCCTAAAATCAGTGTTTCAGCATAAGAATGTATATTGCAGTCTATGAAGTCATTTAATAACTCTTATCTAGCACTAGTCCATATCATTTTGAAAGCACTGCTTTCCCTCTTTGACCCATTCTACACCTCTGCTCATCTTAATTGAAGAGAATAATGCTTTTGACCAGCAGAGAGCAGCAATGATATACTTTATAAGAGGCAGTCTGATGAACCTGACCATCTTTTCTAAAATGTCCATTTTGTGAGACCTCTGCAGACTGTCTTGAGTGATCCTAGTCTTTGAATGGTTCATTGTAAAAGATCCCGGAGATTACCTGAATTCCGTATGTGAGAATTTTATACCTAGATTTCCATGATCTAGTTCTACTGATGCCATTTGTAGGCATTGACCTTTGCTTGCAGTCTTGTCTCCTGGTGCTGTCAGCATAGACCAGGTGCCTGGGTCAAGAAGTACCACTCCATCATGGTAGTTTCTGCCCTCATTGCCTAGCTGTGTGTGGCCGAAGGCTATGCATCATGGAGCTCTGCGTTGACTCACAATATGGCCTTCTAAGGTAAAAGACAGTTAAAGATTCATGAGACCAGTGAACGGGATTGCATTGATAGAATAGTGGGCAGAGGACACAAGCTTGGGGGATGTATATTTTCAGAAAACAAGAGTAGAGGAAATGGAACAGGAGTCTTGGGGAAGAGCAGAGAAGGAAGAATCTATGAGAAGAAGCCAAGAGAAGAAAGAATTTCAAGAACAGAATGGCCAATTTTTAAATCCCCTTAGTGTTGTAAAAGCAAACTTAGAATAGTTATTGCCTTTGGAAATACAGTTGACACTTCAGAGGTTAGGGATGCGGACCCCCATGTGGTTGAAAAATCCATGTATAACTTTTGATTCCTCCAAAACTTAACTACTTTTGGCCAAAAGGTTTACCAATAACATAGTAAATCAACATGTATTTTGTATGCTATGTGTATTATATATGGTATTCTCACAACCAAGTAAACAAGAGAAAGGAAATGTTATTAAAAAGATTAAAATAAGGAGAAAATGTTTACTATTTTTTAAATGGAAGTGGATCATCATACAAGTCTTTATCTTCATCATCTTCATATTGAGTAGACTAAGGAGGAGGACGAGGAGGGGTTGGTCTTACTATCTCAGGGGTGGCAGAGGTGGACAAAATCCACAAATAATTGGACCTGGGTCATTCAAACCCATGTTGTTCAAGGTCTGGGGGGTCACCTGTGGGTGGTCTGGGGGAACCTCAGAACAAATTTAGTCTCATTTTGAGAACTCAGGTTAGATTTTATGGGGTGGGGGGGTTAGATAAGAAATAATTGTACAGAAGAAAGCTAGTGTCCAAGCAACTGGGGAAAGAGGAAAGACATTCTTTCCTCCAGTGCAGAAGGGAAGTCGAAAGATGTGAATGATGACCCAGAGAGACTTCGAGTTAGAAAAGGAAACAAATGGCCTCAGTCTACTCCAGGAAGCAAAAGGCCTGGGCTTTCTAGTGTGCTTGTTTCCCTCTTTGAAGGTTGGTGGCTTGAGAGTAAAAAATAGAAAATGAAATACAACTTAATAAAAGAAATGCCAAAAAATCTCATGAGTTTAGCTGAGATCATGTAACAAGAAATTATGGCAGAATCAGAAGAAATTGTAGTAATATTTTAAAAATTATCTTCACTGTCAGTATTTAGAAAATAGTGAATGGTATTTACTAAGTAGCATTCACTAAATTTACTAAGTGAGCAGTATAGATTAGGATGATGGAAGATGAAGAGGGTTGATTAATTCAGGGAGATGATAGTTGAATTACCTAACCTTGGAGCCTGGGCAGAATAGAAGGCAAGAAAAGGTAGCACAAAATGATAGACTAGGGAATAGGAGTTTAAGAAAACAAGAGTTGCTGTAAAGACCCACAGGACTCCATAGAAATATGGATGCAGAAGGACTGAAGGAATCATCCTCATTTTCCAGTTGCCTCAATAATCTGCCCTGACCCTTTTAAGTTCTTGGCACATAGAAGATAATGTACTCTCTCTCTCTCTCCATCATTTGTTGAATAAATTAATAATTACACATGTTAAACCCAGGACGTTTGGAAAATAAAGCATTAACATTGTGTATGTGAGGAAGTAGGCAACTTTTGATTGCAAATAGGACAAACCTAGAGACATTTAAAATAGGAATGTCTTAATGTGATCCTTCTGCCCTACTTTTAGCATCGCTCAAGAAGGAAAATCTTAGCATGTGTAATAATCATTTGCAATGAGGCAATTAATGAATTCCCTTCCCTAACAGGGATTTTTTTAAATTTTTGACATTTGCAAAAAAAAAAAAAAAAAAAAAAAAATTCTGAGATGGAGCCTCACTCTGTTGCCCAGGCTGGAGTGCAGTGGCACCATCTCAGCTCACTGGAACTTCCGGCTCCCGAGTTCCTGCAATTCTCCTGCCTCAGCCTCCCAAGTAGCTGGAATTACTGGCACCTGGCTAATTTTTTTTTTTAATCGTTTAGTAGAGATGGCATTTCACTGTGTTGCCCAGGCTGGTCTCGAACACCTGAGCTCAGGTAATCTGCCTGCCTTAGCCTCCCAAAGTGCCAGGATTACAGGCGTGAGCCACCGTGCTCGGGCGCAAAAATTTCTTGTTCTAACATGTTATAAATTGCGTCTGCTGCACAAGGACAAACACATAGGGAGATGTCTGCCCTGCACTTCAGTGGTCTCCCGAATGTAATTTACATCTTTAAAACCATAGATGTCTAGAAAGCTAAATCTGGAAGATTGATTGGAAGCAGGAAAATCATATAATTATTTTCAAAACCAAGACACCTCTGAGAGAGAAATGAGGCACTTTTAATAATAATCTAGATCAAAGTTAAAAACTGAGAATGTCATCAAATACAACCCAATGCTCTACAGATTAGAAATCTGTATCCAATATCCACGAAGATAAATGGCTTCTCCTAATCTGGCATATTCATTCCACAAGTACGAGGATTTTGGTATATATTGGAAGGCACTAATGACTTCTGGGGTGGTGTATTACAAATACAAGTGGCAAATCTGATTCTGTCAAAGGGACAAAACTTTTAATAGTAAGTGATAGAAGAACAAGTTAAACAGAAACGGGCTGTTCTTCTATGGTTGGTGAAATTCCTGTTCTTGATGCTTTCATGTGGCTTGATAAACATTTTGCATGGAAGATTCTGGAACAAGAGCAACAAAATTCTTTTTCACATTTTAAGCTATTTATTTTGAAATATTTTAAAACTTATTAAGAATCTGTCAGGACAGCACAATAAATTTCCATCTTTCACACACATTATCCATCACACGCCCTCCTCATAACCACTGTACATCTCTCTGACTGAAAAAAATTAACACTGATCAACACTGCCATCCAATACAATGGCCCCATTTGAGAAGCCATACCAGGAAGGTAAATTCTTTCAGATATTAACTAAGTGTTTCTAAGGTGTAGATCAAAGTCACTTTATAAACACATTATCTATCATACTGTTTATACCAAAGTATTAACTTTTCATTGAAGTATAATGTATATACAGAAAAGTATACATATCCAAAGTGTACTGCTTGATGTATTTCTAATAAACTGGACACAATTGTGTAACCAATGACCAGATCAAAAGCACAACTAGCACCCCAGAATCCACCCTTGTGCTCCCTTCCAATCACTGCTTTCTTCCTCTATTTTGACCACTGCCCTGACTTCTAAAGAAGAGATTGCTTTTTTGGTTTTAGTTCTATATGTAAATGTATAACATACAATAGTGTACTTTTTTTGTGATTGGCTCCATATGTTCTATTATTCATCTACACCATTGCATTCATTTATAGGATTCTTGTTGCTACATGATATCCTATGTGTGTCTATGCCACAAATATTTTATCCGTTCTGCTCCTGATGGACATTGATGATTGCTTTTGCTTTTTGGTTATTAAAAATGTGCCACTATGAACAACCTACTACATACCTTTGGGGAGCATGTATATACAAAAATACGTTCCCCAACCTAAAATGGTTCAACTTACAGATTTTTCAACTAGATGATGGGCTTTTGGGGTATATAATCCCAGCATAAGTCAAGCAGCATCTGGACTTGCAATGACTTGATTTATGATTTTATAAGTTTAAAATGGGTTTAGAAGGATATTAAGTGCATTTTTGATTTACAGTGTTTTTGAATTATGATGGATATATTGGACTATAACCCCATTGCAACTCAATGAGCATCGGTACATTTATTTTGGATGTCTAAGGGTGAAATTGCTGGATCATAATGTATGCCTGTGTTTAACTTTATATACTGTAGTATTTTAAATGTAATTGCAGTCAACATAGCATCAGAGTTATAGGGCAAATTGTAAACAGCAGAGCCAGGAAAAGTACCCAGAGTTATTAACTGCTTTTTAAGAATTCCTTTCTCATCCACTCATTCATTCTTTAACATGTTTTTAAATAGCTCCTACATGGACAATTCTAGGCACTATAAATACAAACAAACAATTTCCACTGCTGGTCTTCATGTTCGAGGAATTTGGTTTAGTGAAATCTATTGTGGATTAGGATGAAGCACAGAGAAATTTTTAAATACAAAGGCAGACAAACATTATGCAGTGAAGATGTTTCTTGCAACTAGTGCCTTCTGAATTGCATTTTGAAGAATGGCTAGGAATTACACAGAGGATAAAGGGAAAGAAAAAAATTTTAACTTCTGTGATGGTTCAGAGGCAGAAAAATGGCAGTGATTCTCAAACACAGCTACACATTAGAATCATTTAGGAAACCTTTAGAAATGATGCCAAAGATCCACCTCAAGCAACTGATTAAGACTCTTTGCAAGTGATGCCTGGGTATCTATAACTTTTACAATTTTGCCAGGTAATTCTAATGTAACATCAAGACTAACAAAACTGTGAGACATTCAGTATGGCTTAGGGATATGAGGGAGGATATAGAAGGATAAAAGAAAAGGAACAATTAAAAAATTAGGGAATGGAAGGCCAAGGTCAGTCAAGGCTCCCTCCTAGGTCAAAACGTTTTGCTGGGAGAAAATGAAAATCACATTGCCATTTGCCACTTTATAGTTGAGCTAATACAGCATGAAGTATAGGTAGGAGGATGGTATGTAAGAAGTCTTTGAGTCAGTGATATACAAAAACATCATTTAAACTCACACTGTATTTTTTTTTTAACATTTCTGCTTCAACACTGGTTACATTATCTCAACTTTTGACACATTTATCCCAGGAACATCAATTTTTATCAGGCACATTTTTAAATAGCAAACTTAGCGAATCTGCTTCTAAATATCCTGCATTTAAAATGACACAAGTTCTATGTCTATCTGTATTATAAAGTGAGAAAAATTCCCCAAAGTTGAGAACTTTTGTAAATTCACTCCCATTCCCAAAGTCAACAACAGCCAGTTCATCATTTTAAAAGCAAGGACTTTTGATGCCAACAGCTGCTATATGTAAGTCAGGTAAACTGAAGTGAAAATATGCAAAGTTTGCACCTGAATTACACTCCTTGCAGTGGACGCAGTGAAGCTTGGATGAAGAGCATGAGTTCTGTGGTCAGAGAGATCTGAAGTTCTGTTTTCTGAAATTCTATCTTCACTAATTCCCAGTGGTGTGATCCTGGAGAAGGTCATCCAATCCTTCTGAACCAAAGTGTTCTCACTTGTGAAATGTGAAGTTAACCAATGTGTATTGAGTGTCTACTCTGTCCTGAGTGCTACATAGATGCTGTCTGTTCTCACGCTGCTAATGAAGACATACCAGAGACTGGATAATTTGTAAAGGAAAGAGGTTTAACTGACTCACAGTTCTACATGGCTAGGTAGGCCTCACAATCATGGTGGAAGTGAAAGGAGGAGCAAAGTGACATTTTACATGGTGGTAGGCAAGAGAGCTTGTGCAAGGGAACTCCCATTTATGAATCCATCAGATCTCATGAGACGTATTCACTACCACGAGAACAGTGTGGGGGAACCCTTGCCATGATTCGGTTATCTCCACCTGGCCCTGTCCCTGACACCTGGGGATTACTACAATTCAAGGTGCGATATGGGTAGTGTCACAGACAAACCATATCTACAACCTTATTTAATCTGTCTGTCAAGCCTATAATGTGATGGTGATTATCATTAATAGCCTCATTTTAAATATCAGGAAAAGAAAGCTTAGAATGGTAAGTGCCTGGTTCCAAATACTGATCTTTTACTTATCACACAGAATTCAGTTCTTAACACAAGACTTATCTAAAACTGGAATATTATCTGTTTCTGGGGATGCAATAAGATATGCAAGAAATAGCACATAATCAGTGCTCCTTACTGATAATAATGTAAGCCAAAGATGGGCTATACTAGTTTAAACATGTTGCAAATGAGAATATTTTTCTCCTAAGAAAGTACAAATAACTCTGTATCCTTTCTCTAAATGAGGTATGCATTAATCACCTACTATGTGGCAAGTCCTTTTCTAGGCACTGGGTTTATGAGAAGGAGTTAATAACTAAAATAGGGACATCTGCACTTTCAGTACCTTATAATCTCTTATGGAGGCAAACCATTTCAGGGAATAGCATCCTTACCCTCAATCCCTATAGTCTCCTAAATTGGATTCATATAGGGAAAAACCTGTGACAAAAGCTCTTTTTCCTGAATGGGGTTTATTTATTTAAACGTATGATTTAAACTATTTAAAAGTATGATTCCTGTGTCATGTTCTGCCATATCACATGCTTCATAAACAAGTACTCATTTGATTTTTGCTTTGACAAAACGTTTTAATCAGGGGGAAAACAATCTTGAATGCCACGGGATTCTGTTCTCTTAATTCCATGAGAGCATCTCTGAGGACAGACTTTCTTCCCTTGACTTTCCCTTTTACTCTCTATGAAAGCTGTTGTATTTTCTTGTGTTTTCAGGCTGTTCTGGTTTCTCCTTGCAATTCTTTGTAATATCAATGATCGAACAAGGCTGTATGATTTATTGTAATTCTCCAGCTTATTAAGTCAAGCACTTGAAGGTCAATGTTTAACAGAAACAGACCAGGAGCCCTTTTAATAAACACAGATGATTATGCAAGGCAGATATGATGGAAGGCTTTAGCATGTCTTCAGTATACCTGTTATAAACATTGATTGAGGCAGATAATGAATTTTTTGGCTCTAGAGCCTGGATTGATTTGTATATATCTTTAACTTTTGATTGTGCAGGGACAGCATGTTTAGCAAAAAGTGATTGATTAAGGATTGATTCCCTCCAAAAATGGAAAGAAGAACAATGGAATCTAGCTGGGACTGAAGCAAACAGAGAAAGCCTTTGATTTAGTAGTTCAAAAGCACGCTTTGCTAGCCAAGATTCCTTTATATTAACACATTGCAGAGTTTCATTTGTTTCTTTCATTTCTTCAATAAACATATGTTGAGCACCTATTGTGTGCTAGGTTCTAAGTTTTTGGGATACCACAGTGAACAGGACAGGCAAAGTCATGCCACTACAGTGTTTGTATTCTCTTAGGCATCTGATTGGGTGGAGGAGGTTGGGGAGAGTGCGGAGAGTCAGGTAAGATGGAAATGCAAATGATAAATTAATAAATAAAATAATTTCAGATAATAGTAATAAGTGCTATAAAAATAATCAGAGTCACGAGAGACAGGTTGAATAAGATTTCGTTTCTATGTTTGGGTTGTCACAAAAGCAAACCCCAAAAGAAGGAATTAAAGGCAAGTGATATATTAGGGAGTTGATCTCAATAAGCACGGTGAGAGAAGGGGAAGTGAGACAGTAAAATGAGAAAAGCCAGTTAAGCCCAGAAAACACACTCCCTCTGGGAATGGGATGCAGAAGCAATTGCCCTGTAAGAGAACTGACATCCGGGGCTTTCAGGACAGCCAAGAGGGAAGACCTCTTAGAGGTGATCCTCTTGAGTTGAGACCTGAGTGATGAGTAAGATTTGGCCTCATGAAAATCCAAATGAAGAATATCCAAGGTAGAAAGAATAGCAAATACAAAGATCCAGAGGTGAAAACAAGCTTGGCCAGTTGCAGAAACAGAAAGAGCATTTCAGGATCTTCAAGGTCAGGTGAGAATTTGGGACTTGCTATTCATGCCTGATCTTGACAGAGAGCCCATGTAAAAACCTAGATACCAGTCTTCTTTCTACCTGGAAGGCTTGCTTTGGCAAGAAAGCAAAAAGAATTCTTTAAATAAGCAAATTTTTCATTAAAAAGAATTGTTAAGCATTTCTTTTTAGATTTAAAGGCATCAAGTCACCCGTGCTACTTGCTTTTTGTGTACAAAGAAACCATCTGGTTTCTCTGGACCTTGGTTTTCTCATGAGTAAAATGAGAAGGTGAACTTGATCCCTTCCGGAAACACTCATTTCTCTTCACTAAATTGGAAGTACCAAGAGACCAAAACCTTTTTTTTTATTATTTCTCTTCTCTCAACAAAGTAGATATTGATAAATATTCATTGACAAAATTTGAATTTTGTGTTTCCCAAGAGCTGTGGGAGTTAGTCAGATACACAATGGCTCAAATCTGAGTTCTGTTTGAGCTGGGCTGCCTTGAAACAAATAGTTTGATTTCTCAGAGCCTCTCTTTTCTTGTATGTTGAATAGGGATTCTATTTGTAGTCACTCTCAATACCAAAAGAAATCACCAGGATTGGATGAGGTACCGTATGTGAAACAAACACAATGCCAAGCGCTTAACTGATTTGTTATCTTTTCATCTCTTGGCCCTACAAGGGCAGGGAGAACTTACCACATGGCCATAATGGTCTGCACAAAATCTTCTGATTTCAGCCCTGGACTTCCAATGACTGATCTTAATTTGTATAACATAATAGACTGCATTTATTTCAACCATTAGAGTCTTTGATGTTGTGTTTATACTTGGTAAAAGGTCATGGAAAAATGAAGCTAAACCCAGACTGGAAAGATTATAGGCTCAGTCTGCTTAAGATAATTGCAGGGTATTTATAAACTCAAGAGTCTCAATCATGAACCCAAGCCCCATGTTCACTCCTAATACTTTACATCTGCACTCTAATGACTAAAAAGAAATTGTTCAAGCTAAGGCTTTAACCATATAGTAACCCCTGCCATCCCTCTAGAAGTTCCTCCCACCCCACCCAAGAGAACATAAAATTGAAAATAAGCTTTATAGAAATGTTATAATTAGTGTGCTCCTTATAGAATCTCCCCTTAGAATAACTACTCTAAAAATACAGTGAGTGACATGACCCTTTTTACTTCACCCTTAATCATAAGAGGTTAGAATGGGACAAACTATTATGTTGGAGGCCTGGCAGTATAGTTTTTTGTAAACAGATTACAGAGACATTCAGAGTCCAAAAGTCTCATTGCAATCCTTTAGCTCGAATCATCCAGAATTTACTGTGTTTCACTGGTTCCCAACATGTGGTCACCTGAGAACTTGTTGGAAGTGCAATTGTTCTAACTCCACCCCGGACCTGATGAATTAGAAGCTGTGGAGATGGGCCCTGAAATCTGTTTTAATAAGCCCTGAACACTTTGGGAGGCTGAGGCGGGTGGATCACGAGGTCAGGAGTTCAAGACGAGCCTGGCCAACATGGTGAAACCCTGTCTCTACTAAAAATACAAAAATTAGCTGAGCTACTTGGGAGGCTGAGGCAAGAGAATTGTTTGAACCCGGAAGTGGAGGTTGCAGTGAACTGATATCGCACCATTGCACTCCAGCCTGGGTGACAGGGCAAGACTTTGTCTCAAAACTAAAATAAAAATAAAATATAAAATAAAATAAAATAGCCCTGCTGCTGATTCTGACGCACATTCAAGTCTGAGAACCACTGTTTATTCATCTAGTCATGCTGGCTTCTCAATAGCAAAGAGTTCAGGCTGGGGAGGCTTCTCTGGAGCAAAAGGTGGAGGCAGAGGCACTATTCACGACTTATGAACCCACTGTCTCCAAGTGGGGCTGACTTCTTTGGGGAATTCTATTTGTCTTGGATATTTCTAAACTACTTCGCTTCTTATTTGCCCATATCAAAGTCCCACTTTGGTTCCTTTTGTCAGTCATCACAGTTTTTCAGCATGTAGCTATATGGGGTTAAGATCATGTAGATGAGATCATGCTCCTGAGGGAGAGGAAAAATAAATAAAAAGAAAGCTGCCCTTACCAGTCCATTCTGGGGCCAAGCATCTGTTGTCAATACTAAGTCAGCCGCACTGTCAAGGTGAGGCTGCATAGACTAGCCCTGGGCTTTTTTGCAGGAGTCTGTACCTTTTTAGGCTTCAAATATCACAAAGACTCTCCTTGCTTTATCCTAGCCCTGGTTAGTACCAGACCCACGAATATGGGGATAATGGGCAGAGCAAAAGAAGAAGAAAAAGAAACCAAGTCCGTTCCATTACAATACTAAATGGCCAACTCAAGGAGGAAAGAGGGCAGGCAGAGCAAAAGAAGAAGAAAAAGAAACCAAGTCCATTCCATTACAATACTAAATGGCCAACTCAAGGAGGAAAGAGGGCAGGCAGAGCAAGGAAGGTCACAGATGGGAAAGATTCTGCCCATTATGTAAGACAAACCACTCATTTTCAGCTGGAAGAAGCAGAGGTTGAGAGAGATGAAAAAACTTCTCAAGATCACAGATCAAAACTCAGTTTACCAGAGAGGCACTTTTCCCACCATACCATTCAGTTCCCAAAATGTAGTCCAGGGACCCCCAGGGATCTCTGAGACACTATCAGGGGATCCATGTAGACAAAACTATTTTCATAATAATATTAATACCTGATTTGCCTTTTTCTCTCTCATTCTCTCATAAATGTATAGTGGGATTTTCCAAACACTGCATGACGTTGATACCAGAAGTTGAATAAAGAAACAACCATGAAAATACAACTATTCTGTTAAATCAGAACAAAAAAAAAATTTTATAAAAATGTAAAACAGTGTCCTTCTCATGATTTTTAAAGAAAATATAGTTGATTTTTTTTTTTTTTTTTTTTTTTTACAAAATATGTTATTGTCTTAGCTGGGGCTGCTGTAACAAAAAACTACAGACTGGGTGACTTAAGCAATAGAAATTTATTTTCTCACAGTTCCGGAAGCTGGAAGTCTGAGCACAGGGTGCCAGCATGGCTATGTTCTGGTGCTGGCCATCTTCTTGGCTTAGAGACAGCCACATGCTCGCTGTACATTCACATGGCCTTTCTTTGGTGCATGAAAGTGGAGAGATAGTGCTCTGGTATCTCTTCCTCTTCCTTTAAGGGCACTAATCCCATTGCGAGGGCCCCACCCACATGACCTTATCTAAACCCAGTAACCTCCAAGTATCATCACACTGGGGGTTAGGGCTTCAACATGTGAATTTTAGGGGGATACCAACATTTATTCTATAGCAGTTATTTTTGGCATGTAATGGTTTTATATCATTATTTTAATAAATTAAAATTGTTTATTGTTTTAAATTTCTGTTTTAACATTTACTATAGTAAATAGTGATAGATATAACCTGTATCAACAAAAGTTCTTTACAGTCCTTAATAATTTTTAAGAGCATAAAGAGGATCTGAAATCAAAAAGTTTGAAAATTGCCATGCTCCACCATGTCTTTAAAAACAAATGGTTGACTTTTAACTCAGAAAAAGATAATTTTGAAATCACAAGCTCTGTGAGGACAGGGATGTTTCTGATTTTTGCTCAGAAATGTTTCCCAGGTTCCTAGATCAGTCCCTGTCACATTGCAGGCATTCAATAAATATAAATTGAATAAATAAAAGGATACATATTTTACCCAAAAGTCAAAGTCAACAGTAATTTTTTTTTTTTTTAACTTGCTCTGTCACCCAGGCTGGAGTGCAGCGGCATGATCTTGGCCCACTGCAAGCTCCACCTTCCGGGTTCACGCCTTTCTCCTGCCTCAGCCTCCCAAGTAGCTGGGACTACAGATGCCTGCCACCACGCCCAGCTAATTTTTTGCATTTTTTTTTTAGTAGAGACGGGGTTTCACCATGTTAGATGGTCTCGATCTCCTGACCTTGTGATCTGCCCGCCTCAGTCTCCCAAAGTGCTGGGATTACAGGCATGAGCCACCACGCCCAGCCAGTCAACAGTAATTTTTAAGCAATAGCTTAAAGGGGAAAAAATGTCCAGAAAGGAAACTCTTTGACAGAAACTTCCCCATCTCTAGAGTCCTCCAGGTAGAAACTAGAATCGGGGTAAGGTGCCAAGTTCAGTTGTCATCCTAATGTCCTAGAATCAACTTAAAGTTGGCAGTACTAGAGGGTATGCACTATTTCCTCTTCACATGTGTGCCCTTCTCACCTCCCTTCTTCCTCCTCGTTCTCGACATCTGTTTTCTTTGAATAGCAGGTTTATAGTTGGATGCAGAGATATGACCTGGAAACAATGACTGTGGAACAACATATATCAAACAAATTCAGAACTTAGGAAATGTGGAGTGCAGGTACCATTTCCATTTCCACTGGGCTAAGAATTATCAGATAACCCTGAATAACTGGGGAAAAATACTGATTTTCAAAATGTATACGCACTTAAAAAAAGAAAAAAAAACCTTGATCTGCAAAAATTAGCCCCACTTTCTTTAGGCTACATTGTTTTGGCTGAGAAATGATTCCTACAAGAGAAATTTTTAGTAAATTTTACCTAATCATTCCAGTACTTTGCAAAGAGTTAATACTTTGTCCCCCAAAATGAACTCTTCATGATGAAGGAGATGCTCTTAACTCATTATCAGAGCCTGCCAATAACGCGTTTTTGGTACTTTTACATACTTCATCCTCTTGATAAATTGTGTCAAGTTCAAAAGATGGCCATTGCCTCCAATTTAACATTCAAAATTCTGAAGCTGAGAGAGGCCAAGTGACTGAACAAAATATCAAATTGGATTCACAGTCAGGCTTTTGGAATCCTTGCAAGGGCCCTTTTATTTTCATGACATTGTACTGGAAACTTGGGAATCTATCTGCATGATTAACCTAAATAAGCAAAAGGTTATGTGTTGGGCAATGTGCTTGTTGTTTTGTATGCAATATCTCACTTACTTCTCCCTTACATGATTGTATTTTACCAATGAGAAATATGTGATTCAGACAGGTTAAGTAACTTGCTCAAGATCACACAGATGGAATTAGAAGTAGTATTTTAATTAAACGTGTTCTCTGTCTTTGCTGACTTCATTATAAGATGCTGCCTTCCAAATGAGAAGGCATGCAGTCAGTACTTTCACTTTTTAAGACAAAAGATTCTTATTAAAATATATAACAAGTGACTTAGGCTTGAATATGTGATTACTCACCATCAAATAATTAAACAAAACAGCAAGATGCTTTCATACCATCAAGTAAAATTTCAAATCATAATGGCCTATCAACCAAGAAAATCAGAATTTAATACATATTAGAAAAAACTACTCAGCAATCTCTAAGTGTAGAAGCTCCTATATGCCTTCCCCCTCTGCCTTTGTACTCCTTCTCCTGCATAAGGGGGCCAGACAGCAGTGGAGCAGAGAGCAGGCTGATTTCATGTAGGAGTCACCTGGTGTTGTGTATGCATTGGAATAGCTTTGGTAATTGTAATGTCTCCTGCCTTGCCCAGCCAATTTTGCTGCAAAATTGGGGATATGAAAGCACTTTCGCGATTCCAGAATAAGATGGCTTATGTATTCTTCGAGAAGCTAGTTTCTTTTAAAGCACACAGTGGGGCAAACTGTCACACACGCAGCTTCCTTTTCTACAGAATTCTTCAGCAAGCGGTTATGGGCTGAATTGTGCCTCCCCAAAATTCACATGTTGAAATTCTAACCCCTAGCGCCTCGGAATGTGACTGTATTTGGAGATGGAGTCTTCAAACATGTAAGTAAGATTAACTGAAGTCATTGAGGTGGGCCTTAATCCAGTAGGACTGGTGTTTTCACAAGAAGAGGAGATTAGGACTGATACGGTTAGGCTTTGTGTCCCCACCCAAATCTTATCTTGAATTTTAATCCCCAGGTATTTAGGGAGACACCTGGTGGGAAGCGACTGGATTGTGAGGGCGGTTTCCCCTGTTCTGTTTTTGTGATAGTGAGTGAACTTTCATGAAATCTGATGGTTTTATAAATGGTAGATTTTCCTGAGCTGACACACACTCACTCTCACCTGACACCATGTAAGTTGTGCATTTGCTTCTCCTTCGCCTTCCACCATGATTGTAAGCTGCCTGAGGTTTCCCCAGCCATGCGGAACTGTGAGTCAAATAAACCTCTTTCTTTTATAAATTACTCAGTATGGAGTATTTCTTTATAGCAGTGTGAGAACAGACTAATACAGACACAGAAAAACACAGAGGGAAGACCATGTGAAGACATGGGAAGAAGTCAGCCATATACAAACCAAGAAGAGAGATCTCAGAAGAAACCACTCTACTGGCACCTTAATCTTGGACTTACCGCTTCCAGAACTGAGAAAACAGATTTATCTGTTGTTTAAGCAACCCAGTCTGCGCTATTTGCTATGGCAGCCCTAGAAAACTAATATACAGGCCCAGTTTTTGTTTGTTTGTTTTTGGTTTTTTCGTAAGGACTTTAGGCTCTTCTGAATGGACACTGGCCTCCAAGGCTCCTCAGCACAGATTTCCCAATGTCTAGAAACATGGGCCAAGCACCCTTCCCCATGTTGACCTTGATGGTCTCCCCCTCACTGCTGAACCTCAGAGGAAAGGATTAGGAAGACTAGAACAATCCCAGGGATGGTTCCTATTCTTCCCTTCCCAGGAGTCTCACACACTGCTCAACACCTTCCCATTCTGCCCCCCGGGTGTCAGCCTTTCCTCTTCCGTGTTTCTAATCCTCACAAAGTGTTGAGTTGTCAGTGCTGACGCACTGAATAACACTTAGTTAAGGAGCACACACAACTCTAGCACCTTTTGCTAATTAATTTACCCCAACTTTCATTTCATTTGCCTCTCAGTTTCTAACTTCTAACTAAACCTGCTAATTGCTTTGTGCTCATTCTGCCGCATTCTTCTAGAAGGGAGAAAAAAAAACTGTCTTACTAATGCCAATGTTGGAGAGAAAGAGGGACAGTGAATTTAACAAAGAACCCAATTTCTATGATTTAAAAATGTACATTAGGCAGTGGGGAAAGGCATTATTTTTGTTTAAAGATTCAGCCTTAATAAGAAAATGTTTCTCTCTATGTTTGGCTATGCTAGTTATTTTTAGCATTCAGACATATGTTGAATAATTGTAGAAATTAAAAAAAAAAACCTCAGCATCAAATCTAGAAAGTTGTGTGTGCACTGATGTCTGCACGTTGGTGTGACCCAACCTGCAGACATCAGTGCACACACAACTTTCTAGATTTGTGTAAATACAACATCCTCCCACCCACTGAGCTGGCAAACAGCAAAGAGATAGGGGTATGGTCACTGCACTGAATTCTGTATTATATTAATCTTATGGGCTTAATTTCAATAAGACATTTGCACCAATGTCTCTGGAGCCTGGAGGAAGCTAAAGTTCCACTTCTCAAAATTCTTCTCATCTTTTCTGGTCAGCTCAAAATGCTACATCTTCCACCATTTGGGCCCTGAGTTCCTCCCTTTCTCGGCGCATATTGTCCTCTCCAAACTTCTGAAGTAGGCAACCCAAATTAGCACCACTGAGTATTCAACCATGACAAAATATAATTTTATTTCTCCCTAACTGAACTTGATTTCTGCTTGAATGTTCGTTCCATATGATGTTTCAAAAACCTCATCATATCTAAGGAAAGTCAATGGATGACGTGATTTTTCTGGCATTTCAAACATAATGGTGACTGAATTCACAATTTCATTCCTCTTTAGAGGTTGATGCTAAGGTCTTGGGTTCTTGTTCAAATGTCACCATAACACTGGCAAGAAGTCAAGCCTCTGTCTCCTTGGGTTGATCTGTCTGGATTTGACGCAGGTGACAGTCCTTCTTTCTGTCATTCTGCCTGCCCGCTTCCTACAGACATCTTAAGAGGGAGGCAAGGAGATTTCAGGGAAACACACGTGAGAAGGTTCCCCTGCTTGGAGAGGGTGGGCTTAAAATTTCAAAACAGTGCCCACCTCCCTTCCCCACTTGCACTGTAAAAATAAACAAAGGCAATTTAAATGAGAAGAAAAAGAGGTTATTTATTCAGAACTTGCTACAGCAAGGGAGTCAGTCACTGTCTCTTGCAACTTGCATTTTGGCAAAGACTCAAAGGCAGACAGGGGAATGGGAAAGTTTCATAATGCAAAAAAGGAAGGCTTCAGGTGTGCCCTGATTGGAGGTTGTTGGCACAGGGAAGCTGAGGGCACGTTACGTAGAAGTGGAGATTCTTCTGTGACTGCTTTGGGGAGCATAATTAGTTTTCTTTGGTTGGTCCTGAGTTGGAAGCAGGGAAAAAGTCAGGGACGCTGGCTGTTATTGGTCAAGACCTCCCTGCTCTAGGCTGATTGCTGCAGAGGTTGCAGTTTGGCTTCCTGGACCATTTGCTGCAGGGTTTGTGGATTGGACTCTCATTGTCACAGATGCTCTGACCAGTGCCTGTTTATTTAGTCCTCAGCTCTATAAGAAATAGGTAGAACTAGTAGATAAGGCGGTGGTTCACAAACCTCAGCATGATCAGACTGAATCACACATAGACACACAAACACACACACACACACACACACACGCACAAGTTAAATCTTCACAGCTCATCTTGTTCCACATGTCTATCCTCCTCCCCCACACCCCAGGTTATTAACGCCTTGGGTCTCTTAGTCACTTTATAATATCAGTTCAGTGACCAACACATAACAAATTGGTGCTTGGTAAGTATTTATAGTTTTGTCTAGGTTCTTTTTTCTGTATCTTTGGTTTGACTGTGACTAACAGAAAAAATTTGGCTGCAGGGTAGAAAATGAAGCTCCCATTGCCTACTCTGAGTACGAATTGCCTGTAGCACTGGGGCTCCTACTCCCCAGTAGAGGCGAAACAAGTAGGGATGACACATTAAGGATAATAGGCTGAGGGAATTGGAGGACATAAAACACAGAAATGGACCTAGGGGCTCATTCGAACAGCTTCGGTTTGATGCGCTCTGCAGCTTCCCCAACGCGGCGGCCCCTGTTCACGTGAAAAAGGGAGTTAAACTAAGCTGGTCATTTATGGAATCTGTTCACTGCCTCTCTCCGGGAAAGAGCATTAACTCTTTGGCAGCAGGTTTGGTCAGGGTAAATCAATGTTGACAATATTGGTTTCACTATTTTCTGAGAGGCCAATTAAATGTTATTGCTATTTTTATTTAAATGGGAATCTCAGAACCTATCTATTAAAAAATAGAGAATGGGGAGGTCATGCATTAATGCATTCAGTTGTCCATTCACTCATTTATTACCTAATGGTGAATAACTTGGTCTGTAGAGCAGTGGTTATCAAGCTGGGACATAGGAGAATCACCGAGGAAGATGAAAAATAGCACCCCCCACCGCCGGCTGGGCTACACCTTCCATCCATTAGAAACTCTGGGGGTGGGACCTTGGAGTTTTTAAAACTCCTCAGGTGATTCCAGTGTTCACAGGTGAAAGTTGCTGCTCTAGAATTAGACCTCCTAAATTAAATCCTAGCAACCATGCTTATTAACTGACCAACCTGCCTAAGCTCTCTGAGCCCCAGTTTCCCCATTTGTGAAATGGCTAATGGAGTAACATGTACCTCAAGGGGTTTGGAGAGAATTAGGGGAAGTGACACATGAAAACAATAGTTCAGTTCCAAACACATAGTAAGGTGTATGGTAGCTATATTTGTATTTTAATTAATTATAACGATATTATTTGAATTAACATTAAGCCCTGTGGGGATATAGAAAAAAATAAAACATAAAATATTTGACTACGAATAAATAATAGTTGAGTTCCAAACACATAGTAAGGTGTATGGTAGCTGTATTTGTATTTTAATTAATTATAACGATATTATTTGAATTAACATTAAGCCCTGTGGGGATATAGAAAAAAATAAAACATAAAATATTTGACTACAAATAATGCTGGGTAGAATTACATTTTTCTGGCTATGAAGGTGAAATAATAATGCTGTGAGAAAGAAAAAGAAAGAAAGTAAAAGTGGCTTCATGGAAGGCATCGATTGTTGGTTTCTTCCATTTGTTTGACCAGGGCAGGGCATGTTATAGTGAGCAGCTATTAGGGCCCGCAAATGATCTGCTGGTAGTCTACTCTGAAAGTTTTGCCCAACAAGGAATAACTGCAGATATAACAAAACCAGTCATGGGAACCATAGACCGGATATAAGATGAAGTAAGTACTTGCAGCAAAAATGGACAGGTCAATAGAGAGAACAACAAAAGATGAGAAAAAAAACAGAAGCCATAAAGTACAGAAAAGCTATCCAGAGGAAAGTGTGATGCCTCTAACTGTTAGTGGCAGAAGCCATGGAACAAGAGACAGGAAGTTGTAGTCACTATAAAGCCGTGAGAGCAATGATCTCTGCGTGCAAAAGATGAATCCCTGTTCCTTGGATAAATGAGTGAATGAATGAAGAATGAATCAATGAATGAATCAGGAAACCAATAGCCTAAGAAAGCTACAACAACAACAAAAAATTTTGCCAAATGGAATTTTAAATTTCTTGGATTTCAAGGGTATGTATGCTTCAGGTCAAGGATGTGATTAATTAAGGTTTGCAGGACCTGAAGTTTAAACAGTTTGGAGGGCGCTCTTCAAGAAAAGGAATTTTAAAAATCTTGCTTGCTCTCTATAAATAGATAGACTTTGACAAGGCCTGTGTAAGCAGGTAGCCCTAGAGCTTTAGCTTCATTGGTTTTATGATGACTTTTTCTTTGCTGGTATAAAGGAGAGGGAAAAAGGAATGAAAAGGGAAGTGAAGTATTCTGAAACCATCGCCTTCACTGTTTGCCACTGTTTATGATCAGTAGTTGTAAATGACTTTATGGCTTTAGCAAATGGATTTGTCCTCTTTCAAAAACATTTGGTTACATAGATGTTCTAAAAAAGCTTATATCTGTTAAGGGTTATTATTGGACAAATAATATAAAATGTCTATTTATCATGTTAAGGTTTTAATATATCTTGTTTTCATTCCAATAGAATGTAATATTGACTGTAAAATAATTTTGTCCACTCACTAGTGGTAGACCAGAATTACTTTACTAAGGTTTGTTTTTCTTTTTGATTCCCCGTTTATTCCCAAAGGCTAAAAATCCAATTTATCATTATTGATCTGTCTTTCACTATAGAGCAGAAATCTTTTGAATTAGGTATTTAGGCTTTGCTTGGTTTCATTTTATAATTAAACTCTCACTAAAGCTGAATTATCAATGTTTTAATAAGTATTGAAAAGATATATTTGCATTTAATCCCTTTTGAAGTGGCTCACACCAATATGAAGTGTCTAGGAAATTCATGTGAAAATACATTGTTATATTTGTAATGAACTCTTATTTATTCACTTAACAGGAATTTATTTAGAGCTCTCTATGAGTTTCATACTGTGTTTTGAGGTAAAAAAGCAAATTATAAATCTGTAGTCCCTGACCTCAATAGATAAAGGTTTACTTTAGGTAAAATACGAATGTAAGCTACATGACACCAACTACTATCTATAGCAACTAAATGATGAACGCTAACTTGGATTGCAACTGTATTAAACTGTGTGTGGTTATAGAGACATGGCCTGGGAGCTTACCATGCAGATGGGTAACCGTGGGATTATGGGAAGGAGAGATAGGAAATGCATTTCAGAAGATTACTGTGAGGGAAAAAATGTGAGGGAAGGGACAAAAGTAAACTGAGCCACTGCAAGAACTTGAAGGAACATGGGCTGGTAGCATGGGGATCCATGTGAATGACTGGTGAAAATTAAGATTAAACTAAGAAAAAATGGCCAGATAACTATAAATCTTGAGTGTTGTCTTATTTTTGAGTCTGTTTACTTTTTATTGTGGTATAAGATATAAAGTCATTGGTGTTTCTTGAGTGGAGGAATGACTTTATAGTGCTGCCAAGTTCAACAGCTCTGAATTTAGAGTCAAAGAGATTTGGGTTCAAGTCATGTCTCTGCAACTTACTAGCTGTGTAACTTTGAGCAAATTCCTTAACCTTCCTACACCTGAGTTTTTTCATCTGAAAATGATGGTATTTAATGATTCTATGTTTCAAAGTATTGTGATGAGGTTATAATAAAGTACTGCATCGTGAATATTTAGTATTGGTATTTGAGTACATAGTAAACACTCAGTATATAGTAAATATGATGACTATTGCCATGATTTCTAAGTTAGAATCTAGTGTGGTTAGTATTTCAGTGCTGATCATGACCCAGATGGGAATATAGTAAAATTTTTTGTTTCATTTTTTATTCTGTTGTCTTTTTTAATAGAATGAGTTTAAAATAAAAGTAAAAAATGTAATTAGATATTCTTACTAAAAGCAACATATGCATTGGTAGGTCACACTATTTTATTTAGGCCCCTGGATAATCCAGACCAGTCAGTGGCAGTAAACATAAAAGGGAAATAAATAATTTAAGCAATTAACAGAATTTTCTTGGTCCCAAGTTGTGATTTTTCTTGCATTCAAGAAAACACTGGTGAGTTATGTTTGTTGGTTTAAAAGTGAGTCATGTTGATAATCCCTTTGGCTCAAAGATTGGTAGACTCTATGCTGGGAGAGACAAAGGAGGAGGTCTTATTTTTGTACATTAGAACCTCTGTCTATTTTCTTTATCATATTCTGAAGCTGTGAGGGTAGTTGTACAGATTATGGGAAAGTTCTGATAAGACTGAGTCAGGGATAGGAAACAGGCTACGGATAGATATGGTCCACATCAAACCCTCTGACTTTCCCATTTTAAGCATGATTCATGTGACCAGCAGGAAGAAAAGGCAGAGAAATCTCAATTCTAGCTTTAGATCAAAATAAACTAACTTTGATTTTTGATGGAGAAAGAAAGTAATTATGGCATGTTAGAGTTAAGTCAAATGTCCCCTATTTCTTGTTAAGGTATTTACATATTTCACTGAATATATGTTTGAACGTTAGCAAGAAATACCTTGTGCTTTTTTGGTTTGTTTCTTTACTTAAAAAATAAATCAACCACTAGTTCTGATGTTATCTGTTCAAATATTCCACATTGGGGGAAAATCCTCATCTATTACACATACTTGAATTTGGATTCAATCCCAGAATAGTTGCTAATGCCTGCATGTGGGCTGGAGCTGTGTAATTGTTTCTGGTGCTTAAGGAAGACATGGGGAGCAATCTCTCCCCCAACAGCAGACTAAATTGTGATTTTAGAATCCTTAATCTAGATTAAGTCTCAGAGAGACACTAACTGAAGTGTTTCTTTCAGTTTCTCCCACTGAGTACAGTTTTCCATCTTTTTGTTTTTTCTTATAGATACACAACCTCTCCTTTATATTTCATTCAGCTTTCGAAGGCAAAAGAACAAAATCAACTCATAAATGACAGAAGGGGAATCATTTTGTTACTAGAAGTGGACAAGAAAATGATTTTCCCTGCTGTTTGCCTCAGCTGAATTACAGCCTTATGTCTGTGTGAAATCCAATTTGATGAGATTTTCTTTGTTACTGTTGAAAGAACTTGTCTCTTGGCAGTCCTGCCCCAAACTAGATTTTGCCATTGCCTTCTGCAAAGCTTCTCGTACCCTTGAGTAGTCATCAAGCCTCATGTCCCCTCTTTAATTGTAGCTTCTCTGTATATTATCAGACATTTCCTGGAAATTTGGACTCAGTGGAATAGGAATTGTCAAATGTATCAAAAATATTGTCTTTCTGTATTAAGCATTGACAGTGTATATAGACAAACATCAGCTGTAGAAGACTTTCTACTAAGGGTTTACAATCTTAGAAAAATTAGAAAGTGAATACAATCTGATCTCTAAAACACTAGAAGGTTAGCTATCTTAATATTGGTGGGATGAGACTGGATTTTTTCCTCCAAGACGGTTGGAGGAAAAAAAAAAGGAAAAATAGTTACATCAATCCTCGAAGCCAGATGATGAGTATGGGAGCAACCTTCCATTTTCTGTTTTTCTAATCAATTTAAGTTAAATACAATACAGATTATATTTAGGGGGCTGGTAGGCTGACTCAGTTTCCCAGATGACTGAGCAGTGGATCAGCTTTATGAAGTTTAGTGCCAAAACTCATCTGCCCCAGAGCCAGGTGGCCTGATTGAAACCTAAGTGACCCAGGAACCATTTACCAGCAGACAGTCAGTATCAAGAATCACAGCACTGACACTCTACTTGGAGACTTCTTGATTGTATACAAAATCGATTTCTCATTCCTTTCATCTTGTTGTGGCTGGCAGCCCGTCTTTGCATGTTACTATCTCCAAAATGGCACAAAAGCTCTTTACTTGGAAGACATCAGAGGTCTGGACCTCCCATTTTTGGCCCAAACTCCATCCACATACAAAGTGGGGATCAGTGGACCAGTGGGCTCCACTTTTCTTCTGTGGTAGGACTCGATCATGATGATTGTTTGGTATTACCAACATCAAGACCCAAAAGCCCAACGCTGCAGAAATTTCAGAAGTGGTTAGAGCAAGATAGATCCTGAAGATAGACCCTTAAAAATATTGATCTTTGGGTTCCTCTAATTGCTGCATTTTTCGTAGTACATGCTAACCTTTCGAGTTCCATCCCCAGAGATATATAGTATCTTAAATTTGACTATGATCTTAGAGTCTTAATGATTCTTACCCACTACAACCTCAGGTAGATGGATAGAAGATAGATAGATAGATAGATAGATAGATAGATAGATAGATAGATAGATAGATAATAGATACAGAGATGCAGAGATAGAGAGAAAGGATAGATTTGTTGTTGTTTTGATGTTATTTTTATGCAAGTAAACCTCATATATGTTTTGATCTATCATTCTACTAGGTATCAGAAACTTTATTCCATTGGATTAACATGTTCCTCTTTTCCCTTTTCCATGCAGCTTATGTAGTGCTAGGACCTAGCAGAACTATATGGACATGGGTGGGCATGACGTGGATCATATCTGGGTCTCCATTATTTCTCCGCACTGTCTCCACCCTGTCCTGCTTATTCCTGCCTGCAAAATCTCTTCAGGTCAGCAGCGCTCTGAGCCGCCCCTGACCCCCATTCCAAGGCAGGGTACACAGGAAGCATTCTGCTACTCCTGATCCCATGGTGGGCTGTAATAAACCTATCTTCAGAGCCTCTTTGGGGCGTCACTGAATTTTTCTAGTGCCACGTTGAGTTTGGGAATCTGAGAGACTGAGGCAGGCCAGCCTGCCTACAACCTCAGGCAGGAGACTTTTTCTGTTCCTACCTGTTCCAGATGA
The DNA here is from genome assembly GCF_049350105.2 of Macaca mulatta. NCBI lineage: Eukaryota > Metazoa > Chordata > Mammalia > Primates > Cercopithecidae > Macaca > Macaca mulatta. The sequence continues at coordinate 20,148,594 of NC_133410.1, read as the reverse complement.
GAAGGACCTCAAAGGATTGCCTACTTCCTGGGTTTTACCTGCAGATGGTTGCCACATTCTTCCTATACCTGACTCTCGAAATTTGTTTGGGATTTCTATTGTTCTCTTACTTCCTACCTTTGAATTTAGTCCTATGGAATCTTGACCTTGTCTGAGGATAAGGGTAAAGTGCAGATAAACATTTCCCTAATAATATTTTCTGCTTAATCTTTTGTCTGCATCAGAGCCTGTGCTATTTCAAACTCAAAGCCAAGGATCAATTCTTTCGTTCTCTCTTTCTCCTATGTTCTCTCTTCCTTGGTGACTGTTGAAAGCAGGGAAACATCCAGGATAATGAAATGCTGGGAATGAAAAACAGAATTGATTAATAAATCAAGATATTATTCAATGTTTCTCAAACTTCAATGAAGCATAGGCCTCTTTTCAAAGGAAAACATTCTCTAGAATATAAAATATAAGATTGTACTCATTAAAATTCTATTTAAATTTTTATAGAGAGAAAACATAAAACACTCTATGTTTACAGATCTTAAGCAACCAAGAAGCCTAAAACTTATTTATAAATGTCCTTGGCTGTTAGGGTTGTAATAACAAAACAACATAGACTGAGTGGCTTATAAACAACAGAAATGTATTTTCTGGTCTGTAGGAAGTCCAATATAGAGGCACTAGAAGATTCAGGGTCTGGTAAGGGCCTGTGTCCTGATCCATAGGCAACCAAATGTTTGTTGTGTCCTCACTTGGTGGAAAGAGAGAGAGAACTCTCTGAGATTTCTTGTATAAGGGTACTTATTCCATGACCTAATTACCTCTCAAAGACCCTCACCTCCTAATGCCATCACATTAGGGATTAGGTTTTAACAACAAGAAGAAAGGTTGGAGGAACACAAACATTCTGCTTATAGAGCAAATGAAATATAAACAAAATTAAAAAGCCAGAGAAGTCTGAAATAACTGGCATTAATGTGATAGAATACTACAGCACTAACTGCTAAGAGTAAGCACAAATTTGACACGGTGACTCTCACAGATCATGCATTAACTTAATTATCTCAGTTTTTTTTTTTTCATTTTTCTTTTCTTTTCTTTTTTTTTTTTTTTTTTTGAAACGGAGTCTCGCTCTGTCGCCCAGGCTGGAGTGCAGTGGTGCGATCTTGGCTCACTGCAAGTTCTGCCCCCCAGGTTCACACCATTCTTCTGCCTCAGCCTCCCGAGTAGCTGGGACTACAGGCGCCCGCCACCATGCCTGGCTAAGTTTTTGTATTTTTAGTAGAGACGGGGTTTCACCATGTTAGCCAGGATGGTCTTGATCTCCTGACCTCGTGATCCACCTGCCTCGGCCTCCCAAAGTGCTGGGATTACAGGCGTGAGCCACCACGCCTGGCCATGTCAGTATTTTTCTTTTAAATTTCTGCAAAACCCTCACTGGTCTAGTGAGCCACAGCACCATTTGGCTCTCCTTGCTGTGGACGCTTCATTTTTATGTCTGTTTTTTTCTTTCCTCATTAGCCCCTAGCAAGTGGAGTAACACCACCAAGACGATCACAAACACTGAAATCAGAGCCCATAGTCTAGTGGTCGTCCTGACAGTGTAGATTATGCTTTTAATTATTTATTTTGTATCATTAAAATGAAAGCCCCAAATCTAAAATCTTCAAAAAAGGACAACTCATTAACTGCTGGAGATCTAATTTCTAATCTGATTACTTCACTTTAGAGATGGCACCAAATGGTTAAATGTTTGATCCCAAGCAACATAGTTAATAGTAGAGCCGGCAATCGTTCTAGAAGACGTGATGAGGGTTCAGAAGGCTTGGTGTCATCCCTAACAACAAATTGCTGTATTTCAAATTATAATATAGGGGTATGAACAATAATATCTATTTACCTTATATATACATTTTTCCTTTGAAAATTTAAGTTCTTGGCCGGGCGCGGTGGCTCACGCCTGTAATCCCAGCACTTTGGGAGGCTGAGGTGGGCGGATCACGAGGTCAGGAGATCAAGACCATCCTGGCTAACACGGTGAAACCCCGTCTCTACTAAAAATACAAAAAAAAAAAACTAGCCGGGCGCGGTGGCGGGCGCCTGTAGTCCCAGCTACTCAGGAGGCTGAGGCAGGAGAATGGCGTGAACCTGGGAGGCGGAGCTTGCAGTGAGCCGAGATCGCCCCACCGCACTCCAGCCTGGGCGATAGAGGGAGACTCTGTCTCAAAAAAAAAAAAAAAAGAAAAAAAGAAAAAGAAAAAGAAAATTTAAGTTCTTTCTTACTTTAGGAAAGAGTAGTTTCAAGTAAACAAAAAGAGAATTTCTAAAAGCATCTAAGATCAAAAGAAGGGAAAACTAGAGGAAAATACACAAAAGACATGGTCAGAAGAAATATATTTCAAAATGCTCCAAAAACTTAGCTACATTGCATTTTATGGGAAGTATATTTGAATAATGTCTCCACTGGTTTAAGTTTTTATTAGATATGAAAAATAATGGTATAATTAAAATAAATGTATATATTCTGTCCACCATCAACTAATGATAAAGTTAGCAACCAGTCTATTTGGATATTGGAGATATATATATGTATATATATAAAATCTCATGAAATTATCATGAAAAACCTACTAGGAACATAAATTTACTTAACTTTTATGGATCAAGAAACTGAATCTCAGAGAAACCTTACAATTTACCCAAGATCATAAAGTTGGTAAATGGAAAAGCTGTTATTTAAATAAAAGTTCTTTTGACTCCAAATCAAGGTTTTGTTCCCCATAATATATCTATCCCCCCATTTGACAGTATTTTAATAGCCCTACCAGTAAAACTAATGTTGTAATGTCACATAGCAAGAGCAAGTGAATTTATATAGAACAAGAATGAACATTTAATAAGAGGGGAAAGAAACTATTTTTCTTTTTTCCTACCAACTAATCTGTGGATTGACTCACATTTTTCAGACTCTGGGTGTCTCAAAAGGAGTATACTCTAGAAAGGGAACAAAGTGAAATTAGAAAGGGAAATTAATAACCACAGAGGGACTTTTGCATGATTAAAAGTAATTTGTGGGAACAGCAAATGTTCTTTATGAGCCAACAAAGGCAGCTTTGTTTACAGCCACTGTTGTTCTCAAAGAAAATGTATAATGTCTGAAGATTTTAATAGACTTATTCAGATTTACCATCAGAGCCAAAAAAATACAGAATTACAGACAGAATTAATTATATGGGAATATTTTGTATATCAATTAAAAGAAATTGATTTGTTATTGATTTATAACTCAACGACTTCCATGACTTAAGCTAGGCTGAAAACTTCCTCATTTATATCCTGAATCTAGAACCATATATTGATATGCATTCCAGATGGTTCCATGTCAATGGGATGAAGTCTGCTTAAGTTCATTATGTCCGAGACTAGCTTCATTGTCTTCTAACCCTATCCCAAATCTGCTTTTCTTCCACAATTTTCTCTCACAGCCTATGCCCCATTGCCCTTGAATTATATATCTGATGGATATTTAATATTGCAATTTATGGATAGCATAATTGTTCTTTCTTCTAATGAACAAATATTTATTGAGCATCTACTGATCACCAACCACCCAACTGATTTGAATCTCTGTATCAGCAAATACAACATATAAAATAATGATGTATAGCTAAAACTATTTTCTAATGTTTTCTAAATGCTAGACACAATAGTTGAAAAAGAATCACTAAAAAAACTACATTGTATTACATTGTCTTTGACACCTTCCCTTCTGGAGATGTTTCCTAATTCCTATCCAAGAGGGTCTCTAAAGGCAGAGGATTGTGGAGTGAATCACCAGGCTCATTCTTGTGATTTAGGTACACTTGGGCCTCCTGACTGTGACCTCTTCTTTTGTGTCTCCATCTTTCCACCTCTCTTAGCTTTCTATACATTTTCTTCTATGAAACATTTCAAAAAAGGTGTTAACCTCAGTCATTGAGAGATCAGCATACATTTAAATCATAGTTTCTATATTTAAGACCTGTTCCCTCTGTAATCTGAGTCATGTGTTGTCTATAAATTGTAGGTTTTCAATAAACATAGTAATATTAGCTTTATGATAGTGTATGCCATTTGTTTTTAATAGCTTTACTGCAAATAAATTTATATACCATAAAGCTCACATGTTTTAAGTGTATAATTTATCTAGCTCTTACCACACACTAATAATGGAATATTTTCATCAGCTTCAAGGAAACCTCATGTGCATATAGTCACTCCTATTCACACTCTCCACCACTATGCAACCACTCATCTGCTTTCTGTCTCTACATATCTGCCCTTCTTTGGATATTTTATATAAATAAAAGAATACTACTTGCACTCTTATGTTTATTGCAGCACTATTCACAGTCACAAAGATTTGGAATCAACCTAAGTGTCCATCAATGGAAGAAAATGTGGTGTGTGTGTTTGTGTGTATACACACACACACAAACATGTTTATGCATTTATATACATTTTTGTGATATATAAAGAAATTATATATATATATATATATAATGTATATACAACATGGAATCCTAATCCTACTCAGGCATAAAAAAAGAATGGAATGATGTATTTTGCAAGCAACGTGGAGAGACCTGGAGTCCATTATCCTAAGTGAAATAACCCAGCAAGTCAAATACCACATATTCTCACTTATAAGTGGGAGCTGAACAATGGGTAGAGATGGACATATAGAGTGGAATAATACACACTGGAAACTTCAATAGGTGGGAGGATGGGAGGGGTATGAGGGTTGAAAAATTACTTATTAGACACAATGTTCACTGTCTAGGTAATGGGTTTACTAAAAGCCCAGACTTCACCACTACACAATCTATGTATGTAAAAAATCTTGTATCCCCTAAATATATAACATTTTTAAAAAGTTTTTAAGTGATAAATCAGTAAATACACAGATTCTTCACACACACACACACACATACACACACACACACAAATGGAATCATACAAAACAACATACCCATTGAACTGAACATATTGCAGTTTCAGTTCCTGATGACTACAATAAAGATAGTCACAAGAAGTTTTTGGTTTCCCAATGCATTTAAAAGTTGTGTTTAAACTATATTGTTGTCTATTAAATATGCAATAGTATTATGTCTAAAAAAATGTACACACCTTAATTTTTAAAATACTTGATTGCCAAAATATGCTAATGATCATCTGAGCCTTCCGCAAGTCATAATCTTTTTGCTAATGGAGGGCGTGATCTCAGTGTGGATGGCTGCTGGCTGACCAGGGATGGTTGCTGAAGGTTGTGTGGCTGTGGCAATTTATTTTTATTTATTTATTTTTTTGAGACAGCATCTCACTCTGTCACCCAGGCTGAAGTACAGTAGCGCAATCTCGGCTCACTGCAACCTCTGCCTCCCAGGTTCAAGTGATTCTCCCACCTCAGCCTCCCAAGTAGCTGGGACTACAGGTACATATCACCACGCCCTGCTAATTTTTGTATTTTTTGATAGAGACAGAATTTCACCATGTTAGCCAGGATGGTCTTGAACTCTTGACCTCAAGTGATCTGCCTGGCTTGGCCTCCCAAAGTGCTGGGATTATAGATGTGAACCACCGTGCCCAGCCAAGGCTGTGGCAATTTCTTAAAACCACAGTGAAGTTTGTTGCCCCAGTTGACTCTTTCTTTCACAAAAGATTTTTCTGTTGCATGCAATGCTGTTTGATAACGTTTTACTTGCAATAGAACTTTCAAAATTGGAGTCAGTTCTCAAAACCCTTCTGCTGCTTTATCAAAGTTTATGTAGTATTCAAAATCCTTTGTTAGCACTTCGACAATTTTCACAGCATCTTCACCAGAAGTAGACTCCATCTCCAGAAGGCACTTTTCTTGTTCATCCAGAAGCAGAAACTTCTTATCTGTTGTAGCTGGATCATGAGATCGATCAAACTCAGTCACATATTCAGGCTCGACTTCTAACTCTAGTTCTCTTGTTATTTCTACCACGTTTGCAGTTCCTTCCTCCACGAAACTATTGAACCCTTCAAAGTCATTCACAAGGGTTGGAATCAGTGTCTTCCAAACTCCAATTAATGTTATTTCGACCTTCTACCATGAATTATGATCATTATTAATGGGACCTAGAATGGTTAATCCTTTCCAGAAGATTTTCAATTTACTTTTCCCAGATCTATCAGAGAACTCACTTTTCATGGCAGCTATAACATTAAGAAATTTCTTTATTTTTTTTCTTTTGTTCCCCTCAACTTTTTTAAGTTCCAGGGTATATGTGCAGGATGTGTGGGTTTGTTACATAGGTAAACTTGTGCCATGGTGGTTTGCTACACAATTCATCCCATCTCCTAGGTATTAAGCTCAGCATCCATTAGCTGTTTTTCCTGATGTTCTCCCTTCCCCCACCTCCCTGACAGGCCCCAGTGTGTGTTGTTCCCCCTGATGTGTCCCGGTGTTCTCATCGTTCAGCTCCCGCATATAAGTGAGAACATGTGGTGTTTGGTTTTCTGTTCCTGCATTAGTTTGCTGAGGTTAGCAGCTTCCACCTCCGTCACTGCAAAGGACATGCTCTCATTCATTTTTATGGCTGCATAGTATTCCATGGTATATATGTATGGTATATATGTACCACATTTTCTTTATTCAGTATATCATTGATGGACATTTGGGTTGATCATGTCTTTGCTATAGTGAATAGTGCTGCAATTAACATATGGGTGCATGTATTTTTATAATAGGATGATTTCTATTTCTTTGGGTATATACCCGGTGATGGGATTGCTGGGTCAAATGGCATTTCTGCCTCTAGATGTTGGAGGATTTACCACAGTGTCTTCCACAATGGCTGAACTAATTTACACTCCCACCAATAGGGCAAACGCTTTCCTTTTTCTCTGCAGCCTTGCCAGTGTCTGTTGGTTTTTGACTTTTCAGTAATTGCCATTCTGACTGGTGTTAGATGGTATCTCATTGTGGTTTTGATTTGCATTTCTCTAATGATCAATGATGTTGAGCTTTTTTTGTCATATGTTTGTTGGCCACATGAATGTCTTCTTTTGAGAACCATCTGTTCATGTATTTCTTAAATAATTATATGAGAAAATCAAAATTACTCATTGATCCATGAGCTACAGAATGGATGTTGTGTTAGCAGGTGTGAAAACAACATTAATCTCCTTATGTGTTTTCATCAGAGCTCATGGATGACCAGGTGTATTGTCCGTGAGCAGTAATATTTTGAAAGGAATCTTTTTTTTTCTGAAGAGTGGTTCTCAACAGCAGGCTTAACATATTCAGTAAATAACATTGTAAACAGGTGTGCTCTTATTCAGGCTTTGTTGTTGCACCTATGGGAAACAGGACAAGCATGGTAAATTTAGCATAATTCTTAGGGACTCTAGGATTTTTGGAATGGTAAATGAATATCGCTTCAACTTAAAGTCACCAGCTGCATTAGCCCCTAACAAAGGAGTCAACCTGTCCTTTGAAGCTTTGAAGCCAGACATTGACTTCTCCACAGTTTTGAAAGTCCTAGATAACATTTTCTTTTAATAAAAGACCATTTTGTCTACCATGAAAATCTATTATTGAATGCAGCCCCCTCTCAATTCCCTTAGCTAAATCTTCTGGATAACTTCCTACAACTTCTACATCAGCACTTGCTGCTTCTTATATTATGGAGGATACTTCTTTCCTTAATCAACCACTGTTAGCTTCAAACTTTTCTTTTGTAGCTTCCTTATTTCTCTTAGCCTTCATGGAAATGAATAAAGTCAGGGCTTTATTTGACTTTGGCTTAAGGGAATATTGTGGCTAGTTTGAACTTTTACCCAGAGCCCTAAAACTTCCTTTCTATCAACAATAAGGCTGTTTCAGTTTCTTATCATTGGTGTATTTGCTGGAGTAGCACTTTAAATTTTCTTCAAAAACTCTTCCTTTGCATTCACAACTTGGCTACCTGTTTGGCACAAGAGTCCTAGCTTTTGGCCTGTCTTGGCTTCCAGTTTGCATTCCCTACTAACCTTAATCATTTCTAGCATTTGATTTGAACTAAAAGACAGGTGGCTCTTCCTTGCCCTTAAATAGTTACAGGCCATTGTAGCATTATTAATTGGTCTAATTTCAATAGTGTTGTTTCTCGGGGAATATGGAAGCTGCGGGAGAGGGAGAGAGATGGAGAATGTCTGGTGTGTAGAGCAGTCAACACACACACACACATTTATTATTAAGTTCAACATGTTATCTGAGTGTGGTTTCTGGCGCCCCAAACAATTATGGTAGCCACATCAAAGATCACTGATCACAGATCACTGAAACAGATGTAATAATAGTGAAAAAGTTGTAAATATTGTAATAATTATCAAAATGTGACACTGAGACTTAAATGAACACATGCTGTTCAAAATGACTCTCGTTGACTCCCATAGACTTGCTCCATGCAGGGCTGCCAAAAATCTTTAGTTTGTAAAAAGAAAGAAAATGTGATATCTGCAAGGCACAATAAAATGAAACAAAATAAGAGATGATATCTTTGTATGTGGTTTTTGTGTCTGGCTTCTTTCACCAAGCATAACGTGATTGAGGTTCACTGATGTTATAGCATGTACCTTTGCCCTTTTTTATAGCTGTTGAGTAATGTCCTGTTGTGTGACTGTGCCACATTTTGTTTATCCATTCACTCATTGATGGACATTTGGCCTGTGTCCACTTTTTGGCTATTGTGAATAAAGTTGTGATGAACACTTCTGTACAAGTTTTGGTGTGAATACATGTTTTCATTTCTTTTAGGAAGATAGCTAGAAATAGAATTGCTGGGTTGTATAGTCATATATTAAGTTAGTTTTAATTTTTAAGACATGCTATTTGTTTGGTTGATGGTTTTTTGTTTGTTTGTTTTTAAATTTTGAGGGATTTGGAATTTAATGGCTGGAACTTTGTCCCATTGTCTGTCCAGTTTTAAATTAATTGTATATTTGGGGAAGTGGAAGCATATGGAGATATAGCATTCTTCAGGAACCCTCAGTCATTACTGCTCATGAGATTTTCTGATCAGGTTCCATAGCTATTTATTTATTGCATGAAGTATAACCCTAAGAGACCTGATTAAATACTTGGAAATTGTGTCTTATTTTTAAATTAAAATTATTCAAAGGAGGCAAGATCATATGAAGTAAAAACCAAATATATATTGTACATGAATATATTTAATATTTGAAATAAGAAACACAAGGAAATTTGTTTTCTACATTTCAAAGAGCGTTTTTAAAAATAATTCTTGAAGAACCAACTTTAGTGCTTTGTATCATGATACTTGCTGGTTACTATAATAAAAATTAATATTTTTGATGTTCAAATGAGGAGATATTTGATGAAGACAGCACATAGTCAAATAGAATAAAAATAACTGAAGGACCCTAAAGTAGGTATAGCTTGTTAAACAGCCTGTTACCTGCACAGCAAAACTTAGGTTATGTTTAGAAATAAAATTTGACTATTAACACAACATGGAAAATATAAACAGCTGCAAATGAGATAAGATCTGCAAGTAAAATAAAATAAAATTAGGATTCAGCAACATATTGATTTTCAGGATCTGAATTTTTTTTCTATGCAAGTGAAATAGAGCAAAGATGGAGTGGCTCTAACAAATGAGGGCATGTGATGAGCTTGGCAACGAATCAAGTGGGGCTGGTGGAACAATAGTATCAACTCATGACCAACAGCCTGGTTAATTGCATCGCTCTGGTCATTGTCTAGTCCCTCTATTATAAAAGGAATTCAACATTCTCTCGGGCATTTTTATGGTAAATTTAACCTCCCCAGAGAGTTTGTGGGTTTTAATTTTATTTTAGTAAAATACAAAGATAAGCTATATGCCATATTCAAATCTGTAACCACATGAAATAGGATATTGAAGTATATACATTATGTATTAGGATTTGTCCAATTTCATTTCTGCTGGTTTCCTGGGGATTTTTGTTTCAGCATTTGTGTTGGATTTTCTTGGCCATTGCATGCTGCAGTGCATAACAACTAAGCAGCTGTGAATATGTACAGAACTCTTCAAATATAACACCTGCTGCACCTGCCTTTTCCTAGCTCCCCATAGAGAGAAATTTATTTATTAAAAAGACTTATATTTTAAAAATGAAATAAAGTCACATATATTTGGAAGAAGAAAAACTAAAACACTTCTCTTTGGAGAAATAAAACACTTCTCAAACTTAGAATATTATCTCTTACACACTAATGAAACATAGCATTTGCATTCCGCATAGTAGTTTATATTCTAGTTATTGCGAAACGAGTCTAATTATTTTTATTTCATTCATGTTTTAAATAAACTAATTTTATGGAATTCTACTTAATTAGTATGTGTTTTTAAAGAGTCATATTTTTAAGAAATCTTTAGATTAGATCCATGCCTAGAGTGACTAATAAGAATGAGACAGACAAAAAAGAGGTTAAGTGGAGTGAGGAAATTTCCAACGTTTCATTAATCTCCAGAAGGGAAGTAGTACACACATTATCATTTGAATGAGACCATCTTTTAACTATATGCTAGTGGAATGAAGCTTCTCTGAAATTCTTCTTGCCTGGGCAAACTCAAATCTGATAATCCCAAACCAGCTTGCTCACTACATTCCCTGTGTATCACTTTACTCTCTGAACAACCATGAATGATCACACATGCACACATTTATGTGCACATACTACTTTTCAAACTGTGAGTGTCTGATCTTTATCTTAATTAATAACCCTACTATTCTTGTTATCCATATTTGAAAAACGAAAGCCATTTCAATGCACCCCTTCCCTTCACATCCAATCAGTTTCTGAATTTTAGCATTTCTTTTTTGTTGTTATGTTTCATACAATTGTAAATGCTTTTCCATTCGATTGCTACCATGGAGAAGGCAGTATCATGCAGAGGTTAAGGACTCAGGCTCTGGAAGCCTGACCTTAGATCTGGCACTTCCTTCCCATGTAAACTTGGGCAAGGCTCTTAATCTCTGTGTCTCAATTTCTTCCTTTGTACAATAATCAAGTAGATGTAGACTTCGGTTCTCAGGAGGTTTCAGTTATTTTCATATTGACCTCTCCATAGGGCTGCTTGAGTTTCCTCACAATATGGCAGCTGCCTTTCTCCAGAGCAAGTGATCCAAGAAAGTACAAAGCAGAAGTTGCAAAATCTTTCTTAACCTAGCCTCAGAAGTCAGATAACTTCATTTCTGCAATAACATGTTGATTACACAAGTGAGTGTGAGACCCCTCCCACAAGGATGTGAATATCAGGAGATGAGGCTCATTGGAACCATCAGGGGGACACTAGCAATTCTTATTGACGATGTTCTTACTCTAAATCTGACTTTTCTTTCCTCTTGTTTTACATTATCCTCCCAGTCGAGCTTTCCCACACATCGTTCACATTTCTAGCAATCTTCTAGTCATCACCAGAGCTTCTCCTTATCAATTTCTGTGCACTTTGTATACCATTCAGATCTTAACATTTTGTCATATTAGGTGTTAATCTCTTCTTTGCTTTAGATAAAATTTTCATTGTATGAGGAAGTTGTAATTTTTCTGTAGTTGAATCCATCACTACCTTTGTTGTTACTTCTTCTCTGATGCAGAAAAGTACTATTCCTCTTAAAAGTTCATAAATATTTACTTCTGTTTTGAACTAGAGGGGTTATTTATTATTTTTAAATAACATTTTGATGTGGAATTTCTTTTACAATCTTTTATAAGGTACAACACTAAATCAAATTATTTAGTAAGCTTTTTTCTTTTAATTGTGGTGATATCTATTATACATTATTCTCAATTTATATTTCACTGGTCTCCATTTTCTAATTTTTGTAGCTAATGATTATTTTTTATTAAAAAAGTTTTGTCATCTTCATTATGATTAGCCCATATAGTATCTGTAACTCAGTATCTCTAAGAAATAGAAATTAGATTTATAAGCATGCGTTTGATTTAGCTTGGCCAAATAACTCAATTCTCAATTTTTTTTCCATATTTCTTTACCTGGGATTACAAATTGTGAAATCCAAAGAACTTTTTGGGTATACTGATGTCTTGTTTGTGAAGAAATTTCCTTCTTGTCATCCTGGGCACAGTGTTAATGTTTGTTCAATTGCTTTTCTAATTTTTTAAGGCATGTTGCATTCAGCTTATGTTACCCTTTAAATCAGATGAGGAATGAGAGTAAATGCTTTCAGTACTGGAATAGGAGTAAAGTCACATTCCAATTGTAATTAAGGGCTATTAGGAAAGTAACTCATTTTCCCACAAATTTGGTGCCAGTTATGTCTGGGTTTGAAGACACTATAATGTCACCTATTAATGATGTTTAGTAGTCTCTGCTTTTATGAAGTATCATGTACAACTCACAGTTGTTCTTCTAAACAATGTTGCCTGCTCAACCTTAATGGTTTTATTAGAAAGAGTCTCAAAAGTGTTTTTTTTATGGTGGGAAGCCAGCGATTTGTGCAAGGATAAACTTTTGAGAATGTGCATATAGTCTTTTAAATTATTTATCTTCATGTATAGCACTGTCTCAAAACCGTTATTTTTTTTTGAGGTGTTTCGTAGTTGCAAAGTACTTGTATACCTTTGAATGATAGGTTTTACCTTGTATCTTATACTTCTGTATGTGTTCTTAACTGATGCTTTCAGATCATGTTGGCCCATCTGTCTGTAGTAGTACTATTCACGTTATATTATATGCAGTCATGTACACCACTGTTCCTAGATTAGGCTGCAAGCTGGTGAGTTCTTGACAAGTTTCCAGAGACCTGGCTAGTCATTGCTTGGGCCGTCTGGCTGTTTGTTTATTTCTGTCATGGAGTATGCTCCCGGCCCATCATCTGGGACTTTGAGCCCCTGAAACTAAGGGAAAGGAAAACACATCATTTGGTCCTCATTGGCTCTCTACCCTTCTGCTGAAGGAGCATATTGCCAGGAATCTCAACATGTGGTTAAGGATGTAGGTGGGAAGGAAGAAGGAGTCACTACAGAACTTTAGACAGATGGCTCTCATTTCAGGGCAGCTCACTCAAATAAATTCATTCTTTAACCATAACATATATTTTGCAAAACAGAATAGATATAAAAGAAGAAAAGCAATATTGACCACTCTGGGTCTGGAACTTGTAGTGGATTGTATACGTAACCTAAAAATGGCATAAGCTCTGGCTGGTGGATTATTCCTTTTAGACTGACTCCTGCTGAGTAATATAGAGACATTCATTCTTTAATTCTCCATCTTTGGGAGACCAAATAGCATTCTCAGTGTGCTATCAGGATAATACCTCAATACCTTAAGATAGTACCTCAACACCTATATATATATACATATATATATATATATATATATATATATATATATATATATAGGAATTAAATAACTTGATTCATGGAAGCACCTTTAAGGAAGACCTGGGATATATAAAATGTTCAACAAATGCTAGCAATGTGTAATAATTAAATCATTTCACAGTTACGTGGGAACTGGAATAGAGAAGAAACTCGTGATAGTAGACATTGCAGAAGTTTCCAGGTTGGACAAACTTGAGTTTGAATTCTGGCTCTGCCATTTACTAACTGTGTGTCGTGGCCAGTTGCTGAGCCTATCTGAGCCTTGGTTTCCTCGTCAGTATAACAGGAATAAAAATTGTTGTTTTTCATGGTATTATGGACTGAATGTTGGTTTCACCTCAAAATGTGTATGTTGAAATCGAACCTTCAATGTGATAGTACTGGGGTATGGTGTCTGTAGAAGGTAATTAGGTCTTGAGGGTGGAGTGCTCATGAATGGGATTGGTGTCTTTACAAAAGGAACTCCATAGAGGTCTCTCGCTCTTTCCACATGTGAGGATATAACAAGAAGTCAGCAGTCTGCGACATGACATAGGGCTCTCACTGAAACCCGATCATGCTGGCACAGATTTTGGACTTCCAACCTCCAGAGCTGTGAGACATAAATTTCTGTTGTTTATAAGGTACCCATTCTATGGTATTTCATTATAGCAGCTCAAACTGGTGAAGATGCATAGTTATGAAGATTAAAGGAGATTTCATACGTAAAATAGATGACATATGTTTGACAACACTCGGTAAAGGGATTTATTAGTTATGAAATGAGAAATCAGAATTCAAGCCCCAGTCTTTTCACTCATTAGCTATGAAATCTGCATGAAATTACCTTATTATCTTAAGCCTTAATGCCCTTTTCTGGAAAATGAAGAGGGATATAAAATGGCTTTCAATATCTGTACATATGTCTACCACTTTTTTATTAGCATTTAACTTTCAAAATTTACTTGTTAATGATTTTATTTTTCCTGCCATATTTTAATCCTAGAATTATTCATCTTCGTATGTACAGAAGCTAGCACAGTGCTTGGCATATAAAATTTGCTCCACAAATGCTGAGTGAATGAAGGGATGCATGAATTCAGGGAAGGGCAAATATATATTTTCATGAGAATGATGCATGAGCAGTATTAAAGAACAGAGAAATAGTGACTTCCCTGATTCCACACAAGCTACAGCCAGGCATTAGAAAGCTGGAAATTCGTTGAACAAAAAGCCCCCAAAGATGACAGCATTTTCGTCTACGTAAAAATATTCCTAACACAATTTCATATGTCAAAATCAAGTTTATTTTCACTGCCATTGAAATGTGAGATGTAATTGGCACTGATCCTATTAAGTTTATTCTGTTTTTGCTCTATATTCTTTGTAAATTTAGTCTAGTAATATTTTCTCATTAGAGTCATTTACCCAATTTTTTTCACAAACGTGTGAAGAGAAAACATCATGTGTAAATTTCTAATCTTCTAAAACACATTTTATTTCAAATTTGATTATTTTTCAAAACAAGACATAACAAATGATAGTGAGGTCCATATTTGCAAAAAAATCTTTTCTAGGGTTTTTCAAAGCTTTTTACTGGAAAAACAAAATTGTGTTTGTGAAACAATCTGTGATTTAAAATAAGTTTAAAATATTTGAGAGGATAATACAATTCAATACATAAAAACTTTTCCTTTTAAGATGGAAGGACGTATTTTTCTTAAGCGGTACCTTTAGTGTGAATTGTTCTTAAACAGTATTTAGAAGGCAAGTGTATCTGGTGAGAACACACATGGTTATGAGGATGTGATTATGACACCTACCTAAGTTTCGGGGGTATATGCTGCTCCTTTTTAGCTTCAAACTTGTTTTTAGATTCCTCTCAGGACTGTGCATTGAATTTTCTGTGGTCTTTGTTTCAGCAAAGTGTATCTGTTCCACTGCCTCATTCATTCAATAAATAATCTATCTGTGTCACACTGTGGTATACGGCACTGACACATCATGTTGATAGTTACCTTTATGGAGCTCAAAGTTCAGTGGAAGCAACAATCATTATGCAAATAAACACACAAATAAATATGTGTAATGAAACCTTGAGATGAGCTCCGCGAAGGAAGAAAACAGATTATACGTTTGAAAAATTATAATGGCATGGGCAGGGGAGAGGGGCTGCCGATTTGCAATGACAGAATCACAGAATATCTTTCTGGGGAGGAGACATTTGTAATAAAAACTAAAATGAAAAGGAGCAGAAGGAAGGATTGAGGACAGAAAGTCGCAGAATATTCCAGATAAAGGAAAGAAGCTGGCATATTTTAGGAACCATATCAGGAGGACAGAAAACAAGGGGGAGTATGTGCGTGAGGTGTCATAGAATAAATAACCAGTATAAGGTTATCCAGAGATCAGGCTTTGCATTTTGGAGTGATCAAGTTTGTATTTTGAAATGATCACTCTGGTTGAAATGTGAAAAAGCTGGGGGTTCAAGTATACAACAGAACATATTAGTTAGGAGAATACAAGGAAGTTGCAATGGCCCAGGAATGAGGTGATAGCTCCATGGACCAAGGAGGGACTGCCCAGTAGAGAGAGAAGTGAGCAAACGAGATTTGTTGTGGAACTTGTGGCCTTTCCCAGTTTTTTACTTTTTAATATCTAAAAACTGGACTTGTCTTTTAGTCAAGGCATTTCGTGGCTTATTTTTCAACGTTGTTTTTCTTTCTTAGTTATACTTAAAATAATGACGCATGTTACCATTGATGACATCTTAGATTCAGTGCTGTATTAGTTCATTCTCACATTGCTATAAAGAACAACCTGAGCCCGGATAATTTATAAATAAAAGAGTTTTAATTAACTCACAGTTTTGCAAGCTGTACAGGAAGCCTGGCTGTGAAGGTCTCAGGAAATTTACAATCGTGGTAGAAGGTGCAAGAGAAGCAGGCACATCTTACATGGCCAGAGAAGGAGGAAGAGAGCAAAGAGGGAGGTGCTAAACACTTTTAAAGAACCAGATCTTGTGAGAACTCACTCACTATCATGAGAACAGCAAGGGGGAAGTCCGCCCCCATGATCCAATCACCTCCCACCAGGCCCCTACTGCAACACTGGAGAATACAATCTGAGATTTGGGCAGGGACACAAATCCAAACCATACAAAGGAGATATGGTAAAACTTGCTAAAATTTTATGAGGGGCCATGGCCTTATTTCTTTCCTTAAGAGAGTTATATTTTTAGTTAAGCTATCTGAAGTTATAATAGGATATGATATCACATAAGGAAATATTCTATAACAAAATATTTATTCATTTCACAAAAGCTTTTTGCTTCTAGGCATTGATTGGGGTGTTGTATATACAGTGGTAAGAGAATAAAGCAAGAATAGTTGCTTCATAGGTTTCTAGCGTGGCTGGGAAGATGGACATTGAAGAAATAATGAATGCTGTTGAATTCTGTGAAGGAGCAGTACAGTTTGATATGGGCAGGGGGAAAAGATGTGTCTGATCTTGTCTAGGGAGAGAAGGCAAAACATCTTTAGGAAATGACATTGATTCTGAGACCCAAAAGATGAGGAGTTAATAGGAAGAAGGAGTAGGGAAGAGTAATTCTACGCTTGTTTCATGGCACATTTGAGAAATGGAAAGGTTAGTAGGGCTGGAACACAGAGGAAATAATGAATCATGAGTCTGAGGAGACATGCAGGGCCCAGATATTGCTGGGTCTTATCTCATAGACAGTGAGAAGGATGGAAGAAGTTGATATAATAAATCTTGCTTTTCATTGATGTCTTGTGGTCATTATATACAGAACGCATTTGTAGGGTAAGACATGAAGGGCAAGAATGAACGTACGGATACCTGTATAAGAGACAATAGCAGAGGTTGTGAGAATGGAAATAATTGAACAAATATATGAGATATTTAGGATGTAGAATGCACAGGGTCAGGTGCCAGATTGGAAGGTAATCAACTATCTTAATTTTAGCTTAAAAAATTCTACCTCCCAAGAGACGCCTCAGTTCCAGGCAATTCAGTGTGGTTGGTCATTCTTGGTGGCAGAATGAGAAATCATATCAGACTTCCATTTTCTTGACTTGAACAATGAGGTAAATGACGGTGCAATTTCCTGAGTGAGAGTCCTGAAGGGGGCCAACTTTTCAGATACAATGGCATATGGTTTTGAGTTGCCAGAGACACATTTCAGCACACATTTGAATAGAAATTTTTGAAACTCAGAAGCACGATCTGTCCAGGAGAAGGACATTTAGGATTTGTGGCATGACCAATGATGCCATAGAATTGGAAAAAATTAAGGTTGTATTGAGTGAGAAGGGAAGTGTATCTTGAAATAAATGTTGATAATTTTTATCATTTAATATCTACTGAAGGAATAAGAGGCAGCAAAATACATTCAGAATGAGTGACTGGAGAGAAAAGAAGAATAAACAGAAATGAAGACCCAGTGGATATTCGAAGGGAGGATTGAGTGGTGTTGAGTGCTGCAAACAGATATATATGATAACAGAAGTCCATTGAATTTTGTGATATATTGGCAAGAGCAATGTTTGTAGATGTATCCAAATATAAACCTGGTTGTGTTGGAATTGTGTTGTGGAGTGAGAAAATGCAGACAGCAAGTGAAGGCTTTCATGAAATCTTGACTCCAACATGATAATTAAGAGTCTGCCACCTGGCAGGGTGCAGTGGTTCACGCCTGTAATCCTAGCATTTTGGGAGGCCGAGGCACGCGGATCACCTGAGGTCAGGAGTTGGAGACCAACTGGGCCAACATGGTGAAACCCCATCTCCACTAAAAACACAAAAATTATAATCCCAGCACTTTGGGAGGCTGAGGAGGGCGGATCATGAGGTCAGGAGACTGAGACCATCCTGGCTAACACGGTGAAACCCCATCTCTACTAAAAAATACAAAAAATGAGCCGGGTGTAGTGGCACACACCTGTAGTTCCAGCTACTTGGGAGTCTGAGGCAGGAGAATCACTTGAACCGAAGAGGTGAAGGTTGCAGTGAGCCGAGATCGTGCCACTGACCTCCAGCCTGGGCGGCAGAGCAAGACTCTGTCTCAAAACACACACACACACACACACACACACACACACACACACACACACACACGCAAATTAGCCAGGCACGGTGGTGCACACCTGTAATCCCATGTAATCCCAGCTACTCTGGAGGCCAAGGCAGGAGAATCGCTTGAATCAGGGAGGTGGAGGTTGCAGTGAGCCGAGATTGTGCCACTGCACTTCAGCCTGGGTGACACAGCGAGACTGAAAAAACAAAAACAAACAAACAAATAAACAAAACAGAAAAAGAGAGAGAGAGGAAGGGAAGGAGGGAAGGAGAAATACAGGAAGGAAGGGAAGGGAAGGGGAGGGGAGGGGAGGGGAGGGGAGGGGAGGGGAGGGGAGGGGAGGGAAAGAAAAGAATCTGCCACCAAAAGGAACATGTGAAGACTAGGTAGCATTCTTTGATTGTTTTAGGGAGATTTTAACCAACAGAGAGAAAAAACTTGAAGGAATTGAAAGAAAAGAGCTTAGGGTCTTAATAGTGGGAGAATAAAGAGGATCAAGAGCATAGATAGAATAATTTTTCTTAGCTAGAAGAACCACCTCTCTGACTGTGACAGAGGGAAAGAAGACACGAATGCTGCAAACACATCTTGCAGTCATGTTATGTGTAAAGTGTGCTTCCCAGGAAATGCTTCACTAACCTTCATGTGTCAAATTATGCTTCATGAGAAAAGGTACAGTAAGCAGCCCAATAAATGATGATTATGTATCATATATTCATAATTGCATGTATTATAGCTTTACTGTTGGAGCAATTACATTTTAAAATTTATTTTTAAATTCTTGTAAATCCAATACCTACCAGGCACTCAGGGTTCAGAAATGGCACTGTGACTGTCATCAAGAACTTTCAATGCGATGATGGAGACGGGCATTTAAATAGATAATTGCAATAGAGTCTGACAGGAAGTGGAACTAGAGTGCGGTGAAAGTAAACAGCATGGGACAGAGGCATGAGAGAATAATATTAATTAAGATTTGGGTTTAGCCACCAGAATGAGACTGAAATAATTTTCACTTGACAATATAGAATTGTTAGGCCCTCCAGGGGTGGGTGAATGAAAAAAATACAACTATTCTGTTCTATGAGGTCGTGCAGGGATCCAGATTTTTAGAGCTTTTTTGCTCCACTATATCTACATGACGAAACCTAGCTCCCTACCACCATATATATGTTCAAGTCCACAGGGAGGGAGCAGAGGAAATGGAGGATTACTTATCTTTCTGATTCAGCCTGCTGGCCTGGAGTGATGTGATTGGAATTCCTTCATCTTATTCATTAGTATAACCTGGAAGTGCAGTGGAGTTAACAAACTTAACCAATGATGGAAGGATAGATGCCTTATCTTTCTGGATGATTATAAGGTCATTTGGTAGGCTGGCTTCTCAGATGTCCTAGCACATGTGTGAACTTCTGATTTCTAGCAGTAACTTTGTGAAAATACATTTATACTGGCTTTCCTCCATCCTTGTATCACTCTCTGTGCTTTTCTCACTCCTCCTTCCTGAGATTATGCCTTTAGTAAACTATTTATATCCAACTCCTTGTCTCAGGATCTGCCTTTGGGGGGATCCAAACCAACAAATCAGATAGAGCAGCAGCCTTGACCAACCAGAATTGGTATCTGTTGGCTTGGCGTCACTAGGGTGTCCCCACTTGACATCAGCTCTAAAATCATGGAGGCAGGAAATTGCCTGGTGATTTCAAAAAGCCATGAGAAATACATATGAAATAATGAAATAGACTTCATTATAGAGAGAGGAACAGAAGGCTGCAGAGTTAGATGGGTGTCTTAGTCAGCTCAGGCTGCAATAACAGAATTCTATAGACTGGATGGCCTCAACAACAAGCATTTATTTCTCACAGGTTTGGAGCCTGGAAGTGTGAGATCGGGGTGCCAATATGATTGGGTTTTCAATGAGGGCCTTTCTGGTTTGCAGATAGCTGCTTTCTTGCTATGTGTATCCTCATATGGCCAATTGGCAGAGAGAGAGAGAGAGAGAGAGATTGAGAATCCCTCGTGTCTCTTTTTATAAGAGCTTGAATCCTATTCATGAGAGCTCCTCCCTAATGACCTAATTATCTCCCAAAGATCCCACCTCCACATACCATCATATTGGGGTTTAGGCTTCAGCCTATTAATTCAGGGGTGGGGCACAAACATTGAGTCCATACAATGTAGTTCAAATTGTGAGGACCTTTTAATATGTAGAACATATGTGTATTTAATATAGATATATAATAATATAGATATTATATAAGTGTAATATGTGTGTGTGTATAATATGGGATCTATATTTAATCCTGTGGAATGACACGAACTCAGTAGCAGTAAATTATTCAATATTTGTTTTCTTTATGTACTTATGCATTTAGTAGAGGAGTCATATATTTGGATAGGGCTTCAAGAAGGCATATGTTGAGAATAAATTACAGGAGACAATTATGTAGAAAGAGGGGTGTCCAAAGTGGCTATTTTAGGCATCCAAGTGAGAGATGAGGATCTAAATAGGTGCGGGAGGGGAGCCACAATACTGGGGATGGAAAAAGTTCATATATATTCTAGAAAAAGATGCATAAATTAAGGTGCTGTTAAAAGTATTTGACAACTGGTCCTGCAAGGTACCAGCTAGTAAGAAGGGACTTTGACTGTATATCCCCAGTATGGCAGAACCGGTACATCCTAGATGATTGGCACTCTGGGTGTAAAGGATCCACACTGAGGAGCACCCAGTCTATTCTCAGGCCTAATATGATTTCTTCTAACTTTCCAAATGGCATGGAGAAGGGAATCATAGCCCTATGTAATGTCATTTAGATTTATCCATTGCCCCATCATTGCCATTTCTCTTGCATTTTAAGGATTTCTGGAACAATCTAATTTAAGATATGTTCAAGTGTTTGTATCAATTCACTTTTGATGACTAAGTCATAATTGTCACCGCACCCTGAGAACAGTCCACTTCCACCATTGCATGGCTAACCTGCATTTTCTTTTCTGCTACTCACAAGACCTTCCTAGTTAGGATATGCTGATGGACCTAAAATACATGTCAGAGCAGGTGTTAGCATCCCACTGACAATCAAGGCAAGAATTAACACTTAACTCAGGAGAAATGACCTTTTATTCTTTCCGGAAATGTTCCAGTCCTGCTGGAGCCACAGCAGAAGGAGGTTGATTTGCTCAACAAATATCTATTCGTTGCAGGCTATAGCTCAGCAATCAGAAGACTATCTTGGGAGACATCGGGGTGGAAAAAGACTACATGACCCTCAGGAGTTTTATAGGTTTGTGCAGAGGTAAAATGCCCCTGTGTTTCCTAGAATCTAACTGGACTTCCTATGATTTCACAGAGTTAGAGGTGAACATGCAGTGTTTTTACATGCCATTTCCCCTGATGCCAATTCCAGAATATCAAAGAAGGGAGTTGTGTTAGTTTTCCGTGACTGCTGTAAGAAACTACGACAACTTGTTGACTTGATACAACAGATATTTATTATCTCTTCGGTTAGGAAGGCCAGAAGCCAGAATTCAAGGTGCCAATAGGGTCACATTTCTTCCAATGGCTTTAGAAGATAACCCATTCCTTGCCTTCCAGCTTCTAGTAATTCCAGGAATGTCTTGGTTTACGGATGCCTGTCTCTAACCTCTGACTCAGTTATCTCATTGCCTCTTCTCTTGTGTGTATCTGCCTCCCTCTAGACTGAGAAGCCCAGAGGGAGACAGAGATCTCCCTCCCTTTTAAAGGGATACATGTGACTTCGCCTAGGGTCCACTTCGATAATCCAATGTAAGAACCTCCTTTGAAGATCCTTAATTTCATCAAGTATGCAAATACAATTTTTTATGGATAAGCTCCCAGGAAGTAGTACCTGGGCATATCTCTTTTAGGGGCTATGATTTAATGTATTACAAAGGTAAAGTCTAGTCATTTTTTGAGGAGGGGGAAAGAAAGAGGGAGAGAAAACAAAGAGAGAGGAAGAGAGAGAGGGAGAAGAGAGACAAGAAGCAAGAATAGGAATCTTCCTTAGGGATAAAATAAACCGATTAGCCAAAGAAGAGTCTTCACTTACAGTCAATTCTTACTTTTGTCTGAATAAGAAACAGAGACAAAAGAAGTGAAGAAGAAAACAAAAGCAAGGGTGAGGGGTAAAGACTGCAGCCTTTGCAACCAAAGAGACCTGCATCCAAACCCCACTGAAACAACTTACTAACTATATTACTCTGGAAATATCTTTAACATGGCCATGATAAGACCTAAAATACAGAGTTACTTTACTGCTTATGTAAAATGTTATATTTCTGTGTCTACATACATGATAGATAGATAGATAGATAGATAGATAGATAGATAGATAGATAGATAGATAGATAGATGAATAACCTGGCACAGAATGTGGCACACAGTTTGGAGCTCCATGTAGTCATTTTCCTCAAAAGCATTAAGTACACATTAGTTACTGTTATCATGAGCCCATTTTTCTTTTGGAGGAGAGCAAATCAGATTCAGAGCCACAGTCTTCAGTTCTAGTTGAATTAGTCCTACTAGCTTATCTCATTTGTCATCATTTCTGATATTGCTCTTAGGTAATGAGTTTTTTTTCTTTGCCCTGTAAGACTTTATTACTTCTTCCTCCTGCCCCAGACACTGTAAATTTCAGTGGCACCCAATAGAATAGGAAGTAAGACTTCTCTTTAAGGCAGATGTCTGTTATATTGCTGTAATAAAGCAAGTTGTTGGGTAGGAAAATACTACAGAGGCTTGAGTTCATCATAACTCATGATAATCTAAATGATCTGTTAATGAGGTTGCTCTTTGAGTGATACATCATTCTAAACTATGGGACAATGGGTGCCATAAAGTCTTTACAGAAATTCCCTGGGGTGTTTTTGCTCCTAGTAGCTGTCTTTGCTTAAGTGCTTCTAATGACACCTTCTAGTGGAAATGGAAGTGTTTGGCTAATGCAGTCTCAAAATGGGAGTTGTAGACTCTTAGTGGTGTCTCATGCGCCTTAATGAGCTATCAGCTGTTGTTTTCCTTTAAATACTTAAAAATCAGCATGAGAAAAAATCATTATATTTATTTCTAACATAGCAAAAGAGAAATTTTAAAAATTCACTCGTACCAAAGGCTAAAAGAATCTGAAAAAGTCAGGTTCTGCATTAGAAGGATCAATTCATATCCACTAAAAAGAATAGATCTCTTTTTTGTGACATTTTCAGCAATTGGCCTTTTCAAAGGAGAATTAATTTTTCAGTGTAGGATTAGTGCCATCAGAAATGAAGATTTATCTCATTATTTGAGATAGAGCTTTGAAATTTGCCAGCTGAAGACATATTTCCTCCATTTGATAGATGGTATTTTCAAAGATTGTCTTCTGCATCTTAATGTGTGAGCCATGTGTGTTTCTGTGTGTACATAAAAATTCCTTAATTACTCTCTCAAAATCCAGTGAGCTATTCAATAGAATTCATTGCTCTTATCAGCAATTGACCTTTTCAAAGGAGAATTCAATTGGCATATAATGCATATGGTGTAAGTAAAGAGTTGTTTTGTAATCATGTAATCAAATAAAAATATTATACTGGAACTTCAAATTAGTGACAGAAAGCACAACCATGTGAAATGTTATTCTTATCAGAGACAGTCAATAAGTGATTGCATAGTTTAGAAGATTTACTTTTCTTACCTTCTCAATAAATAATTTCTTATTCTATAGTTTTAACAAAAATTGGGGTTGTTCTGAGGTTAATTTTAAAACATCCTACCAAAGTTTATGACATTTGACTGTAATTGAGCTTCACTTATTGGGTCATGCAAGGAAGTCTAACCTCATACCCATGATCAAAGTTTTGAGATTAATTGTAGATTTATCCAAAAAATGAGCATAATCACTAACAAGAATGTTAATTTTAGAACTTAATACATTTATTTCTATAGTACTATGTTTGTTCTTTTTTCACTTCATCTCTGAAACAATAATCAGCTAGGCATTGTCATCAGAAGCTTCTTTTAAAGTCAATTTCATAGCAACAACTGCAGTCTTACTGGAAAGGCTCTAGAAGTTCAGAAATGCTGATTCCAGTCAGGTCTTTGCACAGTACTAAAATTCAGTCCCCACAGTATATCATGCCTCTTAAAGTGATAACCTTCAGAGCAGACTATATAAGACAGAATTTATGGGCTAATAACTAATTTATAAAAGCACACTTGATCTAACATGTTATTTAAATTAAAGTTGAACATCTAGAGTGAAAGTGAAAAAAAGAATCTGAATCCCACTGAATACTTGTGGAGGATATTTTCTATAGACTTCATGCTACTCTTCAGGTTTTCATTAATTCTTCTGTTTTATTAATTCTTTCTGTAGAGGTGTTGCCCACTGAATAGTGAGTGATTTTGTTTGTTTCTTGAAATTAGCACAAGTGGAAAACACCACTGGTAGTTCAAATATGTTTATTGAACACCGATGATATGCAAAACACTGGCCTAGACAGTATAGGAATAACATTAGAATAAATAAAATAAGTAAATAAATAAAATGCATAGGAGAGAGGATTCAATATGTATGAAAATGATTAAATAAGAATTAAAATATCACATGCTATAAAACATTTTAAGGTAAAGTCCTCTGTAAATTTAAGGAAGAAAGATCTTATTGTTCAAAAAGGAAATAGAAGACTTGGCATTTGAACTGATTTATAAAATAATTTGTAGACGTAAGCATAATAATGAAAATATTAGCATACACTTCTATAGTGTTTGTTACATGCCCACTTTTCTAAAGGCTTTTGCATCTATTAACTCATCCCTATAAGGATGGTGTCACGATAATCCCCATATTATAGGTGAGGAAATAGTTGTGTAAAAGTTAAATAACTTGCCTGGGATCACAGAGCTAGCAAGTGGAGAGGTGGAGGAGGCTGATTTATCTCTGGCCAGGCTGGGTCAGAGTCTATGTATTTACAAATGGCCCCTCAGGGAAGACACATTGGATGAGTTGCAGAATGTGTTTGTTTCCTATTACTGCTGCAACAAATTGCCACACACCTGGTGGCTTAAAACAGCACAAATTTACTATCTTACAGTTTTGCAGTCAGAAATATGAGATGGGTTTCACTAAGATAAAATCAGATGTCATCAATGTGCATTCTTTTCTAGAAGGAGAGTCTGTTTCCTTTCCTTTCACAGCTTCTAGAGGCCATCCCCATCACTTGGCTTATGGGTCCTTCTTTGTTCAAATCTTGCAATTGCATCATTTTGACCTCTGCTTCCTGGTATCACATCTCCTTCTGGGACTCTCGATTCTCCCGCCTCCCTTTTTCACTTATAGGAACCATTATGGTTACATTGAACTGATATGGATAATCCAGAATAATCCCTTTATATTCCAGTCAACTGATTAGCAACCTTAATTTCAATTACAGCCTTAATTCCCCCTTGATATGTGACATAACATATTCAAAGGGTCTGGGAATTAAGACATGAACACCTTTGTGGGTCTGTTAGTTATTTTGCCTACCACTCAGAGCACGAGTTTAGGTTCAGTGATGAGAAAGAAGGAGCTATTAAGAGAAAGGCAATCTGGTTTGGCAAAATGAGAAAGGGGGCAGTTTGTAAAAAGTGTAGGATGTCTGTCGTACTGAGCAAATTACCAGTCAAATAGGAGTTCAATAAATGAATATCTCTAAATCTCTCTAAAATTTTTTTAACAGCAGGATAATCATTTTTCCCACCTAATTTTAAATATGTAATCTCCACAGATACTTACTGAGCATTTATTACATTTTGGGGGTATATAAAAAATACATCAGATTTATATTTTAATTGACTCAACATTTAAGAACTTAAATAAGCCAATTGTGTGAGATACCAAAACATGGGTCACAGATGTGTTGTCAAAAGTGGCCTTGTTGGAATCTCTAAAGAGTCTTTTCTATAAAGGATACCTTTCGTTCCAGCCTCAATACTGAGAAAGCTGAAAAATAAGCAGGAAGGATAGAGGCCAAGTCATAACCAGGTTGGGGCACATGACTTTCAAATATGGGTAAAGTGCAGCTGCTAATATGAACCACAATCTGACCTGTATTGTAGGGCAATTTGGCTTCCAAAAGGGAGGCTTCTACAGAATTTACAGATGTAAAGCATGGAGTGAAAGAGGACAGCCCAGGATCTCTACAGGAAGGCTGTTTCTAGACAGAAGAGTTACTCTTCTTATAAGTTTTCACTTATAAGGTTCTTATAAGTTTTCACTTATAAGGTTCTTATAAGTGAAAAAGGGAGGTGGGAGAGTCAGAGTTCCAGAAGGAGATGTGACACCAGGAAGCAGAGGTCAAAATGATGCAACTGCTAGATTTGAACAACCAAATAAATCATTCGCCTCCACAGGGGCAGAGTGAGTACAGGGATGAGAGAAGAAATTAGAAGTACCACACTAGCAGAATTTTCTCTTCCTGGCAGAACATATAAGTAGTAGGGAAGAAGCATTTCCCTCTTAAGACACCTCAAGTTCATCTTGGTTTAACGTAAACTCATCATTTTCTCCCCAAATTAGTTAGAACATCTCCACAAATGTTCTTGTGTTGTACATCTCAATGGGTATGCTATGGGACGAATTGTTGTGCTTAACAAAATTTATATGTTAAATCCCTAATCTCCAAAGTATATTTGGAGGTGGGCCTTTGAGAGATAGTTAGGTCATGAGGGTAGAGTCCTCATGAATGGAATTAGTGCCTTTATAAGAAGAGGCACAAGAGAGATGATCTCTCTCTCTCTCTCTCTCTCTCTCTCTCTTTGAGAATATGAGGATACAAGAAGGCAGCCGCCTGCAAGCCAAGAAGAGGGCCCTCAGCAGAATCCAACCTTGCTGACACCCTGATCTCAGACTTTGGAGCCTCTAGAATTCTGAGAAGATAAATTTCCATGGTTTACACCACTCAGCATAATGTTTGTTATAGCAGCCTGAGCTGATTAACACAGGTTGGAGCCACACTATCCTAGTTACCCAAACTAGATACTTAAGGATCACCTTTGACTGTTTTCTCTCACTCACTAACTCTTTCCAGTCACTCTTGTAGTGTAGCTTTTTCTCAAACGAGTAATATCTGCCCCATCTCTCCTAATATGTATGATCATTTTACTCAAATAACTTTCAGTGGTGTCCTTATGTCATCACCCTCTGCTCAACCATGTTCCCTCCTGCTAGATATGTCTAAAATATAAATGTACCCAAGACACCTTATCTCCAGAAGCCCTGATAATGACTTCCTTGAAATCTCTAAAATTCATATGAAAAATCTTCTAATTTAGGTATACTTTCTAGAATCCAGGTCTTGTTAAGTACCCTCTTTTATGCTACTATGACATCTTGCTTCAGTTCCAAAACTTCACCAATTTTATTACATTTTAAACAATAATGTATGCCCTACTCAAAAAGATGAGTTTTATAATAATTGAAATAACAATTATTACATTATGATAAAAAGAATTATTCCCAGATAAATAGTAATGTACTTTTTATGCTTTTATGTGTTTTTTGAATAGTGATGAGCACATTTATTATATGAACTAATTAATTCTTGCAAGAACACTGAGAAGTAGATATGGCTTTGCCTATTTCATCTGAAAGAAAACTAAGGCTCTTAGAAATGACATGATTTACTCAAAGTCACATGGCCAGTAAGTAACAAATCTGGAGTTTAACTAGGGCACTATGATTATGAAACATGTGAATATTGGTTTTGAGGTGCCTATCTAAATACTAGCAGGTAAAGGAGTAAAAACTACATGTTTTGAACTTCTTATGATTTAGTAAAAAGACCAGCATTATAATAAGCCATTTTTATTTAACTTCCAGAACCTTGAGACTAGAATGATAAGGCAAGACTACATGATTTTTATAGTCTGAGTAGTAACTTCTTCAAAGACTTTTACTTTTACTTTTTCTTAAAATGAGATGAGTGAACATTATAGAATTTTCCAAGAATCATAAATTATCCCTTTAAATCAACTTGATTTACTTTGAGTCAATGAATACCAAATGTTTGATGACAATATAAATAAATGGAGCAATAAAACCTCAATACTTTTTTAAATTTTTATTTATTTTATTTTATTTTTGAGACAGAGTCTTGTTCTGTCACCCAGGTTGGAGTGCAATAATCTCGGCTCACTGTCACTGCAACCTCCACCTCCCTGGTTCAAACAAGTCCCCTGCTTCAGCCTCCCAAGTAGCTTGGATGACAAGTGCGTGCCATCATGCCCAGCTAATTTTTTTGTATTTTTAGTAGAGACGGGATTTCACCATGTTTGCCAGACTGGTCTCAAACTCCTGACCTTAGGCAATCCGCCCGCCTTGGCCTCCTAAATTGCTGGGATTACAAGCATTAGCCACCGCACCTGGCCCCCAACACTGCTTTTTAAGCAATCTACTCAGTAGATAACTGATGAATCAGTCCAAACCTCAAAGTGTATGGGAGCTGTTTAGGATGGATGGCCCTTGCATGCACCACTACTGCTCACACCATCAACAACATTTCTCCATAGCTGCCAGGGGTATTGAATGATTTCATCATTTCAGATAATTAACAGAGGAATTGTCGGCCATTTTGTGCTCTGTACTTTAATATCATAGAACTAAAGAGTTATAATGAACGTAGGAAAGTTGTTTAGTCACTTAACAATTCTTATTGAGTATAATTATATGTCCATATTTTCTAAATGCTGAAAAGAGACACAGAAAAGCATGAAAATTGGTTCCTTGCCAAGAAGTCACAATCTAGCATGGAAAAGAATATATCCATGACATAATTAGAAAACAAAACAAGACAATATGAAATTAAATGCCTAATTTTGTGGCACAGGCTATAAGAGCAATAACATTTCAGGAAAGTATGAGAGAGTAGAGTGGACTGGAATTGTCAGAGAATATTCATATGGGAGATGAGGATATTGATAAGATTCTGAAAAATAGGTAGTAGGGAATGAGGGAAAATTGAGGGTCAATAAGAATGAAGTATATTTAGGAGACAGGCCTGATAGGAATCCATGTCCCATGTTGGGATTAAATGGGAAATAAAATTGACTCTCTCTCTTCTTCTGTCTTCATGTCTTATATCTAAAATATGTTGGATAAGGAATCAAAATTTTAAATTTCCATAGAAAGAAATCCCATAACTAATTTTCTTGTTTTATGTAATTACATACAATTCTTCATCACATTCCTGTGCATGTAATACAGTGGCCTTGCAGATAATCTTTTAAATTTATTGAATGTATTGTATTTGCATTGCGTACTTTTGTGATTGCTCATATTTCTCTGCTTAAACATTTTTGTCATTCTATTGATTTCTGTGTTGCTGTGTAAGGGGAACACTCATAACAATTTGAGTAATAATGATGGCAATGACAAGAACATTTTACATTTATAAATAGCTTAACATTTTATAAAATATTTGCATATATACTAACTCATTTGATCCTTACAATAATCATGAGAAATAGGCATAGCAGACACTATTACCAATGTTTCCCAGAGTTGGGAACTGACACCCAGAAAAGTTGCACAATTCTAAGACAAACAGCCAGATATTGAAGAACCAGAACTCTTAAATCTCCTGCCAAAACTCAGAAAACTGTCTCTAGTTGGCTTATTTTCACAAAATATTGAGAAACACAGTGGAACTAAACTTAGCGTATTTTCTCACTTTCACCATGATCCAGTATAGGCCAGGTATTATATGATTTTTTAATGGTTTTATGACTTATTGTGTTCATATGATGAGAGCTAACCTTCAAAAATCCAATCTCCTATAAAGATTGCCTCCTTACACAAACAGACCAGAAACAATTGAACAAGACACTCAACTTATTTGTCCTACTTTTTCACTGTTACAATGGAGCTAATACCAGCCTTTTATAAAGACCTAATATAATAGGAGAGAGAAACACACATTGAAAAAAAAAGCACCATTTTGTTCTATAACTTCTAGATTCCACTTCCAGGAAGATAAGGTACACATACTTTTGCCAGTTTGTTTTACTAAGAGCTAAATGTGTGGAATGTATATGTATGTATATATCAACACAAACATGTCAGGTCTACCCAAATTGATATACAGGCTTAACACCATTTATATTAAAATCCCAACAGATATCTACACACATAGACAAAATTGTTCTAAAAATTGTATAGACAGCTAAAGAAACTACAATAGCTAAAACTACTTTGCAAAATAATGAAGTAGGTGGAGTTAATCTACATGACTTCAAAACTTAGTATATAGCAACAGTCCTGTGTGGTATGGCAGAAAGACAGATCAAAGAAACAGAACAAAGAATCCAAAAAGATGCTCAAATTTGCCCAACCACCTTTGGTCAAAAGTTCAGAAACAATAACAATTTAATGGAGGAAGAATAGTCTTTTCAAAATGTGTGTGAGAAATCAGACACTAGGTAAACAAACAAACAAAATGGACCTCAATCTTAACTTCACCCTTTCTACAAAAATTAACTTAAAATGAACAATTGACTTAAATGTAAAACATAATGCTGTGAAACTTGTAGCAGCAGGTCACATAGGAGAGAATCTTCAGGACCTAGGACTGGGTGAGTTCTTAGACATGATCCATACAAGAAAAAATAAGCAAATGGGATTTCATCAAAATTAAATAACCTTTGCTCTTTGAAATCCCTGTTGAGAAGATGAAAAGACAAGCAACAGACTGGGAGAAGATATTGATAAACTGCATATCTAACAAATAACTCGTATCTAGAATGTACTTAAAAACCCAAAACTCAAGCCAGGCATAGTGGCTCACACTTGTAATCCCAACACTTTGGGCGGCCGAGGTGGGCAGATCATGAGGTCAGAAGATTGAGACCATCCTGGCTAACATGGTGAAACCCTATCTCTACTAAAAATACAAAAAATCAGCCGGGTGTGGTGGCGGGCACCTGTAGTCCCAGCTACTCAGGAGGCTGAGGCAGAAGAATTGCTTGAACCCGGGAGGTGGAGCCTGCAGTGAGCCGAGATTGCGCCACTGCACTCCAGTCTGGGTGACAGAGCAAGACTGTGTCTCAAAAAAAAAAAAAAAAAAAAAAAAAAAAAAAAAACTCAAAGGTAAAAACAGACAATTCAGACAGAAAACAAGAAAAATATATGGAGACATATTTCATCATAAAAAAAATATGGGTGTCCAATGAGCCCATGAAAAGCTAATCAACATTGCCAGACATTAGGGAAATACAAATTAAGATGACAATGAGATATCACTACATACCTGTTAGAACAGCGAAAGTAAAAACTTGTGACAATGGAAATACAAGCCAGTACACCACTCAAAAAACTGGTTAAACTAGTTGGACACTGTTTTTTAAAAAACGTCTAAACATGTGGTTACCATTCAACCCAGCAACTGTACTCTGTGCATTTATCCCAGAGAAATGAAAACCTGGACACACGACAACCTGCACGTGATTGTTCATAGCAGTTTATCTTTCATTGCCAAACACAAGACCAAAATGTGTCTCAATGGGTGAGTGGTTAAACAAACTGTGGTACATCCACAGCATGGAATTCTACTTAACCACAAAAATGAGCAAGCTATCGATACACACAACAGCTAGGATAGATCACAAGGGCATTATATTGAGGGAAAACACCAATCTTGAAAGGTCACATCTGGTATGATTCCATTTATATAGTAGTCTCTCAGTGATAAAATTATTGAGTTGGATCTGAGGTTAGTGATTGCCCAGAGTGAGGAACAATGAGGGTTTCGGTGTGTGATTGTAAAAGGAAAGTGTGGGAGAGATCTTTGTGGTGATAGAATATTTTTGCATCTTAATTATAGTGGTGATTACACAAATCTACATGTTTGCTAATATGACACAGAACTACATACCCACATTATACCAATGTCAAAGTCGTGCTTTGGTGTTAAGTACTATGTAAGATGGAAATGGGTCAAGGGTACTTAGAACCTCTTTGTACTAACTATGCAATTTCCTATGAATCTATCATTATTTCAGAATTAAAAGTGAAAAAATAAGATTTGCTCTACATCCAAGTTTCTATTTTTCTGTATCTTCTTCCCATAAGCTTGGTCATTGTCAGCTGAGGTATCCTTATGGCTTCTTTGGTCCTCCTCTGTCAATCTGCTTTTAACCTATGTCATCTCCCACTTCTGGTATGTGTTTTACAGACCCAGGGCCAGCCTTCACAGGCCTCTGCTCTGGGCAAGTGAAAGGAAACCGCTAGAAGACAACACATTGGCCCCATGAATCCTCAGAGTCCTCTAGACTGAGGTCACTTGAGTTAAGTAGCTTAGATTTTTAGATTGAAGTCCTGGATTCAAATATCCAAGGTGACATTTAATCAATAACTCAAAACCTTCAGCATTGTCAACAGATTGGAATGATGTGCTGAATGAAACCAAATAAAGCTGACCAATATAAAATCCTGTAGTTGGCTTCTAAAAGGCAGCTGTGTAAGCACAAAAAAATAGAGGTGAGACTTCAAAGCAGCCACGTTAAAAACAAACAAACAAAAAACATAGAGAATTTACATTGTGCTTTAGGTGTAATATGAGTCAACAGTGTGGCTGCCAAAATTCTAAAAATTGGGCTGTGTTACTATTAATTGCTGCATTTATACAGTAGTTATCTATGCATTTTACAAAGAGCAATTTATTTAATCCTTACAATAACCTTGAGAAGAAAGTAACATTTTTATCTGCCCATTTTTTAGATGTATTACCTCAGACACAGAAAGGTTAAGTAACGTGTTTAGACTCACCATAGTAAATGTAGATCAGCAATTCAAGACCAGGCTCAAACTCATTGATCTTAATACCTATATATACAATAATACATCTATACTGTGGTCATGCACGCATGCATTCATTCTCTCAACAGTATTTGTAATCCAAACATTATTCTAAATAAAATTATTAAGATTACTGCTATTGTGGGTCTTATCTCATTAGACAACTACACAACAAACAAATAAGAATATTTTATGGTGGCAAGTACTATTCTGACATTTATGGTGACATGATAAAAAGTGATGAGAGAAGCTACTTACTATCTGGAGGCCATGAAAGGGCTTATTGAAGAGGAGGCATATCAACTAAAACCTGAATGACAAGAAGAGGGCAGCCATGTAAATATGCAGTGAGACAGAAGGAATTCCACACGAAGACAGTCAGTGCACACACCCTACTATGTGGAGCTTGTTTGACCTAATCACTGAGACATAAGAAGAAGACAATTTTGGCTGGAGATTCATGAGTGAAGGGAGAAAGGAATAAGAGGAGACTGAGGGAAGTGAGATTATGTAGACAACATAGGGTATGGAGTTGGATTTCATGCTCATTATTATGGGAATAATATAGAATGTTTTGAGGAAGTGATGACTTGATAAACTTTATAAGTTCAAAAGAGCCCTTTAGCTACTAAGTGGAAGGTAAATACTCAGGATTCATGGAGGAAGCAGGATGACCACTTCAGAGCCTGTTGAGGTTGTCCAGGCAAAAGATGATTATGATGTGGACATGAGTGGTACCAGAAAAAGAGAAAGAAATTGGGTACAGAGAACAGAAAGCCATGTTCAGTTCTGCTCAGTTCCCTGCTGGTCAGACCACCCTTGGAGCATTGTGATCAGTTCTTGGCATGAGTTACTGGAAGAATAGTGAAAGGACGGGGGGAAGATGAGAATATACTGAGATATCCAAAGATGTTTCTGTATGTAGAATAACCAATCATATTTTAAATAATTTAACAAATAATTTATATTTTAATACACAATTTTAAATTTTAATAATTTGCAACAGAACATTTTCATTTGGGCAGCATAATGAAAATTATAGGAAATGAAGCTTGATAATATTTATGCTGATGGGACATATTATGAAAAAGACTGAGAAACTTCAAAGCAGACCATGTTCAGACAATATTCCCCTAAATGACTCAGAACCACGTTCCCTCCAAACAAACAGGGTCTCTCTGTCCTGAGCTTCCTGGATCTGGGAGAGGGGTGATGCAAGCACCCCTATGGCCACCACCACTGGGACTGCACTTGGTTAAACCCAAAGCCAGGACAGCACTGGGTCTCACCTAAGGCCTGCAGCGACCACCGCCTGGTCTATTTTCACTCATAGACCAAGGGCTCTACACTCAGCAGGTAGCAAAGTCATCCGGGCTTATGTTCTTCCTTTTAGTGTGATGAGTTCCTCCTAAGAGGATGAGTTCCTCCTAAGTGTGATGAGTTCCTCCTAATGTCAGGCAGGCCCAGAGATGCTATCCCGGAGCCAAGGCCTGGAATCAGGAACCCTCCGGCCTGCCTGGCGCTCTATCTCACTGTAACTGAGCTGCTACCTAAGCTGCAAGACAAAATCCCCTTTACTCTTTCCTCTCCTATCCTGAGGCAGAAGGAGACTCTCCCCATAGTCACCATAGCTAGGAATGTACTGGGTCTCACCTGAAGTCAGCACACCTCTGAGTCGCACCCAAGATCAGAAGCAAGTATTACCTAGCTACCACTGCTGATTATTCAGGGCCCAAGGCTCTTTGGTGAGAAGATAATGAATCCTGCCAGGACTTGGTTTTTCCCTTCAATGCAGCAGGTTATCTTCTGGCCCAATGTGTGTCTAGAAATGTCATCTGAGAGCTAAGGCCTGAATGGGGGACTCAGGACTGTGCCTAGTGCCCTATCCTACTGTGGCTGAGCTGGTATCCAAGTTGCAAGATACGGTTCTTTTTGTTCTCCCTTCTCCTCTCCTCAGGCAGAAGGAACGAGTCTCTTTTGGAGCTGTGAGCTATACTGCCTAGGGTTGAAGAGGGTTGGTGCAAGCATCCCTCATCCATCCCGGCTGGTGTTTCACCAGGTCACGTGCACTCCAAGTCCCCTGGCCCCTTTGAGCCCAGCACAGCACAGGACCAGGACTTGCCCAGGGATCGCAGTCCTCGTGGCCCAGACTGCCTTTCAACTTGATGTGGGACCCCAGAGTCCATTTGCCCATGGTGGCAGGACTTGCTGAAACTCATATTCTGACAACTAGGATGGGCAATTTGCCTCTGGCTAGGGTTGGTCTAAATGCTCCCTCTGTGGATGAAGGCTAACTTCCACCCCATGTTACTTTTTACTGTGACAGGACAGCAATGAGTTCCAATGCTAAGTCTCACAATCACTGCATTCTCCCTTCCCTAAGTGCAGACATTCTCTCAGTGCCAAATGGCAGTACTTGCCAGGGGATGGGGGCAGGGGTGGTGTAGGTGATTAAAGACTGTCTTTTCTACCCTGTTCAGTGTCTGTTTCCTCAATATGATATAAAAGCCAGCTACTGTGATCACTCACTTGATTTTTGATTCTTAAGGTGCTTTTGTGTGTGTGTACAGTTTTTCAATGTAGTGTTCCTGCAGAAGAGAAATAATTGGTGGGCGCTTCTATTTGACTATGTTTCTTGGCCTTCTTCTGAGAATTATTTTCCTCAGCACTACAAGGAATACTGAAACTGAATGGAAGCCACAAGTAAATAGGTTCCTGCTCAGCACAGGAAAGAACCTTGGAGCCATCAGAGCTGCCCACAATAAGACGAATACTGTAAAATTTCGCACCAGTGTTGTTGATCCTATAAACAAATCACATGAATGAGAACTAAGGCTAGGGATGGAGGTTTTGTTTTGTTTTGTTTTGTTTTGTTTTTACCGTAGGGTGTATAAAAACTAGAAGGGGCTATTAATATGAACTTTCAATGTGTTTTCTATGCTTTACTATTTTGCCTCTATAGTCTTAAAACATACTTTACAAGTGAGTATCTTGGTAAGTAGGTAATATCTAAATCCTAAAATCACATATATTAAAATAAATCATTATTCTTCTGGGGTCATGATGGGAAGATCTAATTAACATTCACATTTTGAAAATAAATCATAAAGTATAAAATACATTCTTAATTCATGTGATATTTGCTTTTACTATTTTTTTAAATAAAATTGAGTTATATACATTATGACAAATGATACCAATCTATGATATAGTGACCTCCTAAATATTTTTCTTTCACAGTAGTAACATCTACTAAACCACTGAATTATACTGTAGTTTATATTCCCACAATATTGTACAGTCAGCAAGTTGGAAGGATAATATGGTCATGTTATTTATGCTTGTAGAACTTGGAAAGAATTGTCCTTTAGCAGTACATTATAATAATCGATTACTAGTGAATTAAAGCAATTAAATACTTTTTTTTTTAGTATTTGATATGCTAGAAGCACCATTATCTTGGGCTGTAAATCAAACCAATTGTAGGAGTAGATGGGCTTTGTCATGCATATGAAATCTTTAAATGCAATTCCAGTAGATCTTAATACAGTTGTCTGCCAACATCTAGGTTCTCAAATTGTTGCTTTCCCAAGCCCAGCCAAGGCTGTGCCAGATACTTATTTTCATGGTGGCCTCTTCAATTAGATTTAACGCTTTGGTAGTGTAGGGACACTCGATTATTTTAAGACATTTGTAAGTTCACCACAAACTGCTCAGAGTCTGTCATAGAACACCCTAGAAAGTCAACCAAGAAGAAGAAATAAGCTGACATTAAAGGGGAAGAACGGTGTGACTACGTGCTTGAGAAACAAAACATTGGGCTGCCAGAACAGCTGGGGAGTTCCCATAACAGAGTGGACATTAGTACATGTTTAGAGAATGCATAAGTGATAGCATAATTGAGTTCATCAATTAATGAGCAGGTGTTCAGTGTATTTAAGATTAAATATTGGCAATAATTTAAATTAAAACTACAACATTCCAAAGTAAGAAGCTGACCTATGTTTTGGTATTAAATAGTGCATTGGCTACTATCTGTCTTGAGAGATTTTTCTTGTATTTATATAGAGTTTTTTTATTTTTCAAAGTGATTTCACATATACCCCCATTTTTAAATTTCACAGTACATTTATTGAGGTCCCAGAGATGTGTGCATTCCTCATTTTTTTTTTTTTTTTTTTTTGAGACGGAGTCTCTCTCTGTCGCCCAGGCTGGAGCGCAGTGTGATCTCGGCTCACTGCAAGCTCCACCTCCCGGATTCACGCCATTCTCCTGCCTCAGCCTCCTGAGTAGCTGGGACTACAGACGCCCACCACCTCACCCGGCTAATTTTTTGTATTTTTAGTAGAGACGGGGTTTCACCATGTTAGCCAGGATGGTCTCGATCTCCTGACCTCGTGATCTGCCCGCCTCAGCCTCCCAAAGTTCTGGGATTACAGGCGTGAGAATTCCTCATTTTTCTGTCTTTACTCCATAGCCCAATACCTGGCACTTGAATAGCACTCAGTAAGTAATGATTATAACAGCCTCAACTAGCAATTATTGAGCACTTATTTAAGTTCCCTTTTATCTAAGTTATTTCCATGAATTTTCCTGTTCAGTCTTTCCAAACACCTTCAGAGATGTATACTCCAATGATCCTATTTTATAGCTAAGATAACTATAGCGTAGATGGTAAAGTGCTTACCTAAACCACAGAATGAGTAAAATAAAATCCAGTAGTAAAATAAAATCCAATCTTATAGTTTGGTGTACCAAATTCCAATGTACATATTATTAATTTATTTGACATACTATTGCAGCATTTTCTTTTTTTTTTTTCCTGTGAGCTAATGGGAGTAACAATTCCAACACACTATTTTTATTGAGCAATAATCATAAAACATTCCCTTTGAACACTTCAACGAAATGTTTGAAAGCCACTTGTCTGTATAATATATGTAAGAGACATTTCTTTTTCCAAAACAGAAACATAAATCATTAACTAAAGACCATATTTCTTGCCAATGTATCTAATTTCATCTTGAAAATATTTGTATTTAAAGTGTAAAGCAGTAATGTGATAGTAAATTTCCCATTGAAAGGCTGTCAGTATGAAATTGTTGGATTAGCAAGAGAAGAAAAAATAATTACTATTTTAGTGACAAACTGTGAAATGAAAAGTGAAAAATTATGCAGCTTAAGAATTAATTATTTTCAAAATCCTTTCAATGACAGTTTTCTAACATTGAGATGTTCGTATGAATCTTTGGATCTGCAAAGGTTTAAACACAAAATTGTTTCCTTGACATGGACACTCAGATGCAAGTGTTCAGTTTGTGAGATAATTAAAAATATTTCATATTATTAATATAAACTTGAGAGTCATTTAAGAATATTTTTTTCATTCTCTCTTCTCTTTACTTCCCCCCAAATCTCTAAAATAACCATCTTCTAAGAATCTTCTATTTTTTTTCCCACTGATATCTACATCATTTTTTGATAACAGTTAACAGAGTCTATCTGGTGTCTCTTTGATATTCTTGTATCTCAATGTTGATTTAAAGGTGATATTATTTTTGGAATTTATTTTCTTTAGACTGGTATGATATAAGCAACTTGAATTCATAAAGATAAATCAGTCTCAGTTCATTGTTTGACATATCTGCAAGAATCACATTACATTTAACTCTGTGATTAGCATCCTCTGCTCAGTGGCATTTATCATAATCTTTATAGCACAATACAAGAGATATGGATGAAGACACTTAATAAGTGTTGGTTGAAAGAATAGTAGGTACATCAGTGAATTGCTGATAAAAAGATATCAAGAAAAGAAACTGTGAAGGACTGACATGGCTTACTCCCCTAACTCGAGATGGCAAGTAGCAGAGTTTGTTTATTGATTCCAGAATTTAAAATATTTAATTTTAGTGTAGAATAGATGGTGTAATCTGTTAAAGCTAACCATAACAAAGTTACACAAACTTGGTGGCTTAAACAACAGACATTTATTGTCTTACAGTTCTGGGAGCTCAAAATCGAGGTGTCAGTAGAGTCAGTTCCTTCTGAGGGCTGTAAGGGTGAATCTGCTCCCTGCCTCTCCCTAGCATCTGGTAGCCTGATACGTTCATGGTAAAAGACATTCTCCCATCTTCCCTATATGCTTGTCTTTTTCATTGTCCAAATTTCCCCTTTTTATAAGAACACCAGTTGTGATGATTAATTTTATGTGTTAACTTGACTGGGCCACAGGGTGCCCAGATATTTGATCAATCATTATTCTGAGTGTGTCTGTAAGAATGTTTCATAAGATTAACATTTTGATCAGTAGCTGAGCAAAACAGATCATCCTCCCTAATGTGGGCAGGTTTCCTCCAATTTGTTGAAGACCTAAATAGAACAAAAAGGCTGACCCTCCCTCAAGTAAAGGGAAATTTTTCTTGCCTTCAAATTCAAACTGAAACATCAGCTCTTTCTGTGTCTGACGCCTGCTGGCCTTCAGACTGAAGCTGAAAGATTGGCTCTGTCGATTCTCAGGGCTTCAGGGTCAAACAGGAACTATAGCACCAGCTCTCCTGGCTCTCCTGCTTACAGACTCACATTGCAGATCTTGGAATTTGTTTGACTACATAATTGTATGCCAGTTTCTTATAACAATCTCTCTCTGTGGGACACACACACACACACACACACACTCAGTTGGTTCTGTTTCTCTGGAGAACCTTGGCTAATACACCAGTCATATGGGTTAGGGTGGCCTCCTAATCCAATCTGACCTCATCCTAACTAATTACATCCACAGTCACAAAATTTCCAAATACAGTCACAATCTGAAAGACTAGAGGCTAGGACTTCAGCATGTGAATCCGGGAGAACACCAATTTAACCTATCACTGATGGAATATATTTTATTTAAATAACAAGATTCCATAATAAGGAGCCACTGCATAATGGAAGGAGAAATTTCTTATCCATTTGTCTGTGATTTGCTTGAGGACATAGGAGGATTTGATTTACCTTGTCATCTACATCCATTAGCACAGGACATATGACAAAATTAGTGCTAAGTAAAGGTTGAAGGAATGAATGCTTGAATTATGTATTATTTGTATTCACTTTCTAGGGCTGCCATAACAACGTACCACAGATTGGGTGGCTTAAACAACAGCAATTTATTTTCTCACAATTGTAGAGGCTGGAAGTCAAAGATCAAGATGTGAACAGGATAGATTTCTTCTGAGGCCTCTCTCTTTGGCTTGTAGACGTCTGGCTGTCTGCCTGCTGTGCCTTCCCTTGGTTGTCCCTCTGTATGTGTTGTTTTTGTTCTAATCTCCTTTTCTTATTAGGACACAAGTCATTAGATTAGGGCTTACACTAAAGACTCTATTTTAACGTAATTACATTTTTTAAAGACCCATTTCCAAATACAGTCACATTCTGAGATACTAGAAAATAAGGCTTCAACATAGGAAATTTCAAGGGGCACAATTTGGGCCATATAACATTTAGGCATAGATTATGCTGTTGTTACAGAAAGGTCCTAAAGTACAATTGAATTTTTAAATAAAAGTCTTTTTCTCCCATGTAATAATTTAGAGGTAGGCAGGGTTCCAGCATGATTAAAAACCTCTGTTGTATAAGATCATCTAAACCCCTCTCTAGTTGCTTCTCCCTCTATTGAAGTTTGATTCTCATCAATATGGTGCTGAGCCTGGCTCACCACCTTGCTTTCAATTTGCCTGACCCAGAACTAAGCACTTTTGCATACATAGGATTATAGTGTTTGTTGTATTATTATTATTGTGTTATAAAAAAGAAAAAGTATGGATGCATATTGTAAGTCAGTAAACTATTTTTCTGTCTTTTCTTCTCCAAATGGGAGGGTCTAGAATTATTTATCATATTGAATAAATGTGATCCTATCTCCTTTAATAATTCTTGATAAAACCCTATAGTATGTATTTAAAGCTCTGAATATATTTTCAGATGGACGTGTGTTAATACTGATGCACAAGTAAAAAGGCAAATTACAAATTATAAATGTTAATCTTTAAGAGAATGGAGGTTGAGCAGTTTCTATTCATTCATTCACTCTGCTTGCAACATAAGATCTTGCCATAAGTGCTACCATTCTTTTAGAAATCTAATTTGTCCTACTGGGAATAAAATATTACAATGAATTCTATTCAATCATTTAAAAGACATGCATATCTTTAAACAGGCTTGTTATCTTGGACCCAATTTGTCATTAACATATGTTTCCCTCTCTTTCCGTACAATATTTTCACATTCAACCACAAGCTTTCAATATAGTTTAAGGTAATGCTTGCTGCTGTAACAAATAAATATACAAATAAGAGACATCTCATGCTTGTAAAATCTAAACAGGAGTTTCTGATTAGTGAGTAGTTTTCTTTCAAACAATTCTTTAAGGAGTGGGTCTCTTCCCAGCTATTGCTTTGGCAATCTCTTCTGGACTCTGAGTACTTAGCTGGATGCTTGCATTTGGAGGGAGAGAGGTTGGAAAGGGTCCTCATGCTTCTGAACTGTTTTTGCTTATGAGCATTCTTTTGGCTGAAATCAGTCACATGACTCTTTTATATGCAACAGGAGCAGATAATATTCTTGGCTGGGCAGCCACTGCCTAGTATTACTCTGCACTTGAAAAGGAAGCACAGGTGTTTGTGAAAAGGATAATTGTCTTTGCAACAAACATTCCCTTTAATTGAGGAATGCAATGGCCTTCTATGTCTTATTGAAGCTGTTTTGTAACATCCAGTCTGATGCCCACAGTTTCTCTAAAAATAAAATAGTAATTTATGCCCCTAATTTTGTGTAGAGAAAAAATTCTGGGTTAACCACAAGATATTATCTACTGAAAAATCTTCCCTACATGGTCTATTATTCAGCTAATATATATTATGCATTTAATTAATTTTTTAAGCCTGTTATAAATCAGCTCAATTTTGTGGGCAAACCAGTTGCAACAGTTGTTATTCAAAGCCTCTGGGAATGCACGTAGCCAATGCTTTCATTCTTTATTGTAAAAATTTAAGCAGGTACCTCTAATACCAGAAAGGAACACCAAGAAACTGGAACTTCTGCAATATAACTATAAAATAATGAAACAAAATTTTTATCGTTTTCTGTGACACACATCTCCAATCTTTTGAGATATAGGTAGTTCCCATGAGACAGAACTGGTTAGGACAAACAAAATGTATCTGGTACGTGTATGTGTATAATAAAATATGTTTATGTTGTTATGCAAGATAATGAGGTAAAAATGTGAGGTTTCTTTTATGACAAGGGACAGGTTTTAGTCAACGCTTCACCCCATACAGTCTAGCACAGTGTCTTGTGTTGTATAATTTCTCAGTTAAATTGTATTGAGTGACTAAAAGGATACATGAATGAAATGAAAAGAGATGCATATAAATTAATTAGTAATTACTCATTTTTCTAGGTTAAACATACACATGTAGTTTTTATTTTCTGCTTATGTCTCTAGAATCTATAACTAATATCATGATGAATAACTCCCCCTCTCCTCTATCCCGTAAATGCACTTTCCTTAAAAAGAGCAGGCACAGAGCAGTAATCAGGCCCTAATTCCTAGTATTCCCTTCCCCAGGACTTAGGTCCCCAACTGCCCTCCTTCTCTGATGTGGTCTCAGGTCCCTCTTTTCCAAATGGTCCTAGAATAGACTGTCAGGGAATTTCTCCTTCCATCCTTGGCCTGAGGATCCATGGCTGAGGGTTCTCCAGCAGCAGAAAATGTAAGCCATGTAATTTCATGAGAAAGAAAGAAAGCATTAACTCCCTGAAGACAATTCGAGTAGTTGACGCAAACGAACCAGATTAGGTTCTCCAGAAGTTCAGCATTCAGGATTAGAGATTAACGTCACTGGAAGAGGAACAACAGAAGTACAATTGCTCAGAGGAAAAAGTCTGGTATTTCTAGACCCACAAAGTCTTAATCAACCCCTCAGGGAGTTCTGAGGGGTCAGAGTTATCTTGTGTGTTATTCTGTCCTCTCACTGCTAATAATAACATACCCAAAACTGGGTAATTTATAAAGAAAAGAGGTTTAACGGGATCAGTTCTACATGGCTGGGGAGGCCTCACAATCATGCTGGAAGATGAAGGAAGAGCAAAGGAATGTCTTACATGGCGGCAGGCAAGAGGGCATGTGCAGGGGAATTCCCCTTTATAAAATCATCAGCTCTCATGAGATTTATTCACTATCATGATTCAGTTACCTTCCACCGGGTCTCTCCCAAGACACGTGAGAATTATGGGAGCTACAATTCAAGAGGAGATTTGGATGGGGACACAGTCAAACAATATCATCTTTAATGGCCCAGAAGAATCAGGGATTTATACCACAATCAGTCCTTGGGAAAGACAGTTCTCTACAGCTGAGTCAAACACAGTGTGGCTGAGGATACATGTCTCCAGTTCTCCAGTGTTATATAAAAGAGCTTATTATAGAAAAAAGTTTGGGTAACCAAACTTACCAAAGAATGGTTAAAATTCCTTATATATTTTTAATTAAAAATATTTTTAATTTAATTATTTAATATAAATAAAAATATATTTTAATTAAAAATAATGGATGTATACAGGGTGAATGAATGAATGCATGAATGAATAATGAAGGGGGACGAGACAGACACATGAACATGTGAAAATAACAACAGCAGCATCAGAAAGAATACCCAATGGACAAATACGTGACAATTTGCCATGCAGATGATAGAGATGATATGTTTCTTGGTCCTAGAAGAAAAAAGACTCCATCATGGAGGCAGGTAATCTGGGACTGGTAGAAACCTTGTGGCTAGGCTCTCCTGGAGGCTTAGTAAATGCCATACGTTGACTCAATCCTCTTCCTCTGCATTATCTCATTTAATATCTCCAGTGGCTATGATTTAGGGACCATGCTTATCCCCATTTTACAGGTGAAACAACTGGAGTATAGAAGAGGTAAGTGACATGATCATGGACACAAGTAATACTCACTGAGGCAGGGCTAGGAACTCACTTCTATCCAACTCTGGACAATGAGCTCTCAGTGACTCTGTAGAGCTGCCACTTTAATTCCTGCACAGTTTTCTTCTTTTGTTCCCATTACTTGCAGAATAAACAGAGATATGGAGCAGAGATGAATGATGATACATGTCCTTCTTCTACTACCGCATCTCTTCTTTTTCTATTATTCTGGGCCACTAATCTTTG
The DNA here is from genome assembly GCF_049350105.2 of Macaca mulatta. NCBI lineage: Eukaryota > Metazoa > Chordata > Mammalia > Primates > Cercopithecidae > Macaca > Macaca mulatta. The sequence goes on along the minus strand of NC_133410.1, from coordinate 20,104,073 downwards.
GACTCCCTGTATATGCCCCAAGGTATATTTCCTGATTGGCCACTAAAAGTTTGCATCTTTCCTCTTTTCTACCTTGTTATATTTTGATTAATCAGAGAGAGAAGAAGAAACAAAACACATCTAGATAGGTTTTTATTTTTCAACCTGAGTCATTGAATTCTTCCCTAAGGTATATACTGGCCAAGCACTATCTTTAGGCATGCTTTTCTTCTCTGTTTTTTTCATTCTTTTTCCAATATTTTCAATGTCTATGAATGTATTATCACAATAAGTTTAACTAGCATGCATTGCCTGAACTCTTTAAATTTTTCTTCCTTGTTTGGAAATCAGTGTGACATTTTAAAATATGCTGTTGAATGAGATAAAGATAACCAACATGCTATAACAATGAGAACGTCAGTTTTCAATGTCTTCATATATTTTCATCATTATCATTACAATTCTTATCCTGTGCTTTCAGAACAATGGACTGAAATACACTAGTAGGTCATAAGAATTTTTCTGTGAGACACAGTCCAATCTCTCAATAATAAGACAGATAATTCTCACCTCAAAGATGACCACTATACTATGTGTTATTTTGGGGCCATTTAAAAAGAATTGAAAGTCAATTTCAACCTTATAGTAAAAGTCTATTTCAAATGGAGACACTATTGTTTGACTCTCACTGAGTGTGATTACAAGAAACAATGGTTAATGCTTTTTATGAAAAATGAGTTTAAGTCCATATTCACTCATTGGGGAAAAAATTGAGATAATCAAGTAAGGTTTAAAAGCTTTGTGTTGAAATTATTTGAAAAAAAATTACAGCTACATTTTAGGCTAACAAAGGTTTCCTTCATAAATTCTGAATTGTGCAAAGCTCTTGCAAGTGCTTTCTGAAATAAACTCAGAAAACAAAAGGGATAGAAAATCTACTTTATGATAGAACTATGTGTTTCTTTTGAATTGAAAAAAATTACATGGACAGTATCAGTGTAAACAAATAATTTTTCTTCCTTGTTTGTAAATAAATGTGTACTAATTGATTTATGATTTGTACACATTGTAAACAAGGTCCTCAATTAGTTCCCACATAGATACTCAGTGGCTCAATTAGATCCCACGTAGATGCTCCTATATTTACAATTTGTGCACATTGTAAATGTGGTCCTCAATTAGTTCCCACATAGATATCCAGTGGCAACAAGAATAGCATCCACATTGTGAAATGTAGGAATATATTTTTAATATGTTATAACTTACTGCAAATGAAAATAAGTAACCAAACAACAAATATTTATGAATACCAGTTGTGTATCAGTCACTCTTTAGGCTGAGAGAGAGCCTGCTGTGTTCTCTTCTCATAAGGGAGCTAATCCCATCATCAGGAACCCACTTTCATGATTTCCTCAAAATCTAATTATCTCCCAAAGGCTCCACTTCCCAATATATTGCACTGGAGTTAAGGCTTCTGCATATAAATTTTGAGGGGACACAAACATTCAGTCCATACCACCATATCAATACAAAAAGCCTTCAGAGGGTTTCAGGTCACAAAGGTTTATAATAACCTTCTTGATGGATCGTGTGTGTTGGAAGTACACTTATGGTGAGTTACAAAGGATGAAAGGAGTCTTGCTCTATGGTCTAATCTTCAGTGTCAAGCACAACGATGCAGAGTATAGAATGGGTATATGTAGGGTGAATGAATGAATGCATGAATGAATAATGAAATGGGACGAGACAGATACATGAATATGTGGAAATAACAGCAGCATCAGAAAGAATACCCAGTGGACAAATACGTGACAGTTTGCCATGCAGATGATAGAGATTATATGTTTCATGGTCCTAGAAGAATAAAAGGCTTTATCATGGAGTCAGGAATCTGGGACTGGTAGAGTAAGGAAGTAATACAGTCAAGAGAACGAATTGTAAACTGAGAGGATTCTATAAGAATAAGTTGTGAGGAAATTACAAGGCATTTTCTGTAGATACAGAATAGTCCAAATTTACTACAAAGATGGTGGAGGAAAAATAAGTGGGGAGATTAAACCATAGATGAAAGTTTGCAAACTTCAAGCCCCCTAGGTTCCATATCAACAAATGTATGTTTTGTCTTTGTTCTGGACTCTTTTTAAGAGAGACTTTTTAAGGACAGTTTTAGATTCACAGCCAAATGAAGAGGAAGACACAGAGATACCACATATGTTACCTACCCACCCCCACACACAGCCTCTCCTCTTATTTACATCCCTCACCAGAGTGGCACATTTGTTGCACTTGGTGAACCTACACCGACACATCATAATTCCCCAAAGTCTATAGTTTATATGAGAGTTCACTCTAGATATTGTACATGCTAGGGGTTTGAACAAATGTACATATAATGACATGTGTCGATCATTACAGTATCATACAGAGTATTTTTACTTCCCTAGTAATCCTCTGTGCATCACCTATTCATTGCTTTCTGCCAACCCCCGGTAGCCACTTATCATTTTACTGTCTCCACAGTTTTTCCTTTTCTAGAATTCTTTACAGTTGGAAGCACACAGTATGCAACCCTTTCAGACTGTCTTCTTTCACTTAGTAATAGGGAGAATGAATTAAATATAGGAACTCAGGTTTCCTCCATGTTGGTTGGTGGCTTGGTAGCTCATTTATATTTAGTGTTGAATAACATTTCATTGTCTGTATGTACCACCTTTGTTCTTCCAGTTGTTTGGTTTCTTGGTATATCTTGGTTGCTTCCAGTTTTAGCAATTATGAATAAAGCTACTGTAAATATCTATGTGCAGGTTTTTCTGTGGTCATAATTTTAACTTCTTTGGATAAATACCAAGGAATACAATTGCTGGATCATATAAGATTATGTTGATTTTTTATAGAAACTGCCAAAATGTTTTCCAAACTGGTTGTACCGTTTTGCATTTTCAACAGCAATGCATAGGAATTTCTGTTGTTCCACATTCTCACCAGAATTTAGTGTTATGAGTGTTTTGGATTTTGGCAATTCAAATACATTTCTAGTGGTATCTCATTGTTGTTTGAATTTGTACTCCCGTAGTTACATATGATGGGAAGCATCTTTTCATATGCTATTTGCCATCTGTATATCTTCTTTTGGGAGGTGCTTCTTATGGTCTTTAACATGTTTTTTTAATTGGGTTTTTTTTTTCTCACTGTTGAGGTTTAAGAGTTTTTTGTATATTTTGGATAATGATTCTTTGTCAAATATATCTTTTACAAATATTTTCTTCCAGTGTATGATGTCTTCTCATTTTCTTAACATTTTCTTTAGCAGAGCAAAAAGATTTTAATTTTAATGAAGTCCAGCATATGAATTATTTCCGACATGGATCATGCCTTTGGTATTGTATCTAAAAAGTCATTACCATTCTCAAGGTCTTCTAGGTTTCCTTCTATGTTATCTCCTAGGAATTTTGTGGCTTTGAATTTTATATTTAGATATATGATCTGCTTTTAATTAATTCTGTGAAGAGTACAAGGTCTGTCTCTAGATTCTTTTTTTTTTTTTTTTTTTTTTTGCATATGAGTATTCAGGTTTGTTGAATCTGGCACCCCTAGAAGCAGTTGTTGAAAAGACTGTATTTCTACTCCATTGTATTACTTTTGCTCCTTTGTAAAATTTATGTGGGATTATTTTTGAATTCTCTTTTTTATTCCATTAACCTCTTTTATTTATTTATTATTATTATTATTATTATTATTTTTTGGGGGGACAAAGTTTCACTCTTGTCACCCAGGCTGGAGTGCAATGGCATGATCTCTGCTCGCTGCAACCTCTGCCTCCCAGGTTCAAGTGATTCTCCTGCCTCAGCCTCCTGAGTAGCTAGGATTACAGGTGCCCACCCCCACACCTGGCTAATTTTTGTATTTTTAGTAGAGACGGGGTTTTACCATGTTGACCAGGCTGATCTCAAACTCCTGACCTCGAGTGATCTGCCTGCCTTGGCCTCCCAAAGTGCTAGTGTTACAGACGTGAGCCACTGTGCCCAGCCTCCTTGTCTGTTCTTTAACCAGCTTCACATTGTCTTAATTGTAGTAAGCCTTGAAGTTGAGTGGTGCCAGTTGTCTACGTTTGTTCTTCTCCTTCAATATTGTGTTGACTATTCTGTGTCTTTTGCCTCTCCATATACACTTTAGAATCATTTTGTCAGTATCTACAAAATAACTTCCTGGAATTATGATTAGGATTGTATTAAATCTGTAGATCAAATTGGGAAGAACTTACGTCTTGACAATATTGAGTATTCCTATCCATAAGCATGGACGAGCTCTCCACTTATTTAGTCTTCTTTGATTTTGTTCATCAGAGTTTTGTAGTTTTCCTCATATAGATCTTGGACATATTTTGCTAGATTTATACCTAGATATTTTATTTATTGTATGCTAATGTAATGGTATTGTACTTTTACTTTCAAATTCTGTATGTTCATTGCTGGTACATAGAAATGTGATTGACTTTTATATACTAATCTTGTATCCTGCAACCTTACTAACACTTCTTAGTTCCAGGAGTTATTTTTATCAATTCTTTTGTATTCTCTACAGAGATGACCATGTCATTGGAGAACAAAGACAGTTTTATTTCTTCATTTGCAAGGTGTTTACAGTTTATTTCCTATTTTGTCTTATTTTTCTTAGCTAGCACTTCTAGCACAATGTTGAAAAGAAGTGGTGAGAGGAATCCTTCCTTGTTCCTGACCTTAATTGGAAAGTGTCTAGATTTTTTTACCTTAAGTACAGTGTTAGTTATACGTTTTCTGTAGCCATTCTTTATCAAACTGAGAAAATTTTCCTCTACGTGCTCTATATTCTTTTAAATGTTTTTAATTAGTTGTTAATGCATAGACCTTGGAAAATTGCACCCAAAAATCCACATTCTCAGCTTTGCATAAAAATATCTCTGACTTGACATTAGTCTCTTGTTTAATCTATGAAATCAGTGAGAATAGAGAAGAAACTGCCAAGACTACCCTCTTCTTGATTTCCATTGACTCCAGTGAATCTTTTCACTTATTTATATTTATCTCTCTGGTCCCTTTGGTCTGAAGTGGTTACAATTAGAGATCAGATTTGATCTCTCTTTCTCTCAGATACACACACACACACACACACACACACACACACGCACACATGCATATACACATATATACACATATGTGTGTGTGTATACATACCTTTCTCTCTCTCTCAGATTGACCTCTCTCTCTCTTTCTTTCTCTCTCTCTCTCTCTCTCATCTCTCTCCCCTGCCCACTTCTTCTCCTCCTCTGTCTCTCTCTTATTATACACACATTCATGAGCAAATGCACATGGCTGACTTACCAGCAACACACACCCTTCCAGCCCCAGACACTAGCACCTGTCCTGGAGACTCACACAGAATACAGACAGTGCCAAGTCAATGATGGTCACAGCTTTGAATGTGACTCTGATTCAAGTCAACAGATGACCCTATTAAGCCTGAAAGAGACAGAGGAGGTACAGAAGGGGAAACAGCATTGAGAGGTTAGACCTTTCACTCCATGCCAAAATTATACCAAGAGATAAGGAGTTACTCAGTAATGAATGCCTTGCAGGAGAAGAGATTCCATGATCACTTTTTTGATGACCGTTATCTTCAGGAAATTTTTCTGCATACTTTCTAGAAATCTTAAAGGCTGCCATTGCAAGTGCCTTTTGTAAGACATTACCTGTACTTGCTCTGTGTGTAATATATCCCCAATGGTCTGAAAGTACTAGAACTTCTTAAATTCAGTGGGGCAGGAGCTCCTTTTGAGGATTTGACCATTGTCATGTAGTCTAACTCCAGGAAAATTCACAATTTTATATGCAATATCAGGAGGTTTGGGGATTCATGGAAAGTACCTTTGTCATTTTGGTCTTATGTACAAATTCTAGATTAAAGTCATTTAGTTCAAGGATATTAAAAGAAGATACAGTATTAAGCTCAAGGAATTTGGTATTCTCAGAAAAGGGCATGAGCATGGACCTCAATTCCAAGCATTTGGAAAATGTTAAGACGATTTATCTAATATGCTAGAATCATGGATGGGAGGGGATATGATGATAATTTGGTATATTAGGATAGGAACAGAGAAAATAGAAAGGAGAAAGTTAGAACAAATGATATTGCAGAAATGGAATCTCACTAATGGTCTCTTTATTTCTAAATTTCAATGTATTGAGGTGTAGTTATTTTATGAAATATATAAGACCTGAAATCCTAGCAATTCTACTTTGCTAACCTAAAACGATCCTGAACTTGTGCCAGAGTCAATTTTCCTTGCAGCCCAAACTTATTTCGTATTTGTAACTTGCATCTCTTGTAGCCTAAATCTTACTTCATGCTGCAAAGTAGTGGTTGTGTACCTTTTTCAAACCTCATAATATTGATATTTAACCAGAAGTTTCTTGGAGCTAGATCAGCCTGGCTCTTCCAAGTATCTCTTGCAATATGCTGCACACTCTCAAATGTTTTAGAAGCTCATTATTTTATTTAATAAATTAAGGTTACAATTAAAATTTTGTGTTCGGGGCCAAAAACTTTCAAAATATAAAGAATGAGTTGTTTTTTCCTCACTGCCATTTTGATAATCGTCTGTTATGTGTAAAATGAAAAAAGAACTAAACAATATTTAAGTAACCTCTATACCCCTGCAGGTTGTGATTTAAACCAATGAGTTCCATTTCTTTTTACAATACGAATCCCTAGATACACCACCTAGTGGCAAGTAAAACATGTAATTAAGGGAAATTTAATTACTGCTTTTACTTAAACAAACAAAGAAATCATCTGTCAATAATGAAAACAAATGAACCTCAAAATTCAAATAAAATATATGACAAATACCACTACAGGAAAGAAGTTTTTCTCTATACTACTGGACTTGTCATTTACCTTGCTTATCTATCAAAACTTAAATGTAGTCTCTTTAAAACTACGAATGACTTGCAAAGGTCTTTCTTAGTAGAAGACATGGACGTGAAAATAAGTGAAAGAAAAATGACATCTTTGTTTTTGATGCTCAAAGAAAGGAGGCCCAAGTGCTGTGCCCCACAGAGGAACAACCATGAATAAAACATGGGCTCAGCTCCTTAAGGAGCTTCCAGACTGGCAGTGAAGCTAGTGCACAGAAACAATTACAATTCAGAGGGAGAAATACCAAATCCCTGATGCATGTTATGGAACCTTAGGAGAAGAGAAAAGTTATTCTAGCCGGGAATCTCCAGAGCCATTTTTTTGAAAGAGGTCTCGGGCAATAAATTGGATTTGGATATAGCTCTCTTCAATGAGGTGCTGAAGGTAAACTAAAATACAGAGAACAGAAGAGGCCAGTGAATGAAAATCATTCAATAACATTCTTCTTAATTGGATGCATGCTTCTGATCTCCAACTGCACAATCTATCAAGTAGTTTTGCCTAATTAGATTATCTTAAGATAAATTTGGTATTTCTGAACCTGAGTGATTGACTAGAGGAAAATATTCTTTATTGCTGTGATCAATCTTAATTCTTAATCAGTGTTTGCTTAGCTGGTTGAACCACCATATTTGCCTTACGCCATAATGCTATATTATAGTAAAAGGGTTATAGAATTATTCAATGATGTTTGTTTCCTTTGGTTTGTAAGAGAGATTTTTATTTTGAGAGTATTCCTGAAACTGTATGAATCGTACTTAATATGAGTATTTAAAATTTCAGTCTTTAACTATGGAGACTGATTTATCATTTATAAATTAGATATTTAAGCTAATTTTTAGTGATACTGAGAAAATGTTCACATTCTTTTTGCCTTTTGGTCAAAGAGCTGTTGATTGGAATGGGGGGGTAAATTTATTTGCTAATTATTTTATATTAATTAGAGTCAAACTACAGTTATGATCACCTATTGCAATATTTAGTTATATTTAAATGAGACCTTAAAATACTGCCACCATGATCCAATCCTTTTGCATTCCAAGTATGATTATCTTGTGATTAAATTATAGACCAAAATGGCTTGAAAATAGTAAATATTGACTTCCAGTTTTGCATGACATTGCCAATTATATTTTCACTTACTTTTATGTAAGAATATTAGCAGATGTGGGTTATCTCAACTGGGTCACTGGGACTCAAGCTGCCTGCCCTTAAAAGTTTTGCAACTAATAGGAAAACAAACATTTTTAAACCAATGAGTATATTATAGCAGCTACTGTCACCTCTGGTGTCTGAATTGGTGGTTATATAAGCTGTAAGATGCATGAGAGTCAGTCGTAAAACGTGTATACAAGTGAGATTAACTAACAGTAGCTAAAGTGAAAGATTTGGTTTTTAAATTGTTTTTAATTCGTGGGCATAGGTTAAAAACCATGCCTGTAAGAACATCGCTCTCTTTGACTTTTTCAAAGTCAAATTTGTGTTTCAAATTGCCAACTGGAGTGGAAGGTAAAGGTCGTAGAATGACTACGGGCCGCTGAGAATATGTTCTGGAATGTGTCACATGGTGAACCGCATTGTACAGATTACAGGAAAAGAATACATACACAGAAGTAATCAGGTGTCCTGAGTGCTAGGGCAGGATGTATCCGTGCAGAACCTTCGGGGTACGTAAAAGAAGACAGTCCTCAAAATTAGACCAGAGAGAGGGTCAAGACTTCACAGAATAGAAGCACTTGTACATTGATACAAAAAAGTAGCATCTTTTAAAAACATTGAGCCTTTGGTCCTTAGAGATAATAAATGTGTATGGTTTAGGCTATAGGTACTGGGGTTGAACAGGCAAGGGTCAGTCATCATGAATATTAGTCCAATTATCTATTGCTGCATAATATTAATAGACCACACCAAAACTTACAGGCTTAAAACAATATTTATTGTTATATATTATTTTGTGGGTTAAGGATTTGGAAGGTAACTAGGTATCTCTGCTCTGCAATGTCTGTGACCTCACAAAAGATAAACAAAAGGTACTGAAAGAGCTGGGGGTTGTTTAGATCTCTCTCTCTCTCTCTCTCTCTCACTCTCTCTCTCTGTCTCCATGCAGCATCCCCAAGTGGCTAGCATGTGCTTCCTTGCCTCAAGATAGGCCCCGCTAGGAAGAAAGTGGAAACTGTCTACTCTCTTGCAAGCTGGGCCTACAGTTAGTATAGTGTCACTTCTGCCATATTGTTTGGTCAAAGTTATCATAAATTCATGCCACTTCTCAATGAAAGAACCATCAAAGAATGTGTGGCCATCTTTAATCAATTGCAAGTATTCTTTCACTCAACAATTTATTTTGAGTACCCCCTGTGTAGCAGCCACTGTTCTACCTGATCTTACTGGCATGGAAAATAAAACAGAATCTGCAGTCACATAAATGAATTTTTTTAGTGAAGGGAGAGAGGGGAGAGAAGCAAATAAATATAGACTCTTTTGTGAGATAGCATGGCAGAGATAGTGCTTACCAAAGGTACATGTGCTCTTCTGCATTCCCCTGCATTATTTGCAATTAGGTTAGGACCACCTAACTAGTTCTGGTCAGTTGACTGGTGAACAAAAGTGATGCATGTCACTTTCAAGCCAAGCCAGTGAAGAGCCTCTTCCATCTCTGCTTGCCATTTCTCTTTAGAGATTACATTTTCCAGATCACACAGCAATGCGATAGAGGAGGAAGATCTGATGCATATCAAACTCTAATGAAAGCATGAAAAAAAAAAATGTATTATGATAACCAACTGAGGTTTGAGTTTCACTTATTTCCATAGAACAATATAGCATTACTTAACCTGACTAATACAGTTAATTAGTATTATGAAGAAAAAATAACTCAGGGTAAAGGATACAAAATGACTGTGGAGATATGTGCACAGTTGTAGACAGGATGGCCAGGGAATTAAGAAATGTTTCTGTAAGAATGTGCTAAAAACTTTCAAGCCCTGTTGTTTTTCCCACCATACAAGTAGGCCCCCTCCCTATATTGGAGAGCTGCAGATGACTGTGATTGCTGAATTTACATGACATGAGCAGAAACTTATTTTTTCAAATGGTCTGATGAGCTTTAAAGGGGAATGAGAAAAGATGAGATTTGAATTAATTAATGGATGAATAACTTGAAAGTCAGACTATGGAGGACAGATTTTATTAGCAAATGAATTTGGTAGCTGCTCTAGACTCTCGGACATGAGGTTAGCTTTAGAATAATATGTGACAATTATTTTGGCATGTGGAATTAGATTGGATTGACAAAACAACCGACTAAAATCAAATAGGTTAGCAAGATGAGGCTTTTCTCAAATATAATCTTCTCAGATACTTATCTAGCACTGGGAGTGATGATACGTACATTTGGGGTCAGAGAAAACTTGGCTCTTCTGCTTTCTATTTATGTAAATGAGACTCACCATTCAAGTCTCTGTGACTCCATTTCCTCGTGTGTTAAAAATAATACCTCCTTAGCTGCGTTATTGTAGGAAGTATCAATTATATGTGTACAAAACTCACCAGAATGTCTATCACATAGAAAACACTCAATAAAATGGTAGCTATCATTTGGTTATAAGCCATATTGAAGACATGGCATCCATAAGATACCTATGCCAATCATTGCACGGTAAGCACTGTGGAAGATTACTAGAGATCTGTGACATAGTCTTCAACCTTCTGCTCAGTCTTGTTAAAAAGATAAGACCAAAAACATCGCGAAGAGGTAAATGAATGTGCTGGCAAGAAAAGCCTTTGAAAAAGAGATGCCACAATGTGCCAAACAAATTGCCACACATGATATAATAAACGCTATCTATTTTGTCAATGAGAAGATAATATGTTTTCAACCTGTTGCAACTTTCTATTACAACTTTTTAAAACATATCATTATTAATAAGCACCCATGGAGATACTTTCTCAGGCAGAGAAGGTGACAGTCCTCAAATTGCACCTCTTATGTTTAGTGACTTTAGGGTCACGCTTTATAGTGTGAGGGGGCAGCAGACTTCGTCTTAAAACAAACAACAGTAATAAAAGTATATAAATTAGCCAGTAACTGGCTGGGCGCGGTGACGCCTGTAATCCCAGCACTTTGGAAGGCCGAGGAGGGCAGATCACCTGAGGTGGAAGTTCGAGACCAGCCTGACCGATGTGGGGAAACCCCATCTCTAGTAAAAATGCAAAATTAGCCGGGTGTGGTGGCGCATGCCTGTAATCCCAGCTCCTTGGGGGCCTGAGGCAGGAGACTCGCTTGAACCCGGGAAGCAGAGGTTGTGGTGAGCCGAAATTGCCCCATTGCACTCCAGCCTGGATGACAAGAGCGAAACTCCATCTCAAAAAATAATAGCAATAATAAAATAAAAGTACAAAATAAAATAAAAAATTAACTATTAACTCTGTCCCTCAAACATTTCCCTTTTTCTCAAATAGAGTATTCCGTGACTTTATTTAAAAGTCTAGATCCTAACTTCTACCCTACTTATACTCTGACTTTGAAACTCCAAAACAGAAATGTCAAAGCCTAAGAAACCGATATCTTCACAGCCAGGACAAAAATTGCGCAGAGAAAAAGATGTATGTTGTATAAGACGTTTCAGCAAAATACTAAGGACTCAGGTGATTCCAGTGGCTCATCCCTCCTCTTAACCAGCATCCAGGTTTTGATTCTTTCTTGTATTGGTTCCCCTTTGGGTTTTAGAAATATGCGGAGCCATCCTCTATGATTTTCCTCATTCTTTGGCCCAAACCAAACAGCAGTGTTTTCTTACTAGAAATCATTATAATCCCACGTCATATTACTCTTTACATTTGCATCACATTCAAAATAAGTCAGTGTGAATGAATCCTTTTCTGACTGTCTTTTTGAATTCCAGTCAGCACAGGTAATCCCAATAAATGCATTTAAATTGTGTTGATATTGTGACAGCCCCATCAAACACCTTGCCAACCATATCAAATTAAAATTTCCCATTCTCCTATTTAAATACCTACCATTTCACAGTTGAAAAAAATCCAGTTAATGTAATGTCCTATAGCACAAAACAAGGCAGGATCCGTCTGAGTTTATCAAATTACTCCGATAATAACTCATTTCCAGAATATTTCATTACTCATGAAATAAGATGCCTGCCACAAGGAAAGTACTTAATAAATGGCAGGTATTATTTCTATTTGAAAGACAAATTATGTTTTTAATGCTGTATTCATATTTTTCCTCTTTAGGTTTCTCTGTTTATTTTTCCATGATTCAATTTTCCTAATAAATAAAATATGCATTGGAGAGCTATGACTTTATGGCAGCTGTGCTGAGTAGGTCTTAAATGTGTCCTTCATCTAAACTTCTACACAATCTACGTTGAGTGGGATCAAGAGGAGAGTAGCACAGAAAACCAGGAGAGTTGTCAGCAATTTTGTCTTTGACTCTTTTTAATTGGGTGAGACCTGTTTTGCTTGGGAATCAAGCTTGAGTAAATAAGTAAAAGCTAACGAAAAATGGAAGAAAGGAAATATTTTGAAACAAAGCAGATCACGGAGATTAGGAATTGCTTGTAGTGTTCTAGGGTTTTGCTACTCAAAGTGTGGTCCATGGACCAGCAAAATCAGCATCATCTGGGAGCTTGTTAGAAATGCAGAACATTAGGTCCCACCCCAGACTTACTGAATTAATCAGCATTTTACCAAAATCCCCAGAGGATTGTTTGATTCTAGAGAGCCTTACAAACAGAGATGCTTGCTTGCTTCTTTATGGCTAAACCTGTAACTTACTAGTTTGCAGGAATAAAAGAAGGAATTAAATTTCCCTGTAGGACACACTATAGATCTCTTGTTCATAGAGGAACATGAAGTAAAATAAAGTACTATTCCCAAAGTAAACATAAAAGCAAAAATTATGCATCCCCATATCTGGAGAATGCATGCATCTCTTAATGAATAATGAGAATATCTTACATTCTTGTATTCCTTCATCAGTCCCTTCCATATGTAAGATCTCATTTATCCTTACTACAAACCAGGAAAGCGTGCATTGTGACAGTCATCCTGATGTTTTAAAGGTGCTTCCTAGTTGGTGAAAGGAACGGGTGGTCCCTAACCTAATCTCTAGCTACATATCCATGACCCCTGAGTGCTGAAGGGTAGGAGAGGATACCCCTGGACATGGAAATTCACAGATTGATCAGAGTGGCTTAGACAGTAGAGAAGGATGGGAATGAGAGGGAAGAACAAGAGTCCCAGGAGGCACCTGGCCGCAGCCTGGCAAGTTGATGTGGAAGTAAATACTGGTAGGGTACATGATTGGACTTCTTGCTCTGGAAGCATGTGGAGTCAGTCTGCATTCTGTTCAATAGGGGAAACGGGCCAGGCATGGTGGCTCACACCTCTAATCCCAGCACTTTGGGAGGCCGAGGTCAGTGGATCACAAGGTCAAGGGATTGAGACCATCCTGGCCAACATGGTGAAACCCGTCTACTAAAATTAGCCTACAATTAGTAATTGTCAACTACAAAATTTAGCCAGGCGTGGTGGTGCACACCTGTAGTTCCAGCTACTCGGGAGGCTGAAGTATGAGAATCACTTGAACCCAGGAGGCGGAGGTTGCGGTGAGCCAAGATCACACCATTGCACTCCAGCCTGGGAGACAGAGCGAGACTCCATCTCAAAAAAAAAAAAAAAAAAAAAAAAGTGGTAGGGGGAAGGGATAGGATTCAGGTGCAGCCTGTTTAGGAGGTAATTACTGGTGAGAAAACAGAGTCCATAAGACAATCTACTGGAGAATTCAAATAAGCGTACTACAACAGTGATGTGGAGAAGATGGTAGTGGAGATGAGAGTGAGCAGAATGGGTAGAAAGCTGGCAACTGCCCCTTCCAGGAGCTGCTAGGGCTTCTCTTCAGATTGCCCAGTTGTGAGTGGGGCCAATCATAAAGTGTTCAGATGTTTGACAAGTCAAAGCTGCCAGGACTCTGGAGTAGAATTTCTACTCCACAATTATGACACGGGATCTAATCCCATTGTATTCCTAATCCACCCAGTGGAAACCAATGGCATTTTGCTGTAAGTTTTTAAAGGCGATTTGGACAATATAGGATGATGGTGACACACAGTGGCTTCTGTGTTTAATGGATTTGAGGTTCTGATTCTTTTCAGCAAGTTTCCCTTTTCATGCTTCAGCTTCCTCAGGTCGCATGAGGATTAAGTGACATAATGGATGCAAAGCGTTTGGCATACTATGTGGTACCTAACTGGTTATTTCTGATATTATTATTTATCTGAAAAAATAGCAGTTTCTGGCATATATTAGCATCCAAAAACATTGCTTCTACTTTCTTCTTCTATCAAGTATCTAAAAAACAAACACAGGGCCAGGTACGGTGGCTCACGGCTGTCATCCCAGCACTTGGGAGGCCAAGGCCGGCAGACCACTTGAGGTCAGAAGTTCGAGACCAGCCTGGCCAACATGGCAAAATCCCACCTCTACTAAAAATACCAAAAAAAAAAAAAAATTAGCTGGGCATGGTGGTGCACTCCTGTAGTCCCAGCTACTAGAGAGGCTGAGGTGGGAGAATTGCTTGAACCTGGGAGGCAGATGTTGCAGTGTGTTGAGATCGCACCCTTGTACTCCAGCCTGGATGACAGAGTGAGACTCCGTCACAAACAAACAAACAAACAGAAAAAACAAATGCAAATAAAACATAGCCTTAAGAAGCATATCTCAGTGTCATGATCCACTTGTATTCTTTTATTTCAATGGAATTAGTTCAACGAGAATCTTTTTCCACATTACATAAGTCTGAGGATGACAGAGACTGTCTTCTTGTCACAGGTCAAGAGAACTTTCTTTCTTGACAACGTGGTTTTCTCCTGATGCTTAAAAACACCTCCAGTAACTGTTTGCTAAATAAGCTGCACAAGGTAACAGAATAGAGGAATACATGGAATGTTCCTCCAGGTAGCCTAAAGATAATAGAGCCTTCAAAGCACTGGGCAAGAACTGACCAATTTGCCTAGACAGCAAATTCTTCATTGTTAAAATATGTCCATGTCATTTAGAACTCTGATTGCTCCCCTTTAAAAGAAATCTACTTCTGCCCCTATCTGGTTGCATAATGTTTATTATCCTTTTTTCCCCCCAAAGAAAATTATAGCATAATGGAGACACATTCTCACCTTCCTTTTGTATATTCATGATTGACACGTAATAATTGTACATACTTATGGGGTACAACATGATGTTTCAAAACACGTATAAGTTGTGCACGATCAAATCAGAGTAATCGGCATTTATCATTTCTTCATGATGAGATCATTCCTAAATGTCTCTCCTAGCTAGCTTTAAATATGCAATGCATTATTGTTAACTGTAATCACCCCACACTGCAATAGACCACCAGAACTTATCACTCCTATCAAATTGTAGCTTCGTAGCCATTGACCAAGTGCCTACTACCTCTCCTCCTGCTCCGCTTCACATCCTCTGGTAACTATTATTCTTCTGCTCTCTACTTCTATGAAAGCAACTTTTTAGATTCCATATGCAAGAGATCATACAACATTTGTCTTTCTGTGTCTGGCTAATTTCACTTAACCTCATGCTCCCCAGGCTCATCCATGTTGTCACAAATGACAGAAGTCTAATTTTTTAATGGTCGGATAATATTTCATTGTGTATATAGATCAAATTTTATTTATTCATTCATCTGTTGATAGACACTTAGGTTGATTCCATATCTTAGCTTTTGGGAGTAGTGCCGCAATTAACATAGGAGTATATTTTCAACCTACTGATGTCATTTCCTTTGGATATATACGCAGTACTGGGGTTGTTGGATGACCTTCCTTTGAGAATCATAGGGAAATGCCCAACACCCTTAAGGTGGCTCCCGTCTCACAGATGTGAAAACTGACACCTAGATCAATCCAGAGATGACAGAATGCTATTCTCTGAGCATGCCCTGATGGAAGTGTTGTTCTGGCTGCTTGCACAGGCCTGGGTCACCTAACCCAATCCTTGCAGCATCCTTGTACAAGAAAGTTCGGTATTTTGTCTTTATTTTTATAGATAAGATCACAGCAGCAAGTGGCAGGGCTAACATCAAACAGAGTTCTACTGATGCACACATCTTCTGCTTCACACTGATTTTATCATGGAAGCTGTTGGCTGCCAAACCCACAATGTGTTTCATGTAGATAAATAATATTTGCCTCCCAGGCATGTGTGGTATGCTGCCTGCTTATGCCCTCATGATTTCTCCAAAATTGTTTTTCTTCTAGTGACTATCCAAACAAAAAAGCTTAGTGTCTTGTCATCACCAAAAGATGACTTTTAGCTCTTGCATTTCATTAGGATGAGTTTCTATCTGATTGCAATTAAATTGTGCTGAGCAACAAATAGAACAAAGAAAGTGAAATTTTATTTGTGTCTTTCCCAGATGTGCGGATTTTGAAGTATAAACAGTAACTTATTTGAGAAGATGCTTCTTTTGTCTTGCGTGTACTATAATCCAAACACATTTACTTTAATTGGAAATTGTTTTATGTGGCTAATTTTTTGAAATGTGAAGGTAAAACTTTAAGTTGGAAACCACCTGAGAAATCTCTAATAGCATACTTTAGTGAGCAAGGAAAGCAGATAGAGTGCACACAATAATTGTGCCAGTTATTATTGTTGACAGGCCAGTTATCCATGAAATACACAGGCCAATAAAGAAGCCCCAGTGAAACAGTTTTCATATGTGTGTGTGTGTGTGTGTGTGTGTGTGTGTGTGTGTGAAATATGTATCATTCACTGAGAGCCAACTGTATCTCTACCACATGTCACATGCTCATATATGTTATCTGAAAGCCTCACTATTATATGTGTCATCACTATTTAATATCTGCAGATATTCATACACATTCCCAGAAATCCTCACTAGGAAACTGCAGGGTAGAAGCAAAAGGGATGTTGGGGGTTAAAGGCTAAAGAAGACAAATCACACTAATAAAAGTATATAAAGCATTGATGGGTCTGGTCTTATATGGTAATTTTTATGTTTTTTTAACGTTTCATTAAGTCAAAAAAATGCACTTATCACATGAAGACAGTTAACCAAAATCATGTAATAAGTGAGAGGGTAAAAAATTCCACTTAGAAAAATAAAATGCTTCTTATATTTTGGATAAGGCATTTTAAAGCCACTCTAGTCATTTTCGTCTTCATACTTTTCATCATGTTTACGTGTTTCAGGTGCCTGGGATCCCATTTGTGAGTCCTTAGTTACTTGAAACTTGTGATTTAGTCAAGGCTGAGTTGAAGTACAGATCATATAGGTTTCTTTAAATTCTCATTTTTATATATACTTTGCCTAAAGTAGCATTGTAGTAAAGAAGGAAGGTTATATTATAAAGGTACTGTGTCAATTTTAGATTTGAGACAACTTAGAAAATTTAGTGGTAAAAAACAAAATGCACTTTTAAAATATTTTGATAGTAAACTTGACTTCTAACACCAATTGAGAAACCCAAATCCAGTTTTCTGAAGCCTCAGATTAATATTTCTTTTTAATTATCTTTAATTATTTCTGGAAAACAGCCACCTGTAACCTTGTTCACCATAAGATGTTCGTGAGAAGTGGCTACTAGCAGAAAATGTGTCAGAATAAATAGTCTGTCTCTCATTATGGGAACACCAAATGTATCAAACGGAGAAAGTCTGAAAGCATTTTAGCTTCAGTTTCAAAAGGAAACAAAATAGGCTTTCCTTTGAGCTACTTATTTCTGTTCTAGCAATTCGTTGGAGCATGATATGGTTAGGCTTTGTTTCCCTGCCCAAATCTCATCTCAAAATGTACCATGTGTCCGTTATGCACATGTACCCTACAACTTAAAGTATAATAATAATAAATAAATTAAAAAAAAAAAATGTACCATGTGTCCAGGGAGAGACCTGGTGGGAAGTGGTGATTGGATCATGGGGGCACATCCCATATGCTGTTCTTGTGATGGTGAGTGAGTTCTCATGAGATCTGATGGTTTTATACGTGTCTGACAGTTCCTCCTTCACACACTTGCTCTCTCCCACCTGCCGCCATGTAAGACGCGCCTCTTCCCCTTCCACCCTGATTGTAAGTTTCCTGAGGCCTCCCCAGTCATGAGGAACTGTGAGTCGATGAAACCTCTTTTCTTTATAAATTATCCAGTCTCAGGCAGTTCTTTATAGCAGTATGAGAACAGATGAATATAGAGCACATCATTGAGAGGCTGCTTTATATGTTCACTCATCTATTCATTAACTAAATGAGCATTTATTGAGGATCTAAAATTAGCTAGACATTAGAAATATAAAGAAGAATAAAAAGCAGAAGTATCACTTCCAGGAGCTCACATGGTCTGTTAGTGAAAGCGGCTACATAAACAAATAAGAGCAATTAAATGTTACTCTGCATTGTCACATTCTGTTTATTTCATTAGTAACAGTTAGAACAACTGGAAATTTTCCAGTTTGTTTGTGTCTCCCATTAGATTTTAAGTGCTTTGAGGGTGGGGATCTGGCACATTTTAGTCACCCTATGAGAATGAATTTAATAAATAGAGTACTATAAAGTAGAATAAGAGTTTCTTGCAGAGGAGAACTCTAGAGCCCTTAAATTAAGTCTATCTGGGGCTTATGATACTTCTGGCTACTCTCTCAATGCTTCTTTCTTTCTTTCTTTCTTTCTTTTTTTTCCTTTTTTGAGACAGAGTCTTGCTCCATCGCCCAGGCTGGAGTGTAGTGGTATGATCTCAGCTCACTGCAACCTCCACCTCCCTGGTTCGAGCAATTCCCCTGCCTCAGCCTCCCGAGTAGCTGGCATCACAGACACATGCCATCACGTCCAGCTAACTTTTTTGTATTTTTAGTAGAGACAGGATTTCACCATGTTGGCCAGACTGGTCTCAAACTCCTGACCTCAGGCAATCCGCCTGCCTCAGCCTTCCAAAATGCTGGGATTACAGACATGAGCTACCGCGCCCAGCCTCTTGATGCTTATTTCTAAAGATACAGCTATCCCATGTCTGCCTCTTCTAGCTTCACTCTCAATCTGGTGCAGTTGGCAAAACCGCCTGCAGTGAACTCTCAAAAACATGAGAACGATGTGGTTGCCAGCCTCCACAGGATGCCTTTTTCACTGTGGACCTCTGAGCCCAGCGGAACACTGTGAAGGAGCTGGAACACTGAGTTTAGATTGGAGAGTCCAGCTGTGAATCTCAACTCTTTCACTTACTGGAGTGAGCAAATTAACAATCCCTCTCAACCTCAGACTTCTATGAAATGGATTAAAGTATCTTTCCTCATAAAGTAGATATTTGTAAGATACTTGAAATTTCATAGGTATTAGTTGAATCCACATATGGAAAGCTAATATTTATAACTTATCCTATTTTCTGAGACTTTAATTCCTTGTCAGTCATTCCTCCAAATGCTTCCTAGAACTCAGACCTTAGGACTTTTGTTTCCCTACATTGCTGTTGCTGGATGTTAGTGAAGGGATTTGAAACCCTCCTTCAATCAAAGGGGAACTGGGCAGTATTTGTGTGTATGACCTGGACACTCCAGAAAAGTGGGGAAAGGAGGCCAGGCTACCAGTTATAGCCTCATGAGACTGTGGGTAGTGCTTCTGCTATGAGTCATAAACTGTCCTACATCTGTGGCATCTCTGAATTCCCCAAGCACCAAAGGTAATAATAATTTAAAAAGTAAGAGATAATGGAATCTTTAGGTTAAATTTAGTGATAATCTGAGAATAATATTTCATTGTGGACGTTACAGAAAGCATTTTGTGGCTGGGTGTGGTGGCTCACGCCTGTAATCCCAGCACTTTAGGAGGCCAAGACGGGTTTATCACAAGGTCGGGAGATCGAGACCATCTGGCCAACGTGGTGTAACCTCGTTTCTACTAAAAATTAAAAAAAATTAGCTGGGCGTGATGGCATGTGCCTGTAATCCCAGCTACTTGGGAGGCTGAGGCAGGAGAATCGCTTGAACAAGGGAGGTGGAGGTTGCAGTGAACTGCGCCACAGCACTTCAGCCTGGCAACGGAGCAAGACTTTCCCTCAAAGGAAAAAAAACCAGAAGACAGCATTTTGTTTGTTTGTTTTCAGGGCTATTTTATAAAACTAATTGTGGGAGAAACACAGTGGAAGTTATTAATGAGAAAGATCAAGCTAAATGCTGACTATAATTCTCTTCATTTGAGGCCATTGATTTAAACTAATTTGCTATTTAAAAAATACAAGTTAAGGTTTGCAGGACCTTTTTTCTGTGAAGCTTCTGAACTTCCTTTGTGGATGGCAAAGGAGGATTTTATTGATTTACTGTTTACAAATATTCATTTGTTTCTAGCAAAGACGGCGTGTGATACTGGATCTAGCCACTTTTGATACAAGTACAGTCATGTCTCACTTAACAATGAAAATACATTGTGAGAAATGCATCATTATGCAATTTCGTCATTGTGTGAACATCATAGAGCATACTTACACAAACCTGGATGGTGTAG
The DNA here is from genome assembly GCF_049350105.2 of Macaca mulatta. Taxonomy (NCBI): domain Eukaryota; kingdom Metazoa; phylum Chordata; class Mammalia; order Primates; family Cercopithecidae; genus Macaca; species Macaca mulatta. Next base: position 20,083,597 of record NC_133410.1, on the reverse strand, counting down.
CCTACTACATGCCTAGGCTATATGATACAGCCCATTGCTATACTGGAAATAGACAACCTATTGTATGAGTATCACAGGCAACCGTAATACAATGGTAAGTATTTGTGTATCTAAACAGAGAAAATATACAGTAAAAATGTGGTATAAAAGATAAGAAATGGTAGACCCCTATGTAGGGCACTTACCATGAATGGAGCTTGCCGAACTGGAAGTTGTTCTGGGTGAGCCAGGAAGTGGTGAGTGAACGTTTAGGCCCAGGACATTACTGTACACTCCTGTAGACTTTATACACACTGTACATGTTGGCTACATCACATTTATAAAAATATTTTTTCTTCAGTGTAAATTAACCTTAGCTAATTATAATTCTTTTACTTTATAAACAATAATTGTTTAAACTTTTGACTCTTTCATGATAACCACACTTAGCTTGAAACACACACATTGTACAGCTGTACAAAAATATTTTCTTTCTTCATATTCTTATTGTATAATTTTTTTTCATTTTACTTCTTTATTTTTACTTTTAAAGAGTTTTCATAAAACAAAGACACAAACACACACATTAGCCAAGGCCTACTCAGGGCCAGGATCATCAGATCTTCTACCTCCACATTTTGTCCCACTGAAAGGTCTACAATGTCACTAAGGTGGTATAAATTTTTAGTTTAATTATAATCTTATGGGACCATCATCATACATGCGGTCTGTTGTTGACCAAAGCATCATTATGCATTGCATGAGTATTCTTTATTTTACAAAGTGGTCATGAAACAAGTCACATAGCAGGTTTGTGGTTGGTTTGTTTTTTGAGATGGAGTCTCACCCTGTCTCCAGGCTGTAGTGCAGTGGTGCCATCTCAGCTGACTGCAACCTCCGCCTCCCCTGTTCAAGCAATTCTCCTGCCTCAGCCTCCCAAGTAGCTGGGAATACAGGCACGTGCCACCACACCCAGCTAATCACATAGCAGTTTTTAAGACTCATTTGCTTCCAGTGCCAAAATAGAGTACTCTTCATGCTTGATATATTTTCAGCAAAGTAAACCTGCACTTATCTTTTCCTTCTCAAATGATGTCTTTTGCGTAAGAAGTTAGTATTCAGGTCTAGTTTGCAGGAGCACTCTATTTCCAAATGCCTTTATTCCCTGAATTGGATCTATGTATTCCATATCCCTCGCCTATGCTTAGCATAAAATGTAATAAATTAAGGGATGAGACTTGAGTTCAAGTCCATCTATTCCCTCTATGATATTGAACAGGTTAATTGATCTCTCTGATCCTGAATTTCCTAGCAGAATTTTTGTGCAGATTAAATATACAGTGTATATAAAAGGCATAGCATATGTAATACAGTATACGTAGAAAGCATTGCATAAGCATGTTCCAAGCAGACTCTGTGGCAAGCATTATAGAGCAAGTGATTTATTGAGAAAGTGTTCCCAGGAGAAAGGAGGAACAGAGTATGGAGAGAAGTCAAGCAAGGTTATAATTTCAGGCACAGTCCTAGTCTCAGAGTGATCCTGCAGAGAGGAAATGTCTTGTGCAAATTACACTCCAGATTTTATTGTGACTTAAGGCAAGAGAGCTAGGCTGTCTTCCTCCCTCAACTAATCAATCTGGCTACAAGATGTTATGAAGCTGTAAACTCTCAAGCACTTCCCACTCTCTGCCTCTTGGTTGCACACAGGGGTTCCATCAATGCAAGGACCATCCTCGCTCCCAAGCTGAGCCATAGGTGCAGGCCATAAGATGAAGGAAAAGCTTAACAAGGCAGCAAGAGGCACTAGAAAATGTAAACAGGAACCCAAGGGAATATGAGCAGAGCCCACTACAGTCGTACATTATAAAGCCTCAGTAAATATGAGTTTCCTTTCCTTTCTTTTCCTAAACAGTCGCCACTCGGTCATATATACTTGTCTCCTAGTTAATGAAGACTCGAGGTCAAAAATGGCATACTTTTTGTTGTCCAATGGCTAGACCTCACCAGCAATGAAAATTTGCTAGACCCAAAGGAATATGAAACATGAGTCATAACTTGTGAAACTAAGATTGTTATGTATTTGTTTTGCTGTCAATCTCAGGGCCGTATAGGAGTGGCAGGACAAAGCTGGCAAAGGTAACAACTGCTTGTTATTGTTGCTGCAGATAACAATGGTGATTTCAAGCACTCTACTTTTTTTCATTTGAATGATTACTAGGATATCACATTCTAATCCTAAAATATTTTTCATATATGTTAAAATTAGCCTTGGAAATTGCAGGCAATGCCAAAGATGCATTAGAAACCAGCAGTTCTGACAAAAATCATCAAAGGCAACTGTTCTTCAGTGTATTTAAGATGAAAATAAGAACCAACTAGCAATTTAGATAAGAAATGAAGCTTGATGCTCTCCCACAAAACATTGCATTCCAGGATCTTTCAGCAACTGCCAGCCTGGACTCATGTCCGTTAAAAGCAAATGTAGTCGAGAGGCAAGGATAAGAGAAGGAAATTGCTTTGGATCCTTATTGGGTTGTCTTATTGATCATGCTGGACAGTAAAGTACTGTCACGTAGGCATCCACCTCTGGGCTCTGCAAAATTGACAGTGAGAAAGAACTGTCAGTGATCCATACCCTCAGGGGCAGGACAGCTGTCCAGCAATGTACGTTTCTGCAGGTGTAAACCATGTCTGAAAGCACCACGTTACCTAACTCCAAGAGCTGTCACTCAAGCAAAAGGAAATATTTCCCCAAGCTGTGTTTACCGGGCTAAGTTTTAGGAAGCAACATTTACTTTTAATTCATTCAGTAACTCTTTTCCCTGGCATGTAATCTCCACAAACACTTAGGATAACAGATGGAACTTACACTATGCCTTGAAAATTAATGGGCCCCTTCATTGGTGTCTGACAGAAACCATCACTTCAACTAAAGATTTCTCAGGCTGTCCCCAGTCACCCAGAACTCAACTTTGGGAAGCATCACAGGCTACCATGCTAAGGAAGATGAGGGGAAAAGACAAGGGTGCCCCAGTCATAGGGCATTAGAGACCTTGGCTGAAGCTAAAGGCCATTCCAATCGTATTCACTCTGCCTTTGAAAGGAGAAACAAAACAGAAAGAACATAAAGAGCCCAGAGAGAACATTTTCAACACAGCTTGGGTTATTTAAGAGGCAAACTACATCCTTCCATACAGCTAAACCCTCCAGGCTGATTTGTTTTCAATACTGATCTGTAAACAAATAGCAATGATTCTCTTGATGAAGCTTCAGGGTTATATATAATTCACTTTGGCTCTGTTGTCTGCCAGAATTCTAGGGTTTAGGGGAAAGGAACTCTTCTATAAGTGTGCACTGAATCCTAATAATGAGATGTAAAAAATTTCTTTCTTTTCTCCTCTGCCAACTGCTTAGGTTTTATACTTAAAACAGATTTTTCAATGTCTCTCTTTTTTGTGCGTGCTATAGCCCCTTTTGCAAATATTTGAAATATTAATTACTTGGAAAATCAAATAGAATTATATTTGTTTATCATGTAATTATGTATATATAATACTTGCAATACACAAATAATTATTTTTAACATAAATTCACTAGACTTTGCCAGAAAGACCATATGTGGTTTTCTTCAGAACCCACACAATAAATACAAGTCAATATCTTCCACTGTTTGTGGTTTTTGTATAAGCAGAATGCCTGCTTATTGCTGTAAAGTTTGTTGCTAGAAATAGATTTCTAACATTATTATTAAAATCCATATTGGCCCAATATTTAAATCAAATGATAGTTGCTTCAAAATATTTTTTATAGAAGAATTTATAGAGTGTCTATAATCATGGCCTCAATCATTCATTCAGTAAATTTTTATCAGGTACCTATGATACCTGATATATGTTTGATACTAATATTGTCAGGCTTTTCTGAATTCCACGTTCATACCTTCATGCTTTTCACTGTCTCCTCTGACTGTATCCTCCTTTAAGAGAATCAGCTATGAAAGTTATGTGAGGACATAGCACAAAGAGTGTGCATGCCCCTAGGGCCAAGAAGCAATAGGCCAATGGATATTTACTAAAGGTTTCCTTTTGTCCCCGAAGGGCTGAGTTCTCAATAAACATAGCTCTGCTTGACTTTTGAAGAGTTTACTTATTAATGATGGTCAAAATTCTAAACCTGATGGCTATTCCTTGTAAATGGAAAACCTATGAAGAATTTTCTACTCTTCTATCAAATATAGCTGTTAAATGTATCTAGAATAAAAAATCTCATGTTTGTTTTGTGGATATCAGAGAGATACTGAGAGGAAGACAGACAGGGATGAGTTCTTATTCGGAATGTGTCAAAGCCTACTTGTAGAAAATTTAAAATCTTAAGATTAACATAATTCAAGATCTCAATTTTCCAGTGGCTTCAATTTTATTTATTTATTTATTTATTTATTCATTCATTCATTCATTCATTCATTTTGTTATTATTAGTAGTAGAATACTTTCTTCCCAAGAAAGCCTCCTAACTGTCTCATATGTAAAAGAGTAAACCCAAGTTTTTCCAGTTCAAAGAGGAGAGAGGAGAAAAGGGAGAGTATAGAAGCCTTATACCTTGTTCCTCTCCTTCCCTTGCTTCTCCCTCACAGGTAGGGAGGTGAGTCTCTGCAGAGTCTATTTTCTTAATCTTTCACTTGATGTGAAATCTCTGAACAGCATCATTGGTGGGTGGTTGTTCAATTTCTGCTTGATTACATGTAATGACAAGGAGCTCATTGCTTCACAAGCCAGCCTGTATCACTTTTCCCCAACTCAAAGATAGGATAGTTGTCAAGGTTTCCTGAACTATCATTAATTACAAATCACCAGCCCAGGAGAGATGTTCAATACAAACGGGATCAGAAATAATGTTTGACCATGTTTACGCATTCTCAGCTCACAAAACCCACTAGAAGCTCAAACATGAGGCAGCATTTTTTTTTCTAGGATTTTCTGGGCTCCCTAAAACAGGTTCAGGAAGTTTTCTATGAAAAGTTTATACAAAGAAATGTATTCCTTGAATAACATCAAGAATGCCAGATTCAACCTCAAAAGAATGTTTGCTCTGAGTCATACGTTCTTTGAAAAGGCTTGGTATTAGAGGGGTTATAACAAAAATGCCAATAACAGACCCTTAGCAAGCAAACTTGTGCAGAAAGGTTGATTGTTCAAGAGGAAAGTACATTCCAAATGCAATATTTATATATTCCCCAGCTCTCCAGACAACACCCCCATTGGGTATTGACTCCTCTCATCCTCTAAGCCCAGCGCAAACACAACACAAAACATTCCACGTCAAATAGAAGCCACTCGGGCTCATGTAAGAAAGAAGCAGAAAAGCTTTCTTTATCCTTTGTTTCTTTGAGAAGCTATGTGAGAAATATCTTCAAAGTTTCCAAGAGGACAGTTAGACAGAGAATACAAGCAATGTTTGAAATTTTCCTGTCGTTCCTCATCTGCCATGCCTTGGCGCATGGGCCTTCGAGGCTGTTCTCTGTGTGCAACACTGAGCACGTCTAGTGGCTTTGCTGTCTATTGACATAAATAATTTCATTGGAACACAGCCACACTCATTCATTTACATATTGTCTTTTGTGTTACAATGCAGAATTGAGAAATTACAACAGACACCTTACGGCTCGAAATTCCTAAAATATTTTCTGTCCAGCACTTTACAGAAAAGGTTTGCTTTAGAAGTTGTTATAAAGAGAATTCAGCATAAAACAAAAAGCTAGAGATGTCGAGTTGGCTGGAGGGACCAGACTACATAACTCGAGTTTGTATAAAGTTAGATTTTCAGTGGATCCTAAAACTCATTTAGCCCAAGGCATTTCATTTTCCATTTGAGGAAACTGAAGCCAAAAATGAGAGCGGATGAGTTTAAGCCAAGCCAAGCGGATATTGTACTGTGGAGAGAAGCCTTCTTTGCATGTGTAACAACAAAAAGACACACCTCTATGTCCCTTAGATCAAAATTCATCCAGAGATTTGAATTTTACAGAATGTCACAGTATAACAGCATTTAGTCTCTTGTTTGTTTTATCAATCTGAATTCACGGAGTAAAGGTAAAAGATAGCAATCAAACAATAGAAGCAATTGAAGAATGGAAATTGACTAGGTTTTGCCACTCACTGTGATTTGTAAATTATTTAATATCTCTCTAAACATTAATTTATCATAAAAATGGGTATTAAAATAGAAGCTACTATTTCATAAATGAAAGATGTCTGGCACAGAGTGAGGATTCAATGGATCTCAATTGAAAAATTAACAAGTGTTTCGTTAAGGCATGCCAGACTCTATGACAAGCATGTAGGTGCAAGGAGCTTGGGAAGTAATTCCAGAAAGCCATGTGAAGAAGTGGGAATGGGAAACAAGGAAGAGAGGAAAGCTAAGGAAGATTGTATAGTCATGGGAGGCATAGTCTCTTGAGGATCCTCTTGGAGACCAGAAGGAAAGTGGAACCTGACCCAGAAATGGAATTCCTATCTTTTGTTGGATGAGGGTTGCTTCTGTGCCATGCTCTCTCCTTTGCAGGTGTTTCTCTGGGCCGGGGGAATACCTTCAGGCAGAGCTGTGGACAGCCATAGCTCTGAATGAGACTGTCTTCGATGGCTTCCAGGGTCGGTCAAGGAGACATGGTTGGGATATCGTATTTCTGCTACAGTAAACAAATACACAAATCATACTGAAGTCCCATTTATCCTCGTTCCACTACACAAATTCTAACCCACAAACATATCAATTTAGTAGTGATTATGAACTATACACTTCATTGAGCTTCTGAGATTTTTCTCAAAGTCTGGTAATTTATTGTTATTGTTAGTGTTATTATAAGTTATGATGATGATGATAAAAGCAACCTGCATAAGTCCTGAACACTTCTAGTTAAACAAAACATTTCTGAAGTCAGTCAGTGTGGTATGATTTGATTAAAAGTAAGAAACAGTTTGTTAAACCCCTTAGATCAGTGGTCCCCAACATTTTTTTTGGCACCAGAGATCAATTTCATGAAGGCAATTTTTCCATGGATGTGGGGAGCCGGGGATGGTTTTGGGATGATTCAAGCACATTACATTTCTTGTGAACTTTATTTCTATTATTATTACATAGTAATATATAATGAAATAATATACAACTCACCATAATATAGAATGAGTAGGAGCCTTGAGCTTTTTTTCCTACCACTAGATAGTCCCATCTGAGGGTAATGGGAGACAGTGACAGATCATCAGGCATTAGATTCTCGTAAGGAGCACCCAACCGAGATCCTTGCATGCACCATTAACAATAGGGTTTGTGCTCCTAAGAGAATCTAATGGCACTGCTTATCTGACAGGAGGCAGAGCTCCAGCAGTAACACAAGCAATGGGGAACTGCTGTAATACAGATGAAGCTTTGCTCGCTAGCCTGCCACTCACCTCCTGCTGTGTAGCCCAGTTTCTAACAGGCCACTGACAGGTTCCGGTCCATGGCCCAAGGGTTGGGGACCCCTGCCTTAGATAGTAAAGAGAGTCTCCAACTGAACTATCTTTTAAAATACCTCCAAGTTTTGTTTTTATTGAGACACCTCAATATTGAGTGTTTTGGACATAGAAGAAACCATGTAAACTATTGAGACTAAGGATTTTTGTATAGTAGGGATTCAAGTAAATCACCAATGGAAACATTGGAATGGAAAAAGTCATTATTTTATTACATTAAGTCAAAGACCTCTATGCAGTTAAAGGCTCTCAAGTTGGTGTAGGAGCATAAAGGCCAACATGGGCCACTCACCTTCCATAATCATGCTCAACAACCAGTGTAAACAGATGCAATGCTGACAGCAACCTCTTTTGAAGAGTCAAGTAGTGTCCAACAACAGAGGCCCCGATGGCAGGTGGTACCCTCAACAGCTTCCCTCCAATGGTGTTGTTGGTGATAGACAACTCTTGGACTTTACAGGACAGAAAGCATTTCCACCCACCTAATTGGCAACCTCTACCTCCCAAAAGTAATTCTAAAGTGCATTTTCATCCATATCCAGTTTTGACCAGATCATTTAATAGTCCATAACTTTGAATTTGTAGCCAATAGAATAGGTTGACTGTGGGGCATTGGAGAAACTAACAATTACTACACCATTAGTACAGCATAGAAAGTGTCCTACACGTTTTAGATATTGTCTCTTTTACTGCTCAGAGCAATCTTATGAGGTAGAAATGAATATAAAAACTTTGAACTCAGGAAACCTAATGTTTGGGGAAAAAATTAAGTCAGAGCCCCTGCTCAGCTGTGTGCCCTTGGGTAGAGTTCTTAGTGACTCTGTACTGTCTTCACTTCAATTTTGAACTTACCCTCATCTTAGAAAGAAGGTGATCTGATAGATTGATTTAACAAATGTAGGCTTCTCTTAGAAAGGCTGCATTTACATTTCAAACATATAGATAATTAAGTCAAATCTATTCTTGGTAGAGTGTTTATGTCTCAAGTTGGGAAGCATTTTGAAAAAAAGAGGAATTTATATTGCTCTTAAACTGTGACAAAAGGAATATAATTCAGCGTTAACCACTCATGTTCCACACAAGAGCACAGGCCCGGTTACTACGGAAATACTTTATGTAGAGCCACATGAAGTTCCCTAGATAATTTAGAATGCTTTGGGTTCTTCCAAACCACATTGGTTGGAATGATCTTGCATTCATCGTATGGAATCTCTATCCTTCCCAACTTAGACATGATGAGTTTTTAAAAATTACATCCCATCATTTCTATTCCTGCACTTCTTACATTGTCTTGCATTGGTTGGTTTCCATATCATTTTTCCCTACCAGATTGTGCGTTCCTATGTTTTATGAATTTTCCTATCACTGGCATCTAGCAGTCATGTAACACATGTTAGAAGGTACTACATGTTTTGCTAAATAACTTATGCCAGGATGGAAGGAAGGAAGAGAGTGTGGGAGGGAATGGATACGTCCAACCATGTCACTAACTGTCTCTGGGAATCATGTTTACTTTTCACTTCTTTATTACAGTACATTGGATCAGGAACATGTTAACTCAAGGAGACTCTATGATTTAGTGGAGTGAATAAAACATACTGGAAGCCAGAGGAATATGGAAGCCAGATTATGTAAGGTCATGTGTGCAATTTTAAGTACTTTGAGTAAGTAAAAATCAGAAGCTGTTGGAGAGTTTTGAGTAGAGAGGTGACATGATCTGACTTCTATTTTAAAAGGTTCACTCCACTGCTTTGAAAATAGATTATAGCAGGTGGGCCAAGGATAGAAGCAAGTAGACCTGTTAGGAAACTATTACAGAAATTCAGCCTAGGAAAGATGACATCTCTGATCAGGACAGTGACAATGCGGGTGGAGGAGAGAGATGGTGGGGTTCTGGATATATTCTGAAGGTAGAAGCAACACAGTTCCTAATGGAGGATCCCAGTGGCGTTGGCCTGAATGACTGAAAGGATGGCACTTTCATCAACTGAAATGGGAAAACTGTGAGTAGATCTACTTAAGGGGAAGACAAGAATTCAGTTAAGGACACAGTGATTGTGAGATGTCTATTAGAAATCCAAGTGGGGATGTTGAGAAGGTAATTAATTATTTGTCTGGAATTTGAGAGGTTCGGGCTAGAAATATAAACTATGAGTTGTCATCATTTTAAATTATTTAGAGCCATGAGGTTGGATAAGATTAAAAAAAAAAAAAGAGTGAATATACATAAATAAGAGAAGAGAACTGAGCCCTGAGACATTCTAACAAAATTAGAAAAATGGTCCTTTCCCTTGTGAATTAATGTTTTCTCTACTTCTTTTCTTCAAAGGAAAAACTAGACTTTTGCAATTAAAACAAAAGAACAATAGAAGTCTTATTCAGCAATGGTATAATTTGGTGGCAAATACAAGAAGATTACATATCTTTTCATATTGTGTATCTATAATATATATTTATAAAACATATAACATACATTTTATATATATATATATTATAAATCTCAAAATTATGCATGTAAAATAAGATTATCACAGTCAAAGAAAAGCTTCTGTGCTCATATCTCCTCCATCCCTGACTCTCCTGGCTCCCTTTTTTTCCCTCAACCCCATATCTAACCTAATGCCAAATGCTCTTGATTTAACCCAGGGGTGACAAAGTTTTTCTTAAAGCCCAAAAGAGTAAGTATTTAAGACTTGGTGGGCCACACAGTTTCCATTCCGACGACTCTACTCTGCTGTTGTACCTATAGACAATACATAATAAATAGGTGTGGCCATGTGCCAATAAAACTTCATTTACAATGACTGCCAACCCACAGGCCATACTTTGTTGACCCCTGATTAAACCTTTCAATTTCTTTTAGTCTACCTCCATTACCAATATCTTAGTCTAGTTAATCATCAGCTGTATGTCGAACTGTTCAAAAAGCTCTTAAGAAACGGATCTATCCACACCCACTGTTGATATTCCCCAACATGTTTTTCTCAACACAGTCAGAATAATCTTTTGAAAATTAAAACCTGATAAAGTTATAGTCTGACTTAAAACCTTCAGAAATTCTTTTATAATAGAGACAAAACCCCCAAATGACCCACATGTTTGCATCATCCAACTCTTGCCTAAGTCTCCTGCCTCATGCCAGACTGTTTGTGTTCCATGTTCCAGACACACTCACCTATCACTGGCCATCACCACCTCTACCTCAGATGCTGTTTCATATTGTTAGTCTGCCTTTACCCAGGTTTCACCTAACTGACCCTCAGCCATCGTCCTTGCAGGAAAGAGAAGGGTATATCCCAATCACATTCTAAAAAGAAATTAATGAGGGTGTTACCATCGACCCTTTTTTATTTTATTTTATTTTTATTTTTTTGAGACAGTATCTCACTGTGTCCTCCCAGGCTAGAGTGCAGTGGCACGATCTCAGCTCACTGCAACCTCTGCCCCCTGGGCTCAAACAATCCTCCCACCTCAGCCTCCTGAGTAGCTGGGATCACAGGCACATGCCACCACACCTGGCTAATTTTTATATTTTTTGTTGAGAAGGGGTTTCACCTTGTTGCCCCAGCTGGTCTCCAATTCCTGGGTTCAACCGAGCAACCTAACTTGGCCTCCCAAAGTGCTGGGATTACAGGTGTGAGCCACTGCAGCAGGCCATCCCATGAACCCTTTCATCTGGAGCCATCCAGATACTAACAGTAACAAGAGCTATGAGAACAAGAGCTGGAACCATGAAGAGAATATGGTCAGAGCTGCTGGGGATGTACGCGCATCTCTAAGAACTAGAAAGCCATAATTGACAGGAGGCAGAGGAAACAATATCTAGATCTCAATTTCTTTCTGCTGTCTCCTCGGATACTGGTACCTCCCATTGGTCAAATCTGACCAGAAACCAAAAGGCAATGGACCCTGAGAAATCAGGTTGCCTCATGATGGGTTATCAGAGCAACTTTGTCCTTTATTACACTCTTCATGATTGTAACTATTTTCATGGCCATTAGACTAATATTTCTCTCTTTCTCTTAGAATCGATGTTCCATGATGGCAAAGACTGTGCCAGTTTTGTTTACATTTGTATCACTGAAGCCTAAGCTAGTCCTGGTTTACTGAAAGAATTTGGTAAATAGTTATTAGATCATTAAAAGAAATTTTAAAAACCAGTATCAAGCCGGGCGCAGTGGCTCATGCCTGTAATCCCAGCACTTTGGGAGGCCGAGGCGGGTGGATCACGAGGCCAGGAGATCAAGACCATCCTGGCTAAGACGGTGAAACCCCGTTTCTTCTAAAAATACAAAAAAATTAGCCGGGCGTGGTGGCGGGCGCCTGTAGTCCCAGCTACTCGGGAGGCTGAGGCAGGAGAATGGCGTGAACCCGGGAGGCGGAGCTTGCAGTGAGTGGAGATCCGGCCACTGCACTCCAGCCTGGGCTACAGAGCGAGACTCCGTCTCAAAAAAATAACAGTATCAATGAGTGAACTTTCTGCAGTTTCTCTCTCTCTCTTTCTCTCTCTCTCTCACTACGTACACCATAATGGTGTTCACTTGACTTCTGGCAGCAGTTTTGTTTGTCTCTCTAAGTCCCTTGCTATATACAGTTGGACTAAGAACAGAATTTGGCTCCAACTGCTTTGACAATTGGCCCATCCTCACACACATTTCTTAACTCTTCCAACTACTCAGTATGGTTCATCTCCTAAGTTCTGACCACCTAAGCAGGCACCTGAGATGGACCTACCTTCTCTCTTCTTCCTCCCCTGCCTCACCTGTGTGGGAGTCAGACAAACCCTAAATGACAAATCTTAAATTGTGACAGTTGGCAGTTTAAATGATGCTGACTATATGACTTTAGCATGTAAAATCTTACATTTTTCTTGTCTTGGGAAATTATTGATATTCTTAACTTAAAGTAAAAGCTTCTTTGACCTACTGGTAAATCTCCTCTCAGGTTCTATGTGGTCTCATAGCCTCATTCTATTTTAATATAGTTCAATAAGCTCTACATATTTAAACAAATAAACATATCACATAAAATAAGATGATCACTTCTCTCCTTCCTCTTAAAATTTGTAAAATTAATAAATGAAAAAAAATTAATGAAGCATTGTACACTTTAAGAATATCACACACTTACTTGATCCAAAAATACATTTTCTAAGATTTGAGATAGAATTATTTTCTCATCAGGATAAAGTCAATAACAATATGATCTATTGAAAAAAACAGAAAGCACAGCCCTGTATTAAGTATCTTGACATTCACTAAATGTCAGCAGGCAGAGTTGAAATTTTAAAGAGACCGTTAAAGGAAACTTTCTATTCAGCCTAAGTATAGCAAATTAGTACAGATAATAATAGACTCGTTGCTGGGTGTTTAATGACAATTTTAGAAGCGATTGAAACACATAGGGGTTTCATTGGAAATATATACATATGAAAATGTAAGCTTTAAAAATCTTTCTGTAAACTCTACTATCTGTCAGACTAAATCAGATATTTCAGTTGTTGGGGAATGACTATAAGCACTATTCAAGGTTTGCCTAAATTACAAGAATAAAATGACTTAATAAAACATGGTACGAAATATAATTAAATATTTCACTGATGGTTTGGAAGGAACTGCAGAGTCATGCCTGAATCCCATGTCAACCTCACACACATTAATTGCCTTGAACTAGAGAATTGGCTAAAGAGAGGACGCTGGTTGGTAAGAGTGGTGGCTACTACTGACTGATATTCAAAAACTCATTGTACTAGCTAATGATGTCGCAAGGGAAAAAGCATTACTTTACTTGGTTTCAAAATATGTTAAGTTGTCTAATTTTATCACTGAAATAAATTTGTTAAATTTTGTCAGTAAAATAAATGAATTAAAATCGTGCAACAGAAACCATTATACAAAATCACTTACTTTCTAGATCATGAGGTAACTCTTTGTTTAACTGGGGAATTACTACAAGGTTTTCCAAAGCCGTTTCCCTTCCCACCAACAGTGCAGGAGGGTTCCAATTTCTTTGCATACTTCCCAGTACTTATTCTGCTGTGCTTCTGATTATAGTCATCCTGCTGAGTGTGAAGTGCTAACTCATTGTGATTTTTCTTTTTCTTTTTTTTTTTTTTTGAGACAAAGTTTCACTCGGTTGCCCAGGCTGGAGTGCAGTGGCAGGATCATAACTCATGGCAACCTCAAACTCCTGGGTTCAAGTGATCCTCCTGCCTTAACCTCCTGAGTAGCTAGACCTACAGGCATGCACCACCATGACTGGTTAACTTCATAATTTTTTAGCAGAGATAGGGTCTCAAATTCCTGGCCTCAAGTAATCCTCCTGCCTGGGCCTCCCAAAGCACTAGGATCACAGGCATGAGCCAGCATGCTTGGTAGTCATTGTGAGTTTGTTTTTCATTTTCCTAATGTCTTAAAGATGTTGAGCATCTTTTTATGTGCATATTGGTCATTTGCATACTTTTTGAAGAAGTTTATATTCAGATCCTTTCTTAATTTTTCAATTGAGTGATCTTTCTTTTGATTATTAAGCTGTAGAAATTCTTTATATATTTTGGATAATGTCAGATAAATGATTTACAAATATTTTCCCCCATTTTGTGGGTTGTCTTTTCACTTTCTGCTAGTGAATTTTTTATTTTGGTTATTATATTTTTCAATTCAAGCATTTCCAGACGGTTCTTTTTAAAATAATGTCTGTATCTTCATTGATATTCTCTCTTTGCTGAAACGTTGTTGTCATGGCTTTCTCTATTTCTATAAACATTATTTCATTTAGGTCTTTATATTTATGACTACTAGTTAATGTCTTCATTGTTTTATATTGCCTTTCCTGAGGCATTTATTTTCTTATTCACATTTTATGGGGTAATTATGGGATAAAAACTTATCCCAGCACTTTGGGAGGCCAAAGCAGGTGGATCACCTAAGGTCAAGAGTTCGAGACCAGCCTGGCCAACATGGTGAAACTCTGTCTCTACTAAAAATACAAAAATTAGCCAGGCATGGTGGTGAGTGCCTGTAATCCCAGGTACTCAGGAGGCTGAGGCAGAATCGCTTGAATCTGGGAGTTGGAGGTTGCAGTGAGCTGAGATCACACCACTGCACTCCAGACTGGGCGAAAAAGCAAGATTCCATCTCAAAAGAACAAAAACAAAAACAAAAAGACTTAGAGGATAGCAGTATAAGACACCTTAGATGATGATTAGGATCATTTGAAACCAATAATTTGTGATTCTTAAAGGACAAAATAAAGTTTAGAACTCATTGATAATAACTTGAGTAAGGATTAGATGAATACTTTTTGAAATTCCTTTATTGTATTATTGTTAATATACTATTTCTGGCATGCATCAGAAAGAAATCAAATTTTCTTGCTCATATGTTCTAACTCTAGATTTAAAGTCCTGTGGATTTTCATCTCATGCTAAGGGATGACAAAATCAATGCAAAGGCACCACCTTGTATATAGTCAAAATGGTAAAAACTATCTTGAAAATACTTAAAGTATTAACCCACCACCCCCGGCTATAATATGGTTTTGCATCAGCAGATCTTTTTAATAGCATCAAATGAAATATTTGGATGTGTTTAAAGTTTATGTAATGGAAAAAAGAATGGGTCTGAGTTTGTTTTTAAGATGCTTACACAGAATAAATGTACATCATCTGTGTGCACCGCTGATGTGATTTTATGAATTGTGAGGTTTTGCTGCATTCTCCTAGGATCAGGAGTGTCATAAGAAAATGTAGAATGACTAAGAAAATTGGAACAGCAAAGCAGCCTAAATATACACTTACTTGCTGCATAACAATGGTTGGGCCAACAATGGACTGAAAATACAATGGTGGTCTCAAGGTTTTAATGGAACTGAAATACGACTATCACATAGTGAAATTATAGCCGCCGTAACATCATAACTCAGTGTTTTTGATGATGTTGGTGTAAAAAAACCTACTGTGCTGCCAGTCTGATCAAAGCATAGCACACACCATTATGCACAATATGTAATATTTGCTAATGATAATACATGACTTTATTACTGGTTTATGTACTACACTATACTACCCTTTTCAGTATTATTTTATTTATTTTTTCAAAAGGGAGATAACTGTAAAATAGCCTCAGGGAGGCCCTTTAGGAAGTCTTCCAGAAGAAGGCATTGTCATCATAGAAGACGACAGCTCCACAGGTGTTATCGCCCCTAAAGACCTTCCAGTGGGAAAAGATGTGGAGGTGGAAGACAGTGATATTGATGATCCTGGCGCTGTATAGTCCTAGGCTAATGTGTTTGTGTCTTAGCCTTTAACAAACAATTTCTTTTTAAAGTAAAAAAAAAAATTAATCGAAAAAAGTTTATAGAATAAGAATATAAAGAAAGAAAACATTTTTGTACAACTATACAATGTGTTTGTGTCTGAAGCTAGTGTTATCACAAGAGTTGAAATGCTTTTAAAAAATTAAAAAGTAACAAAGTTGCAAGCAAACTAATTTATTATTGAAGAAAGAAACTTTAAGTTAAATTTAGTGTAACCTCAGTGTACAGTGTTTATTATAAAGTCTTCAATGTTTATAAAGTAATATTCACTGGCCACTGACTCACTGATTCACTCAAAGCAACTTCCAGTCCTACAAGCTCCATTCATAGTAAATATGCTATACAGGTGTATTATTTTTGGACTTGGAGATAGTATTCGTGCTGTACTTCTTCTATGTTCAGGTATGTGAAAATACACAAATACTTAAAATTGTGTCACAGTTGCCTATAGTATTCAAGACAGTAACATGCTGTACAGGTTTGTAACCTAGGAGCAATAGGCCATATCACATCATGTAGGTGTGTGGTCGGCTATGCCTTCTAGGTTTGTGGAGGTACACTCCGTGATCTTCGCACAACAACCGAATCCCCTAAGGACACATTTCTCAGAATGCATCCTCATCATTAAGCAAAACATCACTGCATTTAAAAAGCTTAGCAAGTTCCTGTAGAGATTCTCATTCTTGACCTACTCAAATTATTTAGTCTCAGGAAGGCAATTTGGGAACTCTTCCTCCCAACTTCTCTTTGGCTTTGCTACTTAACCATACAAGTTATTTTATTCATTTCTTTAAAATTGTCTATATTCCTTCACTCAATCTTTTCATAACCATCTGGAGGAGTGAATCATAATAATAGTTTCAATTTACCTTATAATCTTGATCATGAAAAATAATGCAATGAAAGTTTGAAAACTACCCTATTTTCTTTTGGATACCAGATTCCTGAAGTAATTGTTTTTAAAAAGCAAGCTTATATAGCCGAAGAACGGCGATGCCATCAAGCATCTAGAGGAAAACTCTGTGTACTCTGAAGATCATGTCCTTTTAGGGTAGGGACGTCATGAAGTTTGCTAAATCTGGGATGCAGAGGGTGTTTACCTATCTACGGACAGAAGAGGGACTATCATCCCACATAGTCTGTGTTTAAAGTAGAGGGTGCATGTCGCTAAAGATGCTTGGCACATCCCACTCTTTGTTACTTTGTTGATGAATATTTATTGGTGGCATGGGGAGCAGCCTTAGATGATTGTAGGAGGAATTTGTGGATATTGAAGAAACGTGAGCATCCCTAGAGGATAACAATGTAGCGGCATTTGTATGTTTCTCAGATAATTTAGAAAATATGGTAGAAAATATGTTCTTTTGAGAGTAGTCAAGGACATAGAAGCAGTATATTCTGAACCTGTGGTCTGAGCTTCCAAGATTGTCCATTTAAAAGCTTTTAAGGGCTAGATAAGTATTACACCTGTGTAATGTGACCATGTGTTAGGGATATGAAAAACTGTGAAAAACTGCAGAAGCATGCTTTATTTAAAGGCATTTCTATTCTGATTTTTAAAATACTCTCTGGAAAATCACAGACATTTTTAGGCTAAATGTGCCTCTTAGCTATCAATTTCTGAACTCTGGTGTATAGCTTACATAAATACGCCAGGCTCAGAATCATAGAACTGTCGTATCATAAACATGAAGCTATGCAATCAGACACTCTATACTTATTTCCTCTTCCTTTTCAACCTTATCATATAATTCTACTTTATATAGCTGCGAGACACACCTCTGACAATAGAACCCCTATATAAATGAATTCTAAATAAAGTAATGGCAATGATTTTAGTAAATTGGGAGGTTTTTTAATGACGATTGCCTTATATGTACCAGTGACATTATATATGTCACTGTATTTAATTTGAACAAAATAATATAGTAGATATTATCCTCTATTTTACAGACTAAGGCTCTGTAAAGTCAAGTGACTGGCTCAAAGTTATTCAGGTGGTGCTATAGGCTAAATTGTGTTCCTCTAAAAGTCAAATGTTGAAGTCCTCACTCCCAGTACCTTAGAATGTTTCTGTATTTGAAGACGGGGTCTTTAAAGAGGTAATTCAGTTAATATGAGGTTATTGGCTGGGCACGGTGGCTCATGCCTGTAATCCCAGCACTTTGGAAGGCCGAGGCAGGCAGATTGCCTGAGTTCAAGAGTTTGAGACCAGTCTAGCCAACATGGTGAAACCCCATCTTTACTAAAAATACGAAAAAATTAGCCGGACGTGGTGGCATGCGCCTGTAATCCCAGCTACTCAGGAAGCTGAGGCAGAGGAATTGCTTGAACCAGGGAGGTGGAGGTTGCATTGAGCCGAAATCACGCCACTGCACTCCAGCATGGGTGACTGAGTGAGACAGAGACACACACAGAAGGAAGACGATGTGTAGACACAGGGAGAAGATCACAATCTTTAAGCCAAGGAGGGAGGCCTCAGAAGAAATCAACCCTGGGGACACTTACTAAACTCAGATTTTTAGCTGCTAGAAGAGTGAGAAAATACACTTCTGTGGTTTAAGCCACCCAATGTGTGGTATTTTGTTATGGCAACCCCAGTAAACTAATACAGCTAAGTAATTCAGAAATTCAACTCTGCACTGTCTGAATACAGAATTAATCCTATCCAAACTCTCATAGACAAATTCAGCTTGAAATATCTCTGACATTTATGTAGTTCTCACTAATACTTTCTATGTTAGTCCAAGTATCCCAAGAAGCATGTCAGCATTATATATACAGGGACTTGATTAAGAAAAAATGCCTCCAAAAAATGAGGAGAGAAAGAGTGGGAGAACAGTCAATGAAATTATGATGCAAGTCTGACCCTAAGTGAAGGAGAGAGGGAAGGGAAGTTGGTGGAAGTGATCTAGACCACTGTGTAGTGTCAATAGGTTCAGCAATCTTTCAGCGAATTCTGAAACCAAAGTTGGCTATGAGAGGAGTTCCCTGTTGCCTAGAGATAAGCCTTCCTTCGCATCCTCTACAGATTCAGTCATTGGCTGAAAGAGTCTGTGGGAGGTGTGACCTTAGTGCAAACATTCAGGAGTATAGGAGCCGTGACCCAGGTTCAATTGCCTCCTTGTCCTTGAAGGTTTGCAAGGTGGAATCTCATGGACATCTCACCTTCCAATGTTATGACCTTATGAAATAGCTTTCACTTTATAAGGGAAGATAATATGTGCCATCTCAGAAGCAGCAAGTATATCTATTCAACAGATATTTGTTGAATATGGTGAGAGCTTGACAGTCGTCGAGGAGCTAAGAAACATAAAATGATGGCAACAAAGAAAAGAGGGAGTTTACAGAGTTGCTTTCAGAGAGTGCGAAAGCTTGTTGAGGAATCAGAGTTTTCTATGCAGGACCCTGGAGAATAATTCAAGAAAGTAATCAATCATACATTCAAATTGATTTTTCAAAGCATAATTTACATACCACATAGTACAAGAAAATGACTTTAGGTGGTACATCCGTGAGTTTTTATTGTACTAGTTAATTATTTATTTTCATGTACTAAAAATATATAAACAACATGTCAAAACTGTGATTTGCACTGATCATTAGAGAAATGCAAATCAAAACCACAATGAGATACCATCTCATGCCAGTCAGAGTGGCGATTATTAAGAAGTCAAGAAGCAACAGATGTTGATGAGACTGTGGAGAAACAGGAACACTTTTACACTTTTTGGTGGACATATAAATTAGTTCAACCATTGTAGAAAACAGTGTGGCCGTTCCTCAAAGATCTAGAACTGGAAATACTGTTTGGCCCAGCAATCCTATTACTGGGTATATACCTGAAGGAATATAAATCATTCTATTATAAAGATACATGCACAGGTATGTTCATTGCAGCACTATTCACAATAGCAAAGACATGGAATCAACTCAAATGCCCATTGATGATAGACTGGATGAAGAAAATGTGGTACAGACACACCATGGAATACTATGCTGCCATAAGAAGGAATGAGATCATGTTATTTGCAGGGACATGGATGGAATAGGGAGCCATTATCCGCAGCAAACTAATACAGGAACAGAAAACCAAACAGTGCATGTTCTCACTTATAAGCAAGAGCTGATTGATGAGAACACATGGACACATTGAGGAGAACAACACACACTGGAGCCTGTCAGGGGGCTGGGGGAAGGGAGAGCATCAGGATGAATAGCTAATGCATGCAGGGCTTAATACCCAGGGGATGGGTTGATAGGTGCAGCAAGCCACCAAGGCACACATTTACCTGTGTAACAAACCTGCATATCCTGCACATGTATCCTGGAACTTAAGATAAAATAATTTATATTTCATTGACAATATTGCTTTGGATGAAGATGAACTTATTTGAACATTTGAACAGCTAGTCCATGGGTAGAGCAAACACTATGAAGATGTGATAAGATTTATTGAAGTTTGGAAAACACTGACATAATGATTTGTATGATTCAGATCCAACCCTTCTATGAGCTCAAAAAATGATAGAATCAATTGGCAAAAGGAAAAGAAAAAAGGGGGCTGCTATTTAGTTTAAAATGGAAATTAGGCCTCTGGAAGGTTACCATTTTGTCTACCAAGTCAAAATAGCATTTTTCTTAAGAATTTAGACTAAACTTTAAAATTCCTCCCAATTTTAGTATTTTATATTTGTAGAAATAGCTGCTTCTCTTGAGCTTATTCACTCAGTGTTTGCTGAAAGCCTATTGCATGTTAATTGGGTGTGGTAGCTCACGCTTTTAATCCCAGCTACTCGGGAGGCTGAGGTAGGAGAATTGCTTGAACCCAGAAGGCGGAGGTTGCAGTGAGCCGAGATTGAACCACTGCACTCAGCGTAGGCAACTGTGTGAGTGAGACTCCATTTGAAAAAATAAAAAATAAAAGAAAGCTTAGGTGGGCACGATGGCTCACACCTGTAATCCCAGCACTTTGGGAGGCCGAGGCAGCCGGATCACAAGGTCAGGAGATCAAGACCATCCTGGCTAACATGGTGAAACCCTCTCTCTACTAAAAATACAAAAAACTAGCCGGGTGAGGTGGCGGGCACCTGTAGTCCCAGCTACTCGGGAGGCTGAGGCAGGAGAATGGTGTGAACCTGGGAGGCGGAGCTTGCAGTGAGCAGAGATTGTGCCACTGCACTCCAGCCTGGGCGACAGAGCAAGACTCCGTCTCATAAAAAAGAGAAAGCTTCCAGCATGCCAGGTACTATGCTTAAAAAATAAAAGTGTATATTTGGAATATTGTCAGCCACCTAAGCCCTCATCCAGTTTGTAAGGAGGCTGAAAAGGGTCCTAGAGTGGCAGTCAGGTGTCAGTTTCATATGGACAGGGTGCATAGTGCAAATGAAGATTACATAGGTGATGACAGAGCTGCTGGAGCCCAAGGTGCGAAGTAGGAGATGGCATGTAATTTCAATTTGTTTTTTTCTTTCTAGATATATATATAAAATATATATGTTATATGTTAACTATTTGAGGCCTTATTTATATTATATATAATATATTATTTCATATATTATATGTAATAATATGTAATATATATTATATATTACATAAAATACATATTATGTATTATGTATTATAGAGTATTCTATATTATATATTATATAATATATATTCTATATAATATTATATATTATATATTATATACAGTATATAATATATATTCTATATAATGTTATACAGTATATAATATGCTATATTATATTATATATTGTATAGTATATATTATATGTTATATATAAAAATTTTTTGTATAGCCATGATATATAGAATAGTGGTTTTATATATATAACCAATGTTAGTTGTAAGGAATTGTGAGAAGAAAAAATAGAGTATCATTGTTTCTCATCTTCTCTCTCTCTACCTCTCTGTCTCTCCCTTTTATAAAATATATTATATATATATATTTAGCATCTTGTCCATTTTAAGTGTTCAATTCAGTGGCATTAAGTACATTCACAATGTTGTGCAACAGTCACTTCTATCCATCCCCAGAATGTTTTTATCATCACAAGCTGAAACTCTACCCATTAAACAATGATTATCTATTTTTCTTGCCCAGGGTTCCTTATCACCACTATCCTACTTTCTGTTTCTATGAATTTGCTTCTTTTAAGATATTTCAAATATGTGTAATCTGAGAAAAACTAATAACAACATTTGTCCTTTTGTGTTTGGCTTATTTCACTTAGCGTAATGTTTTCAAGGTTCATCAGTGCCATAGCATATGTGAGAATTTCATTCCTTTTTAAGGCTACATAATATTCCATTGTATGTATATTATGCAATATTTTGTTTATCCATTCACCCATCAATGGACATTTGGGTTGTTTCCACATTTGGGCGATTGTGAATAATGCTACTATGAACATTGCTGTGCAAATATCTGAATCCTTGCTTTTAATTCTTTAAGCATACACGTAAAGGTAGAATTGCTGAGTCAATGGTAATGCTACATTTAACTATTCGAGGCCTTACCATACCATTTTCCTCAGTAATTGCACCACTTTACATTTCAACCAGCAATGCACACATGCTCCAGTATCCACGCATCCTTGCCAACACTTGATACTTTCCAGTGTTTGATATCAACTTTCCTAAGAGGTGTTCTATAGTATCTCATTGTGATTTGATTTACCTTTCCCTAATGAAAGGCATGTGATTTTGAATGTTATTATTTAAGTGATATCGACATATTAATCAGTTATTATTATTGCTGTCCTGTGATTCAGGCATAGGGGTATATTTGCATTTTAATAGTAAATTTGGATGTTTCATTTAAGGCGAGGTGATGCCAGAGATGGAGAAGATGAGACCCATCCATAAATAGTGGGGGGGTGCGTGGGGAATGTGAGAAGGACTTGACAGAGTAGATATGATGGGATTTGAGGGGAAAGGAGAAGTCAAGACACCTCCTAAGTTTTTAGTATGACTTTCATTGGGCATGGGGTGGTCCTATAGGAGAAAGACCTCTTGGATGTGAAGATAAATCCTGATCATGTTGCATTTGAGTATCTGTGAGATAGTCAAACCTAGAAGGTAGAAGCAATTATATGATTTTTTAAGACCCAAAGTCTGAACTGGAGATAAAGATGTAGATGTCATCAGAATATTGTTGATGATTGGAGGAAGCAGCATAGATGAGCTCACATAGATAAAGTGAGGTCTGAGGATGTATTCCTGGGGAACATCAACATTTACATAAGTTGGGAAGATAAGAAGGAGCCTGTGAGGGCTCAGAGAAGTAAAGGGATAACGAGGACAGCAGAGTACTATGGAAGCTGACAAGGAGGAGAGTTTCAAGGAATTACTGATTTCACTCCATCAAATATAACAAGAATTTCTAGAAATACTAGAAGTGATTCAAAACAAAGTCTCTTTCTATCTTATACTGGAACCCTGGTCTCTGTTCATTGAGCCACATCCTGTATTTAAGTTCTAAGCCCAAATTCCAATTTCATACACAGAACAGACACTGACATCCACCACAACAGCTTATTCAGTGTTCCTCTTTACCTGACACAAATCCTCCTCAGAGAGGCTGTATCTTGTATAAAAGGAAATGAACATCCTTTGAAGCAAGAGTTGACAGAACTGAAATGCCTTCCAGTGTCAAGGCTGCAGTAGCTTCCATCATGATTCATTCTAAGCCCAAAGGCTTGGTGGCATTTTCAAGGCTTCTTCTCTTCTGTAGTGATGAAGAAGAACTGGAGAGAGCTGGTTGACCCCATGCCTGATGTCTGGTGGTCAGTGGGTCACTGCGGGGAATTTAACCCTGCCTGGAATGCCTTCAGGAGCATCAAGCTGTATCCTCTGTGTTCAGTGTGTGGTCAGCATACTTGACAACACTCTCCTTGGCCTCTGGTTCCCACTCTACTTCCCTGAAAGTCTTGACCTCCTAACCTAATTCCTATAATCTTCATTTTCCCTAGGACTGGACAATGCAGCCACTATTTGTTATTTCAGAGTGGTCTCCTCAGAGCCCTATTGATGTGGAAATATGACTCATTCAGATTCCTTTGCTGCGTCTGTGCTACCTCCTCTGTTTAGACCCCTTCCTGCTGGCACTAGCCCAGACGTAGCTGGATTTACCTTCTACCTATAATTTATTAAAAGACTTCAAGCATTCAATTCTTGATCATTTCAGTTCATTCTCAGCTTTGCAGTGAGAAGTTTCCTCTGTGCCCATTGCCTTTGGCCATAATATTCCACCCCCAAATTACTGTAATTCTCAGGATTACAGTGAGTCACACCTTGGAATTAAGGCATTCTGTGCCAGGACAAATATGTTACCTAGAAGGGTTAGCATATGACATTGTCGTTTCCTGTTAAGATCATGGCATAAATCAAACTGGTCATTATCCCATCACCAATAAGACTGTGAGAAACATAGAACAGATGTGTTTTCAAAGACTGATAGATTTTCAATTTGTAAAGTTGCTTAGATATAACTTAGTTCTACTTCGTAGGTGATCTACAAACCCCTTCTTTACAACACTGATCTGGTTACCCAGGTCCTGGTTGTACATTTCCTGTGACATGGAATAATTGATATACAAAACATACATATATCTGGAGAATCTAATGTTTAAATGTTTTGGAGTTTTTTTGTTTTGTTTTGTTTTGGTTCGAGTCAGCATCTTACTCTGTCACCCAGGCTGGAGTGCAGTGGCACAATCACTGCTCACTGAAATTTGACCTCCTAGGCTGAAGCGATCTGAATAATTGGGAATACAGATGCACACCACCACACCCAGTTTATTTTTTTATTTTTATTTTTGTCAAGATGTGGACTCATTATGCTGCCCAGGCTGGTCTTGAACTCCTGGACTCAAGTGATCCTCTTGCCTTGGCCTCCTAAAGTGCTGGGATTACAGACACAAGCCACTGTGCTGGCCATGTTTAGATTCTTTACCTTGAACCCGAAACTATATTTTCTCCCTGGGAGAGCCTAGATTAAATTATATTCAAATGTACATTGAGTACCTACTATATGCCAAGCACAATGCTGGGTGTGCTGGACACAAGAAGAACCACAAGGCTTGACTCTGTTCTCTATGAGCCCATGTCCTATTGGAATGGTAGGATGATGTGTGGGAACAATACAATTGGACACCCTTGTCTAATTGTGACACCCTTGCTTCCCTTGCAAATTAGCTTAGCACATTCTTATCATGCTTTTGTTTCTTCTTTGTGAAAGACTCCAAGCATCAAAACTATTTAAAGACAAGTTAGAGCTTCTTTCATTAGAATCCAGTTAGGAGACAATTCATCCAGCTTGTCTTGATTATGCCACAGAAGCTAAGTGAAAAAATCAGAATCTGAAAAGAAGAAACAAAAGCATTAAGTGCATCCAAAAATAAACTTGTTGAACCGAGGGATAGTGTAAGAGTGGGGGACTTTCTGAAAGCCACTTGGAAATAGGATTTTAATGAGATTGGATTAATAACCTTAATCCTTTAAGGTCAAAGTTGAAAGAGTAGTCTATCTGGCTAATATCAAAGAGGTTTAATTTTTGTTGATTTGGAGATAAAGCAAGGATAAGCTTTTCATTATAAATACATTTTTATACTTGGAAAATAAGAAATAGAAGTAATCAGTAGTCACATATGTGCCCTGTGATCTGGTTCCTATGAATATTTTCTATAAATTTAAATTATAAATAATCATTTATAGTCCAGAAGCAGGTACAATGTGAATATGCAAAGCTGTTGAAATGCTATTTTTCCAAAGTTGGCTGGAAATAATACCATACACAAGAGAATAGAAAAGTACCGATGGAAATAATATTATTGTCCAAGTATCCCAGACCCTTCAAGGACTTTCAGAACAATAACAACTTAAGAATTGTTACTCTTATGATTCAGTGATCAGAAGGCATTTCAGAAACAAGAATTGTATGAAATCTTGAGTCAGTCACACAAGTTGCAAACAGATCTCCTGCAATGCCACTAGGAAGTGAATATGGTAGAAACAGCACTTCTAAAGTTAATGAGAAAGAATCATGTTGTGGGGCTAGCATATTTCACAAGAAAGCAAAGAGGCCAATTACTTATATATGTTTTTAATGACTGTGCTTTCCTCCTCTTCTCTCGCTGCCCCCAATTACAATCAAAATTATTATTCATCTTTTGCCCAATTATTTCCCTACTATGCATATATTGTTGCTACTGATTTCATCTGGAGGCATTGAGTAGAATAAATGAGACATATGTGCAGATTATGTTTTCCAAAAGGTAAACCTCAGGACAGGGTGATACAACTTAAAGTGACTTGAAACTGCTTGGTTTCCTGAACTCTTGAAGTCGTAACATCAATTAGTATGAGTTTCAAATTGGTCAAATTTTCAAATAAAAATCCAGTGTGCAAAGACAGTCTTGGAAAGCTTAAACGGAAAAATAGGATTCCTTAGGCTTTCAAATATATCTTGTGTTTCAATATTTTTACCTTAATTTACACACTAACCATACTATGCTCTTATTGCTAAAAATCAGTTTGAAAAGGTCTGTATTGTAATTGATCTCAAGACAAGTTTTACAAGCCTGGTGGTGAAGGCATTCTTATTAGTCTATTATCTGTCCCAGTTTCGTTCCCAGAGCAGAATTCTCTGGTGTGATCACTTAACTTGATTGCAAAACTTGTCTCCAAATGCAATTTTGCTATTTCCCAAAATCAAATTCATTGCATAAAGGTCAGGGATTTTCCTGGCAGTGGACGTTCAAAAGAACACGCCACAAAGACTGCAGGCATTTTCTTTGGGGAATTAAAAAAGGTGTTCTGCCTTTCAGAAGCATCATTAGACTAAGAGTGTGGTTCCCCAAGGGACTTCTTGAAAAGGCACCATATTTTCTTTAAATGTACAATTTCTTTTTTGTTTTAAATGTTAAAAATTGGAGACGTCACTTTATAGTCACATCCTGTATTCTTTCAGTGAATGGCCAAGGGGAGGGAGGGAAGTGTGGACGTGTTCCTATAACAACGAATCAAACGAATTGTGAAAAAGCACAAGACATCTTGTTTGCTGTTAGTGACATTTGTGACCCCCTACAGCTTTCAGAGACATCCCTAAGTAGCAGTAGGTGTGTGACCTACTGTTGAAGTCCTAACCTCCAGTGTGAGGGTATTTCAAGATGAGTCTTATGGGAGGTAATTAGGATTGGGTTAGGTCATGAGAGTGGGACCCTCGCCAGGGGTTAAACTGGCCATCATCTTCATTGTGGACTTGCCAACCTCCAGAACTGTGAGAAACACCTGTTGTTTAAGCCACCCAGTCTTTGGTATTTTGTTATGGCAGCTGTAGCTGACAAAGAAAGTAGGCACACAAGCCTTTTAAAATGGCACAGACAAAATCAGGATGGTTGAATGAGAAGGAAGGTGAACGGAATTTTTCCCTGTGTGAACGTCTTTTCAGAACGCGTGCCTGAAGACGCTCAGTGGGGGCAACCTATTCCAGCAGCAAAGAAGGGACATATCCTTTGTCAAGACATGTACTAAAATGCCATAGGAACTTGGAAACAAAGGGAGAAAATGGTGTCTTCTGAGAATGAAGCTGTAATAATAAACTGCATTACATTAGACATGTGCCAGAAAAACCATGAGATAGTAATTAAATGCATTACAGAGGAGTTTAGGAATAACCAAATATCCCATCAAGGAAACCTCCAGTAACTTCCATGAGACAGGCTGGAAGTAATTTTAATTCTCTAAATAAAAACTTAATCAAACATATATGCCCTCCATACATTTTAATAGTTTGGAAAGGAAGGAGATGGCCAACCCTTAACACAGGAAAGGAAAGAAAGCCTCTAGGGCCAAAAGAAATCAGGAGAATTCAATTTTGTAAATATTTCATTCATAGTGGAGGATCTGAACCCAGGGTTTATTGACAGTAACTTTCGAGGCCATCCAAATCCATCCTGAAATTTTATTTACTCATTTATTCATTGGATAAATATGTATTTTCCATTTGCTGTTCACTGGAACAAATGCTATGTATTCATAACACGAGTCGCACTCCTCATGCTTAGTGTTATGATGTGTGTAATAGTGTGTGTATATTTGTCTTTTCTAAAAGTTCTACCCCTTTAATCGGATTTTCAAATGACAAGGAATCACAGATCAATGAGCAATTTAGCTCACTCTATTTGATCATTATGATCTAGAAAACATCTGCTCTTTATTTAATTTGTGAAAGATTTTTTTTTTCTAGCGCAATAGTTAGCTTGCAAAATATATAAGGCAGACAGAAGAAATCCTGTGATCCTGAATTTGGGGGAGGGTGAAAGGGATGTGGGAGTCTAAGAACAAAGTGCTTGGAGAATTAGATTTTTTAAATGTGTCTCCTAATGAAATACCCAATGATTAGCACTTTACAGTTTCTTAAAAAGAAAATGCCCATAGCTGCAAGATGAAGTCACATTTATTCTAATCCACATGTATTAATAATTTTGTAAATAATTTTTAATAAAGATTTTATAGCACAGAGCAGCTCTTTGGCAAACATAGTAGCCTAATTTCAGACAGAAACGCTGGTAAAACTTAATGGCTCCCCAAAATTGTTTATCACACTTTCTAAATGACAAACCAACTAGAGAACAAAAAGGGTGGAGGAGTGTTTAAAAGACAGAATGGGGAGACAGTTTGGTAGCAAATCTTGAGAAGTGAATGCAGTTCTCAGGTGGATTCTTTAATAAAATATAACCCAGATAATTGGATGTGATTTGTTTGCTTGTTTGTTTTTGAACTGGAAAAATCAACAGATTTCTCTCTTCTAATCCTGCCTGCAGGTCTCAGTTCTGAGCAGTATTGCCTGGTGGAAACATTTTGGCAGCTACTGTATATTGTATGCTTAACCAGGTTTTTAATCATCCCAGACAGGGGGGACATTTTATTTCAGACTAAGAGCAGGCTATGAAATGGGAGGCTCATTAGGAACAAAAACAGATGAGCTCCAATTAAACTAACTGTTCTCTGGCAAACCCCCAGTGTCTTGGAGGGTAAGTTTGTTTAACTAAGGTTTACAGAATAAACAAGTGTGCTTCAGGTGTCATTATGGAAAAGAAAGTCGAGGGATGACTCTCAATTGGTTTCTTAGTCAGATTACTTCTCATTTACTGTCACTTGGGACTGTTCAAAATCAGGGCTTCCCTTTGGCGCCATTGTTTTCTTCTGAGATAATTACTGAGGAGTGTTTAGAGCGCCATTAAATTCAGATCTCACCATTAGACTTCGGAGTTTGGTTGCCTAATGATTACATTTCTTTCGGTAGCTTTGCTTTCAGAATGACTTTCTCTAAAGTAAAACGATGGCTACCAGAGACTGGGAAGGGAAGTTGGTGGGTGGGTGGGGGGCAGAGTAGAGATGGTTTAACGGATACAACAACACCTGGAAAGAATGAATAAGATCTAGTTTTTGAAACCATGACAGGGCGACAATAGTCTATCTAAATATCCCATGTAGTCCACAAATATATACATCTACTATGTAAACACAACAATTTAAAAAATGACTTTTTCTAAACCCTGGAACATGGACACTGCCAGTCCTCAGATCAGTTCTTGCCAATTCCTTGTCCTTTCTTGAATGACTTCTTTCTGTACAGGTGCTGCCATATACGGCGTCTCAGGCCTTCAGAAAAACTCAGTTTCCCTTCCAAGACTTCTAGAAATAGTGACTTTCAACATTCCATGCCCATTACGTTCACCTGAAGATCTTTAAAAACCACCAAAGTGCAAACCCCATTCCCAGACCTGCTGATTTTAATTGTTCAACAGTGTTTTTCAATGTTTTAAATTTGTAATCATATTATTTTACGTTCTACTGGTGATTCTACTGAGAACCACTGATTCAGTGTTCCCTCTACCTTATTCAGCAAGAGACCTTGGAAACTCAGCCAGGCACTGCCAGGAAATTCACTTGAAGTATAGTCAGTGACATTTGTCCTCAAGAACAGAGAGAAGAATTTGTTGTGAGACCTTGCCAAGCTGAATTATTTCCAGGTGCTACATCTTGTTCAGAACATCCCCTGTCATGCCCCATTCTGAACCCCAAGTTAGGTACGCCATGACAATACAACTGCCAATGTCGTCCTTCATCAGACCTCCATGCTGCGTCACATGACACAGACACATCTCCCAGACACAGCTTGCACTTACCCATTCTCTGCCCCATGTCCTGGGCAAAATCCTATTTCTTCAAGATCAACTTTACTCCCATCTTTACCTCTGAAACACTCATTCTACCAACAGCAAATTTGCATTCTTTCGTGCTTCTGTAGAATCTTGAACACATCTCCATCATAGCTCTTGATGTATAACAACATCATATATAGTTTGGGTATCTGTTTTCACAGTAGATTATGGTCCCTTAAAAAGAGACACCTAGAGCTTACAATGAGGAGTGGCAATGTCTGATTTATAGTTAGTCAAAAGCAAGTTTCTTTCTATCTTACAGCTTAGGCAAGTCCTCCTCTTTTACATGGTATGTGCTGTTGCCAAATTTTACAAGAATGGGAAGAAATTCAAATGTTATCTCTTGGAAGAAAAATTCAAATGTTACCTCTTGTTTTACTTCCTTTGTAGAATTTATGGAGCATGTAAATTTCTCTTATCTACTTGTTTATTATTTAGTGTCCATTTTCTCCTCTGCATGCAGGTTTCTTAAGGGCAGATGCTATCTTATCAGGACCCAGCATAGTGCCTTCATCTACATAGCAAAGATTGTCTCTTGACCAGCTTTCAAAGTAGATAGACCTGAGTTCAAATTCTGGCTCTGCTAATTCCGGTGTGTGTACCTTGTTGAGATGCATAGTCTCTCTATGCCTCGATTGCCTCCATTTTAAGGCTCTCTATTGCTCTCCTATTGATATAAACACTTTTAAGGGCATGAAGTGGGAAAGATAAACACTATTTTTAGTGAGTAGATCAACCAAAATTTGCATGCAATTTCAGGAAAATGTAAATGTCAGGGGAAAGAATATGTTTTAGAATAAAAATAATTGGATAATACTCCCCTGGTAGAGATGCTACTGTGATTAAATGAGAAGGTATTCGAGACACCTAAGTGAGGGCCTGTCCTTCCTCCTTCGCTATAACCAAAGTCACTCTGCATTCAAACTATGTAAGCATTCCGGATATGAGGCCTCTTCAATTCTATCCTTCTATTTTCAAATAAAGTTGTGCCAAACCATATTTATGGTGAAATTCATCAAACTTGTCCTACTGTCCAGCATCATTTGGGAACCCATTTGGTCTGAGTTCTCAGGCAGATTATATGTAGAAAAAAATGGTAGATAGATACTGTGTTTTAAGGAAGTTCACGTAATAAATAAATATGAAATATAAATTATCTTAATCATCTCCATTAGAATTGAGCCAATTAAAGCTTTCTATGATTAGGCTTTTTGCTATTTATTCAGAAAACACTTCAATAAGTGGGAAAAAGTGAGAAGGCCCCAATGATGACTTGTTAGTTTTATCTGCATGATGCCCATACTGCCAAAGGTTATATTCTCCTGATTATTCGAGAAGCAGGTAACTGGATTACCAAAGCAGGGAAAACATGTGGCTGGCTCTGCCTATGTACTGAGCCACTCCATGTGACCGGGTGGATGTCAGGGGAAACTCGTGGACTTTCCAAACATCTGATCTGCGGCTCACATGATAACCTGGGAACCCCTGTTTTCATTGGGTTTGTTTGTTTGTTTGTTTGTTTTTACAAGGAACCTCTGGCTGTCATATAAGCATTAACTCCCATAATAGTACAATATTTTATATGAAAAGGTCTATACTTTTGTTATTCACATGAGTAAGTTTTTCTAAGCCAAAGCCAAATAATACCTTATTGGTCCCTCCACATTCAGAGATGTTCCATCACTTGTCTCCTCTCTCTCTACATTCACTTCTTCCTCTCTGCTTGCTCTTCAATATGTGTTTATGTCATGCTTGCACCACTCTGTTCCTACGTCCTGTCCTCTCCCCTTTAACATTTTTAATCCCATAAAACAGAAACACACGTCTCCACGTGTTTGCGTTTCCATCCTTACTGATCTTCTGTACCAGTGACACCCATATTGCAAAAATGAAGTCACTTTTAACTTCCGTGGAACTCTATGCATTTGAAGCTAATTATAATTCATGAAGTGTGAAAAAGAAAATTATTTTTGGCTTTTGACACAAGGCATTCCCTCTCTGCTTCCAACTCCTTTGTTCTCTCCCACAGTAATTGTGGTAGGTGCCTCCTCTTCTGTAACATTCTCCAGAACTCTCACCTTGACTGTGTTACTCTTTTGCCTAGGGGAGTCTCACACATTGCAATGGTGTGCACCATCGCCTCTGTGTGGACTGTCTCTCCAGGATATCTTGACAGCGATGGTGCAGGGATACAGCGAACTCAATACTAGTTGTACTATTTCCACTTGGCCCAATGTATTCCTCTTTGGTCTCCCTATCTCATTACCATCCATCAATTGTCCAAGGTAGAAATTTGGGAGTCACCCATATACTCTCTCCTTTCTCATTGAATCAAGCACTGAGTTGTGGTCATTTTACCTCTCAAAAAATCTTTTGAGTCTTCCTCTTCTACTTCATTGCTTGTAAAATTGACATTGCACAGACTTTACCATTTGCTGCCTGGAATATTATAAGCCCAACTCATCTCACTATTTTTAGTCTTGGATGTTGTATCTTCCTCCTTTCCTCACCCCTTAAATTCATACTATAGTCAAAGCAAGCTAAGATACAAATCTATTTGTGCCATTCTCTTGCATCAATTCTTTAGCAACTCCTTGTGAACATCAAATGCCTTGAGATGACATATGCAGTCCTTCGTAACCTCAATACTCCATACCTCTCCAGGCTCATTTCCAACTGCTTCCTGATTTGTACGTATTCATTTTTTAGTAATATGGAATTTCTGATAGTTCCTCAAACACATCATGTGATTCCGGACCCCCATACCTTTGCTTTAGGCTCTTGCCTCTGCCCGGAATTAGCATCTTAACTTTATTAGTGTGAGTAATTCTGGCTTATCATTGAAGAATCTGCACTACCACACTTCTTTATAAGCTTCCTCTGAAGATGGATATATGAATTTGTGCCCGCTCTTAAAAAAAACAATATCCAGTTTCATTTAATAAAATAACATCAGCAATAACACCAACTCAGGTGGGCAGTAAGCTACATTCTGACCATATTTTTGCCATTAACCAGTTGTGTGACCTTAAATAAATTGCTAGACCTCTCCAGTTCTAAATTTCCTTTTGTCTATGGTAACCTCATTAAGGTAGAAGCTTTCCAAAGTTCTCTCCAGTTTCTATTTTTTGTCTTTTCACCAGGGACAAAATATCTCAGAGTTGTCAATAAATCAGCAGTTTAGTACAACTACAAGCAAGCTTTGTTGTTTATTGATCACTCTTAGGTAAAGTGGCTTTTATATGAAATCAATATGTGTGTTAAATGTATTGAAAGTAATTGCTTTACACACTTAAAGGAATCATACTGTTCACAGAAATGAGGTCTGCTTAGCCCCACCTTGTGGATTGTGGTGTTTTGTTTTGTTTTGTTTTGTTTTTCTTCCTTTCATTAATGAAAGTTACCAGTTCCGGGAAGATCGACTTTGGTAGAAAGGAAGGAGCAGATTTTGAAATCAGACCTGGGTTCAAATTTCAGCCCTGTAATTTACTTTCTTTGTGACCTTCAGGAAGTGACATAAGCTCTCTCAGTACTAAACTGGAGATATTACTACTAGAGGACGTCAGCAGATCAAACGTGTTAAACTTGGGGAAATGGTACACGAACCCAGGAGGCCCTCCCATGATGTTTTTGCTGTGATTGTCATTATTACAGTAGCTAGAAGAAATAAGACCAGTCAGAAAATGATGCTCAAATTTTTCATTATGTGAGGGATGTTTATACCAGTGTTGGGTAACCATGATATGCTCTGATAATAGGTTAAGGTGCGATCCAGGATTAAAATGGTTCAATTTCTTTATTTTATAGACAAGAAACACAAAAGCCAGAGAGGTTAAAGGACCTATCTCAAAATAATTCTCTGTCAGTTGATGTTCCAGTGACCTGAATCCCATTGTTCTGGGCTCAGGTGGAATTCCTTCCCTTTAGTGTATGCTTCCCAAACTTGAGCTTGCATCGCAATCATCTAGAGTACTTGTAAAACAGATTGCTGCACCCACCCCAGAGATTCTGACTGAGTAGGTCTGGGGTGGGCCCAAGAATTTGCATTTTTAACACTCTCCCACGTATTGCTGATGCCACACTTCCAATAGCATTGCTGCAGACAACCCCGTTCTGAATTGGCCAGGAAGAGTTCTCAGCTTTCTTAAACACCTCACTCTTGGGAAGTGGCAAAGAAAGATGAGGCCATATGTGTTGATTATGCCCTACCAGATTTTGTATGGGATTCAGCACTGCCAATGAATGGAGTACGAGTGTTCTCCTCTTACTGCCTTTTCTGCTTTTTCTCTTAGACAAAAGGTGTTAAGCTTCAGCAAAACATACTCTGAGGCTTATTTTATAAAAATTACAGTTTGTTTTGGTTGATGTGTTTATAGTCATATTCAAAGCTTTCAGAATGCACATTGAAAACTGCAGCGTCTGAGATGAGAAATTGGCTCTAGGCTCATCATTTACTTTGTGCAGGGAAAAACCAGGCAGCTTTTGTACTTCAATGGTGGGAAAAAATAAAACAGGGCTAAATGCTATCTGGAAAGAGGAAACACAGAATGAGTTTGAGTAATTGAACAGTGCTGCCTATCTATCTCCTCTGAGAAGAGGGAAACAGATTATATCCCCAAAGTTCATTTGTTAAGTCTGCAGTTTAAAGCTCCCAGCTCACATTTCCATAGAAACAATCTTGCTCTTTCAACTGTATTATAGGTTACAAAGGGTTTTAGTGAACGTACCTGGAAACAAAATTATTATTCCTAAAGTTATTTCTGAAGAAAAATGCCTTCTACTTTGTGGTGAGAAGGAAAGAGAGGGTCCAAGAACAAATAAGCATGACTTCATGGAGAAAGAGGGTCTTACAGCAGTCAGATTAGATTCAATTCCAGCACCAACAAATTGTGTGCAAAACCAAAAGCACTTCAAACTACTCTCAATTTCCTTATCTGCTAAGTCCAGATAATATACACCTAACAGAGTCCTTGCGACAGTTAAGTGGGATAATATATGTGAGGACTCTGCTACCGTATCTTTAACAGAGTAGGCACTCAATAAATTACTGTTGTCACTGCTTAAGGAGAGTGCATTCTCTGGTTCCTGTTTCTTCATTTTTATCCCTTTTTTCATCCATAGAACCAAGTCAGCCCCACCCAGGAAACAGGAGGAGGTAGGCCACTTGAAATCCCATCTTCCTCAATTATGCAGGGCAATTTATCCTCACCCAGTTCAAATCCAAAATGAACTGGCCAAATCTATCTTATCACCCAAATAAATGTAAAGAGCTTTCCATTTCAGGACCCACCTGCCTTAGAGGGCAGGTTCAAGGGGTTTCGTTGTCAAAAATTTTTAGAACTTTAGTTACTTATTACATTTTCAGTTTCTTCATAAGCAGTTAATGAAGCAATTTCATCGTGTTTTCTCCCAAGGGGAAATTGAACTTTTTTCTCTATTAACATAGCAATACAAAATATTTAAGGGTGATGTATTCTATCTATGTATGTTAACTAAGGGGAAACCATGTGTACTCATGAAGGTCAATGTTTGTTGCTTTCAGTAGATATTTCAGCAACATTCATTCACTCTTTATCTACCTCCTTCTACATGTCAAATCTGTTCTCAGTACTGGGAATCATGAATAAAGCTGATAAAAATTCTGCCTAATGGTGTTTAGAGCCCAGTGGGAAAAACAAGATAAATAAAAACAATATGTAGTTTATATGATAGTGATAATTGCTAAAAAGTATAAAAGGGTTTGGAAGAGGTGAGTAAGAATTGGGAGTGGAAGCATATAATTTGGGAGAAGGTCGCTGCTGGACTTACTGAGGTCTAGGAAGAGGAAACCACAAGTGCTAAATCCCTGAGATAGAAGCGTGTCTGTATGATCAAGGCACATAGCAGAGTCCCCTGTGGCTGGAGTAAGAGGTGCATAGTGAGAGATAAAAATCAAAGAGTTATCATGAAAGGCGCACATCCCATTTTGAATGGGCTTTTATCTTTTTTTTTTTTTTTTTTTTTTTTTTGAGACGAAGTTATGCTCTTTTCACACAGGCTAGAGTGCAATGGCACAATCTTGGCTCACTGCAACCTCTACCTCCCAGGTTCAAGCAATTCTCCTGCCTCAGCCTCCCTAGTAGCTGGGATTACTGGCATGCGCCAGCACACCCGGCTAATTTTTGTATTTTTAGTAGAGACAGGGTTCCACCATGTTGGCCAGGCTGGTCTCGAACTCCTGACCTCAAGCGATCTGCCTGCCTCAGCCTCCCAAACTGTTGGGATTACAGGTGTGAGCCACCTTGCTTTTTCTTTTTTTTTTTTCTTAAAAGCTATTGGAAGGTTTGAAGCAGAGGAGTCACATGACTTGAGCTATGCTTTAAAACATTTACTCTATCTTTTTTTTTTCTGTAGAATAGAATATGGGGAGGCAAGGGCAGCAGCTGAGATGACTTATTAGAGGAGTCATGAAGGAGAGGATGGTGGCTTTGGTCTGGAGTTGGCAGTAGGACTGAGAATTAGCCAAATACATTTGCTAATGATTTGCATGTTAGCTGCAGATCCTTCTGCTTGGCACCTGCTGGAATCGATGGTTTACGCCTACCTGGAAAATTTACCATTCTAAGACAAGGGACGTAGGAAGGGTCTCCACTGCAGAAGCATCTGATTTTAAATGGTCATGAACAAATACTCACATGGCACATATTCTCAATTCTTTTTGTTCTCTATTCCTTGGCAATGACTGGATGTCCCAAACATGGAGATGAATACTCTGGGAAGATCAAGTTGCCTCTACCAGAAAATTCTAAGTTGTGACGTGCACGTTCTGTTTCCTTCTTGCTTCAAATCTTTGCATACTTTGTTAGTCTTTTATACTGTAATTAGTTTTGCAAATAACCTCTTAATTTTCAGCTAGAAATGATCATTTTTTTTTCTGAAAACTTGAATATCATCTTGTACTCTTTTCCTCTCCAGGCCTAGTAGTTCATTGGCTTTCAGTATCTATAGATTTCATCACGTCTGTATCTGTCACATCCATCCAAGTCTATCCAGTCAGTTTGCCACATTCCTAAGTCATCTCTTCCTGAATTTCTGGAACAGCCTCTTAATTAGTCCCTTTACCTTCAGACCAGCAACCCTCTCCCCCAAGGCCCCAATCACTTGTCCACACAGCAACCATGGTGATCATTCTGAAGGACACATTTGATGATGTGTGCCTCTGATTACAACCTCTTAGTGGTTCCCTCATGCTCTCAAGATTTTTTTTAAAAAAAAAAAGCAAAAAGAAAAAAACTGCTTTTTGGGTGCTCTACAGATCCTTCGTGATCTGTGTCCTATTTACGTTAATAGCCCTGTATCTTGAAATATGATTTATTCCTGTCTAATTCATCAACTTTGTGTTGTTCCTACCCAAACACAGTCACTCAGGAAACTAAGCTCTTGCCTATGTCTAAGATGAAGTGTGATCTCTCTCTAGGTTCCAAGCTGTTGAAACTACTGTTTGCTCTATAAGTAACAGATTTTTTTCCTATCTTTTTCTGACCCTGCTCATACTTAAGATCTCTGCTCAGATGATGTATTTTTGTCAGAAAACCTGTCTAGTATCAAGGGTAAGTTAAGTGTCTGTGAAATGAGCTCCCATGATGAACCACCTTTGCTCTCACTACAATATTTAATGACTGCCTCTTTATTTTTCTGCATTTCCCATTTGACTGTAGGCTCCAAGAAAGCAAGAGCTGGCTCATTTGTACCTATCATATTCCGAGCTCCTGCATCAATGTTGGGCACTTACTGGATGCTCAATAATACTCGTTGAATTGACCTGGATTGAATAAAAAAGCATAAGAACTTTAAGATTAAGTGCACCGACTGTGCAATTTATTCTCACTAGTGTCAAGACATTGAGTCATCTTCCATTTGGGGTACATCTTTGCAAAGAGCTATTATCCTTATTCAGATCTATGACCCTGTCCTCATCTTCTGTCACAGATGAAAAGACAAGTGTTTTCTTATTTTTAAGTCAGACTATTAAAAGAAATGAGATGTGAATTAAATCAGCCCTTCATTCTTTCAGACTTGAAGACAACTTTGGTAGACCAACGGACCTCAGATCTACTTTCTCTTATCTATTCATGAACCATGTCAAAATAATGTAAAAGCAAAGTCTAGTTGCCTTATGAGAGTTTTCCCTGATAAAGTAATCAATAGTGTGGCTATAGACTTTTATTGTAGATTACATGTTACGGTTGAAAATCCCTTTAACCATTATATTTACATTCCACCCCTGCCCTTCAGGCCTCTGGGCATGTACGCACACATAGAAATGCCTCCTGCACACACACTTGCCTAAGGCTAATTGGTGCTAGAACCAAACTTTCACTTGAGATTGATAGGACTGCTACAGTGAACCCAATGATCCAGCTTCTCTGAAGCTCTATCCTCTCTTGACTCCCATGAAACATTACTTTCTAGGGTCTCCTCAGATCTCACTTACTAATCCTGCTCTGGCACTCTTGGCTCCCCTTGCTCCTAGAAGTTTGATTCTTTGCTCTTTTCTCTTTCTCTCTCTCTTCCCTGAATACCTCATTTACTACTGTCACTTCAATTATCTCCTTTATGTGGATGAATCCCAGATTATCTTCCCTCTCGCTCTGGCCCTTCTCCCAAGGCATAGCTCCACATTTTAAGTTATCAGCTCAGCAGCTCTACCTGGATTACCTGATGGTTTCTCAAACACAACTTTATCAAAAGTTCAATTACCTTCACCTCCCTACACGTTCCTGTTTCCAATTTCACCCGAGGTGACTTGAAGCAGTTGTATGGCCTTTCAAGAGTTTTCTTTGTCCTAAAAGGACCTCAGTCATTAGGAGTGGGTCCCTTGTGCTCTTTTGTAGTTGGCAATAACACATTGATCCAGACAATAACAGACTGATCCAGCAGCATTCGTCTGACCTACATACAGGATCTTCCTCGTTGATGTTTGAAACTTGAAGATTGGGATTCGGGTAGATGCCATGGTCAAGAACACCTGGAGAGAAGCATGCTAAGGGCAGCCCTCTGAGGTAGAGGTCAGCAAGCTCCTTCTGCAGGTCACTCACAGCGTCCCCTTTCCCAGCCCTTCCTAAGTTTTGGTTGTGCAGTTTTTTCTTCGTGTTAATGAGTTATCCCAGATTCCTTACAATACCTTTTAATTCTTTCACTAGTCAGAGCCAGTGATATGTTGAGGAATAAGTCCAACATGTTTCACAATCAGTTAAGATCACCTTTGATGCCTCCTCTCCTCAGCCTCTGCTTCACATAGGCTACTATGCTCTGCTGGGTTCAGCTTTGCAGCTTTGTTGGTATCTGTGTCCAATCCCTTTCTGCCCACCGATAGGACGTCTGGCTTAGACCATTACAATAACCTACTCACTGGTTTTCCTGTCTCTTGTTTCTTTTCTCTTTTCTTTCATGGTTGTGGTTGCTTTTATTTTCACTATTACCAGATGAAACGGACCAGACACTGCTAAGATCATGCCTATCAACTGCCTGAAACGATCATTAAATCTTCCTCATTCCACTCTCTTATAGATATTTGCAGGTCTTCGTAGTTTTCCCCCCATCCTAGTCTAATGAATTCCCTCTTGAACCCACTACACTACTTAATAAAGTTACTTGCCAGTCTCTGATTATGACTTTGCTGATGCAGTTCATGAGATTCAAATGCCTGCATGAGGAAAGAACCCTGTCTTATGCCATCATTCATTCAACAAATCATTATACAAAGCCTGTAACTGACAACCTCTCTCCTAGCTCCTGGAGACAGTGAGATGAATGAGATCGGTAAAGGGCCCGCATGTGAGGAGCATCTACACAAGTGGGATGGGATAGGAAATGAACGTGCTAAGAGGCATGTAAAAAAATAGGTTCAGGGAGGTTGGTGAGTGCTATGGAGACAATTAAATAAAAAAGAGCAATTTGATCAAGAGTAACCAGGGAGTGGCGACAAAAACACAGAATCCTTCTGATAGAGTGATCAGGAAAGGCCTCTCTGAGAAGACAGCATTTGAGCTTAGAAGTGAGTGGCAAGAAAGAGAAAAGAATAAGGAGACAGTAAGAAATAAGGGGACAGTCTTGGGGTAAAGAATGTCACATGGGGATCACAAAGTACAAAGACCAGAGGCAGGAATAGTCTTAGTTTATTTAATGAATTGAAAGACTATGTGGGCAGATAAATGTGATGAGGAGGTGTGGGACAGGATTAAATTGGTCTGAATTGAGATCAAAGAGGACCCAAAACACAGTGAGGAGTTTGAATGTTATCCCGAATATAATGGACAGCTATTGAGGGGCTGTAAGCAGGGAAATTATATGAAATATATGCTCTTTAATCTGACTGCTGTGTAAAAATAGATCTTAGGGGTGTGAGAGCAAAAGTAACAAAATTAGACTGGAGCGTGCTGAATGATGGCTTGGGCCTAGGACTATGTTAGCAGGGTTGGTGAGAATTGGTCAGATACAGAATGTACTTTGGAGGTGGAACCAATAGGATTTGTTGATTGGATTGTATTTGGGGATCTTGCCTATTCTAGCACTGAGCAGACATAAGTGTTGTTGATTGACTCATTAAACTAATGATTGAGCTGCCACTCATGGTCAAGCTCAGACTGCATGCAACATTCCCTGATTAACATCAACCCTTCCACTTTCTTGCTCCTCTCCTGCCCCTGAAATCCTACCACACTTTAAACACATTTTCTCATGGACACTATGTTTTTCCTTGGATTTAGTAACTTACATGCATTCCTTCCCTTTTCTTCTGGGCTGTAAGCTTCTTCACACCCTTCATGCCCCACAGTCCCTGGCGTATTTTGCATGGCGCATAACCGGTGTTAACGTTTTTTTGCACAAATGCAGTGAGGTGGAAATTATGCAAAGGTCAAAGTCCTCAAATAAAGAAGAGATTACCGAGCGATGGCATCTGAAATCTGAGGATCTTGTCAAATGGGTTAAGTATAATAATACAGCTCAGTTAGTTTAGGCCCTGCCTTGTTTGGAAGCCAAGAACTAACTGAGTGACTGAGAGTGGTTCTTTGAAACCAGAAAGGCAAAGTGAGTGTGGCTTGTGCAAATGGGAATGGGTTCTCACAGCAAGACTGAGTTCCAGGCTCACCTACCACCTTTGTAACAAGTGTCTTAACCATTCTGGATCACAGTTTATTTGTCAAATGGGTATAATAATCGACAGGCCTCAGAGATGGCTACTAAAATATTATAATTACTCTTAGAAACAGAGAGAAACAGAGTGTTTGCTTTGTGCCTGCTCTGAATGCTTTAACTACATTAACCCATTCATTGCCCCTGACAGCACTGTGAGATAGGTGCTTTTATTATCCCCATTTTATAAGTCACTGATATAAAGCACTTTCCACAGCACCCAACAGAGAAAAGATCTCTGTAAGACTAGAAAACAAAAAAAAAAAATCTAAAATTGGCATGAAGCCAGAATACCTGTTTTTAAAACCCTGTTTTGCAGCTATTTTTGATCTCAGATCATGCAAACCTTTTTAGTCTCAGTTTTCTCATTTTTAAAATGGCCTACTGTAAAGAACAAGTGAGAGAAAGCCTGTAAAAGTGTAAATATAGATAAACTTACTCCGGGAAAATCATGAATAAATGTAGACATTCAGAAGGCATTAGAGCTGATTTTTAACTGAAATGTATAAGATGCAAGCACATTTAAAGGCAGTGTTAGGAGAAAGTGTCTTGTGGATCTTCAAAGGATAAAGCCCCTCATTTCCTAGAGTTTAATTGCTACCATGAACAGTCTTGGAAAGTCAGGCTCTATGGCTTTCTCATGTTCAGAGCATTGCACACTTGAACTGAAAATGAACAGTTCAGTAGCTGAAGAGTTTAGTTCATTTTTGGTTTTATCCATCCTTCTTAAAGGCTGAATTAGCTGATGGGACTGATGACATGTGAATGCCTTTTGTCTACTTATGCAGTAGTTCCTCCTCCATTTTCTTTTGTAATCCTCCAGGAAATTTCTCTGTGGGACGAACACATCCCAGTTCTGGGTGCTGCAGGGTTCCATCCCTGTAACGCCTAATTCATGTCTGGGCTTGCACCTAATTGTTTCTGACCACTAAAATGAAAGGAGAGGGTCCCTCGGTCTGATCATTAGTTTATAATTCTAAATTGTTTAGTGTTCTCTTTTAAATATTTTGAAATGAACATTCCTAAGAGTCCTTTCTCTGTGACAATTAGTTCAGAAATAGGAATGCTAATTAAAGCTGCCCTTTCCTTCTCAAAGACAAAGTTCTTTTTCTGTACGTTAAAAATGAAACACACACACTCATTCTCACACTCATGTGCACTTACTTCAACTGGTTTGTTCCTAACAAAGTGGACTCTATCTTCGTGAGCTTCAGTTTACGTTCTTTTTTCTTCTTATTTAAAGAGTGTTTCCTGCCAAAAATAACTAATATATTACATCTATATGGCAGGCAGAATAAGAAACCCCAAAGATGTCCATATCCTAAACCCAGGAATTGTGAAATAATAAATTTATGTTGTTTTGGGTTATGTGACACAATGTAATCAGTATTGCAAATGAAATTAAGGTTGCTCATCAGATGACCCTAAAATAAGAATAGTATCATGGATTTTTTAAGTGGGCCCAATGTAATCACAAGGATAAAGGAAAGAGGAGGTAGATGGGTCAGTGTCAGAGCAATGGAATGTGAGAAAGACTCAACTGGTCATTGCTGGCACTAACAATGGAAGGGGCCACAAGCCAAGATAAGCAGGCAGCCTCTAGAAGCTGGAAAAGGCAAGAAAATTGATTCCCTCCTAGATCCTCCAATAGGAACGTGGTCTTGCCAACACTTTGATTTAAGCCCAATGAGAACCATTTCACACTTCTGACCTCCAGAACTCTAACGTAATAAATTTGTGTCCTTTTTAGCCACCAGGCTTGTGGTAATTTACTATAGCAGCAACGGGAAACAAATACAAACTGATTTCAGCATTATAGTAATGGGTACAATAACATAAAATAAGCAATCTCAGGCAGATAAGCTGCAACACTGACAGTGAGTTCTAGGAAACCTTATCCTCAGAAGAATGATTTTGTTTCCAGTTCTCTGGGCCTCTGCATTTGAAGCTGAGGTAGGGGAAACTTTTCTTCTTTCTCTACTTCTATTAATAAGGCTTAGTCCCTTTTGTCAAAGTGATTCATTGGGATGTGACCACTAGCTTCACTGATTGCTGGGTTACAATGAATCTTGGAAGCTATTCATAGATGCTTCTGATTCAGGAAGCACTATCAAGAGTCTGCATTCATGAACAGTAATATGGACACAGGTAATATTAATCCTGGCCTTCATGGCCAGTTCATATGTCTTCTCTTTGGGATTTTCCTGATCTTCTCACTATAAGAAATCTCTTCTATAGTGCATAGTCCCTTCTTGCTTGTAACTTAGCTATTATGCAGACATCTTCATACCCTGTCACAGTGGAAGGAGAACTGGACTAACGGTCCAAAAACCAGGCTACACATCTGGCTGCCAGTCCTGTGCCACGACCTCATATAGCTAGCACTTAGAGAGTGAAGTCCTTCCATGACCCATGCCCTGTATTCTAGTAGGCATTCTCTAAACATTTGTTCTGTGCTCTCTTTTTTCTTTTTCTTTTTCTTTTTTTTTTTTTTGAAATGGAATCGCACTGTGTCACCGGGACTGGAGTGCAGTGGCACGATCTCGGCTCGCTGCAACCTCCACCCCTCTGGGTTCAAGCGATTCTCCCGCCTCAGCCTCCAGAGTAGCCGGGATCACAGGTGCCCGCCACCATGCCCAGCTGATTTTTGTGTTTTTAGTAGAGACAGAGTTTCACTATGTTGGCCAGGCTGGTGTTGAACTACTGACTTCAGGTGATCCACCCGCCTTGGCCTCCCAAAGTGCTGGGATTACAGGTATGAGCCACCGTGCTCAGCCTACTCTGTGCTTCCTTTGTTCATCATCCATTGAGAATGTGCAGGGAATCTAAGGTTGGTGCAAAGGGGACTTCCAAGTCATTGAGACTTCACCCATTCTAATCTCATAGATAAGGAAAATGATCCTGGTGATAATTGTATGTGGGGTGGGGTAGAGGGAGAAAAGGAGGAAGAGAGGAGAAAGCACATGGATAAACATGGCAATTTGGAATTATTT
This sequence comes from Macaca mulatta, assembly GCF_049350105.2. NCBI lineage: Eukaryota > Metazoa > Chordata > Mammalia > Primates > Cercopithecidae > Macaca > Macaca mulatta. The sequence goes on along the minus strand of NC_133410.1, from coordinate 20,039,392 downwards.
GGGGAGGAGAATTTTGGGAACTATATGAAATGTTCTTTCCATATAATCTTGATTTGGTTTGGCTGTGTTCCCACCCAAAATCTCATCTTGAATTGTAATCCCCATAATTTCCATAATCCCCACATGTCAAGGGCGGGACCAGGTGGAGGTAATTGGATCACGGAAGTGGTTCCCCCAAGCTGTTCTCATGATAGTGAGTGAGTTCTCATGAAATGTGATGGTTTTATAAGTATCCGACATTTCCCCTGCTTGCACCCACACCATCCTGCCGTCCTGTGAAGAAGGTGCCTGCTTCTCCTTTGTCTTCTGCCATAATTGCAAATTTCCTGAGGACTCCCCAGCAATGAGGAAGTGTGAGTTAATTAAACCTCTTTCCTTCATAAATTACCCAGTCTCGAGTATTTCTTCATAGTAGTATGAGAACGGACTAACACAGTCTCTGCAACTCTTATACAACAAAATATGCTAAAAATATTCATTCAGTTTCTCTGCAGAATTGGAAGGCATTTAAGCCAAAGCCTGCTGAGTTCTGTTTCCCAAGTACTGTTGTGGTGCAAGAAATGAGCTTACACAGCTCTGAGAACACCCAAGCCAGTCTCTGGGAATGTCGTGCCCAAGAACTGGGCACGTTCATCCAAGCTGATGAACTGGTGTATCTATGGCAGCAACACCCTGGCCCAAATGAGCAGGAAAGTAACACAGGGCCTAGGAACAGAACTAGAAGTAGGGCCAAGACCCAGCCATGGCTACAACATCCATGGAGATGCCATTTGTCATACTTTTAAAACCACTTGTTCCATTTCCAAGGTCATCCGAAGCTGTGGCTGACAAAATGAAGCTGAAGAGATATTCTGTATTTCTAGTTATAAGAGATCCAGAGACTGGTGGACCAGGGAGGCAGGATTAATTGAAGGAGAAATAGCCCCTTGATTGGCCCTTTCCTGGAGCCCTCTTTTATGCATTTTAGATCACATCTCCCTGGCCATCTATGAGAATCTCACAACAGAACACAGGCCCCATTCATCTATGTATCCTTAGATTTCTCAGTGCCTGGAGTAAAGGTTTGCCTGTTTCTTCTCTTTCTCATTTCTCCCTCTCCCTTTTCTTCCTCTCTTCTCCCCTCCCTTCATCTTTTCTCCTTCCTCTCACCTCTATCCGGAGCTCCTTCTCTTATCTCATTTGTGTTTTCATTGCTCTCTTAACCTTGTTCCCAGGAAAGAACTTGTTACTAAATATTTACACTTCAGTATGAGGTTAAGGTAATATCCTACTTTTCTGAAGGTCATTTGCATTTTAAACTTGTTTCTCTTTGTGTAATGGGGCCACAGTAAAAAATAAAACAAAACAAAACAAAAATGATGACTTTGACACATACTTCCCTTCCGATGTAAGAACCCTGGCTCTTGAGTGAGAATTCTTGAAGTCAAGTCCCATCTCCTCAACTGCTAACACTGTAGTTTTGGGCAAGTTACTTAAGCTTTCGCATCTCAGCATTCTGATCTATATAATGGGGTTAATAATTAGTTATTCTATTGAGATATTGTGACAACTCAATGAGACAGTTTATGTAATGCACACAGCACACTGTGTGTCACGTGGTAGGAACTCAGTATTATTGTACTACAAACTATAATATGTAAAAGGGTAATGATTATTATTATCCTGGAGAATCACTGCCCTAAAGCCAGCCCAGTGTGGTGGAATGTGACAGACACTTATTATAGAGAGATTACATCAAAAGGGATATGACAGGAGAGCCACAAATTGCATACTGGATTAAATGGGTAAACCCAGGAACTCATTCAGGTTAGGCCACAGAGACTGGGAAAAAGAAATTATGGAAATATGTCATAAATCCTAAGGAAAGCTTATATTCTAAAGCAAGTTTTCTGGTTGAACTTCCAAATAGTCTACTTATTTGTTTATGTGAAGATTACGTACTACACATGCTTTGATCATAAGATTCATGAGAACTATTTTCAAGATACATTAGTGCGATATTGCTGGAAGTGTCTTAGGATGGGAGGTAGTTTTTTTCCCCTCAGCTTTCTATTTGGAAATCCAGTCGACCTTGTGGATTCAATAGGGCATTCAAAACAGAAGACTGCAGTGCTTAATAGTTTAATGGATATCCATATACATATTTTAAAGAAGTCCATTCAAGACACATTTACTAACCTTTCAGAATGAGCCTTCAGCTAAGTGAAACCACTTGAGTCTGATCATGTTTGAGCAGAAAGTTCATCTGGAGAACATTTAGGAATTTTCAAAGTAATTGAGAAACCCCAAAATAGAAAGGCTTGATATACTTTAATGTGGAGGTGATGTGGATGGTAGAGTAGAGGGTGCCTGAGGGTGAATAACTTTCATCATTTTGGTGAGAAAATCTTACAATGTGAAGAGACTTGAAGGTTCATACACCGACCTTGTCTTTGTTACTTGCTCCATCAAGTCCTGATGTTAAGTGGCATCTTTCACCAACTATCTAATCTCATTTTTCTCTCCTGACTTGGAGGTCTCAATTTGGCTTTACCACCTCGTGAATGCTGTCTCTTGTTTTGTTTTTGTTTTGTTTTTGAGACAGGGTCTCATTCTGTTGCCCAGGATGGAGTGCAGTGTCACAGGCAGCCTCTGCCTCTTGGGTTCAAGCAATCCTCCCACCTCAGCTCCCCAAGTAACTGAAACTACAGGCCCATGTCACCACGCCCAGCTAATTTTTGTAATTTTTGTAGAGATAGGGTTTTTCCATGTTGCCCAGGCTGGTCTTGAACTTGTGAGCTCGAGCAATCTACCTACCTCAACTTCCCAAAGTGCTAGGATTACAGGCGTGAACCACGGTGCCTGGCCAATGCTGTCTTTGTGTGCGCCCATTTATGTTCCTGGGAAAGTCACTTCTCCTCTCCAAACTCATTTTCAATGACCTAGATTAGGTTTCTCTCTTCAATGCAACCTTCCAGATCATGCCAACTATCCTGTTGGCTTGCTTCTCTTAGCTCCTATTGACTGAGAGAATACGTTTTCCTTCTAGAGCTTTACTTCTTTTTAACTTTTCAGCGTATCATCCTGATTTTTCTGTCCTAAGCAAGTCAAGGATTATGAAAAGCTAGAGGATTCAAAGCCACCTGTGTCCACTTCCAAGTCCCCGACCTTGAATAAGCCAACTCTGCTCTCTCTACCTCCTTTTTATGCATTTGTAAATTTTAAAAAAATAGTATTTTATCTTTAAATGATTTCTAAAAGATTGTACAAATATGGATATAGGGGTGAAAAAAACTTTCTCTGCTTCCTTCTTAGGTTTAGTAGTTGGACCCTGTAAATTAAACTGACAAAGGACAGATTGATGGGAAAAATAGATAATAGAGTTTATGTACATGTGCAGTGCACATACACATGTGAGAACTCAACGAAGAGTAACTCAAAGGGGTGCTTAGCATTGGGGGATTATATAATCATCCTAACAAGGGTGATAAATTGTGAAGTGACAAGACAAAGAGAAAAGGATTTGGGCTTCTAGGGTGGTAAATTGTGGAAAGAAAAATATGCGGGGGAAATTAATGGAATATAAGGCTTATTTATAAGGTTTCTTATACAAAACCCATTGGTGCCAACTTTCTGCCCAGTGATTATAGTTGTTTCATCCTTCTCATACAGGAGAGCAGAAGGGAATACTTTACAAAGAGAAATTTACATATCTATCTCCTGCCTTGAGGCAGAAAGCGGGGAAGGTAGAGAGTTTTTCCTGAGTCTCCTATTTCAGTTGCATTCAATTGAAAATAACCCTTATGCCAAAGTGATGTATTTTGGAGTAACATTTTCTGATTCCCTTCATAGGCTAATCATCTTACATTTAAATTTGACTTAACTTGTTTCTATATGCGTTGTAATTCTATGCATTTGAAGAGAGAACAGGTAGATTGTAAATATATCTAATTTTAACGTTTTTCCTCAATCTTGCTACACTTATTTTTGCATTTATTATAATGTCAACAAACAGTATGAGGAACATTTCTTAAGCAAGACTATCGCCTGGTGAAATTTCAAACTGAAGCTATAACAAAGAAGGAAATATGATCAATTTCAGGTTTTAGATAAATCATTTAGATAAATCATTAAAGGATTTAAATAATCCTTTAAATTTGAGATTATTTAAAGGATCACAGTGGATTGGGGCAAGGAAATGTAAGTCTACTGACCCTGTCTCTTTAACAGACTGGTCAATTGATTTGGACATGCCTCCTTGGAGTGAGTTTTTACTTCTCTAAGAGTTTCTGTCAATATTTTCCTTTGGAACTCTCTTATCCAGTTACAGAGCCCCATGCAACATGGTGCAGAGGATGCTGACAGTCAAGCGGTGAATGATAAAGTAGGCAGAACCTGGTACCAAGTATACCCACATTCAAATCTCAGTTCTACCAAGTGCCATCTATGAGGCTTCGGGCAAGTGACTTAACCTTTTAAAGCCTGAATTTTCTCCTTGAAACCAAATTATTTCAGGGAACTATAAAAGGATTAAATTAGTTAATCTCTGTAAAAACTTTAGAGTAGTACCTGACACTTAAAGATTCTCCATAAATGTTGGTAGCTACTATTTTTGGAGTAAATCAGGTATAAGTCCTGGTTATGTCCCTTGTTGAATGTAATTTCATGAAAATAAATGAATCCCAATGCACCTTAGTTTTTTTTTTTATTCTTCTTTGAAATAGTGATAATAACACCTAACCTATTGATTTGGGGTGACCTATTGATTAATTTATACATGTAAACTACATAATACAGTGCCTGGCTTAGAATCAATGGGTAAAAGCCACTAGTGTACCTTTGGTATTCCCTTCCTTTGGTATGAAAGACAGACCTCTACTGGACACTCATTACAATGTAAAGAAAGGGGTGAGCATGTAAATGAGGGAGGAAGCCAGCGTGTTTTAATATGACAAACTGGGTTGGAGCTAGTAAATTACTGCAATGAAATGGTTGAGCCATGATCTGGAGTTACTTTTTTAAATTTTTAAATATTAAAAATAGAGGTAGAGTCTCACTGTGTTCCCCAGGCTGGTCTCAAACTCCTGAGCTCAAGTATCCTCCCACCACAGCCTCCCAAAGCGCTATGCAGGCAACTCTTCTTTCCCTGAGTGGCCCTAGATAAACATCGTTCCCCAGAGGTCCCCTGCTTCCCTAGACTTTTCAGATGAAGCATGAAACTCCTCTTATGGTGCTGTCACCTTACAAAATCTCACAGCTGGGGGTGCATGTGAAAGAGCCCCCGCATACTTGGGAGCCAGCAGATTCGATCGGGTAGCCACAGCTGACAGAGCTCAGAAAGCATGTGGTAAATGTAACTAATGCAGATAGGAAAGGGGTGGAACTCCAATCAGCTGGCAGATTCTAAGTAGAGAATGCTGTTGTCCTGAAGGGAAATTCTATCTGAAACCAACAAAATCATATTCATGGGACTTTATGTGAATTTCAAAAAGGATACGAATTTCATTCCTGGAAAAGATGTGGCAATGTTACAATCTGTAATTTTTATTTTTATTTTTTTATTTTTTATTTTTTTGAGACAAAGTCTCGTTCTGTCCCCCAGGTTGGACTGCAGTGGCAGGATCTCAGCTCACTGCAAGCTCCACCTCCCGGGTTCTTACCATCTTCCTGCCTCAGCCTCCCGAGTAGCTGGGACTACAGGCACCTGCCACTATGCCCGGCTAATTTTTTGTATTTTTAGTAGAGACGGGGTTTCACTGTGTTAGCCAGGATGGTCTCGATCTCCTGACCTCGTGATCCGCCCGCCTCGGCCTCCCAAAGTGCTGGGATTACAGGCTTGAGCCACCGCGCCCGGCCAAGATGTGGCAATTTTAAAATATTTTACCAACTCTCTAAACCAAGAGATCAATTGGCAAATATTTGCTGAAACATGCTGACAGAAATAAAGGGGAAAGCATGAATTTGGAAGCCAGACAAAGCAATGATTGAATTCTGGGTTTTCTAACCATGTGACCCCCTCTCAGCACTTTAGTTGTTTTCAACTACAATATGGTATGATGTAGGATTAGAAGACATGTTTACGTTTAACTTGACCTCATTAATTTCTGTAATTTTTTTTTAACTTTGGATTTCTATAGCTAAACGTCAGAGGAAATTTCAGAAAATGGTTACCTAAATTTTTTTTTTCCCACTAATTACTAAAACCTGCTTCCCCTCCACAGGCTTGCCAGCATAACTGAGAAGAAAATGTTTGGATGGATGGGTGATTGGGCAGATGGATACAAGGATATCTCTTATAAATATGTCATTCAAAATGAAAAGCACCTTTGGCAGGACCAGCGTATTTCTAGGACTCAAGGGAAAGAAACCACCCTGTGGGTTGAGACGATCAGCAGGTCTTCATGGGAAAAACACTGGAACTAGACCTGAGAGCGGGGGTGACAGGACCAGGGAAGAGCAGAGTCGTTTCATCCAAGCAGACCTTGCAGAGCCTCTAAAGAGTTGGAACTTCCGTCATCACCCCACAACTACCATATGCTGGGCAGGGGACCCCAGGGACTGGGCTCAACTCCCCACAGACTTAGTTAATTCTTACATCAACCATGAGAAGGGGGCATTCTCGTTTAAAACTGAGATTCAGAGATGGAGCGGATTCTCCAGGGTCATGGAGCTAGCAAGGGCAAGGCTAGGATTGTACCCAGGTCTACCAACCTCAAAACTTGAGCATGGTATACTATAATATTTCTAGTAATGATTCAAGTTACCGTTTTGGACGGTTGCTGCCTCTATAAAGTCTCCTTCCTCATACCACCCCTTTCCCAAATAGAGTTGACTTTCCCTCCTCGTGTTCCCACTGTACTGCGCAGGCATCTATCCGAGTGTTGGTGCATTTATTGGTCACATTTTACTTCATGCCTGCCTCCTCATTAAACTGTAAGCCCCCAAAAGCAGAGCTGAGCAATATTCATCATTTGATCATTCATGTACCATTTATAGTTCATAGTAGCAGCTTAATAAATGTTAATGAATGACTGACTGAATGAAAGCCTGTTGCCTTCCAGTCACTATGTCCACTGCTTGGCAAGTTAGTTAACCTCTTCATGCTTTATTTTCCCCATCTGCAAAGTTAAAATTATTAGAATTAACTTATAATCTGCCACTTATGTGGTAGATTAACTTATCTACCACGTACAGATGTAGGGATAAGTTAATTGTTGAAAAGTCACTACAGTATTGATGACCACATAGTAAATGCTTATTTAGTACATGGTAACTATTACTGTGATCACATTTTATTCCCATAATTCCCTTTAAACGGAGAACTTTAAATAAAGTGTTATGATCTTGACATCATAGAATAGGACCTGTTATTAGAATGGTTAAGTGTCTTGCACAAGATCACGTAGGGAGAAAGAAGCAGAACTTGCACATGTCCCTGGGGGTCTGAGATATTACTCACAAACCCTTATATTTCCAGTTCACATACAGGGTCCCTGTTGATTCTCTTCACCTCCATTTTTAGGTTGGGCTTCACCAGAGTGGAGATAACCAACAAAGTGATTCAGCCAGTGTGGTCCTGGCACAGCACAGGGTCTGTTTGGAGTGGTTTGGACTAGCACACCTGATGGCATCTTTGCGACGGTGCTGTCCACACTTCCCAGTTGACAGGAGTCACCTGGGCTTCTTACTTAATAACACACACTCCAGGCTCCTCTGATGAGTGTGGTTTTAACAAACAAGCCCAGGTTGTTTTTATCATCAGGGAAGTTTGTGAAACTTTGCTTTGAGAGAGGCTGAGGCCAGACTTTAAAGGACGATGGTAGTGCCCATCTTCCAAGGGGCAGTTATGAACATCTTTGTTGTTACTGGGTACTGCTCCGCCACGCCCTCCGTCCATGTTTGTAAATATAATATAAGGACTAAATCAATCTCCCTGATAATGCACCCAGCGTGATAGCAGAGACCAGAACAAGGAGTGGCGTGGCGGGGGAGGCTCAGGTGTTCTCCTTTGACAAAGTCATTGAATCACGGAGCTTTGCTCCTGCACTTTTCTCCCTGGAAAAGCTGCTTATAGACTTCCACGGGGGCTTTCAGAAAGGACCTGTAGGCACCAGCCACCAGAACTGATTATTTCCTAGCATTCAGAGAGGGGGCTGAGCTGTCTCCCAGAGGAGGCTCTAGGAAGACAGAGCAACAGCTTTGGCAAAAAGGGGCCATTCGCAAGCTTCCCAGGCAGCAAACTAGCGCGCAGATCTGTCCAGCCTCGCATCCTCAGCGAGGCAAGCGCGCGGTGCTCTCCCGGGCAAGTTTTTTAGGAGTGTCCCTTCTCGCCACGGACACGGCAAAGTCTCCAGTTCTCCGACAGACGTTTCCCTTGCAGCTCTGAAGTCGAATTACTCGCCCGCTGGCTGCAGCGTAGAGTGGAGAGGTCCGTGCGCTGTGGTTGCGGGGGGGAGCCCCGCCAGCCAAATGCCAGGATCAGCATGAGAGGCTGGACTTTAGTCCAGGTCTGTCCTCACCCCGGGGGACCGCCGGCTTTGCAGGGTGCAGCTGCGAGGAACTGCTCACTTTTTTCCCCTTGCAAGTCTTTGTTCCAAGCCTGACGTTGCTACGATTCTGTAATTAACTCCCTCCACTCCAAAGGGGTCTGGAGGCTGGGATGCTCTGCCAGCTCAGAGGATGTTGACTCTGGAGTGGGAGTCCGAAGGACTGCAAACAGTGGGTATTGTTGTGATTATATGTGCATCTCTGAAGCTGCTTCATTTGCTGGGACTGATTGATTTTTCGGAAGGTAAAGTGGTCGCTCCCAGTCTGTGCTGTTGGGCAGGTCTGGTTTAGAAGTAGATATAGATGCTACAGAAGTTAAGAGGGCTTAATACTCAAAGTAAAAGTTTTAAAATATACATGTTTGGCATAGAGCATCTAGTGACTGGACAGTTCATTTTGGTTTATCCAGATATTTTATATTAGAAGGGAAAGGATATTGTACCATTATCTTTCTATTTGAAATCTACTTGGGTTTAGCATTTTGTGGGTTAAATATTTTTCTAAGGTGGGAAGTTAGGACTCCTATGGGGTGATAATACGGGTTGGTATTTGGTTGTCAAGTTCATGTTGGCTACCACGCCTTAATGTCATTAGTGATTTCATCCTATGAAAGAGTATCTTGATTTGTGAAGAGAATATCTGTGTGTGCCTCATTAGTTAGGAGGTGTGAGGGTGAACCCGGGTGGGTTATTATGATATAAAATGGTAAGCTTTTGCTATGAAATTGAGTTAATGGGTGCTCAGCAAAAATGTGCTTGGAACACTTGATTTGCAAGTGTTTCATTTGCATTCCCCAGTGAGTCTCATTGCTCATGTGTCTCCTGAGTGGGAACTCATACACACGAGGCAGGACTGTTGCTATCAATAAAAATTAGATCCATCTAACATAAATTTTACTCTTGCTGTCCAAAATGAATTTTGTTATTCAAAGATTGGAGAGTTTTAAAAAGTTGATTAACTTTGCTTTAACTATTTGAATGTATATGTATGTATCAAACACACACACACACATTTTTTAAATAAAATAATGCTTTTACTAAAATAATACCCTTTGAATCATTTAAACCTAAATCATTTGATATCAATTCTACATGCAAGCCTTTCTCTCTTCCTAAGTGAAAGAATGGCGTCCCTGAGATACTTACTAATATTTCTTCCAGATATGGATATGATCTTTTATTGCCAAGTTATGAATATTTACCTCTCACATTGTGTCTAATGTGGGGAGATGGAAATATTTAAACTTGCCTATGCTTTCTGTAATCTTTCTAACTATAGGAGCTAAGACCTGATAGCTATGATGACATCATCCCAAAGCACATCCGGTATACAGGTTGTTTCTGTCAATATGTTAATAATGGTCAATGTATCTTATCTTCAGAAAGACCTTTTATTCTGCAAAGTAGGTTCATTAGATTCAAACTGTTGAGACAATATAAGAACATACATTCTCTTGTAATCTTCATATCTTCTTTAAAGTGTTCTCAATCAGTTCTGCTTTGACACAATACAAATAACACTGTAATGGTATTAAAACCTCAGAATTTAGTTTTTTCCTTTTCTTATATTTCACAGTAATTTTATTTAACCCCTGAAGGAAAATAATGCATAAGCAGGCTTCTCCAATGTTACACAATTTTCCATTCTCTTGTGATTTCTGCCTCAATGCACTAAATGCTAGTGTCTTAATACAGTATAAGTAATTTCAATTTCTATGATTGGAATACTTTGCTTCTATTTTATTTTGTCACCACGTTTTTGTTCTCTGGGCTTAGTTGAGCCATAGCCCCCAACTTTAGTGCATTGTACTGGAGCTTAGTTTCAGAGCTGGGTGCTAAAGGACAACCCCCACGAATGTATTGAGGAAGTCAACTTTCACAGTGCTATGAGGATAGCGCATAGTTCTTATATTGTCAATATTAATAATGTAGAAATTTAAAATCAAAAGTCCCAAGTGTAAGGTCCCTGGCAACGATTCAGCTTTTATTCTTCAAGGTCTGTTTCATATCACTTAAAGTTGAAGGTCTGCAGATTCAAACTTCAAATTTGAGTTTCAACAAAATGAAAATTAGAATTGTAAACCTGACTCCCCCAAATAGAATCACAGAAATTTTGAGTTGATCTGAAATGTCTTCCTTGGGAGAGATATCTAAATCATATTCCTATCCATATCTGAATCTATATTTCTATATCTACACACACACACACACACACACATAGAGATATACATAAATATTTTTAGATATTATGTGAAATGTTCAGTAAGCTGGAGAAAGTTTTGATTCCATATAGAATCCACGATCATGCTGAACCACAAGGATACAGGTTATCCCCATACATGAGGGAAGACCCGCATATACCTGTTGAGCAAGTCCCTTTTTCCTCTGAAATACATGTTAGGAAATATTAGTCTGGGCCAACTCTTATTTTGCATAGGAGACAACTACAATCCAGTGAGGTTAACTGACTTGTCATAAGGCAAATGTCACTGGGAGCAGAAGCAGGATCAAAAAATAAAGACTACTGAATCCTATACAGTGCTTTTCCTACTGCAACATACTTTTATACATCTTCCTTAATGTTGGGAAAAGGAATAAATGAAAATGCACATGGGAAGTTTCTGGAATTCTTGAGCCTTTTCCAGAATTGACTGTTAATATCATGTGAAATATTTGTGGCAGATGCATTTAAAAGAAAATCACATAATGGGCATATAATTTCTACAAGGTTTTGACCTCAATCCAGGAATGGGACCCAAGCATGGGATATAAATGAGCTAAGCCAGACCGCTGACTTTTGTCATAAATTAGAGGCAAGATTAGGACAAAAGCAAGCCAAGCTGTCTCCCCAGCCCCTTGCAAACCTCTACGATCTGCACTGAATTTTGACCAAATGTGACTTACATTCAATCATGAATGTCCAGTTCAAGCAGAGTCCAAGGATGAAGTCCAGTGAGAAGATGACACCTCTATCCTAGGCCTCCTGCCTGTTTCTTTAGACTATGACATTGTCTAAGCAGAAACAGAACCTGGACTTTTTGATCAGTAGCCAAGTAAAGGATTAAGAAAAAATTGCAGCTAAAGTGCAAACCACCATAAAAAATTAGATTATCAGAGCCTTCATTCTTTCTAGCTGCAAATAATAAAGGCTGACAGGGTTATCCCAATGCAAATTGCTGAATTCTTCATTAAGATTACATCACCTAGAAAATATAACCCACAAGAGGCCAGAGAATTAGCCTCTTTTTTATGGTGGAGAAGTGCAGGTGAAAAGGCCCAGAGTAGAAGTTTGAGCTTCTTTTAGGCAGCATTGAGCTTACATGCTGTCCTCAGGAAGCAGTGATACATCAATGGTACCATCATGGAATATTTTCTCCAGTGTGATTTTCTATATAATACATTAGAAAGTACTTCTGAGTTGATTTGAATGAGAGAGTCCATATTAATGTTGAGATAAAGCAGTATTGCCTTAATATTTTCATCTCTAATGTTGACTAGAATTAGACATAGAAAAGGGTTAAGGGAAACAATTCCTTGTTTCGGTTTCCAATTTTGATGGTCTTATTTTTTAAAAAAAAGTTTTAATTGAAATTCACGACTTAAGACTCAAAAGCAATTTGTAAAGAAGATCAAAATAACCAATGTGATTTTATTATGGGGATTTGAAATTTTGCACGTATTCACTCATTAGTAAGGGGAAGGAGAAAGAACACTCATGAGATTAAGCGCATCATTTCGTACTTTAGCTTGTGATCTTGTCATATTGAATTCTAATGTGTGCAGGGTACCCTGTTGGGTATTGACTGACAGGGTGGGAAAGTGTGAGATGAACATTGAAGTGCCCTCAACAAACTTCCATTCTAGTAAAGGAGACTACTTACTAAACAAGACAACAGGAAATAATGCTGGGCATAGGCCCAAGCCATGGCCGGTAGAAGCACAGGTAGAAAGGTTCATTCTGGAAAGGACTCCAGGGAAGGTTTAATGGAGAAGAAAACCTAGTTGTACAGGACCTTGGAGTGAGAGAAGCGTTTCCCAAATTGGAAAATCCAGGAAGAAGATTCCAGGCTGAGCAAAGAAATTGAGCTGTGACTCTAGGCGCAGACAATGGGTGGCTTGCGTGGATTAGGACAGTGAATTGAGTATGGCTCGTAGCACATGGGTCTAAGAACATTAAAATAAAATATGTGGCTGGATAAGTTACTTGGGGTTCAACACTAGAAGTGCAGACTTATTGCCTAGCCATTGAAGAGCCATTGACTCAAAGACTTCAACTTTCAGGGAGCAAGTGGTACAGATCCATGTTTTAGGTCGGTCAACCTGGGAGTAGGTGAAGATGAGTTCAGAGGTAAGAAGGTGGAAGCAGAGATACTAGTTATGCTTTTGTAGCAAGTCAGATGGGAGATTAGAAGGACAAAAATCCACAGAATTCCCTCCTCAATAAAATACTTGGCGAGAACTGTTCATTTCCAGTTTTTCCAGAAGTTCTTATTTAATATGATATCCATGACATGCAGCTCTTTGGAAACAATATATTTCTACTTTATTTCAGAGCCACTTTGTTTGGCTTTATTAAATATCTTTTTTATGAGAAAAGAAAGAAATTGTGGAGTATGCAGAGATCATAACTATAGGTATAGTGGAAGGAACTTAAAACTTTAGATAGATTTATCTGCTGTCTTACAAGGTCTTCAATTATTGTAAACTTTTTATTTTGAAAAATTTTACACCTAAAACAAGGTATAGAAAATAGTGTAATGAATTGTCATATATTCATTATCTAGCTTCAATAATTATCAGTACTTTGCCATTTGTTATATGGCTTGCATTTAATAAATATTTATTGATTGTCTACAGTATGTCAGGCACTAGGCTAGGCTCTAGAATATACAGATCAATTAAAGATAGTTGCTGCCTTCAAGAAACTCTCAGTTGCATAGGAAGAAAAAGAATACTAACAAATAAAATATAATACATCATGGTAAATAGACCAGTACAAGCAAATCCAAGAAGAATGTAAGGTAATTAAGTCCAAGTGGAGGAGATGAAAGCAATCAGAGATGACTCCATGGTGGAGGTGACCTCTAATCCTGGTTTTTATGGATGAAGAGAAGTGTATAAGATTGATATGTAAGAATGGTGCTTATGCAAGTACTATATGTAAAACACTGGGTGAGGTAACACCATGTACAAGCACAGGGCCATGATACACCATGTGAAATTCCTGGAACAACAATAAAAAGTAGGAGAGGAGTTGACAGTTTTATTCCTTCTCCTTAATTGTACAATTATCCTTGCTGTTTAGCACAGTGCTTGGTATATAGAAGTTACTGAAGAAAATTATGGCCTGAACGCCATTTGCCTCCATACAGGAATAGTGCCAGTACACATCTGCTTATCCCACATAATAAATAACTTCCAGTACCATTTTCAGGTTTCCAAAGTAGCCTAAAACTATTGATTCGTTAAGATTTTTGTTATATATATTTTTTCTGTTAGTAACATTTCACATCAAAATCCCCTCGCAAAGTGAAGATACCTGCACAGCAAACACATCTGTTTGTTAGAACTCCTGAGCCAGGGAGATAATTTCAATTAAGATAACCAACAATGAGCTGCAGAATCCCAGCTTATAGGAACTCTGGTTTGCTGGAAAAGCAACACTTTCAATTCTGTAACCGGAAAAACGTTTAGATTTATTGCTAAAATATAACAAATATGTATTACTGTGTGGAAGGGAAGGGAGGATGGTCAGGTGTTTTACTGCCTTCGAGAAATTTCCAAATTGGTTAGAGGCCAAACAGCTCATGAGTAACTAATCCAAGATGAAAAAGTATTGTGAGAGGGAGTAAGGCCTTTAGAAAACTGAAAAAGAAGAGCCATCTAGAAGATTCTGGCGAAGGCTGCATAAAGATGGTAACATTTTAAATCTCAAGACTTGAGAGATCCAAAACTTTGACAGGTACAGACTAGAAATTAAAAGCAGAAATTTGAACTGTATTTTTAAAAGACAGGCAGTTTCCTGAACTCATTTTTGTAATCAGATTGGCACTAAAGATTTCATTATTTAAAATACCAAGTTTCTGCTTGGACCTGGCAATGTGCTTGATACTGATTAGTTTGGGGACTATTATTTTCCAGTTCTAATTATTTTTACTTACTTTGGTAACTTGTGCCTCATCCAATCTGGAAGAGGAGAGCTATAATTTTAAGTGGGCAGTCAGGGGAGTAGAAGGGGAATGCCTTCCAGTCAAAAATCATCAGGAAACACACCTGTGGTTGAATAATTTTCTTTTATTATTCATTGCAGAAAGAGAGAATACACGCTGCAGAGAAAGGTGGAATGTCTCAGAGAGTGTTAGGATTTATTACAGGGTTTGAGCTCATTTTGGTGCCTTTGGAGAAGGTTTAAGGGAGCAAGACATTGGCCTGGACAGGAAGCTGTCAAGAAGCCAGAGTCATGTATGATTGGGTAGCTGGTATCTACAAGTAGTGAAGACTAGACAGAGGTGAAAGCTCTAATAGGTAAAGCAGCAGCAGTTACTTGTATTAGCTGGGATAGGATATATTTGATTATTTTTGTGGTTTAAAGTTCATGTTAGGCCAGGCGTGGTGGCTCACGCCTGTAATCTCAGCACCTTGGGAGACCGAGGCGGGTGGATCACCTGAGGTCAGGAGTTTGAGACCTGCCTGACCAACATGGAGAAACCCTGTCTCCCCTAAAAATACAAAATTAGCAGGGCGTGGTGGTGCATGCCTCTAATCCCAGCTACTCTGGAGTCTGAGATGGGAGAATCGCTTGAATCCAGGAGGCGGAGGATACAGTGAGCCAAGAATCATGCCACTGCACTCCAGCCTGGGCAACAAGAGCAAAACTCCATCTCAAAAACAAAGAAAAAGTTCATGTTTTTGCTTCTGTTCAAACATGAGATAGAGTGCTCTTGTTGTTATATTGATCAACTGTGGGTCCACAGTGGTGTTTTCTGATGTCCATATTCTATGAAATGGCTTATCATCAGCAAGAAAACAACAAGACCTAACTAATAAACCAGCTTAGCACCTTCCGGGTGCCCACAGGTGCTTTTCATCGTCTCTCACATAACAAGGGAGAAAGCAGAATAAGGCGAGAGGGAAGAGTATAGGCTATAAAGCAGACAGATTTGAGTTTAACTCCTAATTCACTAACTGTGAACAAGTTACTTAATCCTCCCAAGCTTCGATTTCCTTTTCCTATAATGGGGTTAATAATCCCAGTCTTTGAAGGTTATTGTAGGGAATACTAAAATATAACTGGAATATCTAGCTCTATTCTTCATCCACAAATAGGAGCCAATCAGTGCCTTTCTTGTAATTGTGTTGAAACAACAGTTGCCACATTCCAGTTTCTTGAGTTTGACTAGCCGTTCTCTGAAGAATGCTTCAGAATCACCTAGCTGACCTGTTAGACCCAGATTGTTGGGCCCAACCCATGGAGTTTCCAATTCAGTAAATCTGGGGTTGGGGCCTGGGAATTCGCATTTCTAATGGGTTCTTACTTGAGGATCATGCTGCTGGTCCAGGGACCAAACTTTGAGAACCATTGAGTTAGGTAATAAATTAGAAAGGCCAAACCCATGGTATCTGCAGTGTGTTCTGTGCCAAGTTGTCTGACGCCTGCTGAGCTTGATTCTCAAGCAGTGGCCAGCCAACTTTTTCAGCAGTAAACATTTTAGATTTTGTGGGCCATGCAGTCTGTCACAACTCCTCAACTCTGTTGTAGCGCAAAAGCAGCCATAGATAATATGCAAACAGATAGGTGTGGCCATGTTCTAATAAAACATTGTAGATGTTCTTTGAATCCCATATGATTTTCATATGTCACAATATATTTATTTAATGTCTGCCTCTTTAACTATGATTTTACATGTGAAACAATGTTTAGCTGGCAGGTGATACTAAAATTGACAACAGACTAGATTTGGCCTTACACTGTATGTTGCCAGCCCTTGTTCTAGAGTTGGCAATAAAGGGAACCATTGAGAACCAGGTCTCAGGTTGATGACTTATTGTTTTTTGGAAATTTAACTAGATTTTTCTGTCCCTTCTGTATTATTGAGGGGATGGAGGTCTAGTCTCCTTTTCAGGGGGTTGGTGGAATTGTCTGCCAAATTATCAAGTGATTTAAATTAACACATATGTGTTTGTTCAATAAAATGACTTCCTTTTCCCTGACTTCACTGCTGGACCAACTTAGATAGTTGTTATATAAATTAAGCCAGCTGCCTGGTATTGTCATACAAGGAATCAATGCTTGAGTGCCTTGTCCTACTGGTTTTCATTTTCAGTATTATTGTCTCTTGGAAAAGTTGATAATATACTCTTTTCATTGAGTTTGCAAACTCTTATTTCCTAGATTTTTTAAAGACCCATTTCAATTTTTAAAATTACATTGCTATTCACAATGAGCCTTTTGAGTCTAGGACACATACATTCAATCAACAAATAGTAAAAAATAAAATCACCTTAAGTCTGCACTCTCTTAAAAATAAAAGATCCATAAGTAGTGGATAAGATCATGGTCTTTGAAGTGAGACAGACCTAGAGTTCATTTCCAGCTTTTCTTTTTACTGGCTGTGATCTTGGAGAAGATATAACCACCTGAACCCCAGTTGTCTCATTTGTAAAATGGAATACTAGTCGTAGCTACCTCACGGCATCATTGTGAAATTTAAATTAAATGATACTTGTTAAAACTCTCCTTAGCACAGTGCCTATCACACAGAGCTCAATAAATATTGGGCATTATTTATAGTGTTAACATCATTGTTTTCTTTGCTTTGCATAGTCATCATACCTATTATTAGCATAATCATTTATTCAGTCATCCAGGAAAGAAAGGTTTTCGAGTATGATCTGTGTACCAAGAACTGTATTAGTTATTGAGAATATAAAGATGTAATTTTTACTATGTTGGGTTTATATATAAATGAACATACCAATAAATTAGTTTAGTAAATTGCCTGGGCCTCACATCTATGTAGATTTTAGAGAGGCATAAAAGAAAGATTGACCAATCCTATTTAGAAAGTGGAGAGCATCAGAAAGGACTCAAAGAGGTGATCTTTGAGCTGCATCTGAGCAACACTTTTAGCACTCAGCATCAAGCAGACTGGAGAACCACTGGCAATTGATAAATCCTACTTTAGCATTTCCAAGAACACCTCATGCTGATCTCAGTTTCAAATTCCTGGCTTATATTATTCACAGAACTCCTTCTCCTACACAAATGCCACTCTTCTTTCCCCATTTCAGCTTTAAGTGAAACCCACCCTCTCTTTAATACCACCCTTTCTTCCTAATCTGAATTCAGTTACTCCTGATGTATGTAGTACAGCAAACACAACACTTAATAATGAACCCTGATGCCCTGTCCCTGAAATCACTTAATTTGTGTTCGTTCATTTTCTCTCCAGCTGAACAAGAGAGAACACCCTACCTCAGTACAGTGTGAATTTTCCCTGTGTTTCCACTGTATCCAGAGCTGTATGGAGTGTGTTACCCAGGCTCAATGATACAGGCATAAACAGATACCTCGTGTTCTTGCACTTCACATTGTTGTGCTTTGCAGATAATGCGCTTTTTACAAAGTGAAGGCTTCTGGCAACCCTGCTGAGCAAGCCTTTTGGTGCCGTTTTTCCAACAGCACGTGCTCACTTTGTGTCTTTGTGTCACATTTTGGAAATTTTTACAGTATTTCAAACATTTTCATTATTATTGTATCTGTTTTAGCGATCTTTGACTAGTGATCTTTGGTGTTACTAGAGAAATTTTTGTACCACATACACCAGGAATAATCGAGATCAGATTAGGAGCACCATGAACCACATCCATATAAGATTGCAAACTTAATCTATAAATACTGTGTGTGTTCTGACTGCTCCACTGACCGGCCATTCCCCAATCTCTCTCCCTCTCCACAGGGCCAGCCTGTTCCCTGAAACACAGCAATATTGAAATTATGCCAATTAATAATCCTACAATGGCCTCTAAGTGTTCAAGTAAAGGGAAGATCATACATCTCTCACTTTAAATCAAAAGCTAGAAAGCATTAAGCTTTAGTGAGGAAGGCATGTTGAAAGTCAAGATTGGCCGAAAGCTAAGCCTCTTGTGCCAGTTAGCCAAATTGTGAATACAAAGAAATCATTCTCAAAGGAAATAAAAAGTGCTACCTCACTGAACACATGAAGGATAAGAAAGCAAAACAGCCTTATTGCTAATATGGAGAAAGTTTTAGGGATCTGAATAGAAGATCAAACCAGCCATAGCCTTCCCTTAATTCAAAGCTTAACCCAGAACAAGGCCCTAACTCTCTTCACCTCTGTGAAGGCTAAGAGAGGTAAGGAAGCTACAGAAGAAAAGTCTGAAGCTAGCAGATGTTGGTTCATGAGGTTTAAGGTAAGAAGTCATCTCCATAACATAAGAATGCAAGGTGAAGCAGCAAATACTAATGTAGTAGCTACAGCAAGTTACCTAGAAGGTCTAGCTAAGGTAACTACACCAAACAACAGATTATCAATGTAGATGAAACAACCTTCTACTGGGAGAAGATGCTATCTAAAAGTTTCATAGCTAGAGAGGAGAAGTCAATGTCTGGTTTTAAAGCCTCAAAGGACGTGCTGACTCTCTTAGCAGCTAATGCAGCTGATGACTTTAAGTTGAAGCCAGTCCTCATTTACCATTCCAACCTAGACTTCACCAGGATTCTATTCCATCTCAAGAAACCACTTTCTTTGCCCATCTAGAAGAAGTTACTCCTCATTTGTTCTAGTTTGATCATGAGATTGTAGTAGTTCAGTTAAATATTCAGGGTCCACTTCTAAGTCTAGTTCTCTTGCTATTTCCACAACATTTGCAGTTACTTCCTCTACTGAATTATTAAACCCCTCAAAATCATTCATGAGAGTTAAAGTCTACTTTTTGGCTGATTTAAAAATTATGCTAAATCTACTCTGCCTGTGTTCTATAAGTGGAACAAAGCCTGAATGACAAAACATCTGTTTACAGCATAGTTTCCTGAAAGTTTTAAACCCACTCTTGAGACCTACTGCTCACAAAGAGATTCCTTTCAAAATATTAGTGCTCAGTGACAATGCACCTGGTCGTCCAGGAGCTCTGACGGAGATGTATTAATGTTGTTGTTATGCCTCTGAACACAACATCCATTCTGCAGCCCTTACATCAGGGAGTAATTTTGACTTTCACATCTTATTATTTAAGAAATACATTTTGTAAAGCTATAGCTGCCATAAAGAGTGATTCTTGTGATAGATCTAGACAAAGTAAATTGAAAACCTTCTGGAAAGGATTCGCCATTCTATATGCCATTAAGAACTTTCACAATTCATTATTGGAGGTTAAAATAACACAGGAGTTTGGAAAAAGTTGACTTCAACTCTCATGAATGATTTTGAGGGGTTCAATAATTATTAATTCATTAATATTTATTATTTTTTATTATAATAATAATAATTATAATAATAATTTTTTATAATAATTAATTAATTATTAATTATTGAATTAATAATTCAATAATTATTCAGTAGAGGAAGTAACTGCAAATGTAGAAATAGCAAGGGAACTAGAATTCGAATGGGGAGCCTGAATATTTAACTGAACTACTACAATCTCATGATCAAACTAGAACAAATGAGGAGTACCATCTTCTAGATGGGCAAAGAAAGTGGTTTCTTGAGATGGAATCGACTTCTGGTGAAGATGCTATGAACATTATTGAATTGATAGCTAAGAATTTAGAATACTACATAAACTTAATTGAGAAAGCAGCAGCAGGATTTGAGAGGATTGAGTCTAATTTTGAAAGAAGTTCTACAGTAGATAAAATAACAGCATCACATGCTACAGGGAAATCTCTTGTGAAAGGAAGAGTTCAATCAATGAGGCAAATTTCATTGTCTTATTTTAAGAGATTGCCACAATTACTCCAAACTTCAGCAACTATCACCTTGATCAGTCAGCAGCCAACAACATTAAGGCCAGTTCTACCAGCAAAAATATTATACTTGCTTATCTTTTCGCAATATTGCTGAAGAATCAAATGATTGTTAGCAATTTTTAATAGTAAAGTATCTTTAAAGTACAGGTTGCACATTGTTTTTTAGACATAATGCTACTGCACACTTAATAGACTACAGTATTGTGTAAACATAACTTTTATATTCACAGGAAAACCATAAAAGGAAAGTGTGATTTGCTTGATTGTGATTATTTTTATTGTAGTGGTCTGGAACAGAACCCACACTATTTTTGAGGTATGGCTGTATTTATCAGTGGGTTCTTCAATTGCATCTTTAATAGATTGTCCTTTTAAATCAATATACTTGTCCTTTTAAACCAACATGCTTTTTAAATCAATATACTTGTCTTATCTCAACCTCATCCCCGTACTGGGAAGTATACCTTAGGCAGAAAAAAAGAGGCTCTGACTCTGAAACTTCTATGGCTCCTTCTCCCTTTCTTCTGTGCCTATCTCATGCTCTAGTGCTAGCAAACTCCCCATCATTTTCCAAACACTCTCTACTGTTTCATTTTCATGCCTTTCTTTGAAGTATGAACGCTCCTCCTTCTAGAACACATCTCTTAGGTGTTCACATGATTCTGATTAACTCCTTCTTATCCTTTAAGCTCAGCTTAGGAGGTATTTTTTCCAGAAAACCTCCTTTGAACCACCTAGTTAGATCAAGTGCCTGTTTCATAGTACTTCAAAGTGCATTAAACTCTTGATTTCTATGTCTTTCTCTTTTGATAAATTTCAAGCATCACGTAGGTAGAACACTTATCTTTCTATCCTCAACGCCCTGTGGGAGTCAGTGAACTGTTAGGTGGATCATGGACAGGCAAGTTTATTCAGAGGCTCTGGTAATATAATAGTTACTCAGAATTTACACAACAGGCTTGAATTAGTACATTAATAATTTTTAAACATTTTGTTTTAGGCAGGGATTCTCAACATTGGCACTATGAACACTTGGGTCTGGATGATTCTTTGAGTTACGTGCTGTCTTCTGCACTATAGGATGATTGACAACATCCCTGGTCTCTACCAACGAAATGCCAATAGCACCTTTCTGGGAGTTGTGACAAGTGAAAGTGTTTCAAGGCACTGCCAAATGTCCAGTGGGTGCAGGGTAGGTGAGATCACTCCCCCAACCCTCATTGAGAACCTCAGAGTTGAGGTATAACCAAACACAATTTGTAAGCCTTTATATATACTTGCTTTCATAAATTACAAAACTAAATTTAAATTTGAAAACATCAATACACTGAAAATTATTGGAAACCAAACCCGAGTGTTGGGGAAGTATATGATTTTCTACTACAGAGGTAATAAACAATCATTGAGGAAAACGTATAAATACAAAAGAAAGAAACATGAGGAAAATACCCCCAGTCCCACCATTCTAACAATAACCACTGATAATATTTTCATTTGTTTATTTTCAATATTTTTCTCCATGTATATCTGATCGTTTAAACTTAGTAATATTGTATTACTATAAAATTTTACACAGATTTAAATTCAATATTAGAACACAGGTATTTTTACATTAGATTACAGATTTTTCATAAATATTTTAATACCTATATTATAGTCTATAAATGTGTATAATATAGTTTACTAATCCTGACTTTAGAATAAGTAATTTCTTCTTTTAGTATTTGGAAAATTATGTAATAAATTGTGTGTGAAGTTCCTTATGTATTTAGAATTGTGTTCTTAAGATAGAGTCATAGAGTGGAATTAATGGAACAAGAGAATGAACTGTTTCAAGTCTTCACACACACACACACACACACACACACACACACACACACAGAGAGAGAGACATGGCAAATTTGCATTTCAAAAGGGACACTCAAATTTACCTGTCCCACTGTAATGTGGGGAGTAACCAGTGGTTTGGGCTCACTGCAGTGTCAGGACATGCTATTGATTAGGGTACACTTGGAAGGTGAGCCCTAATGACATGCTGACAAGCTCAATGTTAATGGGTGTTAGTGATTCCAAGAACCTTTGTCTTAGGAATGGACTGCTAATGGCTTTTAAACCAATATTAGGAATTTTAATTTTCTGTAAGTATGAAATTCTCATTAGAGCTTGAAAATACTTTTCCTGTTCTCCTCTCTTGCCAATCCAGATACATCCCTTTATGAAAAGGGCTAACACTTTTATCAATTATCACATCCATTTTAACCATCAAGCCTGGTACTAAGCAGGCATTAGATTATTCATGGAAAGAAAAAATAATATACTTTTGTACCAGATGAAGTATTTCCTGGGTCTGTTTATTTAGGAGGAAAATTGGCATGCATAAAACTATTGCTATGCATATTCAGATAAATATTTCCTGGGACTTAGTAGTAGATGTGGTTTACTTAGATGAATTTAAATAGCAGGGAGGCAGTAAAGAGAGTAATATCTCTATTTATTTTTATACTTTAAGTTCTAGGGTACATGTGCACAACGTGCTGGTTTGTTACATAGGTATATATGTGCCAGGTCGGTTTGCTTCACCCATCAACTCGTCATTTGCATTAGGTATTTATCCTAGTACTATCCCTCAGCCAGCACCCCACCTCCAACAGGCCCTAGTGTGTGACGTTCCCTGTCCTGTGTCCATGTGTGTTCTCATTGTTCAACTCCCATCTATGAGTGAGAACATGCAGTGTTTGGTTTTCTGTCCTTGTGATAGTTTGCTGACAATGATGGTTTCTGGCTTCATCCATGTCCCTGCAAAGGACATGAACTCATCCTTTTTTATGGCTGGATAGTATTCCATGGTGTATATGTGCCACATTTTCTTAATCCAGTCTATCATTGATGGAGATTTGGGTTGATTCCAAGTCTTCACTATTGTGGATAGTGCCGCAAAATACATACGTGTGCGTGTGTCTTTATAGTAGCATGTTTTATAATCCTTTGGGTATATACCCAGTAATGGGATCGTTGGGTCAAATGGTATTTCTAGTTCTAGATCCTTGAGGAATCGCCGCATTGTCTTCCACAGTGGTTGAGCTAATTTACACTCCCACCAACAGTGTAAAAGCATTCCTATTTCTCCACATCCTGTCCAGCATCTGTTGTTTCCTGACTTTTTAATTATTGCCATTCTAACTGGTGTGAAATGGTATCTCATTGTGGTTTTGATTTGCATTTCTCTGATGACCAGTAATGATGAGCATTTTTTTCATGTGTCTTGTTGGCTGCATAAATGTCTTCTTTTGAGAAGTGTCTGTTCATATCCTTTGCCCACTTTTTGACAGGGTTGTTTTTTTCTTGTAAATTTGTTTAGGTTTTTTCTAGATTCTGGATATTAGCCGTTTGTCAGATGGCAGATTGCAAAAGTTTTCTGCCATGCTGTAGGTTGCCTGTTCACTCTGATGGTAGTTTCTTTTGCTGTGCAGAAGCTCTTTTGTTTAATGAGATCCCGTTTGTCTATTCTGGCTTTTGTTGCCATTGCTTTTGGTGTTTTAGTCATGAAGTCTTTGCCCATGCCTATGACCTGAATAGTATTGCCTAGGTTTTCTTGTAGGTTTTTTATGGTTTTAGGTCTTACATTTAAGTCTTTAATCCATCTTTAGTTAATTTTTGTATAAGGTGTAAGGAAGGGATCCAGTTTCAGCTTTCTACATCTAGTTAGCCAGTTTTCCCAGCACCACTTATTAAATAGGGAATCCTTTGCCCATTGCTTGTTTTTGTCAGATTTGTCAAAGATCAGATGGTTGTAGATGTGTGGTGTTATTTCTGAGGCCTCTGTTCTGTTCTATTGGTCTATATATCTGTTTTGGTACCAGTACCATGCTGTTTTGGTTACTGTAGCCTTGTAGTATAGTTTGAAGTCAGGTAGTGTGATGCCTCCAGCTTTTGGTTTAGGATTGTTCTTTTGGCTTAGGATTGTCTTGGCAAT
The DNA here is from genome assembly GCF_049350105.2 of Macaca mulatta. Taxonomy (NCBI): domain Eukaryota; kingdom Metazoa; phylum Chordata; class Mammalia; order Primates; family Cercopithecidae; genus Macaca; species Macaca mulatta. The sequence continues at coordinate 20,014,902 of NC_133410.1, read as the reverse complement.
GTGGGCTTTTTTTTGGTTCCATATGAACTTTAAAGTAGTTTTTTCCAATTCTGTAAAGAAAGTCATTGGTAGCTTGATGGGGGTGGCATTGAATCTATAAATTACCTTGGGCAGTATGACAATTTTCATGATATTGATTCTTCCAATCCATGAGCATGGAATGTTCTTCCATTTGTTTGTGTCAAGAGAGTAATATCTTTCATAAGAGGCATGCCCATGTTCATCTCAAGTAAATGTGTGGGGTATCTTGTTCATGTGACAAAGATGAAGACAAATAATCATAAATATTTTGAGTAAGAAGACATGAAAGCTCATTCAAACTTCTCCAAGATATAGGTCATGATAAAGTAATGAGTTGCCCAGGGTCCCTTTGTGACTTAATAGTAGAACTTAGTTGTAGAGGCAGAATGGTACTAAGGTTAGGACACACTGAGCTTTGAAGATAGGTCAAATTTTTCCAGAAATGCTGCTGGCTGTCGTCCTATGCAAATCACCAAACCTCTCTGAACCTCAGTTTCCCTGCCCACAGGATGAAAATCATCATAATACCAACTTCACAGAGTGCTTCTGAGACACAGAATAATTTTGATACAAGCCACATACCTAGTATTCATTTAAATGGTAAGCACTAATTAAAAGTGCCTAGTATTGTAACCTAGATTTTCTAATGAAGACACACTTTAGTGTGTCTTCTTCATACATAACTATTGGTAGGAAGAATCCCAAACATTGTGAATAGAATATTGCCAAAAACATTATTTTCTTTATGCTGATTTTGAGTATTTGTCTCTTGTAAGTTATAGTAAGCTTAGTTCTGTTACACATGAGATAATCCATAGGTATTTTCCATTTTTATAGATAAAGAAATTTCTTCAAATTTGCTGAGTAACTTGACTACATTATGAACTAGCAATCAGTAGAACTGGAATCAACTACAATCTTCTGAAGTTAGAGCTCAAGTTTTTCTATGTTAATCTTCCTTTTAGTACTAAGTGTTCTTTTTTGTTTTCTAAATCTCTATGATAAGTGAAGACATACTCTAAGGTACCTGGATTAGTAAGATCAGGATAGTACATTTAGAATCAAGTACTTTCCCCAGACATCTAATTGAACAGAATTAAGGATATGTGACTTAATATGTCAGCAAATGCATAGTTATTAATGGCTTGTCACAGAAATTCTCTAACAAATAAACAAGAGAATATTGAAGACCAGACAGCAATGAAGTAATTGGTGATGTGATTCCAAATTTAAACAAATTACAGGGGAAAATGCATAATGAAAAAATAATTAGAAGACTGAGGCACCTGAACAAATATCCAACTCCTACATCTGTCTTCACAATATTCAGCAATCCCTAAATATCTCTGGTGCATTGAGGTTGGAATTAGCAGAAACTTTTAAACATTACTTTAGTGAAAAGTCAGAGTTAACTTTTTCCTGTTACTGTGAAGTTTCAAGGAGACACAGAGGAAATTAGCCAAATGAATTTATTCATGACAACAGAGGTTATATAGCTAAAGCTCTCTTTGAAAATGTACCTCATTAAGAATGTGCACAGACGAGATTTTAGTCTAAAAGTTTAATGCTCAAAATAATAAGTTAGCCTCAGTATTATTGTATCTCTCTTCTGTAATGCATCAACAATAAAACTAACATGTAGCTCAGCATTTAAAGCTATATTTAAGGAAAAATACAAAATCAGCAAAGAAATTCTGTAGTTGCAAAATCTTTGTAAAGTTCAGAGTCGACCTGCCTAGCTAATATATTTCAAATACACACATTTTACAATAATAGGAACTATTCTTGCCAATGGCTGACTAAACTGAGTGGAGAAATTTTTCCATGGAAACAAATCTTCTCACTCTCCACACTCCACAGAGACCTGAATATGTCTATTCTCTAGGGCACAACTTAAGTTCTGGAATAATTATTTAAGGAAAGTTGATCAGTTTCTTTGTAAAATTGCTATGATTGGAAGTGGAAGGAAATTTTTTAAGTGGGAAGGGCTGGCTTGAGACCTTGTATCATGACAGTTATAACATGAGATACCTCTTCTTAGAGAACACATTTGCTTCATTATAAATTCAGTGGTGAGATTTCCCTATGGTGCCATGGTCTTCAGTCATGAACATGGCTTATGTGTTACGTGAAAACCACAGAAATACTGCTAGTGTATCAAAAGTAGCATGGACTCTGATATAGCAAGGGTATTGTTTTAAGGCCACTCCTAGATATTGGCAGGAATATAGGATAGGCAGTGAACATTTCGATTTATTCTTTCCTTCCTTTGCTTCTTTTTGAGGCCGCTTCTAAATATGGATGAGGACTACCTTCACACTTAACTATGGTGTGAAAGAATAGAGGCAAATACCAAGCAGAGAAGGTTAAAAGTTAAACTTAATTATATTCTTATATTGCTTTCTCTCCATCTTCTCTTTGGTCAAATAGAATTATTTAAAGTTTGTCTTGAAAGAAAGGAAGCAACTCAGAGATTTACCCCTCTTCCTGAACCGGTACACTACTAGCCAATATTCATTTAATGTGCCTCTTAATTAAAAAAAAATCTCTCCAAAACCCTTTCTAACATAATAAATCTTCCTCTGCAGGTGAAAATTAAGAGCCTTGAAATTGCACTTGGATCTGTCCTATCTCATCACCAATTACTCCATATTAGCTCTAGATTTTCTTCAAAGGCTAAGAAAATTGGATATTTTAAGTAAGCCAAAGATGATTATTTCCCTGGTACAGCTAAGCACGTTAAATATAGTCAGCATTCACAATACTGCTGTCTAAGGAAAATAAATGTAGTGAACATCAAACAGGCTAAACAAATGGCTCAGGATAATTTTTGTGACAGAAGCTTAACCCGGAGTAGCTAGGGAAATCATCAGAAAAGTGGATGAAGGCCAGGGTACTCAGTTAATTACCACCTCCCCCCCAAAAAAAGATGACTTGCTGAGCTTCAGGCTGAAGTGTACTTTCTGTGAATGTTGCCACAGTAATATCTTTCTTCTCTAAAGAGAATACGGATTGCAACCATAAAGAATGATGCTCCCAGAATGATTAAATATTTGAACCACATACTTTAACTATGTTTTTACCTTCATGTCAAAATCTAATTTCCACCCCCATCAATGGATACTATGGTCTGGGGTTGACTGTATTGTGGGCAAGCATGTAAGTCAGATGTGGGTTTGAATTCTTGTTCCACCATTTACACAATCTGTGTTCTCTCACGAGTGATTCCATTTTCCTGAAACTCAAGCAGGGGATGTAAAACAGCAACTGATTTTCATAGGGTTGTCTTGAAGCCTGAGGACCTCACATGTATAAGTATGTAAAATACTTATAGGTTCTAGAACATTAATAAAGCCCATAAATGGCAATTCTTTTGTAGTGTATGATCATCGATATTCAACTATTTTTATACTTAGAGTATAAGTTGGAAATTCATAGAATTCTTTACATAGATTTTAAAAACTATACTTTTGCCACATCTAACCAAACACCATGTGAAGAGGTTGGCACCCATCTTTTTGTTTTTCTTTTTTACCTTGAAGCAATAGAACAAAGCTTGATGAGCTGTTAAACGGAGAGTAGAGAATCAACTCGCCCGTCTCCTCCAGCGCTCTCACCATGCTTGTTCTTGTCTAATCTTTCCCACTTATTTGCCTCCCTTGAAATCACTGACCTGCTCTCCTACATCCATCTGAGCTCAGTTATCCTTAAAATCATGTCTAGTGCCCTCTTATATTTTTTTTAACCTCTTCTTTTCTTACGATGTTTATGGCACAAAATCCACTCTAATTTCTTTTTACTTAGTTTCCACTGTGTTTATTGCATCTCTTCTCTTAAATAAAAGCTTCTTGAATGTGGGAAACATGCACTACTTTTTTTTTTAGTCCATAGTACACGTAGCACCTTTCCTAAGAGCATGCAGGAGTTCATTAATAAATCATTGTTATTTAACTTGAAGAAATACGTATAGCAGAGTTACATGACTCCCTGAGTAAAAAAAAAAAAAAAAAAAAAAAAAAAGTGTTCATATAATAGGAATAATAATAGTTCACAAAAGAGATGATCATTCATAATAGTGTGTTATTTTATTATTTATACTTTCTTTTTTTGTTTTCTGTTTTTTGAGACGGAGTCTCACTTTGTTGCCCAGGCTGGAGTACAGTGGTGCAATCTCGGCTCACTGCAACCTCTGGCTCCCGGGTTCAAGAAATTCTCATGCCTCACCCTCCCCAGCAGCTGGGACTACAGGTGTGTGCCACCATGCCCAGCTAATTTTTTTTTGTATTTTTAGTAGAGATGGGGTTTCGCTATGTTGGCCAGGCTGGTCTCGAACCCCTGACCTCAAGTGATCTGCCCGCCTCGCCTCCCAAAGTGCTGGGATTACAGATGTGAGCCACCATGTCTGGCCTATTTGGAAATCACTGTATGTGCTCCCATTTCATCTTTGTACAACTTAAGAGAAAGAATTTTTTATCACCATTTTACAAAGTGAAGGTTAGAGAAGTTGAATGACTCACCAGTATTCTAACTAGATGTTTATACTTTATGATAAGCCCAATTCAAATGGATAAAAGATGAGTTGAACAACACTTTAAGGCTTTTAGAGATTTCACAATTTAAACGTCCTAAAACTGAGATTGTCACTGAGTTATAAATCCTGTTATCGCTCATCTATACATTTTTCTTCACATATTTTTCAGCGCTGCAACATGTCATTTGATGGTGTGCATTTTTATGTTTTTTAAATTTATTTTCAAATGAACAAAATGATAAAATAAGTAAAAATTTAAGGTATGTTTTTGAAGCAAATGGGATAGACAAACCTGGCTTATTGGTTTTAATGCTTCCATCCATGCCCAATGTTAGTACTGTGAAGTCTGTATGTATATCTGACAACATCTCTCGTTCTGACTATCAGGGTCCCTCAGAGAGAGCCAGTAAATAACATCACCTTTACCCCTACTCGGTTCTGTACAAATAAGGACTAAAGCAGAAACATGGGTGACGAGGAGAAAATGTGGTCTCTGTTAATGATGGAAACCAGGTGAGAGGCTTTGCTTAGTGCAAGAAGCACAAGGGCCTGCAAGCTAGGTCCACAATTAGGCAGACTCAGCCTCTCAGTCAGGAATGATGAGACACTCCAATTCGGTGTGTGCAATTAGGTGTCAGTCACACAATTCGGTGTGTGCAATTAGGTGTCAGGAGTGATACTGACTGGGATGGATCCCCAGTTTACAGTGTAGGGGAGAGTGGTCCTGCCCAGGGACACTCAGGTTTGGAAGCAGGGGAAAATTCTGCTGCTTTGGCAATTTGCTTCCAGAAAGACAAAGATGAGAAATTGAGCAAAGCAGGAAAGAAATTGAGCACAGCAGGAAATTTATCCTTCCTAAATTTACCCATCTGAAAAGTCATTCCTCCCCAAGGAGGAAGAAAGTGAGTTAAGTGATGCCAGGGTGGTTTAGGAAAGATATGTAGTCATGGAAACTGAAGGGGTGGGAGAAAAGTGCCTTTGGCTATCACTGACCTCTTGATAATCTCCAATAAAAAGTGTTAGTATTATGAGTTAATGCACATGAGCATTGTTCATTATAAAGTCACTTCTAATCAAAGTACGTGCAGATATTCCCAAGTTGTATGTATGGTACATTGATATCTCTTTATATAGAAGTAGATATGGATATTTTGTCTATTTCTTTTCATGGCATTCCAAGGACCACTGCTTTCTGTCCAGGGACCCCTGAGATCAGAATTTTCAGGGTAATTGATTCCTATGTTAATTTTTCTGGTTCTACTTTTACCTTCTCAACTTGGAACCACACCAGCGCTTTGTAGTTTATACAAGCACCCAGTTGATCACAAGGCAATTTAAGTTTATGAAACACTAATGGAAACCGAGTTATCTGTATCAATTTCCTTTTCTTTTATTTCTAAACTCTGTGTATGTTCCAAATGCACACTCTTTTTCATTTCCTGTGGTAGTTTGAACTGCTGCCTCTGCTGAGTTTTGGGGCTTTTTCATTCTTCACAAGAAATCAGTGTATTCATTTCTCAAAACCATAAGATTCTTTTAAACTCTCAGAAATCAGGCCTTTTTGCACAGAGCCTTGATCTGTGATAGAACATTAGGATGGTGGCTGGATAAAGTTAGATAGCCTTTTAATTCAGGATGTTTTCTTTATTTGAGCTACCTACCAGAGATTTTTTTTAACATTCCTTTTGTTTGTTAAGTAATCCAAAAATAAAAATAATTTGTTCTTTCATATTTTGTGATTTGCCTTGCATATTATTTTTGAAAAGATAGAAAAAATAAACTTATTTTTTACTGAACTCTTAAGTTCTATTTCACTTTTGCTTAGGCCTTTTATTTTTGTCTGAGGAATTCATATTTAATTATGAAGTGGAAAAGCAATAGAAAAATATCTCTCAGTAGGCAGAAAGTTATTAAATAAGCAAATATTTAAGAGCATCCCTTGTTCGTGAAGTAAGTTACACCAAAGTGCAGAATGCATTTTTAAAACTGCAAAAACTCCTACTCGTCAGTCTCCAGTGTCTTATTGGAGACTTTCTTGATCTTTCCATTTAAAACTGCACACCTCTTGCCCGTTCTTACAGGACAATCTGACTCCCTTTCTTTTTTCTTGATAGTACCTCATTACCTTCTAATAGACTGATTTTGTTTAACATCCGTTTAGTTGTTGTTTTCATTTCTGGTTCACTAATGGATTCCTAGCACCTAAAACAATACCAGCACTTTGTAGGTGCTCCATATTTATTGAATGCATGAGTATATTTTCGTCAGAGTTTAATGGATGGTCGCCCCTGCTAAATGGGGTCCTTCTCAGGATGAGGGAATTGCCTTGCACAGATTTCCATTCCTTGCAAACTTCCTTGTGTGAGTTCCCACTCCCTGTGCATGTGGTGAAATCTTTCCTGGTGCATTTTCTGCCAGACTGGGCACAGGGGGCAGATCCACGACGAGAGCCAAGTGTCCATGAGCAGAAGACGAGAAGAGGCAGCTAATGGCGTTTTCAGCAAATGAGAAACAACAGATTTTCTGCTGCTTTCCAGGCTGTGCCTAATTTTGTCAAAGTGCTTCTGAAGAAAGTCATTTGATAGAAACCTGGCCAACCATACCCACCTCTTCTTGCTTGAATTCTTTTTTAAAAACTCTGCAGGGAATAAGCATGCTTACAAATACTTTTGACTACTTATAAAATACTTAAGGAAAATAAGGGGAGGCTTATTGAAGACACTCCAATTTGGGATAAGGGGGCATTCCAACTCAGTCCCTGAACACATGTTTTTATCATGTGTGCTCCTCATTTCATCCTAACTATCTGAAGAACTAAGAAATATGCAAAAAAAAAAAAACACTTTAGACATATTATTTGTTATGGAACTTTTCTTTTTTTTCTTTTTCTTTTTTTCTTTTTCTTTTTTTTTTTTTTTTTTTTTTGAGACGGAGTCTCACTCTGTTGCCCAGGCTGGAGTGCAATGGCATAATCTCGGCTCTCTGCCTCCCGGGTTCATGCCATTCTCCTGCCTCAGCCTCCCGAGTAGCTGGGACTACAGATGCCCACCGCCACACCCCTCTAATTTTTTGTATTTTAGGTAGAGACAGGGTTTCACCGTGTTAGCCAGGATGGTCTCCATCTCCTGACCTCGTGATCCACCTGCCTCGGCCTCCCAAAGTGCTGGGATTACAGGCGTGAGTCATCGCACCCGGCCCAGAACTTTTCTTATTTTTTCTGCACAGTCTGTCTACTCTATGTCTGATAGTAAGCCAGACAATGGTGATATTGAAAATGAAATAACGGCAAACACTTAACTGAGCATGGTGCTTGGTGTTTCTCAAAGCACTTTGTATTTTATTATCTTGTTTAATCCTTACAATAATTCAAAGAAGTGGATATTCCCATTTTCCTCATCTTACAGATTATATTAAGGATTGCACCCAAGGTTACACAGCTGTGAAATCAGGGTTTGAGCATAAGTAGTCTCCTTGCAGAGCTCATTATTAACAACCACATCCAGCACCATTAAAGATAAGGTCTTGTGCTGAAAGGTTCAAGGTGGGAACAGAGATACACAAACAGAAACCTCATAAAATGTGATGATAGTGGTGCAATTAAAACAAAAGATATAGCAACTAACTCTGTTTACTGGAGCTGGTGAAAGCATCAGAGAGAGAGAGAGTGTGTGTGTCATGAGATTTTAGGGATGATTAAAATTTTTCCAAGTAGAAAAAGAAAAATACCTAGGATAGAAGGAGGGAGAATTTTAATAATCAGTCTCCTCTGTGAATTAGCATATACTAGCTTTCAACAATTCTCCATACCCTTTCTTGCAGATACAATTTTAGCATTTTGGGGCCAACCCTTAAACCTGTGTACAATTTCAGCATTTTGGAGCCAAGCCTTAAACCTGTGTCACTGTCTGAAACCATAGCAAGTTAAATGCTGTCTAAGTACATTATAGGGTAGCAATTAGAATAACAGAATGCAGTAAACACATGCTGCTAAAGGCAATTATTTCAAAGTACAGTCATTTATTTTGGCTACCTGTAGTCGGGGCCAAGAGGCATGTCACCCATTTGGCCTGTGACTATCCTCTCTTACGCTACTCTCGGATAGTGGCTTCAGTGCACATGAAAAATACCTCATTTTCAATCTTCCTTCCCTCTTCAGTGTTGCTGACTAAACCGCCTCCAGCAGGCGATAAATGGAACCTTTTCCATCGGGCCACAGTAATAATTTAGAGATTTCTATACACCCACTGATTTCAACATGTTCCACAATGGTTGGATTCCAATTTTGTTTGACATCCCACAGCTGTAAAGGATTAATCCCCAGTGCTGTACTCAGCAATGTCAATTTTTTCATAGGCTGTGCATGTCCATCAGTTTACTCTCCTGGAAAGAAGGTATCTGCCACTGCTGGTATGCATGCTGGTGAAAACCAATGCACCTCTCTGTTTGATGTCAGAGATACAAAGCCTCTTGTCAGTACAGATATTTTCTAATTAGCTTAGATTATTTTAGAGGTTTGCATATCTCCCAAATAGTAGAGCTCTTTAAGTGGTTCTGTGACAAACGCCTCGGAAAGATGCTTTTACTTACTCCCACAAAATCAGTGACGTTTAGGAAAATGATTGGCCTAAAAGTCTCTATTTCTCTCAAGTTTAGTTGAAAGTTCTTCTATGTATAATGCTACTTCCACTAAACTCGGCCTAAAGGGAAACCACACTCTACATGTTCCTCTTCATCAATTTTTATTATAAAGAAATAGGGAAAAAAAAGTCTGTGCTTATGTTACCCTCCAGAGGAATCTGTAACTTTCCGAACTCACTCCACAGCGTGACGTCGTTAGAGAGAATGCACAGGGTTTCTATTGCCCTTTGACTTTAGTAGAAGTCTGACTTTTCCATGCATTTAGCCATTAGGCACCCCACTTTCTAGATGAAGGAATAAGTACAGTGGTAGATTTTGCAGAATTCATTTTGGATTTGTGTTCTCCCAAAGAGGAACTTCACTGGCCATTAGGAACTTTGCCTACCACATCCTCTGAGCCATGAAAGTGAATCTTCTCAGTCTGGTGAATTTCACAGGAGTCCTTTCTATAACACTTCTGATAAGAAACTTTCCTATTAACGCTTGTTGAGGAAGGTTACTAAGGAAACAAGAGACCCAGGTAGTAGCAATTCGTATCAAGGTTAACAAAATGTACAAACGTAATCTTTGCCTGGCTCGATGATTTGCATCATTTTCTCAAAAGATGGAGTTAAGACTTGTTTCACAAGTATCTCTTAAGAGGGCTCCAGGCCAAACGCCTGCCTTCTGTCTTTTGCCCTATCAAGCCTGCACCTCTGAAGGGATGTGAGGCCAGAAAGCAGAGAATACCATGAGAAGAGCCAAAGCTATCTCCTATAACATATGCAAATTATACCATTATTTTTAGATAATTCTATATTTTATCAGTTTGGTGATTAAATTACAATTATTAATGTTCTTAATATATGGTGTGATTAGTGTACTTAAAATAACTATAATAGTATCCAAAATGTCTTCCATATGCCTCTCCTTATTTGACTGCATTCTGAAGGTCATGGGCACTGAAATGAATGAGTGTAAACAGCTCGTTCCAGGTCATATGGTTGGTTGGTGAGGAGGCTACAGACTAGCGGCAGGACATAGGCTTTGAAACCAAGCAAATCTGGAATGAAATAATATCCCTCTGCCATATACTAGATATGAGATCTTAGGCTTAAATTCCTGATCAACTACTTACAAGCTGTATGTCTTGGACCCTTTCCTTAGCCTCTCTGAACCTTAGTTTCCAGAACTATAAAATGGGATCATACATTATACAGTTGTTAAAACCACAGATGATGAGTATAGTGTGTCTGATTCAAGCATACATTGCTAATCATAACAATTCAATAAGCTATATTCATATGATTATAAATCGACAGTGGTGTCAGTGACAAGAACTAGATAGAACACCCAGTCTCAAGAGGGTCACTGTGGTGTCGAAGGAAGAATGTGGAATCTGAAGAAAGAAAACTGAGATAGCAGTTCTTGGTCTTTTACTTCATGCGTCTGTTATGCTGAGTGAGTGATTTAGCCCCAATAAGTCTGTTTTTCTTTTCTCCTTTTATTCTTTTCTTTTTCCTTTCTTTTCTTCCACTTTTTCTGTTTTTCTATTCTTTCTTTTTTCTTATCTTCCTTCTCTTTAATGTTCTTTATATCTTTCTTTAAAAAATGTAACACTACTAATCAAACTATATACATCAGAATTGTGAGGCTGAGTGAACTTTAATTTATATAAAAATGTTTTGATATAATAGATGTTAGGCAAATGCTAGCAGTTAGCAGTTGTTTGTGTTATTCTAACTTCGGATACATGTTCTTTTCACCATATTATTCTATTCAGTTCTGTTAAAAGCTATCCTGTTTAGCATCTTATCAATTTGTAAATAGCGGCCTTTGGTTTTTTTGTAAGAGGTTGTTTAACTTCTTGCCTTGGCAGTTAGGATGTTCAAAGTCTAATTTAAAACCCATATTTATTAATCATAAAAAGGTTTAGAATACATTTCTTTAACCTGCTTTTATTTTCTTTCTTCGAGTCCTCTCTCAATTTTTATCTATTGTTTTATTCTTCTGCAGTGAGTACATTTTTAGAGCATCACCTTAAATAAAGTGGCAAGAGATGAATAAAGCCATAAGCCATAACTATGTAATAATAATAAACTAAGAGTAAACTTTTTTTTTTTTTTTTTTTTTTTTTTGAGACGAAGTCTCGCACTGTCACCCAGGCTAGAGTGCAGTGGCACAATCTCGGCTCACTGCAAGCTCCACCTCCCGGGTTCACGCCATTCTCCTGCCTCAGCCTCCTGAGTAGCTGGGACCACAGGCGCCTGCCACCACTCCCGGCCAATTTTTTTTTGTATTTTTAGTAGAGATGGCATTTCACTGTGTTACCCAGGGTGGTCTCGATCTCCTGACCTTGTGATCCGCCCGCCTCGGCCTCCCAAGAGAAAACTTTTAAACATTATGCTTTTTTATACATCTGATTTCTTACAGGGGTGAAAGTTTATTTTCTCCTGAGGGTAATTCAACTGAATACTGGTAAAGATTTATTGAATACCCATATAATGTAAGGCTCATAGAGGATTCCTGAGAGAGAAAGACAGATCCCTGTCAAAAAAAGGTCTAATCAAATATAGAAAATCACACATAGGTGTGAAGCGTTAGGTGTTAGAAGGTCAGTAAGTGTCAAGAATATACAAGAAGGCTTGGCACAAGGGCTGGTTACATAACTAATGAGCATTGCTGAGAAATAATGTAAATTGCCATTTACCTTCTTCATTCCATTCCAACCATAAGCACTATAACCTTCCCATGTGCTCTGAAATGAAGTAATAAAAGGAGGATATTACTTAATATGGAACTAAAAGAACTGAATGCCATCCCATAGATGTGTGAATTTAGACAAATAATTCATCCAGTTTCCAGATCAATGAAATGAAATTGGACTACCTAAAGTTTTTTTAAACTGTAAGGTTTCTATCTCAGAAATAGCTTCAACTTACCTCTCTCAAGTAACCAACTATGTCTACTCAAAATTTTTCTTCACGCTATTCAAGGAAGTTTCTTAGAAGATGATAAGTAGATTTTTCAATAACTTGGATTAAATGGGACTTTTTGGAAAATCATTTTATCAAGTTGAAAGAGTGCTCAAGATAGAAGTCGCCCCAGCATTAATCAGAACCAATCCCTTCATTTGACAGATGAGGAACCTGAGACTCAGAAGGCATGAGGGAACCACACAAGGGCAGACTGTTAGTTGCAGAATTGATGATTGGAGGCTTCCAATACCTAACAGGGTATCAGTGTTTGTTCACAGAGACCTAGTTTCTAGATAAGAGGGAAATAGAGACCCACTGTACTCTGTTCTGGGAAGACTTCATATTAATAGCTGTTTGAGGGACAAAGGCTATATTTATTAGGACTTAGTTACAGACAATAGACACATTTTGCCACGTTTAAGAAAGGGTTGTATTATCACAGTTTAAGTGGCATAGAAGCTGGTCGGAAGGGCTGGATGAAAAGGCTGCAGGTGAGGCTTCCAGTAACAACCCCTAGCCACCAGACCTCTGCCATGCTCAAGGAAGCTGCCACTGCAATACGACAACCCTCCATCCCCAGGAGTTATAATCACGGAACCATGCTTCCTCTACCCTGGGCCTGCCTCTCTCCCCTCCATGCCAAATTCAAGTGGAGCTGAAATCCAGAATACTACCTGCAAAGGGATTGAAAGTAGTGTTTCACTTTCCAATCTCTGCAATAAAGGATGACCCTGAAGATGGAGGTTGAAAAAGATGAGTCAATTCAGATCATTTCCCAGAAATCAAAGAGGGTGGCACATAATAGGATTACACGACCCAAACCATGGCATGTGAGGAATCGCATAAGGCAGGGATGACAAATAGACTTTATCTTGCCAGCCAGCTGTAGCTAATTGGCTGCCAAAATCACAAAATTGAGAAAGATTTTGAGGATGCGCCTGGGCCCAGAAGGATAAAGCCCTGTGACTAATTAGTGACATCTGCCAGAAGTATGGGCATGAAGCTATCAGAGTTAGATGAATGCCTCATTTATCCTATAATCAGTTGCTGCCTGACCCGCTTAGCAGATTATTTTGTAATGTCTTGTGGCACTCTTCTTCTTGTTGTTGTTGTTTCATTATACCTTGATCAATTTATTTACATTATCATGATGATTATACCTTCTTGACTAAGGTGAACTATAAATTATTTGTGATTTTAATCATCTCTACACCTGCAGAGTACTTGATATACCTTAAATAAGTGTCTATTGATTTGACTTAAAAATTTCAATTATTCCATCAACAAAACACTAATGTAATGTTCACTTTGCACTAAACCACATTGATTTCATGGTCTCATTGATTTCATGGCTGAGTGAGACCCAAGATTTTAAGAAATCTTTCCAACTCTCCTCTACAAAAATAACATGCTTCTTTCTTAGAGAATCCTAAGAAGTTGATTTTGAACACCTTAAAAGGTGTGCTTGTTTTTGGATTGTGAACTCTGTTTATTGCTTTCAGTTTCTCCAGGTTTCTTGCCATCATTTTTGATCTTGAGCTCTTGTGTTCACTTGAGCTAATACTCATTCTTGAAGATAACTTTGCTCTGAGACATACATCACATGGAATGGATATGCTCGTAGCTTGGAAATGGGGATGTTAATTTGTGATTCCTGCACAATGCCTTTTTAAAGAATCCTGCACAGAAAGGATACCTGTTTCTTGAGAAAAACACAGGGAAGTGTTCCCCATGACTCTACTTGCTAACCTGCATGGCCCACTCTCAGTAGGGCAAAGGTTAAATTACATTTCTAGGAGAAGAAGAAGAATCAGGGCTAGTCAATTTTGATAATGACTCTCCTTTGATAGCTCTTCATGGACAAGAGTTCTTGAGTTTGGGGGAACGTTAATAAGGTGAGAATGACCATGTGTGTCTATAAAATGCAGAGATGGGCCCTTACTAACAGCATTCATTCATTCAGTAAATTATAGTGTATTTATTGAATATTTATTTATTTTTGAGATGGAGTCTCACTCTGTCACCCAAGATGGAGTGCGATCTCAGCTCACTGCAACCTCTGCCTCCCGGGCTCAACCAATCCTCCTGCCTCAGCCTCTCAAAGTTGCTGGGACCACAGATGTCCACCATCATGCCGGGCTAATTTTTGTATATTGAGTAGAGATGGAATTTCACCAAGTTACCCAGGCTGGTTTCAAACTCCTGAGCTCAAGTGATCCACCTGCCTCAGCCTCCCAAAGTGTTGGGATTACAGGTGTGAGCCACTGCAGCCAGTCCATTTATTGAATATTTATTATGCACTGTGCTAGGTTCCAACCATATAGAAGTCTCAAGTTGTTTTTAATCATTATGAAGTCAAACAGATAGATACTACAAAAAGGTAAATGTGTAATCAGTGACTAAGCCACTATGAGGTTCCCTGAAGAGAGACACAGAAGCCCTTAGAGTGGATAATAGAGGAGAAACAGGTAACTCACACTTGACTGCAAGGAAAGACAGTTGAGTGAAACAGACAAAGATTCAAATGCAGACTCATTGTGAAACCTTAGCAAGGGGTCTGATCTGGATGTTTGTGTCCCTCCAAAATTCATATTTTCAAACTTTAATTCTCAAGATGGTGGTATTAAGAGGTGAGGGTTTTGGGAAGTGACTAAGTCATGAGGGCGCCATTCTCATAAATGGGATTAGTGCCCTTATTAAAAGAGGACTGGGGAAGCTTATTCAGCCATTCCACCATGGAAAGGCGCAGCAAGACAGTGTCATCTATGAGCAACAGATCCTTACCAGACACAGAATCTCCCAGCACTTGATCTTAGACTTCCCAGCCTCCAGAATTGTGAGCAATAAATTCTGTTTTCAATTAATTACTTATTCAAAGGTATTTTATTATAGCAGCCTAAACAAACCAAGACAGTAAGTTAGACAATTTCAGAGTCCTCACATCCGAAGAATGCTTTCCTATTAAATTAATAATTATTTTTTTAGATCTGGCATGAAATTATTATGACAGACCAGTTATTCAAAAGTGTTAGAAAGCCAGGTGATGGGAAGAGTTATGGTTTCTATTAACATAAATGATTTATAATGGGAAATCAGTCTCAGTATTTCTGAACTTTACATGGTTTCTTATGACTTTGAACATATAGTTTTGTTTCAGCAAAATTTACGTCTTGTCAAGGTATCAATTACTACATAGTAAAATTTTATATTTCAGAGGGAAAGAATAAGTATGATAATAACTTTAGTATGTACATTGTGATAATTGAATTCAGAATCACTGTTATATAAAGGAGTTTTGAGATAATGAATATGTCATTCTAAATCTGGATAAAATTAAATGCCCTTTGTTCTTTGAATATTTAAATACATATACATGCCCAGATATTATCTCTTTCCTTACTTTCTTCTTTTGTGAGTCACCATCATTTTGAGAAAAAAAAAATACCTTGATAAAGATTATGGTTGAAATATTTAATATTATATCAATCTCTTGTACTTCAAGTTTATTGTAGATCAATAATAAAAGCAGAAGTCACTTTTTTCTTTTTTCTGTTAAGAAATGTATTTGTAGTCCAGCTAGATATTTCCTTGATAATATTTTTTTCATCAACATATCACTTATAAATATTTCCCTTATATTTATTGCGTACCCACTCCGTGCTAGGCACCATATCATTGGAAGAGGTGTAGCAGTAAGCAAAGCATATATTATTATTGTTGCTGGAGAAAGGCCAACTTTGCCTTTTAACAAATTTACTTTATATCTAAAACAAGAAACAAAGAAAGAAAAGAAGAGAAAAGAAGCCAGCCATCCTGGGTCCTTTAGAATAAATAGTTTTTGACTGGTCAGTTTTAAAATCTATTGTACTATCTCCAACTACTTAAGTAAACCCAGATTTTTCTCCCCTCATTTTCTTGCTTTCTTCCATAAGATAAGTAAATTCATTAACTCAACGAAACAGTGTAGTCCAGACCCAACACTCAGACACTTGGAATATATTGTTAGTTAGGTCTCAATTATATAGAAACATTTCTACCTTTAAACAGACGTAGATGGCACCTATTCAAAAAACATGTATGAGTGTGCGTATGGAAGTATGTGGGGAGGGGGAATAAAATTTAGTCTTTTATTAAGAAGGAAACTGCATGACCAGAAGCTGCTGGTTCTCATTTAAGACTTAAAAAATATCTTTTACTTAATCATTTCTAGAGGATCAAACATTTTCTCCTTAGTATTAATTTCTTATTTAATCCCATTTCCAAGGATTTTTGAATAATTCATCTAATACTTCTACCAAATTTCTTAAAATATTTAGAATTTCCTGGATTAACAGTGTGTTAGTCAACTTGGGCTTCTATAAAATATGACAGAGTAGGTAGCTTTAACAACTTATTTTTCACCATTCTGGAGGCTGCATGTCAGACCAGGGTACCAGCATGGTTGGTTTGTGGTGAAGGCTCCCTTCCTGGCTGGCTGATGGCTGCCTTCCCACTGTGTGCTCACATGATCTCACTTCTGTGCGTGTATAGGCAGGGGCGAGGGGTGGGGGTGGGGAGAGACAGAGAGAGAGCGAGCTCTCTGATGTGTCTTCTTATAAAGATAATAATCCTATTAGATCAGTGTCCCAACCTTAGGACCTTACGCAACCTTAATTACTTTCTTAGAGGCCCCATCTTCAAATATGGGGTCTCTAAGCCACACTGGGGGTTAGGGCTTCAATATATGAATTTTTGGGGAATGCAAATGCTCGTGTAACTTTAGAATGGTATTCTGTGAAAGAGCGTATTTTAAAATGGAGAATGGGAAAAAAAACAGTAAGCAAAAACAGCAGAGAGTGCACTCTGCATTTAATGTTACTTTTCTTTTTGACCATTTCAGCATCAAATTGGTTTGAAAAAGTCCAGTTGGTTTTGTAAGAGTCCTGGAGCAAAAGGCTGTGATTGCATTAATAAGTATGAAATCTGATTCAGAGGCTATAATCTCATCGGCTTCTACATTGCATGCCTCTCTACTGCTTGCAAAAGCTAAGTTTGTGAACCTACAAAGGGGAAAAAGCCTTTAATGGCATCACACCCGCCTGTGCAGAGTACTGATTGCATCAACTTGGAGTTAAATTGCCACCAAAAATCTGGTTAGATCTCTCCTCAGTGGCTTGGGGATTTTGACTGCAGATCGACTGTGAGTAGAATGTTTTCCAAAATCAAAGAACAGCAAAGGAGATTAAAAGGAACTCAGGCTTATTCATTCTGTCCAGGAAAAAGTGGACAGAATGAAATATCTGCAACAATGGAATCAAATGAACCCCTCAGCAAGTTTTTCACTTTCTACTCAACATCATATCTCAAAGTCAAGGGCAAAGGCAAAAGATTAAAAAGACTAATGAGCTAAGATAATAGGGAGCCATGCTAGCTAATAGCTGTAGATCTTCCTGGTAAGGAAGGCATGTATTCTCCTTTCCATGCTTGTATGCTAGTTAATAGCTGTAGGTCTTCCTGGTAAGGAAGACATGTACTCTCCTTTCCATGCTAGCTAATAGCTGTAGGTCTTCCTGATAAGGAAGACATGTATTCTCCTTTCTCTGAGAACCAGTATTTGTTAGCAGATAAAATCTTTGCATCATCCAATTAATGTAGCTTGTAGACAGAAAGTCTAAAGGGATAACCCTATCATCAGCTCTGCTGCAAAGAATCTGTTAGAGCAATATGTAGGGGTACTGGTACCATTTTTTAAACTAGTATAAGCATAATGCATTTTATTCAGGACTTTCAAGATGCTACAGAAAACATTGTGACTATGCCTCAGTATGTGCAAAGGATTTTTTTTTCAAAGTGGCCTAAATCTCAGCCTCTCCCTCTCATGCGAGCAGTCGCTGTTACCATACTCTCACTTATTCAGAAGGGCTGTGAGGAATAGCAGGGGAAAGGCCACATTTATATGAAATCATGTGCTCAAAAAATCACTGCCACCTGCCAACAGCGTGACCCATGGGGAGTTACTCCCTGTCCTTGACTTTCAGTTCCAGCCATACAAAAGGGGTGGTAGGGATTCCATGAAATGGTGCAGTGAAAGGGTCTTACACGTGGCTTGGAATGTATTCTGTAAAGGCGCATAAGTTCCTTCTTGTCAGAAAAAGGAACCAATTGGTAAATCGGTTCTATGATATTAATATGTTATATATTACCATTTTTGGGGATAGGACTGTTACCATTTTTTTAAATAATAGGAGAAAACAAAAGAAAGGAAGTCATCTCCAATAATAAAATTTTTGAACAACAGTGATTCTGATATTGTTGGTGAGGTGACTAATAGGTTTTCCTGACTCCATTCAAATGATACTGGCCCATTCCTTGGGAGACTCCCAGGCCACGTCCTGAACAGTGTGCTTAAGCAAAGCTGCACCAGGCAGAAAGCCTGTTTCCCACAGAATATGAGGCCATTTGCTGGCAGTCAGCAGGCTGCAGGAGTGTAATGAAGATGATCCCTCCAACCACATGGAGTGGGCAGTATCTGTCCTCTCCAGGATAAGAGCCCCCTCAAAGCTGGCTGGAAAGACAGGAGCAGAGACAATGGCTGAGCTCTAGGTCCTGCCAAGTCCAGCTTGGTATTTGACTCAGGGAAACTCTGACTGAATTAATTGAAAAATAAAGGTTATTGTCAAATTGCACTAGAAATGAAAGATTTGGGTCAATACTTATTGAATTTTGCTATGCTGGGCTTTTCAGGCATCCAATATCACATTGACTCACATTCTCTTTCACTTACTACCTATTTCTTAGATAAGTTCAGATTTAACCAGCAACTTGGAAATATTGCAAATGAATAAGGTCCAAATCGGGGGCAGAAAAGTCAACGGTCTGCTGCTTCTGGAATTCCGGCATTGCCTCAGAAGCAGGAGTTACTTTTCTTCTTCATGTAACGTGTGTTTTCACAGCACTGACTGTATCGCCTCATTGGCTTTCCAAGACAACCCTGGAAAAGAGAAAAGGCAAGAGTTTACCATCTCATTTTCCACATGTGTAAACTGAGGCTCGGAGAGATTGAAAGGGACCATACTATCAATCAGTGTTGAGTTGGAACTGGGATCCAAGTTCACGGAGGACATTTCCCACCAAGCTGGGCCTCTTAGGGTCAAATCCAGGGAACTGCAGGTAGAGATGTAATGAGGAATAACAGATTATGAGCTGCCGTGTGTAGTCAGCCTAGTATGTGCACATGGTAAGTGTTCAGTACATATTAACAATTTCAGTGTCAGTGTTGATTGTTGTTGTTGTTATGATTCATTCTCCTTATCTCAGAAGGAACCAAAATAAAGTTAAGGAGCATCCATACACTTTCAGGCTTCTCTCTATTGAGGTTATTTTAATCAGCAGCAATAATCATTTGCATATAAAAAATTCATGTAAAGTAGGCTAAGAACTAGGAAGATGAAATGAAAAGGAATCAGCTCAAGTCCTCAAGGAGCTTACCTCTAGCTGAGCACGAGTGACTGGTGAGGGCTTAACAACTAGGAATATCGGCCGGGTGCGGTGGCTCACACCTGTGATCCCAGCACTTTGGGAGGCCGAGGTGGGTGGACCACATGAGGCCAGGAGTTTGAGACCAGCCTGGGCAACATGATGAAACCCTATCTCTACTAAAAAATACAAAAATTAGGCGGGAGTCTTGGTGTGTGCCTATAATCCCAGCTACTCAGAAGGCTGAGATGGGAGGATCACTTGAACCTGGGAGGCGGAGGTTGCGGTGAGCCGAGATGGCACCACTGCACTCCACCCTGGGCAGCAGAGCGAGACTCCGTCTCAAAACTAAAACTAAACAACAAAAACTAGGAATATCAGGCAAAGTCACGTAAGTTAGAGAGACTTGATAACAGAGGAAAGAGACTTTGCACTGATCCCTCAAGACTAAGGGGAGCTTAGGGGAGCAAAGAAGATATGCCAGGTATCCCAGAGAAAGGCTCAAGAAGAGGATGCTCACAGGTCTCAGCATCACTTACAAAGTATATTAAAGATACATACAGGCAGGCTCATCCTCAAAGATGCTTATTTAATACATCTGGGTGGAATCCTAGTATTTTTGCATGTAACAAGGTCTTCAGCGTAACAATCTGCAATGAAGAGCCAGTGCTGTTGGCAATGGGGGCCCACAGATTAGGACCCCATTTTATTAGAGGCCCGCATTTAATTAGATTTGAGTAGGTTTCCTGTACTAACTCACACCAACGAATGTGTTTTAACTTCATAAGAAGGTTAGTCCATTGCTCACTGAGACACAGTGCCTGACATATAATAAGAATTTGATAAAAACCTGAAGGGAGGAAAGGATCAAGGACAGAAAGAAAAACGAGAAAAGACACTCTCGTTTTCCTTCTTTCAGTCTATTAACCTGTGCTGTGTGCTAAGATTCCAAGATTCCAATGTCTACATCTCAGTGGATCACTAGATGGGCTGGCAGTGACGTTCCACTGCACTCAGACAGGTGTCTGCATTCCTAACGACGCACAGACCCTGTATGATCCAACCTAGCTCAACCTTGCCAAACTCGTCTCCTACCTTTGCTCACCACTGTCTGACCACTCAGGTCTTCTGTCTGTTTCTCAAAACTCCCCAGCTCATTCTCACCTCGGAGCATTCACGTTGCCTGGGAAGCTCCTCCCCCTGGTGTACATATGGCTTCTTCTCCTTAAGGTTTCATGTGAATTTCCACCTCAGAGTAGTCACTCTGGCTCTCCAACCATAAGCAGAACCTGCGTAGTAACTAGGTTTCTCAAAACATGTTTTCCTACCCCAAGTTTTCCTGGATATATGTTTGCTTTTCAATTTGTCCTCCTAAGCACCACCACCAGAACATAAGCCATACATGGTCAGGACCCTTGCTGGCCTTGTACATGACCATGTCCAAAATACTTAGAGCAGTGTCTGACATACATAAACTTCTCAATAACTATTTATATAATGAGTGGATACTATCAACAGCAGCCTTCTCCCTACGTGTATCCTCTTTCTCTTCTCTCAGTCCTTATATTTACCTTTCTCATTCCCTTTTTCTACTAAACTACAGTTGATTTGAGTTGCTGCCACGATTTAAAGTTAAAAATACAAAGGGCTGCTCACCTCTAACCTGTTACGTGTCCTCGTGAGCTCATGTCCCCAAATCTAACACCTTCTGAAATAAAACCCAGTGATCTCAGGCTGCCTGAACTCTAACAGTGGAAACATGTCGGGGAGTCCCTGGGGGCCCATCCATTTTAAGAACTGTTTTGAGAGTTGGAGGAGGAAGGATTCTTTTTTTGGCAAGCAGTCTGAGAATTAGGTTACATTCTGAATTAAGTAGGGCAAAATGTGTCATATATGGCCCAGTTCTGTACCTAGGACTCCTGCTCACACACACACTCACACACGTACACATCTTTCGAGATTCAAGTGAGTTTGGTTGGATATAACCGTAGACATATTTGTTTGCATAAGGCTTTGAAAGAAATAAAATGCTTTCACTCGTGCTCAGCTAGAGGTAAGCTCCTTGAGGACTTGAGCTGATTCCTTTTCATTTCATCTTCCTAGTTCTTAGCCTACTTTACATGAATTTTTTATGAAATAAAATGCTTTGAAAGAAATAAAATGCAAGGCAGTTGTGAATGTCCCCATTTTACTGTTACGGAAACAAAGGTCCAGAGGACTTCAAGATAGCGCCAAATGTTCTTGCCAAACACAATTGAATGCGAGTCCTGGAATTCTAACTGGACCCTGCTGTGGGATGTTCTGGAAAGTCACTTGGCAGTTTCCCTCTCTGGAAAATGAGAGGGTTGAATTACCTCCAAACCAGTACTTTGCAAACTTCAATGTGTTCACAAGTCAGCTGGATTCTTGTTAGGTTGCTGACCTGAATCAGTAGGTCTGGGTAGGACCTGCTATTCTGCATTTTTAAGAATTAGTCACAGCTCCCAAAGGATGCCCAAGCTGCTGGTTCATGAACCACAGTCTGGAGAGTGAGACATTGGAACCAAATGGACTTTTGATGGGCCAAGATTCTTGAGATTCAAAGGCGTGTGGTAGAATTCAAGAAGAGCTGCTCTTCTGAACTGCAGCTCTGCGGCTAAGATTTTCTTCCCAGGTGCATTCTTATTTTGGCTAGGATCACTGGGCAAGTTATTAGGTCTGATTGAGCTGGTTCGTGGAGATCTAACCGTACCTAAGAGAGGCAATAAATAAGTAATGAACACGTGCTTGGAAAACAGAAATTTGAATTTGCCAGATATAGGTGGCATTTTTACATATGAGTTAGTGAATAGGTCTTGTGCCCAAAGCTTCCTGGCTCCTCCAAAACAGATTTGTTTTAGGATGAAGGCAGAAGGAGGCCTACCTGGCAGCAGATGGATAGCCTGAGGCTTAGATAGGTATCTGCTTTTCCCAAAGCCGATGCAAAGCCTCGGGCAAGCTTCCACGCAAACCCACAAACCTTCTTTGTCTCTGCCACGGTGAGTGCAGAGCCTCATCACAGTGGGGAAGCCTCTGTGGATTTGCATTTAGGAAGAACACGTCTGATTGACAAAGAGAAAACAAATCGTTGCATTTTAGTTTTTCATCATGTGTGAAGTGAAGCACAAGTGAATTTTCCATTATGCCTTGTTAGGATCAGAATCCTCAGTCATGAAGGGGTGTGTAATCGTAGCTGACTGCTCAGTAGTCACCTTGAGTGAAAGGGACAGTGGCTCATTAGTCTTTGGTCTACGGAAATGCAACTGCAGTCCCTTTCAAGGTGTCTCTGTTGTCCTTCTGACGCCCATGGCATGGATGGAAATCACCCTCAGCATAGACATGAAAGTGTTCCTCCAGATCACTCATGGTGGCCAGAGATTCCCTTTCAGGGGCACTGCAGCTGAGAAGAATGGAGCATGTTCAATGTGGGGTTGAGTTGAGGGCCATGGTCAATATGTGCATACACAGGAATGGAGCGAGGGACTGGTCTTATTTTCACACTTTTGATCATAATCACCCAATGAACTAGGTATGATAATTTCTACTTTATAGAAGCTGGAGGAAACTGAGTTTCAGTTATAGCAACTGGTCAAGGCCTCCTGTGATTACCTTGATTAACCTAGCTAATCCATTCCCTATTTTAGACTCTCAGAATCAACCTTCCATTCTTCTAACATTCAGAGCCTTCCTTGTGCTCTCAGTAATATGTCCCTTGCACATTTTATTTTAGATTGGACTACAAATCAAAACTGTCAATAATTTGATAGAACTGAGGAAACAATGCCTTGTTGAGCTAGTATGAGATCTCAAGGCTTAGCCCTGATTACAAAGCTGACTCTGTTTCTCATATAGTCTCAATACTGTTTCTCATTGGTCCTGCAGTGTCATGTAGTGGAGGAAACTGTTAAATCAGAGACACCTGGGGTTCAAAAGCCAGCTCAGCAGTTTATTAATTGTACAGCCATTCATGATTTATTTTCCTGTCTGAGCTCAGTTTCCTCCTCCCTAAAATGGGGATAGCCATCCATCCTGGGATTATTAGAAGGATTAAATTTAAAGTGCACAGAATAGTCCCTGACCCATGATGATTATTCAGCAATATAATGAGCATTTAACAAAAAGCTTCAGTAGGCAGCAAGTAATTGATGGTAAATTGCAGAGCAAGGATTTGAAACCCAGCTCTGAAGCATTAAAATATTGCCTCTGACACAAATGGTAGCTTCAGCTATTAACAGATGTTCAACCTTCATAAGAGAATACAGTCTTATAGGCTATGAACTCGTTGGCATGCACACTGCTGCTTTTTAAGAGCATTTGTAGCTGATGCTTCGCAAACCACTGTCCTGGCAGCCACACATCTTTGGAAAAACAGAGACCATTATAACATCACTGAATTCCTCACCAAATTCAGTTGGTTATATTTTGAAGGATATGTAATAATAAATGTCAACATAAATAATTATAGGTTGAATACAAAATGCAATGCCTGCATTTATAAATTCTCCACTTGTACTCTGGGATTTCCTTATTTTGATCAATGCATTTCTTAATCAAACATTGATCTTGATTCATGGTTGAAGTCAACAACCTCAAAGAAAAACACATAAGCTCCTTAGAATGAAATAGCAGAGGCTGGGCACGGTGGCTCACGCCTGTAATCCCAGCACTTTGGGAGGCCGAGGCAGGTGGATCAGCTGAGGTCAGGCGTTTGAGACCAGCCTGGTCAACATGGTGAAACCCCGTCTCTACCAAAAATACAAAAATTAGCTGGGCGTGGTGGTGTGTGCTTGTAATCCCAGCTACTCGGGAGGCTGAGGCAGGAGAATTGCTTGAACCCGGGAGGCAGAGGTTGCAGTGAGTTGGACTCCAGCCTGGGCAACAAGTGCAAAACTCTGTCTCAAAAAAGAAAGAAAGAATGAATGAATGAATGAAATAGCAGAGATTTGTTTGTATTACAGACCTACCATCACTTTAAACAAATTGTTTAACCCTCCCTCAGTGTCAGTTTTGTTATCTGAGCACTGTGGATAATAACGTCCCTAGCTCATACTTGTGTGGTGGAGACCAAAGAAGATAATAACACAAACCACCTGGTGCTTTTTCTGCACACCATAAAGGAGAAGCAATGCAGCTACTTCTGTGATTCACTGCCCCGGGCATTCTTGGAGATGCTCTATTTGCGCAGACTTTGGGTCAGAGAAACTGCATTAACAGTTTACCAGCTGAGAGACCTGGGCTGAGTTACTTCAGTTTCCTAAATCCCAGTTGTTTTATCTGGAGGATGGAGGTGGTTCAGGCTGCCTTACAGGTTGGTTAAGATGGGGAAATTATCCAGTGCCTACCACGTAATTCTTAATTCTCCCCACATTCACCGAATCATTCACTCATTGCAGCAGTGGCCAGGGAATACATTGAGAGAACCCCAGTCAAATGTTTCCATTATTACTATGCTGGGCAGTCAGGAAAATAGCAATCTCTAAACTGTCTTCCTAGTGTTGGTTACTACTGGATATCACATTACACTACAATTTCCCTATTTCAAGTCCTCCCCTGCTAGAATCCCCATGTGGGGCCAGAAACCTTAACCTATTTTATTCACTGTACTTCCTCAGTGCTTAGCACATAGTAGGCCCTCAATGCATATATTGTGGTGGTGTTTTCAAATCTGCCTAGGGTCAGGTCTGCCCTAAGCCAAAATAACTCTGGTCCTAAATTAAATGTGAATATTTCAAATGAAGGATGAAAATGTATTGTTTTTTGTTTTGTTTTGTTTTTGTTTTGAGACGGAGTCTTGCTCTGTCGCCCAGGCTGGAGTGCAGTAGCCGGATCTCACCTCACTGCAAGCTCCGCCTCCTGGGTTTATGCTATTCTCCTGCCTCAGCCTCCTGAGTAGCTGGGACTACAGGCGCCCGCCACCTCGCCTGCCTAGTTTTTTGTATTTTTTAGTAGAGACGGGGTTTCACCATGTTAGCCAGGATGGTCTCGATCTCCTGACCTCGTGATCCGCCCGTCTCGGCCTCCCAAAGTGCTGGGATTACAGGCTTGAGCCACCGCGCCCGGCCGAAAATGTATTGTAATATTTTTCTCATTTCTCTATATACTGGACGACTAATAAAATATTCTGCCTCACTCTCTGGAACATGTATTCATTTCTGTTTTGTCAGTGAGCTCTGTTACAAAACTAATAACAATGACATTTTAAATACAAGAATAGATAACATTTTTTGAAATAGTTAACCTTTCTGTGTGGCATTTCATCGGATGTCTAATTAGCAGTAACATTTTGTTGTTTGCCATCTTAAACTTACCAGGTTCATAAGCCTCGAGAAATTAACCCTGTTTAAATAATCAATCATCATAATGAGAATTTCTATCTTTAAAAGTTCTTCTTCTTTTGTCCTTCTTCTGCATTCCTTTGGCACCAGAATGTTCCATTTGGAACTTCGTTTCTGTACTAGCTTTTCTATTAAGAAGCAGAAAACTTCTCTTTCGTAACTTTTCTTTGGAGTGGATTTTTTTTTTTTTTTTTTTTTTTTTTTTGCCAGTTAAGAAAAGTTCACCCAATTTCTTTCATATCGTCAAGGAAAAACTTTGGCAACTAGTCAAGTAGAGCAGAAATAAGTTCACTACTAAGGTTGGAAAAATCATTCCAACCTTATACCATATCAAAGGCAACCATATCATTCCTGCCTTTATATTGTTTTACTGAGAATTCATCTTTTGAGAAGCCCTGTTGTCATTATACATGTAAATAGAAATTAGAGAGCATGCAAATAGTTAAATACTGAAACATGTGTTTAGTTCCTTTAGGCTTTCCTATCCAGTAGGTGCATGTCAACTCTCATGGGGAAAGGGAAAATCAAAGTATTATGCCAGGTATTTTAAAGGCATTAACTCATGTCATCTCAAAATAATTATACTGAGTAACACTGTTATTCCCATTTTGAAAAACATGAAATGGCGCCAAGAGTGGCTGAGAAATGTGCTCATTGTCACTCAGACATTAAATGGTTGAGACTGGAACCCAGTGTGTCCACCTCTGAGCCTGTATTTTCTCCACAGTCTTTCTCCACCTTCTTACAACAGGGGTTCAGCTGATGTCCACGTTCTCCTCTACTAATTAATTAGCAGAACAACGTGGACAAAGGTAGCTTAAAGACTGATACAAGAAGTAATGATAAGAATAATTCTCTGGATCAATAGTTCTAGCCTGGATAAAATTTCTGCTTGAAAGAAAGTCTGAATTCGATGATAATCCAAATAAGTTATTTTTTAAGAAATTTTAGTTTCTGAAGAGCCAACAGTCAGAATATCCCTTATAGGAAATTACTACAGAAGAAATTTATTTCATAAGTTTTATATTCTGAATGTTCAAAGATCTTCAGAAATATCCCACGAATTTCATCAATCTCTGAACATGAAAAACATAGTTTTATCCCTGTTTTTCATGAACAAAAGAAAATTAAAATTGGATCACTTCCTAAGTTGTCAATTTAAGATTTTTATTGACTGTTTTGTGTCCAGCAACTTGCATATGCTGACACTACTTAGATAAATGAGATACAACCACCTTCCTCAAAGAACTCAAAGGCTGTTGAGGAGACAGACGTGAGATCAAATAAATACAAAGTAGTTAAGTGACAGCTATAATAATTGCTTATTTTAGAACAACTGATAAATGTCATCTAATGCAAGAAGGAAAGGTCAGGGAGCCTTCCTAGAAGAAATGATCACTGTGCCTTATGGACAGATGAAGAATAGCTGATTGCAAGTGGAAATAACAGAAAGGCATCCTAGTTGGAGAAGACCACCACAAAACCAGAGGTGCATCATTGTGAAATAGCTGATGGATTGAGAGATCTACATAAGTACAAGTCCGGCAGTTGTAAGAAATGAGTCTAGGAGTGGAACGACATAGTCATTTTTGTACCTTCATAGGGCATTGCTTAGGAGTTTATATGAGAAGAATAAGGCTCGAGGTCGAGAATTAAGTTTGGTGCTATTTCAGGAGTTTAGACATTGCTAAAAGTTTGGACCAGAACACTGGTCTTTGGATGAAGTGGAAAACACGAGATTCTATACATATTTTAGAGCTAAAATGTACAGTATTT
Organism: Macaca mulatta; assembly: GCF_049350105.2. Taxonomy (NCBI): domain Eukaryota; kingdom Metazoa; phylum Chordata; class Mammalia; order Primates; family Cercopithecidae; genus Macaca; species Macaca mulatta. The sequence continues at coordinate 19,987,171 of NC_133410.1, read as the reverse complement.
GGTGATTTGTTGAAAGCCTGGTTGCAGATGGTCCAAGATGCCTCCAGTGTGGGTGACTGGGTAAGAAAGTGGCATATTCAATTCAGATAAGAAGCCCAGACGTGTGTGCTGTTTAGTGTAAAAGATCATGGGCTGAGGCCGGGCGCGGTGGTTCACGCTTGTAATCCCAGCACTTTAAGAGGCCAAGGCGGGCAGATCATGAGGCCAAGAAATCGAGACCACCCTGGCCAACATGAAGAAAACCTGTCTCTACTAAAGATACAAAAATTAGTTGGGTATGGTGGCATGTGCCTGTAATCCCAGGTACTTGGGAGACTGAGGCAGGAGAATCGCTCGAACCTGGGATGCAGAGGTTGCAGTGAGCTGGGATCGCGCCACTGCACTCCAGCCTGGCGACAGAGATTCCATCTCAAAAAAAAAAAAAAAAAAAAAGAGAAAGAAAAAGATTATGGGCTGAAAGTTTAACACCTAGCAATGAGGGAAGCATCGGAAATCTGGAAGAATCGGCCAAGCAAGCTGTGAGATGAGCAAGTTTCAGTAAGGAGATAGCAAATAGGAATGTAGAGTTGGGAGGCAATAGCTCCAGGAAACCTACGGAGTGAGATCAAGGATGACATAATGAATCAAATCTACATTTAAAGGTGAGGAAGGGTAGGAAGGAATGGTGAGAGATTTAGAGCAACATATCGGGAAAGTTTAGAGATTTCAGAATTTCCACAATGTCTAATGCAATAGGACAGTCCGATTAAAAAAAATGTGAAAAATGAGTCACTGAGTCTGAAAATTAGGTGATCATAGATATGTGTATCAAAAACTGTTTGCTAGAGTGATAAAGGGTAAAATAATTTCTAGTTGGCTGCATAGTGAATAAGAAATAGGAGAAATAAGCATAAAATAATATTTCAAAAATTTCTATATAAAGTTTAGGATCAAGAGGTTGAAGTATAGCTCTCAGGGCAGGAGTCTTCAGAGGTATGTGTCTTTTATTTGGGACTGGACTAAGTCATGTGTCAGTAAAAAATAAGCAACAGAAAGACTGTTCTATACAATTAGAGAATATGTAAGGGGGGTTGTTTCTTTGATTTGTTTCATTTTTATGATGAAATGTAGGCCTCAGAAATGTCAATGGAAAGGGTTTGATAGGGAGGCATTGGAGAAGTTTGTGAAGCTGTTAGGGGCTCAGTCTAGGCAGTTTAGAGGGTTATGTCATCAAAGAGTGGGAAGGGCCAGTTTTGTGCTCAATGACCGACAACAGTACACGTAAGAGACATGACTGGAAATACCTGCTCTTAAATATTCTGACTTGAAGCCCAATCATTTTGATGCTTCAGCTAATTAAGGATGCTAGTCATCAACACAGAGCAGTGATGGAGACTGATAAAAAGGATCAGTGGTGACCCCAGTTATTAAGAGGTGACAAGCACAGTCATAGGACCCTGGCTGAATTGGTTTTGTCTTCATGAAATATAGCTGGTCTCTGAGTCAGCCAATACCAAAAGTAAACACAAGAGATTTTCTGGGCTCCTCTTTGCCTTGCTTTCTTCTGATTCTGCACCAACCTTTAATTGAGCGGCGAACTGATGCTGAAAAACAAAACAAAACAAACAAAAAACAGCAAAATTTTGTGTATGAGAAAATCTAGAGAAGATTCAATGTAAGCATATCAAGAACTCCATTTAGCATTCAAAGTGACAGTTTCATTAGCTCTGTCTCTTTGAAACTTAAAGATGTATATTTATGAGAAACCCTATTCATGTTTGCTTGGCTATTTCTTTGGTTGTAATTTAAAATTGATAATGACTAAACAAGATAGAGTCACCTATTCTAGAATTTCTAAAGTCATTGTGTGGTACTTTCAAGGCAATAAATTGAATTATTTTTCTGTAAAACAGCCATTATAGTTAAACACGAGAATTGAAAGAAAGAAAGTTAAACCTATGACTAGGCTTTATTAATTTGCATAAAAAATTATGGCCTAATTACTTATCTCTGAAATGCCCTGGACAGACTTACAGCTGGGCTGTAAATAAGGAAGAATCTGACTGAGTGAGGAACAGGTAGCTTCATCCAAGGCAGGCTCTAATTTTTACTTAAAGTTGGGCCATGTGAAAACTTTTTCAAGTCCTAAAACTCGAAGAGGTTTTGGTGCTTTCTCTGTATGTGATAAGAATCAATTTTAAATGATAAAGACAAAAATTTCACGTGTCCTTCTGATTTTCCTATGATGATCACATTTTTTTCTTCCGGTATCAAATATCAAATGCTTTCAAAAGACTCCTTGGGGGCACCTTTTGCTCATGCCCTAAGAATGTGTTTATGAGATTATGCAGCACTAAATAAAGACCTTCCCTACAAGTCATAGCAGTGGTCAAACACTCTAGGCAGGTGTTTCAGCACCAAAAGCCAGCTCTTGTTCCCAAGGAGGCTTCTACCCTTCTTCTTTCCTTTCATAATGCCAAACCTGTGCTGGAGAGGAGAACAGACACCAAGAATATTACACCTTTTCCCTTCAGCCAACAGATCAGCATACTGATCTAAGATCATGCCCTAGACAGTTCTGAGGCCTCAGAGTAGCCACAGGGCAGACGCGCAGAATAACTATTATTCTTATTGCAACCCGCACTCTGTCTTTAATAACTGTGGTTTATTACTAGCCATTTTTCAGGTACCAGCCTCTGGCTAAATTTTATTTTATTTTACTTTGTGCTCTGTGGGACATGGTGAGGGATTGAAAAATAAACAAGAAGCACGCCTTTTCCATCCTGTTGCTTGTGGATGAGCTCAGGATACAGACACATGCAAATAATACAGGAGAATGAAGGGATGAGTGAAGACTCATCGGATATGTAGAGTATTGTACAGTCCGAGCATGGACATCGTAAACCTCTCCCTGGTAAATTAGAATTTTGGAATTATTTTTGTACTTACTAGAGTACTAGACTCAGAATAAATGTTCAGTATTTGTAGAAGGAGTAAAGTTATGATTGATTTATAAATAGAGTCATATAGCAGTACACCTGTATGCATGATGAAATCTTTAGGACAGGGCCTTTTTTTAGAAAAAAAAAAAACATATCTTTTAATCTTAGTACCTGGTATCTGAAAGATCTGGAATAAATGTTTGCTAAATGAATAAATGATTGGCGCAATCTCCTTTCAACCCGTTTTCTACACTACGGTTGCATTAGGTAGTCCCTCCTGAATCTAAGGGCTGAAGGTCTGCCAGGCTGGAAACAGCAGTTCTTTAATCCTGTTATAGGCTCAGGACCAACTTTATGACAGGCAGCCCCTTTTCCTTCAGCACCACTTTGTCTTCTATGAAAAGATTATAAAGTGTAGTGATCCTTGTTAAATGAATCCTTTGAATAACGGTTCAATAGAGTAGATACTGTTAGCTCCAATTTGTAGGTTAAAAAAAAAAAAAGTGTATCTTTCATATGATCAAGAATCTTGCAGGAAAGAAACTAGAGTTCTTGTATCCCAGTTTTCTCATGTATAACCTGGGAATCATAAGACCTCCATCATTAGAGTTGTTAAGTGAATTAAAAATTACATTCACAAAGTGCCTAAACACTATCAGATACATTGTTGATGCTCATGAAGAGGTGTGAGTCATGATGATAGCAACAAAAGCAGACTGGAAAGTAGCAGCTGGTTGAGTATGGCTGGTTTGAGGAATGTTTGCATAGATGTGGTAGGAGAAGAACTAAGATTATTGGTTGGTGCAGGACGAAAAAGGTTTATGGAAGCCACAGAAAAGGACTTTTGAGTCATTAGAGCTTCTTTAGTTGCATCTGCTAAGAAAAACTGCATGGAATTTCTATTTACTTGTAAGGGGAACTATAGTTTATGTCAAATATTGGAGAGTTGTTATAGGGTATTTTACAAAGAGGTGACATGGTAAGATTGTTCTTGTTAGAAGTTTCCTTTAAGGTGGTGTAGAGAATTGGGGTGGAAAACTTGGACAGAAATAAGAATGGCCTAGACAGAGGTAGTAGAATTAGATATGGAGATATCTTGACACATTCTAAGAGGTAGGACTGACAGAGTTTGGAGTTTGTTAGGAAATGGAGATAGTTTGAGTATCTCAGATTATCTCCATGTTTCTAGCCAAGGAACAGCATTTGGCAAGCACTCGGAAGCTGGTTTTAAGAGACAATCATGACAACATCAATTTTGGACATGTTGAGTTTGAAATGCCTATGAGCTATTTGGATAGAGATACCTCACCGACTTCCTCATCTTCCCCATCAACCTCTGCAACAAGCATTTTTTAGTCTCTCTAGTTAGTGGAATAGTGTATCTCAAAAATGTATGTTCATCCAGAACCTATGAATATGACGTTTTTTGGAAATAGAGTCTCTTTAGGTGCAATCAAATTAAGATGAAGTCATATTGGATTTGGTTGGGTTTTGAATCCAATGACTGTGTCCTCAAGGGACATTTGGAGACATGGAGACATGGAAGAGATGGACATACACAGGGAACAAGGCCATGTGAAGACGGAGGTAGGGAACAAGGCCATGTGAAGACGGAGGTAGAGACTGGAGTGATGTTGCTCAAAGTCAGGAAATGCCTGGAGTCACTGGAAGATGAAGAGGCAAAGAATAATTTTTCCTTAGAGCTTTTAAAGGAAGTACATCCCTGCTGACACCTTGATTTCAGACTTCTGGCCTCCAGGGCTGTGAGAGAATAAATTGCAGTTGTTTTAAATAGCCAAGAGAATGGTCATTTGTCAAGGCAGCTCTATGAGTATAATGCAGCCTCCTTCCTCGCCTTATTTTTCTCCATAGCACTTAGAGCCATATGATAAACTACTTATATTTTTTAACTTATTTTTTGTTTGTTTCTCCTCACTAGAACTTAAGCTCCATGATGATAGACATTTTTGTCTTTAAAAAAACATTCACTGTTGTATCTGCAATGACTGCACAGTGTGTGGATTAAAGAGAGAAGCAAATCAATGACAAAACTCCCAGGAATATAACTATTTAAATTTAAGGGTGAGTGAAATAAGGGGAACCCAAGAACAGATAGGCAAAAAGTGGCCAAGGATTTGATAGAGGAAAACCAGGAGGGTGTTATGTCAATAAATCAAGACAGGGGAGAGATTCAAGGAGGGAATCGTCTCCAGTGGCACGTGATGTGGAATGATCTAGTAAATTGAGAATAGATATAGAAATTCATGGGTGAGGTGGCCACCATGCTACATGGGTTAAAGAACATATTGTTTTGTTTTGATAAGATGTAGGAGGAGTGGAGTGAATATGTGGGTATGTGTGTTTATGAAGCAGAAAAACATGGACAGGAGGAAATTGGAGGACAAGAACTCCAAGTAAAATTATTTTATAAACTTCAGCTTTACTTTCAATGTTTACATCAATTATATCATCACTTCCTAGATTTGTCTTCTATGATTTTTGCTATTTATATAGGAAATGTCTTTTTTGTGCATGCTTTCATACTTCAATAAAGTACCTGCTTCTGATCCTTGAGGTGACATAACTTTACCACAACATTTCTTCGCTTCAGTGCACACATGCAAATAGATGTGTGGAAATATATCACATTGGTTGAGAAGAGCCAATGGATAGAATGGCCAATCATCCATTTTGCTGGAACTTAGGGTTTTTCCAGTACCTGGAAGTTCAATAAAATGCCAAGAGATGCTGAACAAACCAGAATGGGTGGCCACCCTACTTGTGAACATTATGGAGTAATTTCAGTTCAGGACTGGCTAAATGTCTTTCTTTTTTTCTTTTTCAGCTAGACATGGTATCTAAAGTTATGGCAAAAGAAGGAAATGAAGAGTCAAGTCCATATAATTTTAGCTTAAAGTAACAATTGTTTGAGCTAATATTTTGAACATTTACTAATGCTGAGTATGCCAGATTTTACTTTGAAATTGTTTTAAAATATAAGAAATTGTGGATAATCACAAGTCAAAGTGTGATATACAAGAAACCATGTAATGATAGTCCAACTTCTGTATTACCCCTTTGGAAAGCCTTCATAAAATTAGCACCTTCTATTGGTAGATTTAGGTGCTTCTCTATGGATTTCCACAGTATTCTCATTAACTTAGAACATTTACTTATCAGATTATATTATCACTATCTATTTACTTGTATGTATCCACTACTAAAATTGGAAATTTTATTTAACAACTGTTATATGTTTACTAGGCATTTAATAAATACTGATACAATTAGTTGTTTATACTCTATTTTTATTTATTTATTTTTTCTTTTGAGACAGAATCTCACTCTGTCACCCAGGCTGGAATGCAATGGCACGATCTCAGCTCACTGCAACCTCTGCCTTCCAGGTTGAAAAGATTCTCCTGCCTCAGTCTCCTGAGTAGCTGGGATTACAGGCACCTGCCATCATGCCCAGCTAATTTTTGTATTTTTAGTAGAGACAGGGTTTCTCCATGTTGGCCAGGCTGGTCTCAAACTCCTGACCTCAGGTGATCCACCTACCTGAGCCTCCCAAAGTGCTGGAATTGCAGGCGTGAGCCACCATGCCTGGTCATCTACTTTGTATTTTTATAAACAATAGTTCCAGTACTTAAACTATGAGGATTTCTCTAAATTCCAGTTACGCAAACACATAATTTAAAAGCAAACCCTATATTTTGTGATATAAGTGAACTATATAATGGCCTGACAATTTTTTTCTCATTTGTTTCTTTGTATTAATGTATATTATAGCAAAATAGTTAAAATTTATTTATGTTAAATTTTTTACAAGCTAAAAGTTGAATCTGTAAGCATATTTTGACAAGTACACTGTTTAAAAATAAATTTCCTTGTGTATATCTGAGGTTCACAAATTATGAAATACCTGCAGATAGTAAAATGGTTACTATGGTGAATCAAATTAATGTATCTATCATCTCGCATAGTTATCTTTGGGTGGGGGTTGGGGAAAAAGCAGCTAAAATCTACTTATTTAACAAAAATCCTTAACCTAATACAGAAAACTATTATAGTCTTCTATATTAGACTATTATAGACTATCAATTAGCATCTTGTGTTGTACATTAGACCTCAAGACTTGTTCATCCTACCTATATGCTACTTCATATACTTCGACCTTCATCTCCTCATTTCTTCCCCACCCAACATCCCTGGGAACCACTTATTGTCTACCTCTGCATATATGACCTTTCTTAAGATTCTACATTAATTGAAATCATGCAGTACAGTCATGAGCCCCGTAATGATGTTTCAATCAATGATAAGCCACATACATTATGGTAGTCTCATAAGATTGTAATACCATATGTTTACTGTACAAATACTTCCCATTGTGTTACAATTCTGTACAGTATTCAGTACAGTAATATACTGTTCAGGTTTGTGTCCTGAGAGCAATAGGCTATACCACGTAGACTAGTTGTGCAGTAGGATATACCATTTCGACTTGTGTAAGTCCACTCTGTGTTGTTTACATGATGACAAAATCAGCCAATGATGTTGCGTTTTTCAGAACCTATCCTTGTTGTTAAATGATACACAACTCTATTTTTCTTACTATCAGGCTTATTTCATTTAGCATAATATTTTTCAGGTGCATCCATGTTGTGGCAAATGGTAGGATCGCTTTTTTTATGGCTGAAGAATATTCAGCGTGTGTGTGTGTGTGTGTGTGTACCACATTTTCTTTATACATTCATCTGTCAACCAACTCTTAGGTTGTTTCCATATGTTGACTGTTGTGCATAGATGCAATGAGCATGGGAGCGCAGATGTCTTTACAAGGTTTTTTATCACCTTTGGTTACATACTCAATAGACAAATTGCTGAGTCAATCCCCAAAAAAGGTATTGTTGGATCATTACTGGTCTATTTTTAATTTCTTTAGGAACCTCAACACAGTTTTCCATAATGACTACACAAGTCTACATTCCTACTCACGGTGTATTATATTTCCCTTTTCCCTACACCCTCACTAGCAGTAACCTCTTGCCTTTTTTTTTATAATAGCCATCCTAATGGATGTAGGGTGGTATTTCACAGTTATTTTCATTTGTGTTTCCCTAATGATGAATGATGTTGTATACCTTTTCATCTCCTGTTAGCCATTTTTATTTCTTCTTTGGAGAAAGGTATGTTCAGGTCCCTTGCCTGTTTTTAATTGAGCTGTTTGTTGTTTCTGTTACTGATTTGTAAGTGTTCTTCACAAATGTTGAATATTAGCCTCATATGAGATATGCTGTGTGAAAATATATTTCCCAGTCTATACGTTGCCTTTTTATTTTGTTGATTGTTTCCTTTACTGTGCAGACACTTTTTAGTTTGATGTAGTCCCATTTATTTATTTTTGATTCTGTAGCCTAAGCTTTGGGTGTAATATCCAAAAATCATCTCCAAGGCCAATATCAAAGAATTTTCCCCCTATGTTCTTCTCTAGGAGTTTTATGGTTTCACATCTTACATTTAGGTCTCCTATCTATTTTGAGTCCATTTTTGTAATGGTGCAAGCTAAGGGTCCAATTTCATTCTTCTGCATGTTGCAATACAATTTTCCCAGAATCATTTATTGAAGAAACTATCTTTACTTCAGGGTGTCCTCTTGGTACCCTTGTTGAAAATTAGTTAACAGTTTCTGGCTCTCCATATTCTGTTCCATTGGTCCACATTTTTGTTTTCATGCCATTTGTATACAATTTTGATTAACTTTGCAATATAATTTTAATTTAGGAAGTATGATGCCTCAAGCTTTGTTTTGCTTTCTAATTGTTTCTTTGCCTATTCTGTTTTTATGTGTCTATGGTTCCATATGAATTTCAAGAATTTTTTTTCTATTTCTGTGAAGAATATCCTTGAAATTTTGATAGAAATTGCGTTGAATGTGTATATTGTTTTGGGTAGTACAGATATTTTAACATTATTAAATTTTTTTATGAACACAGGATATCATTCCATTTATTTGTGTCGCCTTCAACTTTTTCATCAATGGTTCATAGTTATCGGTGTACGAATCTTTCACATTTTTGGTTAAATTTATTTCTAACTATTTTTCATGCTTTCATAACTGGTATTTTTAAAAATGTCTTTTTCAGATATGTTGTTATTAGTGTATAAAAATGCTACTGATTTTTGTATTTTAATTTTTGTATCCTTCAAGTTTACTGAATTAATTTATTCTGTCAGTTTTTTGTGGAATCTCTAGGGTTTTCTACATAAGGGATTATATCATCTGCAAATTGAGATAATTTCACTTGTTCTTCTTTCTGACTTATATGCTTTTTATTTCTTTCTCTGGTCTGATTGCTCTTGCTAGTACTTCCAATATTATGTGGAACAGAAGAAGCAAAAGTAGTCATTCCTTCTTTGCACTAGATCTTAATGAAAAAGCTTTTAATCAATTGTTTCCCATTGATTATGATGTTAGCTGCGGATTTTTCATAGATCGCCTTTATTATATTATGTTAAGAAACTTTCTTTCTATACATAAACTGTTAAGAGTTTTTATCAGGAAAGGATGTTGAACTTTGTCAAATGCTTTTTCTGTGTCGATTGAGATAATCATGCGTTTTTTATCTTTCATCCTGTTAATGTGATGTGTCACATTGTTTCGTTTGTGTATATTAAACCAGCCTTGCATGCTAGGGATAAATCCTACTTGGTCATGATGTATAATCTTTTTGATGTGATGTTGAATTTTGTTTGTTAATATTTTATTGAGAATTTTTCCATCAATGTTCATCAGAGATAATGGCCTATAGTTTTCTTTTTTGTGGTATCATTGGCTTAGGTATCAAGGTGATGCTTGCCTTGTAAAATGTGTTTGCAGGTATTTCTTCTACCTCTATTTGTTGGGAGAATTTAAATATTGGTAATACTTCATCTTTGAATGTTTAGTAGAATTCATTCACGAAGCCATCTAGTCCTGGGCTTTTATTTGTTGCAAGGTTTTAAATTCATATTTAAATCTCTTAATTTTTATTGGTCTGTTCAAGCTTTCTATTTCTTCCTGATTAAATATTGTACATAATTGTTTATAATAGCCCTTTATAATCATTTTCATTTCTGAAGTTTCCATTGCAGTATTTCTACTTTTATTTCTGATTTTATTTATTTGAGTCTTTTTCCTTGGGTAGTTAGGAGTTTGTGAATTTTGTTTGCCTATCCATACAACTAATTCTTGGTTTTACTATTTTTAAATGGTTTTTCTGCTCCCCTTTATTTTGTTCTTGTCTTTATTATTTTCTTTTTTCCACTAACTTTGGGTTTAGTTTGCTCTTCTTTTTTTTAGTTTCTTGAGACATATTGTTGGGCTGTTTGGAATCTACCTTCTTTTTTAATGTAGGCATTTATTGTTATAAACTTTTCTCCTGGAACTGTTTTTGCTGCATCCCATAGGTTTTGATATGTTATGTTGTCATTTGTTTCAAAATATTTTTTAACTTCCCTTTTGAGTTTTTCTTTAACTTATTGGTCATTTAGGAGCATGTGGTTTAATTTTCATGTATTTGTGGATTTTCCAAGATTCCCCATGTTATTGATTGCTAGTTTCATATCTTGGTAAATCAAGGTAGGATAGGAAGAATAAAATACAAAAAAAAAGAAACTATCTTAGAAAATTTGTATTAGCCTGTTTAGATGATCAATGAATAGTCCCAATAAGGATAATATAATTTATAGAAAATTATATGTAGTTTTATAGATGACATTTAAAATTCCATATATTTTTCATACATTGAAAAAAATGCATTTATTTGAATACTTTTATGCCTCTAATTGTTCTTTGTGTCCAATTTTACACAGAGACACATATCCATAAAGTAATTTGCTTTTATTCTATTATTTCCTACCATTCCTCCTAGAATTGAATAAATTAGTCCCCTAGAAATAAATTATGTCTTCAAGATTAACAAGCCCTAGAAACAATAGGCATTTTAATATAACAGTGCTTAGACAAAAATAGTTTGGATAGATGTTGTTACATTGTTGTCTAGCTCTAAAAATACACTTTTAAAAATCTAGATAAATGTAGCATTTATGATGACAGTGTTACTATTCAGTTGTATACAACATAAACGGTATAAGGACATTATGACTAAACTCCACACATATTTTAATTTAAGCTGTAACACATACTAAATACAAATAGTTAGAATTCAGTCTCAAATCTTCCTCCTGAATTTAAAATCCTAGCAAGAAAAAATATTTTTTGCCTTTTTTTTTTAAAATTTCGTTGGGGGGGTAAAGTTACTCCATGAAAGAATTAATGTTGAATCAAGAAAATATCTTTTTACTTTTGATCAACTATTATCACATTTCAAAGAACTACAAATGTAAACCATTATGGTCTTCAAAATATTTTAAGGTAGAGATAAATATCCTTGAATTTTCTAAATATTGTAGTCCTGGCAGCTGCATGCACTATTATAGCTGCAAAGAAAACAGCAATTTAAATATTTTATTCCCACACACTTCTTTTTCTTTTGCCACTCCCTAAAATAATAATTGACTTTCACTGATAAGGGCCATTTAGCCACATTCCTAAAATAAAACCAGCAAGAATATCTTCAGAAAACTTCAAAAAGGGCAAGGCGCGGTGACTTATGCCTGTAATCCCAGGACTTTGGGAGGCCAAGGCTGGCAGATCACAAGGTCAAGAGCTCGAGACCAGCCTGGCCCATATGATGAAACCCTGTCTCTACTAAAAATACAAAAATTAGCCAGGTGTGGTGGTGTGCACCTGTAGTTTTAGCTACTCGGGAGGCTAAGTAGGAAGAATTGCTTGAACTCAGGAGGTGGAGGTTGCAGTGAGCCAAGATCACACCTGCACTCCAGCCTGGGTGACAGAACATGACTTGAGACTCTGTCTCAAAAAAACAAAAACAAAACAAAACAAAACTACGATGAGATTTCATGATACTAATTGTGGATTTTATGATTTCTTGCTTCGTTTAGAGAGGTGCAAAAATTTATTTTTGACTGTGCAATTCTATCCAGTGTTCAAAAGCTAACTATTTGAGCAAGAGAAACTAAGTTGAAAGCACAAATACCATATGGTAACAAGAAATCCAGGAGAAGCTTTTCTAAATTCAGTAATGTCCAGGCAGTTCAGTATGTTGGAGTGACTCATGTGGAAACTCAGCTGTAAAAAGTTCCAGTACCCCACAAGTGTGCCTTCCTCTAAAGAATCTCAAAACATTAAATTCTGAACTTGCAGGATGAATGACTTAAGAAGTGAACCTTATAAATCGATTTCTCACTTTACCAAAGAGTTCTGCAGTGGTTGATTTTAAATTGCAAGCCCCAGTACATGCAGAGCACAGAAATACAACACAAACAGCACTTTTCAGGAATGCAGCTGAAATTGCCTTGCAATGTTCTGGAGTTTTAAAATCACCTCTGTTCTCTCTCTGATGAATACTGTGATAAGCAGCAAAATCAGAAAGGCAGGCAAGCAGATGACATAGTTAAATCTATTGTCGAATCTTTCATCTGTTTTTGCCCAGAGAAGGGGAGGGGATAAAGAGTTGCATCCTATTCCTGCACCTCCCACTTGTCAAACTTTCCTTTAGCAAGCATTGCAAAGACCCCAAAAGGCCAGGTGTCTTTTTCAATCAAATACCCTTAGGCATTGTGTAGAAAAGCATTAACAGAGCAGGCCTGAAACAGCTAAACAGATAGATCTGCTTGCAAGATCGACCTTTGTCTGGCATCTGGGAACCTGGATTTCAGAAGGATTCACTTTATTTGCTGTCTGATAAGAGTAATTTGCTGTGTATAAAAAATGTTTGTATTAAAAAATATAATTGATACTGAACACCTGATTTCCTTCTGGGAGTCTGAAATCTTGGACAGAGAGTGCCTACATGACCAGTCCCCAAAAACAACTTTGGGCACTTTGTCTCTAATGAGCTTTTATCAGGAACAACATTTCAAGGTGTTGTAACAACTCGTTGCTGGTAGAATTAAGTGAGTCCTATGTGACTCCACTCAGAGAGAGTCACTGGAATTCTGTGCTTAACTGTTTCCTCTGAACTTCGCCCCATATGCCTTTTTCCTTTACTGATTTTGTTTTGTGTCCTCCTGCTAGGTTTTAGCTGGCTTCTTTACTGCAAACTATTTGATGAGCAAATTCTTTATGATCTGTATCTTGTGCCAACCTCCTATCTTATCCAGTGACTTCAAATGCCCTAACCATCTGGGAATGAAGCCAGTAGGTTTCAGGCTTATTTTTACCCAGTTCCTATTCAGGATGGAGTTGTTCCGATTCAAATAGCCAATAGCCACGGATATGACTTACGAATCCTCATAGTGACTCACTGAGTGGATATTTGGGACTCCCAACACAGGTAACCTTTGCATATAATGAATTAGCCTCTCTCTTATGCAACAAGCATGGTACTAGCTCTGTTTTATGAGAAAATAGTGATTCAGACAATTTTCACATTTCAAAAAAAGATGTTAAAATAATTTAGCAAATCATTTTAACATTTCAAAAGTGCTTTTTTGAATATTTTAAGGCTGAGTAGGCATGGATTCCTATGCACTGACTCCATACAAATCTGGGAAGCAGGCATTACTAACCCACCTGAAGGTAAAGAAATAGACTTAGAGTGTTTATCATGCACTGGTCTCTGTCTCTTACACTAAACTATGAGCTACTAGAAAACATTTTTTCCACTTATGTGTTTCCACTGTCTAGAGCAGTCCATGCCAGAGTTAAATTAATGAATGAAAGAATGCATTAATTTAAAAGTTAATTTTGAAGTTTCTACAAGATGATAAATTGTGGATCTGGGACACGAACTGATTCCTTTCTAATCCCAAGTTAATGCATTTCATTACCCCAAATTGCTAAGCATTTTGACATATATGCTTACTAATGAGGAGATTACAGTATATAGAGGCTTAGAGACTGGTCCAAAGTCATTCATGCATTCAACATTTATTTTTGACTATGTTCTGGGCTTGTGCTAGGTTGTAGGATATAGGTTAAAAAGTAGGCAAAGAGAAAACTTTCATATTGCAATATATTGAAATAGACTCTATTGAAAACGTACAAAGGGGGATGAAACTGGAGGATTCTCTGACTACATAAACACGTACACTAATATTTGGAAGAAATCATGAGCATCCCAAAGTTTGTCTGACACAAAGATTGTGCTTGGACTTGGTAGGACCATTCAGAGGATTTCCATTCTTGGCGTTACCGATACATGGTATTTCTGGTAGTGAGAATGATATGTGGATTTCTCACACTGAAGCAATGGCCTTGAAATAATGAAACATAATATAGACTGTTTCATGCTCTCAATCAGATCAGACTAATTTGACTCCAAGTGCAAAAGCTTCAAGACTGCTTATCAAGTGGCTAACATTCAATGTCCCAATAATTCTAGCCACACATACTCAAAATTAATTAGGATGTATCAGTCATTTTCATATATCCCTGAGTCAGAATGACTTCAAATCTAAAATGAGAAAAGATTAAATCATATGTGATACTCTCTCTATGGGCTAGGAGGTAAACAATGAAGAATATGGAGTAAATCTTTGATGTTGAGTATATGACATGTAATTAAGTACAAGACAAACCACCACAAATATATTGAATATACTGGAGGGTAACTGGAGTTCACTGAACTTTGAAAAAAAATTTTTAATGCAATGTTAAAGTGGAGTGAGTCAGACACTGCTTCTTTCCATTCTCTTTTCTTCCCGTAAAGATACAGTAGCCATTTTTGAGCATGAGAAAATAAGTCGCAGTTTAACATGATAAACAAAATAAGAAGGCTTAAATCATACCAGGTACTTCTGAACTTACTGTTTTGTAGCGATAAATGCATATTTGCTTAAGTCACCATAGCCCATGGAAAGGTGGAAACTAGTCCTAACTCATGCATTGGTGCTTCTCTAGTATATAATCTTTTGCTTCATTCAAAATATTATTCTGGGACTGTCCCACACTAAAGCTATCTTCGAGTCACTGTTACAAATTATGAACTATGTATCAATGAGCTTTTTTGTGATGCATCTATATAAGTGAGTACAATGAATAAACTAGGCAGAGTTCCATGCAGAAGGTATTGATGATTGATGATCCACTGCAGATATCTCATTCTCAAGACAGAAAAAAAAATAATAAGAAAATGGTAGGAATGGTGTGAACATTTATAAGCTGACACAATAGTTGAGTTCGTTAAGTGAATTTTAAATTTGTTTCAAATATCATCATGTAGCTAGTCTGCTTATGGTGTTAGCTCAGTGCCAGGTATGACTTGAAGTGTTTTGCAAGAAAACGAAAGAAGAGAAACACAACTTATGACTGTGAAACAAAGACAAACTTTTAGCAAACACAGCAGGATTTCTACATGTAAATGATTCTTGGCCTTTAATATTATGGCCTTAAAGAACTGTTCTCTGATTTTGGTGACACTGCTGTAGTCTTTTGACACATCACTCCTTTTGAAATTATCTACTGAGGAAGTTCATAATCCAAAGAGAAAAAAATCCATCTTTTTTACTCTGTTGTCACACACACACATACTCACAAGTTTAACTATAAACTGTAAAAATTATGTTTTTAGAAGGTTTTTAGAGACAGCGGAAGGGATATTTTGTACAACAGAAGAACATAACTTGAAAAGGAAATTCTATAAACAATATTTTTAAAAGCATTTAAATGCATTTGAAGAATTCTACATCTTAGGCTGTAGGCATCTTGCAAGAAATATTTCCAAGTAGTTTTCTTGATTGGTTATTCCATATTTTATACTTGAGTACATTATAGTTTCTAAGAACTTTTCTATATTTATTTTCATGCTCTAATTTTCCAGATAAATTGAAGTTCAGAGACATTAAGTAAATGTATTTACTGTATCAGTCAGGGTTCTCCAGAGAAATGGATCCAATAGGATAGAGAGAGAGATGGATGGATGGATGGATGGATGGAGGGATGGATGGATGGATGGATACACTATTATGAGGTCTAGAAGTCCCACCATGTGCCATCTGCAAGCTGGTAAACCAGGATAGCCAGTAGAGTAATCACTCCTAGTCTGAAGGCCCGTGAACCAGATGCTACAATGTCTGGGAGTAGGAGATGATGGATATCACAGCTCCAAAGAGAGAGATGATTTGCCTTTCCTCCACCTTTTTGTTCTATTCAGGCCCTCAATAGATTGGATGATGCCCACTCACATTAGCAAGGGTGATCTTCTTTACTCAGTCTACTATTACAAATACTAATCTCTTCCAGTTAACACCCTCGCAGATATACCCAGAAGGAATGTTTGACTAGCCATCTGAGCATCTCTTAGGCCAGTCAAGTTGACATATAAAGTTAACCATCACAGTTACCAAGGTGCTAAATCCGGTGACAGTCACAAAGCTGGGCTTGGAATATGGGTCTTCTGCATTCAAGTCTACTGTTATTTAACTGATGTTTCTTTTGCCATTTATTTTTGCCCACATCATCTGAAATAAGTTTGAGCAATTATGTATGTATTTGCATATTTTTAATTGAGATCCAAAATGTTTTCATCTTTAATTATTATAGTTATGGATGTCATAAATCTAGCATACTATAAAGGAAATAGCCTCATGATAAATATAATAGAGATAGTCATTCATTAATATTCAACTTGTTAACATCACCCACATAGACTTACCAATAGTTGTTTTTAGAATTCAACAAAGCTTATTCATTATTGCTCTTATTTCAAAAGGATAAAATGTTCTATATGGAACCATACACACAAAAAAGGATATTATGTATTAGCAATTGAATTTATTTGCTATCACAGTTTTACAAAATTTAAATTCTGCAGTTCTATTTTTTAAATTAAATAACGGATATTAAGCATCTACAGCAGATATTTCATAAATGTTCAAATGTGAAATAGCTTTATTCCTACTTATAGCTTTATTTCACTGATTTTTTTTAATAAAAAGTAACATGACATAATAAACAAAGAATCTGACAATTAATACCATGTAACTTTACCTAACTGTGACTTGACTTCCCTGAGCCTTTCTTCTCTTATCTGCATATCTACCTATTTTATAGAGTTATGGCGTGACTCTAACCAGAAAATATATCGAAAGTACTGTGAAATTTTAAACACATATTAACAGTTCTCATCATTAATCCATGGTGGATCTCTTTTGATTCAAATATTGCAAATGGCAGCCACAGTAACCTGCATCTCATCCTCCACACTCTCACTGCATCCTCATCAGCCCTATATTACAAGCTTTTAAACATTGGTGTCAACTTAGAATTCTCTATCTCCGATCCTGTCAATTTTGCCTTGGGAACATCTCTTGAGTCAGGTGTCTTACTATTTTTCCCATCACCGGTACCTTTTCTTGTTCAGTTCTTCATCAACTCTTAACTGGACTATAGAAACAACCCCTTCTCTAGTATTCCTGTTTCCAGTTCTTTTTGGCTCAAATACCTCCTCTATCCTGTGGCAAAGCTTATCTTTTTTATTTATTTTATTTTTGTTTTTGAGATGGAGTCTCACTCTGTGGCCAGGCTTGAGTGTAGTGGCGCGACTTGGCTCACTGCAACCTCCACCTCCTGGGTTCAAGCAATTCTCCCGCCTCAGCCTCCCGAGTAGCTGAGATTACAGGAATGCGCCACCACGCCTGGCTAACTTTGTATTTTTAGTAGAGATGGGGTTTCACCAAATTGGCCAGACTGGTCTCGAACTCCTGACCTCGTGATCCACCCGCCTCGGCCTCCCAAAGTGCTGGGATTACAGGCGTGGGCCACTGCGTCCGGCCTTAAGCTTATCTTTTTTAAAATGCAAGTGGATCATTGTCATTCTCAGTCACTCTCCATTGTCCACGGGGATCACTTGGCTCCTCCATGTATCGTGCATGTCTCATAAAAACATGACCAGACAAAATTCCAGTCTGCAACCCTGCTTCTCCCCATTGTGTATCTTTTGCCCAAGCTACCTTAAACTTCATATGGTTCCACAATGTTCCTTTTCATGATTGTGAACCTGTGCTCTGTTATCCTCTCCTTGCAGAATGTTCATAATGTGTCTGGGTTGCATGAAGATGGAAATGAAAGCCCTTCAAGATGAGAAGTACTGTACTTTACAATGATTATTCATGTTATTGTACAAGTTTTAATCATTTCAAAATCTTAGCACAGATATACAATGACAATTAAATTTTTCCTAGTCTGTATCTGCAGGACTATTCAGGAATTGTTCAGTGCATCATTTAGCCTGCAAGAATTAAAGAATCTTGTGAAATGAATGGTTTTAAAACTGAATAACTTTGGCAAAATAGAAAATTTAAATAGATTTCTCCCTCATCTCTCTTGGAAATTTCATCTAATTGCATATAATTTGATATTATAAATTTCAATATATGAAAATTACATTCTGAAGTAATTTAATTACTTAAGAATGGTGTAATAATACTGTAATATAAATTTTTTACACTTGTCTCATTTCAAATGGCCTAGAGCCATTCAATAAACATTTCCATAGTCGAAATAAGTAGAGAGCAGTTCCTCTTCAGACTTCAAAGCAAGACCCAGAAAGTGAAGAGGATTCTAACTACCAATACAGGGTTATATGTTAGCCAGAAATTGGGTTTCTGAAGCCAGTTCCACTAAAGTTTGGTGGTAAGTAAATGGAGTCAGAGATGATAATAAAGCTTTAAAGTAATACATTTATTGAGCACCTACTATGTGCCAGGCACTTTCTCATTTGACGCCCCCCCCCCAACCAAACAATATAAAAACATACATATTTGTCTATTTTTTTAATGTGGAAAAAATGAGAGTAAGAAAAGAGAAAGGACTCTTCCACTAACAAACTGCCCAAAGGCAGCCGAGCAAGAACTCATCCATCATTCACACCCATTCATGGAATGCCTTTCAGTGCTCCTGGTTCAGTACTAGGAGCCTGGAATGCAAATGAGAACACCAGAGTCTCTACTCTCCAAGGGCTAATGTCTACTAGATTGAAACTCAGGTCTGCCTGACTCCTTTTCACTGCAACACACTGAATAAGGCATGTCAAGTTGTAAAACATGATATACCTGTTGCTGTTATGTTTATAACTATTATAATCTTTTCCTCTCACATCAGCCCTGCTAATAATCCTAATCACTATAACTTTCTGTATCATTTTATGTAAAAGAGAAAAGAAGAAAATAGCTGAAAAGAAGATAGGTTATTCTTACCATTGGGCCTTTACACCTGGATACCTCGCCTAAAGGCCCCTTTGGTATGTTAGCACCTTAGCAAAAGGGAGCTTTAGTCTGCAATACCTGTGCCCAGAGTATATCTTATTTACAGTTGGCCTATTTGCCATTGACATTTTTGCTCACAGATTTCGTTTTCGTAATTCTCTAGACTTCGCTTGTGGATTTTTGGATTGAGTCTCGACTCTGTGATACAGTCTCTGATTTTGATGTAAAGTGCATTCCTGGATAATAGACCACTTCCTCCATTTCTAAACCCATGATGTGTTACAGAGGGAGGAGAGGAAAGAGAAGAGGGCAGGGGGAGACCATTCTTGCTGCAGGCTTCAGGAAGATCGGAAACATGGTTGTCTTGTTTCTGCCAAATTCCAGTTCCTAGCACGACATCTGGAATCCAGTAGGGTTCTTAATTATGTGTCGAGAGACTAGGAAGAGCAAGGAGAACCATGGAGAGTTCCTATGATTACGGAGTACTTTTCATCTTCTCAGAGGAAATACAATGAAAAGCCCATAAAAAGTATTAAAAGAGAAAAAGGATGTCTGGTTTGACGTTAATCCACACCATCTAGACTTGGATCTGCTCCCGTATCTGGTACCTATGACTTCTTTTATTATCAGAGAAATCAATTATTATCAAGTATGTGAAGAGTTCTTCATCTATACTTGAAGAGGAATATGGACCTAGAGTGCAAAAAAGAAGATGTTGAATAGCTTCCCAGTGGAGAGGCTGTGAAGCCCTAGAACATTTTACAGAGAAAACTCTGTAAGATTAGCACCTCATCTGTTTGACAGTTTAGCAGAGTAGTCCTGTCTGGAGGAAACAGCAGAGATGAGCTTGTTTCCCATTCCTTCCAACTCTGCAACCTATTGATTTTGAATCATTCATCCCAGTGTGAATAATTCACAAAGAAGAAAAATTCCACTAGAAGAGTTTCAGTACTTTGGCCTTTAATAATGCTCAAGACTTTTCTTGGAAAGGAGGAAAATTCAAATAAAAAGGTCTTACTTGCAAAAAGTTAGAGCTATGTCATGTGAAAATTGGCTCCAATCCTGAGGAAGGCCAAGTTGGACACATTGAAACAAAAGGTCTGCAACGTGGCCATGTCTTCCACACACTTGTCGTTTATTGGGTTTTACTCAAATGTGTTCGCTAACTGACTAGAAGAGGCTTTCACAGAAGAATCACACTTTATCTCTGCCTCCAGATACAGGCATTGCAGCCTCGGCCTCCCAAAGTGCTGGGATTACAGGCGTGAGCCACCGCGCCTGGCCAGATTTGTTTTTCAAGAATAACCTACTCAGCTCTGAGATGTCAACTTAGACTGTGCTTTCGATCTTTTTTTCAATGTCTCAGTCCTGGCCCATTTAAAAAAAAATTCTTTCTCAAAAACCTCATTTATTTTCTTTTAGGACATTGTCTCATTTGAGATTATAGAATGATTAATGTGAATGAGGTACCCACTTTTACTAGGCCATAAGCTTCCTGAGGGCAGGACCACGTCTGGTCTTGCTCACTATCCCATTTTAAGGTGAAGCAGTTTAGCATGGAGATGCTTGATAGACATTTCATAAAACAGAGAAATCTACATAACTACATGTTATTTAAATGTAACCTAGGGAAAAGAGTTGAAGCAAGAGTCATCCAAAAAATATAAATCATGGCCGGGCAGGGTGGTTCACGCCTGTAATCCCAGCACTTTGGGAGGTCAAGGCGGGTGGATAACGAGGTCAGGACCATCCTGGCCAACATGGTGAAACCTCGTCTCTACTAAAAACACAAAAATTAGCTGGGTGTGGTGGTGGGTGCCTGTAATCCCAGCTACTCGGGAGGCTGAGGCAGGAGTATAGCTTGAGCCAGGGAGTCGGAGGTTGCAGTGAGCTGAGATCACGCCACCGCACTCCAGCCTGGTGACAGAGCGAGACTGTCTCAAAAACAACAACAACAAAATATATATATATATGTGTGTGTGTATATATATGTGTGTGTGTGTGTATATATATATAATATGTGTGTGTATATATATCATAAACATAAGATGGTCAATGGTGGAAGAACCAAAAAAGAAAAAAAAAAATGGAAAGGAGAGGAGGGGAGATAAGGAAAAATGAAATGAGTGTGACCACCATTCAGTTAACTGGGATTAAGGTAAAACAGTTTAGGACTTTGGAGAAGCTAATTATATCAGAGCTTATTAGGAAAATGTTCCTCCATTATGGGTTTGGCTTAACTGTTGCTGCAAGAGAGTTAAGACTCAAAACAAATGGCTTTGATAGCTGAACAGCCAAGCTTTCTGTGAGCAAATCTGCCCGGGGGAGGGAAAAAGATTTTTGCAATTTTAAAATAGATTTCTATTTAGCTAACAGAAGCTACATCCAGAACGTGCTGTGATTATCAGTATTATTATTTCTGATTTTTTGAATGGATGCTAAGGGCTACCAATTAAAATGAACTTCCAAAATCTCTTGAACCTCATGTGTTCATTGGAAATTCATTTCCCCTTCCCACTGTTTCACTCTTGTATTTCATAATGGTACTATTTTTTCTCCCAGATTGCACATAGAGACCACACATATATTTTCTATTAGTGTGTAAAGCTACTGAAAATCTCATGAGAAAAACAGGCAACATTGCCACAATTTTACAGGATGAGGCAAGTGTACTATAACAACTACAAAGAGGTAAACACTTCTAAAAAGCCACTCTGAGGTTACGTGGGCAGGAAATGTGGGTGGAGGTCAGAGAAGAGAGCTCTTTCGGGCAGAAATAATAGAACCCGAGAGAGTTAGGGAACATTTTATAAGAGAGGAGATTCTGAGTGCGGGTGGGCAGAGCTGATTGTGGTATGACCACAAAAGCACCTTGAAGGACTGGAGGAGGTAGGGGAACATGCAAAATTGAAAATTGAACTCATTCATTTTTTTTTTTTCCTCTGAAGCTGTCTGCTTCAGGAATAAACTCAAACACATACATTTTGGGGCATCATAAAATGTATCCCTCTTTTCCAGCCATATGGGAAAAGAATGAAAAAGGGATAATGTAAAAATGCAGTTTGAAAGGTCTTTCAATTCCAATGTGCCTGAAGGTCTTTTTTGTTTGTTTTTGTTTTCTGGCATTAAAGAAACATTGAATCTCATTGATTGCTCGCAATGTTAAACTGAGGGAAAGCTCTTTGTCATTCTTCTGTGTAAAGAAGATAAAATTAGAGTGATGTCAATAAGTCTGTGCCAAATATTGTATCTATAATCATAAAACATTTCTTCACTGACTAGTAGATCAAATACTATTGTTTCATTTATTATGTGTGTATATATACTTATATATATATACACATATAATTATATATTTTCTTCCTTGTTTCACATTAGACAACATCAAACCCTTTATTGAAGAAAGAAGAAAATTCAGTATGTCCTAGAACGGCTTGAAGCTAACATTAGTAGATTGTTGTTATAGAAAAACCTAGTGACTATGTAGGCATTTTCTGTATTTTGCAGAATAAAATTAATATGTTGTATTAATCAAAATATTTTAATAGATTGCTTGTAAAGCTACACATATCAAAAAAATTATCTTTTAGTTACTTTTGCTGAGTCTGAATATATGTCACCCAAGGAAAATATTTTTGTGCTTTTAATTTTCTTTCTAGAACTCATCCTCCCTAAAAAAAAAGTAATGAGCCACTCTCTCATCTTGCTTTGCACTCCCGCTGAGTAGATGTGAGGGTGAACTTCAAAAAGCACTGCTTATGGCTCAGTTGCCAGGGCTGGCATATAGGACGAGAAGCTGAACTCATTTGAGTATAATATTTTATTTCCTGGAGTACATAAGAGAAATGTTCATGTAGAGAATAAATAGCATTTGTTGGCCCTTTGAAAAATATGTCATGCTAGAAGATTATAAACTGATGAGTAAAAAACAGTCACTTGGAGAGAGAAGACTTCAGGATAGGGAACACAAGCAATGATAGAACTTTTTTTCTTCGTAGATTCTCTTACTGCAAGGATGTGTAAGCGTTCTTTCAGGCATCCAAAAAAACTAAGCCTTTTCACAGAACTATTGTCTCTCAGAACTTTCTATTAATTTCCAAAGACTGCAGTGCAAAAGCAGGTTTCTTTGCTTCTGTGGTCATTGGAGCAAATGTGTTTTAGAAGAAGCAGATTGAAACATTCTTGGTATATTTTCAACTACTTAGGGTTCAAATCCTTGGTAAGATCTGAACCCACCATGTTGTTTATTTCTATACTGTTTGGCCAAAGATATCATTACCAGACTATAGTTGAGTTGCTGAGCCTGAAGAGGCACGAGTGACTTCAATTAGACCCTGGGACCAGCCATTCAAAAACCACACATCTCTCAGTGCCTACAGTGATAGACAGAAGGGTACAATGTTAGAGAGACATACCAAATAATAATTATAATTATTTTAGTGTGGGCTGCTATATAACAAAATATCATAAACCGGGTGGCTTATAAACAACAGAAATTTATTTCCCACAGTTCTGAAAGCTGGGAAGCCCCAAATTAAGGAACTGGTAGATTTGGTGTCTGGTGAGGACCATTTTCTTGATGCATCTTCACATGCAGAAAGGATGTGGGAGCTCTCTGGAGTCTCTTTTATGAGAGCACTCATTGCATTTTGAGGACTCCATCCTAATGACCTAATCATCTACCAAAGTCCCTACCTTCTAATACGATCACCTTGGGGTTAGGGTTTGAACATATGAATTTCAGGGGGAATGTTTATAGCAATCATAATAATAGATATAACAATTGCTTTAATGACAATAGTACATTTATTAAGTGCTTATTGAATGCCTGGTACTGTTTGCTTGTTTCCTTCCTTCTTTCTTTCTTTCTTTCTTTCTTTCTTTCTTTCTTTCTTTCTTTCTTTCTTTCTTTCTTTCTTTCTTTCTTTCTTTCTTTCTTTCTTTCTTTCTTTCTTTCTTTTTTGAGACAGAGTTTCACTCTTGTTGCCCAAGCTGGAGTGCAATGGTGCAATCTTGGCTCACAACAACCTCCACCTCCTGGGTTCAAGCGATTCTCCCGCCTCAGCCTCCTGAGTAGCTGGGATTACAGGCACCCACCACCACACCTGGTTAATTTTTTGTATTTTCAGTAGAAACGGGGTTTTACCATGGTAACCAGGCTGGTCTCGAACTCCTGATCTTAGGTGATCCGCCCATCTCGGCCTCCCAAAGCACTGGGATTACAGGTGTGAGCCACCGCGCCTGGCCATGCCTGGTACTGTTTCAAGTGCTTTGCAATATTGATTCAGATAATTTTCAAAACAACCCTATGAGTGAGGTATATTATCACTCCATTTTACAGATGAGGAAGTTGAGGCCCAGTGAGATTAAATAATTTGCTCACAATTGTTCAGCTAGAGAGGAATTTTAAGAAAGGCATTCATTCTGTCCAGCTGCTTAACCACTACACTAAATCGCCTAGACCTATGAGCTGCAGTAGTGTAACTGGAGAAGGAGTGCTGGAGTGGCCTTAGAAGTGAGGAAAGGTTGCCTAGAGAACCTAATAGATAAGCTGAATTTATTTTTAAATTAAGATACAATTCACATAACATAAATTTTACTATTTTAAAATATACAATCCAGTGTTTTTTAGTATATTCACAAGGTTGTGCAATTATTACCACTAGCTAATTCTAGAACGTTTTTATCACACCAAAAAGAAACCCCATTCCCATTAGCAGTCACTTACTATTTCCTCTTTCCCTCAGTTCCTGACTAACAATCAACTTTCTCTCTTTATGGATTTTCCCACCCTGGATACTTCATATAAGTGGAATTCTAAAATATGTGGCATTTTGAGTTGGGCTATTTTTTTTTTTTTTTTTTTTGGTGTATTGTTTTCAAGATCCACCTCTGTGGAAGCATATATCACTATTCATTTTTTTTGGATGAAAATACCGTCTTTTGTTTATTCATTTATCAGTTAATGGACATTGTGGTTGTTTCCACTTTTTGGCTACTGTGAATAATAATGCTGCTATGAACATTTGTATACAAGTTTTGGTGGGAACATATATTTTCACTGTTCCTCAGGATATAACTAGGATCGAAATGTCAGGGTCATATGGTAACTCTACATTTAACATGTTTAGTAACTTCCGAAATGTTTTCAAAAAAGGCCACACCATTTTCCATTCTCACCAGCAGTAATAAGAGTTCCAATATGTTCACATCTTTACCCACACCAATTGTTGTCCTCCTTTTTTATTATAGCCTTACCCATGAGTATAAAATGGTCTCTTGTGGCTTTGATTTTAATTTTCCTAATGACTAATGATTCTGAGCATCCTTACAGGGGCTTATTGGCCATTTGCATATCTTCTTTGGATAAATCTATTCAAATTTCTTTCCATTTTTAAAATTAGGTTATTTGAAACTTTTTATTGTTAAGATGTAACAGTTTTTTATATATTTTGGATACTAAATTCTTACCAGACGTATGATTTGCAAAAACATTCTCCCATCCTGTGGGTTGTCCTTTCACTTTCTTGATGGCGTCCTTTGAAGCACGAAAGTTTTATAGTTTTACGATGCTCAATGTATGTGTTTGTTTGATTGGTTGCTTGCTTACTTATGCTTTAGTTGTTAAATATAAAAAGCCTACTTGTTATGTTACAGGTGTGAGCCACTGCCCCCAGCCTATAAATGAATTTCTGTAAGTTTCATTTTTGAATTATTCATTGCAAGCACATAAAAATGCATGTGTTTTTGCATATGGATCCTGTATCCTAAAACTTGCCGAATTCATTTATTTTTAATCTCTGATTTTTTTGTGTGTGTCTCACTTTCACCCAGACTGGAGTGCAGTGGCGCGATCTGGGCTCACTGCAAGCTCCGCCTCCTGGGTTCACGCCATTCTCCTGCCTCAGCTTCCAGAGTAGCTGGGACTACAGGCGCCCGCCACCACGCCTGGCTAATTTTTTGTGTTTTTTTTTTTTAGTAGAGACAGGGTTTCACCATGTTAGTCAGGATGGTCTCGATCTCCTGACCTCATGATCCACCCGCCTTGGCCTCCCAGAGTGCTGGGATTACAGGCATGAGCCATCGTGCCCGGCCAGGATTTTCTACGTGCAAGGTCATGTCATCTGCAAATGAAAATAATTTTGCTTCTTCCTTTTTAATCTGGATATTTCTGAGTTTTAAAAACGTATCTGTTAATAGAACTTAACCTGAAGGATAAGCAGAGGAGTAATTCTAGCCAGAGTCCCAGAAATGTAAAATAATTTGCCTTCTTGTAACCAGACTAGTGCAAGATTATGAAGGCCTCACTTTGGGAAAATATATGGCAAATAATGAGGATTGCAAAGTAAACAAGGGCAAAATTAGAGAGGACCTTATCACTAAGCATAGTAGTACTAAGGAAGCATTGATGCATTGTGAACTGGATTAAAAAGTGATCAGATTATTGCTTCAGAAATTTCAGTATGGTATCCACATGGACAATTATTTGAAGGCAAAAATTCCTCCATAATGATTCCAAGTTTTCTGGTTTCTGCCACCTGGGGGATAATAGAGTCATTCAAAAATCTGTTTGATGGATTTATAAACTTGTTTATAAATTACTTGGAATAAAAAATGTTAGAATGTATTTTCTGGGTTTAAAATAGTATGAATCCAATGAGTGAAGGCCATTTCTACACTGAGTTATTTATAACGGAGAAAAGGAATAGCCTGGGGAGTAAACCCCCAGTTAATCTCCACCAACCTAGGTCATCAAGGTGTCAGGAAGATGGTAGAACAATGCAATTTAGCCTCACTGCACTCGTCTTTTAAAATGAGTCATGGGGTCAGAAAATACTAAAGTTGCCAAAACCATTACCAGAAATTTACCCATCCTTTTCTCCTTTGTATATAATCTTTGAAAATTAATTTAACCCATCTCAAGCCACCAGACATGGTAAAATAAAGCCAATCTATTTCTATTCACACTTTATTAGGGTTCCTTCTATTATATAAAATTTGTAAGCATGGTTCTTAAATAATGAACCATGAAAACTGAACACTATGGACAAAGTAAATGCTGTAAGCAAACACAGTTTACATGACAGTAAACTGGGCACTTATTTAATAATATTCATGATGGTCGTCTTGCTACATTGTAATGTTGGTCATAAAATAAGGTCATTTCTGCACACAAGAGTAATTTGTAATTGTCAGAGTCAAGCAAGTTATGTCCTTGTTTAGTAAGAAGAAAGGGTAGCCCTGTAAGAAACT
This sequence comes from Macaca mulatta, assembly GCF_049350105.2. Taxonomy (NCBI): domain Eukaryota; kingdom Metazoa; phylum Chordata; class Mammalia; order Primates; family Cercopithecidae; genus Macaca; species Macaca mulatta. The sequence continues at coordinate 19,959,722 of NC_133410.1, read as the reverse complement.
GACTGACAATTCTGCTAGAACAAACTAGATTTGTTTCACTTTTCTCTTAATCTGTCTGATGTAGCTTTCTCTTATGTTAGAAATATCCATTCCACTGGAGTATATTTTTTCTCTTTCTGGGTAAAAATCTTCAATGTGAGTTTGCCAGATTATTAAAGGTGAAGACATCTCTTTTTTTTTTTTAGTATGTGGGGATAAAAATCAAGTTCCTATGTTAAAGGAGGAGGAAAAGCTTCCGTTAATAACCAGGTCCAAAGGCTGCCTCTAGGAGCTGTGTCACACTCAAAGGGGCATAAGCAGGGCTAGAGGATCAAGACAAAACCAAGGGTAACTACATCTTCAGTGCAATGCCATCAGATTGCTTTCCAAACACTAACAAGAGGGAAGTTTTATTGGAGATAATTATGATGGAACAGAGTTTAACATGGGGATGGGTAACATTGGTAAGACATTGCACATTTCAGTGAATCAGAGGCTGCCGTGAAACTACTGAACTCCTGGACAAAAGGACCAGGGAGATGTTAGAATTTAGGAAAGGGAAAAAGAACTAAAAACTTTCTCTGATATTTCTGTTAGGCTCGTTCTGCTTCATTTCTTCTTTGAAACATTGATTATGATCACTATTCTTGCCATATTCAGCCCTATGTTTTACTTTCCCCATCCTGGAGTGGTGTTGAAGGAGACTAGGCAGAAGACAAAGGAAAAAGTGAACTAGGCACAGTGTGATAGATCTGTTGGGTAAAGATGCTTGAAAGGGCATAATTGTACTTGGCCATGTACTATTGACAAAGGTGTACGTTATTATTAAAAGTTTCCTCCCCTTCGTGTAACACACACACACACACACACACACAGACACACCAACGATCACACACAAAAATTCCCTATCTGTTTTTAAAAAAATAAGTCTTTTGGTGCTAGATTTACTACTCTAAAGTGAAGTGAGCCAGTAGGAAAACTCCAAGCTAATTTAGAATGAAGAAAATCATTATTATAGCAAAATATTAGAAGGAGATACACATCAGGTCTGGACCCCACTGGTATTAAGTAAGAAAAACGTATCTATTAAGAATATTTTGGGGTTACAGTGATCGAAAAACTGCCTAGTGGCTGCTTAAACCTATAGGAATTTATTTTCCTCACTTAATGAGAAGACTAGAAATAAGTTTTGTTCACATTGATTTAGCAGCTCAGTAATATCAGTGCGGGCAGCTGTGGGAATCTTTTGGCCTTTCCCTTAAGGCTGTAAGATAAATGTAGTGGCTCAATTGCACCTACTCTCTAGAAAAGTAAGAGAGAAGGATGTACTAGTCATGACTGTCATTTTATCACAAAAGCACAAGCCTTCATCCATCCATGAAAACAAAAATGAAACAGACATTGGTAAGCATCTCATTGTATTTCTTCACCAGTCCTGAATAGAAAGAAGACAGGGAGGTGAGTATTAAGTTTTTTCAATCTTTATAGTGGAGGCAGGCATAAAAATATAAGGTTGGGATAGGTAGGTCTTAATGCATCCGAACTAATGTGTCCCAAACAACAGAATGACTGAGGGGAGAACGTGAGCATGCCTGTTTCTGTCATCGTGGACTCCAAGCTTCCTAATGGGAGCATTCATTGGCATGTGTTGGGGGATGATAGTCTGTTCTTTGTGTGGCCTTACATAAGCAATGCAGTCGAAAGTTGTGTGTATTATAAAATTTTAACATGCTGAGGTAGTAGGCAAGAGAGATAATGCATAACCATTTTCATCATTACCTGGATGTTTAACGATGGGAAGTATGGTACAGAGTGACAAGGGCCATACATTTCTTGTATATAATATCATCCACTCTAAGATGCTCTATGAAATAGCACCCTATGGAAAACAGTGAAGAAAGCAAAAAAAATACAAAAGTAAAATGACAAAAAAATTGAAAATTCCTGCGTTCCAAAGGCAATCACCAGTAACATTTTCATAGATGCTTTTCTAGTCTATTCAATAAGCAAACCATTTGTAGCCTACTTTTTAGCTTAGCAGCAGATCTAGAGCATATTAGGAGATTGATATTTATTCTTCTGTAACAGATTATGCAATGGCCACATAATCCTTCTATCATCTAAAGTTACTGTAATGAATTTGACCAATCTTTATTGGAGGACATGAGATTGTTTCCACTTGCCAATTGTCACAGTTTACTGTGGTTGAAGTTGTTATGCTCAATAATAACAATAAGTAATATTTACAAGCTATTTACTAAGCAATGAGCACTGAGTAAATAAAGCGCTTTTCATGAATTATGTCATTTAACCTCTCAAAGAACTAAATGAGACAAGTACTATTATTATCCTTGCTCTGCCTGTGAGGAAACTGAGCCTTAGCAGCACAAGTAATGTGCCCAAGCCATGCAACTCTATACTGAGTTCTACAAATAACAGCTATTACAATTAGGATCAACTCCGCATAGTAACAGGGATAACAGGGGAAACATCACTGAGTAGATGTCACTAGAACCTGGTCTCTGTTGCAAAATAATGCCTGACCTGTTGTCTTTTGAAAATGGCATATTAAAGCTTGCTCAATATGAATTTTATTCCATCTATTTTAGAGGACTTTTCACCAGCTTTACAATAAGTGGGTATTACAGGATGGCTTCAAGACATAAGGAAACAAATCCAAATGAATTTTCAGCGTAGTTCATAGTGTAAGATGAGTGTAATGACAATCGTTAGTATTTAAGCTATTAGACTTACTAAAAGAATGATGAGGCCGGGCACAGTGGCGCACACCTATAATCCCACTTTGGGAGGCCAAGGTGGGCGGATCACAAGGTCAGGAGTTCGAGACCAGCCTGACCAACATGGTGAAACTCTGCCTCTACTGAAAAAATACAAAAATTAGCTGGGCGTGGTGGTGCGTACCTGTAATCCCACCTACTCAGGAGGCTGAGATAGGAGAATCACTTGAACCCAGGAGGCGGAGGTTGCAGTGAGCCGAGATGGCGCCATTGCACTCCAGTCTGGGCGATGGAGCGAGACTCTGTCTCCAAAAAAAAAAAAAAAAGGAATGATGAGAGGCTCTGCAATAGAGATAGGAGAACAGCTACATGAAATGTGGTTAATTAGGTTAATATCTCAAATTGGTACACAGGGACATTACAATAATGTGCAGTATTCTGGCTCAGGAATCTCTTTTATCAGAAAAGATTGTTATGATTAAATGTCCATAAGGAATTAGCTAAAAAAAACTTGATGATTAATAATAGTTCAGTTGTTCAAGAAAATTTGATATGTGGGCGCCTATAGTCCCAGCTACTCGGGAGGCTGAGGCAGGAGAATGGCACAAACCCAGCAGGCGGACCTTGCAGTGAGCCGAGATGGCACCACTGCACTCCAGCTTGGGTGACAGAGCAAGACTCCATTTCAAAAAAAATAAATAAGTAAATTTAAATTTCTAACAAAAGCACAAAAAACAAAAACCAAAGTAAATAATCAGTCATATCTTGAAATTATCCAACTACCAATCTCTCTTAAATTCTCAGTGAATGTGCTTTTTAACAAATGATTTATTTCCTACCTGAAGTTGTCAACAGCAGTTTACTCAAAAAAAAAAACTATGTCTGTTATTGCCACTATGGTTATATATAATACCTCAATGATATTTTTAGTTTTGAATATGTTTTGATATTATTTTATTTGACTTTTTATAATCCCATGAGATAGGTAGATTATCTGTCTGCATTTTATAGAGATTTAAACTGATAGCTAATAACTGAACCGAAGTTGCAAATCTAGCGATTAACAGTAGCAGAGTTAGAGTTTCTAAATTTCTGGACAAAACTCTTACATTAGTATACATTAGTTGACCCCCCCAAAAAAAACATATTAAGGGTCCTCTTAATTTCCAAAACACCATAATAAATTTCCTCAGTTCTAACCTGTGTTAACATTTAAAGCTCAGTTTCCATTATCATAAACTTCAAGGGTCAAGTTCTTTTTTGTGGTGCTGGAATTTTGTTATATTTGTGTGTCTTTTGAAATAAAGGGGTCACGACTTCTGAGGTAGCATCAGTTTCTTACCAAGGACTACACACATATCCTCTCATTAAGCCAAATATGTACTGTGTTTCTACTGTGTGGCAGAAACTGTTCTATATGCTGAAGATTCAACAATAAACACATTGGAAAAATCTGTTCTCATGGAGTTTCTAAAACTTAGTGCCCCCAACCTTACAAATCCTACTTATCTTTCACCTTTCTCTATTGAATGGTTCCTTCCTCATTCTTTCCAGACACTCAGTCTAGAAACATTTAAATTATCCTTCTTCATTCCATACACCCATGAAGTCTCACTACAATATGCAATGGCAAGGATCTAAAGCTGGAATGGAAGGATATGTAGGTTTTCTATAGGTAAGAGAACAGATAGAAAAGTAGAGAGCATAAAGGCTGTATTGGCTCTAACGTGCAAAATATGTTTAGGAGGTGAAAAATAGCCCTATGTGAATTCAAGGATAGGGACATTTGAGGAGGTGGGTAAGGTCAAAATACTAAGTGCTATACAAAGGAATTTGGACTTTATCTGGAAGGCAAGGGGGAGCAAATGAAAGTTTCAACTGCTCTCTCTTGTATCTCTTATGTCTAGTGGAGTTCCTGGCAAGGCAGACATGGCAGAAACATGTGTTGCCTGAACTAGCGAAGGACTGTGGGCTTTTTTGCTAGAACTTGGCTTCAGACAGACTGCTCTCATGGAAGGGTAAGACACAGATGAATCTGCATAACCAGTTATAATACTATTGCAATAATTCAGTGAAGACGGGGTAAGGGACTGATAAGGGAGGGGGCACATGGATCTTCAGATGATGAGAAGAACTTCAGCATGTTTCACTAGCCAACAGCTCAGCACCAATGTTAAAAAGCAGCCCTATCGGCACAGCTGATAGTAATTTGCCCCATCAAGAGTCAGCAGACATTTATTAAAATTCCCCTGTTAAGCGTCTGTGAGTCCACTCTGGTTCAGGAGGCTGCCCAACAAGAAAAAGAGGAAGAGAAAGAGAGAAAAAGAGAGAAAGAAAAGAAAGGAAGGAAGGAGAGAAGGAAGGAAGGGAGGGAGGGAAGGAGGAAGGAAGAGGAGGGGAAGGGGAAGGGGAAGAAGAAGAAGGGGAAATTGACCTGTTAGCAGTCCCTCAAAATTTGTATGTTGAAGTTCTAAACCCCAGTACCTCAGAATGCGACTATATTTGGCGATAGGGCCTTTAACGAGGTGGTGAACAAAATGTGAATTTAATTAAGCTTTAACTGTTGTTTTTTTATTACATCTTGATTAGAAAATATTCAACTACTAGGCTGGGGATGGTGGCTCATAGTTGTAATCCCAGCTTTTTGGGAGGCCAAGGCGGGCGAATCACGAGGTCAGGAGTTTGAGACCAGCCCAGCCAATATAGTGAACCCCCATCTCTACTAAAAAAAAAAAAAAGCCAGGCATGGTGGCACGTGTCTGTAGTCCCGTGTTTGTAGTCTCGGTAAGGTGAGGCAGGAGAATCGCTTGAAACTGGGAGGCAGAGGTTGCAGTGAGCCGAGATTGTGCCACTGCACTCCAGCCTGGGCAGCAGAGCAGACTCCATCTCAAAAAAAAAGAAAAAAGAAAGAAAGAAAATGTTCAACTACTTATGTAATATTAAATACCAATAATATTTTAAATTTTATGAAATTTATGCATGGGAACTCTTGATTCAAATTAGATTTTCTTTCAGTCTAAACCAATCTGTGAGGTTGTGATTTTACTCATTAAAGTTAAAATAAGGTTATAAGGGTGAAACCCTAATTCGGTATGGCTGATTTCCTTATAAAAAGAGAAAAAGACACCAGGGAGGCACTAGCACAGAGAAAAAGGCATGTGAGGTCAGTAAGAAGGTGGTCATCTACATAAGACAAAAAGAGAGGCCTTGAAACTAACCATACCTGCTGACAGCTTGATCTTGGATGTCCAGCCTCCAGAACTGTGAGATAAATTTCTGTTGTTTAAGCCACCTGTTCTGTGGTATTTTATTAGAGCAGCCCTAGCAACGTAACACACTTCCTATATGCAAAATGTCATTTCAGCAAGCAGAACGTTTTTCCTTTTAAGTTCTAGTAACATCATCTAATGTCCTGGAATTGGGCTAAAAAAAAAAAAAAAAATGCCTCTCTTAAACACTTTTTTCCAAAACTACTCTAGTCTTGATCCTATTCCTACTCCCATCCCTCATCCTCTTCCTCCTCCTCCTCCTCCTCAAAACACCTTCTGATTACCATCTCTTTACTGCTGCATCCTCAGATGACCAAGGATAAACATGAGTAAAATTGTACCTCATAGATTGGTTTAGACAGAAAGGAAATCAAATTTGAATCCAGAGTTCTTGCACGAATTTGAAAAAATTTAAAACATTATTGGTATTCAAGATTACATTATTAGTTGAACATTTTCTGATCAGGGTGTCAGAAAAAAACAGTTAAGGCTTAATTAAATTAGCATTTTGTTAAGGACTCTCCAATCAAGGATGCCAGATAAATTGATGAGTTCTTTCAATGCTGCGCATTAGTTAGGCGTTTTGTATTACATTTAAAAATCAATAATAAAGTTGTTTTCTGCATATTTAAGCACCCATCTTTTTAAAAAAGAGAGATAATATGGAAATTACACTGTTTAATTATTTGTGTTCAGAAAATTACAGAAGGTTTCTGAATCTTCAATGCAAAATTGACAATTCCAAAATGAAAGTTTTGACTCCATATAACTTTCCTAGGGTTTCAAATAGTTTATAATTTTAAATTATTGTTACTATTATAAATCAATAACACCCCATAAAATCAATCACCAATTAAAAAAAAATTTCCCTGGATGCTTGCATCTCATCTCTGGATGACACCAGCTTGACCATAAGAGCACAGAGTTATTCTATTAGAGAAGGGTAACACATCAGTCACATAGAGAAATATAGAAAGTTCTCTAGTTAGTTAATTCCATCCTCCTTTCTCTTTTTGCTCTTAGGGCTAAAGAATGATGGAATTCTAACTGAGAGGAAAATTAGCTCAGTGGGTAAACACCATTCTTTAAAACACTGCTTTTATAAATCTTTGGCAAACTGAGAGGAGCCCATCAAGTAAAGCCAGACACCACCTGCAGCAGTTGATCTAAAATTGATCATCTAAAAGAGTGGGGCAGCAAGGAGGGCTTCAGAGGAGGGAGGCGTGGATGACAGTCTACTCAAGTAACCAGCTCAGGCAATTAAACGCATTGCTAGTTTGTCATTAATTTCTGTCGATGAAAAGAGTCAAACTCTGTAAAATATTTGAAGAGGTTTATTCTAAGTCAAATATGAGTGACCATGGCCCATGACACAGCCCTCAGGAGGTCCCGAGAACAGGTGCCCAAGGTGATTGAGGCGCAGCTTGGTTTTATACATTTTAGGGAGGCATGAGACATCAATCAAATACATTTAAGAAGTACATTGGTTTGGTTCAGAAAGGCAAGACAACTCCAAGTGGGGGCTTCCAGGCTATAGGTAAATTTACACATTTTTTGATTGACAATTGGTTGAGTTTGTCTAAAGACCTGGGATCAATAGAAAGGAAATGTTTAGGTTAAGATAAAAGATTGTGGAGACCAAGGTTCTTTTGAAGTCTTATAGTGGCTACCCTGCCCCTGCTTTGAGTTGTCCTGCCTTTCTGAACCAAACCAACATATTTCTTAAATGTATCTGATTGATGTATCCTGTTTAAATATGCAGTAATATATGACCAAAGTGTCATATTTGAAAGTGTCAAAATAATGGTGCAAAATAAACATTTCTACAGAAAGACATAGGATTGCTGTTCAGTCGGAAAGAAAGAAGAGGAACTAAGGTACTTAAATTTCATTTTGCATTGTTAAATTCCTTGTATGCCTTTGACAGTCTGCAGTGTTTTCAGATCCTTACTCTCAGTCTGTCTTTTAAGAATTTGTTAGTTTTCTAAAGAATAATGATTCTGCATGATGAAACAGTATCCCGGTATTGGCCTCATGTATTTTTACCCTAGTGGTTTATGATATCTAATTTTAAACTGCAAATCACACATATAAGAAATTCTTCCCATATGAGAAACAATGGCACAATATTAACTTAAATAAGTCATCTCTGTGTAATACATTTTCATAAAGTATTTTCCATGTTTCTTGTTTCACTCAGAACAAAAGTTGGATCTTCATACTGCCACTACACATACCAGAGAGAACACAGCCATATGATTTATTATTAGTTCTTTTCTTTAAGGTATTAGGCTGGGCTGGGCACAGTGGCTCACACCTGTAATCCCAGCACTTTGGAGGCCAAGGAGGGTGGGTCATCTGAGGTCAGGAGTTCGAGACCAGCCTGGCCAACATGGTGAAACCCTGTCTCTACTAAAAATACACAAATTAGCCAGGTGTGGTGGCAGATGCCTGTAACCCCAGCTACTTGGGAGGCTGGGGCAAGAGAATCGTGTGAACCCAGGAGGTGGTGGTTGCAGTGAGCCAAGATTGTGCCATTGCACTCTAGTCTGGGCAACAAGAGTGAAACTCCATCTCAAAAAATAGCAATAACAACAAAAACAAAATATTTTGTTGGTATTGCTGGTGCAATACCAATCACTTTTGCACCAACCTAATACCTTGCTCCATCACCAGGATGGTGCTGGAGGACTAAACTGGGCATGCCGTGGCTCCTTGTTTTCAGCTGACCCTCCTGTAATCAGCTCCTTTTTCTAGGATTCAATTCCCGTAGTCTCCCTGTGGCTTCCAGCATCCCTGCACAGATTGCTCTTCCTCTGCCCCCCTTGTCTCCAGGACTCCTGGAAAAGAGAATTTATCTGAGCTTCTTTTCAGTTGTTCCACAGATTTTAAGAATAATTTTTGAAGTGTATCAACCCTAGAAGGGCCAGACTTGTATCCAAAAAAGGGAGAGTTTGAGTCACCCCATTACCTAATAATTTTGGCCTCTTAGAATATGAGTAGACATGAGTGATCTCTATGGTGAAAAGTCCAGAAAATGTGTCAAGGTTTCCTTGTGGGATAATTCACTGGAAGCTCATCATGACCTTGTACCACCGCAGAATTCCGTAGATCAAAGCTAACACAAAGCAGGTCTCTATGATAGCATTCAAACGAATGACTTAGTGAAAATCTAAAAGAAACACTTTAAAAGGTTTTTTTTTTTTTTTTTTTTTTTTAATTTTTCCTTTCTTGGAAAGATAGAGTGAATCTCTGTTGCATGTCATACTTAAAGAATAAACATGACCGGGCTCAGTGGCTCACACCTGTAATCCCAGGACTTTGGGAGGCTGAGGCAGGTGGATCATGAGGTCAGGAGACAGAGACCATCCTGGCTAACACGGGCTAACACGGTGAAACCCTGTCTCTACTAAAAAATACAAAAAATTAGCCGGGCATGGTGGCGGGCCCCTGTAGTCCCAGCTACTCGGGAGGCTGAGACAGGAGAATGGCCTGAACCCGGGAGGTGGAGCTTGCAGTGAGCCGAGATCGCACCGCTGCACTCCCGACTGGGAGACAGAGCGAGACTCTGTCTCAAAAAAAAAAACCAGAATAAACATGACTGCAAACTCATTGTGTGCCCGCTCTGCGTACTCATTTCGTTTGACCTTTACAATAACCTCCTGAGTTTAGTATCCTTATTCTCATTTATAAATGAGGAACTGAAGCTTAAAGAGTTAAGAAGTGCTCCCAAGGCCACACAGTAAGTGGCAAAACCAGGATTCAGAGTCTATAACCTTAACCTATATCAGTATCACCGGTGCCATTAAAGTTGAATCTGATTATGTTTCGAGAAGATTCATAGATTGACACCTTATTCTTATGACAGTGCCCTCTACTTATCCCTCATTCATAATGAATTAAGATTCCAAAAACAGAGGCATTCCAGATGACTCATATGACACGATGTAGATAATGCTTTTCACAATTTAATGTGCATATAAACCACCTGAGAATCTTATTAAATGCAAATTCTGATTCAGTAGCTCAAGAGTGAGTTAGAAGATTCTGTATTGCTAGCAAGCTACCGGGTGAGGTTGATGAGACCAATAAGTACCAATGTCCTTATTCCATTTTAAATAACAAGGACATAGAGAAAAAGAGAAAACCAGTATGAGAAGACCTGAAAAAAAGAGTTTCAACTAAACAGCAATTGAGCCTTTAACATTTTCTGCTTCCTAAACTTTTTCATGCTTATCTCACAGGACTGTTTTCTTTTCATGATTAAATAGGATAGTGCTTTGTAAAGCACTCACAAAGAAAACAAAATGGCTTATGTTGCTATCATTGTTAACACGAAGCTCAAACTTCTTCAGTTCAATGTCTCAAAGCCTACCTAGATTTCATAAATATTGTTGCTATAAATACATTTATCAGACAAATTGTCCTGCTCTGTTCTATGCACATGTGGTGCTGAGATTGTATTGAATTCAGTGTGTTTGCTCAACCAGAGAATAGATAGGATCCATAACTTTCCTTACCCAGGAGGTCATTTTCAAAAGCTTCCTATGAAATTTTAGCCTGAGAGTGCAATATTGCTTTCTCCGGATATCTTTTCTCAATTTTATATCCTTGGGTGCTTTTTTTTTTTCTTTTTATGACCTGTGAGTGTTTTAACAACACGGTTTTCTTCAACCGATAAAGTCTGTCGACAGTGCTGGGCTCCTTCCCCACTTTCCCCAGCTCTCACTAACTAGTAGCCTAAGGTGAGAAGGCCACCAAGTATGAGCTGGCTCTGCTTTTCTGAACACCCTTGTCTCCCAGGGACAGATAGGTTTGCCAGGATCTGGCACTTCAGATAGCTTTAGTGGAACGCAAATTGTTTTGGGAACCTTGAAAAAGTCATGATTTATTTATGAAGAGAAGCCTGCTTCTCTTTCTCCTTTGAAATCCAACCAACAATGATGCATTCATTAAACAGATATGTATTGAACAGTCAATGCTAGGCCTTGTATGTGATGCTGGGGACACAAAGATGAATGAAACATAGTTTATGGGGTGGCCTTGGTAATCCATCCTACCAGGTTAATGTACACACTCCATTAGTTTTTAGACTTCTGATCATCGCTGGGATTCATTTCTTCTTTTATAAGTGATTCTTTTGAAGCTTACATATGACAGCACTTATAATGTGCCTTTCTCAATGTTTAGTTATAGCATATTTCTAAAATAGGTAGTCTTGGGTTTCCTAAGGAGCCCTGTATTCCATCTCATTGAGATCTGGACGAGCTGGAGAATCTGCTAGATTCAATATAGTATCACATTCTGAATGACAGAGTTAGGCACAGGATGACTTCCAGAGTGAGGTCATTTTTAAAATTATCTTGTTTTGTGTCTAAAAAGTTCGTCTTCTCTCCAATAAAACCCTGAGATCCTTGGGGAAAGTATCAGTGCAGACTTAATGAGTCCTAAGCATCAGCAGTTATTTGTGGAATGGAACTGAGTGATACTAGCATTTTCAGGATTAAAAATTTAGTTCCACTGTGTTTAGGATGAAGCCTAGTCAGAGTGAATTACACAGGGATCATGTTTTATTTGAAGAATATGTTCTTGGAGACCTCAAGTAGTTTAAGGTCTTAGTGGATTTTTCCGTAAGGCTAATAAGGATGGCCAGAGTTTATCTGCAAGCTTTAAGGGACATTACCTTAGCACAGTATACTAAAGAGCTCACCATTCATTCAGCCAGCTTTGAAGTTATGAAATTCTTCACAAATGTAACAAAAAGTTGTGTATCGCATTATTTTTAAATTGCAAATAGTGTAAGACTTGATTATTTATAGGGTCCTATTTCAAATTTGCATACAAAATGTGGCTTCACTTTGCATAACTCAAAAGAAACCTCTTAGGCAATATTTTGGTGTGGTCAAGAGAGTGATCAGAAGATATCAGAAAACATCTATCAACTTGTCATGGCATTATTTTACTTCATCAGGACATAGCCCCTCAGCTGCTATGATAAATTTTAACATTAGATTTTCCTGGCCCAATTTCTAATAAATAAAATGTTGAGCAGCAGGCAAAGCTGCCTGTTTGCAAGGACAATATTTCACATTGTGTGCCAGTCTAAAGTACTAGTTACTAAAAATCAAATTAGCGGGAAGAGATACTCATATCCTTGTTAGGGACATTGATTTGTTGTCCCTTATTTTTCTGTTGTGCTGATAGAGAATTTAGGGTTAAAGCATTAGGGATCTTTCTACCCACACTGTTTTAATAAATACAATTTATCCTGAACCCACATTGATATAATTTGTAGATAACAGTGGCACATCAACATGAACAGTTAACAATATCCTAAGTATTCATCATTAAATTTGATAAGTTAGAAATCTGCATTTATGTTATTGTTTAACTGCCAAGAATGTAGAAAAATGGTTTTTGCAATAAGAAATAGAGATCTCAGTTTGAATCTTTAGCTATATGCTGAGGGGTATAGGAGAAGTTACCTAAAATATCTGAGGTATTTGGGTCAAGTTAAAAATAGAAACCATAAGCAGCATTCAAAGTTGTTGTAAAAATGAGTGATAACATATGTAAAATGCCTGGTACCCTGCTTAGTCAATAGCAGGTACAAAATAATTGGTAGTCACATTGAGAAAATTGTGTAGATAGATAGATGAGATATAGATAGATACATAGATAGATAAGATATAGATATAGATAGATCAGTGAACATTCAGCACATCTTACAGTTTACACTTATTCAGTTTTTTTTTTTTTAATTATTGAGACTCTACTATGTCCCAGATACTTAGGTGCTAGATATAAAGCAGTAAAAGCACAAAAACCTCTGCCCTCAAGGAATTTACTATCTGGTGGAGAGAGGCCAGCAGCAAACATCTAACTAAATAAAGTGCATTGTGCATTAATAATGATAGGTACTATGGATAAGGCTACCAAATGTCCTGATATACATGGGAAGTTACAGTTTATGCCAAGTGTCTGGATATCATTATTAATAGTATCCCTTTCATTCATTCTTAGTGGTGTTCCAGACTGGACAATAAGTCATGTGGTTAGCTCTGTTGGTTTGCTAGGGCTATATTGTCTAGCCAAGGTTCTTAAAAGAAACAGAATAGACTATGTATATGAGAGAAAGAGAAAGAGGTTGATTTGTTATGGGAATTGGCCCACATGATTATGAAGACCAAAAAGTCCCATGAGACGCCACCTGTAAGCTGGAGACCCAGGAAAGTCAGTGGCATAATCAAGTTGGAGTCTGAAAGGGGCACTGGTGTAAGTTCTGGAGTCCAAAGGCCTGAGAACCAGGATGCTCAAGGGCAGGAGAAGATGGAAGCCCCAGCTGAGGAAGAGAAGGAACTTACCCTCCTATGCCTTCAGATTTCTGCCTTCAAAGGACTGGATGATGTCCACCCACACTGGTTAGGGTGGGTCTTCTTTGCGCAGTCTACTGATTTGAATGCTACTATCTTCTGGAAACACAGACACACCAAGAAATAATACCTGACCAGCTATCTGGGTATCCCTTAACTCAGTCAAGTTGACGTACAAAGTTCACCATCATAGGCTGCCATAACAAAATATCACAGACTGAATGGCTTAAGCAACAGAAATTACTGGCCTCGCAGTTCTGGAGTCTGGACATCCAAGATCAGAACTCCTGACAGAACTGCCAGCAGCGTCTTTCCTTCTGAGACCTCTCTTCTTGACCTTCAGATGGCTGCCCTCTCATAGCATCCTCACCTGGCCTTTCCTCTGGGCTTGGACATCACAGTATCTCTTTCTCTTTTAAGGCCACCAATCATGTTGGATTAGGGCCCCACTCTAATGGCCTCATTTTAACTTAATTACCTCTTTAAAAACATTATCTCCAAATATAATCTGAAGTACTGGGAGTTGGAACTTCACTAAATGCATGTGGTGGGGAGGGTTGGGGGGAGTGGGATACAATTTAGGCCATAACATTAGCCAGCCTATGGGGTGAAATAAAATGGGAATAGGAAGTCGTTTTGTGAGGACACGGTTTTAAGTAGGACTGTGAGAGAAGGCCTCACTGAGATGGTGGCACTGGAAAAAAGAACTGAAGGAGGTAAGGGAGAGATCTTGAAGATTTTTGAGAGGAGACATTTCAGGCACAGTGAACAGCAAGTGGCAAGGCAAGAAATTAAGAGAGGAAAATAGGAGAGGAGACAGACAGATGAGATTCAGGGGCAGCGGTGGTGGGGGAAGGGAGGGTTGTGCACACATCATTGCTCATTACAGGAGATTTACCTGTTAGTCTCAGTGACGTGGAAAGTCATCGGTTATTCAATAGACATGTGATTAATTGAAACAAAAACTGGATAATATTTATTTTTACTTTCGTTCTTTGTGAATGCTCAGCCTCAACTGATATTTACCTAATACTAGCAATACAGAATCTAGAACATGCCAATTTCACACAAGTAGAAATCCACTCCATGGTAGTGTGTGGTGGACTAATTTGCCTGGGATGAGTGAGTTTGGCAGTAATTAAAAACAAAAAACAAAAAAAACTACCAGTACTAATGAGAAGGCACCGTAAGTAGAGCCCCCTGTCTTACATTTTGGGGATTCTGTGTGTCTGCAGTAGGGAACGAATATATGGACGTGGCTTAGTTTTATTTTCTCTGGTGTTTTTGAAAATCTATTAACTGATGTGTATATTACTTTTCTAGAGCTGCTGTAACAAATTTCCACAAACTGAATGAAAACAAGAGAAATGTATTCTCTCACAGTTTAGGAGGCCAGAAGTCTTCATCGTCTGCAGGGTAGGCTCTTTCTGGAGGCTCTGAAGGAGAACCTGTTCTTGTCCCGCACCTGGTCATTGCAGGAAATCGTTGGCATTTCTTGGCTCTTAGCTGGCTTCCCTTCAGTCTTTGCCTCTGTCCTCACATGGCCTTCTTCCCTCTCTGTGTGTCTGTCTTCTCCTTCCAGAAAGATACCAGTTATTGAGTATAGGGCCCATCCTAAACCAATATAACTTTATATGAACTAATTGCATTTGCAAAGATTCTATTTTCCAAATAAGGCCACATTCTGAAGTTCCAGATGAACGTGAATTTTTGAAAGACACAATTCAAACCAGTTACAATGTCCACGTGTAAACAACCCAGAGGAGGATAGAAAAGTTAAATTCCTACAGGGGCCAGGTAGCTACTGTGAATGAGTTAAGTGAATCAAGATGAATAGCACTTGACTTGTCTCTTAGTGTTGGGGTGTGATTGGCAACAGAGGAAACTGGCAAACCCAGCATGCATGTCCTGTGTGAGAGGGGCAGCTCCCTACCAGGCCCATCCAATTGCTGCCATATAGAAATGCAGACAGAAGGTTCCCAGATCGTCCAGTTCCTCCTCAGAAGCCAGAAATCCAACGTTTTAAGTGGAATATGTGTATTTTTAGTTGTTGGTCCAGTTAATTAAAAAAAAAAATGTGTGAGCTAAAAAGCTCCAACTCTAGCCCACCAGGAATCAGCTTGCAATATCAAAAATCTACAGTTCTTAAGAAAACCTATCTGGCATCATATTTTCCCAAAGCAGAACAGTGGTTCTGAGGTTTGCCCTCTCATTAGAATTACCTGATGCAGTTGGTCTGGAGTGATCAGGCATGGCTAATTTTTCAAAGCCACCTTGGTGATTCTGATGAGCAATCGTAGTGAAGTAATGGATATTCACAAGATTGTAAAGACTCTGCTTCTTTGACAATTCTATTTGATTTTCTTCTCAGGGACCTGGCACAGGGTCTACCTTATAATATATACAATAAATACTTATTGGTTAAATTAGTGAACAAATACTTTCATTGAATATAAATACGTTGTTAAAAGATGAAAATTAAATACCATGACCTGAAAGAACTCATGAAAGGAAAGTACTATCTCACATTGAAAATTATAATGGATTATATGTTATTTCTTCTGGCATTTGAAGTATTTTGCAGAAACATTTACTTCATTCATTTCCCAACTTCCTTGAGATTAGTGTCATCTATTATTAGCCCCATTTTTCAGATGAAAGAAATTGGATCTCCTAGTGCGGCTTTCTCCTAAACCACATTATTATTTTTTAATACCACCAAGAATTTGATGGATGTCCTACTGCAAAGAGGTAGCATTTCTAGCAAAGGAATGAAAGACACCACGTTTTCAGGACTATATTCAAGACAAGATGGGTCAAGAAGCTTAACTGAAGAGGCAGAGAAGGAAATTAAAACCATGCCACAAAGTGAAACAAATTTTCTGTAGCTAAAAACTACACAATTAGACTCATCCAATAAGTGTTCCATTTTGTGGAGCCATTGTTAGTGCAGTATAGAAGTCAGAATGTCAGATCCAGGAGTTAGACAGATGAACAAGTGTTCACATTCCTGATACCGCCACTTACAAACTGTGTGCATCTCTCCCTTCAATTCCTCTGCTCTAATTCGGCCTTCATAATGTTATCTGCCACAAGTGGGGCTCTTGTGAAGGTTAAATGGTATAATGCTTGTAAAGTACTTGGCACATGGAAGGTTCTCTTTGTCTTATTGTTGTTAGAGCATTGCGTTTTAGGCATTATTTGTCTGCATCTTTTCTTAGAGCAAAACCATGTTCAAGATGAAATTTAGAGGACTTTCTTGTTCTATTGTTTAATTCATTTCTTGTTCTATTGTTAATCCTTCCCCATTAGATTATAAATTTCACAAGAGCAAGGACTATGTTTGTTTTTGCCAGTGCCAAATAGGTGCTCAATCAATGTTATTGAATAAAGCATTACATGATATCACTCCTCTGCTAAAAAAGTCCTCCTCCATTTTCTCCTTATTTCACTCTGAGTAGAAGCCAGAGCTCTTAGAGTGAACTATGAGATTCTGCAGGATTTTATACTAAGAGAAAATAAATAGAATGAACAAAAGGAAACTAGGGACTTTTTTTCCTGAAAATCCTTTCAAACATGTTATTAAAAGGCAGCGGTCAGGTGATTGGCCAGTCATAAAATGAACAGAGTAGCCTAGACAATACCTAAGAATATATACTAGTTACTGTGGGTGACATTGGAGGAGAAGATTCATTATATAGTGAACACTCCAACAAGAAAATACACCTTGTAATCCCAAATCCTATTAAGAATTTGTAAATTTTATTTGTGGTCTCTTACCATCAAAAGAATCAACCCTACTCAACTGTTGCTTGCTTTCTGATTTTAAACGCATGATTGGCTTATCCCAAATAAAACTTTGAAGTTAAGCACTTGATTGTTAAAAATGCTTCAATCCGGTGGCTCACACCTGTAATTCCAGCACTTTGGGAGGCCGAGTTGTGCAGATCACTTGAGGTCAGGAGTTTGAGACCAGCCTGGCCAACATGGTGAAACCCCATCTCTACTAAAAATACAAAAATTAGCTGGGTGTGGTGGTGGGCACCTGTAATCCCAGCTACTCGGGTGGCTGAGGCAGGTGAATTGCTTGAACCTGGGAAGTGGAGGTTGCAGTGAGCCCAGATCACATCACTGCACTCCAGCATGGGCGACAGAGCAAGACTCTGTCTCACAAAAAAAAAAAAAAAAAAAAAATGCTGGGTGTGGTGGCTCATGCCTGTAATCCAGGTACTTTGGGAGGCCAGAGTTCAAGACCAGTCTGGCCAACATGGCGAAACCTCATCTCTACTAAAAATACAAAACTTAGCCAGGCATGGTGGTAGGCACCTGTAATCCCAGCTACTTGGGAGGCTGAGGCAGGTGAATCACTTGAACCCAGGAGGCAAAGATTGCAGTGAGCCAAGATCACGCCACTGTACTCCAGCCTGGGCAACAGAGTAACACTCTGTCACAAAAAATAATAATAATAATAAATAAATAAATAAAACCACAATTAAAAAATATAAAAATAAATATGGGTTATTTGTGTTAGCTTGAGGAAAAGAAATAGTACATTAGGTTTAGGTTATATTCAAAAAGATACTGCTGTCATTTTTGATAATTTCCTTTTTGTTTTGGGTGCTTACCTCCAATGTCACCCACAGTAACTAGTATATATTCTTAGGTATTGTCTAGGCTACTCTGTTCATTTTATGACTGGCCAATCACCTGACCACTGCCTTTTAATAACATGTTTGAAAGGATTTTCAGGAAAAAAAGTCACTCGTTTCCTTTTGTTCATTCTATTCATTTTCTCTTAGTATAAAATCCTGCAGAATCTCATAGTCCACTCTAAGATGAGATCTTACAGGTGAGATCAAAAAGGCAAGGTGTCTGGGTGAGGTGGTTCACACATGTAATCCCAGCACTTTGGGAAGCTGAGTGGGGAGAACTGTTTGAGCCCAGGAGTTTAAGACTAGCCTGGGCAACATCGCAAGACCCCATTTCTACAAAAAAACAAAAGCAAAAACAAAAACAAAAAAACAAAAAAAACTGGGGCATGGTAGTGTGTGCCTGTAGTCTCAGCTACTTGGGAGGCTGAAGCAGGAGGATCACTTGAGCCCAGGAGTTCGAGGATGTAGTAAGCTGTGATCAAGCTGCTGCACTCCAGCCTGGGCGAAAGACCAAGATTCTCTCTCAAAACAAAAAAAGCAGAGGCTCGGTGATGTTGTTACTTTTCCAAAGTCTTACAAAAAGTGGCAGCACTTAGATTCAAATGAGTTCTCCTGAACCCTAAAGTTCCGAATCTTTCAATCATAAATGTTAGCTTTAATGTGCTTGCAAAAACATTTTTAGTTTCCTATTTCACCTTCTCTATTAGCTATTTTCAAAACACCATTTTTAAAAATGAAATTGCATTATTTACATTGTTTACAGTGCAATGAAGTATTCACTTAGTCAATGACTGTACCTTAGTTTGTGGAACAGACCATACCGGTTGCTAATATTGCATGACCATAAAATTTACCATTTAAACAAGAACATTTTTGAACATGAAAAGGGAGTGCAAACTATGGGTTGTTAGGACAACTCTCATAAACTGACAGTGTCCTGGACAAACTAAGAGGTCTTGTCACCCTATTTATAAGGAACTCCAGATAATTTCCAAACCCCACACAAAGGATAGCCCTGTAGAAGTAGTTTTGGCAATTTGTTCAGAGGAGCGAGGGAAAATTGGGGTTCAATGATCAATCTTAAAAGATCCCAAGGAAAATTGATGCCTTTTCCATGTTGTTTTCTGCTAGTATTCTCTGGCTAGTTCTGCCAGTAGAGCAGAGAGGTGATATAAACAAACACACTTAGTAGCGGCTTTAGAAAGCATTACCGCCTTTGACCTTCCAGTTGTTTGCTAACATCTGCCTCAGATAACATGCAATATTATTCTGCACTCAGCTGACCAAAACTTTTCTCTAAATGTTTTGTGAAGGACACAGTCAAAACCAAGTTAAAGAAGATTAAATAGGACCCTGCCTTGACTGAGAGAGAGACTGAATCCGGGGTAGAGACAGACAGAAACGGGGCAGAAAAAGAGAGACAGACAGAGAGAAACAGGGCAGAAAAAGAAAGCAGAGACACAAACAGAGATGTAGAACAGTGAGACAGAGAGAGACATCAAGCCAGAGAAACTCAGGGACAGAGAAGAGGAGGGAGACAGAGAGACAAAGATAAAAGCAAAGGCACAAAGACTAAGAAAGAATGAGACAGAGACAGAGATAGTGAGATGGAAAGGCTGGCAGAGAGAGTAGCATTAATTTTATGAGAAACAGGTAGCCACTCTAAGTAGAGTCAAATTCACTCCATTTGCATTTGGCATCTGTAGATTGTTTTCAGCAAATTCAAGCACCTTCTAACTGACTAATTATTTTATAATCAAGCATAACAAAATAGGTCAATTAAGAAGGTCATTTTCTGCCTCCCAAGTTCAAAAAGTTACAAAATGAAATGTAGGTATTTTCCTCATATTCAGTCATGAACAGTGTTGCTACTTTTCTTAAAAGTGAATGATTTGGGACTGACTGCAAGATCCAATAACAACTGCATGGTTGGGCAGCAATTTTCTGCAAGAATTGTTACCAGCCTATGAACCCCAAGTTATCTGGGGCCTTGTATTTTCAGGAATGAATTTGAAAATACTAAATGAATTCTGAGTGTATCTGTTTGTGTGTGTAGTCATGGTAGTATTTATGAACTGTAAGTCCACTTTAAAAATAGGCATCATAGCATTAAGTTGGGGCAAAAGTAATTGTGATTTTTGCCATTATTTTCAACGGTAAAAATCACAATTACTTTTGCCCGAACCTAATAAATAAGTTCACATCTGCAACTAGTAAAAAAATATACTCCCTATTCCCAGCATCCATGACACTGGTAATAAATCAGCTTGTCACTGGTTCAAAGAAGAATACAGATGGGATCACAGTACCCCTGAACCTCCTGGTGATTTTGGTTTTGTTTTGTTTTTTGAGACGGAGTGTCACTCTGTCTCCAGGCTAGAGTGCTGTGGCACAATCTCTGCTCACTGCAACCTCCACCTCCCGGGTTCAAGCAATTCTCCTGCCTCAGCCTCCTGAGCAGCTGGGACTATGGGCGTCCGCCATCACGCCGGGCTAATTTTTGTATTTTTGGTAGAGACGGAGTTTCAACATGTTGGCCAGGACGGTCTGGATCTCCTAACCACGTGATCAGCCCGCCTTGGCCTCCCAAAGTGCTAGGATTACAGGCATGAGCCACCTTGCTCAGCCTGATTTTTGTCGTAGTTATTGATTCATGGAAAGACACCAGATCTGTGGAAACATTATTTGCCATTTTCTTCCACCAGACTTCCACAGGCTTAAAATCTCCGAAGAAAAACATTGTCTGTGTTTCAAAACACAAAATAGAAGCTGATCAGGACTGTGAATTAATGGAGTACAAGCCATTATTTGCAAGTCAACCCATGGGAAATAGAAGTTTTTGCTATCTGCTGTACCGCAAAAAGGAGGAAGATAAGAATAATTCTCATTATGGTGAAATTACCACTTTTATTGCCACTGTCAGTACTTGTTGAATTCATAATTCATGGCCCATCGCTCAGCACTGACACATGACATTGACGTGTGATGGCATTTCTTGTGTAACAGAAAAAGCAGCCAGTGAAGAATGACCACTTGCATACACCACTACTGAGGTCTGCGTGACCAGAAAAATGGAGCAATCAAGATGATGATGGGCTGATGCGTTTTCAGTAACATCAGGCATTGTAAGATAAAAACTTTCCAATTGGTGAAAACGAATGCATTTTCGTTTAGTTTGAGCACATATTTACACACTTACTTTTTATTCTCTTTGTATTGCTTCATTTTATCGTCTTTGAAGTACTAGTATACTAGTAGTTTGGTTTGACTTCTAGATGCAGAGATATGGGAGTTGACTTAAGTTTGAATGATCTTTGAGCTTAGTGATTTATGTAGCCAACTAATTTAAGATATTAATCTGCCCATTGTAGGTAGCAATAAACATTAACTTTAAATTAAAGTGATATGGATCACTCAACAAATATATATTAGTACCTAATATATGTAATACACTGTGTTATTGTTAATAATCAAAATAGGATAAGACACTTTTTTATCTTATGTAGGTATTTTTGCGTAAAATATCTCCAATGCAACCTTCCCTGGCCACCATATTTAAAAATATGTCTTTCCCGGCCGGGCGCGGTGGCTCAAGCCTGTAATCCCAGCACTTTGGGAGGCCGAGACGGGCGGATCACGAGGTCAGGAGATCGAGACCATCCTGGCTAACATGGTGAAACCCCGTTTCTACTAAAAATACAAGAAAATTAGCCGGGCGAGGTGGCGGGCGCCTGTAGTCCCAGCTACTCCGGAGGCTGAGGCAGGAGAATGGCGTGAACCCGGCGGGGCGGAGCTTGCAGTGAGCCGAGATCGCGCCACTGCACTCCAGCCTGGGGCACAGAGCAAGACTCCGTCTCAAAAAAAAAAAAAAAAATATGTCTTTCCCCATCCTATTTCTTACCCGTATCCACCAACAGACGTCTCTAGGCCCTATCCCTGCTTTCTATCTGACATGCTTGATAATTTGCTATTTATTTTGTTATTTTTTCCTTCCTAACCATAGTGTAAGGTTTGCTAAAATAGAAATTTTTTGGCTGGCTCATTCAGTACATTATTGCCAGCATCTGAGACAGTTCCTAGCACATAGTTAGCACTCAACAAATGCTTTAAAATGAGTTAATTCATTAACAAACAGAATCCTCCCCTCAAGGAATTCAGGATTTAGTGACAGAAACTGACAAATAAATTCTGCAGTGTCATAGATATTATAATAGATGTGGATGGTTGGATTCTGGACAGCAGGGATTTTTTTTCTATGTAACCACTGTATATTTATAGTTCTACAAAGAACATCATTTATAATGCTTATAATATATATGTTATAAAGAATGCTTTTTGGACAAATAAATATGAGATGAAAAGTAATTAATTTTTCATCTCTTTTTGTATTGCTTTGTTTTATGGTCTTTAAAGTGTTATGTTAGTATACTAGTAGTTTGGTTTGACTTCTAGATGAAGAGATATAGGAGTTGACTTAATTTTGTTTTGTTTTGTTTTGTTTTGTTTTTTTTGAACTTCCAGTTTTTATTTTTTAAACATCATTTAACAAGAAAAACATTCAACCAAATTAAAACGAATTAGGTTGGATTCATTTACAATAAAATAATCAACTTAAAATATCAGCCCTTCCATTTAGGACCAAGGAGGCCAATAGTTCCTATTTAAATAGCAGAATTGAACAATTATTTTTACCTATATTTGATGGCACAAAAAAATAAAATTCTTACAACTTCCACTGACACCCTCCCCGCCCTCCAGAGTAGAGTTCATACAATTGCATCTTAGGTCAGTACTCAGGCTTTTGAAAATCATCTTACATTTTGAAATATAATACAACTACTCTGGTAACAAGAATACTTTTAAAACAATTCTTATAGAAAACAGTTAAAACAATTCTTATAGAAAACAAATACCTTAGATAATTGCGTCGTGCATTAGACTGCTCAAAGAAACAGCAAAGATGAAAAATAATGTGCAAGAATTATAGTCCCTTGTTTATAGAAACCATCCAAATAAAATATTTTCCCTAATTTTCCTTGCTTCTTGTAATTGATTAGCAGAGATGAATTACAAAAAGCAGAATGCACCATTTTTTGGTTCTTGGTTGTAGCTGCCAGCTTAGGAGTTCATGACTATAAATATAAAGCAAATATGATTATACTCAAGTTCTGGAAGGGCAAAAAACGCGGATATCTCTAAAGTGTTTCTCTATCTTTGCTTTCAAGTCATGACAAAAAAAAATTCACAGCAATTTAAAGGACGCTGAAAGACTAAACACAAGCCCACTAAAATAGAGATTAGTTTTACCTATTACACTCCTGCAGTAAAAATTGTAATAAGTATGATATTGTATTAAGTAACATTCTATAGCAAGCTGTGGGAGCAAATACAGCATTTAACAGATGCATTTACAAACCAGGCATGGTAGCCTTTAGACAGAACATCTTATTTTCACACTCTTGAACATGTAACCTTTAAGAAAAACCAAAAGGAATATGTAATTTATGACAGCTAGCCAGGCACTTAATTTGGGGAAAGAGAAAGATTTTGAGGTAAACTAGAATTATTTTGACTTAATTTTGAATCCTCTCATTAGGCTCAGTGGTTTATGTAGCCAATTAATTTAACATACGAATCATTGTAGGTGGCAATAAATATTAACTTAATAAATTAATAAAAACAAAGAGTGTTTAGTCTCTGTGAGGGTAAATGTCCTACCTACTAAGGCAGTTTGGAGATTGATTCACCTTCACCATCAATTTTCTTTTAGTGTGATTGGCTGGGGAATTCAGTCCCACTCCCTCATTCTGTCGGTGTCATCCTTAGTAGAGTGCCTTCACACACAGCTATCTATTTAGGGGATGGCTTCACACACTGTGAGGAAGCATAGATGTAAATTCTAAATGCATCTGCTAATTACAAG
Organism: Macaca mulatta; assembly: GCF_049350105.2. Taxonomy (NCBI): domain Eukaryota; kingdom Metazoa; phylum Chordata; class Mammalia; order Primates; family Cercopithecidae; genus Macaca; species Macaca mulatta. The sequence goes on along the minus strand of NC_133410.1, from coordinate 19,935,788 downwards.
TAGCAAATCTGCACATACTGAGACAGTCATATAAGATATATAGTCTGATTTCATTCTTTCAGTAGATAGTGATTGAACGTTTTATATAGTAAGCACTGTGTAACATACTGGGAATTCAGTAATGAATAAAAAAATACAATTTCTGATTTAATTACATGGTGGGGTATACATTTACTATCTTATGCATTTTCTACTCATCCCATCTACTTTTTGCACCTCTGTTCCTCTGCCCTGGCTTTCTTTTAAATTAATTAAATATTTTATGTATTCCATTTCAATTCCTCTACTGGAGTTTTGACTCTACATTCTTATATTATTTTTTACTGTTTCCCTTGTATCTAGAGATTTCAGCATGTCTCCTTCATTTATTATAGACTATTTTGAGTTCCTGTGGTACCACTTCATGTAAAATGTAAGCATCGTGCATTAAAATTCCATTGATCATCCCCCAATCTTCATGTTATTGTCAGAAATTTTACGTCTACAAATGTAATAAACTCCACAATACTTTTTTGCTGTTTTACACAAAGTAGGAAAGGAAAACAGGACAATATATTTATTCACATATTTTCAATTTCCTGTGCTCTCTATTTCTACCTGTACAGTCAAGTTTCCATATTATGCCATTTAACCTCGGCCTGAGGACATTCCTTTAGCATTTCTTGGAATGCAAGGCTTTTAGCTATGAATTATCACAGGTTTGTTTTATCTAAAAATATCTTTATTTCAACTTTATTCTCAAAAACATACATAAAATTCTGGGTTGATCGTCTCTGTATTCCGCTGAGAACTTTAAGGATTCTATTCCACTGTTTTCTGGTGTTTTTGATGAAAAATTATTCTTACATTATATAACCCCTGTATGTACAAGTCCTTTTCTTCTCTTTTTAAAGCCTTTTTTCATTTTTGATTTTCAGCATTTTGCCTACAGCTATGTGTGATTCTTCTTTTATTTATCTTCCTTTGGTTCAACAGATTTCATTTGTGTTTTAAAACGTATGTGGAATATTTTGGTCATTATTGCTTCAAAATTTTATCTCACCTGTCATTATGTTCTTTATACCTATGTTGGACTTCTTGATATGATGCCCAGATGAGTAAAGATCTCTTTATTTTTAAATCTTTTTCTATTATTCAGATTTCTTCCTTTTCATCTCTATTCAAGCTCATAATCCTTTCTTCAGTAGTTCTCAGTCTGCTGTTAAGTCCATCTAATGAAGTTTTCCTTTTAGAATTTTCTTTTTTTTTTTATGGAATTTTCATTTAGTTCCCTTTTGTAGTTTAATTTCTCTTCTGAATGTTTTTATTTCTCTACTTATTATAATTATCTTTAATATCATTTCTTACAAATTACAACATCTGTGCTATCTAATGTCTGTTTTTATTGACTCCTCTTTTTTCCTGATTATGAGTCACATTTGTTCTGCTTTCTCACATGTCTAGTAATTTTTTTTATAGTTCAAGAGGTGTTATTAGGATACATCATAAGGAGTTTGGATCATGTTGCCTTCCTTTAAAATACATTGAATATTGTTTAGAAGCATTCCACAGTTCGGCAGCTCTTTTTGGTCTTTCTAGCTTTAGGCCTATTCTTTGATAGGATTGGTCAACTTTAGTGATTACTTCAGTGATACACTGTGGCCCTTACTCTAGGAAATTATCCTTACTCCCAAAATGGTTTTTCTGAGTTCTCAGGGCAATGCCAGAGGTGCTCAGTGATTGTTTTTTTGGAAGGGTGGTAGGGCTAGAACTCCAACACCTTGCAGCATTCCAGCTCTACAATGCTTGTGTTATTTCATTCCATTCTCAGGCCTGCCTGCTAAGCATTATAAAGCCTTACCCTGAGCATGCATATCCCAGACCTCAGTCAATAACCCACATTTAATTCCACACAAATTTCCCACCTACCAGCTACCCACAGAATACACACACACACATCAATTCTCTCTTTGCCCTGGCGTACAAATTCCAGCCACTTCAGGAGCCTGGAACTCTAATCTCTGCCACTTCAGCTCAGTGACTATGAGCTCCACCTCCCTGAACTATGGAAGGAACATGTCACGAGGCAGGGAGAGCCAGGGCGTTTGTGAAGCACATGTCTGGGGTTTTTCTTCTCTCAAGCATCACAGTTCTGCATTGCTTATTGTTCGATTCTTGGAAAGAGTTGCCTCATGTAGCTTGTCCAGTTATATGTTTCCTTACAGTGGTATAGAATATCCAATAACAGTGTGGCAATTCCTCAAGGATCTAGAACTAGAAATACCATTTGACCCAGCCATCCCATTACTGGGTATATATCCAAAGGATTATAAAGCATGCTGCTATAAAGACACATGCACACGTATGTTTATTGCGGCACTGTTCACAATAGCAAAGACTTGGAATCAACTCAAATATCCACCAGTGACAGATTGGATTAAGAAAATGTGGCACATATACACCATGGAATACTATGCAGCCATAAAAAAAGGATGAGTTCATGTCCTTTGTAGGGACATGGATGCAGCTGGAAACCATCATTCTCAGCAAACTATCGCAAGAACAGAAAACCAAACACCGCATGTTCTCACTCATAGGTAGGAATTGAACAATGAAATCACTTGGACACACGAAGGGGAACATCACACACCGGGGCCTATTGTTGGAGGGGGGAGCGGGGAGGGATAGCATTAGGAGATATACCTAATGTTAACGACGAGTTAATGGGTGCAGCACACCAACATGGCACATGTATACATATGTAACAAACCTGCATGTTGTGCACATGCACCCTAGAACTTTAAGTATAATAATAATAAAAGAAGAATATCCAATAACATTTATTCTGTAAAGGCTAGAAGTAGACATCTTCCATCTTCCATTTCAGTAGAGAAGACATGTTAAATATGTAATTGTATCATGAATTGTTTTAATTATACTTGCTATGAAGGAGAAACATAGAAAACTATGGGCATCTATAGTAACTGTTCATAATCTAGTTTGGTTTACCCTATAAGGTTTCCCTCAAAAGTTATCATTGAACTGAAATCTCAGGGATGAACAGGCATTAACTAGATGAAGAGAAAGTAAAGTAAAAGTTTAGATACAGATAACAGCATGTGAAAAGGATCCGAGACAGTCGGGAATATGGTATACTCAAATAAGTGAAACAAGATGAGCATCTAATATTTGTTTGGACTGCATTATGTGGCTGTCACTGTGCTAAATGCTTTATATATTATTTCATCTGATCCTAACTTTTTGAAGTTGATAGTGTAACCTGCCCATTGGGTTCATTTTGCCTGCTGCCCAGATAGAGCTGATTTATGAAGACAAGTAAATTGCAATAAAAAGTTTAATTCATACCGAGCCGGCTGAGCCAGAGACCCAGAGTTTTATAATTCCTCAAATCAGCCTCCTTGAAAATTCAGAGGCTAGGGTTTTTCAAGGATAGTTGGTGGGTAATGGAAAGGGTGCTGCTGACTGGTTGGGAATGCAATCCTAGGGGTATGGAAAATGGTCCTCATTCTGAGTTGGCGTCTGGGTGGGGTCACAGGACTGGTTGGCAGGTCTGGATGAAGCCGTTCATTGTCAGAAGTGCAAAAACCTGAAAAGACATCTCAAAAAGCCAATCTTAGATTCTACAATAGTGATGTTATCTGCAGGAGTAATTGGGGAAGTTATGAATCTCATGACCTCGAGAATAACGGCTGGTAATAGCTTATGGCTACACCTTAGCAGAATTCAGGCTCCTCTCATCCTCCTAACCTGGTGGTTTTTCATTAACTTTACAAAGGCGGTTTAGTTTTGGGAAAGGGCTATTATCATTTAAACTATAAGCTAAATTTCTCCCAAAGTTAGCTTGGGAAGCAGGAGAAGGAGGAGGTCTTTCTTCTCCTAGGCAAGTTGGAGACACAAGAGGGAAAGTTGGCCAGAGGAAGGTGTGTTTGAACTGAGTTTTAAAGGCCTCATGGGGCTGGGCGCAGTAGCTCATGCCTGTAATCCTAGCACTTTGGCAGGCCAAGGTGGGTGGATCACTTGAGGTCAGGAGTTTGAAACCAGCCTGTTTCTACTAAAAATGCAAAAATTAGCCAGTCATGGTAGCATGCACCTGTAATCCCAGCTACTCACGAGGCTGAGGCAAGAGAATTGCTTGAACCTGGAGGTTGCAGTGAACTGAGATCGTGCCACTGCACTCCGGCCTGGGCAACAGAGTGAGACTCTGTCTCAAAAAAAAAAAAGACTGCAAAGAAGTTGAGAATTGGTGAACAGCTGACAAGACTGAGGGAACAGCACATACCCTGGCATGGAGGTTTGAAATGGCATAAAGGGGAGGAGCAGAAAGCCTGTGTGGGGAGCCAAAGTAAGACCCTCATGTCCTAGAGGAGTTTATAAAGGAGAGGGTAGTTAGATGGCTGCATTCTTCCAGAAATGGAAAACAGAAGCAAAATTTAGGGTGTGTTTTATGTAAACCAGATTTATTTTACAAGTTTAAAAGAAGGGGAACATCACACAGAGGGGCCTGTTGGGGTGGGGGTCAAGGGGAGGGAGATATTAAGGACGTTTATAACATTTTTGTCACCTGACTCTACACACACATGTGGAGCTTAAAACCTAGATGATGGCTTGATAGGTGCAGCAAACCACCATGGCACATGTATTCCTATGTAACAAACCTGCACGTTCTGCACATGTATCCCAGAACTTAAAGGAAAATTAAAAGAAAGCTTACTTAGATATTAATCTAGGAAATGAATCAAGTCTTCTTTAGATATCCAAAGTGAATTTATTTTACTCATTTGCCAGACATTTATTGACCTTCTGTTACATGCCAGACCCTCAACCAGCGGTTGAACAAGACATTTCATACCACATAGGTGTTAAGACCAGAGGAGGGCCTGCTTTGTGAGTTCTAGCAAGAAGGGTGGTGTGGCCAATAGTGGATGGCCCAGAAAACAGGGAGAGTGGCTGCAAATGCTGTCAGAGACTCAGGCAGGGCCAGATCATACTTGGCATCCTTGACAGAAAAACAACATGAAGCTTTTAGAGGGCTTTTAATCAGAGGAATGATCTTATTTAAATTGTGTATTTACTACTTCATTTTGTCACCCCACTCTACACACACACAAGAGTTTTAGCCCGTGGACATTGTTGGTGGGTGCAACAGCCCCAAAGGAAACTAAATCAGTAGGCTTGTGGTCAGGACTTTTTTATAATTCCAAGATAAGAATTAGAAAAGGAAAACTCATACATTTGCCAGATTCATGTTATAAAGATGGTAGAACCTCGGTTTAAATTGGTTTCTGTGCTGATGCTTTATATCTGACACCTTCCATGCTGGGGGAGGCTAGTTACCTACTAACATGACATCCAACCGTCTGAGACCTCAGGATGGGTAAATTGATGCTAACTTGGATAGTTGGCTCCTGACATCAAAAGTTGTTTCAGCAGTTTGCAAGCTCATCCTTCCAGGCGCTTTTGATTTCTCTTGAGTCCTCTCCAGGTATCTGCTGTCATACATACTGCTCTGTCTATTTCTGGGTTAATGTTTGACAAGCTTGCCTTGCTTCTTCCAGAATTACTCTGTTTGAAAAAGTTCCATTCATTAGTGTCTACATGTAAAAAATGGGAAAGATTGTCCCATCTCTGGCCATATCACTATATGCTAATGAAGCTGCATATTAAGGACATTTGTTTTCTCATTTTCAGGAAGGCAAAGGTACTAACAGGTGACTGTGGTGTGAATGACTGATGTGAAGTGTCTATCTCTGCTATAATCAAAGATGGGGAGCAATAACAGAAAATTGTCATGTGGGCCCTTAGTGCTGGTTTGAATATTGAAATTTCAGTCCAGTTAACTCTTCTAGTGATACTTGTTTTATCCCTGATCTAAGGGCCAAAAAAAAAAAAAAAAAAACCACCAGATTTTTTTTTTGGTGGGTTTTTTTAATCTTTTGCCATTCAATAGACATATTTTGCAATTCTGCTTTCACTTGTTCATCATTATCTTCAAAACAATATTTAGAAATTAAAACAAAACTAAATGAGAAGAAAACAAACTTTCTTTTTTTTCCTTCCGGGGTCCCAACCCACTGCCTGTGATTGCCTGAGTGGATGGCTGCATCCCTGATCCTTCCTGCCTGGCTTCTCTGATAAACCCTGCAGCACGTCCCGTTTCTTTCTGCAGACAGCATTAACAGAACTGATCCTGTATCTTCTAGGTTTCCTGTATGCTCAGAACAGCACCAAGCGCAGCATTAAAGAGCGGCTCATGAAGCTCTTGCCCTGCTCAGCTGCCAAAACATCGTCTCCTGCTATTCAAAGCAAGTTTGTTTTTTTGTTTTTTTTTTTCCTCTGAAATTCTTGTTTTGTTTCTTTAGGTCTGCATGCATTGCAGTTCTCTGCTTCTACAAAGAATCAATATATTATATTCTACAAAAGCAACTCTATTGATGCATTCGTGTCTACCTAAATACCCAGGAGAACATTTGGGCTATTAGGAGTCATTTTCCATTTGGCAGACTGACAGCACAGTCTTAGTGACAGGAGTCTGTCCTGCAAAACACTGGGACATTTTTGTTTGATGTGAGGGATGGGGACTAGACTCAAGTAACTGTAGGAATTCCTATTGCTTGCCTTGTTAGCAAAGCAGCTGGACACTTTAACCATATTACCTTGTACATTGTTTGACTCTCATCCACTGGGTCTATAATTTAGACACTGCCAAAATTCAGAAATATCACTAGATTAGAAAAAATATTACAAAGGGTCAAACATTTAAATAATTGTGACTTTTCTTCTTTGCTCATTCTCTCCCTGTATCAGTCAAGATTCTGTAGAAAAACAGAACCAATACATACTCACATGCATACACAAACACATATACATATAATATACATACATACACATGCATATATACACACGTACATATGCATATATGCAAACATATGTAAAGAGATTTATTTGAAGGAATTGGCTCACACCATTATGGGGGCTGGCATGTCTGAAATTCATAGAATATGCTGGCAGCTGGAAGCTCAGGAAGGATTTCTTCAGGAAGCCTCAACTGATTGGATGAGGCCCACCTACATTATTCAGGGTAATCTATGCTTAACTTAATGTCAACTGATTATAGATGTTAAGCACATTGACAAAATACCTTCACAGCAACACTTAGATTAGGGTTTGATTAAATAACTGTGTACTGTAGGCTAGCCAACTTGACAGGTAAGGCTAACCATCACATTCTCCATCTTCTCTTTCGCTCCAAATCTGTGGCATTCTTAAAGAGTAGAAAATAGAGGATATCTAAGGGAAGTCCTCAATTTATTTTATAAAGATGCCATATAACTTAGAATATACATTTACAAATATTCTCTGTGTACAAACATTCTTTATATACAATTTTTTTCAAGCATCAAACAAGTCTTCGAATCAGAGAAGGTGGTATTCTTCACTAGTGAGAAAATGGAACATTAAAAATCTAGGTGGAATTCCCTAGGTATTGGGGCTATAACCCACATCTCTGCCTACTCTCTTTTTATAATGCTACAACATTTTGTAGGAACTCATGGATTCAATTAGTGATTTAAAAATATGAATGCCCTAAAATGTCATGGGTCTCCACAACACAAATGAGAAAATACGGAAAGAACCACAAACAACATGACACATTCAGTGAAAAGTGCCAGAATAGAATAGCAATTTGTGTCAATGGCACTGACCAAAGGTGATATATCATCATAAGATTTATTTAATTCCCTTATTCATTCAACAAATATTTATTATATGTCACTGCCTGCTTCTTGTGCTGGGAGATGGAGCAGTGAATAAAACAGATTAAAAACCAAACCAAAACAAAAAAAGCTCTTCTATCAGAGGTTACATTATATTCTGTGGGGAGAGGAGGCAGAACTAAATAACTTTTATTAGTAATAATCCCATGCACATACAAAAATTAAAATTATAGTTTAGATACATTGCCCTGATTTTTTTTTCTTTCATTGCACACACATGCACACCATCTCACAAATAAAACATAACATCATCAGCAACCTGGAAGACCATAATCTAGAAAAATGCCAGAGCCCTAATCCTACGTGATATTGAAGCTGCAGGTGCTTTTATTGCCACTATTTGTCAGAGATCGTTGGTTATTAGAGCCATCGCTTTTCTCCTTTCAGGTTGGAATCGAAATTGCCAATTTATCAGATATTTGCTGAAAATATAGTCATTGGTACCATGTAGACAGGTAAAATGTAACTTTCAAATGGATCTCTGTATTCACATAGAGAAGCGGAAAATTGTCATGTCTTGCTAGCACTCTTTGTGCACCAGCGTCTGATAAAGCCATGCCCCCAAATAAATGTTCACGGAGGATACGATGCAATTTTCAACTAACTGTGAGGGAAAAGGATGTGTTGAGAGGAAAAAAAAATAGAAAATACTAAAAAAAAGATCAGAATGACTTTAGATACTAATGGGAATGTATAGAACTGGCTGATACTGAACCGACACTAGACTTAGCTCATGATTTGTGGACCCCATAAGACTCCCGCCTTCTCCTCTTCATCTTTTGCCTTCTCCTCCAGGGTTGGAAAGGTGAATGGTTTATTTATCATGTTTGCAAAAGTCTCTCATGTTCAGGACAGTCAATTTGAAATGTACAAAGAAAGATAAGAGCCCACACACATGTGCACACCACACACACACAATCTGCCACCTTGAAATAACTACAAATAACTAGTAATATCTTTTTTACTGTCAATGTATATGTACTGACGATATCATATCTATACCAAATTTTTATTATTTCATTTACATGGTATACTTTCATAAATATCAACCCTGCTATTAAAATTTTTTGTAAAATCATTTTTAATGGTAAGCATAATACTATATTCCATAGCGCTAGAATATTGTATTTGACTCCATTCTCTGGCTTTGGATATTTAAATTTTTCCCCTTTTTACCTCCCACTCTCAATATAAATAGCACTATGATAAATGACTCTGTGTATATAGCTATGCTTTTAAAATTACTTTCCCCTCAATTTTGAATTATTGGATAAAAGAACTGATTTATCAGAATGTAAGCTTCCCAATGTATATTACAAAATTTTTCCACAAATTGGCCTTTCAAATGTTTTTCGGCAAAGCATACATATTTCTTCTTGAGTTCTTTTGTTATTTAGGCATAATACTCTTAATACTTGGAAACTTTATACCTTTTATAGTCATTTGTTAAAGACAGATTTAAACTATTAGTTCTGGTGTTTGTGCCTCAAATGAAAACATTAAAAGAAGCAGCATATGACAAAGATTTTCTACATGAAGAACCATAAACATTCTTAAATATTTGAAAATTAAATGTATTTCTCATTTTTAAAATGTCAAAGGCAAAACTTAGAAGTCCCAAACTACCGTGTTGAACCACATATCTTGACTTTGATGTTTGAGAAGACTGTCAGACAAATATCAAAAAGCACTACTGTCTTGGAAAGGTACCAGGGATCAACACACATGACTTCAAAGACAGGAGGTGATGGATCTATGCCATAGCAAATGGCCTTCTCCCATCGAGCCACCTGACTGGTAGTTGAACAAGAGTAATAGATACGATCTAATGAGAATTAATTTAGGCCTTAGAATGTCTTCCACCTGACACTAATATCGCATCAACCAGGGTAAGAAATTAGACAGGGATAGAGGCAGCAATACCTGGGCTTTGAACAAAGAATTGTCTTGTTCACATTTTTGGCCTATCCCACTGTCCCCTAGCCAGTCAATTGCCCACAGCTCTTTGAACCTTCATCCCAGGATGCAGATGAATGCACAGCCAGAGGTAGTATCCTAATCACTATCACTCTGTAGCACTCACTCTGAGCTTCTTACATCATTCATTGGCATCAAGAGCTGCCCAGTTGCTGAAGTTGGAATCTTCTCTCTGCTTAATGATCCCCCACCCACCATCTTAATGGCTACTAAACTCTGGTCAGTGTACTCTTTGAATATCTTTTAATTTCACTTCTCCTTTATGTCTGTTGTGCTACAGCTCTGAGCTAGCTCAGACTTTCATGATCTCTTCCAAGAACTATTGAAAGAGGCAAAGGGGGCCATTGTGGGTTTTAGCATCATCCTGGCATGTGTCTGAATTCTTGTTGTGCTTCTTACTAAACAAAATGCCTGTTTATCACTGTAAACTTATTTATGTAAATTCTCTGCCTCTTAATTTCTTTATTTGGTCATTCATTCCACAATATTTTTAGAGACCTATTTTTAGGGCAGGCATGATACTAGACACTCACTTTCTAGTGAGGAGTGGAACACAGTTTACTACCGTCCTGGAGCTTATGCGGGAAGAGGGAGAATAAACAAGAAAACAAAGGTAATCTTGGGACGTGATAAGTGTTATAGCAGAAGTAAACCTGTGGTGATATGATGCAAAGGGAATGTATGCAGGGGAGATATCTTGACTGGGTCAGAGAAAGCTTCATTGAGATGTCTTTTAAGTCCTTAGAATAAAAGGAAGCCAGTAATGTGAAGGTCTGGAGAGAGTGTTCTAGAAGGAAGAAAGGGGCATGGTTTATCGGAGACAGACAAAGAAAGACGATTACGATTATCAGAGAATGGATTGTCATGGGAACTAAATAAGATAATCGATGCAAAGTATTTAGTATAGGAAATATCATGAGCATGAATCAATGACAAGGATGAACTCACTTGACGTTCCCGACCACCTTTTGAGGTAGGTACATAGAATGACTAAAAAAACTGAGGCACCAAGTAACAAAACAAATGCCCCAGTTGGCAGAGCTAGAATTCTGACTCCATAGCCTGCTGTCTTCATCACTTTAGCAGGCTGAGCGCACTAATGACCTCTGATATTGATTGAGGGAGCTCTTATAGGTCTGCAGTAGTTGCTGTTTTTCCTAATGTAAATCTTCAAATTGAAAAAAAAAAAAAAAACCCAGAAAACATTAGATCTGGCCTTTTGCCTGCAGGAGGGTAGGTTTTACCCAATTCACAGTTGAGATAGCTGTGGCCTGAAAAGCTTGTAATGATTTGAGCAGAATCCCACACCTGAGAAATTGAATAAACAAAACCCTATACCCAAAAGAACCTTACTCCAGTGATACCGATACACTTACTGTCTGATTGCAAGATATGAGACCATCATACTCATAGAAGAAGACTTACTGGAAAAATTCAAGGAGAGGGAAAGACAATTTCACGTGGTTGGCACACAAGAAAGCCAATTGAACTAGATGGTTTCTAAAGAAATAGTCATCGCATTTTAAGTGATTTACAGAGTATATTAACATTAGTAGTAATAATAATAGCCTACTATAAGGAATATAGGCCATTTTATATATGAGGAAACTGAGGACTAGAGAAGGGAGATTATTTGCTCAAAATCACAGAGCTTCTGAGAAAATCTGAAATGAGAAACAACTCCAAATCCAGTATTCTCCAACACTGAAATTCTACGATTCAATGTCAGTCAAGGTCCAGGAAGGAAACAAAAGGCATATTTAAATAGAGCAATGGGGGAGAGGTGAATGAAGGAACATTTTGAAAAGGTATGTGTAGGGTTTCTTGAGCCAATAAGGCTGTGAAACATTCAGTGTTAGCAAGAGCAAAAGTTATCATTTCTAGGTTGCTGGTTACCAGAAGCTGGAAAAAGCCATAGCTTTAGCTGTAACAATAAGATAGGGCTCTAGTCCTTGGATGAGAAATGCAGCTATTGTCAACTTACCAAAGAGTGAGCCCAAATAATAAGTACTATAACCTCTCTCTTGTCCTCTTCTCCAGTGGCCAAATCCAATGGGAAGCCAGAAGGGCAAGGAGTCCAGATAATGTTGTCCTCAAAGGTCAGACTTCCAGAACCACAGCAGCATTGAGAAAGAAGGAGGCTAAATGATGGAAGATATTTTCCAGAGTCTGTAGATCTTAGGAGTCAGGTGTTGGGATCTACAGGATCAGTGACAATTCTTAGAGTCAGTCACACTTAGCGTCAGTCAGACTTAGAGTCACACTCCTCTTATAAGGTTTCTTGCCAGGCCGGGCATGGTGGCTCATGCCTATAATCCCAGTACTTTCGGAGGCCGAGGTGGACAGATCACGAGGTCAAGAGATCGAGACCATCCTGGCCAACAGGGTGAAAGCCTCTCTCTACTAAAAATACAAAAAAAAAAAAAAAAAAAAAAGCTGGGCTTGGTGGTCCGCGCCTGCAGTCCCAGCTATTTGGAAGGCTGAGGCAGGAGAATCACTTGAACCCGGGGGGCAGAAGTTGCAGTGAGCCAAGATCACACCACTGCACTCCAGCCTGGTGACAGAGGGAGACTCGGTCTCGAAAAACAAACAAACAAAAAGATTGCTTCCCAATTCCAAGACATCTTGGAGGCTGGAGGCTGACAACTGGCTCATGAATGTACATTGATATTGAGTAGCTATTTATAGGATTAAGGAATTTAGCTCCTTTATGGATGACTTAGTGTCAAGAAATTCCTAGCTACTATATTTTATGTCAGCACAAACATTTTTTAAAGAAATAATAAATGCTGTCAAGTCTCTGGTTATGTCTCCTCATTGAATAACTCTGAGTAATTCACTTTATCTCTCTATGCCCCAGTTCTTTTACCAAAGAATAAAGTAGTCATGTTCCTTATTCATTCAATGGACATTATTTGACAAAAAGGTACTTACTAGATAATGGTCAGGAAAAAATACAAAAGATAAAACATTCGACACGTGATTATCTGTGTATTTGTATGCATTCACATTTTTATCTAAATTTGACTAATAACAGCATCTACCCAGTACTATCTCAGTGCCCTCATTCAATCAAAATAATTGATTCGCTAAATTAGAGCTTCATTCCAGGGGTTTTTGTTTTTGATTTGAGCAGAAATGGGAGCATTAATATGACAAGGTTATTGTGAGACTAGACCACTCATCAATAAGCCACCATCAGTACATTGCCTTGCAAAACTGCAAAACACAATTTCCTAACCGTGTTTCAGGTTTTTGGCATCAAATATAGCAAAACATTTCAGTGTGTTTTGTTTTTCCTGGTAGCACACTGATCATAGAAATTTTTAGATGCTTCTGTTGGCAGAGGAACCATCAGCATTTGGCTGTTGGAGGATTTGTTTGCAAAAAGCAACTTGAACGGCCAACATGATGACAATTAAAAATGCAACAGTAACCTCCAGGATTTTTTTTTAATGTTTAACCTCTGACAGTTAATTAATCTCATGCTAACTCCTTGGTGAATTTAGCTAAAGGTTCTGACCTAGGCATGTTGTCAGGAAAATCTGTGGAAGAACAGAGGCATAACCCATGAATGTAAATTTAATATTCATGTATTTCTTAATAGAAAGCAAGGTTCATTCAATTTCATTAAGCCCTAAAAGTGTTATGTTCAAAATCTCAGATGTGATTTTTATTTATTTAACAAACATTTAGCACTTACTATGTGCCTGGTACAGTTTTAAGTGGCTTGTACAGTGTAACTCATTATATCCTAAAAATAACTCTGTAAGATGGGCACGATTATACCCATTTTACAGAATAGGAAACTGAGGCATGAGGGATTATTTAATTTGCCTGAATCACATCACCAGCAAGAGGTGTGGGAGTTGGGGTAGGGATTGAACACAGCAGTGGAGCTGCAGAGTCTCTATACTTTACCAGCTCTCTAGTTGCGTTCAACGTTCTGGTCAGTTTTACAAAAAAATATGACTAGATCTTTTACCACTTAACTGCTCAGTGTGGAACCCTCATACGCAGCACATATTGTGCAGGAAGATGGTGGTAGCCCCTTGAATGAGTTTTTTTTCTTCTCTCTGGGCCTCTCACTATCCATGAGTAAGAAGTAGAGACTGTGCCCAAGTCTCTTTCCAGATCTAGCATTGCAGCAGCCATTGAGATGGCATTAATCATTCCTAGCTGTGAAAAATGGTGGAGGTTTCAAAGCTAACACAGATTTCCTTCTTTCATGGTATTTCACTGTCCATGAAAGGCAGAACATGGGAAACATTAGAAACTCCATTTCACCTAGCTGTAATACCAATTGGCCCTATCGTTTAGATATTGGCTATATGTTTTACCTATTAGAATATTTGTTTCTTACATGTGTATGGCCTTTTACAAGTTTTAAAATTCTTCCTTTTGAATATCTCATTTCATTTTAGTAAAACTCCTGTGATAATGGCAGATTACAAGGGTTATAATCTTCATCTTCCAAACTAAAAAAGGAGAGATGAAGTGGCTTGCCCAAAGTCACATAGATATTTAGTGAAAAATGGAAAATTGTATTTTTTTTTCCTGGTCCATTACATATCTACCGGAGGTCATCATTAAATCATTCAAAGGTTTTAGTATAGGAAAGGTAAAGGTAGGCGTATCAGGACAGCTGTTTTCTGTTGACAGATTTAATGAATTTCACTTCAATATGGCAGACATTTATGGAGCACTATTTGAAAAGCAATAGTTTTGGGCACAGGGGAACACACAGATACATCTGAAGACTAACATTGTACTGAAATAAACAGACACATATGTAGATCACTAAGACACAACGAATACAAGTAAAGTGCTGTGAATGCTGTGAGAGGCAAAACTAGAGAGCTATTAGAGTTAAAAAGTTGAACGTGATAACTCTGGGATTAGCCTATTTGGTTCAAATCCTCATTCTGTGACTGACTAGTTATAGAAACTTTATTTAAGCTACTTATCCCTTCTGGGCCTCAATTTCCTCATCCATAAGGTAGAAATGATAGTAAATAATCTGTAAGTTTGCTCAAAGGATTAATGAGCATGTAAAGTGTTTAGAATAGTTCCTGGCTAGTACGTGGTCAGTAAATGTTGACTGCTTTTGCTGTTATTCTCCTGCTGCTATGATGATCACAACTATTGTAGTGATATAGGTGAAATTCAATCTCACCTAGGTGCATTTCACAGAGAGTTAATATTTCAGCAAGGGGCTTTGGAGAAGAATCATTTTGTCAGAGGGAGAAAAAGGAGGAGCGTTCTAGGTACTTTAAAAGACAAAGCTTAGACAGTCAGGAGGGGCAAGAAGTCTGAAAGAGAAGCAGCCAGCAAAGTGACCTGGGGCCAGATTTTGAAAACTTTCCTGGGCACTATGCTGCATTCACTCTGCAGAGAGGCAATGGGGATTTTAAGTGAGGTTTTTAAGTTGAGGAGTGATTTTTCATCTTGTTTGGCATTTGGGGATGGCTAGTCAGCCAAGAGTAGAGGGAGCTAGATATGAGCCAAATTTTAGAAGGCATGATGTGAACTTGAAGTTAGAGAAAAGACTAGCAAAGGATCAAGAACAATAATTGAAGACAAGAGACAGACAGGGTGTCAAAACTAATAACCAAACTTAGTGGGATACTGGTTTCTGAAACAATGAGCCAACTGAAACTCAGAGTGGTAATATAACACCAAAAATAAGTCAGAAGACAAATTGTTGAGAGAGAAAGAGAAAGAAGACAAGAAAATTAGTTGGAAACTGCTTAAAATGTCTATGCAAGACAGTGTCAATAGCTAACACTTAAGCATAATGCTATTTTAAGCCTGAACAATTACTCTTAATATTTACTGCAAGTCTATGAGGAAGGTACAATTATAATCTCCACTTAAAAGAGAAAAGTAAACAAGGAAATTAAATCACTCACCCAGCACCTAACAATTATGACACATCAAAGCAGGGATTTTACCTTCAACGATGTAATACCAAAGCTTAATGTCTTTACCACTAGACTGTCCTAAACATGGCAATCATGGTGAAGGGAGAGAATAAATTTGAAACACATGGTGGAATTGTGTGTAATTGGAAATATTGAAAAATAATTTGTGATATTGAGTGAAAGATAGGAAAGAGATGAAATGACTCCACCAAAATGATAATGGTGAAATTTATCAAGATAAGGCGCATAGAGGGAAGGCCATGAAGGCCAGTTAAGGAGAGATGATAGTTTTATTTTAGACATCTTGGCTTTAAATGCTTCAATAACACAAATTTTTGAAACAAGTGTTAAACAAGTTTTGTTGTTGATTAGTGCATCTTTTGTTTTTTTCAGGTTACCTATATGATTAAGTCTTTTGCTTCCCATTTGATTTTTCCACTTTTGTTACTGTTCATTTGGGTCACAATGGGTGGAATGATGGCTACTTACAAAATACTGTGTAGACTGTTAGATAAATGAGAGCCTTCTTTGTTTTATGTAATACTTTCATGATGGTAACCAAGGTAGCTTCTCGTAGGAGCTATACAACCTATTTTCCATTTTCATTGGCCTAAGAGGTAATATTTGGGCTAAATGTGAGTCTGGTCAATGAGTCTGGTTTCTGCTGAAATGGGAACCTAATTCTCCAAAGAGCCTCAATTTTCTACTCCACCAGGTCTACAAACTACAAAGCACTGTTTTTCTATCTGCTTAGATTGCAGGGTTCAAGTTTAGCCTTCTTACCTTTCAAATTGCCTTTTGCCAAGTGTTTTGAAGCACCAAGTGTGATAGGCAACAATTCTTTACAGAAATATTGGTCCACCTTTATTCGTAAGGTTTCATTAAAAAGAAGAAATAGAAGAACAAAAGATGAGTTCTGGAGATGAACTGACAGTATAAAACCTTATTTATCTTTCAGCAAACCATTCTCCTTTGAGGCTGTGGAGAAAAACAATCCCATAGCGTATTATGGTGTTTCCAGACTCTGCTTAGAGGTGGACATATTCTTCATTGAGTGTTCCTGAGGATATTTAAAAAATCACATTTATTTCAATAAAAGTGTAAAATTAATGCTTTAGGTGAGCAGATGTTAGAAGGATCAGTGTCAAAATCATATCATTACAGAAAGCCTGTATGCGGATTCATTGCTATGATGCGCCACACACTATGAAAAATTATTTGATACATTATTCTGCTTACCCTCCAGACTTACTGTTCAAGTGCCACTACTATTGCCAGTTTGCAGATGAAGAGATTAAAAACTTGAGGTTTTAAGTGACTTGTCCTAAATTACATAGCTACTAAATGGCAAAGCTGGGACTCAAGCCCAGGTCGTTTAATCAGTTGACAAATTTTTATCAATGCTGACTACATGGCACTACCACCTTGGTGCCAGTGATGTAGCCATGAATAAACCAGACATGGATCCAGCCTGCCATGATCTTATACTCTAATGGGAGAGATGGGGGCAGAGTCTGGACAGTACATTTTCATGCTTTGTTTTGCAAAGCATTTTTCCTGAGTTCTCTGAAATCACTTCCAACTCTTTTCACTTGATAATGTTGTGGGAGATTTTATGATGTTTTACCATATGACTGCCACATCTTGGTCACATCAAGATGAGTTTAAGCATCATTATTTGGATGCCATGTTTACATGCAAGCTGCCCCGGACTAAGAGGAAAAAAGAACTCAAAGGCATTGTTTATCCGTGGGCAAATGTTTGAAGACATGAAGAATATGTAAAGACCATGTGGAAACTGTGTCTGTGTTGAATGAATGTTAAATACAGCCATGCTACTTAGTTATTTTCTTGTTGGTGAATACCACCATGAACAGGAAGCTCTGTGACATGCCCCCAGGGGAGAAAACCCACAGCAAAAGTAATTCTTAGAAACTGGTCATTTCTAGGCTTGATCCTGCTTTGGGCTTTCCTACTCTGGAGTCCCTGCCACTCCCTGGCCCTTTTAGTTTTTTTTTTTAAATGTATTCCTTCGTTCCATAAACGAAAGAATTAATGTTATATTTTCTGCCAACGTATACTGCCTTAGTCATCACACTGGGTTTGATGGTCTTAATATTACTTATATAGTGATGACTCTGACATTCACATCTTCAGCCAGACTGTGCTCATCAACTTCAGAACCATGTCTCCATTCCAGCCACTTGACATCACCACTCAGATGTCCAATTGGTGACTCTTCCATTAGAATTTTAGGCCCATGGGAGAGAGGATTTTGTTGTTTTTGTTCATTTTAGTGTCCATTGTACCTTGACCAATGCCTGGGTCATAATAGGCACTCAATCGATATTTAATAAATAAATGAATAAATGCCAGGCCATACTAGGCATTAGTGGTAATAAGATAATCAAGATAGATCTCTTGCCTCTAAATGTTCATATCACAAAGGAAATGACAGATATTCAAAGAAGTCATTAATATATAAAGCCATCAGAGCTGACAAGTGCACAGGGTGTGTGAATGTCACAGGAGGCTTCTCCTCTGCGAAGCCCCTTCCCCACTGAAATGAGCCTGAGAGAATAGAGACAGAGTAGATTGAGGAGGAAGAACAGCAAGTTCATTTATAGGGGATAGAATAAGCAAAAACACAGAAGTTGACAATTTAGTCTTCATTCAGGGAATAGAAAACCATCCAGGATATTAAATCATAAGGTGTGTGGGAGGAAATGACAGACTATAAAGCTCAGTTATTGTCTCAAATTCTATTCCAAAAGATGGTCTTTATTCCCCTATCAATTCCAAACAGGAAGAGTATAAATAGTCCTCAGGGAGCTGTGTTTTCTAGTGGATCCCATGATTAGCAATTCAACAGCAAATAGTGCCTGCAAAACGAAGCAGCTGGGTACAATTTGGGGGGCAAGTATTTTTTCAAAACAGAATTACCCTTGCCGTGTGTATTAGTTTGTTCTCACACTGCTAGAAAGAACTACCTAAGATTAGATGATTTATGAAGAAAAGAAGTTTAATTAACTCACAGTTGCACAGGCTGTAGAGGAAGCATGGTTGGGGAGACCTCAGGAAACTTACAATCGTGATGGAAGGGTGAAGGGGAAGCAAGCAGCTTCTTCACATGGTGGAGTGGGAGAGAGAGAGTGAAGGGGGCAGTGCTACACACTTTTAACAACTAGATCTCATGAGAACTCACTATCACAAGAACAACAAGGAAGAAATCCAGCCCCGTGATCCAGTCACCTCCCACCAGCTCCCTCCCCCAACACTGGGAATTACAATTCAACATGAGATCTGGGCGGGCACACAGAGCCAAACCTTATCATTGTGTGTCTTTGGACTAGTTATTCAATTTCTCTGTATCTCAATGTACCCATTGAAAACGGGCAAAATCATACTCACCTCAAAGACCATTTTCATAATTCAGCGATATAATAAGTATTTTAAACACTATGTGCCAGTCACTATTTTACATGTTTTATTCACGTTATTTTATTTCAACCTCCTGACAACATTTTATAGTAGGTCCCATTGCTCTTCCCCTTTTATTGAAGAAACCGAGGTATAGACTAAGCACTTTGCCCAAGGTCACACAGAGCTAACAAGAGTCAGAAAAATGATTCAAACTCAGAAAGTGCTGTGTTAGACCCCTCACTCCTAAATGTTCTAGAATAACACCTCAATTAGTATGTATGCAATAATTATTAGTAGTCATCATTACTGTCATTTATTATTACTGCCTGCCAGTAATTAAATCTCTTAAAACAACTTTAAGAAATTGATACAAGTATTATCCCCAGTCTATAGATTTTAAAACTGAGGCTTGGAGAGGTTAAACACATTGTCCAGTGCCAGAGCTGGGAAATAGACCCAAGAAGGAAAGCTCAGACGAACTGAATAATTTGTCAGAATTAGTACTCCCAGGCACTGTTCTGCTCCTAGTGTTGAAGATAACACTGGATATTACTGCAAATAATACTAATACTACTACGCATTATACGAACAACAATATCATTAATTGAATGTTTACTATGTGCCAGACACATGTACCATCTCATGTAATGCCCACAGTTACCTTATTCTATAATATTAACTACTTTTTTTTTTGTTCTATTTCTAGGCCATTAAACATGTGGGGGAATTAAGGCCAAGGAGGAAATTAGTTTAAAAGTAGAAGGAACATAACAAAACCCAGATCACTGCTCAGTTTTCCTAATAGCTTTTTTAAACATAGATGGATAAATGTTTTAGTGAAGAATACTATTGTCATCACTGATATTAGCTGCAAATCATCCCCCTAATATACCACCAAAAATTTATTATAACTATGCTTATCCAAACTCTATTTAACTCACTAGGTAATCAATTCCATCTTTTTACTGACTGCTTTCTAAAGCAACGCAATAACATCTTATGAATTAGACATGACGTTTTGCATAAATACATTTTCCATATGTCTATCTCTCTACAATAATGTTCTTTTTCAAATTCTATGTTAGATACAGTGGGTACATGTTCAGATTTGTTACATCGGAGTATTGCATTATGCTGAGGTTTGGAATTAGGATCCTGTCACCCTGGCAGAGAGCATAGTACCCAATAGGTAGTTTTTTAACGTCTGCCTGTCCCAGCAGTCTGTAGTGTCTGTTCCCATATTTATGTCCACGTGTGTTCAATGTTTAACTCCCACTTAGAAGTGAGAACACACAGTATTTGTTTTTCTAGTCCTATGTTAATTTGCTTGGGATTATGGCGTCCAGCCCCATTCATGTTGCTGCAAAGCACAAGATTTCCTTCTTTTTTATGGCTGCATAGTATTTCATGGTGTCTGTGTACCTCATTTTCTTAATCCACTCTACCACTGATGGGAACCTGGGTTGATTCCACTTCTTTGCTATTATGAATAGCACAGCAATGAACATATGAGTGCATGTGTCTTTTTGGTAGAATTATTTGTTTTCTTTTGGGAGTGTACCCAGTAATGAGATTGCTGGGTCAAATGGTAGCCCTGTTTTAAGTTCTTTGAGAAATCTCCAGACTGCTTTCCACAATGGCTGCACCAATTTACATTCCCACCATGTGTAAGAATTCCCTTTACTCTGCAGCATCACCAGCATCTGTTTTTGGACTTTCTAATAATAGCCACTCTGACTGGTATGAGATGGTATCTCATTGTCATTTTGATTTACATTTCTCTGATGATTAGTAATGCTGAGCATTTTTTCATGTTTGTTGACCACCTCTGTGTCTTCTTTTGAGAAATGTTTATTCATGTCCTTTGCCCATTTTTAAAGAGGGTTATTTGTTTTTTGTTTGTTGATTTAAGTTCCCTGCCATATAGATTCTTGGTATTAGACCTTTGTTCGGTACATCGTTTGTGAGTATCTTCTCCCATTCTGTGCTCTATTGATAGTTTCTTTCTCTGTGCAGCAGCTCTTGAGTTTAATTAGGTCCCACTTGTCTATTTTTGTTTTGTTACAATTGTTTTTGGGAACTTAGCCAAAAAATTATTTGCCACTCGATGTTGAGAAAAGTATACCCTAGATTGTCTTCCAGGATTTTTATAGTTTGAAATCTTTAATCCATTTTGAGCTAACTTTTGTATATGGTGAAAGGTAGGGGTCTAGTTTCAATCTTCTGCATATAGTTAGCCAGTTATCCCAGCTCCATTCATTGAATAGGAAGTCCTTTCCTCATTGCTTGTTTTTGTCAGCCTTGTCAAAGATCAGACGGTGGTAGGTGTGTGACTTTATTTCTGGGTTTTCTATTCTGTTTCATTGGTCTAGGTGTCTGTGTGTACAGCAGTACCAAGTTCTTTTGGTTACTGTGGCTTTATAGTAGAGTTAAAATCAGATAGTGTGATATCTTGGGCTTTGTTTCTGTTTTACTTTTTCTTTTGCTTATAGGATTGCTTTGGCTATTCTGGCTGTTTTTTGATTCCATATGAATTTTAGAATAGTTTTCTTCTAATTCTGTGAAGAATGTTCTTAGTAGTTTGACAAGAATAGTATTTAATCTATAAATTGCATTGGGCACTATGGTCATTTTTACAACACTGATTCTTTCAATCTGCAAGCATGAAATGCTTTTCCATTTATTTGTGTCACTTTGATTTCTTTCAAGAGTATTTTGTAGTACTCCTTGTAGAGATCTTTCACCTCCTTGGTGAGCTGTATTCCTATGTATTTTATTTTCTTTGTGAATACTTTGAGATTGTGTTCTTGATTTCACATTCAGCCTGGACATTGTTGGTGTGTAGAAATGCTACTGAGTTTTGTGCATTGACTTTTTATCCTGAAACTTTACTAAAGTTGTTTATCAATTCTTGTCGCCTTTTGAAAGGGTCTTTAGGATTTTCTAGGTATAGAGTCATATCATCAGTGAAGAGAGATAGTTTGACTTCTTCCTTCTTATTTAAATGTCTTTTATTTCTTTCTCTCACCTGAATGCTCTGGCTAGGACTTCCAATACCATGTTGAATAAGAGTAGTGAGAGTGAGCATCCTTGTCATGTTCCAGTTCTCATGGAGAATGGTTGGAGCTTTTGCCCATTTAGTATGATGCTGGCTTTGGGTTTGTCATAGATGGCTCTTATTATTTTGAGCTATGTCTTTTAGATGCCTAGTCTGTTGAGGGTTTTTATCATAAAGGGATATTGGGTGTTACTGAAAGCTTTTTCTGCGTCTATTGAGATGATCATAATGTTTCTGCTTTTGATTCTGTTTTTGTAGTGAATCACATTTATTGATTTGCGTATGTTGAACCGACCTTTCATTCCAGGAACAAGGCCTACTTAATTGTGGTATATTAACTTTTTGATGTGCTGCTGGATTCAATATGCTAGTATTTTCTTGAGGATTTTTGTGTCTATGTTCATGAGGGATATTAGTCTGAAATTTTCATTTTTGGTTGAGTCTCTGCCAGACTTTGGTATCAGGCTGATGCTGGCTTCATAGAATGAGTTAGGGAGAGGCTCCTCCTCCTTGATATTTTAGAGTAGTTTTAGTACGAATGGTATCAGTTCTTAGTATGTCTGGTAGAATTCAGCTGTGAGTCCATCTGGTCCGGGGCTTTTTTTAGTTGGCAGATTCTTTATTACTGACTCAATTTCAGAAGTTGTATAAACGTTTTGAAATGTTATTATATATATTTATGGTATACAACGTGATGTTTTGATATACATATAAATGGTGAAACAGTTACTATAGTCAAGCAAAGTAACATATTCATTATCTCACATAGTTACCCATTTTTCATATGTAGTAAGAGTACCTAAAATCTATTATTTTAGCAAAGATCCAAAATTCAATACAATATTAACTGTAATTTTCATGTTGTAATTTAAGATCTCTAGACTTGTTCATTCTATATGTTACTTTCTATACCTTGACGACATCTCCCTAGTTCCTCCCCACTTTAACCATTGTTTTATTCTCTATCTCTGTGTATTCAACTTTTTTTTTAACTTTTAAATTCAGGGGTGCATGTGCAGGTTTGTTACATAGGTAAACTCATGTCACAGGGGTTCGTTGTACAGATTATTTTGTCTGGTCGTAAATACCCAGGTATGAATGAAACCTCCTTTGCAAAAGTTTAACTGAGGAAATTATGACAGTGAAAGAGATCTCCATCTTGCTTCTAGCTTTAAGCTGTCCTTGTTCATTCCTGGGCATAGGCTGAACTAATCTTGGGAAATAATTTAGTGTACAGTTTGAGTTTGAAACAAAATTGATAATAGCCCTTTCCCAAAAAGACTCCCTTCTTGCCTGGGCACCAATCTGCATTTACAGGACTAACAAATTAGCTACAAGATTGGAAATTATAGTTTAGGGGTCATGCAGCCTCTGGCTGCAAGAGTCTGAACTTCCCCAAATTGCTCCTGGGGATCACATCACTATTGTCAGACCCAAGATCAGGGGTTGAGATATTTTGCAGACCGTGCACTCAGTGGATCAGCTGATACCACCTAGACCGATAATCTGACTCAACCATTTCTGAGATCCCACTCAGGAACAGAAGACAACAAGAAAACCCCACTTCAAGCCCCCTATTATTCCATCTCCAACCTGACGAATCAGCACTCCCCACTTCCCAAGCCCCTACTCACCAAATTATCCTTAAAAACTCCCACCTCTGAATGCTCAGGGAGACTGACTTGAGTAATAATAAAACTCTGGTCTCCCGCAAAGCTGACTCTGCATGAATTACTTTTTCTCCATTGCAATTCCCCTGTCTTGATAAATTGGCTCTGTCTAGGCAGTGGGTAAGGTGAACCCACTTGGCAGTCACATTAAGCCTAGCACTGACTAGTTATTTTTCCTAATCCTCTTCCTCCTCCCACCCTCCACACTCCAGTAGGCCCCAGTGTCTGTTGTTCCCCTCTATGTATCCATGTGTTATCTTTTAGCTCCCAATTATAAGTGAGAACATATGTTATTTGGTTGTCTGTTCCTGCATTAATTTGCTAAGGATAATGGCCTCCAACTCCATCCATGTTTCTGCAAATGACATAATCTTGTTCTTTTTCATGGCTGCATAGTATTCCATGGTATATATGCACCACATTTTCTTTATCCAGTCTACCATTGATGGGCATTTAGGTTGATTCCATGCCTTTGCTATTGTGAATAGTGTTGTAATAAATATACACATACATGTGTCTTAATATTAGATTTTTAGGACAAATAGGAGAAAGTCTATCAAAGTTCAAGAGACACTCCTTGGATAGGGCATTTTTAATTTCATAAACTAATCTGGGCTTTCTTCATCTCTCTCCATGTACCATTGCTTTTTAAAATTTTTCTCTTTGCTCATAATCCCTCTCAGCTTTTGCCTTTCCTGAAGAGAATATCAGTCTCTTCTGGTCTGTCTTTATGTGTAAATTCAATTAAATTTCTTGTTTCCTTCCTTTGCCCCCTCAGCATTCCTATTGTAGATTTTCTGTCTGTGTATAATGACTGGCGATATAATTTTTGTTTTTCTCATTTACCAAAAATCAGTTGAGACCCTACCACCTAAAAAATAATAACTCATCCAGGCACAGTGGCTGATGTCTGTAATCCCAGCACTTTGGGAGACCGAGGCAGGAGGATCACAAGGTCAGGAGTTTGAGACCAGCCTGGCCAACAAAGTGAAACCCTTTTCTACTAAAAATACAAAAATTAGCCAGGTGTGGTGGCGCGTGCCTATAGTCCCAGCTACTTGGGAGGCTGAGGCGGGAGACTCGCTTGAACCCAGGAGGTGGAGGTTGCAATAAGCTGAGACCACACCATTGCACTCCAGCCTGGATGACAGAGTAAGACTCCTTCTCAAAATAATAATAACAATAATAATAATAATAATAACTCCTACCATAAGAGGCCATTCATGATGCTGTAGTAATAATATGGTTAATGCTGATAATAAGCATTCCAATTAGGTGATTATTTTTTAAAATCTAAGCTTGTTGAAGAGTTATTTATGTTTACAAATAAGGTAGAGACAATCTATTTCATAAGTGCTGTGACAAATAGCTTCAGCTGTTCACCACTGGGTTGTTATATTTCATAAGTGATTGAATTCAATTATGAAATTGCAAAGCAATTCTCATTCTCCTGGAATGGAAATTGCAATGTCATTGCCAACAAGCACCTATAACAGAAGGCGTTCAAACTAAATGGCCATTTTTAAGAAGTGTTCATTTTCAATGTGATATACAAATATTAAATAAGATAAAGTACTAATTATAAATGTTTTGTTCATTTTTTGGTGTTTGTTTTTGTATTTTGGTTCTAACGTACATTGAGGGCCAGGGTTGCAGAAATACATGTCAAACTAACTAAAACATCAGGATTCCAATTGCTCAGGATGGTCTGGGAAGGCCTAGGACACCCGCAGTGTTTCGAATGGATTGATTGCTCTCTACTTGCAGCCTGTGTGTGATCAGCTTGGAATTAATTGCTTCTATACTCTCCATGTGCACCTGAAAATAATTCTTGGTAGGTGACTGGGTGAATAGTAATAAAGATAGGAAAAGGCAAGGGAGTTCCTAGACCTCTGCATTCTTGCAATAAAGCATTTAAAATTGTCAAAGCCTAAAGAGTTGCTTACAGGACCCGGCCCCAGTTTAAACTCGCTATCCAAGAAGGTCAAACGATGTAACAGGAAGAGGAAAGACATGTTTGGGGCAGGTCCTGGCTCCCCCTGCCCACACTCATCAGCCGTACAGCTGTGCGGACTTCAGCAAATTCCTCCACCCAAGAAACTATTTCCTCAGCTGATTATCATGACACCCTCTTTGAGCTTTGTGAGCAGTGGAATCGAGGAATGGAATGGTGAGGATATTGTCATCCCCCTGCAAGTTTTTGCAGTAGAAAAGAGGGGCGGAAATAAATTATAACAGTGCCATGAAAATTCGCTTTGGAAATCTTCCTCCAGGCAGCTTTTTCTTTGTCCTGACATATCAGACTTGAACATTAAACAAACAATAGCATCACCTCCTTATCCTAGAAGTTCTCAGGAATAGTATCGAATGCTATGGTCAAGAATCTTTCAGCACTGGAAATCTTCCTCCAGTATCCACCGCTGGACCAAGCTTCTAAATATCTAATAATATATAACATATCATTAGAAAGTGGCCAACCTTATTATGACGTTATTGCCATATGGATCAACTCACTATTAGGCCAATGTAATAAAACGTAAACATTAGGAGTAATGGCTCAGAGGGTATTTTTATCAATGAGATAAAACAATATAAGTCAAGCAGGCTGAAGCTTTGTCTAGAAAAATTAATTTCAGCTCAAATACAATTTTAAAGTTACAATATTTATAATATCTTTAGAATGACAAATGGATACATTTATTTTTAAATAAGAGTCATGTTGTATTTAGAAATGGGGCCAGGTGCGGTGGTTCACGCCTATAATCCCAGCACTTTGGGAGGCCGAGGCACGTGGATCACCTGAGGTTAATAGTTTGAGACCAGCCTAATCAACACAGTGAAACCCCATCTCCACTAAATACAAAAATTAGCCAGGTGTAGTGGGGCGTTCCTCTAATTCCAGCTACTTGGGAGGCTGAGGCAGGAGAATTGCTTTAACCTGGAAGGCGGAGCTCGCAGTGAGTCGAGATTGCGCCACTGCACTCCAGTCTGGGCAACAAGAGCGAGACTCCATCTCAAGATAAAAGAAGAAAAGAAAAAAAAAATGAGACCTGCTGTAGATACACTCACTGTTCTTGGAATGCTTCAAGTAGTTATTTATTTCACATTATCTTACACAGCACCTTCAGGGTGCCAAGTAAGATAATCCTTCCAGTCTTTTGGCAGGACCTAAGTAAAAGAACGAAGCCAACAGCCTCACAGTGCTTCATGCTTTATAGACAAGGACTCAACCTCTGCGCACACGGCCTGAGTTCTGAATCAGCTTTCTCAAAAAGTGACATTGTTCTTCATAACATGATTTGGTTTCTGCATTAGAAGACTTGTTTCCAAAGCATGTCTTCAGAAGGTAGGACTCACACTCATATCCGTTCGTAAGGCAAGATGTTCTGTAGTCGTGTTCTGGACAGCATGGTTTGACCTCAGAGTCAAATTTGCATAATTTTGAGTTGAGCTGTACCAAGCTTCTATTGTACTTTAAGAGAAGTTGTGAGAAAGGGGAGAATGATGCCTATTTTTAAAACTCATTCTGTTGTTCCCAGATGATTTGAATTCCAATTTCTAGCCCAATTGTGTCATGGCCTGAGGGGACTGTTGAGTCAAACTTAGGACAACCTCGGCCCTGAGAGACTGAAATCTAAAGAACAAAGGACAAAAAGAGACAGCCAGGAAGCTCAAGGGTGTCTGGGTTTGGGAATTTGTTGTCTGATTAAAATTAAATTTGTTAGAAGCTACATGAATTAAAATACTATTTGTATTTCGCTTATCTCTGGATGCAAATACACATTTGAATTGGCTCCTCTGCAAGATGCCTGAGTGATGATATGTCGGCATGGCCTGGAGATGACTCCAGAGGCCAGAGTCCCATCTGGTTCTGGTTTTTGTCTCAAACGAAACATTCATCTTTCCCAAATCTAAATTTCACAGGGATAAACTGCAGAAAAACAACTTCCTGTGTTCCTTCCAGCTCTGAGATCCCATCACTTCATACCTTATTCTACCATGTGTTTCTTATCAGCACAGGCTGGTCTGGCTGGTCTGGTGATCTGAAGGTGCCTGAGGCATATTTTCCCTGGAAAGAAATCCAGGCATTGGAGGCTCAGCAGCCAACTAGTTTGTGATTGAAAAATCTTTTATCCCCTAGGATTTTGAACCAAGTAATTTAATTGTTGCCATCTCTTGAAATAGCATATTGACTAAGCTCATGGTCTTTGGTGTCAAAAAGCCAGGGATTAAATCCCAGCCCTGTCATTTAGAAGCTGTGTGACCTTGAGTAAGTTATTTAAGAAATGTGAGTCCCACTTTACTCCTTGTAGAATGAGGGCTACATGACTTCTTGTAAAATGTAGCTATCTCACTGAACTTCTGCCTGTATTAAAATGAGATAATATACAACCAGGCTTAGAGCAAAAGTTCTCCATAGGGTGATGGTTGCTATTGACATTCCCAGCACAGTGCTCAGTAACCTGGACTTTGGGCTGCTGAAGCACCTGTCTTCACCTTGTTTGCTAACTAGCCATTTGGCCAAGGGTTACTTGAGTTTTGGCCAAGTTAGACTTTCCAAGCCTCAATTTTCTCATTTATAAAATAGGGATGATAATCCTTCTCTTGAAAGGTGTTGTGAAGATGAAATGACATAATTGGCTAGCAAACTGCCCAGCACTCACTGTGCAAACTTTGTGGCTAACAAGACCTGCTTTTATCAGTGTTGTGTGTCATTTGGTCATTTGAATATAGGTAGATATATGAGTTTGCTAGGGCTGCCGCAACAAAATGCCACAGACTGGTTGGCTTAAGCAACAGAAATTTATTCTCTCACAGTTCTAAAGGCTGGAAGTTCAAGGTCCAGGTACCAGCCATGCAACATCTTCCCACTCCGTCTTCACATGGCCTTTCTTCTGTGAGCCCAAGAAGACATTTGAGGTACCCCAACATTCCTGGTGTGTCTTCCTCTTCTTAAAAGGACACCAATCCTACAAAGCTTTTATGACCTTATTTATCCTTACCTTTCTTTGTTTTTGTTTTTGTTTTTTTGAGATGTATCGTCACTCTCGTTGCCCAGGCTGGAGTGCAGTAGTGAGATCTCGGCTCACTGCAGCCTTTGCCTCCCGGGTTGAAGGGATTCTTCTGCCTCAGCCTCCCAAGTAGCTGGGATTACAGGCACCCGCCACCACGCCCGCTTAATTTTTTGTATTTTTAATAGAGACTGGGGTGTTGCCCTGTTGGCCAGGCTGGTCTCAAACTCCTGACCTCGGTGATCCACCCACCTTGGCCTCCCAAAGTTCTGGGATTACAGGTGTGAGCCACCACTCCCAGCTTATCCCTAACTATCTTCTTAAAGGCCCTACCTCCAAATACAGGGTTAGACCTTCAACATATGAATTTGAGGAGGGACACAATTCAGTCCACCATAGAACCAGAAGTCAGCCTGCAGTAGATTAAGGGGAGAGCAAGAAAACAGATCTAATGAATATAGTTAACTTTTCTGAGGAGTTTGACAAAATAAGAGAGAAGAGAGGTTATCATTATTTATATCATTATTTCTGTTGGTATTGAAAGAGACTGTGGCGAAGTGGAAAGAACATAAGCTGTAGCATCAAAGACCTGGGTGTAAATCCTGTCCCTGTGCATACATACGGAAACCCATTATATATGCATAAGATATACGTATATGTTTATATATATATAAAAATACATATTTGACTTCTGGTCATGAATTTCTTCATATCCATGAGACTCAGTCTCCATGTATGTGAAAAATAAACAATTACACCTCACTCTGGGGTTATTGTGAGGATTAGGATTATGCCAATCAAGCACCTTGCCCATCTCCTGGGATACAACAGGGGCTCAATAAATGTTAGGCACTGGGTTAAAACCGCCCAAAATGCAGGCTCTTACAAGGTGGCTGAGTCACAACGAGAATTCACAGTCCTACATGCGAATCACGCTGTGCTCCCCACAGTTTGCCTCCAGGAATCAGAGTTGATTGGGTTCAGTGATGTTGCTTTTTTTTGAGGCGAAGTCTCGCTCTGTCGCCCAGGCTGGAGTGCGGTGTTGCCATCTCAGCTCACTGCAAGCTCCGCCTCCCAGGTTCACGCCATTCTCCTGCCTCAGCCTCCCGAGTAGCTGGGACTACAGGCGCCCGCCACCACGCCTGGCTAATTTTTTTGTATCTTTAGTAGAGAACGGGTTTCACCGTGTTAGACAGGATGGTAGTGGTGTTGCTTTTTTAACTTATTGTATGCTGGTGATTGCTGATGATTTCAGTTTTGTTTTTAGAGCCTGTCAGCTGCCTAGACATAGAAACAGCCCTTTGGCAGGTAGGAGTCATTAAGAAGTAAGGTACCAGACTGCTGGAAAAGCAAGAGAGCCCACAGGCAGACACTTCAAGAGCGTTTTTTGTTTTGTTTTGTTTTATTTTGTTTTTTCTTTTTTTTTTAAATGCTGCATGTGATGATCATCCTATCATACACACTTAATTCAATTATACTGATCCTCCAGCCCTGTGTCTTTTGTCTCAGACTTTGCACAGAGAAAGAAACTCTGTAGCACAGCTCAGATTACTGCCCAATACAAAGGCACAGAAGTTAATCCGCTGTTTTGTTTCTTTCCTGTGTAGAGGGTCACTAGGTCTAGACAAGGTTATGTTATGATTGAAAGACTGCTCAGAAAATGTAATTAAAATCCCCCGTACTTTTGCTGTATTTCCCAACACAATGAATAGAGAACATAGTGATTCTGAAGAAGACATTTGAGGTCCACCAACGGACCACAAATTTCAGTTTGAAAATTATTTCCCTATAGGGCAGCAAATATTCAAGGGATTGGAGAGGATCATAAAGTTGAGCGGGAACATCGTTTGTTTACCAGATTATTCTTAAGTGACAAAGGAGTATCAGACTCCCTGTTAGGTTCACAGGATAAACAAGACATGTAAGATACTGATCTTGTCTGCAAAAATACTCACGATGGAGAAAACAAACATGAGCAGATCGTGATGTTATGTTTTACATGCTATACAAGAACCAGAGTGGAGGAACGATGACCAGGAGGTCATCAATTCTGCATAGTGGGACAATCCAGAGAGACTTCAGAGATGAGGCACTTATCTTTAAATTGGATCCTGAAAGATACATACATTTTAACAGGTGGAAAAGGAAAGTGGAACATTTTAGGTTGAAGAAATTGCACTATAAATGATTCAAAAGGAGATTACATCAGATATTGTTCAAGAAAGCATACCCTTTCTATTCGATATTGTCTATTTACATAAGGTCTATTGCACGGTATTTGCTCCTGCATTGGCAAATACAGTAATACAACACAGTTGAAGTCATTGGATCAACAGCAGTCTAAAAGCAACATTTTCCGTCATCTTTTCTATCTCAGGACCCATTGAATAGAATCAACCCATTTGTTCAAATGAATGAAGGAGAAAATTGAAGGAGCCCCATTTTGGCTTTTTTGGTTTTCCCCATAAAGCCCAGATCAATTTGTTAATGCCTAGGTGCCCTTTTCCAGCTACTTTTAGCTCTTCCCACATACTTTAGGAGCACAACTACTTACTTTCCCACCAATTTTATCCTTGTCTGCTCAGTTTATTCTTAGCCTTCTCATCTTTTCATGTCCTTTTCTATTGTTTTTATTCATCAATCACTATTCTGAAGCTTTTCCATTTCACTCTTTCCAGATAAGTTATTATAATATAAAAAGTACAAAGCAAATGTTTGTTTTTATCTATTACTCATTTTCACAAATAGAGCCACTCCAAGTGTTTGTTTCATCACCAATATTGTTGTTGTTGTTGTTGTTTTTTGGTAAACTCCTTGAGGGCAATAATTAAGATACGCTAAGATTAGGGTACCACTGACCTTCTCTTTGCTAAGTGAGAGCTTTGTCCCCTCAATGTTCTCAGTGAGGCAGAGCAATAAGGAGGAGCAGATGTTAGCAAGAGGTAGTGTCAAAAATGACTCAACATTGGCAAAGAGGACTACATTTCCAACTGACCCATGGGACAAGGGATTGGGGTCCTAGTGGTCCTGGGACAAGAGGAGCTGACTGTTATCTTTAGATCCTTCTCTCTGAGTCTAGAATGTGTAGTCAAGAAGAAGGGATAGAAAAGGGAAGCCATGGCTTCATACTGAGCCTGGATGTTTTTATTCCTGCTAAGTTCTTCATCTGAGGTGTGGATTGGTTTACACAACAGAGAGAATTCCTATAGGCCACCATCTGACCCTACTTCAAAGGAGCTGGACTGAAGGATGATATTCTTTGAGACACAAGCACCTAAACCCTAATATATTTCCAAATCTTTCAGACTTGCGCTTACATGACCCTAGGGCAAATGTGCAGATATTGCCAGATGTTACTTGGGCCAGAAAAGGTTCTGTGGACAAATACCTTTGGGGTCATTTGGGTTATGCAAAGTTAAACAGGACTCTTTGTTACAGGTCTTCTCAAACCTACATTTTTTAATATTTTGTGACAAAATTATATTAAAGTACACAGCATTTTCCAAACATCTGTGGGCACGAAATTCCCTTTTGCATAAAACATCTTTGAGAAATTATAGTGTAAACATAATTCACAAAGCAACGTATAATATTTTAAAGCTTATCTATACCTATTGACCCTATTGACTACAAAATGGACCTAAATAGAACATCCCGTAGGCCCCCGTCCATCCAGTATGTACCCCTGAAACCAACTGGCTACTGGTTACTTTACCCATGTCAGCACCTAATCTGAACATTTTATTTTGTAGCTCAAGTCAAAATACCTGATTTCTTTTTACACTTTACTTGTAAAATAAGCAGATGTCCTTCAATTCTTTTTTTTCCTCATAAATTATTGGGGTACAGGTGGTATTTGGTTACATGAGTAAGTTCTTTAGTGGTGATTTGTGAGATTTTGGTGCACCCATCACCCATGTATACACTGCACCATATTTGTAGTCTTTTATCCCTCTCCTCTTTCCCATTCTTCTCCCGAGGTCCCCAGAGTCCATTGTATCATTCGTATGCTTTTGTGTCCTCATAGCTTAGCTCACACAAATCAGTGAGAACACATGATGTTTGGTTTTCCATTCCTGAGTTATGTCACTTAGAATAATAGTCTCCAGTCTCATCCAGGTCACTCCAAATGCCATTAATTCATTCCTTTTTATGGCTGAGTAGTATTCCATTATATAAATATATCAGTTTCTTTATCCACTTGTTGATTGATGGGCATTTGGGTTGGTTCCATGATTTTGCAATTGTGAATTGTGCTACTGTAAACATGCGTGTGCAAGTATCTTTTTTGAATAGTGACTTCTTTTGCTTTAGATAGATACCCAGTAGTGTGATTGATGGATCAAATTGTAGTTCTACTTTTAGTTAAGAAATCTCCACATTGTTTTCCATAATGGCTGGACTAGTTGACATTCTCACAAGCAATGTAGAAGTGTTCCATGTTCACTGCATCCACACCAACATCTACTGTTTTTTGATTTTTTGATTATGGCCATTGTTGCAGGAGAAAGGTGGTACTGCATTGTGGTTTTGATTTACATTTCCCTGATCATTAGTGATGTTGAGCGTTTTTTCATGTTTGTTGGTCATTTGTATATCTTCTTTAGAGAATTGTCCATGTTCTTAACTTACTTTTTGATGGGATTGTTGGTTTGTTTCTTACTGATTTGAGTTCATTGTACATTCTGGATATTAGTCCTTTGTCAGATGTATAGATTGTGAAGATTTTTCTCCCACTCTGTGGGTTGTCTGTTTACTCTGCTGACTGTTCCTTTTGCCATGCAAAAGTTCTATAGTTTAATGAGATACCAGCTATTTATCTTTGTTTTTATTGCATTTGCTTTTGGGTTCTTGGTCATGAGATCCTTGCCCAAGCCAATATCTAGAAGGGTTTTTCCAATGTTATATTCTAGAAATTTTACAGTATCTGGTCTTAGATTTAAGTCCTTAATCCATCTTGAGTTGATTTTTGTATAAGGTGAGAGAAGAGGACCCAGTTTCATTCTCCTACATGAGGCTAGTCAATTATCCCAGCACCATTGGTTGAAAGGGTATCCTTTCCCCCACTTTATGTTTTTGTTTGCTTTGTCAAAGATCAGTTGGCTGTAAGTATTTGGGTTTATTTCCAAATTCTCTATTCTGTTCCATTGGTCTATGTGCCAATTTTTATACCAGTACCACGCCATTTTGGTGACTATGGCTTTATAGTATAGTTTGAAATCAGGTAGTATGAGGCCTCCAGATTTGTTCTTTTTGCTTTGTCTTGCTTTGGCTATGAAGCTATGCAGGCTCTTTTTTGGTTCCACATGAATTTTAGAATTGTTTTTTCTAATGCTGGGAAGAATAATGGTGGTATTCTGATGGGGATTACGTTGAATTTGTAGATTGCTTTTGGCAGTATGGTCATTTTCACAATATTTATTCTACCCATCCATGAGCATGGGATGTGTTTCCATTTGTTTGTGTCATTTATGATTTTTTTCGACAGTGTTTTGTAGTTTTCCTTGTAGAGGTCTTTTGACTCCTTTGTTAGGTATATTCCTAAGTATTTTATATTTTTGCAGCTATTGTAAAGGGGTTGAGTTCTTGATTTGATTCTCTGTTTGGCCACTGTTAGTGTTTAGAAGAGCTACTGATTTTTGTACATTAATCTTCTATCCAGAAACTTCGCTGAAGTCTTTTATCAGTTCTAGGAGCTTTCTGGAGAAGTCCTTAGGGTTTTCAAGGTAAACAATCATGTAATCAACAAACAACGAGAGTTTGACTTCCTCTTTACCAATTTGGATGCCCTTTCTTTCTCTTGTCTGATTGCTCTGGCTAGGACTTCCAATACTACGTTGAAGAGGAGTGGTAAGAGTGGGCATCCTTGTCTTGTTCCCATTCTCAGAGGGAATGCTTTCAACTTTTCCCCATTCAATATTATGTTGGCTGTGGGTGTGTCATAGATGGCTTTTATTACATTAAGGTATGTGCCTTCTATGCCAATTTTGCTGAGTTTTAATCATAAAGAAATGTTGGATTTTGTTGAATGGTTTTCAGCATCTACTGAGATGATCATGTGATTTTTGTTTTTGATTCTGTTTATGTGGTATATCAAATTTATTGACTTGCGTATGGTAAACCATCCCCGCATTCCTGGTATGAAACCCACTTGATCATGGTGAATTATCTTTTTGATATGTTGTTGGATTTGGCTAGCTAGTATTTTGTTAAGGATTTTAACATATATGTTCATCAAGAATATCAGTCTGTAGTGTGTAGTGTTCTCTTTTGGTTATGTCATTTGCTGGTTTTATTATTAGGGTGATGCTGGCTTCATAGAATGAATTAGGGAGGTTTCCTTCTTTCTCTGTCTCCTTGTATCTTTCTTCAGATGTCCTTCAATTCTGACAGTCTAAGGTTCTATTTTTGTTTGTTTGTTTGAGACATGGTCTCATCCTGTCACCCAGACTGGACTGCAGTGGTGCCATCACTGCTCACTGCAGCCTCAGCCTCCTGGGCTCAAGCAATCCCCCGACCTCAGCTTCCCAAGTAGCTGTGCAAAATACCTGATTTCAATGGAATCCTTAGAGAACATTAGCAGAGTCTATCTTGTAGTTGCATTATACATAGGGCACAAAACTGATTATTATTAAATGACAATTCCATTGTTTATAACTAGTGGTTGTTATATAGAAACAAATTCCAGGTTGGACTATTGGTGATCTTTTATGTTTTTCTAACTGTACCTTAAAAATGCTAGAGATGCTGGTGAGGTTGTAGAGAAAAAGGGAAACTTTTACACTGTTGGTGGGAGTGTGAATTAGTTCAACCATTGTGGAAGATAGTGCAGTGATTCCTCAAAGACCTAGAGGCAGAAATACCATTTGTCCCAGCAATCCCATTACAGGGTATATACTCAAAGGAATATAATTCATTCTATTATAAAGATACATGCATGCATATGTTCGTTGCAGCACTATTCACAATAGGAAAGTCACAGAATCAACCTAAATGCTCACAAATGATAGATTGGAAAAAGAAAATGTGGTACATATACACCATGGAATACTATGCAGCCATAAAAAGGAGAGAGATCATTTTATTTGCAGGCACATAGATGGAGTTGGAAGCCATTATCTACAGCAAACTAATGCAGGAACAGAAAACCAAACACTGCATGTTCTCACTTGTAAGTGGGAGCTGATTGATGAGAACACATGGACACACTGCTGGGGAACAACACACACTGGGCACCTGTTGGGGGAGGGAGTGGATCAGGAAGAATAGCTAATAGATGCTGGGTTTCATACTTGGGCGATGGGATGATCTGTGCAACAAACCACTGTGGCACACGTTTTCCTATGTAAGAAACCTGCACATCCTGAACATGTACCTCTGAACTTAAACGTTGGAAAAAATAAAGAAATATATGTTACTACACTGTTAGATATAGAGTAACATATATTACTACTTAAACTTTTTATTTGAAGTAATCATATAATGCACTGATTATCTGAAATAAATTCCTGTGCTCTTTTTTGTTATCTTAAAAAAAAATGCTAGAGTTGTAATATCTACATTAATGACAAGAATATGCAAAAAAAAAATCATGTCCA
The DNA here is from genome assembly GCF_049350105.2 of Macaca mulatta. Classification (NCBI taxonomy): domain Eukaryota; kingdom Metazoa; phylum Chordata; class Mammalia; order Primates; family Cercopithecidae; genus Macaca; species Macaca mulatta. Next base: position 19,899,351 of record NC_133410.1, on the reverse strand, counting down.
AGTGTTTTAGCTTAATGCGCTTAAACTGGGAAATGTAAAGGCCTTATTGGCATTTTGAGGGTCCTTCCTCTGTGGACAATCACAGACATTAGCAGACATGTTCTTCTGTTTTCCTGTGTTGCTATGTGTAAGCCTCAGTGAGCAGTGGCTGGTCCTAAGACTCTTTCTTGTTTTCTTCCACAGACAGCGTGGAAGATGAACTGGAGATGGCCACTGTCAGGCATCGGCCTGAGGCCCTTGAGCTTCTGGAAGCCCAGAGCAAATTTACCAAGAAAGAGCTTCAGATCCTTTACAGAGGATTTAAGAATGTAAGAACTTTCTTTTTGATTTTACTTTCACACAGTTCCCAAAGGAATATTGAGACATGAGAGAAAAAGGGGGAAAATATCCCATTCTGTGAGAGCCCCATCATATGTGTATTTCATACTGATCCTTCCTAGATAGGAATATAATCAGTATCTGTGGACTTTGATTCTCTGTGGCACACCCATGCTGGTACACTGTAATTGCCCATTAAACAAAGAGAGTTTCTGAGAAAGGTTTATTCAATTCAGTTCTTGGTTGAAATATTTTCTCTTTGTCAACTATAATGACATAATTTCAATAAACCTCCATTATTTCTTTAGTTTTTAAATACAGGCTAGTGCTTGACTTGAGTCTTGAATATAGATTGAGGTCTATCAAGGGATTCCATTCCTGGCATTGGAGGATAATTACTGTAACTTTCATAGTTGAAAAAACCATGTTGCCAATGTCTGTAAACCAGAAGTATCTGTAGGTCATCACTGTACCTGGTTCTCTGCAATCCAGGTGTGCAGATGCCCCTCCCTCCTGGGTGAATCATCTCCAAAAGGGAATGAGAGCCCGGAAAAACCCCAGAGGATGGGGTGACAGAAAGTGAGTGGATCCAGGCAGTCTATGAGACACAGTCTCTTACTAAACACTTCGTATGTGCTAAGGGTTAAACTAGATGCTGCAGGTTATTCAAAAGTCAGAGAAGATACACTTCTATCCTTATGGAGCTTATGGTCTGAACAGGGAGAGAAAACTTGTTGTCATGAATCTATTTGAAAACAGGTCATCCTTAAAGGCATCAAATGTTTATGTATCAAATAGCATACACCCCCCAACATATAGTTTGTTCTTATACATATGGAAACCAACGTAGCTACAGGCACCCCTGGAAATCCAAATTAAATTGCTTTGATCCCTTTTGAAACCCATCCCCTAAGATCCCCAGTTCCATGGCATGTAGAAGTCTGTGATGTCCAAGGATTTCTTCTAATTCCATCCTCTTCACATCTGTCCCCCCCACAACTGCTGCCTTTGTCCAACCTTATGCAGACCAGATAAGAATCTCTGCCTCTTCTTTGGGATCCACAACAACAATTTACTCAGAGAATTCATACCTGTAGTTGACACTGCAGAATATTTTTATAGGGTTTCCACATGCACACTGCACACAAGTTTCCACCATCTGTCTGAATGAATGGGGTCTGTCTTTCTCCCATTTCTGCTCCTCACCCCCTTCTCCTTGCCCTGGGCTTTCTAAGTTTTTCTCCCTCTATTATGCAGAGTAAGTTTGTTTCTCCTCCAAAACTTAATGATCTGCAAAGAGCTAGGACTTTGTGGCAATAGATGGGGGCAGAGGAGATTATAATGGAGATGAGTGTTCATCACACACACAAACCGCTGATTAAAAGGAATCTTGATGGGTAATCTATCAAGACAATACATATAAATAAACCTGCGTAAAGAGAAAAGGGCTTTGACAACTAGGAAAGAGGATGAGTAGTTATGCCTATTCTATAACTGCTCTGCTTCAGAGACAGCAGGCATTTGCAATGAAACAGCGGTACTGACCACTGGCAGTAGAGAAACAATGAGCAGCAAGGACAGAAAGGAAAGGAGGTGTAAAAGACCAATCTGGACCAAAAGTCAGTGCTCGGAGGAGGCAAATCACAGAATAAAACTTCAAATGTGTTCATGTAAACACCTAAACTTCTTTGCTCAGATTCAGACATCTAGTAATAAGTATACTTTTTTTTTCTTTTTAACATTGGATCGTACACCAGATACAAAATAGTTGTCGAACACAGGAGAACTGAATCCAATCTCCCAGCATCCCTGTATTCCTCGACTGCTGCTATGTTATTATTCCACTGCCATCCCGTAGGGTTTCTCTGTTTGGGGTCTGGCTGCCTTTCATTGCATTTGCTATAAATTGGAATCATGATTACTGCCATTATTAACCTTTGGAGCCAGCATCTCTGCAGCATGTCTAATACAAGTGCCACTTCACAATAAATTGCTAGGCTCCAAAGTCTGCATTCATTGCTTTATTTTATCTTTTGTTGCCCATATGTCCTTCTCTTCTTCCTTTTCTCTCCTTCCCCGCTTTTCCCAAACTCTTTCCTTTCCCCTTCTTTAATCCTTCTGACTCTACCTCTTATTTCTTCACTCCTCCTTTCTTTCTCTCCTTTTTTTTTTAGTTTACCTCTTCTGTCTCTTCCCCTTGTAAATTATTGTCTCCTTTCAGCTCTTCCCCATTCTCCTCTTTCTCTATTTTTTTTCTCTTCTCTATCTTTATTGCTTTCTCTTTCTCCCATCTCACGCCGCCCCATGAGACAAATTTCCATCAGACCTGAATATGCCAAAAGCCTATTTTATATAGTTCTTTAAAAGAAAGGACTTTGCAGTTTGCTCAGAAAATATTAATAGACATCTCTGATAAACACGAGTGGCCTTTTAATTTTGATTTCCCCCTAGTCAAATGTACAGTTCTAATAAATGAACCCTAAGCATAGCAGAAATACACTAAGCAGGTCAGCGGCACTTGGGTTTTATAGCATGGTAGTAAACTGAAGCAGCTTCCATCCGAGAAAGGAAACCAACTGCCTTGGTTCCCTGAATACCAATTACCCCAAAGCCCTTAAGATCACAAACTCATTTCCCTGGAAACAGTTGGGATACTCATTTTTAATGAAACTTTGAAAACTCTCCATACTTTGATTCAAAGGATAAACCATTCGTCAACATATTAAAATGGTCACACTTGTGTGAAAGTAGCTCAACATAGCCAGGCACCCCTGCAAGTAAATATGACCAGCATAACTCCACCAAATTTTTTCCCATATGGTATCTCTGATACATCCCCTCACATTTTCAACGTAGATTGTTAATGTAAATTGGAAATGAGAGGAAGGGAAGATAGCGAGAGAAAAATCTCCTCCCTCACCCCATCTTACTCACTGAGGCTCCCACACATTTTTAGGTCTCTTGCCAGATGCTGAGTGTCCAAAGGTGAGCAGCTGATAGAGACAGAAGAATATAGTACACTGTCTACCTATAATGAGCCTCAGAATCACCTGAAGGGCTTGTCAAGACACAGATTCCTGGGCCCCATCTTGGAAGATTATGACTTAGTAGGGTTGGGTTGGGATTGGGTCACAGAATTTGCTTTTTTTTTTTTTTTTTTTTTTTTTACAAGTTCCCAGGTGATGCTGATGCTACTGGTCCAGAGACCACACTTTGAGAATCATTTGTTTTGTGCAGGCATCATAAGCTTTGGTGTCACTCAGCCTCAGGTCATGTTACTCATTTGGGCAGTTCCCTCTAACTCAGGAGACCATGTGTCTTTGTCTATAAACTGGGATAATGATAACTAGATTGCACTTTTTTAAAGAAAGAAATACAATAAACATGAAGTTCAATAAAAAGGAGTTATTGTAGTGTGGTCCCAAATGGTCAACCTCAGCTGTATGATCCGTCAAAGTGGGACAGTCATGGTTGGCCTACATACCTCCCAGGCAGTGTTTGGGTTTTGGACTACATAATTATGTATTAGGAAGGATGCAGAAAATGCAAACTATTATCTACAGATCAGCAGTCTCAAACTTAAATGCATGTTGCAACCATCTGGGGAGCTTTACAAATTAAAAATAGTGGCTACTATGCTTGGTGATTCTGATGTAATTGCTCTAGGAAAAAGCTTCAGCATTAGGAATTATAAAGCTCTTCAAGTAATTATGTTGTGCAGGCAAGATTGAGAACCACTGAACTAGATATATAACATATACAAGGTGCTTCTAGCACAAAAAGAAGTGACCTGTTAGTGATGAGCTCTATCATGGCAAATACCAATGACTAGGCTAGCTACATTGGAACTTCAAGAAGTCTTTGGTGTGTATGTGAAGTGCATGTGTGTTGTGTGTGGGCGTATGTGTGTGTGTAGGGGTTGGAGAGAGGTAACAGGTCTTATTTTTGAGGATTTTTATTCAGTTAACTCTTGAATGATGCTTAGGAATTTTTCTTTCTTTTAATTTGAAGTCCTTAATTTATTAAGAATATTTTACATTGTAACAGACAGTGAACAGAAAGCCATATTTGAGAACAAATGGTCAAAAGGTCACACAAATATCAATATACCTGTTTCATAATCTTGCTTTGCTGCACTCTTTCAAAACCAGTTATAGCTTCAGTTCAATTTTAGGTGGTTATAAATGATATACTGGGGCATTAAGTTTTAATATAGTGATGCCAATGCCGCTTTGGCATTTTCTGTCATTAATTAATAATATATAGCCTATTCTTCCCATTTTTAAGGCACAGGATGAGTTGCAAAGAGTTAGACCTCTATGCTTCAGACACCTGGTTCCTTCTTCTATGGAGTCTTTCCCCGCTTCCTTTTTTTTCTTTGCTCTGGATTATAATAGGTAAAATGATCCCTTAGAATCAACTATATCATTGAGGCATCACTTTAATGCCTGCTAATGTCCTTTTGACATAAAATGTTATGTTACTATCTATCTTTTTTATCTAAAATAGAAGGATGTTTATATTCATTTTCTATTGGCAGGTAACTATTTGCCAAATACTAAATGGATTTCTAAATCCATTTAGTAATGGATTTAGAAAGCATTCATTCATAACATACTGTCCCAAGGATCAGGAGTTCAGAAATGACTTAGCTAAGTGCTCTGGTTGGAGTTTCATGAGGCCACCATTAGAATCATGATTGGGCTGCATTTCTTTCTGGATCGTGGATCCTTTTCTAAGCTCCTGCGGTTGTTGGCAGAATTCAATTCTTTGTGGTTGCACATATGAGATTCCCCTTGCTGGCTGTCAATGTGGGGCCACACAGCCCCTAGAGGCTACCTGCAGTCCGTTTCCACCTGGCCCTCTTGCAGGCTCCCTTGTAATATGGAAGCTGGCATCTTCAAAGCCAGCAACGTAGAGTCTCTCTAGTCCTATAATGGGTAGTACAATCATGGGTGTGGCATCTCATCCCATCAACTCTGTGTTATGCACGCACCTAATTGAAGAGACAATCTGAACAGGCAAAGTGTGAGCAACAAGGCTGTTGAGTCACCCAGGTACGAGTGGGCTGGGTCCAAAAAGGGAGTCAGCCCTTTTTGGGAGGGTGGAGGGTGGTGGGATTGGAGCTAATTTCATAGGTTAGGGTAAGCAGTGGAAAGTTACAGTTAGGGGCCATTTATTGTGGGCGGGGGAAGAAGGTTGCAAGATACATTATCACAAGGTGGGAGGGGTCATAGAGCACAGTGTCACGAGGTTGATTGATCAGTTAGGGTAGAGCATGCTATAAGGGTAGAATGTTGCAAGGTTGCCTAATCAGCTAAGACAGGTACTAGCCGTTTTTCTTCTTTTGTGGTTTTCCTGTTGTCCCAGACTTACTGGCTCCAGGAGACCTTCTGGACATGTACGTGTGGGTCACAGGGGTCATGAAGGCTTGACCATGGCACAGTCTGCTCAGGGGACCTCACACTCTGCATATCTCAGCACACAAGATGAGGAGAGTCGAAAAGGTGTGACTCACTGGGGGTCACAGACGGTGTATCCATCACAGTGGAGCTTGTGAGGAGGCAGCGATCCCCATAGAGCAAAGCAGCTGAACGTGTTTTCAGTCACATCTCAAACGCACTTAATCCCCACTCTCAGTGTTTGGCTTGTTATCCAGACACCCTCCTTGGGCATTTCATCAAGAACAGAACCATACTTTTTTTTTTTTTTTTTTCCATTTCTGCAAGAGTTTTGATGATGTAGCCAAAGGAACCAGCAGGACATCTGAATTCTTTGATGGGGCTTTTCTACCCCATTCGAAGTGTTTGGGAACTTCTGTAGTAAGTGAAACAAGTGGAGGATAAAATTATAGGGATCTACGTTTTTGACAAAGTACATTTACATAAAAAGCACTAAGTCCCATTTATGGTGAGAAAGGAGAGAGGAGAAGTTTAGTTCCCCTAAACTTTGCATGAGAAACAATAAGATGCAGTGATTAGAACAGAGGAATTCACTGCTAACTGCATAAGGCAATTGCTCTTTTGTCACAAGCCCTCAGGGTTATTCTTGACCGCTTTCATAGACTCTGTGACCCTCAGTAAATCACTTCATTCCTGCTGGCTTCTGTCTCTCTGTCAGCAAATTAGGGATTAAAATCTTCTCTTTCAACCAGGAAGGAGAGTGGGTAATAATTGGTTTTGTTCAGCGTTTGAAAGACTCAGATAAAAGGCCTTTCTTAAGTGCAAAGCGTTATTCATGTACTTTAGAATTAAGGTAAGAACAGAGTTAAAACGCTATTTCCTTTGCCTTAGCAGGTCTGTCAGATTTCCAACAAGAAGGGCTTTCTGAAGGGATGATTGTCTATAAGCCTAAGCAGTTAACACAACTTCCCTTTTGACTTCCAAAGACTGACATAGTGCAAGCGCTGTCCGGGGTTCAAACCGTACCACTGCCATTTCTGAGCTTGAACAATGGCTTAGATTCTCTGGACATGAAACTATCCTTTCAAAATTTAGGATATTAATATCCATGTAGGTAAGAAGATAAATGATAAATGTTTTACTTAATATCTTTAAAAGATAAGAGCCCTTCCGTTCTTTCCTTATTCTTCTACGTACAAAACTAACTAAACTTCACAATGTAATTAAGAATTCATAATGACTAAGTAATGTCATCTTGAAATACATTAAGCATTAGTTTATGTTATACATTATGTTGGTGCGAAAGAAATTGTGTTTTTTTGCCATTACTTTCAATGGCAAAAATCGCAATTACTTTCTCACCAATCTAATACATTCTGTGGCATTTAGATGCTTCTTGATTTATTTGTTTCTTTCTATTTTTTTGTTTTGTTTTGTTTTGTTTGAGATGGAGTCTCACTTTGTCGCCCAGGCTGGAGTGCAGTGGCGCGATCTCGGCTCACTGTAACCTCCGCCTCCTGGGTTCAAGCGATTCTTCTGCCTCAGCCTCCTGAGTAGCTGGGATTACAGGCATGCACTACCACGCCCAGCTAATTTTTCTACTTTGGGTAGAGACGGGATTTCACCATGTTGGCCAGGCTGGTCTCGAACCCCTGACCTCAGGTGATCCGCCTGCCTCCGCCTCCCAAAGTGCTGGGATTACAAGCGTGAGCCACTGTGTACAACCTTCTTTCAAATTTTAAACTCGTAAAATGTCATGCTAAACATTTTAAATCATACAGAGGATTAGAAATTGAAATATCAAAGTGTCCTAGGTACAGTAAACTTCTAGTAAGGTGGGATGAGAAGTTTACTGTACCTAGGACAGTTTGATATTTCAACTTCTAATCCTCTGTATGATTTAAAATGTTTAGCATGACATTTTATAAGTTTAAAATTTGAAAGAAGGCTGTTAGTTTTCTCCTTTATTTTCATAGGTGTATTTTATGTGCATACATCTGTGTGGAGAGATTATTTTGACAAAAATGTTACCTTCATTTATGCAGTCACTTAGAAATCCAGGCTGCCCATGGTAGCTCATGCCTGAAATCCCAGCACTTTGGGAAACCTAGGCCAGTGAATCACTTTAGGCCTGAAGTTGAAGACCAGCTTGACCAACATGGCGAAATCCCCTCTCTACTAAAAATACAAAGATTAGCCAGGCATGGTGGTGTGCACCTGAAATCCCAGCTACTCAAGAGGTTGAGGCACAAGAATCCCTTGAACCTGGGAGGTGGAGGTTGCAGTGAGCCAAGATTGTGCCTCTGCACTCCAACCTGGGCGACAAAGTGAGACCCTGTCTCAAAATAAATAAATAAATAAAAGGGTAAATCCAGTTGTCTTTCTGGGCTCCTCCCTCAGAACCTCCTGTTTCTAATTAATCTCCAAACTCAGTATCTCTCACATCTGCCTCTGCCTTTCCTTCTCTCCACTGCCCTGCCTCTCACACGCTGCTGTCACTGTCACCGTCACCTCTCATCTGCATGTCTGCAATGGCCCAGACTCCTTGCCGACAGTCCTGTCTTCCCCTGAACCATTCTCCACTGTGCAACTGAAAAGGTGTTTCTAAAGAACAAATAGAAACCAGTCAGTTCCTATGTAAAACCAATTGCTGACAGCTGCTTTTTTTTTTTTTTTTTTTTTTTTTTTGCTATTAGAAGAGAGACTTAATTGTCTTACACGCTCACCCAACAAATATTTCTTGAACATCTACTATAAGTCAGATATTGGGTTAGATGCTGTCTATACTGCAATGACTCAACTAGTCCATGATCAGCCAGACCTTGACCAACCAGCTTCTGCTGACTTTTCCCATCTCACCCCTCGCTCTTCCCTATTTACTCTGCTCCAGCCAGAAGGAACTGCCTGCAGCTGAAGTGCACCCCTCTGAAGGGCCTTGACCTGGACTTTTTCTCCTGCGAGAAATGTTGCTTCCCACAACTCCCTTCTTCATCAGGACAATGCCCACACCTTCTCCACATCTATACTTAGACTTCCTTTCAATATATTTTTTCATTATTTATTCTCTGAGTGCTGAGTTCACGCTCATCACTGTGAAAGGTATTTAGGATATACTGGCAAAAAAAGGTAATTTTTCTTGAGAGTTTATATTCCATTGGGTGAAGATAGTGAAGATAGAAAAGAGGGGCAAAAAGCAAACCCATAGTTAAATAAGAAAATATCTAGTTGTGGTAGAAGGAGGATAACATTTGTTACAAAGAAGCAGAGCAGGAAGTTTCTTTCCGTGGGGCGGCTAGAGAAAGGGAAGTGGCATTGCATTGTATTTACAATGTCAAGAAGGGCACAGCCATGAGAAGGTAGAAAAAGTACATTCTAGGCACAAAGAGCAGCCCAAAACTGTGAGGCAAGAGTGAGCAAGAGTGACTGAAACCTGGAACATCGTTTGTATTTTATTTTAAGGATAGTGGGGAACTACCAGTTTTTAAAAGTTCAGATACAAATAAAGCATTGATTTTTTTTTTTTTTCTTTTTAAGATGGCCCTGGAACGCTACTCTAAGCAAAATGGAGTGTAGGACGTCAAAGTAAAATTGGAGACCCTCTAGAAAGCTGGTCCAAGAGATTAAGATAGAAAGGAGATGTGGCTTAGACCAGGATAGTAGCAAGTAGAGAAGGAGAGAAATGATGGGCTTGGATATATGGTGGAGGTTGAGCTGAGTGGATGTCATGATGGTTTGGATCAAAACGTGAAGGAAATTGAGGAGGACTCAGGGCTATCGTGAGAGTTTTGGGGTTGAAAGACTTATCTGTGGAAAAGCTTTCTCTGATATCTCCTTAAGTAGGTTTGGAGACTCTGCTGTGTGCTCCCATCATTGTGCTTATTTTGGGTTTCCTCTTCGCTTGTTGATTCCTCTCCTATTTTTTAAGCTTCCTGACAACAGGCACTGCACCTTCTTTACTACAAAATTCTCAGCCCTTCAGACTGTGTCTTGTATATGACAGGTAATCAATAAATATATGTGAACAAATGAATGACCCCAAACAAAAAGATTGGAGGCCAGCCCAGTAAAATTTTTATATTCTCTCACTTTCTTATTTTTAGTTCCTTCCACGTCTACTGAGTAAAATTGAAGTGCTATTAATTTGCTTTTTTTGAAAAATAATCTAATAATAGGGGGAGCAAAAGAGCATGGTTCCTGTAGTATAAGAACTACACACAGTAGTTTAAAACCTTCTATGTGTTTTATCAAGTACTACTCAAAAATGTTAAGAGCAATCTCAAATGATAACAAAGAACTTCCTTTGATTCCATTGCAAGACTCTCCATCTGGTAGATTGTTCATGTCCTGTGTTTGCCCATCAGATTCTATTCTATCAAATGAGTAATGGGATTTCTATGTCTTAAAAATCCCTTTCACTCTTGCAACATATTTCAAAGTTGAGAAGAAGGAGATGGGGGTGTTGGTATCCAGCACATCACCGTATGTATTAAACAGAATAGGATCAATACTGCAACACACAGCTCCAGTATCTCAGTGGTTTAAGACAACAAATGTTTGTTTCTCTTTCATTTCCTAATCCTGTGTGATTCAGTTGGGGACAGGATGGGGTTTCTGTTCAACTCATTTATTGAGGATACTTCTTCCATCTCGTGGTTCCACTATTGCCTGTGGTGTCGGCTTCCTCCACTGGGTCATCTGCATCTGGTCCTCAGTTGAGAGCAGGAAGATGGTGTGGGGCATTTGGTGGGCCTATCTTGGACTAACGGACATTCCACCCATCAGAGATCAGTAATATGGTCCAACTTGACTTCAAGACAGGCTGAGAAACACAGTCTTCCTATGTACTCAGGTAGAAAATAAAATTTTATTTTCTCCAAATGAGAGAATGACATGAAAGATAGATATGTTAGGGGCTCCCAAGATTATCTCCCATTTTGATGATTTGCTAGGGGATGTACAAGACTCAATATACAATCACACAGTTATGATTTATTACAACAAAAGAATGCAAAGCAAAATCTGCAAAGGGAAAAGGCACATGGGATAATGTTTGGAGGAAACCTGAGGCAAGCTTCCAAGAATTCTTTCTGAGTGAAGTCTCACAGAAAATGCTTAATTCCCCCAGCAATGAATCACTATGATAGCATTTATAAAATGTTATCTAGCAAGGAAGCCATTAGACCTCCAGTACTTAGCAGGTACCTAAATTCCAGACTCCAAGAAGCAAAGCAGATGTTCAACATAAACCATATTGTTTGCATAAACAGTTTAAGCACAGTGAGCCATTGAATTCAAAGAATGGTAGACACGCTCCCAAAATCCAAGTGGCCAGCCTTGCAAGCAGGCCTTTCTAAGGACAGTGATCTCACACCACACCTGTTATGTTAACTCGTTTCTGTGCAAAAATGGACATATGTCGAGGTAAAATTTAGAATGTAATTAGATTCCAGTTCTGGTTACCCTTGGGCAAGATACTCCCTGGGTTTCATATGTCACCTGCAAAATTGAAGAATAACATCTCACAGATGCTTTGCAAAGACAATGAATGTAAAGCAAAAAGCACGGACCCTGTCTTATGACAACACTCAAAATGCAGCTGCTATTATTGTTATCGCTATTATCATTAACACTGTTAGGACCACTGTTATCATGCCAGTACTCCGAATTGTGTTATAATCTAGAAGTTCTTTCTTAAAGTTTATTTTCCCCACTTTCAAACTTTGATTCACGTTACGTACATATATGTATATAAATTTGCTTTTTGAAAAATTATATAGTTATATATCTTTATCCAATATAGATATATACATTGTATACAATATAGATATCTATTTGCTTTTTGAAAAATCTAATGATAGGGGAATCTAATATATTCTTATATCTCTATGTATAGATATATTCTTATATAAAGATAGATATCTATAGATACTTGCTTTTTGAAAAATTATGTATGACTATAGCTATAGATCTATATCTCTGTAGATATATATGCTGTATTCAAATCGGAATATAGTTGAATTTGGGTGCATGCTAAGCACTGGATGTCTAATGACTTATTTGTTAGATAACATTTTATAAATTTTATCACAATGATAATGTTATACGTATATTCACACATATAAATTTGAGAGTTACCGCCCAGAAAAAGTTAGAAAACACAGATTTGTTCTTAGCCCTATGAAGGGTTGTCAGAGAACAAATCTGAAAATAGTGCCTTTATTGTGGTTACTTTTATTCTGTCCCTTGAGTTCCTCAAGAAGCTAACATAATCTTTCTCATAATGATTCCCTCACTGGGATTTTGCAAAAATCAAGAGTTAGCATAATTTTTGATGTCTTAAAGACATAACATAAAAAGGTAGGTAGTTTTTTAAAACAGCTTATGTAAAAGTAACTTCTAAATAATATAAAAATTCATTAAAAGTCTTTCTAAAGAATTCGAGATTTTCTTTATTGATTCATCTGCAACAATCCTGTAAGAAAGCTCCCATTTTCTTTCTCTTTCAAATCATAGTTGGTTTGGTCCAGGCTGATGTGGCAGCTCTGCTCCAGCAGGACGTCATTCAGGGACCCAGGTTCCTTCCAACACATTGTCCTGCTATCCCTTACTACCATCTGTATCCTGTATACTGGGTCACTGTCATGTTCAGATCCTGAGGGAAAGTGAGGTAGTCATAGTCCAGGGATAAGTGACTCTTCATTTAAAGATAACGTGAAGAGTCTCGACATCACTTTTATTCACATTAGGGGCTTGAACTTAGTCACAAGGATCATCTAGCTACAGGGGAAGTTGGGAAATGTAGTTTCTGGCTAAACATCAGTGTATAAATATAATAGGGGAAGCTGGATTTGGGGGAACAAACAGCATTCTGATAAAGTCAATAAAACTTGCTTCTACTGAATTTTTCTGGTTAATATTCCTAAAAGTTTCCTTAGATTCAGCTAATCCTCCTAAGACTTTTTTTTTTTGTTTTAGTCTGGGAGCAGTATGAACTGATGTACTTCAAACTCAAATATCACTTGAAGAACCAGTATTTAGAAATAATACTAAGACTCTGTCTTATGAACCCTTTGAGATTTTCTACTTCCCTTAGCACTGTACATCAGAACTGAGTACATAACAAATTCAAAAGCAGCTTCATCCAAAGAGGCTTGTTAACAGAACTTGTTGCACATAGAACCTAGTCTTCACCGCACAGACCCCGTGCAAGGGTGGTAACTTTAACAGCATTACTCTTCTTTATTTTTTGAAAGAACTAATTGGTTCACAAAAATATATCACTAAGGCTGGGCACGGTGGCTCATACCCGTATTACCAGCACTTTGAAAAGCCGAGATGGGTGGATCACCTGAAGTCACAAGTTCAAGACAAACCTGGCCACCATGGCAAAACCCCGTCTCTACTAAAAATACAAACACAAAAAAAATTAGCTGGGCATGGTGATGTATGCCTGTAGTCCCAGCTACTCGGGAGGCTGAGGCATGACAATTGCTTGAACCTGGGAGGCCGAGGTTGCAGTGAGCAAGATTGTGCCACGGTACTACAGCCTGGGTGACAGAGCGAGACTCTGTCTCAAAGGAAAAAAATAATAATAATAATACATATATATATACACACTGAGAACTCAATAAATAATTTTTCAAGTTCAGTACGTATTTTTTTAAAGAGCCTGCAACTTTGGCTGTTTTGTGGCTAAAACTAAAATTAAATTCTAGGGCACCATTCATCACTGTACATTGCTGGCAGTAAACGTACTCCATAAAATCAGATCATTTTCTGCTTTTCACAATCCCCATTTAAATGTGTTCATTAATAGAAGTGTAACTGGCAATTATTCCAGTGATCCTGCAGGCATTCAAATCTTTATTAAAATAAAATATGTTGCCAAAGCTTTGGAAGTCTTTTCAATGCTATATTTGGGCTGAGTGTGTGAGACTCTAAGTCCTCTTAAATCTGTGTTGACTAATTTAATTTCAGGAAAATACAAGGGAGGAGAATGTGTCAAAAGAAAATGAGAAATAATCAGTTGTTTTCTTGTCTATTCACATTTTAGTAAATTATGCTTAACATCTGGTATTCCAACTCCCATAAAATTTTAGAAGATTGGGTCAAAACTTTTCGTCTCAAGTTCCCTGTGGTTGTTAATTGTTTTCACAAACACATATTAAGCATCGAGCACCAACTACTTACTGAATGCTTAATATATTCCAAGGACTTTGCTAGTATTGGATATATATTGATGCAAAACAGAATCGTTCTCACCTGATAGACACTAGAGTGTAGTGGAGGAAGGGGAAATTAATCAGCAAAGAATTACTTAAGGGCAAATTATGCTACATCCAATGGAAATAAAAAAGGACAGAACTCTGTGAAAGAGACTCCTATGGATGCAGGAGACCTAAAGAAACTATGACAATAAGTTGTATATGTCAACTAAGCTATACTAGGGTGCCCAGTTGTTTGGTCAAATACTAATCTATGTTTTACTGTGAACATATTTTGTAGATGTGATTAACATCTATAATCAGTTGACTTTAAGTAAATCAGATTACCCTTGATAATATGAGTGGGGTTCACTCAATCAATTGAAGGCCTTAAAAGCAAAAACTGAGGTTTCCCAGAGAAGCAGAAATTCTGCCTTGACTATAATGTAGAAATCTGGCCTGAGTTTCCAGCCTGCTCACCTGCCCTACAGATTTTGGACTTGCCATTCCCCATAATCACATTAGCCAATTCTTTAAAATAAATCTACCGATAGATAGATAGATGATAGATAGACATAGATCCAATCATCTCTCTTCTCTGGAGAAATCTGAGTGATATAGCACTTTCTGAAGTTGATATAGGCCTTTCTGAAGTGGAGGGTTTTTTAATGGCAGACCTGAGGAGAAAACCAGTAATGAAAGAAGCGAGGAAAAAGTTATTCCCAGTTGAAGACACAGCAAGTGCAAAACCCCTAAGGCAGGAAAGGGATTATTGTGTTTAAGAAACTGATGGAGGTTGGTGTGACCAAATCACCGTGATTGAGGGAGAAGGCGTTATAAGATGAGACCAGCCAGGTAGACATAGAGCAAGTCAAGCAGAGTCCTGCAGGCTGGATTTGACTCATTGTGTAATGTGAAATCATTAAAGGATTAAGTAGGATAATGACACAAGCTTATGTTTGTAAAACAAAACTCTATGTGGCAAATAATGGATTTGGTCATGGAGGAAAAATAAAGAAAGAATAGGTAAAGAAGATATTGCAGTAGGCTAGCCAAGTTATGATGGTACATTGGATTAGAAATTTTAATTGTTGAGATGTAAAGCAGTGAAAGGATTTAATCTATATTTTATAAATAAAAATGACAGAATAAATAGGTCGAATGTGGCTAGAAGGGAAAGAGCGACAATATAGATGATTCCAAGTCTTCTGACTTAAGCAACTGGGCAGGTATTGTTACCATTTACTAAGATGCAGAAAACTGGAGGAAAAAAATGTTGAGTGAGGTTGGGGGTATTGAGAATTAGTAATCAAAATTTGAATTTAGTCTTCTAAATTTTGATAAATTCTAGTGGTTGGATATATAATTTTATAGAGCTAAGAAGGGTGTTTGGGGCTGAAAATACATTTTTAAGGGTCACCAGCATCTATGTAACATGGGAATTGATGATTACTAACAACTGTAAGAAAAATAACAGTATTGAACACATATAATGAACCAACTCTGTCCAAAATACTTCAGGTATGATTAACCCTCTTTTTTCTTAGCAGCCCTAAGAAACAGGTCTTTTTTTTTTTTTTTTTTTTTTTTGGTTTGGTTTGGTTTTTCTTTTTAATATAAAAGAAATGGGCAAGGAATGGTTAAGTGACCTCCCTGAGGTCACTGCCAGCGCTGGCAAGACTGGAAATTGAACCAAAGTACTCTAGGTTCTAAGTACATACTTTTTTGACCACTAAGAATGACTTAGAAAAAAGGATTTAGGCTTGTTTTTTGAGGACTCTAGCATTTAGAGGATTAGTAAAACTGGAAGAGATAGCAAAGGACACTGAAAAGAAGCAACCAGAGAGATGGAAAGAAAACCAGGAGGGGCCGGGCACAGTGGCTCAAGCCTGTAATCCCAGCACTTTGGGAGGCCGAGACGGGCGGATCACGAGGTCAGGAGATCGAGACCATCCTGGCTAACATGGTAAAACCCCTTCTCTACTAAAAAATACAAAAAACTAGCCGGGCAAGGTGGCGGGCGCCTGTAGTCCCAGCTACTCGGGAGGCTGAGGCAGGAGAATGGCGTGAACCTGGGAGGCGGAGCTTGCAGTGAGCTGAGATCCGGCCACTGCACTCCAGCCTGGGCAACAGAGTGAGACTCCGTCTCAAAAAAAAAAAGAAAACCAGGAGGATGTGGTATCACATAAACCCAAAGACAGTAGTCCTTCAAAAAAACAAGCATTGAGTGCTAAGCAGACAAGCAAGATAAGGACAGACAGGTGACTATATTACCATATAATGGTAAGCAACAGAATCTTGACCTAACAGGAGAAAAAATGAAGTTCCTAAAAGAATCTAGGGAAGCTGAAAGAATTGAATGAAAACATTAGTACCAGGCCTTGTAAGAGAGAAGTACCTGAAAGGCTCCAGGTATTTTCTTGGAAGTAAACTAAGATGAGAGCCACAGTATTCAGTAAATGACAACTAAATATCTGACAAACACTTCGCATTCTCTATGGCACAGCCCTCTTGGGCTTCTTTCAATTTCATGACACAAGTTCTCCCCAGAGAAATAACCAAATTCTGGCACCTGCAGAGAAGCAGAGGAGGATTGGGAAGCCCACAAGAACCTTGTCTTTGGGCGACCTTCTCTTCTTGCCCTTATGCCATGCTTTTCCAGCATTTCCCCAATACCTTTCCATCATGGTGCTAACAACCATCTCCCCCACTGGCTACTCTATATGTACATTTACTTTAAATCACTCATGGGGAAGAGCTTCTGGCCTCTTCTGGTCTTGGGACCTTTTGGTTCCTTCTGATGCTTCCAATGTCATCTTAAACATCATCTTCCCTAATCAGAGCTCCAGGTAGGTGAAACCGCTGCTGTGCCCAGTTTGTTCTTTAGTATTTATCATCATCTCTAATAATTAATGAATTTGTTTATTGTTTTCTGAGATGGGAGGTGAATGAGGGCAGAACTGCTGCTGTCCGGCTTACCCACATATACCCAATACCCTGTACTTTTCCTGGCACACAGTTGCTTCTCAGTAGGCACTACCTGTTGCTTGGACAAGTGAATGTGTTCAAGACACCTCACTGAGCCCTCTCCCTAATTTCACTTCGGCAGGGCCATGGGATCTCTGGGGGCCTCTGTGACTACATCTAAGTTTCAGGAAATTTCTGCTGATCCCAACTCTTACCAATAGAATCCACTTACTCTTCTCTGGAATCTCCGGTTTGTTTGGTTCTTGTTTTGGTCCTGGTTTCAGTTCTGGTCTCTGTTCCACCTTTTCAGGTGAATTCTGTGCAGGCCTAGACTGAATTCCCTCACGAGCTGCCTGCTGTGTATTCTCGGATCCTGAGATCTGCAGCCCTGGGCTGGGCTCTTCCCCACTTTGCCACACTCCCAGTTTAGGGGTGCTTCTGTGGATTTGTTTCTCTGAAAAATACTTTGGAACAAAAATATATAAACATTTTAAAAATGTTTCTGCCTTCAAACATTTTACAAGCTATTTATAAAATAAACACTACTAATGAAATTACTGAAGTAAAAATGAGCACGGAGTCTAAAACAGTCTACAGGGCCCTTGGAAACTTTTTTGAAGGACACTTGTGAGTGTATTAACCGCACTGTGAGTGGGATAACAAACTAGCACCTTCAAAGAAAAAGTTAATATTGAGCCCATCTGACCAAGTCATTAACATATAAATTATTTTGCATAAAGGACCAATTTGTATGGTATCAAATACCGTGTTAGAAAAGCAGGTGGAAATAGAGTTAATAAGTTATGAGAACCATCCAGTGAGAAGGCAGAGTTGGTGAACTGGGAGGGGACAAATATGACCCGTAAAGGTGTTTTTTTAAATTATTATTATTATTATTATTATTTGAGATGAAGTCTCGCTCTGTTGCCCAGGCAGGAGTGCAGTGGCACGATCTCAACTCACTGCAATCTCCACCTCCCAGGTTTAAGCAATTCTCCTGCCTCAGCCTCCCGAGTAGCTGGGACTACAGGCATGTGCCACCACACCCAGCTGATTTTTGTATTTTTAGTAGAGACGGGGTTTCACTAAGTTGATGATAAAGATTTTAATAATTATCATTGAAAGATTATAAATGAAAAAGAACAATGTCACCAAATGAGGTATATTATTAATATGTTAACAAAGTTTGATGTCTAATATGCACTGCACGTCACCATAAAATGCCTTCACGTGTAATAGGTCGTGTCACTGCCAAAGCCACATGAAAAGAAATGTTATCATTTTGTGGAAGAGGAAACAACAGGCTGCACATTTGTGAGACTGATTCAGTATCACAAGCTATTTGGTGACAGAACCTGGACCTAGTCATAGTTCTGTCTCTGTGTAGTTTTTTATGTTCCCACAGCAACCTCTATTCACCATGCAGAAAACTTGAAACAATATAATCTACAAATAATAAAGCATGCCTTTAAAACCACCAAACCCCAAAGGACCGGTTCACTAGAGCAGATAATGTTACCCCAGAAGACTAACTTGTTGTCTTCCTTAAAATCCCTTCTTTCTGTCATTCAAAGATCCTTGGTTAGCAAAAAGACATGTTTACAGTGAGCTAAAACATCACCTACCAAATCCTTCACACTAAGGACCTTTATTTAAAAAAAAAAAAAAATTCAAATAGGTCAAGGAAATAAGCAAAACCACTTTTTTCTAAAGTGATTTTTCAACCATTATAGACCAATATCCAACCTAATTTCTATTTTCATGTTTAATATATTCCCTATTGATCTTCAAGAAGTTCTGAAGGAAACTTGCATGAGACATGCATATAATATGACCAATAAAATATACATTATAGATTCTACAACATTGAGAAAGGATAAAATTAAATTTACCAAAAATCAGGCCAAGGGAATTGCTGTAACTTGGCACCACAGTTTGTAACTTCTCAGAAGTCAAGTGTTCAGCTTTTCTTTGCATTGGCTTTGCATAAATGGGCCAATGACACTTTCCCCTATTTTTAAATTATAGTTAGTTCATCCCAATGAAGTTCCTGAATACACCACTTCAACTCTAGGCAATTATCTAGTTATTTAGTCTTTCTGCTTTTTGAAATCATTATACCCTGCTTTGTCCCATAAAGAGACCATAAAATCTATTTGTTGAACTATCTAGAGAAAGGAAAAAAATAATAATCCAAACAGCAATTTAGTGCCTGTAACAAGAAAGTAAATAGAATAATTTCTGCAGCTGAAATCCAAGTTAGATCTTCTCATCACAAATGTGGTCCAATGTGGAGCTCTTCATGAAAAAAAAAATTACAAACCATTTGAAATAAGTAAATTCCAAGAAAGGATATGATTAGTTCTTTTGTGGTTTATTGTTACAGCTTGTGTTCTGTAATTATTTTAGTCGCCTGAGTTCCCATAAGTTGGCCACAGTCATTGAAAGTGGGATGGGGATAGGCAGACTTATGCTTCATGGAACTATTAATAATAGCAGGTTAAACCTGTTTTAAGCACCACACACAACAGAGCAATTTACTGCTTGTCAGCAGCAGAATCAAGGTACCATGTAATCTGCAATGAAGCAAATGCTAACAATGTTTATTTGGTTTCTTTTGGAACTCCATAAAAAAACCCGTATTAGTCTCCTCATGGAAGTCAAGCCTATTACTGAATATACTTTGTATTATCATTAATAAGTGTTACTGATTTATTGGACAGGTTACATTTATTGAAAACAAGGCATGCAGTTAATAACCAGATTTTTCTAATTAATTAGTTTTTGTGTGTGTGACTAGGATATAATTTTTGGCTAATCATAGCACTCTCTGTTAGAGTTGGATGAACCTGGTCTTCAAGAAGTGTGGTCATGTCCTTCTCACTGTATGTTTGTTCCCATGAGCCCTCTTTATATCCCTGAAGAGCCCCTGCATTGCCTCCTGATGTGCATCACTAGTGCCAGAGACTTGGGGAGGATGTGTGGTTCAATGCAAAGAGAATTGAGCCTGAGAGCCACTTAATCCTGGATTCCAATCCCAGCTCTGACACTGAGTTTTACCTTGAAAAGCCTCCCTGGACCTCAATTTCCTTACGTGTAAATGGAGATATTATTATCCACTTCACAGTGTTGATGTGGGGTCTAAAATGAATGAAATGTAAACAGATGTTTATATGTGCTAGATCCTGATGCTCAATTGCTGAGTCCTTCCAGTGGAATAGATACACAAACAAAAATCCTGCTTACACTTTTTAGGTTTTATGGAAAAAGTAAATTATACAGTTAGAGCTCTCTTAAGATATCTTGAGAGCAACCAATCCCACTCTCTTCATATTTTACAGAGGCAAATACTAAAGTCTTGACTATATGATAGATGTTTATCCTGAAGTCAAATAACTCACACATCTCTGCCTTCTCTGCTATTAGATCTTGTTGTCTGCCTCTCAATACAGATTTGTTTCTACTATTCCAAACTGCCTCTGGAATTCTAAGGCATCTTGTCCATACCATATAGCAAATCGTGAATCTTCAACCAGCAATTCACACATACTTACTGAGTTTCTGCAGAAGATGTAACTTCAATAAACACTTGGGAGATGGATAGTAAACAAACGCGATTCTTTCTCTCAAAAAGTGAATAGGCCCTGTAACTCGGCTTATCTATTTCTCTACATTTTTTTCCCTATATTATTGCTATAGACTCTGGACCATCTACTGTATGCATGTCATTTTTTGGCAGAGTAATTATAAAATACCAAAAAGTTTTGAAACTTCCCCAGGTCATATAGCTAATTAGTAGCTGAGACAGAATTATTTTAGAAACTTTTGAATTCCCATCTCAAAATCACAGCCTAGGATTCCCGTAAGAACATGCAGAAGGTATAAGAAAGAGAGAAAAATAAATCAAAAAGATCTTGGCCCTTAACAAAGGGAATTGTCAGCTCTTTTCCCAGAGAGCTAGGTAGAACCAGAATTCATAGTTCTTCTTTGAGGTAGCAAGCTTGCCTTGAGGTTAGCAGTTGGTATTGGTCATTTAGGTTCTATATGAAGTTTTTGGATTACATGTAAAGGGATTTATGAGGTAGAGAAGCAGTCAAACACAGGGGTAAAGAACAAAGACTCTGGAGTTACACTGCCTCAGTAAATATCCTGATGCTGCTACTTATTGACTCATGTATATGAGGATACCCTGATGTCATTTAGCCTATGTATCTCAGTTCCTATTCAGAAATGACTCTGACCTTTTCGTCTAAAGCATTCAGAAGAATGGATTGACATTCTGAAACGGGAAAGGAGAACTGAGGGAGGATGACATTTGGAGAGGAAGATCGGGAGCCTCATCTTGTTTGGGGAGTTAGGATGCCTCTTAGACATCCAAGGAGAGTTATGGAGTAGGTAGTTAGATATATATACATCTAGAGTTTAGAGGAGAGGTCCAGGCTGGGAAATAAATAATGACGACACCAACATCTATATCATATTTATCTCCATGAGACTGGATGAGATCACCAAAAGGACAAGTCACAGATATGGTCACATTGATGTTTAAGAAATATCACTCTGACAGAGCAGAGTGAGAGGAATGAGAGTAGAGGCTATTAAGTCAGCTTCAAACTTATTGCAGTGGTTCAAGCTAGTGATTATCAAGGATAATAAACAATAGTAGTAACCATGGTAATAACAGAAATGGATTGTACACAGAAATATAGTACCAGCTAAACTAAAAGTATATTACAGAAAAAAATCCTACAAGGACCAGGCCCCACCTCTTATTTTTGTGACCTGAAAGCAAAGAAGGCAGAGATTAGTTTATCTCTTAGAATGTGTGCTTCTGGGCCGGGCGCGGTGGCTCACACCTGTAATCCCAGCACTTGGGGAGGCCAAGGCGGGTGGATCACGAGGTCAGGAGATTGAGACTATCCTGGCTAACACGGTGAAACCCCATCTACTAAAAATACAAAAAATTAGCCAGACGTGGTGTCAGGCGCCTGTAGTCCCAGCTACTCGGGAGGCTGAGGCAGGAGAATGGTGTGAACCCGGGTGGCAGAGCTTGCAGTGAGCCGAGATCATGCCACTGCACTCCAGCCTGGGTGACAGAGCAAGACTCTGTCTCAAAAAAAAAAAAAAAAAAAAGAACTTGTACTTCTGGCCCCACTGCAGAAGATGGGACTCCCACCTTAAACTTAGAGAAGACACACTTCACAGTTGTTTGAAGATGAACCCCTGCCCGTTCACAATGGTTTAAAGGTGGACCTCTGCCGATTTGTAGCATGTCTTCTCTAATTTATATTAATGTTGCTTTGCCCTGCCTATGCCATCACCAGCACAACTGACGTTCCACAGTGAAAAGCTGAAGAGAGTAACAAAAGAGGCCTTAACGGGGGGTTCTGACACTTTCTTTAGGGTATTTTCTCCTTTTCAGCAAGTCTGAACATCGGAAAAATCTGTCTTTCCTATTTCTCAGTACTCTCTTATTCTAAGGGCTTATGATTCTTTAGTCTTTGCGTCCAGCATCCATACATCAAAAATCTTTTATGTGTGTAGGGATACAGGTAGGGATGTGCATTTCTGTGTGAATATAAAAATTCAAACAATGTGCATAAGAAAATACAGAATGAAATGGAAACTGTAACACACTCTGCTTAGAAAACCAAGAGAATAATGAAGAATGAGTGAGTGACTCAGCTTTGGAGAAGGCGTTGGAGTTCCCATTCCGTTGCAGAGGATGGGATGAAATGGACAGCTTCAAATCCACCCTTCGACGTAGATGGTCACTATTTTATCTGAGTATCAGGCTTCTGCACATGACTTAATATTATTCCCTTATAACAATGTGGACCGACTTTCTCATAGAATTAAACTGACAACATTTTACTTTGTGTAGCTTTTTTTTTTTTTTTTTTTTTTTTAGAGTCTTGCTCTTTTTTTTTTTTAGAGTCTGCACTTTAGGCTGGAGTGCAGTGGCACAATCTCGGGTCACTGCAACCTCCGACTCCCTGGTTCAAGTGATTCTCCTGCCTCAGCCTCCCGAGCAGCTGGGATTACAGGCACACACTGCTAATTTTTGTATTTTTAGTAGTTTCACCATGTTGGCCAGGATGGTCTCAATCTCCTGACCTTGTAATCCACCCGCCTTGCCCTCCCAAAGTGCTGGGATTACAGGCTTGAGCCAACGCGCCTGGCCCCTATAGCTTTTTGAAGTTTTAGATTTGTGGACTTTCCAAAGGATGTACAGAATCTATTATGAAGGCATGAGGAAATTGTAGTTTCCAATTCCTTCCATGTCCCAAATTATATAAGGAAAAATGAGAGAAAGATATCCACAGTGGTCTCCAAGCCTATATATACACATCACAATTGTATCAGAAGCCAGTGATATTAGCAGTTTATTTTATTACTCTAACAGAGAGTAGCATAATCTCACTAGCTGGGGAATTTTCTTGAGTCATTTTACATATCAGATTTAGTTCCATCAGGAGATGCATATGTGTTATTTTCTTTGTTTTTTTTTGGGGGGGGTGAGTAATTTTGTTTTGTGAATTCTAAATAGAAAGGTGTACCTGCAGCATGAAATTAATACAGCTTTGCTCTATGTACTTAAATATACTTATGTGAAGGATGATTCTGTGTGAAAATACAAGCTCAGAATAATGACCAATGAATCTCCACATTGCCCATCTGTCCTGTCCCTCTCTCTCATGATCTCTGTACATGGTTAGTGTTAGATGCTGAATTCTGCATCCTCAAAATTCATATGTTGAAGTCCCAACATCCAGTACCTCAGACTATAACCATATTTGGAAAAATGGTTTTAAAGAGGCAGTTAAGTTAAACAAGACCTTTAGGATGAGATCTAATCTGGTATGACTTGTGTCCTCGTAAGAAGAGAAAGAGACAACAGGCATGTGCATTCCCAGAGAGACGGCCATGTGAAGAGGCAACAAGAGGCCAGCCATCTTCAAGTCAAGGGAAGAGACCTCAGTGAATACCAATCCTGTCCATGCCTTGCTCTTAGAACTGTGAGAAAATTAATTCCTGGTGTTTCAGCCACCCAGTCCATGATATTTTGTTATGGCAGTCCTAGCAAATTGATTCAGCTAGCTTAGCTTTTCTCACAGCCTGGTGATCTCAAGAGTAGTTGAATTTCTTATTCATGGTAGCTGGCTTCTGAGAAGAAGGGGAACTCCACTAGTACTCAGAAAGCTAGGCTTGGAACTGGCATAACATTATTTCTGCTGTATTCTGTTGATCAAAGGCAGTCACAAGTCTTCCCAGCTTCAAGAGAAGGGGAAACAGATCCCACCTTTTGATGTGGGTTGTGGCAGTGTGTGCTTCCAGGGGGAGAAGAAGTTGATGGTGGCCCTCTTTGAAGATCATCTATCACAGGCTGTATTCAAGAGGAAGGGGCTTCTCTTTAGCCCCTCTATAAAATAATATGTCCTTCTCACTTTTAGAAGACCTTGTTTCCTATTTCAGTGGGAACACTGATGCCATCTAATGTTATAAGCCACAAATTTCTGCCTCTCTGCTGAAAATTCTATCAATGATAGTATCCGTTTCTTCTTTTGCTGTTTTCCTCCAGGCTCTCATTACAAAAATATTTCTTCTGAGTCAAAGTTAGTTAAGGCACCCGAGTACTAGAATATTCTTCATACCTATACATTTTCCTAGAATGTGCTTCATTCCCATACATTTTCCTTTAGTCATCACTCTCTCTCTTGTATATATATATATTTTTTTGAGACAGGGTCTCACTCTGTTGTCCAGGCTGGAGTGCAGTACAGTGGCATGATCATGTTGCACTGCAGCCTTGACCTCCTGGACACAAGCATCCTCCTACCTCAGCCTCCTGAGTAGCTGGGACTATAAGAGTGTGCCACCATGCCTGGCTAAATTTTGAACAACAAAAAAAATTTTTTTTATAGATGAGGGTCTAACTATGTTGCCCAGGCTAGTCCCAAATTCCTCGGCTTAAGCAGTCCTCGCACCTCTGCCTCCCAAAGTGCTGGTACTACAGACATGAGCCACAATGGCTGAAGTCTCTATCGTATCTTAAACTGCTCGCTTTCTATAAGCTCCTTCCTCTCAGCCAATAAATAGGCACATGCCTTTCCTGGTCCCAAAGTATGGCCATGTGGGCCCAGAGTCTCCCAAAGTATGCTCTACAGTAGTATTGTCAGTCTCCTCTTCTCCTCAAAATTTTTTGAAAGTGAGGTCTTGCAATTTCCACATCTTTACCTGGGATTAATTTCTCAGCTCTCTACAGTATGGCTTCAACCCCAAGACTCCACTGAACCTGTTCTGAATAAGAGAGTTTTCAAAAAAAAAAAAAGCCTCCTATTTCAAAAACATAATGGAAGCTTCTTAGTATTTATCTAATTGGACATTTCACAACATAAAATAGATACCTTCTACCCCAAAACTATTGTCAACTCCCTTAGCTTCCGTGGTGTTCTTCCTATGTCTCTAATCCAGAATTCTTTCATCTTCAAGGGTTTTATTCCTACACACATTCTTTAAGCACTTCTGTTCCTTAGGGCTCTGTTCTTGACCGATTGTTCTCTGCAATTTGCATTCTCCTAAGAAGAGCACACCTATGCTCATGACTCATCTCCCACCTCTGGTAATAAATCCCAAATTAGTATCTCCAGCCCACATCTCTCGCTTGAGCTGTGTGTCCCATTATCTGCTAGTCATGCCTGCCTAGCTCTGGCATAGACCTTTGAAATTCAGTATGTCCAAAACTAAACATTCTGTTCTCCATACCCTAAAGCCACATTTTCTTCCACATTCTCTGTCAGTTGGAGTTCATGATCCTCTACCCAGTTACACAGCCTAGAAATGTGGGATCATTCTTGACTCCTCCTTTTCCCTGGTAATTCAAATTCAATCAGCCGTCAAGTTCTGTGAGATTTTTTTCTACCACGTTCTCAGTTCTTTCTCTTCCTCTTAAGTCCAGTCCTACATGCCATAACTCATGCCTACATCATCTCTCTCATGAAATAGTTAGAAATGTTCCAATTATCTCCATACAACTATCTTCTGATCAATCTATTCCTCATTCCAAAATCAGATCTTACAAACAAAACATAAAATTGACCAGGTCAATTCTTTATTGAAATTAATGGTTTACTAACTCTATTTTCTGTCAGTAAGACCCAATTTCTCAAATCCTTGAGTCAAGGCCCTCCATCTGCTTCTGAAGTTTATCCTGGCAAACCATTGGGAAATACTATGAGATACTAGTGAGAGTTTAGGTTCAACATGCTGTAAAGAGTAAAATATCCCTCAGTTCACATTCTTATATTTTGCTTTAAAACACACTAAAATTTCCAGAGCGTATGGGATCCAAAATTCAGTAATTTTAAGCAGAGAGTCTAACCACATTTAGGGTAAAAGATAATACTTAATTGTGTATTAGTAGTTCTTCAAAACCAAGTTATCTGGGTTATCTAAGATATGTATTAAGTAGTAATAAAAAGAAAAAAAAGCAATTATGAGAAGCCAGTTACATGGGACAATCCCGTAATGTTACCTATTCTGAAACATTCTATCTCCAAAGTCATTATACCATGCAACTATAGGACTTTAAAAGGACCTCAAAAAACACAAATATCAAAGAATCACATTTTTAAAAATATTTATTTATTTATTTTTGAGAGGGAGTCTTGCTCTGTCACTAGTCTGGAGTGCAGTAGTGCAATCTTGGCTCACTGTAACCTCTGCCTCCAGGGTTCAAGTGATTTTTCTGCCTCAGCCTCCTGAACAGTTGAGACTACAGGCACGCGCCACCACGCCTGGCTAATTTTTGTATTTTTAGTAGAGATGAGTTTTCACCATGTTGGTCAGATGGTCTCGATCTCTTGACCTTATGATCCGCCCACCTCAACCTCCTAAAGTGCTGGGATTACATGAGCCACCATGCCTGGCCTGAAGAATCACATTTTTAATTTTTAAACATATTTGTCATTCTGAACCAGGCTAATTTTTGTGCCTGCTTGGCCTGAATATAATTTTAAGTAAATTAAATTTGCTTTAGAATACAATTTTATAACAAGAAAAATAATTTTGCCCATTGTGAGGATGAGCAAAAAGTATATATAGATTGTACACACACACACACACACACACAGACACAAATGCCTCTGGCATAACACTGTCTTTGTGCTAGACACTTAGGCACATCATATAGAGTGTGTAACTGTACAGTAATATTCAGAATAGTGTTCAAATGTCATGTTAACATACACAACAACACTATGAGGTAGACACCATTATTATGAATTTTATAGATGAGGAAACTCGAACACAGAAGCTAATGGTGTTCCCTAAGAAAACATAGCTAGGAGGTAGCAGTGCTGGTGTTCAAGCTTAGGTAGCTAGCCCAGAAGCCATACTCTTAGCCACTATTCTATTTTACCCATACTCCCAAATTTTTTATTCGCTTTCCATTCCCACTTCTCTACTCAATTTTAAGGCTTTGACTATTGCAATGTCTCCATTAGCTTCCTTATTTCTAGTCTCACCGTTATCATTCCATTCACTACACTTCGTCAACATGATATATTTTTGTAAGTTTGGACTGCTATAAAAGAATATGATAGAGTGGGTGGCTTAAACAACAGAAGTTTATTGATCACAGTTCTGGAAGCTGAGAAATCCAAGATCAAGTTTCCAGCAGATCCAGTGTCTGGTAAGAACCTGCTTCCTGGTTCAGATTGTTTGCTTCTCCTTGTAGCCTCACATGGCGAAGAGCAGACAGAGAAAGCAAGCTTTCTCGTGTCTTTTTATAACTGCACTAACCCCATTCATGAGGGCTACACTCTCATGACTTAATGAGCTCCCAAAGGTCCCACTTCCCTATCCCAGCACATAGGTGGTTAGAATTTCAACCTATGACTGTTAAGGGACGCAAACACTCATTCACTCCATAACATGATCATCATAAATAGCAACGCTATTGATACCAACTCTACTTACATTCTTCAATGGCTCCCTATCCTTTTATTTAAATAAAACTTAATTTCATTTGCATTATGTACAAGAACCTTCAGGATTTGGCTTTTTCCCATATTCCACTCTCATGCCCTGTCACACTCTGTTTCACGTTCTATGCACCAGTCATACAGGACATAGTATCCATTTTTCAGTCTGTTCCTGCTGCTATAACAAAATACTTTAGACTGGGTAAACCATAACTTATTTCTATTGTTTATAAATTACCCAGTCTAAAGTATTTTGTTATAGCAGCAGGAACAGACTATACAGTTCTAGAGGCTATGAAGTACAAGATCAAAGCACTGGCAGATCAAGTGTCTGGTGAGGGCTGCTCTCTATCTATTTTTAAGAAGGTACCTTGTTGCTACATCCTCCAGAGGGGACAAATTATGTGTCATCCCATGGCAGAAGACATGGAAAGGAAAAAGGGCCTAGGGCACTCCTTTCAACCTCTTTTGTAAGAGTAGAACCCTATTCCTGAGGGTGGAGCACTCATGACTTAATCACTTCTCAGAAGGTGCCACCTCTTAATACCAACACTCTGGGTATTAGGTTCAACATACAAATTTTGGAGGAACATATATATTCAAACAATAGCATTCCACCCTTGGCCCCCTGAAAATTCATGTTCTTCTCACATGCAAAATGCATTTTTTCTTTGTATCCCAGTAGCCTCAAAGATCATAACTTGTTCCAGCAACAACTCAAAAGTCTAAAGTTGAGAGTCTCTTTTTCATAAAATGACTCCTTTTCCTCTGGGTAGATACCCAGTAGTGGGATTGCTGGATTGAATGGTAGTTCTACTGTAAGTTCTCTAAGGAATCTTCATATTGTTTTCCACAGTGGTTATGCTAGATTACATTCCCACCAGTTGTGTAAAAGTATTCCCTTTTCACCACATCCACACCAACCAATATGTCTTGTTTTTTGACTTCTTAATTATGGCCATTCTTGCAAAAGTAAGGTGGTATCTCATTGTGGTTTTAGTTTGCATTTCCCTGATAATTTATGATGCTGAGTATGTTTCCATATGTATGTTGGCCATTTGCTTATGTATTTTCTTTTGAGAATTGTCTATTCATGTCCTTTGGCTGTTTTTTGATGGGATATTTACTTTTCTCTTGTTGATTTGAGTTTCTTGTAGATTCTGGATATTAGTCCTTTATTGGATGTATAGTTTCCAAATATTTTCTCCCGCTCTATGGGTTTCCTGTTTACTCTGGTGATAATTTCTTTCGCTGTGTAAAAGCTTTTTAATTTAATTAGGTCCCATTTATTTATTTTTTGTTGCATTTGATTTGGGGGTCTTAGTCACGAATTCTGTATGAAAAGACACATGTGCACACATGTTTGTAGCAGCACAATTTGCAATTGCAAAGATGTGGAACCATAAGTGCCCATCAAACAAGTGGATAAAGAAAATGTGATACACACACACACACACACACACACACACACACACACACCATGAAATACTACTCAGCCCTAAAATGGAATGAAATAATGTCTTTTGCAGCAACTTGAATGGAGCTGGAGGCCATTTTTCTGGGCAAAGTAACTCAGAAATGGCAAACCAAATATTGTATGTTCTCACTTATAAATGGGAGCTAAGTTAGGAGGCAAAGGCATAAAAGTGATATAATAGACTTTGGGGACCCGTGGGGAAAGGGTGGGAGGGGGTGAGAGATAAAAGGCTACATATTGGGTACAGTGTACACTGCTTAGGTAACAGGTACACCAAAATCTCAGAAATCACCACTAAAGAGCTTACCCGTGAAACAAAAAACCACCTGTGCCTCAAACACTATTCAAGTAAAAAATAAAGTCCAGAGTCTCATGTAAATATTATCTAACTCGGATATGGATGAGACTCAAGGTATAATTCATTCTGAAGCAAATTGTTCTCCAGCTGTGAACCTGTGACATCCAGCAACTTAAATGCTCCCAAAATACAAGGGTGGAACAAGCACAGGGCAGGTATTTCCATCACAAAAGGGAGAAATAGGAAAGAAGAAAGGGGTAATAAGTCACAAGTAAATTAAAAGCCCAACAAGGCAAGCGACATTCACCCCTGAGGCATGACAGTAATCTTCTTTGACTCCATGTCCTGCCTTCTTGACATACTGAGTGGGGGTTGGGACCAAAAACCCAGGGAAGACCCATCCGTGGCTTAGTTGGGCACAGCCCTCACAGCACCTCTCATGGGTGGAAGACTCCATAGCTCTATCAGGCATTACCCTAGTAGAGGCTCTGTGTGGTGGCCTCACCACTGTGGCAGTTATCTGCTTGGGCTATGAGGCTCTCCAAGGCATCCTTTGAAACCTAGGTGGAGGTAGCTATGCCTCCATAGCTTGTGCACTCTGTGCACCTGCAGTTAGCACCAGGTGGGTGCTGCCAAGATTTACTGCCTGTGATTTCTGGAGCAGTATCCTGCATTAAACCTGTACCTGTTTGAGCCATGCTGGAGCAGCCAAGGAACACTGCACTGGAATGGGTGGAACAGAAATTGAGTTGGCCCTGGGCAGTAAGCCTCAAGGTCCCACAGGGACCTTGGCCCCCTTCCTTTGAACCCATTCTGCTCTCAGGACCCTGGCATTCTGGGCCTGTGATGGGAGGAGCAGCCTCAAAGTTCTCCAAAATGCCTTCAGGGTCATTCTTCCATTGTCTTGCTGAATAGCATCTGGCTTCCTTCTATCCACACTAATCTTATCAAACATCACTTGGTCACACCCTGGTGTTCCTGCTGAACACACCTTTTTATTCTTTATAACCTGGCCAGGCTGGGAATTTTCCAAATCTTTTAAGTTCTTTTTCCCTTTTGAGTATAAATTGCATCTTTAATTTGTTTCTCTCACACACAGTTTTCTATATGCAGTCAAGAGAAGCTGTGCCATACCCTCAATATTTTGCTTAGAGATTTCTTCCCCCCAATATTCTAGTTCGTTGCTCACAGCTTCTGACTAAGCACTAAGACACAGACAATTCAGCCAAGCTCTTTGCCACTTTACACAGGATGGCTTTTTCTCCGGTTTACAATCCCTCGTTCCTCATTTCCATCTAAGGCCTCATCAGAATTGCCTTTACCATCCATATTTGTACCAGCATTCTGATCACAACCACTTAAGTAGTCTGTAAGATTAAGGCTTCCCCTACAGCTGTTCTTTTCTGAGTTCTCACCAGAATTGCCTTAATGCTTTAGTCACAGGAATAGAGAATTTTTCTAGCATTTGGTTCCAAAATCTACCAGCCTCTCTGCATTACCCTGTTCCACAATTTTATGTATTTGTCACTGCAACGCCCCACTGCTTGGTACCAGCAGTTCCTGCTGCTATAACAAAATACCTGAGACTAGGTAACTTATCAATAATGGAAATGTATTTGTCACAGTTCTGGAGGCTGGCAAGTCCAAGATCAAGGCTCTGACATTCAATGTCTGGTAAGGGCTTTCTCTCTGCTTCCAAGGTGGCACCTTGGAAGTGCATCCTCCAGAGGGGATGAATGCTGTGTCCTCACATGGTGGAAGAGGTGGAAGAGCAAAAGGTCCTAGGGTGCTTCCTTCAACCTCTCCTGTAAGAGCACTGATCTCATTCATGAGGCAAAGCGCTCGTGACGTAATCACTTCCCAAAAGGCCACATCTCTTAATATTATCAAATTGATTATTTGGGTCCAACATAAGAATTTTGGAGGGACACATCCATTCAAACTATAACAACCCATCATTCCCCGAGCATTTGCTGTGTTCTTTCGCCAGCTTTGTAATTTGATTCTTCTACCTTAGGAACTCCTTTTATTATTCCAAGTCTCAGATATCTCTGAAATCCCCCCTGCCCTCCCCTAGCCTACCAAACCATTTTTGCCTCTCTCTTATGCCATAGTTGCATCGAACAATTGGTGTGTCTTATTCATTTCCCTATCATACTGTGGGTGCAGATGTTATGTCCCTTCATCTTTGGGTCTTCAGTCTTCAATGAATTTGAATGGAAAATGAGTAGAGCAGCATAGTATAGTGTGTGTGCTAGCTCTGTTAGTTACAGTTTCTGTGCTAGCTCTGTTAGTTATTAACAGTGTAACTTTGTTATCTCATCTGTAAAACGAGATACTCATAGTGTTTGTGTATATCATAAGTTCTTTGTGAGGATTAAATGAGATCATGTGAGGATTAAATGAGATCATGTGAGATAATATAAGGCCAGGTGCTGTGGCTTATGCCTGTAATCCCAGCACTTTGGGAGTTCGAAACCAGCCTGACATATCAGGGGAAACAGCCCCCAGTAATTCAATGTGAGTCCTTTTCTATTTTTCCTAAGTGTCAGCCGGTTTGAGAAATAAAGGGAAAGAGTACAAAAGAGAGAAATTTTTAAGCTGGGTATCTGGGGGAGACATCATGTGTCAGCAGGTTCCATGATGCCCCCCAAGCCACAAAACCAGTAAGTTTTTATTAGTGATTTTCAAAAGGGGAGGGAGTGTACAAATAGGGTGTGGGTCACAGAGATCACATGCTTTAAGGGCAACGAAAGATCACAAGGCAGGAAGTGAGGGCGAGATCACAAGGTCAGGGTGAAACTAGAATCACTAATGAACTTCCATGTCCTGCTGTGTATGCATTGTCATTGATAAACATTTTAACAGGGTTCAAGAGCAGAGAACCGGTCTGACTAGAATTTGCCAGGCTGGAATTTCCTACTCCTAGCAAGCCTGTGAGTGCTACAGGAGACTAGAGTGTGTTTCATCCCTATCTACATCTGCATAAAGGCAGACACTCCCAGGGTGGCCATTTCAGAGGCCTCCCCTAGGAATGCATGCTTTTCCCAGGGCTGCTAATTATTAATATTCCTTACTGGGGAAAGAATTCAGCGATATTTCTCTTACCCATTTTTGGTAATAAGAGAAATATGACTCTGTCCTGCCCATCCCACAGGCAGCCAGATTTTAAGGTTATCTCCCTTGTTCCCTGAAAATCACTGTTATCCTGTTCTTAAGGTGCCCAGATTTCATATTGTTCAAACACACATGCTCTACAAACAATTTGTGCAGTTAACACAATCATCACAGGGTCCTGAGGTGACATACATTCTCAGTTTACAAAGATGATGGGATTAAGAGATTAAAGTAAAGACAGGCATAGGAAATCACAAGAGTATTAATTGGGGAAGTGATAAATGTCCATGAAATCTTCACAATTTATGTTCAGAGATTGCAGTATAAAGACAGGTGTAAGAAATTATAGAAGTATTAATTTGGAGAACTAATAAATGTCCATGAAATCTTCACAATTTATATTCTGCCACGGTTTTAGCTGGTCCCTCCATACAGGGTCCCTCACTTCCCGCAACACTGACCAACATGGAGAAACCCTGTCTCTACTAAAAATACAAAATTAGCTGGGCATGGTGGTGCATGCCTGTAATCCCAGTTACTCGGGAGGCTGAGGCAGAATTGCTTGAACTCAGGAGGCAGAGGTTGCAGTGAGCCAACTCCATCTAAAAAAAAAAAAAAAAAAAAAAAAGATAATATATTTAGAATGACTAGCATAGTGCCTGTCACATATAAATATCCAAAAATGTTAGTTGCATTCTTATGGTTATTCTGGAATGCTTAATATTATACACAGTGTTTCTGGAGGTACCAAGCATAGTGTTCTTTAATTCTGAATCTTATTTTGAATAAGGGCTACAATGCTACTTTTATCTATAGTACATTATGTTTAATTTCCCAATGGCTGAACTCAAGCATATTAATGTCACAATTTGAAGAAAAGCTAGGGGAGATTTTTCAGGTGTGAGCACCAACCAGTTCTCTCACAGCAGCACTACACACATTCTTCTGCCCAGACTCTTGCCCTTAGCACTTGCAGGAATGATGCTCTCATTAGACAGCACTTCTGTCAGGAGGTTTGCAGCTTCCAACAAGTCCCCCAAGGGATGGCACTATTATGAGAGCTGAGCCAGTCCACTGATAAGACACAGCAAGGGCTAGAGTCGGCTGCTTCTCAAAAGGGCTGCTTTTCTTCTGATAAGTTGGAGTGGGAGTTTCGTGATATTTACCAGAATATTCTATGCTAAAAAACCTTCTTAGACTGTCATTTTGGGTTAAAATCATGAGAATCGATACCACCAACACCACCCCAATACACTGCCCTTCTAGCTTTTCTATTGCTACTAATAGGATGTCTTTGGCGGGGGGGTTCCCCTTTCAGTTTCACCATTTACTTAGCTATTTGACATTGGAAACATCATTTTGGCACCTCCGAACCTCAAATTTCCCAAATCTAAAACTGGGTGGGTAAGGTCTCTCATGAGGCATTACAATCATTAGAAATCAATTCATCATATATCTTGAACAGTGGAGGCCATGTAACTTGCACCCGACTTACAGGGCACAACAGCAGTAGATATTTATTTTCAGTTAACCCTATGAACATCAACTTGCCAGAATCCAAAAGCATAGCTCTAAAGAGTAATTTTTTCCCCACAATTCAGATTACTGGTATCCTGACAATTGTAGGGACTCAGCTGCTCCTTCTCCTCATACTCTACACTCAAGAAGTCAGGCAGTGTTTGCACCACTTGCTCAAAGGAGTTACTGGATGGAGAAAGAATAACTTTTCAAAGATAATATCTGATTATACAACAAATGTAATAATTTGATCTTAGATTTTAAAGTTCATAGTAATTGCATTATCTAACATATATATTTATTCAATCACTCAGTAAATATTGAACACTGGCCAGGCAAAAAAAAAAAAAGAACCTCAAAGAGCTTGTAATCAAGGACGAAGAAAAAAAAAAGGCAAAATGAGTCATCATGATAAATGGTAATAAGGTGATAGCAAAGGTAAAACAGAGAAATAAGAATCATTAAGCTTGTTAGGCAGTGTGAGAGGAGCAAAAAGGAGGAAGGTGATATTTGATTCCGGAATTTAAAGATCAGAAAGCATTCCCTGGACAGAGGAGGGGGCATTGCAGGCACTGGGATGATCATGAACATGCCTAGCAGGATGGGAGCAGCATGGAGCTGGGTTTAAATAGAAAGCAGGGTTCCTGATGAAGAAGGGTCAACTAGCAGCTGAAAAGGACATCGGAGCAGGAGTGGCATGGGCTGTGTGTGCAAACCAAGGGCTTTAGGAAATATTATTAAAGGCAGAATTTGAAATCTGCTTAGAAACCTGGCTTGAACACTTCCCATGGAGATAAAACAGGGCTAATTCCACAGGTCCAATTCTGCATCAAGAATTACTAAAATTTAAATTCCCACCAACACATGTAAACTGTACAGTCTTTTATGAACCCTCCTTCCTCTCCCAGAGATTGGCTGAACCTTTGTGACATAATTTTCTCAGCAGAAAGATTCCTTGACTTAATAATGTGGGTTCATGTTTGGCTTGAATAAAATATTGACTTGTTTCCTTCTCCATTAAACTCCTTTGAATGCCTCTAAATTACAAGTCTCTGTAAAACTGACCTAAACATCAAGCATTAATTTTTATTTCTGGATAGAAGCATTTAGACAATCCACTGCCTCACTCCCCACAGTTAGCACACAATCAGTTTCAAAAAGAAACAGAATAGCTGATTGAGCATGAGAGCAGCCCTTCTGGTAAGAAAAGATGAAATCCATTCCAGAGTCCTGATTATTAGGTCTATGACAATCTATTAAAAAATTCAAATGGTTTATACAACCTCTACAGTTCTTTCAGTGTTGCTTAAAATTGTCAATGTAGCAAAAACTCTAGTTATTTTCAAAAGGCAAAATCTTTCCTACCTTGAAAAGTCTGAGTTACTAAGTCCTTAAGAAAAGAGAATTGGCAAAGTGTCTTCAACTCTTTCTCTGGTAGCTACTCAGTTTCCTTTGGAAGCATTTCCCCAGTTCAGTACACTAGAAAATTGTAATGATGCGAGTTGTGCTTTACGGCCAGATACCTGCTGGGGATAATGTTTCAGGATGGCTGAAGAGGTCTTTTGTCTTGCCCGCAGTCTGCACCCTACGTAGCTTGCTTTTTTGGAAAGTGTCCCCACTTCCCTTTGCTTTTTTGCCAGCCACATCTCTGAAGAAGAGGCAATTTCTCCCTAAAGTATTCTCCCTACCTCTCAAAAAAGGAACATGTGACATTTTAATTGTGTAGCACGTTGAGAAAGGCTCTGCTTTCTACTTAAAGGTTTCTTTTGCTTTTCTTTTCTTTTTTTTTTTTTTTTTTTTGAGATGGAGTCTTACTATGTTGCCCAGACTGGAGTGCAGCATCCAATCTCGGATCACTGCAACCTCTGCCTCCCAGGTTCAAGCGATTCTCCTGCCTCAGCCTCCCCAAGAAGCTGGGACTACAGGTGTGCACCACCACGCCTGACTAATTTTTGTATTTTTTTTTTTTTTTTAGTAGAGACGGGGTTTCGCCATCTTGGCCAGGCTGGTCTCGAACTCCTGACCTCAGGTGATCCATCCACCTCAGCCTTCAAAATTGCTGGGATTACAGGCATGAGCCACCGCTCCCAGCCTACTTAAAGGTTTCTAAGAGCATTTCTAAGAGTGTTCACTGGGCAGAGCTATCCATACGTGTCAGAGAAGTGTAATTTGCGAAAGGCAAACTGGGAACCTTGGGAAAGTTATTTGACCTCTCAAAGTCTCACATGTCTCACTACAAAACCATAGAAAATGATCACTAGCTCAAAATACTGTTGTGTTTTTCAAAGGGGCTTGATATATGCTACTGTCTAAATGTTAGTTGTGATTTTTATCATTAATATTGATAATATATATCTTCCACTGGACAGTGTCTACATTTCACACATAATTGGTTTCGATGAAAAGAGCTGGAAATTTGCAAGAAGTTAGCATCCCAATAAGATGTTTTGATTAATGTAACAGGTAGGTTTCCAGATTGCTGCCAGCGGAGATAAGGCTCTGTGGGCTTGGACGGGAGTATGTTATATGAACAGCAGCAAGTGTAATCAAGGATTCTTAACATTGTTTTATAATTTAATGGTTTTGTTTTCTGGGTCACTGAGTTTGCCTTCCTGATGTCAGTTAAGTCTCCTGTGATATCTGAGTGATAACATGGGACATGATAGGCTTGAAGGCTGAGACAATTCCTTCCCTCAGTGGTACAGGGGAAGGGTTGAGGCCTAGAATGTGATCTTAAATGACAGCTGCCACTGTGCTCCATGATTATGGTAGACATCATCCTATTTTAAATTAATTATTTGAACATCAATACAGTAGTGAATATATAAACATATATGAAAGTAGTATTTCCTTATTTTTCCTCGTGATTCAGATGATTGGTTTTCTTACCATTTTGAGGATCAATTATTAGTGACTATGTTTGAATGAAAAAACAGCGGATATAGGAGGTATTCCAATAATAATGATTAAGTTGATCATCCAGTAGTAGCAATAATAATCATTTTAACCACCATTCATTAAAGCTTATTGCTTTGTCAGGACTGTGTGGATTTACGGAATTTAATTTAGTGTGGGTGAGAGAGAGAGAGAAATTACTAGATGAATAAAGGGATGGACCCAGAAGCAGAATGCAGACTTCAGTAGACAGCGGGATCCAAAATTGGAAAACTATCAGAAATGAAGACTGATATTTCCAGAGCCATATTGTCTTTGTTTTTTTCTGTATCTCTGAGCCCACTGCTGAGAAATACTTTCTCCAGGTGGCCCTATAACTCTTCTTTGCTCAAACACTGAGAAAGGCAACTAGTGGATTCTGACTTCCAAACCCAGATGTCCTAGGAAGCAAAGCTTATTGGCCAGTCTTGTATTAGGGATCCTCCTCTAATGTCCCCTAGTGTACTCCCTTGGTCCCATCCGTGATGGCCATCAGAAAAGGGTCAACAGTTACAACAAAGGGCTGCAAAGGCTCTTTCTTGGAGGGAAAGGTGCAATCACAGAGTTGAGTTAATGCGTCCCAGGTCAATTAATATGAGGCAGAGCCTAGAATAAACCCAGGAATGTCTAGTACCGAAGTTCATACAATTTTCTTGAGCTTTGTTGCTCTCTGGTTAAAGTGGTCTAAGACAATGCTCCCTGGTAACTGAAGGCTGGCTTCAGTGGGCACGGCAATGAGAGATTTAGTGAAGATGAGGTCTCACTTGAGAACCCCACATCCAGCATCATGAAGGGATGACAAGGAAATGAGAGGGCATTTGGGTGAAACAGTGATTCTTTGCCTATCCTGTGAGGTTGCTTCAGGTAAGTCCTAAATATCAGTGGTTCTCAAACATTAATGTGCAAACAAATCATCTGGACCTCTTATCAAAAGGCAAATTCTGTTTCCATTCTCCTGGGATGGGACCTGGGAGTCTGCATTTTTAACAAACTCATGGAAGACGCTGGTGCTGTGGGTCCCATCCCAGGACCATACTGTGTGAATGAGGTTCTAGAGAAAATAACTAGGAAAATGGAAGCAGCAAGAAGTCTGGAGGTTTTCTGGTTCCTCCCCACAGCTGCACAGATAGTGGGTTACTTGGCAGCTCATGCCTCTGCGTTTGGCTTTCTACCCAGTACTGTGACAAGATGAATAACTACAACTACAGTGGCTTGCTGGACCAGCTAAATAAAAAAGCATGTGCTGGCTGAAAAAATTGTCGGCAAATAATTAGTGGGTACCGCCAGCAGGCAATTTATTTGGAATTTATCTTGTTAAGATACACAGGATGTTCTGTGCCAATTTTTTCCTGTTTCCTAAGTTCAACTTTGGAGAAACTTACTAGTATTAATGGTGAGAATTGTTACACATCTTGCTGATTTTAAGAAAATACATATCGCATGTACCTGGAAGTCATTATTTGACATTATTTCTGATGTGGTGTGAGCTTCTTTAGTGCCCCCCTGCCTGGCTTTAACAGAAGTTCAGGATCTAATTATTACCACATTTGTTGAGTTCTTAAAAATATGTTAGATACCATGTAAAATAAATTATACATTATCCCGTTTTACCCTCACAAAAACCTAAGCACTAGCTGTTAATTTTACTTTTTAGCAATGACGAAACTGAGGCGAAAACATATTGTATGAGTTGTCCAAGCACTATCCAATCCTAATCCTGATTTTACTCCTTCATAAAACATTTTAAATCTAGCCTTGCTCCCCTCAATGACACTTTTGTGCCTTTGACTTTGGGTTGATGCTGTGTTCTGGTATCCAATATTAAACCCTCCTCAACAAGGCCTCTATCCTTTTTTGCCCCTTTGTAGCAGGTTGGCAATGTTGCAAAGTCATTCTGCCCACATCCAGTCCCACTTTATTTGAGGTCTGCTTTATGCTGCCTTTCTTTGATTTATTTCATTAGCTTCCTGCCATTCTCAGTGTCTTCAGTGGTAGCTTCAGATATTTTCCACACATC
Source organism: Macaca mulatta (assembly GCF_049350105.2). NCBI lineage: Eukaryota > Metazoa > Chordata > Mammalia > Primates > Cercopithecidae > Macaca > Macaca mulatta. Next base: position 19,860,114 of record NC_133410.1, on the reverse strand, counting down.
CCAACCCTAAATCCCAGATGCGCCTCCATCCCTCTGAGCAGATGACTACCTCTTTAATGAAAAGATGGAGACCAATTTTTCCAGCATCACTCACGTATACTTTTAACTGAAATGTCACAAAATTAAAATGGCTGTGATTCAAACAAAAAACATATATATTTATTGTTTGATTACACACACACACACATGCACACACATCCAAACAAGAAATTGGAGGTACACAGTCCCAGAGGTACCACACTGTCTCAAGGTTTTCATCAGGCCCAGATTTCTTCTCCTCCCCTATCCTTAACATTTAACTTGGGTCCTTAAGTTTGCACCAAGTGGTTTCAAGATGGTTCCCTCATCCCAAGCATTATGCCTTTATACTATCAAGTTCAAGAGAGGAAATGTATATATCACGAACAAAATAATTCCCAGAAGTACCCTCAGCAGAAATCTTAATATTTGGCCTAAAGTTGGTCACTTGCCGAAGAGAATGGGATAGCCATGCCGTGTTTAGATCAATCACATGTTCGTCCTCCAGGATTCGGGAAGGGACCAGCCTTCCCTAAGCATATTGTGACATGAAAAATATGTTTAAGCTTGAACTCTTCCCTTGGTGAAATGTGACTAGTGGATGGCGACCTCCAGTGTCTAACTCATATCCCTTACTGTTCTTTCTCTCTTTCTCCTGCTGCTTCCTCCCAGTCTCAAAGGTATTGCATGCAGTCATCCATCCTCTTCAGCTTTCTGGTCTCTTCCTTCCCAATACCAGATTCTTCACCTCACCCACTCTACTGGTCTCATTTCTGCTCTCTTTCTCTTTGTCCTACCAACACTCACTTCTCTAGTTTTTGGCTTTTCTTTCCCTTTTTCCTGGAAATACAGTCCAATCTCCCCTATAAAGAATGACAAACTCACAACAAAAGCAAAACAACATAAACATTGCCTTTCCTTAGCCTTTGATATCTTCAAGCTGTTATTTTAGTTCTTTCTTTCTTTTCGCAAACATGTCCCCAAAAGTAATCAATAATCTGTACTTACATTTTCTCACTGCTCATTTATGTAAGTCTGTAGAGTCCAGACACCCCACTGGGGGAAAAAAGCAGCACCATCAAACTCTCGTCTAATTTAGTGGCCTGTCTCTTGGAGTATATTTTTTTCTGGGAATCTGCTCCTCCCTTGCTTCTTAAAGCTCTGCAAAATCTGTCCAGCTCCAACCTGCCCATCCAAGCCACTTCGCTGACTTCTCCATCTCTGCCTCATTCATTGAATCTTTTCCTGCCAGATCGTAAGCAACTTCAGGAAAGGAACCATGACTTATTTGTTACCTGCACAATGTGTGGTAAAGAATTTTTGCGGAAGTGCTCATCTTTTGGAAAACTTCTTAACCGGTCTCCTTGACTCCTCTCCTCTCCCTCTTCAAACCATTCTGTCACCAGAGTTCTACTTCTGAAAGTACAGATTTGATCACATTTGTTCTTTATTTAAAAACACAAACTCCTTAGTATGCCATTCAAGGTCTTTCACAAAGTAACCCAAACCCATTTTTAACTTGAAATCTTTCCATTATCTCCCCTCTGCACACACACACATACACACTCTCTCTCTCTCTTACATCAGAATGCATCCATCTGCATCAGAATCACCTGGGATACTTTTTTTCAATGAAATTCCTGGGCCACACTCAAGACCAACTTAAGCAGGTTCATTAGAATTAGCTTAGGCTGTATATGTATAGTTTTAACGTGCATCTAAGGTGATCCTAAATGCACACTGAAGTTTGGTGCCATGGCCATATCATACTTAAACAAAATCTAATTCAAATAAGCATGCATTTCCCTATTTTTCACTTTTTAAGCACTTATTTTTCCATTTAATAATTGTGGGAGTTTTTTCCCTATGGAAACGGGGCAGGGAAGCCTCTAAGATAGGGTTGAGAACTGGACCAGATATCACTAGACCAGATAGGCTTATAAACAGTTTCCCTATTAACAACTTAACTGAAGAACAATTCTGCCTCATTACTTTGACTATCTTGAGTTATCTTGGTGGCATTTTTGGTGACACGGGCCACAGGTGGACACTTGCTATACTTCCCACATGTGCTGAGTTTATTTCCTTCGTCCACTTCATACGTATCATTGATGCCTCAGAACCCAGTACGCTAACTTCCCAAATCCCTGAAGGCATCAAATGCAATGGGATTTAACAAGAACACAGCTGCATTTAAGGCAAGCAGACCAAATTTCCAGCTGAAATTTGATTTAAAAGTTTTGTGAAATGTTACAAAAGGTTAAAGAAAAAGTATTCATCATTTCAAATACACTTAAAAATGTGCTATTTCTGGCCGGGCGCGGTGGCTCAAGCCTGTAATCCCAGCACTTTGGGAGGCCGAGGCGGGCGGATCACAAGGTCAGGAGATCGAGACCACAGTGAAACCCCGTCTCTACCAAAAATACAAAAAATTAGCCGGGCGCGGTGGCGGGCGCCTGTAGTCCCAGCTACTCAGGAGGCTGAGGCAGGAGAATGGCGGGAACCCGGGAGGCGGAGCTTGCAGTGAGCCGAGATCGCGCCACTGCACTCCAGCCTGGGCAACAGCGTGAGACTCCATCTCAAAAAAAAAAAAAAAAAAAAAAAAAAATTGCTATTTCTATGACAAAAGACAATCCATCTTATTCTCATGGTTAGTTTTCTCCCAGTTCTTGCCACCCAGATCTAACTCCTTCTGTTCATCTTGGTGACCATGTATACGGAATAAAATGTTATGAGATTATGATGTAATATCTACAGTCACATGGAAGATTAAACCTGATTGTTAAATTGTAAATGGCATCCGTGTTAGTTGCGAAGTCAGAATTACAGATCCAACTGTAGTCATCTTTTCATACAGACATAGCTTTAGTCTCAGTTGGTCTTTCTGTCTGTCTGTCTCTCTCTCTCTGTCTCCCTCCTTCCTCCTCCCTGCCCTGTACTCTTCCATTTCCCTTCCCTCTCTCTTTTTCTGTTGACTCAGACAAATAAACCCACTAAAACATATTGCCTTTGATATTGTCTCTGACCTGAGGTCATAGAGAAAAGACTCAAAATGAAAATAGAAATGAAATCAGACCCATAAATGGATGCCAGAGGGGATGATACAATAAAGGACAAAAAGACTGGTCCAAGCCTCTCATTTTCTCCACAAGATGACTTGCAATGTGAACAATGGCTCGCTTTTGCAGTTTTTGTTCTCCAGTGACAACAGCAATGAGGAAAATTGTTTCAAGTCCTGAACTGTCTCTGCTGAGTGCTACAGGGAAGCACACTGGCCCCAGTTGCCAAGTTGCTGCAGTCGGTCGCAGACATCAGAGTGCTCACCTTGGCCTGAGTGAGTCATGCTGAGTTCACACAGGTTCACGTGCAAAAAGGTGCTACTGAAAAGATCGTGTTTCTCTAACTTTGCCTCTGAGTACCTGCCCTAAACAGCAGGCTTGCCAGCACTCCAGCAGGCAGGAGCCTTTGGATGTCTCATTTAGGAGTATGGGCTGAGTTTCAACGTGCTGAGGAGTAGAAAGGTAAGAACAAGCAGTTCATATAAGGGCAGACTCCTGAGATGAGCTGCAGCTGCATTCACCTCCATGGGGCAGGCCAAACTTTGAGAGATTTAATGCTTTTAGATATCAGTCAAAATAAAATTTTATGTGATATACAACAAAGTTCAAATACCCGTATTATAGGAAAAGAGAATACTGTACCCTATGACTTCCAGAATGGCAGTAATTGAAACTCATCCTGATAATGCAGTTGATGGCCAGTAAAGGTGGGAAACATATATTCAGGTCGTTGAGAATTTCTTAACTTATTTCAAGAGCGAAGAGAAAGAGACACACAGAAAGAAACAGCCTAAAAGCCCAAATTCCATATCTAGGCAGAGAAACTCCTGAATGCGACTTTCTCCATTAGTAACCTTGCACTTTATATCGTGTGTTATGACCTCTCGGAGTCTGAAGGGAATGAAGTAGGTCAAACAACAGTAACAAAAACATTCTCCAAAAGCTCTACATGTTCTACCATCCCAACCCTAACAACCTTTTAACCCCACACACCATTCACAGGCTGAATGGCACAAGGTCACATATGTAACTTCCAGTTCTTGCATTTCTTCTTTAAAAAATTTCCTGACTTTAATCTGTCAGAGTGGTTTCCAATTCCCAATGATTTGCCAAGAATATAGATTATTACTGACACTGGAGAGATTAGGCAACTAAATAAGTGAGTATGCATTTGTCACCTCTGAAAGTCTCCAATAGCTGTGACAGAAACATAGGTTGTTCTAGCTCAAGGTGTGCTGAGAATAGAAGGTGTGGAGGAAGAGATGTGTCTTCACACCATCACTGGGCTGGGTGCTGGAAATACAAAGAATGACAGTTCCTAATCTTTTTAGCTCATTGATTTTGCTGAGAGAGAGAGAGGACAACTAAGTGAACAGTTATGGCAGATAAATTACTGACAGTTGTTTTAAAAATCTAAGCTTAATAGAGCTTCAGCTTAGCATGCAGAGGTGGAGATGGGCGCAAGTGGCTCCAAATGGTGATCCTGTCTTAACTAGTTCACCTTAATTAACTTCATGTGTACCTATTTGACAGAACCCAGAGTATGGTTGACCTTTAATCAATAATGGGAAATTCCTCAATCCATCCAGCATATGTAACTGCTACTCCTTTAACAAATGGCAAGGGTGGGTTTCCCAGGACACAAGAGGATATACTTGGGCTCTGGGCATCCTGATTTAAGCAAATTAGCTAAACTAGCATAAAGGCCACCAAGTCAGGCAATTCTTGACATTTACTAATAAAATGTAAAGGGTTGTGTTTATAAATAAATATATGCAAATAATTATGTTCTTTCAAAGTGCAAGGATGAATGAATCTACTTACCAATCCATCGAAAGAGCTACATATAGTTTCCTCTAACTAAAATGTGGCAGAGATTGTATCTCAGCACCTACTGACGCGAATGCCATCGGGTTGTTGGATGGGTTATGTCTGATGTGTCCTCTGTCATTTCTGCATCATGTGGACAGAGGACCTGTCTCAAATAACCTTCATGGCATCCTTAAGTGTTGTTATTCATATGTTTGATCTTATCTCCAGGATTTTGCATTGTCATGCTCTTCTATAATGATAACATGAAATGTGTATGATGAATTCAGCTGGCAACATAGAAAAACTGACCTTTAGTTGTGTGGCAAGGTGTCTACTCATATATTCAACACTTTTACCAAAAACAAACAAGGAGATTTGTCCTGAGGGTTTCCAGTTTCCTCATATGTCCAGAGTCTACAATCTAGCTTTGCATGGAGCCAGATTAAGGGAAATCAAAATATCTGACCCACACTGTCAAGTTCTCTAAAATTGCCTTTACTACATTGTATTGTGGAATGTTGTCATCAGGCTATATTTTAAATTGTCTTTTAAAAGGGCCCTGTGAAACTTGTTATATGTACTGTAGGTGCGCCAGTGAAGACATCATTATCTTCCATAATATCCTCTTTATGACAATCCTGGGAATGATTTCTATTTAATCTTAGTCCCAAGAATTGTTGTGTCTCTCCCACGTAATGGTCTGTTTGTGCTTTTAACTCATAAATACTAGGGATGAGTTACCACATTTTTCAGTAGATAGAAATGTGTTTTCTTCCCTGCTTTCTGAAAAAGTATTCCCAAGTATTCTGAAGCTTTCTAAAAGGTGCTTTTCATTTTTTGCTTTCATTTCATAATAACCTTTTTTAAAAAATGACATAAGGATATTCTAGGACAGGGATCAGCAACCCTTTTCTGTTAAAGGGCCAGATACTAAGTATTCTAGACTTTGAGAACTACACATGTCTCTCAGGCATATTCTTTGTTTTTTTTTTTTTTTAACACTTGAAATTGTAAAAACTGATGTACAATTTTATACAAAGTTACAATTTTATACAAAGTTATACCTGATGTAAAATGTACATATAAAATGTAAAATGTACATATAAAATGTACAATTTTATACAAAGTTATACCTGATGTAAATGATGAGTTGATGGGTGCAGCACACCAACATGGCACAAGTATACATATGTAACAAACCTGCACGTTATGCACATGTACCCTACAACTTAAAGTATAATAATAATAAATAAATTAAAAAAAAATTGTAAAAACTATTCTCAACTCATGGGCCTTATGGAAATAGGGGTAGACTGGATTTTGCCCACAAGCTGCAGTTTGCCAACCCCTCTTGTAGAATCACTGGCTGACCTCGTATTTCTGAAAAGTGCCATGTGATTACAGGGTCTTCACACTTGTCTTTGTACTAATGTTTATGTTGGTGTCAAGTAGTTCCATTTATACTGACATGAGCTAATGAGAAAATAAAGAAGACTAACATTAAGTGTAAATGACATATTTGGTCGAAATGACCAAAGTATAAGTGTAAATGATATATTTGGTCTACATGACTTGGTCAAATGTCATAAAGGCAACTGTACAAAGGAAGATTTCACAGTTGTTGAAAAAATGGTGAGAGAATTAACGCAGCACACAGCCCACAGTGATGACAGAACCATGTAAGCTCACAATGATGTGAGTTTGTTCCATATGGAACAGAATTCTCATCTATAGTCACATTGTGAGGGGCAATTTCATTTCAGCGAAACAGCAGAATGTATCAAATTAAATGAACGTTACTAGTTGGATATCAGTTGGTTCTGTCATTTTGTTTATGTTTAACTTGCTAGTTTCATTTGGTCTTATACTTGTGTAAACACATTGCAGAATCCACATCCATACTCCTTGTTTCAAAACACAGTTCTGCTGCTTACTACCACAATTGGAGACACTAACTCACCAAACCAGATATCTTTGAAAACTTGTTACAGATATTTAATATCTTTGAAATTGTTTTCTTATAGTTAGTGTTTTCAGGGTTTTCAGATTTTTACTTCATATTGAGTAATTTTTAGCCCTAAGCATGATTCTGCTTTACCTCCCACCCCACCCTATATAAACTGCTTACAAATAGCTAGTGGGGGAAATTCATGTCCTTTGATAATAAGCAGTAAAAAAGAAGTGAGGAAGAACAGGATCTATAGAACAACATTATGGAAAATAATTACAAAAAAATAAGAAGGTCAAATGGCAAAGTATCCTGAAAAGAAAACAAGTTGCCACAAAATAGATGAAAACTATGGTCAAATATTTTGTGATAAATTTTAAAACAAGTGAACAAAATGCATTGAAGTAGTTGCCTCTGTAAAGCAAGAACATAGTACAGAAATAAAAAAGCATACAAGAGAGATGGTGAAACAGCAATATGCATGAAATGGAAACTAGCAGATCTCAGGAAAAAAGTAAAAGAAATAAAACTCAAAAAAGTAAGGGCAAAATTGGAAGACATATAAGGAAAGAAAAATACAGCAAGGTGCATAGAGGACTTAAAAGGCAACAAAATAAAGTTACAATAAAGAAACTCATTTTTAAAAAGTTATTAGAAGGAAAAACTAATTAAAATGTAGAATAAGCAAAGAATCTATTAAAGAAAACCCCCCAAAGGGATCTAGAAATAATGAAACAGAATTATTGTTTAAAAATATAATTCAGAAAAGCATTCTTGAAATAGTAGATGATTTGAATACATATATTGTTGAAGCGCAGCATGCCTTAGGAAAAACTGACTCATATGGTCAACATTCAACATACCCTAGTACATTTATATGACTTCAAGAACAAAAATTTCTTTTGAGCAGCCAGCCAACCTCAAAATACCATATTGAACCAGGTAAGGAGATGAAATCCAAATCCATTCAGTTTGAAATTTTTCTACCACTCTGAGGAAAGAAAGATTTAAGCAATGAAAACACTTTAATTGAATGAGAACCATTAAAGACAGATTTATAGGATTTGTCTGTGTATTATAGAAATCTCTTTGTAGTCTAATCAAGAGTTAGCAGAAATGGCATTTATTGGGAAAGAAACTGAAGGAGAAAGTTTCTCCAGTAAGCCAGATGCTTTATAAACCAACTGTTCTCTGCTGAATGTAGCAGAAAGTTTCAAGTAATTTCTCATAAATATGGTCAAATAGTGCTATATTCAAATATCCAACCCAAACCTCAAATTCTACATAATAAAAAAAAGACAGAAAAAATAATTTCATGAGGAGATAACGATGACAAGTATAATATTCAAAGAAATTTCTCAGAACAGTTACCAAGCTCAGTGAAATTTAGTTAATGGAAGAAGAGTATTAAAAGGAACAGCCAGCTTTAAGAGGAGAAGGCAGAAAGGTGCAGTGGCTCATTCCTGTAATACTAGCACTTTGGGAAGCCCGGGTGGGAAGATCTCTTAAAGCCAGGAGTTCAAGGCCAGTCTGAGCAACATAGAAAGACCCTACCTCTTAAAAAAAAAAAAAAAAAAAAAAAGGAGGAAGCATCTATGGTATTTTCTGCTTACACTTTCCTGATGTCTGAAAACTGCCTGGTGCCTACGATTCTCCATCCTCATGCCTTTAGTAGGAGCTAAATGGATTTTACCTGACCTACCACTACCCACTTGTCAGCAAGCATGTGGGATATAGACCCAAGTCAGGCCAATCAGAGCCCTTCTTGGGAAATTTTGGAACCAGGATCATGACTCTGCTCCTGCCATTAGAAGAAACTGTTCGTTTCTGAGGCTGTGGAATTGCATCAGTTAGATTTACCACCACACAGAGGAAGCTGGTCTGCAATCAGAGAAAATGAAGTCAAATGTCAGAAAGAGGTAGAGATGAGGTTTCCATTCCCTGTCACTTTAATATATTTTGATCCAGTTGTTTCTGTTATCCAACTACAAACCTGCTCTTCTTCTAATTCTTTTATTCCATAAATAAATACATTTCTACTTTTCCTAAGTTATATTAAATTTCTGACACTAGCAACCCAATATATTCTGAAGAATACACACCCAATCAAGTAGAGAGTATAACAAAAGGGGTTTTCTTAAGGGCAAGAAACGTTTAATAAACAGTGGAGAAAAAACTAGTAGAGAAGCAGAAGATTTTGAGATGGAGGAGAAAAAGAAAGACACAAATATATTAGGTAAGAATATCCCAAGGTGGTCATAGATATGTGGTTTTAGAAGAAAAAGAGCTATATAGAATATATATATATGAAAGAAACTAATCTTTCTTTTCCGTGAAGGAAATGCAGTCTATGACCTTAAAATGTTCACAATGTCTACTATATGCTAAAGTACAGCAGTATGGTAAAACATACACATTAATATTCTTACTTATTTTTACTGAAGGGATAGAAAGAACGTTATAAGGAGAAGAGAGTGCTAACAAGAACTTGGGTTCAAATTCATTTACATGACCATAAGCAAATTACTGGATCACTGTGTGCCTTGGTTTTTATCTGCAAAATGGGTAAAATAACAGTACCTATCTAATGCACTTACTATAGGAAATGAGAGAGAAAGCATGGAAAATAATTTGTGCAGTCTTGGGAACATTATGATTGCTCACTAATATTAGTTACCATTACTATCACCATCACTATTACTCTTGAGTTACTCCCCTACCCCATCATTTTAGTAAGTATTTTACTGAATTTATATCATTTGATCATCGGGAATTAAATAATCACTATCCTTAGTTTACAGATAAGGCTTAGATATTAAATAACTTGCTTAGAGTCACACAGCTAGAAAATGGCAGACTCCACATCAGAGCCCATTCAGCATGACTCTAGAAGTTCCCCCTTTTGCTTATAAATAAAATGGCCTCCATATTGCATTTATTGTTTTCAAAAATATGTTCTTGATTCTTTCTGTGGTTTTTCTGTTGTCTATTTTCCCTCCCTCCCTCCCTCCCTCCCTCCCTCCGTCCCTCCCTTCCTTCCTTCCTTCCTTCCTTCCTTCCTTCCTTCCTTCCTTCCTTCCTTCCTTCCTTCCTTCCTTCCTTCCTTCCTTCCTTCCTTCCTTCCTCTCTCTCTCTTTCTCTCTCTTTCATTGAGATAGGGTCTCACCCTGTTGCCCAGGCTGGAGCGCAGTGGCACAATCTCAGCTTACGGCAGCCTCATCCTCCCCGGCTCAAGTGATCCTGCCCACCTCAATCTCCCAAGTAGCTGGGGCTACAGGCGCATGACATCACACCCAGCTAATTTTTTTTTTTTTTCGTATTTTTGATAAAGACGAGGTTTTGCCACTTTCCCCAGGCTAGTCTTGAACTCCTGAGCTCAGGGCATTCCGCCCACCTTAGGCTCCCAAAGTACTAGAATTTTAGGTATGACCCACTGCAATAATAGGGGTGAGGCACTGCACCTGGCTATTTTATTTATTTCTATTCTGATTTTTATTATTCCCTTCCTTCTGCTAATTGTTAGTGTAGCTTCTTCTTTTTCTAGTTCCTTTAGGTATAATGTTAGACTATCTATTTAAGATCTTCTTTCTTTTTTAATGTAGGCATTTATTGCAATAAATTTTCCTCTTAGAAAAGGTTTTGCTGCATCTCATAGGTTTTGGTATGTTGTGATTTCATTGTCATTTATCTCAAGATATTTTTAAAATTTCTCCTTTGATTTCTTCTTCAACCCATTTGTTGTTTAAGCATATTGTTTAATTTCCACAGCAACATTTTTTGTTAATTTTTCAAGATTCCCTTGGGTTACTGATTTCTAGTTTTACACCACTGTGGTCTGAAACAATACTAGCTATGATTTCAATATTCTTAAAATTTTAAAACCTTGTTTTGTGGCCTAAAGTATGGTCTACCTTGGAGAATGTTCCATGTGTGATATAAAAAGTTGTGCATTCTGCAGCTATTGGATGGAAAGTTTTGTATATGTCTGTTTGGTTCATTTGGTCAAAAGTGCAATTTGAGTCCATTATATCCTTATTTATTTTCTATCTGGTTCATCTATTCATTACTGAAAGTGGAGTATTAAAATTCCCTACTATTATTATATTTCTATCTATTTTGCTCTTCAAGTTTATAATTGTTTATTTTATGTATTTAGGTGTTCCAATGTTGGATATATGTATAGATACAGATATCCAGATATATATATATATATATGCAATTTTAAGTTTTCTTGATTGTCAGACCACTATATCATTAAATAATTACCTTCTTTGTCTCTTGTGACAGTTGTTTTAATTGAAGTCTGATTTATCAAACATAAGTATAGCCATTCTTGCTCTCTTTTAGTTACATGTGTCTGTGAACGTAAATGGGTCTCTTACAAGCAACATGTAATTGGATTGTATCTTTTATCCATTCAACCACTCCATCTTTTCATTAGTGGATTGAATCTATTTACATTCAAAGTTATCATTTATAGGTAAGGACTTACTACTGTCATTTTATTATTTGTTTTCCAGTTCCTTTCTTCCTCTCTTGTTGTCTGTCTTTGTGGTATGATAATTTTCTGTAGTATTAAGCTTTTATTCCTTTCTTTTTATTGTTTGTATATCTGCCATTTTTTTTGGTTTTGCAGTTATCATGAGGCTTACATAAAACATCTTATAGTTTTAATCAGTTATTTTAATCTGATAACAACTTAACTTCTATCACATACAAAAACTCTAGACTTTTACTCTCCACTTCCTACAACTTATGTTTTTGATGTCATGCATCTTTTCATATTGTATATTTCTTAACAACTTGCTGTAGCTGTAGTGCTGTAGTTATTTTTGACTGTTTTGACTTTTAATCTTCATACTAAGCAGATGTATAATTTACATACCACCATTATAGTATTGGAGTATTCTAGACTTGACTATGCATTTTCTTCCACTAGTGAGTTTTATAGTTTCATATATACTTATGATAGTAATTATCATGCCTTTTTTCTTTTCTTTTCTTTTTTTTTTTTTTTTTTTTTTTTTTTTTGCTTAAAGAACTTCCTTAAGCACTTCTTTTAGGATGGGTCTAGTGGTGATGGATTTAGCTTTTGCTTGTCTGGGTAATATTTTATGCCTCTTTTATTTCTGAGGGATAGCTCTGCTGGGTATAACATCCATAGCTGAAAGGTTTTTCTTGTAGCACTTTGACTGTATCATCCAATTGTTTCCTTGTCTGCAAAGTTTCTGTTGAGAAATCTACTGATATATTCTAATGCAGATTCCCTTGTATGTGACTTGATGTTTTCTCTTGCTGCTTTTAAAATTCTTTGTCTTTCAGTTTTGACAGTTTTATTATAATGTGCCTTTGAGAGAACCTCTTTGGGTTATATATGTTTGGGGACCTTGGAGCTAAGTGGATCTGAATGTCCATATCTCTCCCAAAATGGGAAATTGTCATCCACTATTTTATTAAATAAGCATTTTGTCCCTTTTTAAATCTCTTGTCCTGAAAATCTCATAATGCAAATATTTATTTGCTTAATGATATCTCATAAGTCCCAAAGAATATCTTCACTCTTTTTCATTCTTTTTTTTTTGTTTGTTTCCTCTAAGTCAGACTAAGTCAGACTAAGTCACAAATGACCTATCTTCAAGTTCACAGAATCCTTCCTTTGTTTTCTCTAGTCTGTTATTGAAGCTTTCTATTGTATTTTTAAACTTTATTTTATTGATTAAATTCACTAGCTATAAGATTTCTGTTCTTTTTTATTATATCTCTCTGTTGAATTCCTCATTCAGATAATGAGTTATATTCCTAATTTCATTGAATTGCCTATTTGTATTCTCTTGTGTCTTGCTAATAATAAAGAATATTATTATGAATTCCTCTTCAGGCAATTTGTAAAATTTCCATTTCATTAGGGTCAGTTACTGGAGAATTATTGTGCTCCTTTGATGATGTCATGTTTCCTTGTTTTCTATGTTTCTTGTGTTCCTGCACTGATGTCTGCACATCTGATTGTGTAGTTACCTCTTCCAAACTTTACAGAGTAGCTTTTGTAGAAGGCTTTCACTGGAAGGTGGGCCTCAGGTTGCTGGTTGGGCAAAGTGCAGTGGCTGTGGTTCTGTGTGGGCACAGTGATATAGTCTCTGTGCAACTTCTTCAGTTGTAATCAATGTCAGTGATAACTGACATACCTTGGTCAGTGATGACTGACATACCTTGGCACCTTGGTGGTCTAGGCTACAGGAATTTGTGGCAATAATGGTGGCTGTATATGTTATTATGGCAAGAACTTTGGGAATCATTCTGTTCTTATCTTCCCCCACACTGGGGGGTCCTGTGAAGTTACTATAACACCTGGGACTTGAGACACAGGTTCACATTCCCAGGCCCAAGTGGTTGCAGTTCTCCCAGAGAGCTGGGATCTATAGCTTTGAGGCAAACTCTAGCAGCTCAAACCCAGGAGACTATAATGTAGCTATGTTCTGACCCTGGGAAACAGGGTACAGCACTGGTGCAGCTCTGGTGAAGAAGGGATGTTCCAGAGACTAAATCCTCAGGGAACAGTGCAGAGCTACAATTCAGATCCTGGAACCAACAGGACATAGAAGCAGCTCAGGATCTGAGGGATGAGACACCACATAGTGTGGAGTTGGGACCCTGGGATGGTGGGACATGACAGAAGCCCAGGCTCTGTGAGTCTGGGTATAGCAGCAGCAAGTACTCAGGAATGCAAGACGCCATTGTGGCTTGGGGTTAGTGGAGCAGCACAGCAATGACTTCATTCCCTGGAAAGGTGGGACATCTCAGCAGCTCAGATGGGTGGAGATTAGTCCAGTTACAGGTAGGCAGGAACTGTGACCGTTTGGCCTGGAGAGGGAAGTGGCACAGCTCAGCCAAGGCTGTGATTTCCTGGGACTTGAGGTACTATGTCTTCTCGGCTCCAGAAAGCATGGCTACATGGATTAGTGGGGACCCCAGATGTCTGGGGAACAGGGTACTGTATCAGCTGTGATTCTGGGGCATATGACTAGTCTGGTATGCCAGAGTTATCAGAGCTGCTAGGTTCAGGAAGCTGCCTCACCTGTGGTGCTAGAAGGTGAGGTGCAATTGATGGCTCTGGTGTGCAGAATATCGGCTCTGGGGGCAGACCATCACTGGATGTTGGCCTTAAGTGGAAGTGCACCAGCAACTAGAGTGTGCAGGCTGGAACAGCTATACAGTAGTTTGGCCCAAGGGAGCAGGGCACAGTAGCAGTTTGGCACACTATGGAGTATGAATGTTGCCAAAGCAGCAAAGTCTCAGGAATGGAGGGGTGGTGCAACGGGTGTTCACCCCTAGAGCAGGATGCACTCTAATAGTGTCTCTGGTTCCAAAATGGCGTAGTGCAGTAGCAGTACAGGCCACAGAATAGTGGGGAGGGGGCAGTGGTGAGAAGTGAAGCCAGGGCACGGTATTGTCACCTTCTCTGAATGTAGCTCAGCATGTGACTCTAGGGAGCTCCCTCAGTTGAGTTTAGAACTTGTGAGGACTGTAGGAGTCTCTGGTAACAAAGGCTGCAGGTGTCTGCAGTGGTAATCAGGATTGCTGGGGTCCTCTTGCTTATTTTTTCCCTGAAGAAATGAGTCCCTCCTGCTTCCAGGCTGATTCCAACTGAGGGGATGGAGAGGTGGAGACGAGGTGTCTTCTTCCCTTCCCTATGCAGCCATCCTGGGTTTCGGGGCTCTACAGGATTTCTGCTGCTGCTTTGCTATTCTTGGAAGCTCTCCTTTAGTTATTTTGGTCAAAATGTAGTTGCTTATTCATAGCGTGTGTGTGTGTGTGTGTGTGTGTGTGTGTGTGTGTGTGTGTTAGAAGGAAGGATGCTAGGAGCTTCTAGATGGCCATCTTGTTGATGTCACTCCAAGGAAATTTCAATAAGCCTGTGAGACAGCCAAAATAATTAGATGGAATACTGTCATCTACTGCTTTCATCCTTTACACATGGGCAATGCCTACAGCTTTTCACAAGGCCCATCAAGCTTTCTATATGAGCCACAAAACTGCATACTGAATTATTTAAAGCTTTCACAACTTTCAGGGTGTCTGCAGTATCTGTATTTGATAATGTTTAGGAAGAATAAATAATGTTACATTCCAGTATCCTGATAACATAGTCTTTAAGATGAGGGTCATAATATTGTCTTGTATGTTAAAAACTCGTGATAGAGATTAGAGCAGGGGCATGATAGGCACTTAGTGAATGTATTCAGAAATTAATATAGAAATGAACAAATAAATTAATGTAATAATAAACAAAAACTCTTTGGGTAGGATCCCAGCCATGTGAATTTGTTTTCTATTGCTGCATAGCAAATTATCACCAACTTAGGGGCTAAAAACACTGATTTACCAGCTAACGATTGTGTAGGTCAAGTCTAGCACACCATCGCTGTGTTCTCTTCCAAAGGAAATGGCAAAACCAAAATCCAGGTATAGGCAAAGCTGAGTTCTTTTCTGGAGACTTTGGAGGAAAATCCACGTCTAAGATCATTCCTCCTGGCAAATTTCAGTTTCTTGTGGCTGTATTACTGAGTTTCCTAATTCCCTGCTGATCCACAGCCAGGGTCTGCTCATAGTTCCTGGAGTACTGCACACATTCCTTGCTCTCTAACCCCTCTACCTTTAAGCCAACAAGATTGATGCAAATTCTTGTCCTGCTTTCCATTTCTGGCTTCCTCTTCTTCAATCAGCCAGATAAAATGCTCTGCTTTTAAAGGCCTCATATGATTAAGTCACACCCACCTAGATAAATTCTGTCTTAAGGTCAGCTGTATACTGTACATAGCATTACTTAATCGCAGAGTAAAATCCATTAAATTCACATTCCCAGAGATTATGCAGGGCATACACACCAGGAGGTGTGTATCTTGTAAGCTGTGGAAGCTATCCTAGGATTATTTGCCTACCATACCATGGAAGACTGTTGCAGTAGACTCAAGGGTGTACTATTATATTATTCTCTCTGAAGTCACAGTTGGATATTCTCAGGCATGCTTGATTATTATGTTGAAAGACTCTAGGGTTCAAAACCAACGTATCATTTTGTTTTCTTTTGTGATTTTAAAATACATTTTCTGACCTTATATCTGTGTACTTCTGAAATAGCTTCTACAGCAGATAGAAAAATCCTATTACCTCCCTCCACTAAATGAGTCAAATACAAATGTAGACAAAAACAGAAAATATTCCCTTAGAAAAGTTTGGTGACACTTGAGCCCTTTCCAGCTTGTAGCTCTGAAATTGAATTTTTATATTCATTGTAAAGGTTGGTGAAGGGAAATATTATTACACAATGCAGAGTCAGTGAGGGCCGGAGGGCCCGTTTTCATATCTTCTAGATTCGAGCAATAGAGGTCATCTTATAACTTACTCAAGAGAAAATGGAAAATTACTGTTGTTTATTTTAGAATTTTGATCTGCACTGAGTGCTGTGTTTTTAAACACAGATATTATTATAATAGCTAATTATTGAAAAAGTTTAGTATTCAAGTAACAAACCTATGATGGAATCTGTATTTTTCCATCTATTACTATTCATTGTACCTATTTCATGCATTTTATATGCATTTCAAATGATTTTTACTTGGGATCCTAAACTTTTGGAGGTTTTATTTCTCAGTTATTTCCATCTTTCTTGTTTACTCTGCAAATTAGAGTCTTCAACACAAAAGTGATTCTTTTAGGCCATGGAAGTGCTTAAAAAAAAAAAAAAAAGCAATGACAATGCTTTGTCTGCTTTTAAAGGCAAGTATAGATAAATGAGCTTTCCAGAGTGTTGTTATTAAATAAGGTGAAGAATTAGGCAGAGTCAGCCTCCTATATGGTCCCTGAGCACCCAGTGTTCTGTCCAACGAGCCAACACATTACACACACTACTTCGTTTAATCATCCAGCATTCTTGTGAAGTAGTATTACCCAAAATGTGATTAAAAACCAGTTCTGTGATCACACCACTGCACCCAAGCCCAGGCAACAGAGTGAGACCCTGTCTCAAAAAACCAACAAGCAAACAAAAACAAAAAAGCAGTTTTAGCCCCTTCCAACTGGGTGGCATTAGACAAGTGATTGGCCACAACAAGATTCAGAGAGTCAGAATAAATATTAAATTAATAGATATATACTAAGTTAGATTTCAACTAAGAAGATATGTTTTTAACAGTAAGCTGGTAAATTTTATCTGTCTTTAAAATCAAAGAAGAAAACATCTGACACATTTTCCTAGTCTTTATTTTAAGCTTTCTGCAGGTATGCACTCATTGAATTCTCAGAACTCAATGATGTAGGTGGTATTATTATATCGATAATGTATATTTTAATAATGTTTCACGTGTCAGTGTGAAGAGATCACCAAACAGGCTTTGTGTCAGCAACATGGCTGTTTATTTCACCTGGGTGCAGGTGGGCTGAGTCCGAAAAAGGAGTCAGAAAAGGGTGGTGGGATTATCATTGATTCTTATAGGTTTTGGGATAGGTGGTGGATCTCACAAAGTACATTCTCAAGGGTGGGGGAAATTATAAAGAACATTGATCAGTTAGGGTGGGGCAGAAACAAATCCCAATGGCGGAATGTCATCAGTTAAGCTATTTTCACTTCTGTGGATGTTCAGTTGCTTCAGGCCATCTGGAGGTATACTGGGGATATGATGGCTTAGCTTGGGCTCAGAGGCCTGACAAATAATGCTTGTGTATGAGGGTGTATCAATTGTAATTGATGTGTGTGTGTGCATTTACAATGTCATTATTTATGGGTAAGATGTTAAAGACTGATACAATTTCTTCTGTAATGTTGAGCCCTGTGTCCATTGTGAATCATCTTATGAAAAAGAAAAAGAACTTCAACAGTGGAAATACTAAACTCTGAAAAGTTAGTAAGATATATTGGACACTTGCAGTGGATAAGCGCTGTGACAATTGATTTGTTAATGCTACGTCATTAACTTTTATAATCATGGCATTGTTTTGATTTCCTAAATCTAGAGTTATAGAGCAGGCTGTTTTAAAGATGGTAGGCAACAATGTACCAATTAGCAGATATTGTGAAATTGGCACACTGGGTTGAGAGCAACCCAAAAGATAGAATCAAGATGAAATCTTGCAGACAATTCAGATTTAAGAAATTAGACATGCTGGCTTGAGGCATTGGGTCAAGAATACTAATGCTATGATTCAGAGAAAGACTGCGTTACTGAGAATAATGATAAGAAATCAGCAAACAAATTAGCATGAAAACTAGGACATAGTTACTGATATTAATAAAAGCAACTTGAGAGTTGCTACATTATATAGACTTCGGATGTATTTTAATACATTTGTAGCCACTTGATTTTCACAGCCACAATATGAGTAGTTGCTGATGCACCATTTCACAGAAGTACAATAAAGTCATCTGCCCAGGATCACATACCTAATAAGATCTTGCTTCTATTCTATCTTCCCATAAACAAGATGCCTCGTCTTTATGATTTAATGGCTGATCACCAAAAGAATTCGGAGTCCCACTTTCTCCTCAGCATGTGTACATTATCAGTTATGGGAGAAATGTTATTTTTTTTCTTTTTCATGCTGTTTATCATAACAACACAATCAACTGGTTAAAGTAAAGTTCAACCTGGTTGAAATCAAGCTGTAAATTACTGCAAGTCCCTTCCACAAAGCTCAAATACAAAAAAGGGATTTTCAAGTACTCACAAACAAGTTTCTGCTCTCCTGAAGATTAACCAAATCCAGTCTTAATCTTTGTGACAGAATTGTTAACACATTTTTCTCAAAAATTTTAAAGAACATTTCAAAGAAATGAAACTCAGATGTCCCACTTAAAGAATGTGCAGATCAGTGTTGTGTTGTTAGATCATGTAAAGACTGCTCTGAACGCCCTAAGCCACACTTTTCCACCTTATACGCCTATGCAAAATGAATACAGTGCAGCTTAAACAATTTTTTGTTAGGCAAATATCACATAACCCACACAGAGATCAAGAAATAGAACTTTACAAGAATCCAGATGTTATTCTCAATGATAAATCTTTCCATTCATCTTAGACTTATTCAGTATCCTAACTTTCAAGGTGATGCCTACTGTGCTTTGATTTACAGTTCAATATCCCAAGTATGCATCCATAAACAATATAGTTTACTATTGCCTGTGTTTATTTTCATATAAATGGAATTATAGAATACATAATGTTATTAAGTTTATTGAGGTATAATTAACATACAGTAAGTTTATTGAGGTATAATTAGCATACAGTAAGCCAGGGGTCCCCAATTCCTGGGCCAACACTGACTGATACTAGTCCATGGCCTGTTAGGAACCAGGCCATCCAGCAGGAGGTGAGTGGCCAGCAAACAAACGAAGCTTCAGCTGTATTTATAGCCACTTCCAATTGTTCACATTACTGCCTGAGTTCCAACTCCTGTCAAATCAGCAGCAGCATTAGATTCTCATAGGAGCATGAACCCTATCGTGAACTGTTCATGTGAGGTGTATTAGTCCACTTTCACGTTGCTGATAAAGACATACCTGAGACTGGGAAGAAAAAGAGGTTTAATGGGCTCACAGTTCCACATGGCTGGGGTGGCCTCATGATCATGGCAGAAGGCAAGGAGGAGCAAGTCACATCTTACATGGATGGCAACTGGCAGAGAGTTTGTGCAGGGGAACTCTACTTATTAAAACCATCAGATCTCATGAGACTTATTCACTATTGTGAGAACAACATGAGAAAGATTCACTCCCATGACTCTATTACCTCCCACTGGGTCCCTCCCATGACACATGGGAATTGTGGGAGTTACAATTCAAGACGAGATTTGGGTGGGGACACAGCCAAACCATATCATGAGGGATCAAAGTTGTGTGCCTCTTATGAGAATCTAATGCCTGATGATCTGTCACTATCTACCATCACCCTCAGATGGGATCATCTAGTCGCCAGAAAACAAGCTCAGGGCTTCCACTGATTCTACATTATGGTGAGTTGTATAATTATTTCATTATATATTACAATGTAATAATAAAAGAAATCAAGTCACAGTAAATGTAATGTGGTTGAATCATCCCAAAAGCACGCCACACCCCATCCGTGGAAAAGGTGTCTTCCACCAAACCAGTCCCTGGTGCCACAAAGGTTAGGGACTGCTGCAGTAAACCACACATCTTTAAAGTGTACACCTTGAAAGTTTTGACATATGAATATACCCATTCATGAAATCATCAATACAATCAAAATAATAAAACATCCATCACTCTTAAAAATTCCCTTGTGTTTCTAATCTTTCCCTAGTTCCCTTCCTTGCCAATCCCATTTGCAACCATTGATCTACATTGTCTCAGCATGATTAATTTGCAGTTTCCAAAATTTTATAAAACAAGAATCTGAATGTTTCACTTAGTCTTAATCCTTTGAGATTCATTCATGTTGTTTTATGTATCACTGTTGTTCATTTATTTGTGTTGCTGAGCACCATTCCATTATAGGTATATACAACAATTTGTTGATCCATTCACCTGTAAATGGACATTTAGGATGGTTCTAGTTTAAAGATATTACAAATAAGGCTGCTGTTAACATTCATGTACAGGTTTTTTTTTTTTAATTTGTTACTATTATTATACTTTTAAGTTCTAGGGTACATGTGCATAACGTGCAGGTTTGTTACATATGTATACTTGTGCCATGTTGCTGTGCTGCACCCATCAACTCATCAGCACCCATCAACTCGTCATTTACATCAGGTATAACTCCCAATGCAATCCCTCCCCCTCCCGCCTCCCCATGATAGGCCCCGGTGTGTGATGTTCCCCTTCCCAAGTCCAAGTGATCTCATTGTTCAGTTCCCACCTATGAGTGAGAACATGCAGTGTTTGGTTTTCTGTTCTTGTGATAGTTTGCTAAGAATGATGGTTTCCAGCTGCATCCATGTCCCTACAAAGGACACAAACTCATCCTTTTTTATGGCTGCATAGTACTCCATGGTGTATATGTGCCACATTTTCTTAATCCAGTCTGTCACTGATGGACATTTGGGTTGATTCCAAGTCTTTGCTATTGTGAATAGTGCCGCAATAAACATACGTGTGCATGTGTCTTTATAGCAGCATGATTTATAATCCTTTGGGTATATACCCAGTAATGGGATGGCTGGGTCATATGGTATTTCTAGTTCTAGATCCTTGAGGAATCACCATACTGTTTTCCATAATGGTTGAACTAGTTTACAATCCCACCAACAGTGTAAAAGTGTTCCTATTTCTCCACATCCTCTCCAGCACCTGTTGTTTCCTGACTTTTTAATGATTGCCATTCTAACTGGTGTGAGATGGTATCTCATTGTGGTTTTGATTTGCATTTCTCTGATGGCCAGTGATGATGAGAATTTTTTCATGTGTCTGTTGGCTGTATGAATGTCTTCTTTTGAGAACTGTCTGTTCATATCCTTTGCCCACTTTTTGATGGGGTTGTTTTTTTCTTGTAAATTTGTTTGAGTTCTTTGTAGGTTCTGGATATTAGCCCTTTGTCAGATGAGTAGATTGCAAAAATTTTCTCCCATTCTGTAGGTTGCCTGTTCACTCTGATGGTAGTTTCTTTTGCTGTACAGAAGCTCTTGAGTTTAATGAGATCCCATTTGTCAATTTTGGCTTTTGTTGCCATTGCTTTTGGTGTTTTAGACATGAAGTCTTTGCCCATGCCTATGTCCTGAATGGTACTACCTAGGTTTTCCTCTAGGGTTTTTATGGTATTAGGTCTAACATTTAAGTCTCTAATCCATCTTGAATTAATTTTCGTATAAGGAGTAAGGAAAGGATCCAGTTTCAGCTTTCTACTTATGGCTAGCCAATTTTCCCAGCACCATTTATTAAACAGGGAATCCTTTCCCCATTGCTTGTTTTCGTCAGGTTTGTCAAAGATCAGATGGCTGTAGATGTGTGGTATTATTTCTGAGGTCTCTGTTCTGTTCCATTGGTCTATATCTCTGTTTTGGTACCAGTACCATGCTGTTTTGGTTACTGTAGCCTTGTAGTATAGTTTGAAGTCAGGTAGCGTGATGCCTCCAGCTTTGTTCTTTTGACTTAGGATTGACTTGGAGATGTGGGCTCTTTTTTGGTTCCATATGAACTTTAAAGCAGTTTTTTCCAATTCTGTGAAGAAACTCATTGGTAGCTTGATGGGGATGGCATTGAATCTATAAATAACCTTGGGCAGTATGGCCATTTTCACAATATTGATTCTTCCTCTCCATGAGCATGGTATGTTCTTCCATTTGTTTGTGTCCTCTTTTATTTCACTGAGTAGTGGTTTGTAGTTCTCCTTGAAGAGGTCCTTTACATCCCTTGTAAGTTGGATTCCTAGGTATTTTATTCTCTTTGAAGCAATTGTGAATGGAAGTTCATTCCTGATTTGGCTCTCTGTTTGTCTGTTACTGGTGTATACGAATGCTTGTGATTTTTGCACATTAATTTTGTATCCTGAGACTTTGCTGAAGTTGCTTATCAGCTTAAGGAGATTTTGGGCTGAGACAATGGGATTTTCTAAATATACAATCATGTCATCTGCAAAGAGGGACAATTTGACTTCTTCTTTTCCTAACTGAATACCATTGATTTCTTTCTCTTGCCTGATTGCCCTAGCCAGAACTTCCAACACTATGTTGAATAGCAGTGGTGAGAGAGGGCATCCCTGTCTTGTGCCAGTTTTCAAAGGGAATTTTCCAGTTTTTGCCCATTCAGTATGATATTGGCTGTGGGTTTGTCATAAATAGCTCTTATTATTTTGAGGTACGTTCCATCAATACCGAATTTATTGAGCATTTTTAGCATGAAGGGCTGTTGAATTTTGTCAAAAGCCTTTTCTGCATCTATTGAGATAATCATGTGGTTCTTGTCTTTGGTTCTGTTTATATGCTGGATTATGTTTATTGATTTGCGAATGTTGAACCAGCCTTGCATCGCAGGGATGAAGCCCACTTGATCATGGTGGATAAGCTTTTTGATGTGCTGCTAAATCCGGTTTGCCAGTATTTTATTGAGGATTTTTGCATCGATGTTCATCAGGGATATTGGTCTAAAATTCTCTTTTTTTGTTGTGTCTCCATGTTGGCCTCATAAAATGAGTTAGGGAGGATCCCCTCTTTTTCTATTGATTGGAATAGTTTCAGAAGGAATGGTACCAGCTCCTCCTTGTACCTCTGGTAGAATTCAGCTGTGAATCCATCTGGTCCTGGACTTTTTCTGGTTGGTAGGCTATTAATTATTGCCTCAATTTCAGAGCCTGCTATTGGTCTATTCAGGGATTCAACTTCTTCCTGGTTTAGTCTTGGAAGAGTGTAAGTGTCCAGGAAATTATCCATTTCTTCTAGATTTTCTAGTTTATTTGCCTAGAGGTGTTTATAGTATTCTCTGATGGTAGTTTATATTTCTGTGGGGTCGGTGGTGATATCCCCTTTATCATTTTTTATTGCGTCTATTTGATTCTTCTCTCTTTTCTTCTTTATTAGTCTTGCTAGCGGTCTGTCAATTTTGTTGATCTTTTCAAAAAACCAACTCCTGGATTCATTGATTTTTTGGAGGGTTTTTTGTGTCTCTATCTCCTTCAGTTCTGCTCTGATCTTAGTTATTTCTTGCCTTCTGCTAGCTTTTGAATGCGTTTGCTCTTGCTTCTCTAGTTCTTTTAATTGCGATGTTAGAGTGTCAATTTTAGATCTTTCCTGCTTTCTCTTGTGGGCATTTAGTGCTATAAATTTCCCTCTACACACTGCTTTAAATGTGTCCCAGAGATTCTGGTATGTTTTATCTTTGTTCTCATTGGTTTCAAGGAACATCTTTATTTCTGCCTTCATTTCGTTATGTACCCAGTAGTCATTCAGGAGCAGGTTGTTCAGTTTCCATGTAGTTGAGCGGTTTTGATTGAGTTTCTTAGTCCTGAGTTCTAGTTTGATTGTACTGTCGTCTGAGAGACAGTATGTTATAATTTCTGTTCTTGCATGTACAGGTTTTTGTATGAATACATACTATCTTTTCCCTTGGATACATGTATATGTTTTCAATGTCTGAATCACAGGGTTGGTATATTTTTTAACTTTTTAAGATATTGCCAAACTATTCCATGAGATACTTCTACTAGTTTTTCTTTTCATTAGATGTACATGAAATTTTTAGTTTATATACATCCTCACCAACCTTTGGGTTATTTCATTCAAGTTGGTGGATAGTACTGCTCAAGAGTCCTATAACTCACTGAATTTATAACTCACTGAATTTATTTCTAAATTTCTATCAAACATTGTGATAAGGAAGATGAAATTTCTGACTATTCTCTTTGTAATTTTATCATATTTTGCTTCATATATGTTGAAACTATATTATTAGATCTATAAATATTTAAGATTGTTCTGTGCTCTTAATGAATTTATTAAGAAATATCTTCGTTGTGGACAATATTTTTGCTTTGTAATCTGTTTTGTCTAATATTAGCTACTTCAACTTTCTTTTGATGAATGCAGAGTGCTTTAATGTTTTCAGCCTTTTAACATATTTTTATCACTATATTTAAAGTAGGTTGGTAGCATATAATTAGGTCTTGCTTTTTATCAATCTGACAATCATTGCCTTTTATTTGTGGCATTTATGCCATTGGTATATGAGATGATTATTGATATGGTTGGGTTTATAATATGTTGAGTTGCTATTTGTTGTTGTTGTTGTTGTTTTGGGTTTTGTTTTGTTTTTGTTTTTTTGAGATAGCGTCTCATTCTGTCACCCAGGCTGGAGTGCAATCTCGGCTCACTGCAACCTCTGCCCCCGGCTTCAAGCAATTCTCCTGCCTCAGCCTCCCGAGCAGCTGGGATTACAGGTGCCCTCTACCACACCCAGCTAGTTTTTGTATTTTTAGGAGAAACAGGGTTTTACCATGTTGGCTAGGCTGGTCTCAAACTCCTGACCTCAGATGATCCGCCTGACTCAGCTTCTCAAAGTGCTGGGATTATAGGCATGACCCATTGTGCCCAGCCTCTCTCTTGATTTTTATTAGCTGTATTTGTCAGCCTTCTCCAGAGAAACAATCAATAACATGTGTATAGATGTATATATAGAAGTTTATTTTAAGGAACTGATTTACGTGACTGTGGAGGTTAGTAGGTCCAATATGGGCAGGGTTGGCTGGTGGGGTGGAGACCCAGATAATAGTTGTGGTTCACATCCAAAGACAGTTTATGGCAGAATTTCTTCTCTCTCAGGAGAGGTCAATCTGTTTCTTAGGGCTTTCAATTGATTGGATGAACTCTCATATTATGGAAGGCAATCTACTTTACTCAAAGATTTAGGTGTTAATCCCATTCAAGTATACCTTTGGAGAACAGCTAGAATAGAGTATCACCAAGTATCTGGATATTATGTTCCAGTCAAGTTGACATATAAACTTAAGCATCACGTTAATTATAAAGTTTGTTTTATTTTAGTGGTTGCTTTGGGGTTTATAGCAAACATCTTTAACTTTTCCCCGTCTGTCATTAAATGATATTATATTTCTTCATGTGCAATAAAAACATCTTACAACAGTAAACTTCCACTTCTTTGTTCCTGGTTTCTGTGTGATTGGTCTCATACATTTTATGTTTATATATGATAGAAACTCAAATCATCATTATTTTTGCTTTAAATAATTGGTTATCTCTTAAGAATATTTAGATAATAAAGACAAATATTTTATTTACTCATGTAATAACCACTTTCATTGCTCTTCATTCTTTGCGTAGAACTAGGCTTCTACTGACATCAGTTTTCTGCTGCTTGAATGACTTTCTTCAACATTTCTAGTAGTAAGTTATGTCTTTCAGCTGTTGACATCTAAAAATGTCTATTTTGTCTTTGTTTTTGAAATATATTTTTACTGGATAAGTAATTTTAGTTTGATATTCTTATTCTTTCAGTATTTGGAAAGATTTTGTTCTATTGTTTTCTAACTTGCATTATTTATGATGAAAAAATCTACTGTCATCCATATAGTGTGCCTTCTGTATATAACATGTCTTTACATCTGGCCCCAGAACATACTTTATTTTAGAATATTTTAGAAACAGAAGATTGGGGATGAGCAATGGATTTATTTCCAGTCTAGTAAGTTCTGGTCCCTCCTTATTCTCTCTGAATTCTACTTGCAAAATAAGCCATCTTTCTTTGACTAATCTCTCTCTCTCTCTCTTCTTCCTTTATCTTAGGCAACTAAAATAATCCAAATGGCACTTGGAAAATTCTGCCTACAGACCAACTTGTCAAGGTCCATAGGTTCATTTGACATGTTGTCTATTCTCCAAGTTACTGCAGGTGACCATTTTCCCCTTTTACAATCAGCTAAAGCAGTTTTGTTATGGCTTTGTCAACTTCTGTTGAATAAGTTATTGCCCTGAAGGCCTTCCAGTGGGACAAGACATGGAAGTGGAAGACAGTGATAATGGTGATCCTGATTCTGGGTAGGCCTAGGCCAGTTAGGGCATTTATGTTATAGTTTTTAACAAAAAAGGTTAAAAAGTAAAAAAAAAAAAAAAAAAAATTAAATTAAAAATTTTAAAAGCTTATAAAATGAGGAAAGAAAAATATTTTTGTACAACTGTACAATGTGTTTTAAGCTGTATTATTACAAAAGAGTTTAAATGCTTTTAAAAATTAAAATGTTTGTAAAGTTTGAAAAGTTACGGTAACCTAAAATTAATTTATTATTGAAGATATATATTTTAAAAAATAAATTTAGGGTAGCCTACTTATAAAGTCTACAGTAGTGTACTGCAATGTCCTAGGCCTTCACATTCACTCACTATTTGTTCGTTGATTCACCCAGAACAATTCCCATTCATGGTAAGTGCAAGGGTACCATTTTTTATTGTTTATATCACATTTTTATTGTACTTTTCCTATGTTTAGATATGTATAAATATACAAATACCATTTTGTGACAACTACCTACAGTATTCAGTTACAGTCACATGTGGTACAAGTTTGTAGTCTAAAAGCAACAGGCTATACCATATAGCCTAGGTGTGTAGTAGGGTGTACTATCTAGGTTTGTGTAAGTATACTTTCTGATATTTGCACAAAATGGAAGTCACCTAATGACCTATTTCTCAGAAAGTATCTCCATCATTAAGTGACATATAGCTGTATTTTAAGTTTTATTACAATAGCACCCTGTTTCTAGGTACCAGTTTCTACAAAGTTAGCTTTTGCTGTGTGACAAACCCTTCACATATATAGGAACTAAATACAGCAAACATTCATTTAGCTCATGATTTACAGTTCTGCTTTTGATGGCTCAGCTAATGTCTGAGCTACATCATCTGGAGCCTGGATGATCTAGGATGATGTCTCATAAATACTTAATAGTTGGCAAGTCGGCAGCCAGGAAAACTAACCTGTGCTTTTTCATATGGCGGTGGTAAGATGGTGTCCTGAGAGCAGCAAAAGAGGGCAAGCCTCAGTGAACTACTGCTTTTGAGGCCTTTGATTGCAGCATTTTGTGATTGGTCAAAGACAGGCACATGGCCAAGCCCAGCATAGATATGGAAGTGGACTGCCCAAGGGCATAGATTCGGGAAAGGGAGACATTTGTAGCTATTTTTGCAATCTAATACTAATAACTAATGGCTGGTGCTATTTTCAAGTCAAAAAGCTGTTTTTCTATATTATTTTTAGAAAGTTGTATTGTTTTGGCTTTACCTGGAATATCTTTCTTTTTTGTCTGGGAAGCTGTTCATTTTCTTTGTTTTTCTTTTATTTGTTATCTGAGACATTTATCTGAGACAAATTTTAAATACATGAATTCTGGATATCTTTGAGATTTCTTAGAGGATAAAAATGGCCCAAAACTTTAAAAATGTTAGTGATATTTACTGAAAATGTGATTCCTAAGCTAGTGTGGTAGGGTTTTAGCAAAAGAGTTTTTAACATGAAGAAATAAACCTTATGGGAAGCTCCTTTTCTTTTTTCTTTCTTTCCACTCAGGACCTGTCCACCTAGTCCAGGTAGAAACTACAGTAACACATGGGAGTTTTTTTGTTTGATTGATTTCTTTACTTGAGAATTTAATGTGGAAATGAATGGATTCTTTGAGAAGGGCTGAACGCACACTATGGAAGGAGGCCTTGCACACCTTTCATTCATGAGCTGAAGCCTTGGTAGAGGCAAAATATTTCACCCAATAATCAATACCTCCTTCCTCCTCACTGTAATACTCTTAATTTAAATCCTTAGAAGTCTTTTCTTTTGTGTGGCTGAGAAGGTGTACTTTTCCATTTTTGTTTGCTCTGAATTCACCAACTACATACTGAATTCTTTGGGATATGTTTTTCTCCTCTTCTTAACAGTTACACTAGGCTATCTCTGTTTTGTTTTGTTTTTTAAGCCAGAGCCTTATTTTCATTTGCTTAAGATTTATAGGTTTTGTTTATGCACTCCAAGTTCTTTGAAAGCAGGGACTATTTATAACCATTTATTATTTTTGATTCTTTGCTTTCCTTCAGTAACCTCTATGAAATGCTGAATTCCTACATGTTTACTGTGCTGAGATTGGATTTTCTATTTTCTCTGAGCTAACTCTTCCTCAGAGGACCTGAGCCCTCTGTGTTCTCTGCTCATCTTCTGCCATGCACTGCGAAGACAGGCTGGGCTACAGTCAGCTACTTTTGGTAGAGTTGTTTGCAGACTGGGATCCAAAATGTACTTCATGAAATAGAAAAATAGCAATTATTATATGTCTTGGATAGTATTTTTAAATATTTATTCTAATGCACTTCAGGGTTTTACTTTTAACATAACCTTTTCATTGTCATGTAGATTATATCTTTATGTATTTATTTGAACATCTGTTCCTTGGTCTCTCGTAGTTTACAGTTCCTAATTAATTCATTTAAAATGCTTGCTAGACTACTATTTGTCAGGCATATGCTAAATGCAGGAATAATGTAGTGAACATGTTATGCAAAAAAATTCCTTTCCCCGCAGTTTACCATCTAGTGAGCAATATATACAAGTAAATGAACTATCACAATACCAGGTGAAAGGTGTTCAGGAAAGAATAAAATAGGGTGGAAGGAAGTGTGGAGTAAAATCCCTATAAATAAGAGAGAAAAAGAATTATCACTTTACAGAATAGCCCACTGATTACATAAGATATGATCAGATATTAAAAACCTTCATAAGTAAGAAAATGTAATTGGACACTCAGTTGTAAAGAAGACATGGTTGCTTTAAAAAGAAAAATAATCATTAAAGAATTTCCATTAAAAATAAATTATGCTGGAAATAAAAGCAAATGATTTTTAATAATCTGAACATTGGAAATTTAAAGGTGAATTATGGCTAACATTGATCTCACTAGTAATGATTTAAATGTTCAAAAATCAATAAAATGTATTTAAAATTGTGAACAATGGTTATTGATTGAATAAGAATTAGAATTTGAGAAGATTAATCATTACATAAGTCTTATACTAAAAGTTAATGCACTTAAAAATGTGCATATACATAGAGATACAGACTTATTTAGATTCATTCCAAAAAGGTTGTTCATTGAGCACTTTTTAATAGTGCCAAAAATAAAATCAATAGGAGAAGAGGAAGAGAAACAAACCTCTAAAAACAAAATTAAATTGCAGGCAGAAAAGAAAATCTTTAAAGAGCATCAGAAATATAATACAGTATTTAATACTCATATAGCATTCTCAAACAGCAACTCCAAAGTGCTCAAATGAACTATTTTCATCTGAATAAAATCATCTAAAAAATAAATTGTGATGGTAGTAAATTGATTGAGAGATGTAGGCATGTGAGAGGGAATTTATAGATGCAAATGCCCTTTTTATGAAACATGAGAACTGCTTTTTGAGATGTAAAAGGTGGGAAAGGACAGACATTACAGTGTGACCATTTCTAGTTCTGTGTATCTAAACTGTCTGCCTATGCATCATCTCAGAAGGGCCCCTTTGTCAGTTGCACAATAAGTAGGTCTCTAGACCAAGACTGCCCACATTGAGTTTCTAAGCAGTATGTCATTTATTACTAAGAATAGTCACCTCAAAAACAACGTACATGGATAGAGCACCTTACAGCTTACAAAATATTTACACTTCTTCCTAGTCACCCTGTCTGGCAGATGGGAGGTACTTTATTGGGCCCATCTTATGTTGACAAAACAGACGCAATGATGGCAAGGGAGTTGTTCAAGGCTATATTGTTGATAAAAGAAAGATAAAGAACTGTATCCTACCCCAATTTCTAGTCTAATACTGTTTTCTCTTTAACAAATGGTACCTTTTGTCTCAACCCATCCACTATATTCCCAAAGTCTAAAAAA
Organism: Macaca mulatta; assembly: GCF_049350105.2. Taxonomy (NCBI): domain Eukaryota; kingdom Metazoa; phylum Chordata; class Mammalia; order Primates; family Cercopithecidae; genus Macaca; species Macaca mulatta. Next base: position 19,829,908 of record NC_133410.1, on the reverse strand, counting down.
AAAAAAAAAAAAAAAAAAAGAAAACACTTGCAAGAAATTGGTAGTAGCCATACGTATTATAAAGCACAGTGTACATTATAAATGAGCAAGAAATGGTCTTTTTTTTATTTTTGCAACTTTCATAAGGTAACAGGATAGAAATTACCCAGGAAAGTTTGCTGATGGTTGTGATGATTATCTTCTTTTTTTAATAAAGTTTCCATCTATTGCTACCTACAACACTAACTATACTCATTATAGAAATATGGAAAAATATAGAACATGATAGTAAAGAAAATTTAAAATCACTAATTACTTTCCTTTTTGGCTTTTATTTTTATTTTAGATTCAGCGGGTACATGTGCAGACTTGTTGCAAGGGTATAATTGTGTGTTGCTGAGGTTTAGGCTTCTGTTGATACCAGCACCTAGATAGTGAGCATAGTACCCAGTAGAATGTTTTTCAGTCCTTGTCCCCTGCTCTCTCTCCTTCTTTTGGAGTTCCTAGTGTCTCTTATTCTCATCTTTATGTCCACGTGTTCCCAAAGCTTAGCTCTCATGTACAAGTGAGTATATGCAGTATTTGGTTTTCTGTTCCTGTGTCAGTTTACTTAGGATAATGTCCTCCAGCTGCATCCATGTTGCAGCAAAGGACATGATTCCATTCCTTTTTATGGCTGAATATTGCATGCTGTATATGTACATTTTCCTTACCCAATTCACCCAATTGATGGGCACCTAGGTTGATTCCATGTCTTTGCTATTGTGAGTAGTGCTTCTACAAATGTATGAGTGCATGTGTCTTTTTAGTAGAACAATTTGTTTTCCTCTGGGTGTATACCCAGTAATGGTACTCCAGAGTCAAATTGTAATTCTATTTTTAGTCCTTTGAGAAATCTCCAAGTTGCTATCCACAGTGGCTGCACTAATTTACATTCTCTCCAAGAAATAGAGATCCTACCACCAAGGTTTTAGGAGTTTTATAGATTGGGGACTTACAACTGACATTGTTGTAAGTCAACTTGAGATGATTTTTGTATATGGTTAACCAGTTTTAAAAATCATTAATTACTTTCTGTCCTTTATTGTGATTTTCTTTTTAAAAAGCCAAAGGTGGCATTTTTAATCAAATTCTTCCAAAATTCACGTTAAATAAATGTAAAATGTATTACCTCCATTGTGCTCTGAAATAGTGTCACTGATCTTAGAACCAGGGTATCTTGAGCAACGTACATGTTATCAGACAAGCTCCAAAGATCTGAGTTCATTGCTAGGTGGATCAGCACACACCATCCCAGGTAATTGATTTTGGACACTGCTCCTCCTCAGTCTGAGAGCACAAACATCAGCTTCCTAAGTGGTATCTGCAGAGCTGTTTGAGAAGCAAGCATGTCATCAATCCATTCCCAAGGTTGGCAGCAGTAGTCAAATAAGCATGCAGTAGCAAAAAAGAAAAACAAAAAGCCAAAGAAAAGCAAGTAGGGAAGTGCTAGCAGTCATTGATCTGTAGAGAAAGTGGCATGCATTTAGAAAATTAAGAATTGGTCCTACCTACCAGTCCAGCCTCATGGACTGGTACTTGTCTTTCGCATTCTTCCTGCCTAACTTGTACCTCTTCCCCAATCCTAATCCTCTCTCGATGTGGGATGCTTTGCTAGCCCTGCCTCACATTTGAGAAACAGGTGATGGGAGAATGGTCCAACAGTGTCTCCTCTCTATTAAACTCTATCTCTTCCCAATGATATACATCCCCAGATTCTGGGGTGGGATTAGGGGAGGACCTGCGGAAAATCATATTTGCCTTTTCAAGTGGTAGTTCTGCATCTGGAAGGCCCTTCCCTTATTTCAAAATCTCTTTAGCCATTTTCTCCCCTACAAATCTTTCATAGTCACCCAGCTCTTAATTCTCCTCTTCCCAGTAAGGGTCCAAAACTCCTTCTGTGATGAACCATAATGCACACATCACAGTGTTTTGTAATGATTCACTGAATGCATCTTTGCTTTCCACTCGATTGTGAGCCAACTGAGAGCAAGAAAGATGCTGTGCCAATTTTATATCCCTTGCATCCAGCATACCCACCCTACACATTCCATAACTTTGTGTGGAATAAATGATCATCTGTGTAATGAAATAATACAAGAAAAAAAAGGAGGGAATGTAGGAAAAATGAGGGAGGCAAGGAAGGAAGAAGGAAAGGGAAAGAGGAATCTTTAATAGTTAAAAGTACTTCCAGAATGAAAGTCCCAATCTTTAAATAAGTCATCCTAAATTTGGCTACTGTGCTAGTCCAATAACAATAACCTTATTAAAGAACATTATTTCCCAGTTGTCTGAGGAAAAAGGAAAGAGGATTTTAAACCTTGTAATTTTTGTCTTAATAGATTGTTATCTTTCACGGTGTGGTTTAGTCAAATAAACACTAGGCTGAAGGTGAAAAGTGGTCTCTCCTCTTGCTCTGTGAAGATCATTTAACATCCTTTGCCTCAGTTTGCCTTATATTAAAAATGAGGCACTCGAACGTGATGTGCCTTTTCAATTCAAGCAAACTAATGTTCTGGGTTTAATTATCAGTTATTTGAACAGCAAGCTAGATAGGAATTAGAAACTCTACTCTGGGGTGGTTAAAACAAAAATAATGAGCTCAATTAGGAGAGACAGCCTTATATTGTTTTAAGACACTAGTGTTTGAATGTGAGTTTTATCAATTACTAAAGAGTGAACTGGATAAACCCTGTGATGTCTCAGAGAATACCCTGACAGGAATCAAAGGGTAGGGGCAGGAACTAGGTCTGCCATTTTTCCATTGTATTCTCAGAGCCTAGCCCAGTGCCAGACATACATAAGGGCTCAAAACAGACAAACAACCAAACAAAAAACAGTGCTGATGAAATGGATCCTTTGTGGTTTCCCAATACTATCACTCACTCTTAATTAGCAGATAATATAAAAATTAAGAAGTATCTGAACTCCTATTAAGCAGAATAGTTTTTATATTATTCTGTTTATCCTTCTTCAAACTTTGTATTTCTGTGTGCTTAATTAATGGTAGAGCCCTAGTTCAGTGTGTTACTAACTGATAGTCTATGGCTCTGTTTCCCCACCCAAATCTCATCTTGAATTGTACTCCCATAATTTCCATGTGTTATGGGAGGGACCCAGTGGGAGATAATTTAAATCATGGGGGTGATTCCCCATATTGTTCTCGTGGTAGTGAATAAGTCTCACAAGATCTGACAGTTTTATCAGGGGTTTCTGCTTTTGCATCTTCCTCATTTTCTCTTGCCGTTGCCATGTAAGAAGTGCCTTTCACCTCCCACCATGATTCTGAGGCCTCCCTAGCCATGTGGAACTGTTAAGTCCAATTAAGCCTCTTTTTCTTCCCAGTCTCAGGTATGTCTTTATCAGTAGTGTGAAAACTGACTAATACAGTAAATTGGTACCAGAAGTGGGATGTTGCTGAAAAGATACCTGAAAATGTGGAAGCAATTTTGGAACTGGGTAACAGGCAGAGATTGGAACAGCTTGGAGGGCTCAGAAGAAGCCAGGAAAATGTGGAAAAGTTTGGAGCTCTCTAGAGGCTTGTTGAATGGCTTTGGCCAAAACACTGATAGCGATATGAACAAAAAGATCCAGTCTGAGGTGGTCTCAGAAGGAGATGAGGAACTTGTTGGGAACTAGAGCAAAGATGACTCTTGTTATGTCTTAACAAAGAGACTTGCGGCATTTTGCTTCTGCCCTAGAGATTTGTGGAACTTTGAACTTGAGAGAGATGATTTAGGGAATCTGGCAAAAGAAGTTTCTAAGAAGCAATGCATTCAAGAGGTGACTTGGGTACTGTTAAAAGCATTCAGTTTTAAAAGGGAAGCACAGCATAAAAGTTTGGAAATTTTGCCGCCTGACAATGCTGTAGAAAAGAAAATCCCATTTTCTGAGGAGAAATTCTGCATAAGTAATGAGGAGCCAAATGTTTATCCCCAAGACAATGGGGAAAGTGTCTCCAGGGCATGTCAGAGACCTTTGCAGCAGCCTCTCCCATCACAGACTCAGAGGTCCAGGAGGAAAAAAATGGTTGCATGGGCAGGTCCCAGGGTCCCTGTTCTGTGTGCAGTCTACGGACTTAGTGCCCTGTGTCCCAGCTGCTCCAGCTGTGGCTGAAAGGGGCCAATGTAGAGCTTGGGCCAAGGCTTCAGAGGGTGCAAGCCCTAAGCCTTGGCAGCTTCCATGTGGTGTTCAGCCTGCACAGAAGTCAAGAATTTGGGGTTTGGGAACCTCTGTCTAGATTTTAGAAGATGTATGGAAATGCCTGGATGCCCAGGCAGAAGTTTGCTGCAGGGGCAGGGCTCTCATGGAGAACCTCTACTAGGGCAGTGCAGAAGGAAAATGTGGGGTTGGAGCCCCCACACAAAGTTCCTACTGGGGCACCACTAGGTAGATCCACCTACAGCTGGCACCATGTACCTGGAAAGGCTGCAGACACTCAATGCCAGCCTGTGAAAGCAACCTGGAGAGAGGCTATACCCTGCAAAGCCACAGGGGCAGAGCTGCTCAAGACCGTGGAAACCCACCTCTTGCATTAGCATGACCTGGATGTGACATCTGGACTAAAAGGACATCATTTTGGAGCTTTAAAATTTGACTGCTCTGCTGGATTTTGGACTTGCATGGGCACTGTGACCCCTTTGTTTTGGCCAATTTCTCCCATTTGGAATGGCTGTATTTACCCGATACCTGTACCTCTATTGTATCTAGGAAGTAACTAACTTGCTTTTGATTTTGCAGGCTCATAGGCAGAAGGGACTTGCCTTTCCTCAGATGAAACTTTCGACTGTGGACTTTCAGATTAATACTGAAATGAATTAAGACTTTGGGGGACTGTTGGGAAGGCATGATTGGTTTTGAAATGTGAGGACTTGAGATTTAGAGGGGCTAGGGATGGAATGATATGGTTTGACTCTGTGTCCCCACCCAAACCTTATCGTGAATTGTACTCTCATAATTCGCACACATTGTAGGAGGAACCCAGTGGGAGATAATTTGAATCATGGGGCGGTTTTCCCCGTACTGTTCTTGTGCTAGTGAATAAGTCTCATGAGATCTGATGGTTTTATCAGGTTTCATTCTTGCATCTTCCTTATTTTCTCTTGCTGCCACCATGTAAGAAGTGCCTTTTGCCTCCTGCCATGATTCTGAGGCCTCCCCAGCCATGTGGAACTGTTAAGTCCAATTAAACCTCTTTTTCTTCCCAGTCTTGGGTATGTCTTTATCAGCAGCGGGAAAACGGACTAATACATCAACATTTGCTTCTCAAAGAAATTCATCATATAATTGTTACTTTGCAATTTGAAATCAGTTCAAATTGTTCATCTCATTTATTTGTACCTGGCTAACAGTAGGGATTTAATAGAGATCTAGTGAATAGATTTGCTTCAAATGGGCAAAAATAACAGTGAAGTTAAATCTTCTTGAAAATTCTAATATGTTTGCAGGCTAATTTGGTTTTCTTTTTTTTTTTTTTTTTGCACCATTTCATGTTCCGACTGGTCTTTAAAATAATACTCTACAGCCATATCCTTCTGATTGTGAATATAAAGTTTGTAAAATAAACCAACATATCCTTTCTTGTGGCTGGGTTTAGATAGTAAAACAATAACTAAGACAAATAGGAACTCTCTCATTTATCTGGTGGTTATATCTCCCAAAGCACTGAAATACCATACAGAGAAACTACAAGACTATATTGATTCCTTTGTAGCCACCCGGTAAAGAACAAAGAGCAAGAAAATAATACCATTCTGGTATAAATTAGGATATTTTTGAGTACATGTAACAAAAACCCATTCAAAGTATCTTAAGTTAAAGGTTTATTGACTAACATACCTGAGATAGGAATACTTACAGCATCAGACATGGCTGGATCAAGGTTCCAACAGTGTATCAGGATGCTCTCTCTTTTATTCACCTTTTCTCAGTGCTAATAACTCCAGCAAGGCAGGAACTAGTTTTAGTCACATGACACTGAACCAATCATCTTGGCCTGGGGGATGGAGAATTGTTCCTGGACAAGCCTGCATCATTTGACCTAGCCCTGTGGCGCATGGAAATGGGATTGAGAGCCTCACCAGTATCATGTTAAATGGGGGATTGGCAGTTCCTAAAGCAAGAAAATTGTCTACCAGAGCTGAGCCACAGAGAAACAGAATCAGGGCATCTCATGTTATTACTGGCAGAGTTTCTGTATCATACTCATTCCAGACTTTGATCACTGACTTTAAAATCTTTATTCACTAGCTTGACAGTAATATCCATGAAGCTGACCTGCCTACCAGCCACTCACCTGAGCTTCAGTGTTTTTTGACTCTTTAAATGCCATTATTTTCTTTTCCATTCCACTTTTCACTCTGATGGATATCACTTGGACTTTATTATTACCTGAAACTACTTAATTCCTGACATCCTGAATGATGATCTCATCCTTTTGACCACAACTTTATATCCATTCAACTGTCTTAAGCCCTCAATCTCACTATGTTCTGCTCATTGACTCTGCAAGCAAGACCTTTGGGATCACCAACCTTTCTTAGTCTCAGAAATTCCATACTAATCTGCACTATGTGGTCAATTTCCTGAAATACCCTTGAACATCCCTACTTCCTTATCCATGTCCTATGATCATGCTGGTATTAGTTTCCTAATGCAGCTGTAGCAACATACCACAAACTGCAAGGCTTAAAACAACAAAAATTTACTCTCACAGTCTAGAGGTCAAAAGTCTGAAATTAATATCACTGAGCCAAAATCAAGGTGTTAGCAGGGCCATGCTCCCTTGAGAGATTCTGGGGGAGAATCTTTTCCTTCCTCTTCCAGCTTCAGGCAGCTGTCACCATTCCTTGGCTTGTGGCTGCATCACTGTAATTTTCAAGGTCAACATCTTCAAATGTCTCTCTGCTCCATTACCAGATCACTTCCTCCTCTGTACGTATGTCACATCTCTCTGCCTCTCTCCTGTAAGGACAATTGGGATGGCCTGAAGGGCGCACTTGGATAATCCAGGATAATCTCTCCTTATAAAGATCCTTAAACCAATTATACCTACAATTTTTTTCATTTCTTTCTTTTGTTTTTTGTGGGGCTGGTGGCGGGGGGGGCTTGTAAGCTAGGTTCCAGAGATTAGGGTATCAGTATATTTTGGGAAGCCAGTTTCCAGCCTATCACATACCTATATGGCTCTGGGGTCACCAAACTCTGGGGTCAGACAATGATTTGTCTTCCACTTCTCTACTACTTGCTGGGGAAAAACAAACAAAAATCCAGATATGAGAGTCACTACTAATTTTCAATTTTTATACTCAGCTTGATAATCTTGTCTCTTTTTCATGATCTAATGTCTCCCCGTCTATTTACAGTAACATGCCTATACATCCTTACAGCTCTTCTGATTCCAGCAGTAAATGTACCTACATAACTATCCCATTTTCTCACAGGACAGAGGAATTTGATTTGTCTTATTCCATCAAAACCACATACTTAATTCCTAGAACAAAGTCCAGTGCATAGCTGGCACTTGATTGGTATTTATTTTCTGACTTATTCTTCCAGTATAAAAGAAAAGAATGTTCCATTTTCCTAGTGTTTTTAATCCCACTTCCTATGATATCTTGATTCCTCTTTATAGCTATAATTTATCTGCCTCCCTCCCTTCCTCCTCCTCCCTGTCTCTTCCTCTTTTCCTGGCTGCCTCCTTACGTCTTGTAATGCCAGTCAAGTCTTATTCACCCTTAAAAAATGCATAAGAAGACATACTCATTCCAAATCAGCCATAACAACAACATTTACATGCACACACAGCTCTCTCTAACTATTGGCATATCTCATTCTTATACTCTCACATAAAATTCCTGAAAGAGTGGTCTAAGTTCAGTCTATATAACCCCTCATCTGCATTTATTTCTTAACTCTTGGCTTCTGCCTCTACCATGTCATTTAAATTGTTCTTTCTTAGGTCAAAACCACTTTTATTTTTCATGGCTGCCAATATTTTTAAATTAAACTTGTTATTTTGAGATAACAATAGATTGTCATGCAATTGTATGAAATAGTCCAAGGAAGTCACCAGGTACGATTTCCCCTAGTAGTATCATCTTGTAAAGCTGGAGTACAATATCACAATCAGGTTACTCACACTGATGTAATCCACTGATCTTATTCAGATTTCCTCAGTTTTCCTTGTACTGATTTGTGTGTGTGTCAAAACTAAATTTCATTTGCAAATCCACTGAATAGTTTCCAGTCTTGACATCTATGAATTGCTTGGTTTAAATTCAATAAATATATTTAATTCTTACTATGAGTTAAGAATGTAAGGTTCTACAAATATTGGTCAATGTTATGGTTGTATTAACTCTATGGGGTAAGTATACTATTATTAGTCCCATTTTACAGATGAGGCAAGTGAGGCACAAAGAAATTAATAAACTTGCACAAAGAAGTTAAGAAACACAGCTAGTGTGAATAGTGGAGATTAGATGCAAGCCCACACAGCCTGGTTCAGAGTCTATGCGACTAACACTTTCTCCTGTGACCTCTCTGGACCTAGCTGAAGTGTCTGCTGAGTTTGGGAGTGGAGACCTTGAGTTACTTGAATGTCTCTTCTTCCTTGGTTCCTTTGATATAATCTACTGCTTCTTGTACCTCTCTGACTACTTTTTCCTGGTCTTCTTCATGGACTGCTCATCCCATTCCTGGTTTTAAATGTAGCTTCCCCCAAGGCTGTGCATTCAGCTCCCTGGTTTTTTCACTAGGTATTTTCTTTGGGGCATCTCTATACCTATGTGCTAAAGGAGCATAAACTGATACCTGTAAGCTTAGACCTCTGACCTGAGTTCCAAACTCCTTTCTAATTACTGGTTTTCCAACTTCTCTGGGATATCCCTCAGGAACTTCAAACTTTATGATGTCATAAACTGCACTAATCCATCTCTGTACTTTTTTTCTGTAATCCACAACCTCCACTGTAATCACAAATTACCATAAACTGGGTGACTTATAGACAACAGAAATTTATTTCTTACATTTCTGGAGGATGGGAAGTCCAGGACCAAGGTGCCAAAAGATTTGGTGACTGGTAAAGCCTCTCTTCCTGGTTCATAGATAGACCATATTTTTCTTATGTCACTAGGGCTTGGTGAAGGAGGCACAGCAGCTCTTTGGGGCCTCTTTTATAAGAACATTAATCATATTCATTAAAAACTTCATTCTTATGACCTAATCACCTCCTGATACAGTTAGGCTTTGTGTCCCTACCCAAATCTCATCTTGAATTATAGTTCCCATAATCCCCATGTGTTGTGGGAAGGACCCAGTGGAGGTAACTGAATCATGGGGTCAGTTGCCCCCATGCTATTCTTATGTTAGTGAGTGAGTTCTCACAAGAGCTGATGGTTTTATAAGGGGCTTTTCCCCTTTGCCTGGCACTTCTCCTTTCTGCTGCCATGTGAAGAAGGGCATGTTTTCTTCTCTTTCTGCCATGATTATAAGTTTTCTGAGGCGTCTATAGCCCCGTGGAACTGTGAGTCAATTAAATCTCTTTTTTTAAATAAATTACCCAATCTTGGACAGTTCTTTATAGCAGCCTGAGAATGGACTAACACACCTCCCAAAGACCCCACCTCCCAATAATGACCATAATGGAGATTAGGTTTCAATATATGAATTTGGAGGCCACACACACTTTATAGCATAAAACATTTCCCCAAAGAAGATCCATTTTTTTTTTTTTTGGCCTGTGTTTTGATCTAAAGTAATCATGCCTTCATCCATTCATAACTACCTTTTATGGTCACAAACTGGAGAAATAGTTATACATGTAATAACTGTGCTCCTATGTATTGACATATAATCTACAATATTTTGTTCATTGTTGATTCTGAACTGATGAGCTAGATTTGTTTAGCTGACACAAATATGTCATAAAATGGACAGTGCCTGGCACAGCGGCATAAAATGGAAAAAATAAAACATAATCGTGGTAGAATTAAATAATTTCCTAATGGTAGAATTAAGGAAATGGTTCTTAAGGAGATGTTAGTTGTTGGAATTAAAGTCTAACTAGAAACAATTAATAAAATACAGCATTCTAATTCTTTCAGAAAATCATCTATTTTCATATGAGCATTGTAAGTACTGGAGGGACTGCTCCTTATTTTACTCAGTATGTTGAACTACAGTACAATTTTGAGAGGTTATATAGGGAATAAACCACCCCAGACTGCTCATCTCCCAGCAAAGATAACAAGAAACTGAAAGTAAAGCTCCCATGATTTAAATCCCAATATTAATTTCCTTCTGGGGCGCATTAAGGTTAACAACTGGTAAACCAGAAAATGAAAATATCTGTGAGATACTAGAAAAAAAAAATGCCTTGTTTTTCCTTCATTACATGGAAAAAAACATAAAATCTTTAGCTTTATGCCTCACTAGAGAATAAGAATTGTTATATAAGTTTTGAAGAGAATCTCTTGCTGATTGAAATAATACCTTCATAATATTTGCAAATAAATGTCTAGACTCTCCATGAGCTCTAAAAATGAAAAATGTGCAGATGGAAATGAAAAGTGAACGTGGTCGAATTGTTGGGATCTGAGGCTCTTTTATATGCCTGGAGTTTCTGGACCTTTATCAGAAGACAACATTTGTATATATTAAATGGATAAATATGCAATATATTAAGATAGGTAAACAGAAAGGAATAAGAGTTAGACTGCCTCAGTTTCCACATAGCCGTATGGGGATTAGATACACCTATTAGCTGGGAGTTTTTCTGCCCTCCTGGAGGATTCTTAGCCCCTAAGATAATATAATGGAGACCTTATGAGCACTTTCAGTAGTACAGAGATTTATGCTAATCATCTGTACCATATGCAAGAATACATTGTAAAAACAATCATTATTATTATTTTTAATTCATGTATTTATTTTGAAAACAGAGCCTCTCTCTGTTGCCCAGGCTAGAGTGCGGCAAGCAATCATAGCTCACTGCAGCCTCAAACTCTTGGGCTCAAGCAATCTTCCCACCTCAGCCTCCTGAGTAGCTAGGACAAAAGGTGTATGCCACCACTCCTGGCTAATTTTATTTATTTATTTATTTATTTATTTTTGGAGACTGAGTCTCACTATATTGACCAGGATGGCCTTGGACTCCTGGCCTCAAGCAATCCTCCTGCCTTGTTTTTCTAAAGTGCTGGATTTACAGGCATGAACCACTGTGTCTGGCCTGGCCTCATTATTATTAATCATTAGCAAAAGCAAAGAAACATGCAGAAGTAACTCCTATATACAAGTTCATAATCTTTATATTACATGTTGTATACATAACATGTAATCCATGGCAATGTCAATTTATTCTGTGTGCTTACTTGCTTGCTTTTATTTACTTTTAATTTTTGGAGATAGGAGCACAAGATTTTAATCCCCATATATGTTGAAACTATGGTTCCCTAGAAATAAATTAATATGCACAAAGAACATAACAGCTAATCAGTGCAGAGATTCTATAAAGGCAAAAGACCATGTCTGCTTTTTCCCTTTCGTTTGTTCAGTTTACAACAGAGAGCCTGGTAGACAGTATATGCCAAATAATTATGTACTGAATAAATAATAAACCAGAGGTAAAAATTCAACTCTGGTGGAGTAAAGAGAAAAGAGAGGGATACTGAGTGTTTAGAATGTGATTGGGATTATGCTGGATACCTGATGTAAATCATCTCTTAATTCTCTCCAGAGCTCCGAAAAACAGGTATATGATACCTATCTTATGAATGGCAAAGACCTTGATTCTTTTTTTTTGTTTTGTTTTGTTTTTTTGTTTGTTTGAGACGGAGTCTCGCTGTGTCACCCAGGCTGGAGTGCAGTGGCCGGATCTCAGCTCACTGCAAGCTCCGCCTCCCGGGTTCGCGCCATTCTCCCGCCTCAGCCTCCGAGTAGCTGGGACTACAGGCGCCCGCCACAACGCCCAGCTAGTTTTTTGTATTTTTAGTAGAGACGGGGTTTCATCATGTTAGCCAGGATGGTCTCGATCTCCTGACCTCGTGATCCACCCGCCTCGGCCTCCCAAAGTGCTGGGATTACAGGCTTGAGCCACCGCGCCCGGCAACCTTGATTCTTAACGTGACTAGCAGTCCCCGAATTAACCAACCTTGTCTCAGACCACACACCCCAGGCACATCTGCTGTCTCTTTCATCATTGATCACATCACAGGTTTTTGTACACAGTATTCCTTTGCCTCTTTCCCAGTTCTATCTCCTGCTAATTTTTACTCATCCTTCAGGTCCCTCCTTTAATGTCGCATCCTCAGGGAAGTCTTCCCTATAAATTAGACCTTACATACTTGGTTTGTAGCACTTATCACAACTGTAACTGAATTATTATTTACACAGAACTTTGTTTTATGTGTGACTTCTCTGATAGTCATCAAATTCTAAGAGGGACTTCATCTGTCTTGATTGTTTTAGCTTCATTTCTTGTTACACTTTTTGACATATAATATACTTTCAAAAATATGTCCTGCATTAATTAATGATGATAAAAATCCAGTTTGAAGAAGTTTAGTAACTTATTCAAAGTTCCAGGCTAGTAAGTGATATGTGTGGCTCGTAAGGAATGAGCTGTTAAATTCCAAAAGCTACAAAACTAGGAGTAATAACTAAGAAAGTGGAAGATTGGTGTGGTATTCTAAAAATCCTCTGAAATTAAATAAGCAGATGGTATTTAACAAGGATAAACATAATATCCCACATTACATGAAAACATGACAAAAGCTAGCAGGTAAGGAATGAGCATCATTGTAGAACTAATTCCCTCCATGGGGAATGTGCAGTGGGTGTTTATACATCCAGGCACGACGCTAGACATTGTGCATGGGTTATCTTTATTTAAGCCTCATAATAACCTCCAGATAGGGTAGTGTCATTATTTTCATCTTAAAGGTTTAAATTGTTCCGCTGTTAAACAGCAAAGCAAGCTCAAGCAGCTTTGATTCCAGAGCCCACGTACACTTAACCATTTCATAAAGCTTTCAGACTCAAGCTTTGGAACTTTAGTGGCGTTGTCTGGCTTATTTGTTTTCTAAGACCTGCAAATTTTTGGTGACTAAATCAACGGTGGCCCAAATGCCAAAAAAGTGATTGTGAATTCAGACTGACGTACTCCAAATGTAATATCCAAAATGGAGGAGATCAGAGCCTCTGGGCCCCATTCCCAGAAATAGTTAATTTTTTAAATTATCTAATGTAGGAATGAGGCTGTCACCGTTCATAAAAAGGAAATAGCCTTCTTGAAAGAAATTTACCCAGACAGGCACCAAGCTTAGGAAAAGAACAATCCCTAAAGAGAAAGAACTGGAAATCGCTTTTCTAGCTATCATGGAGGACACTACTGCCCCCTTGTGCCTCAATATGACAATACAGTCCTAAGAACGTTCGGACCAGCTCACCCTGAGCGCCGTCTGAGCTCCGAGAGCCCTCGGAAGCGTTCTGCCCCAGCTTGCTCAGAGTCAGCAGGCCAGGGAGTTTCCTTTTGGGTCATCTTGCCTGGCATGGGGAGGAGAGAGAGGCTTTACTGCCCCACTGAGAGGCCGGAAGCATTGAAGTCCCAGACACAGGCTCCTTTTAGGCAGCTACTGTGACCCTTGATAATTGTTCCTTTCATAATCTCTGAAGAAGCACTAGGAGAAGGCAAAGGAGGGTAGAAACTTCTCAAGTATTTGCAACAATTGCAAAAATATGTCCTGCATAAATAAATGACGATAAAATCCAACCTGAAGAAGTTTAGTAACCTATTCAAAGTTCCAGGCTAGTAAGTGATACGAGTGGCTCATAAGCGAGGGGCTGTTAAATTCCAAAAGCTACAACTGAGAGTAACAACTAAGAAAGTTTTGCAACAAGAACTTAATTAAGCAGACTAAACTTTTTATTTTATTTTATTTTATTTTATTTTATTTTAACTTCAGAGACTCAGGGCTGCTCCTGGTAATGATGATAGCTCACTGAGGGAGAAATTTATGCAAGAGGCACAAACTATTCTTTTCTCAGAATGGCAGTAAGAAAGGGAAAGGGGCCAGGCATGGTGGCTCATGCCTGTAATCCCAGCACTTTGGGAAGCTGAAGTGGGCTGATCACCTGAGGTCAGGAGTTTGAGATTAGCCTGGCCAACATGGTGAAACCTCGTCTCCACTAAAAATACAAAAATTAGCCGGGCATAGTGGCAGGCCCTGTAATCCCAGCTATTCGGGAGCCTGAGGCACAAGAATCGCTTGAATCTGGGAGGTGGAGGTTGCAGTGAGCCAAGATAGTGCCATTGCATTCCAGCCTGGTAGACGTGAGTGAAACTCTGAAAAAAAAAAAGAGAGAGAGAGAAAGGCAACGAAATCTGTAATAAAATGTGTTTAGAGCTGAATCTGACCTGTCCTGAACCTGCTCACAAAAGCAGATGACCAGAAATGTATAATAAAATGTATTTAGAGCTGAATCTGACCTATCCTGAACCTGCCTCACAAAAGCAGATGACCAGAGACCTTGAGGTCCTGTCCTCCATCCCCTCACCTGGGACATTTCAATTTATTTGTAAAAAACAATTCCAGTTTTCATGCTGTTTTGCCCTGAGGGTTTCAATATGATATTTATTTATGTCAGTATTTGAGTACTGACAGCTTCCTCCATAGTAAGCTCCTCTGGATGAGGGCCATGCTTGTTGATTCACCATTACGCTCCTGTTCATAGCCAAGTGCCTGGTATATGAATACGTGTTGAACAAATGACTAATACTCTGTGTTTTAGTGATTAATAGGATTGAAAGACATTGAGATAAAAGTTACCCCTCAGTTAACTTTCCCCCTGCAGGTGCACTCATCTTTCAAACTTAAGAAGATGTAAAAGCTTTGTAGTCAAACTCAAGTTCACATCCCAGTCCCAGTGACCTTGGGAAAGTTCTTTAAACCTCCCTGTGCTCATTTCTTAAACATCGTGTGGGAAAACATCTACCTCTTTTACTTGTCAGGGATTTAATGAGAACATGTATGTCCTACACCACATGGCTCAGTGCCGAGCAGACCATGAATGATCATTAAAAGTTAGTTTTATTCAGCCGGGCACAGTGGCTCACGCCTGTAATCCCAGCACTTTGGGAGGCCGAGGTAGGCAGATCACGAGGTCAGGAGATGGAGACCATCCTGGCTAACACGGTGAAAGCCCATCTCTACTAAAAATACAAAAAAACTTAGCAGAGCTTGGTGGTGAGTGCCTGTAATCCCAACTACTCGGGAGGCTGAGGCAGGAGAATCACTTGAACCCAGGAGGCGGA
Source organism: Macaca mulatta (assembly GCF_049350105.2). Lineage (NCBI taxonomy): Eukaryota > Metazoa > Chordata > Mammalia > Primates > Cercopithecidae > Macaca > Macaca mulatta. The sequence goes on along the minus strand of NC_133410.1, from coordinate 19,814,577 downwards.
GCCTGCAGTGAGCCGAGATCGCACCACTGCACTCCAGCCTGGGCGACGGAGAGACTCTGTCTCAAAAAAAAAAAAAAGTTTTATTCACCCCCAATTCCTATGCTTTCTCAAAGTGTCTTCGGATAGACTTGAAAAGACGTTCTTCAGAAATCTGGACCCGCATATGCGCACCCACCACTGTAATCTAGAGGCTACACTTCTTTCTCCAGCAGACATTTCGCCAAACTTGTCAGCAATCTGTAAACTCAACTCGTTTTCATTTTCTCTTTCTGGAGAAAGATGTAATGCAAGGACAAGAAGGTTGTAGCTTATGTTAGAATACTTTTGACTATAAGTAACAAAAAAGATCAAGAAAGAATGGCTTACCCATGAGGAAAATGTGTAAAGGGTCCAGAGATGATAGTCGAAATGAAGTTATCAAGGGGCCAGAATCTAGTCAATTCAGCAGGTGACAAAAATCAGACAGAGAGAGAATAGATTGTTGTAAATCTTCAGGAAAAAAAAAAAAAGGTTTTATAAAACCACGTATATGCAGATGAACGTATGTGTATACCATCATCTCCATACAGTTATCTCTCTGTATTCTTGAGGGACTGAGTTCGGAACTCCCCATGGATACCAAAATCTGGGGACACTTGTCTCCTTATATGAAATGGTATAGTATTTACATACAACCTATATATCCTCCCATGTACTTTAAATCATCTCTAGATTACTTATAATACCTAATACAATGTAAATGCTGTGTAAATAGTTTTTATACTATATTGTTTTTCATTTATATTGTTTGTTTGTTTGTTTGTTTATTGAGATGGAGTCTCGCTCTGTTTCCCAGGCTGGAGTGCACGATCTCGGCTCACTGCAACCTCCACCTCCTCCCGGGCTCAAGTGATTCTCCTGTCTCAGCCTCCCGAGTAGCCAGGACTATAGGCACGTGCCACCATGCCCGGCTAATTTTTTGTATTTTTGATGGGGGTGTATTTTTGTAGTAGAGACAGGGTTTCACCATGTTGGCCAGGCTGGTCTCCAACTCCTGACCTCAGGTGATCCACCCACTTCAACCTCCCAAAGTGCTGGGATTATAAGCGTGAGCCACCGCACCTGCCTTATTTTTTATTTATTTTTTTATTTTTATTTTTTCAAATATTTTCAAGCCACAGTTAGTTGAATCTGTGGATGCTGCACCTGCAATATGGAGTGCTTGCTGTATTTTATTTTATTATTTCTGATTGAAACACTGCATGTTTCTTTTAAGTAGAATTCTTTACACAGTTTTGTTTTGTTTTGGTCGATATCATTAGGCTGATGTCATGCCAACTTGAAAGTGATCTAATGAATTAGTAAAATCTAAAAAAATTTATTTCTGCTCTGGATATAGGCAGACATGCTATAGGCGAGGAACACTCAGCATATGGGATATTATTTTTAGCACTCATAAAAAATACTGAATTTTGGCCTCACAGCTGGTCTTTACACTGCTGAGACTAAAGCCTTGACAGAATATAGTCCTTTCAAATCACATTAAACTATGGCAGTCACCAAGAAATATAATTGCTAGTTGTGGTAGATACACTTCTGAGTAGAAGTGTAAAGGAAAGGCTGTTGTTAAGCAAGAACTGCTGGGAAAACCAACATGAACTCATGTTCAGAAGAAGCAGGCTGCGGTAGGTATTAATAGGTACCCAAAGGCAGCCACTCAAGATCCCTGTCTCTTGGTTATTCAATCAAATACTAATCAGGGTATTGCTGTGATGAAATTTTGCAGATATAATTAAAGTCTCAGGGCAGTTGACCTTAAGATACAGAAATAATCTTTGTGGGCTTGATCTAATCACACGAGTCCTTTACCAAAGAGGAAGTCAGAGAGAATCAGAGTGTGAGAAGGACTCAGTAGGCCTTTGTTTACTGGTTTGAAGATGGGATGAAACTGAGAGAGAAGCCCCCAGTAAACAGCCACAAGGTTACAGGGACGTGGGTCCTACAACCACAGAAGCTGAATTCTACCAATAATGTTAATGAGCTTGGAAGAGGACTGCAAGGCCCAGATGAGAACCACAGCCGGTTTAAGTGTGAGACTGAGCAGAGAACACAGCTCAGCCATGTCAGACTCTTTTATCCCACAGAACTGTGAGATAATAAATTTGTGTGTTTAAAGTTACTAAGTTTATGGTAATTTTTTATGCAGCAATAGAAAACTGATACATAAGCTTTCTCCCAGGGCACCATTTGTGGGTTTTTTTTCCCCCACTAAATGGTTTTGGGTGCCTATAGAATTTAACTACATCATCATTTTTTAAAAGACCCTGACAAAATGGACACTCTCTTCAGGATAAAGTTGAGAAAATCCTTTTAAAAGTCTCCCTAAATCAAACAATTCTACATGCATTCCACTAAAGATTCAGGGATTGGACCCAATCCCGGAAGCCTTTTCCTACAAAATTTGGAAAATCTCTTTTTGCAGAATCAACTTAAGTTACTTGAAGAGATAATAGTAAAAATAAATAAAATTTGTAGAATGCTTAGTATTATGCTAGAATCTTTATATACATGCCAATTAGTTTTCATTTCTTTGCTGTAAGATGCTATTGTTTCCTGCAGCTTTAAAGACGAAGACTCAAAGCAGAACTTTTCAATTATTTCTTGGTTAGTAGTAGAGCTGAAACTTGAGCCAGTTTTGTGTGTGTTTGTTTGTTTTTGTTTTTGTTTTGGCTGTAAATCTCACGTAATTTCCTTCTTCCCTATGGTTAGAGGGGAGAACTAGAAGGGGAGAGAAGCTTTGCCTAGCACCTTGGATTTCTGCTCTATCCTGGGTGACCTTGAGAACTCGTGGGGCTCAGAATGTGCCCACATCCTTGCACTCAGGCAGCTGAGTTGAATCTTGGTCACCCAGCTCTCATTCCTTTTCCAAGGATAGTATCTAGGTCAGCCTTTTCCCACCATTGGCTGTTTCTTTTTTTAATCTGCAATTCATATTTAACCACTTTGACCCCAGAAGTGTGTTCAGGAAACGGAAGATGTAGTTAATGCAGACTTTGGAAACAAGAAAATACCCAACATGTTGAGTATATTCAGTTTTTGAAATTGGTTGGGTTTCTTTCATCTATTGTCTAGTTTAATTTTCATTTCTTTTGCTTACCTGTGATGTTAGTATTACTTACCTGTTATATCAGATGAGAACATTTACACTAAGAAGGAATAAATCAGTTGCTAGGAGTTCAAACACCTGGGCATATTAGAACAGAAATTTATAGCCAGTTCTAGTTCTTTGTGATCAGCTTTTCTGCTTTGAAAACTGAAAGGTTAATCCTATAGTTTTTAAATGAACTTTTTAGAGTCCAGTTTTTGACTATGTTATGTTGAGATAAGAAGTGTTTTTTTCTTGATCCTAGCCATCTCCCCCTAATTTCTGTGATCATCGTCATTGTGGGCAATCATGGGGATATCGGAACCCCCATGACTATCTTGGTCTTGATCTTAGGAGTTCTAAAAATTTAGACCCAAGTTTTAGAGGACATTATCAGAGCAAATTCATTTTCTAATTTATTAAAAGCTAAGAACTGAAGATTTATTCATTCAGCATAAATATTTTTAATATTCCCTATTCTAAACATCATAAAGGTTAGTCCCTGCCCTGTATTTACTAACTCTAAAGAGAGCAGAGAAGTCCACAGAATCTGGGTTTATCAGCAGCACAGATTGTAGGATTGTGTCATTTAAATTTTGAAAATTCGTCTTGGATTATAGGCATGTGCCACCATGCCTTGCTAATTTTTGTATTTTTAGTAGAGACAGGGTTTCACCATGTTGTCAAAGCTGGTCTTGAATTCCTGATTTCAGGTGATCTACCCACCTTGGCCTCCCAAAGTACTAGGATTATAGGCATGAGCCACTGTGCCCAGCCTCTAAAGTTGCTTTAAACACTCAAGTTTCCTGATTCTGTGACCCATAGATTAGATCTGATATTTTCTAATTATGGGAATGCAGTGGCCCCTCTCTAAGACAGTTCATTCATTTGTAAAATGGAGTTAATACTAACATCTTTCTATTCCCATGAGATAATCCATGTAAAACATTTAATGCAAGGTTGGAACATATAAAGTGCTCATGTGTTTTAGCTCATCATTATCAGTATCATCGTCATCATCACATTAATAATTATAAAATATCAATACTAATAAAGTATGCTGATTATTATAATAGTAATAATGCCTTGTTAGAATTGATATTAGTGCTAGCATAGTATTCATTGCATATCTACAGCTAATCTTGACCCTCACATGCGTCCCCACATGGCCTGAGAGGACTGAAAAGGCTCATCAGGGAATACAGCAGTAAGGCCCCAAAAGGCAACTGTTTCTTCACCAACTGACAAATCTATGGCAGTTATATTGCAAAGAAAACCTCATTCCACATTTATTGTGTTATTATCATATCATAGCGAAGGGTTTCAGAGGCAATAAAAGAAATGCAATGGTCATCATAGATGAGTATACCAGCCAGCAGAACCAGGGACCTCCAGCTCCTAAATATTGGATGGAGCAGTTCATTTGACTGGTCCTAAAAACCAGAACATTTTCCTCAGGCCATTACTGTCTAGCCATTTACAGTAACAGTAAAGAGTATGTGGCAAAGAGGAAGGTGGGGAGGTTCTTGTTGCACTAAAACCAAAGATTTCTAAAAAGAAAAAAATTATTTTCCTCAAATCTCTCAAGCTACAATACACAATAAATTTTAATCGGTGCTCCCAATTTTGATTGAAATGGCTTCCCTTTGCACATACCTCTCTCTAACACAGCCGTGACGGGTGCCTCTGGGTACAAACACACCTAGTACATCTTCCCAAAACAAGGATTTCCACAGATGACTCTCCAGGAGAACATGTTTTCAGTCCTAATAGAAGAAAAAGTAATAATCCAGAGGGCAAGATAACATTGCAATTCATGGAGTCAGAGCTATGAATTTGATTCCACTAAATGTTATATTCTACAAGAGCAAAAAAAAAAAAAAAAAAAAATGGAATTTTAAAAACTCATTCCTGTATCTCCAGTGCCCAGAATAGTAAAAGGCATATGGACTATTTACTGACACTTAGAAGGCATTAAATAACTACTTATTGAATCAATGAGCAAATAGATGTCTCCATCAAAACCTGTGTGACTCAAACAAGTGACTTCATCTCTCCCAGCTCATTGTCCTCATGTCTAAATAATACCCACCTTTCAGGGTTGATGAAAATGTTAAAAGTAATGGTCTACATAAGAAAGAATGGAGCTGTTTATTTTATACTCAATAAACCATTGTGATTGTGGTGATGTGGTTCCGCTGACTGCCATCACAGCAACCCTGTCTGCGTGAAAAACAGGCAAATTGCTTTATCCCTTGGAGCGACCTGTCCAAACGCCTTAGTATCCACTAGTAATTTTCAGAATGATGATTAGACTCATGAGGGAAGCAAATGATTGCTGTTTGTTCATGGGGTTGTGTGCGCGTCCAATTCCCATGTGATTCTGGTCAGTAGCTCCTCTCCGTGTGAGACTTTCTCATAAGGTTGCGGTGGCAGCACAAATGGATGCAGCATTTCTGGAAAGCACCATGACTGTGCATAGTAAGACCTTTCAATGGTTTAACTCGTTGGTCTTATGATTCTCCTTCTGGGATTCGTCATAAAGAAAGAACCACAGGTGCAGTCACAGATGGATGCATAGAATATTAATTACATCATTATTCCTATGTAGTGCAAAAATGCCAAAATCGTCTCAATATGCAACAGTATGGTAAGTTCAGTGGATGCATTATTATGCGGTCATTAAAAATCATGATGTAAAAAATGTTCAGCATATTTATCCTAAAGTTAAAAAAAGAAGATAAAATACTGTAATTTTGTCTTATTAAAACTTTATTTCTATAGTATATATGCTTAGATAAATGACCAATATACTCTTACAGTAGTCAGGTTATGGGTGATTTTCATTTTCTTTTTTTCTATAGAGGGCATATTTTCATGGAATAATCATTTGCTAATAATCAGACAAAATTTCATTAGAAAATAGAATACAGAACCATAAAGGTTAGTAGGAGCTTACAGCAAATTTTCAAAAGATACATGAGTGAGGCATTTCTCACTTTCCCTAAACCCAGGAACCCTACTGCTTCTTGCATCCTTAGGAAAACCCAGTGAACAAATTCATGCTCAGATGTTTAAGCTTCATTGTCCTTGTTTACTTGAAGCAAGTAAACAGTCTTTAAAAATGACACCTGGGAAATGGAGACAATTTATACTGCTAAATGACTTGATAATCTTCATGTTACAACATCAGTGGGAGGCTGGGCTCACACCTGTAATCCCAGCACTTTGGGAGGCCAAGGCAGGATTGCTTGTGGCAGGGAGTTCAAATCCAGCCTGGGCAACATAGTGAGATCCCATCTTTACAAAAACAAAAAATAAAAATCAATAAATAAAGCGTCAGTGGGAGAACTATTTCAGAACACAGACACTTGGAGTATCTTTCAAACATGCCACAGGGATAGATATTCCAAACTCTTTTTTTTTTTTTTTTTTTTTTTTGAGACGGAGTCTCGCTCTGTCGCCCAGGCTGGAGTGCAGTGGCGCGATCTCGGCTCACTGCAAGCTCCGCCTCCCAGGTTCACGCCATTCTCCTGCCTCAGCCTCCCGAGTAGCTGGGACTACAGGCGCCCACAACCGCGCCCGGCTAATTTTTTGTATTTTTAGTAGAGACGGGGTTTCACCGTGGTCTCGATCTCCTGACCTTGTGATTCGCCCGCCTCGGCCTCCCAAAGTGCTGGGATTACAGGCGTGAGCCACCGCGCCCGGCCGAGATATTCCAAACTCTTTACCAAATCTGCATTCTTGTCTTCTTCCTGGCCATACCAGACTTACTTTGTTTGGGGTAGACACATTAAGTGATCTCTAACAACAACAAAAAAAGTGAGAATAGAAATTATGTATACCACTTTAAGACCTGGCCCATAAAAAGCTTCCATACACTCTCTTCAGCACTCTTTTCAGCACTCTTTTCCTCCTTCTGGATGAGACAGTCACAGAGACTGTTGGAGCCATATGTTAAAGTCACCAAATCTTCATTAGCCTCTGTCCCTAGGAGAACCATCAGTTGATCTGTACACTCACCCAAGATTGTTATGTGAATAAGAAATATACTACATGGTTTTTAAATGTGTTATACAGGTTGAATATCCCTAATCCAAAAGAGCAAAATACTCTAAAATCCAAAACTTTTTGAGTGACAAAATGGCATTCAAAGTTAATGCTTATTGGAGCATTTCAGATTTTCAGGTTAGTTATGTTCAACTGGTGATGTGGTTAGGCTTTGTGTCTCCACCCAAATCTCATCTTGAATTGTAATCCCCATAATCCCCACATGTCAAGAGAGAGACCAGGTGGAGGTAATTGAATCATGGAGGCAGTTTCCCCCATGCTGTTCTCCTGACAGTGAGTGAGTTCTCATAAGATCTGATGGTTTTATAAGGAGCTCCTCCCTTTCACTCAGCACTTCTCCTTCTTGCCGCCTGGTGAAGAAGGTGCCCTCCTTCTCCTTTGCCTTCCACCATGATTGTAAGTTTCCTGAGGCCTCCCCAGGGATGCTGAACTGTGAGTCAATTAAACGTCTTTCCTTTATAAATTACCCAGACTTGGGCAGTACTTTATAGCAGTATGAAAATGAACTAACACAACCTGTGAGTCTAATGTGAATATTCCAAATCCCAAAAAATCTAAAATCCAAGACACTTCTGTTCCCAAGCATTTTGATTAAGGGATATTTGAAGGCCTAATTGCTACAGCAGCAAGTTAACTAACGTAGCACATTGTTTGTGGTTTATACTTTGCTTCACATGCAGCCTGGCCAAATTCATTCTTGATGGAGCAGTAGAGAGACCACTTTTATGGAGAGATCACTGCACAAAAGAGGTGAACAAAAAGTCAGAGAATGTATACCATCTTGTAAATCACTAGCATCCGTTTCTCACCTGAAGGTTAAAAATGCACTAGTTTCAATAAAAAGTCTCTGGGAATAAATAAAAGATCATAATTCTTGGATTTGATTTTTTAATCTTTTATCTAGTTTTTGGTCTTTGCTATGGTCTGAATGTTTGTGTCCCTTCAGAACTCATATGTTGAAATCCTAACCCCCAATGTGATGGTATTAGGAGGTGCGGTCTTTGGGAGATGATTAGATCATGCGGGCAGAGACTTCATCAATGAGATGAGTGTCCTTTTATAAAAGACCCCACAGAGCTAGCTTGCCCCTGTCACCATGTGGGGACACAGCTAGAAGGTTCCATATATGAACCAGGAATGTGCCCTCATCAAGTACTGAATCTGCCGACCCTATGGTCTTAGACTTCCTGGCCTCCAGTACTATGAGAAATAAATTTCTATTGTTTATAAGCTGCCTAGTCTATGGCATTTTGTTAAAGCAGCCCGAACAAAGACAGTCTTTATTCTTCTAGTTGGATAGAGGTTCCATGATGGTAAGACCTTTGAATCATTTATTGTAGCAGTCCCAGTTCCTAGGAGGCTCCTGGAATAATAGGCATACAATATGTGTTCATAGAGTTGTAAACTAACGTAATGAATATAAGGTGGATAAAGACAAATTTATCTGATTTCCACCCTGAAACTTGGCCAGCAGTTTTCATTTGGCAGAGAAAAGATTTCCTCTGACACAGATATGTGATTAAACACAAAACACGTGCATGTCAGATAGTCAGTTTACAAATTCATTTCACATTATATCTATCAAATGTATCTAGAGACCGAAGGCAGCTAGCAAGTTTGTTGAGTGCAGAGGTCCCTTTTCCTGCCATCCTCTTCTTCTATCAGCATCAACTTTAACTCCCCGGCACCTTTCCAACTCTAATTTTGCGCAAGCTTGCGACCCGATGGCAGAGAGCCAGGTATTTACTCTCTCCTTATTATCCCAAGCAAATGGCTTAGCATTAAACAGCCAATAAATCACAATTTCCATGTGTGAGAAGGTCCAACTCCAAAGTGTTTAGTCTTAAAATGGGTCTATTGGTGCCAGCTACATAGTCAAAATGTTTGAAAGATTGGCTGTATACATACCACCTTCTTTCCTTTTCAGAGTTGTAGCTGTTGGTTGCTAATTCATTTATGTATTAGGGTCCTTCAGAGAAATGGAACTAATAGGATGTGAGTATAAAGAGATTTATTAAGATATTGGCTCATACTTTGTGGAGCCTTGGCCAGCTTGATAACTAGTGGAGGGGTCTGGCAAGCTGGAGCCTCAGAAAACAGTTACAGTTCAAGTCCAAAGGCAGGGTATTTGGTGAACAAGGGAAGCCAATATTACAGATGATGTCTGAAGAACACTCTTTTTCTCTGGGGAGGTCTGTCTTTGTTCTTTTCAGGCCTTAAACTGATTCAATGATGCCCCTTCACATTATGGAGGGCAATCTGCTTTACTTAACGTCCACCAGCTTAAATGTATTGAGAGTAATAGCAAAAACCACAATTACTTTTGCATCCGTGTAATCTCAACAACACCCTTACAGAACTATCCAGAATAATGCTTGACCAAACACTTGGACACTATGGCCCAGACAAGTTAAACACATAAAATCAACCATCACAGTTCACTTGCTTGCTCTTTTGATTTTGGTTGTTTTTTTCTTTGCTCCAATTCTCTTAGGTCCTTGAGGTCATCATTATTTCCATAGGGGTCATCTAATATGAAACCTTGTTGTGACCTAGAGAGTCCTAAGTCCACATTCCAGCTTCCCCACTGGCTTAGTGTGTAACAAAGTGCTTTGCCACTCAGCACCTCCAGTTCTGCCTCTGTGAATGGAGCTATTTTGCCTACCTAAGCTCATTATCATTAACAAATGGGATAAAACCATATTGAGAAGCTCTGTAAACACAAATTCACATTGAAACTGCTAACATTGTTTATGTATCAAAGGTCCTACCTTTCAAAACAACAAATGAGAAAATAGAAAATTCTGCAGGTGAAGCATATTTCAGTTGAGTAACTGCCTCATTGGAATAAAGAAAGACCAAATTCAGAAAGTAAGTTTATTAGTGAGGGAACAATGATTTTAAGGGTTAAGTGATGTAGGTGATTGATTAAGATGCCAGGAACAGTATCGAATTTAGAGTACACAGAATATTCATGTCTAAAGTCAGGCCTGTTGGGGAGTTAGCACACCATTCATCCTTCCCCGGTGAACTTAGTCCTGGCTGGACGTTAGGTGGCGCGGGAGTGCTGTGACAGCTAGAGTCAGGGGAGCTCTGATCACATGCGACTGTTCACGAGAATCTACTAAGGGACTAAACAGAACTTATCACTTCTCCACTTACAATGTACAGTTGACTCTTGAACAACACTAGCTGGAAGTGTGTGGGTCCACTTATATGTGGATTTTTGCCAATAAATATAGTTGCCCCTCTGAATTTGCAGCTTCAGCATCCACAGCCAAAGGCAGATCAAAGATACAGGACAGGAAGGACCAACTTCTCTTATCTGCAGGTTCTACAGTGCCAAGTGTGGGATTTGAGTGTGTGTGGATTTTGGTATCCGGGGTGGTCCTAGAAGCAATGCACCATGGATAACAAGGGATCACCATACAGTTAATATCTCACATGTGATTCAATTCTGGACTATCATGTGGTTGTCAGTCTCCACCCCTCAGGGGGCCTCTATGCCTAACATTCTTAACCAGACTGGTTCTTATAACTTCAAAAAATTGAGGAATTTCCAGAGATTGGGGAACAATTTGCTTGCTCAAACCTTATATTCACCACCACGGTAGCCCCCTTCTGACACTTTAGATTTAAGTTTCTTGTTCCTTTTTTTTTTTTTTTTTTTTTTTTAGCAAAAATGCCAAAACCACTCTCAGAGGGCTAGCCTTGCCCTGTGGCCCCTCCCGGTCAGTAGTCCAACATGGGTGTAGTTCCCAAGATCAATGTTCATTGTTCTTCGATAAGTTGACCCAGGGACAAAGGTGGGGATCTATTAAGCCCAGGCTGTTTCTTTGCAGACTCTCCTTTCCAGAAGTTCAAAAATATCATGGGATTCTCTCTCACCCAAGGTCACTTGTTACAGAACCATGTCTCGGGTATGCCTAGACATCCTGTTAACAAGCATTAGTATCTAGTCCTGCTTGAAACTTCTTGAGCCACTGGAGATGCCAATGAAGTAATTCTGCCATTGAACCAAAGATTATGTGGGTTCAGAAAACCTGGAGAAGACAAAACCAAGATTCACCAAAGACCATATTATAAACCTCTCGCGACATGCTTGCTGTGTGAAAAAAAAAATGCAGTTTCCTTTTACTTCATTTATAATAAACAGATGTGTTCTTAAAAGCAGCACTGTGTTTCTGAATACATCACACTTTTGATACTCAATATGCAAAGATATTTACATCTACTTTTTTTTCCTGTGAGAACTGGAACAAAGATAAGTTTATAGTGTGCTTTTATTCCCTTTGTAATAATAGATGAATGGTTAACTTTCTTGGTGCAGCTTTGCGTGGTAGGCCGTTGTTTCAAAATGTGCCAAAAAAAATCAGTTTTATGAGCACTTTGCTCATATTGCTTCTCTGCCACTTTCCCTAGGAATGCCCCAGTGGTGTTGTTAATGAAGAAACCTTCAAAGAGATTTACTCGCAGTTCTTTCCACAGGGAGGTAAGTACAAATGTGGACTTGTTAACATACTATCAGAGTTACAATTATGCTTGCAGTGTTGAGTTTAGTTTAATTTTTCATAGCATGATGCTACATTTTTAATCGTTATGTAAAAGAATGCATAGCATGCAAGTGCATATAATTTTTAATGTATCATAAAAGCCAGCGACTTAGAAATTTTCAAATATCCAAGAGGATACTCTTTAGTTGAATACAACTATTACTGTGTGCCTAGTACTGTGTCTCTCAAATGCACAATGCTTTCTATTACGAGGGTGTTCAAAATGCCACAAAGCTCATTCACATGCATTATAGGTCTCACTTGATTCTCCCAACTCTCAAAATTAGGACAAACATAATTATCCTCAATTTACAGATATGAAATCTGGGGATTGGAGAAGGTAAATGGTTTGCTCCGGGCCACATATTGACTCAGTGGCAGATCTGGGTTATAACCTAGATTTTCTGCAGCCTCCCGTTGTATATTTTCTGCTGTTTTCTTTTAGTAATTCTTTGCTGTGCTCCCTCATCTGAGAAAATTGAAACCTCATCTGAGAAAATTGAAACCATCCTAGATATTATTTTAATTGGTAAGAAAACACAAGGATAGCGTAAAGATAATACATGCATGTTAGAGATGAGTGAAAAGATATTCTTGCCATTGGACCTTACAGTTTTTCTTTCAATCACCTAACAGATGCCCAACTCATATTTGTCCCATAGCCTATGGTGTGCCCAGCCATGTGTGAGGTGCTGATCATGTAGGAGGAATAAGAGGAATAGGATGTGGTCTTTCTCCAAAATAATGTTATAGCTTAGTGTAGCAGATGGGCAATGTCAATCTCAAGTATAACTGTGATTATGGGAGTTAAAAACTAATATTCTGAGGGCACAGTGCTGGCATGATTAAATTAGCTGCAGGACAGAGAGGACATAAAAAGAGTCTCGCCAGATGAGTTGAACCTGAGCTGAAGTTGTTGCCATTCAGAAAGCATCTACTATGTGCCTGCCCCTGGCATGCCTCACCATCTAACAACCCCATCTGTAGCCCTCATTTTTTTTAAAGATATACACGTGAAAAGTAAGGTGCAGAGAGTTTGATCCATTTCCAAAGTATATAGTCTTGCTCTCCCATTATACCTCTCAGGAGAAGTTCACTTCTCCTGAGAGTATGATGTCTTCCCGCTTTAAAAGCCAGTAGGGACATGACGTTTTAGGCAAATGGGACACTTGGGTCAGAGCATAGAACTGAAGGTGGGCATTTGCAGGAAATTGCCAGGATTTGGGTGTGAATAGGGTAGAGAGTGTACGATGGAGGGTGAAATGTCCTAGACAGTCAAGGATGCCATATGAAGAAATGGGACTTTATCCTTGAGGTGAAGCAAAGCCACTGAGAAGTTTAAGTGGGATCTGTTACAGTCAGATTTGTGTTTGGGATACATTTCGCTGATAGGTCTGTGGAAGATTAGCTTGAGGTCAGCAATACTGCAGGCGGGTGAGACTAATTCGAAGATTACTACTGTAGGAGGCAAAACAATAAGGTCTTTAAACAAGGATTTGCATAGGAGAAATTGAGAAGTGGGGACAGATTACAGACATACTTAGATGACAAAAATGGAAGAATTTAGTGATGAACTAGCTTTTTGTGGCATAAAAAGATGAAGAGAGGAGTTTCTGATGCCTTCCAGGATTCCATCATGGACACCAGGTGACTCTTTACATGAGTAGTAGTGGGATAATGATCTCAGTTTTGGACAAATTACATCTGAGGTGCCTGCGGGGATTTAGACTCAACTAGAAGTTGGTACAAATTTGAGGCTCAGAGGACAAGTCAGAGAAAGAGACAGGGATTTGAGAATTATTAATCAAGAAGTAGTGGTTAAATCCATGATGTAGATGAGGTTACTGGGGGAGTTATAAAAGGTGGTGAGCTCCATGAGGCCAGCAGGAAACCCCAGAACATATGTCAAGAACCATAAGGAAAAGGCATCCACAAAGGAGACGGAGAATGAACAGTTTATGGAAATAAACACAACAGAGATCGATAGTTCATAAATGAAACAAAGTCTAGTAAGAATCAGAAGGTCTCTTTGGGGTGTGGCAACATGGGAGTCATTACTGGGCATGATCAGGACAGCCCAAGTGCCCTGGATGAAGTACCAGGGAGTGGAGCGCACAAGCAGAAGCCAAATTGCAGAGGGTGAAAAGGACGATGAGAAAGCAGCGACCACCAATAGAGACAGCACTTACAGAAAGCTTTGCTGGAAGAGTGAAGGGATGACGAGGAAACTGGCCATAGTGCTGGGTAGATACCAGTGGAAGACTTTAGTTTTAATGTAGAAGAGATTGGACATTGTTTATACACAGGGAAGGAGCTGGTAAAGGAGATGTTACTAGCTTTAGGATAGAAAAGAAAAGAGATAAATAGGATTCAGATTTGGAGGAAAAAGATAGTGATGGGATGGGATGGTGGAGTCCATGAATCGGAAGTTCAGGAAGAAGGTTTTACCTCAAGGAGGGAACCATCTAGTACTTCCTTTCAACTCTGACGTCTACTCAACATAGGGGACAATTGTTTCTCTCTGTGATTATGGCCAGAGTTGACTTTGCCATTGACCTTGCTAATTGGCCTTTTATTTTACTAATTTCCACTTAAAGGAGCCACCATTATCTCCTGCCAAAATAAACACAGTAGTCTCCAAACTGACTTCTCTGATTCTGATGACCCCTCCTCGAACCATAGTCTACTCTTAAAAATGAGTCAGAGTGATCCCATTAAAATGTAAGCAAATCATGTTACTGCTCTGCTCAAAACCATACCATTCCATAGAACATAAGCCACAACCTATAGAGTGGCCTACAAATGGTGGCCATCCCACCAGCACACCAGACATGCTGCTGCTCCTGGGTCTTTGAACTTGCTGTTCCCTCCGCCTGAAATTCTCTTCTCTCAAATATCTATCTCAAGATCTCATCACCTTTGCATTTACTCCAATGCCACTTTCTCAGTGAGACTTGCCCTGATCACTCTATCTTAAATTGCAATGCCTTGAACATTCCTCCTTCCCCTGCTTTATGTCTCTCTATAGCACTTGAGACAATCCAATAATATATATTTCACTTGTACTATTGTTGTTTTTGTCTTTCTCTCCACTAGAATGTCAGCTCCAGGGGAACAGATTTCTCCACTTTGTTTACTGTTGTAGCCACAGGTCATGGGACAGTAACTGACAAGTAATAGCACTTGATAAATACTTTTTGCATGAATGAATGAATGACACCCACCTCACGTGGTGGCTATCACTGTACAATGGAATAGTATCTGTAAAAGGCTCTTTGAAAAGTATACAGCACTTAAGTATTAGTTGTTTCATACAAGAGTCAGGTTTCCTTTGGGGTTTTAATTCCATTTGGTTTTAGCTAGTTTCGTGGATTTAAAACAATTTTGTGCCTGACTTGTCAAAACAATTTTTTATTTTCGATGGACTCTTAAAAGAATTAAATTAGAATTCTAAGAAAACACAGGAAGACTTGTTATTAAGTGAATTTGGATATACTTTGGACGACAACTCTCCCACCCCATCTCATTACTACAGTGCAGAGGGGAGGGCCCTTCTCACAGACCAGAGACAGGTATTGGTAATAGTACTTGATGCCAGGATTATAATGGGTTCACTGTCTGCACTAATGAGAGATTAATTTGGGGAATTAATTAACTACCTCATATTTCTCTAAATTGTTTAAAAACCCATAGATTTTTTAAAGAAAAATTATATTTACTGAGTGCCTACCAACATCTTAATAAGCATTAATATCAAAGCACCAATGCAGATGAAAATCCTCAGTTTTCAATCATTTCAAATCAAGTTATTACATACTAAAACTTGGATACAGCTCCACATTAAAATTATATCTTTATTTGAAAAACAACATTTCCGCATTAGAGAACATCTTCTTAAACAGAGCACATCTATTTTGCAAAGGATTCCTGTTACAAAATCCAAAGGGATTAGGGATTTGAGAAAACATTACTGTTACACTCTTAACAATTATTTGATTATTCATGTTAATTGAATGCAGAAATCTGAACACGAGGCATTGCTGAAGGAAATGAAATAAAAGAATTATGATTTGCTTTGCATTAAAAAAATTAATATC
Source organism: Macaca mulatta (assembly GCF_049350105.2). Classification (NCBI taxonomy): domain Eukaryota; kingdom Metazoa; phylum Chordata; class Mammalia; order Primates; family Cercopithecidae; genus Macaca; species Macaca mulatta. Next base: position 19,798,732 of record NC_133410.1, on the reverse strand, counting down.
ATACATACAAATTGTTTCTTATATGTGGCCAGAAAAGGCAAAATGTCCTAAGGAAGAACGTGATCTCTGATGGCAAACAAATTCATATGATGGCCATCCTTACACTTCCATTCCACGGAGCCATCGTTTATTCAGGATGATGGTCTGAATGCAACAGGTTTTCTCATTATGAACAGTAACACTGATGGGTCCATAAATCACAACATCTCACCATTTCCTCCAGGAAAGTGCTTTGTCTTATCTACAGAACTCTCTGCAATTTGTATTGTGTCAGGCTGTTAGCTTTCTCTACTGCTTTGTGAAACAGTTTATCAAGCCCAACTTGCTCGGTGAGCTGGATGTCAGAAAAAACTGGATTGAACACAAGCCTCTTGTTTGCAGGGGATAAAGTATGGCTACTCTAAGGCAAGCAGAGAGGAGACGGCTTGTTGGTGCTACTGCCTATATGGTTACGCAACAACTTTTTAAACTCCACATATAATAGAAGCTTAGTATGTAAGCTTTTAGTTCACTAAACATTTTTAAAGCCCATAAAAATCATAGTTTCCTGGGCTATTTCTGCTCATGTTGTAGGAATGCACTTATGTTGTCTACACTAGGCATCTAATAGACAGCTGTTGAATGAATGAATGAATGAACGAGCTCAAGTCATAATAATCTATCAATAAACACTTATTAAGCAGCTGCTGTGTGCAAGGCACTTGAGTCAGATGAGTTCTGTAGACATAAAGATGAAAATTTAAAAAAGACTTCACCCACTGAGTATCCTTGTCCTAGGACAATATTTCTAACAATTTTTCAGAGTGATTTACAGAGGGCTTATTGACGGAAGCTACTATTCATGCATATGAACTTGCCTTACCACAGTAACGATGTCATGAATTGTATATTCCAATACATGAAGCTAATTCTATTCTTCGTGCTTGAATTCGATGGGAGTAGGGCTTTGGGATAGGAAAAAGAAATAAACCAGATTGATTTCATTCTACAAACCTGGGGCATGATAATCAAGTGTGTTTGTTCAAATACTATGAAGAACGAACTCAAGGGTTATTTGCTATATGCATTGTGTTCTCAATATAATTGGGTTAAGACTTTTGGACTAAGACAGTTCAGAGTTTGTGGACAGACTGCTACCTATCAAGGTATGTACCTCGAGTAGTTTACTTTTCTTGGCCTCAGGTTGTTTCTCTGTAAAATGTAGGAGTCACATCAAAGGAATCCTCAGGTTTTTTCTACTCTAGTATCCTTGGATTTCTAAGAGGTGGTATAGGAATATCTTGATTTCATTACCAACTCTACCATGAAGTAACTAGGTGACCTCAGTTTGTCACTAAAAGTCCCTATTTTTACCTTTGTTCAATGTAAATACAATGCTAAATCATATCCAAAATGTCTTCCCATCCTAAGAATCTGTAAATGTTGTTGCTCAACTATCAAATCTCAACATTTATTTTTTAGCTTCACAAGTAAAATTATAAGAAACTGAGGCAATCTCAGCTTAACAAACTCAGTAACTATTTTTGTTATTTAAAGAAATGTGATCAGGAAGAGATCATAGACGGAGAAGGGAGATCATTGTTACATCTTTTAAGCCCTGGACTGTACTGAAATCTAGATTCCAAGAAGCCAGTTATTCACTCTTTTAACAAATATTTATTGAGTGCTTAAGAACACAGTGGAGTAAAACCAGAAACACAGATGCTTCTGTAGACAGTTTCTCTTTTTGTCATTTTATCCAGTTTTCTGCCTCGCTGGACATTCCTATGCCTTTGCTTCTTTCTCTCACCCAATCAAAGCAAGTAGCTTCACTCCTCTTCTTTCAAACTTTCCACTGTCTTCAAGTGCTTGCCAGAAGAAATCCAAACTCCATCAGAAGGACCATTGCTTTTTAGGACATAATTTTCTTGTCTTTTATTGAGCGGAAAATTGCATTAAATTACAGCTCGTCACCTAGACACACAACAGAAATCCTAAAAAGACAGAAAGTTATTTAAGGTGAAAAGATGTTACATTTGTAAAAGATTTGATCACATGTGTTTAAGGTAGTTGAAATAAAAGTGGCTTGTCCAGGAAATAATAGCTAATATTTATTGAAATTTTAATAAGTATATAGGCTTATTTCTAAACACTTTGCAAATAGTGTCTCATTTAAACTTTATAAGATCTCTATGAAGGCTGGGCACAGTAGCTCACGCCTGTAAATCCCAGCACTTTGGGAGGCCAAGGCAGGCGGATCACCTGAGGTCAGGAGTTTGAGACCAGTCTGGCCAACGTGATGAAACCCTGTCTCTACTAAACATACAAAACTTTGCCAGGTGTGGTGGCAGGTGCCTGTAATCCCAGCTACTTGGGAGGCTGAGGTAGGAGAATTGCTTGAACCCAGGAGGTGGAGGTTGCAGTGAGCCGAGATCGTGCCATTGCACTCCAGCCTGGGGCCAAGAGCAAGACTTTGTCTCAAAAAAAAAAAAAAAACAAAAAAAAAAAACAAAAAAAAACTCTATGAAGTACATACTGATGTTGTTATTTTGTAGATGAGGAAACTGAGCCACACAAAGGTAGAACAACTTGCTTGAGGTCATGCACTTAATCTTTGCTGAAGCTAAGATTTAAATTCAGGCAGTCTGACTCTACTATGCTATTACCAAAACCTCTGTGCATGGATTGTCTAGACTGGGAAGCTGCTGTAACTTCTAAAAGAACTGCCGAGGCACATTTAGAAGAACAGGATGTCCTCTGTACCACATTGAAAGCATAATTCCCACATGTCAAGCTTTAAGCTAGAAAAACTCCGTTTGAGAAGAATAGTAATTATCACATACCCATGTTCTTTTTTTTTTTTTTTTGATTAAAAAAATAGCAAACATCGTTTGCTTTGAGCCATTATTCACAGTGAGTACTGCTTGCTAAGGTAAAAACATTTACTCTGATTGTAAAAACAGGGTAACAAGAGACTTGCTTAATGAAGCTCATTATAAAATATGCAAAATCTCTTTTTTTTTTCCTCCTCCGAAAATAAGTTTAACACACCATCGATCAATTCACATCTCCAGAGGGCACTATGTAGTTCAAGAAGTCTGTGAAAAAGTACTGTTGAGAGTAAAACGACTTTGCAAGTTGAAATAGGCTGCCAATTCTTGATAACTCTATAATGGAGCTTCCTAACAACAGAACTAAGTTTATGGTAATTAAACCCCTGGCTCCATATGCAAAAGGATTTCTTCCTGCAACCTATCAATACTGGATGGACGTCCACTCTAGATGTCACGGTGTTACATATTATTTAGACTCAATGTTGGTGCTTGGTTAGTTCACTGAAAATAGTGCTAGTAATTCCTGTGTTTAAAGATGAGTAGTTCCTCATAGCATATTAAAAAGGTGAGAGATGACCGAAGATGCCACTGTCATTTTGAGAAATTGAGTGTACAATCTACCTCATGAAATGTATAGCCTTCAGTAATGTTAATTACTGCACTGAAGCATTCAGGAAAAACAACCCATAAGGAGGCCGTGGGCCCTGAGAGCCAGGAGAGAAATTTAGATGACCTCTGACCTCTCTTATCTGGGGAGGGCAATTCTGTACTCCTGTTACTGTGACTTAGCTTCCTGACAGCCTATAAAAAGCAATTCATAAAGTAAAAAGTAAATCAATGATAAGTTAAAACCCAATAAAGGTTAAAAGTTAGAAAGAGATGAGATTTAAAACAGAAGATAAAAGGCTAGAGCCAATGAGCGAAAAGGTTACCATTTGATTTTGAAAAGACAAAAAAGGTTAAAATAAAAGGCTAAAGCCCATGAGATGAAACACTGAAAATAATCATGTAAATTTTATCAAGGTTCAAGCACAGAAACCCTTAGGAATGAAAGCTCGGCACTCAGAACAGAAAACAATAAGGAAAAAATACAGACTTTTAAATGAAATGGCAGAAAGCCCAGAGATTAAGGAGACAAAGGAGAAACAGGAGAGGAAGGAAGGAAAAATGAGAGGGGAAGAATAGCTGATGGAAGCAAACTAAGAAGACCTGTTAGACTTCAGAAGACATAATTGTCCATCATTACCCAGCTCCTCGAATCCCACCCAGGACCCTGAAAGAGTAGGGGCTCCCTACTTCATGCAACTTCATACAACTAGGAACATGTAGGACCACCCAGTCCCCTTCTAACACAGCCACAGAAACTTCCCAAGTGACCACTGACCCCAATCCATCAGCCAACTTCACTGCCTGTGGGCTAGCCTGGTACTGGCTGTGGGCTAGCCTGATTCTCAGAGTCAGAAAGACCTAAGTTCATGTCCCAGATTTACTCCTTCTTCACTGTGTGACTTTGGGCATGTTTTTCACCCTCTCTAAGTCCCAGTATCATTTTCTGAGTTGTAACAATGATGAAAGTTCTAATAATGACAGAGACACTAATAATAGCAACTCATCTCTGTCTCATTAATATTATTATTACTTTACTTCTAGAACTGTTCTCGCCCAAACACTAAGCAAATTCCAGACAAGTCTCAATCTTCACATCCACCTATGGGACCATTTCTTGTCCCAGTGTTAATCTCATCACCCAGGACTACAGCATTGCCAGCCAGAAACTCATAGAGAATGTTTGTCACCAATGGCCTCCATCTAGGTTGCTCATTCCTGTGAATCTCAAACTCTAGTCCTCTACAGAAAGAGGGTAAGCAGTTGTGAAGAAAGCACAAACTAAAGGAGGCAGAGTTAATTCTTCTGGATCAAAGGAAGCTTGGACTGCAATCCAAGTCTTATGTTGGATATGGAAACACTGACTTAATATTCCCTTTTCACCATTTCAGACTCTACAACATATGCACATTTTCTGTTCAATGCGTTTGATACGGACCACAATGGAGCTGTGAGTTTCGAGGTAAGCCCTGGATTATACTCCTATCATTTGACTTTAGTTTACGCTTTTTAGGAGGAAATGTGAGTTCCGTGATGATTATTTTTGCTCAGGGGAAATAAAGCCCAAGGACATTCCCTTTCTCTCATGTAATTGCCAAGAATTATCTTTCAAAAGATGTACAAATTGCAAGCCACATTTAATTTATTTTCTAGTGCTTTATATTGGCTCATACAGGGAGAGTCCATTTCTTCAACTACATGTGAAAAGTCCCAGAAGGCAAATGATTTAACTAACAGTTACTGACACCTCCTTATGGGCCAGTCAGTGGTAGGCCTTGGAAATACAAAGATGATAAAGTCAAAAGCCCCACTGTGGCAGTCTCAGTAAGTGGGGCAGACGGGCAATAAATTAAATGTAGAAAAAGACTATATTCACCAGTCTGACAATTCTACGAGGAAATCTCTTTTTAAATGACAAACTTTAAGTGATCTGTAGAGAAAGTTTTTTTTTTGTTTTGTTTTTCTTTTTTTTTTTTTTTTTGAGAGACAGAGTCTTGCTCTGTCATAAAGGCTGGAGTGCAGTGGCACAATCTCAGCTCACTGCAACCTCTGCCACCCAGGTTCAAGTGATTCTCCTGCCTCAGCCTCCTGAGTAGCTGGGATTACAGGCACTTGCCACCACGTCTGGCTAGAAAGTATTTAATTTTGTTCATGAACTACTGTGTATAATTCTGTTCATGAACTACTGTGTATAATTTCATTCATGAACTACTGTATATTTCTAGTAAAATGAAATATGTCCTACTTACATAGCTTATATATGTATATATATTTCATATATATATGTATGTAATTCATATGATTCAAATGGTACATGGCGGATCACAAATTGTAGTATATTGACTTAAATATAGGAGATATAATAGATATATATATAATTAGGAGAATAAACCCAACATGAACTCTGATCAGCTGTGAAGGGTTTTATTTTTGTGAGGAAAAATATGTGAAAAATATATACCTCATTTGTTACGTTCTGATTTGGTTGTGCTTGGGCTGAGAAGTAGCATTATACATATTTTGCTTCGTGATTCCAATTTCTCTTTTCCATATATACATATATATATTTATTTATGGAATATATGTATATGAGATAATTTGGAAGATGCATGTATTTTTGGAAGTGAGGAAGGATGCATCTTAAATATCAGCAGAAATGTTGATGAGAGCCCTGATAAAGGGAAGCAGATGATGAATGAAGTCAGCAAGGAAATGGTACGGGTGCAAAAAGGGCTGTAGCAGGGAAGCCTGCCCAGTGTAATCGATGGACAAAGTCTAAAGGACAGTCAGGAGCTCCCTAACAGAATAAAGACTTGGGATGGGATGGAAAGCAATGGAGAGTGGGGCAGAGGCTGGACAGAGTATATCAGGTCTGGGAACCAAGAGAAAACATGTGTAAATCATCAAGAAGATAGAATACACAATTGGAGAGCCAAGAGCGAAGGCTGGGGAAGGAGACAGAGGCCAGATCCTGACACGTCTTAGGCAGGAGACTGGACTATCTTGCAGGAGATGAGGAGTCTTTGTAGAATTTTTGGCAGGGATGTTAATTCATCAGAGCTATATTCCTGGAAACATGGAGTGTAATTAGCAGCTAAGTATGCCAAGAGTCCAGACAGGGGCTGATGAAAGCCTGAACTCCAGTAAAGGTATTGGAGGTGAAGCATGAAACAAATTCAAAAGAAATTAAAACAAAATGGGTAGAATTGTATTTCAATAGAACTGTTATGTTTAAAAGAAAAGTTCATATGGGCGTAGGCAGCTATCTGGGTGCAAGAGCTTTGTGGAGTCCAGATGAAAAAAGAAGGGTGCAGCCTTCTGCGATGTAATCCAGCCAGTCACCACAGGGGCAGGATGAACGGGGCACCCAAAAACCTCCTCACACATACTCCGTGCTCATGCAGACTGGGTACCACAATTGCAAAGATTCTGGGCCACGAATCCCAAAACATCATCTCCCATAACTTAAGTGAAAAATATCACTGAGAAGAGAAAAATAAAAGCTGAGAGTGGAGAAGAAATGAACTAAGGAGAGGGAATGAACTAAGTCAAGATGGGGCAGGCAGGTTTATCCTGGGTGTAGAAGCAGCAGTTAGTAGAGGGAGAGGAGATGGTTTTTGGAAGAGTGTCCTGGGTTCCAGTCTCCATAATGTTTCTTTTGCTAATGGCAGCTTAAGTCATTCCGTGAGAGTAACTGATCATTTCATGATAATGTCGTATTTGTGTTTGCTTCACTTTAGGAACAAGTTTAATTACAGCACAGTCTTAATTTATAATATAGAAGCCAAAGGTTTTACCTAATACAGTTCACCTAATATAAACTTTTATACCTGGCTTCCAGAGGATGAGTAAGGCAAAAACTATTAGTGATTCCATTACTTGAAATTACTTATGTATCAGAAATATACCACCAATTTCCTAGGGCAAATTATATCCAATTTTACACGTAAATTTAGTCTGGTGTTAATGATATGGAACCATGCATAACATTGCTTTTATAATATTTATGTAAAATACTAGTAATTGCAATGAACACTGATTATAATTTGGGAAATTAGTTGTAATGGTTGTATATGATATGCATATTGGTAACATGCCTTGCCTTCTAAGGGAAAACTAATGGCTAAATTAATAAAGTTTGGATGAAAATCAAATTTAAAACTAGGCTGTTGCAGTTATTTTTCTAAATTGATTAGCTACCTGGGAAATCTCTAGAAAACAGAAATGGTTAGGGAATGAACATATTTTGAATAGCAATAGCATACTGAGAAGTAGAGAGACCATCTGATTCTATGATAAAGGATAATGGGAGATTTCCACTTAATTTGCTTAAACCTGAAAGGCAGAATAAATATGATATGAGGGGCTCTGGATTTGGTATGATGGGATCTAATCTCCATTTTGCCACCCAGTGGCTCTGAGACCCTGGGCTGAGTACTTAACCCTCTTGACCTTAGTATTCATACCACTAAAACATCAGCAACCAAAGCTACTTAATAAGATAGTGTAAGAATGAAAAAGTCATAACGTCAGTAAAGGGCTTGGCTCTGTGTCTGGCACCAAATATGTGCTCATTATTTATTAGAAGTTAACTATAGCAGTTATCAGTTGGGTTTTTTTTTTTTTATAAGTTCTGGAATGCATGTGCAGAGTGTGCACTTTTGTTACACAGGTGTACACGTTCCATGGTGGTTTGCTGCACCCATCAACCCATCACCTACATTAAGTATTTCTGCTAATGTTACCCCTCCCCTAACCCCCCCACCCTCCGACATGCCCTGGTGTGTGATGTCCCCCTCCCTATGTCCGTGTGTTCTCATTGTTCAACTCCCACTTATGAGAACATGTAGTGTTTGGTTTTCTGTTGTGATAGTTTGCTGAGAATGATGGTTTCCAGCTTCATCCATGTCCCCACAAAAGACATGAACTCATCATTTTTTTATGGCTGCATAGTATTCCATGGTGTATATGTGCCACATTTTCTTTATCCAGTCTATTATTAATGGACATTCAGGTTGGTTCAAAGTCTTTGCCATTGTGAATAGCGCTGCAATAAACATACATGTGCATGTGTCTTTATAGTAGAATGATTTATAATCCTCTGGGTATATACCCAGTAACAGGATTGCTGGGTCAAATGGTATTTCTGGTTCTAGATCCTTGATGAATCACCCCACTGTCTTCCACAATGGTTGAACTAATTTACACTAATTGGGGGAACTTTTCTAACAAAGCCAGTTAATAATGACATTGGTCACCTCATTACCCAGTAAGACAACTACATGTAAATGCATGATTCTAAGCCATAGCAGTCTTTGATTGGCAGGGAGTCAGGGGAGTCAGGAGGACTAATGTCCCTGGCATAGTGGCCAGCACTGAGGCACTCATTAAAGGTGTGACAGATGAACAGAATCCACAACTGAACAAGTCCAGGCTATTATAAAGTCAAATCTCTATGCCTTTCTCCTTCTTTTGCCTTGATAATAAGAGAATGGAAACCAGAATTCGGTACAGACCTCCCCAACCCTTTATCATTTTTTGTACATTAGGGGACAGATATAACCTCCATTGACATTTACAAGTAAAGTAATTGTGCAAAGTACTCTTTGAGAGTTGCTGTTGTTTTAAGTTTGCCACTTCCTACTTGAGAGACTTCAGTTACCACTCAGAAAAGCATGGAGCAAAAATCTTATAAGCCACATTAAGTTTCTCATTTTTCTTTTGCACAAAAAGAGATAGTCATTCCTGTTTTAAATAACTCTTTACTGATACCATCCCACAAGATAAAAAGAGAGAGGTGCTCAAAGTCCACAGCTATCTTTTAATGTAAATTGGTCCAAGATACATAATATTTAAGAAGTTGTGACTCAGATGTCCGCATGTGAATCAGGATACTTTTGTTCACAAATATTAGAAAAAGATACATTAAGTGACCGAAAAACAGTATGATAATTTCATTGGTTCACAGGAACAAAAAGGCCAGAGATGGGGCTGGCTACAACCTAAGGGTGGGACCCTTTAGGGCTGCAAGAAGAGGCCACAGCTCCTTGGCTGCAGGATTCATTGCTCCTGTTGAGCAAGGAAAGAAGCACATCTCTGTCCTACCGTTCCTAGCAAGACTCTGAGTCTGGGGAGTCATGCTTAGACGTGGACTAGATTTAGTGAAATGCCAACCACAGATCCAGTTGTCCAGCCAAAGGGATAAATGTACTTCCTAACTTTGCCCAGGTCATGGCTGTATCACTAGACGCAGAGATGGAGTGAGCTTCCACAGAACATCATGGAGCACCACATGGAAATTTGGGACCTAATAGGGAGGCAAACAACACAAGTCCACAATTGACTTAGAAGTGCTATTTTTATTTTACTTATTACTATTAAGTTCTAGGGTACATGTGCACAACGTGTAGGTTTGTTACATATGTATACATGTGCCATGTTGGTGTGCTACACCCATTAACTCGTCATTTACATTAGGTATTTCTCCTAATGCTATCCCTCCCCCCACCCCAAGTCAGACCCCAGTGTGTGATGTTCCCCACCCTGTGTCCAAGTGATCTCACTGTTCAATTCCCACCTATGAGTGAGAACATGCAGTGTTTGGTTTTCTGTCCTTGCAATAGTTTGCTCAGAATGATGGTTTCCAGCTTCATCCATGTCCCTACAAAGGACATGAACTCATTCTTTTTTATGGCTGCATAGTACTCCATGGTGTCTATGTGCCACCTTTTCTTAATCCAGTCTGTCACTGATGGACATTTGGGTTGGTTCCAAGTCTTTGCTATTGTGAATAGTGCCGCAATAAACATATGTATGCATGTGTCTTTATAGCAGCATGATTTATAATCCTTTGGGTATGTACCCAGTAATGGGATGGCTGGGTCAAATGGTATTTCTAGTTTTAGATCCTCGAGGAATCATCACACTGTCTTCCACAATGGTTGAACTAATTTACAGTCCCACCAACAGTGTAAAAGTGTTCCTATTTCTCCACATCCTCTCCAGCATCTGTTGTTTCTTGACTTTCTAATGATCGCCACTCTAACTGGTGTGAAATGGTATCTCGTTGTGGTTTTGATTTGCATTTCTCTGATGGCCAGTGATGATGAGCATTTTTTCATGTGTCTGTTGGCTGCATAAATGTCTTCTTTTGAGAAGTGTCTGTTCATATCCTTCACCCACTTTTTGATGGGGTTGATTTTTTTTCTTGTAAATTTGTTTAAGTTCTTTCTAGATTCTGGATATTAGCCCTTTGTCAGATGGGGTAGACTGCAAAAATATTCTCCCATTCTGTAGGTTGCCTGTTCACTCTCTTGGTAGTTTCTTTTGCTGTGCAGAAGCTCTTTAGTTTAATGAGATCCCATTTGTCAATTTTGGCTTTTGTTGCCCTTGCTTTTGGTGTTTTAGTCATGAAGTCCTTGCCCATGCCTATGTCCTGAATGGTATTGCCTAGGTTTTCTTCTAGGGTTTTTATGGTTTTAGGTCTAACATTTAAGTCTTTAATCCATCTCAAATTAATTTTTGTATAAGGTTTAAGGAAGGGATCCAGTTTCAGCTTTCTACATATGGCTAGCCAGTTTTCCCAGAACCACTCATTGAACAGGGAATCCTTTCCCCATTGCTTGTTTTCGTCAGGTTTGTCAAAGATCAGATGGCTGTAGATGTGTGGTATTATTTCTGAGGGCTCTGTTCTGTTCCATTGGTCTATATCTCTGTTTTGGTACCAGTACCATACTGTTTTGGTTACTGTAGCCTTGTAGTATAGTTTGAAGTCAGGTAGTGTGATGCCTCCAGCTTTTGGCTTAGGATTGTCTTGGCATTGTGGGCTCTTTTATGGTTCCATATGAACTTTAAAGTAGTTTTTTCCAATTCTGTGAAGAAAGTCATTGGTAGCTTGATGGGGATGGCACTGAATCTGTAAATTACTTTGGGCAGTATGGCCATTTTCACAATATTGATTCTTCCTATCCATGAGCATGGAATGTTCTTCCATTGGTTTGTGTCCTCTTTTATTTCATTGGGCAGTGGTTTGTAGTTCTCCTTGAAGAGGTCCTTCACATCTCTTGTAAGTTGGATTCCTAGGTATTTTATTCTCTTTGAAGCAATTGTGAATGGGAGTTCGGCTCTGTTTGTCTTTTATTGGTGTATAGGAACGCTTGTGATTTTTGCATATTGATTTTGCATCTTGAGATCTTTCCTGCTTTCTCTTGTGGGCATTTAGTGCTATAAATTTCCCTCTACACACTGCTGTAAATGTGTCCCAGAGATTCTGGTATGTTGTGTCTTTGTTCCCATTAGTTTCAAAGAACATCTTCATTTCTGCCTTCATTTCGTTATTTACCCAGTAGTCATTCGGGAGCAGGTTGTTCAGTTTCCAAAGTAGTTGTGTGGTTTTGAGTGCGTTTCTTAATCCCGAGTTCTAATTTGATTGCACTGTGGTCTGACAGACAGTTTGTTATGATTTCTGTTCTTTTACATTTGCTGAGGAGCGCTTTACTTCCAACTATGTGGGCAGTTTTGGAATAAGTGCAATGTGGTGCTGAGAAGACTGTATATTCTGTTGATTTGGGGTGGAGAGTTCTGTAGAAGTCTATTAGGTCTGCTTGGTGCAGAGCTGAGTTCAAGTCCTGGATATCCTTTTTAACTTTCTGTCTCATTGATCTGTCTAATGTTGACAGTGGGGTGTTAAAGTCTCCCATTATTATTGTGTGGGAGTCTAAGTCTCTTTGTAGGTCTCTAAGGACTTGGTTTATGAAGCTGGGTGCTCCTGTATTGGGTGCATATATATTTAGGATAGTCAGCTCTTCTTGTTGAATTAATTCCTTTACCATTATGTAATGGCCTTCTTTATATCTTTTGATCTTTGTTGGTTTAATGTCTGTTTTATCAGAGACTAGGATTGCAACCCCTGCTTTTTGTTGTTGTTGTTGTTTTCCATTTGCTTGGTAGATCTTCCTCCATCTCTTTATTTTGAGCCTATGTGTGTCTCTGCACGTGAAATGGGTCTCCTGAATACAGCACACTGATGGGTCTTGACTCTATCCAATTTGCCAGTCTATGTCTTTTAATTGGGGCATTTAGCTCATTGGCATTTAAGGTTAATATTGTTACGTGTGAATTTAATCCTGTCATTATGATGTTAGCTGGTTATTTTGCCTGTTAATTGATGCAGTTTCTTCCTAGCATCGATGGTCTTTACAATTTGGCATGTTTTTGCAGTGGCTGGTACCAGTTGTTCCTTTCCATGTTTGGTGCTTCCTTCAGGAGCTCTTGTAAGGCAGGCCTGGTGGTAACAAAATATCTCAGCATTTGCTTGTCTAAAAAGGATTTTATTTCTTCTTCACTTATGAAGCTCAGTTTGGCTGGATATGAAATTCTGAGTTGAAAATTATTTTCTTTAAGAATGTTGAATACTGGCCCCCACTCTCTTCTGGCTTGTAGTTTCTGCTGAGAGATCCACTGTTAGTCTTCCCTTTCTGGGTAACCCGACTTTTCTCTCTGGCTGCCCTTAACATTTTTTCCTTCATTTCAACATTGGTGAATCTGACAATTATGTGTCTTGGGGTTGCTCTCCTCGAGGAGTATCTTTGTGGCATTCTCTGAATTTGAATGTTGGCCTGCCTTGCTAGGTTGGGGAAGTTCTCCTGCATAATATCCTGAAGGGTGTTTTCCAACTTGGTTCCATTCTCCCTGTCACTTTCAGGTACACCATTCAGATGTAGATTTGGTCTTTTCACATAGTCCCATATTTCTTGGAGGGTTTGCTTGTTTAACTCTTTTTTTCTCTAAACTTCTCACTTCATTTCATTTGATCTTCAATCACTGATACCCTTTCTTCCACTTGATTGAGTCAGCTACTGAAGCTTGTGCATGCGTCATGTAGTTCTTGTGCCATGGTTTTCGGCTCCATCCGGTCATTTAAAGTCTTCTCTACACTATTTATTCTAGTTAGCCATTCATCTAATCTTTCTTCAAGGCTTTTAGTTTCTTCGCAATGCGTTCAAACATCTTTCTTTAGCTTGGAGAAGTTTGTTATTAGTGATCTTTTGAAGCCTATTTCTGTCAACTTGTCAAAGTCATTCTCTATCCAGCTTTGTTCTGTTGCTGGTGAGGAGCTGCATTCCTTTGGAGAAGAGGCGCTCTGATTTTTAGAATTTTCAGCTTTTCTGCTCTGGTTTCTCCCCATCTTTGTGGTTTTATCTACCTTTGTCTTTGATGATGATGACCTACAGATGGGGCTTTGGTGTGGATGTCCTTTTTGTTGATGTTGATGCTATTCCTTTCTGTTAGTTTTCCTTCTAACAGTCAGGATCCTCAGCTGCATGTCTGTTGGAGTTTGCTGGAGGTCCACTCCAGACTCTGTTTGCCTGGGTATCACCAGCAGAGGCTGCAGAACAGCAAATAGTGCAGAACGGCAAATGTTGCTGCCTGATCCTTCCTCTGGAAGCTTCATCTCAGAGGGGCACCTGGCTGTATGAGGTGTCAGTCGGCCCCTACTGGGAGGTGTCTCCCAGTTAGGCTACTCGGGGGTCAGGGACCCACTTGAGGTAGTCTGTTGTCAGATCTCAAACTCCAGGCTGGGAGAGCCACTACTCTCTTCAGAGATGTCAGACAGGGACGTTTAAGTCTGCAGAAGTTTCTGCTGCCTTTTGTTCAGCTATGCCCCGTCCCCAGAAGTGGAGTCTACAGAGGCAGGCAGACCTCTTTGAGCTGCAGTAGGCTCCACCTAGTTCAAGCTTCCGGGCTGCTTTGTTTACCTAGTCAAGCCTCAGCAATGTCAGACGCCCCTCCCCTAGCCTCGCTTCTGCCTTGCACTTCGATCTTGGACCGCTGTGCTAGCAGTGAGCAAGGCTCTGTGGGCGTGGGACCCTCCGAGCCAGGTGCGGGATATAATCTCCTGGTGTGCCATTTGCTAAGACCATTGGAAAAGTGCACTATTAGGGTGGGAACGTCCCAAGCCAGGTGCGGGATATAATCTACTGGTGTGCCATTTGCTAAGACCAATGGAAAAGTGCAGTATTAGGGTGAGAGCGTCCCGATTTTCCAGGTACCATCTGTCATGGCTTCCCTTGGCTAGGAAAGGGAATTCCTTGACCCCTTGCACTTCCTGGGTGAGGCAATGCCCCACCCTGCTTTGGCTCACAGTCCATGGGCTGCACCCACTGTCCAACAAGTCCCAATGAGATGAACCTGGTACCTCAGTTGGAAATGCAGAAATCACCCGTCTTCTGTGTCGCTCATGCTGGGAGCTGTAGACTGGAGCTGTTCCTATTCGGCCATTTTGGGGGGGGTTCCCCAAAAGTACTCAAAATCTTTCACTGTTACTCTGCTGTTTTGTGTGGTGGTGAGGTCAATGCCAATGATGAGTACTGTAGGCCAGTGGTTCTCAAAGTGTGATCCCTGGAAGCAGTATAGGCTTCCCCTTGGAACGTGTCAGACCTGTAAATTTTGGGGTCCCACTCCAACCTAATGAATCATAATTCTTGGGGTAGGTCCCAGAAATCTGTTAGCAAGCTCCCCAGGTGTTGCACATTATATTTTGAGAACCAATACTCTAAGCATGTTTTCAAAGACCCTGTAGCCAGCTCCCCTTAAAATTAATGACATATTGTTACTACTTTGTGAATTTTTAAAAAATAGTTTACATTAATAACCATCAATCTCATCTAGCTTTCAAAACTGCTCAGCAATCTTCTGTGAATAAGGCTCTGTGTTCTGCAATGTATATTTTATACCTTCTGAAAAAGCCAAGGATTTTTTTTTTTTTTTTTTTGGAGACAGAGTCTTGGTCTGTCACCCAGGCTGAAGCACAGTGGTGCAATTAGTTCACTGTAGCCTCAACCTTCTGGGCTCAAGCAATTCCCGTCTCAGCCTCCCAAGTAGCTGGGACAACAGGTGTGCACCACCACGCCGTTAATTTGTTGTTCTTGTTAATTTGGATCTGGCTGGGTTGCTCAGGCTGCTCTCAAACTTGTGGGCTCAAACAACCCTCCCACCTCTGCCACCCAAAGTGCTGGGATTACAGGCATGAGCCATGATCCCCAGCCTGCTGGTTTTGAAAGATGTACACTCACACCTCCAAGGGCTGTCATTACCTTTTAATTAAACTACATTATATGTCATAATTTTCTAAAATTTGGCAGGGAAATAATTTGAGGGAGGTCTCCGTTTTTCTATTGCACATCACCTTATTGCCTAGTAGCAGAGCTCCCACCTCTCTCCTCAAACCTCAGATTCATACCTCTTCTACCTGGCTCCTCACTCCCAAACACCTCACACTCACTAAAGCTATCAGACAGAAATGCAGTCATCTTCCCACCTGCAAAGCAGCTACTGGCATCCACACCATGTCCTTCTGTCTCCTGTATCAACTCCCTTCTGAGGTCGGCCCATCTACCTGCGTTCTGGAGCCTCCCCACCTTCTCAGGAGCATCAGCCCATTTCTGACTCTTACTCTTTTTAGATTCTTCACTTCAGTATTCAAAGTGCTCCTCATTAAAAATTACTCTTCACTCCTACTCCACTGGACTGTTCCCTATCACTTGCTGGTGACCTCCATGTTGCTGGTCCAATGAACATTTTTCCAACCTTGGCAGCAAAATGAACAATCCTTTCCTATGGAAATGCTCTGTTCTCCTGACTCACTTCTTTAGCAACTTCTTTTCAAGATGCTTTGCCAGCTTCTCCTCTCTGTGCCTGCCAAATATTGGAATTCCTTGTGGCCTTCTCTCTTCTTCTCTCACTTGACATTCTAACTTGCATGCCAATGGGAAGTAGACTAAGTATGGTGATCCAGGTGCCACAGCACTATATATTGAGACTATTCTTTCCATAGCTATTGAATGGTCCTGGCACCATTATTGAAAAATCAACTGGCCACAGACAGCTGGGTTTATATCTAGACTCAATTCTTTTCTACTGTTGTATATACATCTGTCTTTATGCCAGTACCACTGTTTTGATTAATGTAACTTTGTACTGTTTTGAAATTAGGTAGTGTGAGTCCTCCAAGTTTGTTTTTCTTTCTTAAAATTGACTGGGCTATTCAGGGCCCCTTGCAATATGAATTTGACAATTATTTCTGGTTTTGTCTTTTTCATTTTTGCCAAAAAAGGTCAGTGGCCATTCTTGATAAATTTGTCTAAGTGGAATGGTTGTATAATTCTTCACCATGATAAAACTAAGTATCATGCTTAAAAGCGAATTGAAATATTCTGAAGTTCAAGAAAAAACTAAGAATATCTATTATAATTTACATGATGTAATATTGTTCTATAGATATTAGGCCATATAATTAGAAAAAAGTAAACATATAAAAATTAGAAAACAGGTAAAATTAACTCCATTTGCAGCTACTATTATTGCACACATGAAAACCCAGACGAAAACCAACATATGGTATCAGCAAGTTGACAGGGTACAATATTACACAGAAATCAATAGCTTTCATACATACAAACAACTAATTTAGAATATATGATAGAAAAATATCTCATTTACAACAGCAACAGAAAGGTTAAAATACCTAGAAATAACAATGAGAAAAAATGTAAAAGAACAATTTGGTTAAATAAACAATGATGCATTTACATATACAATGGAAACTTGAATTGTTTCCCTGATTTATGGTTAAGTGGAAAAAAAAGTATAGAAGTCTGTTAGCCAGTAAAACAAACAAATATATCTTATACTTGTATATGCACAAAAATTCCTTGGAAGTAAATACAAACTATTTATGCCAGTTGTCTATGGGTAAAAGGAACAGGTGGCTGGGTCCAGGAATGGAAGAAAGGTTTTTCACCAGACGGCTTACATAATTTTTAAATGTTGAACTATATGGATATTACTTATTTAAAAAAGAAAAAACAATTTGAGAAATTCGGACAGAAATACAGCTATAAAATAAGGGAATGTGGGAAAGGGAGATATAATGCAAATTCACCCAGAAGACTTTTGGATTTCCCCTCTGCTTTCATTCCTACTTAAAACTGGATTATAAACTGAATACGGCACATTGTAACGTTAACCCTGCTGTACATAAGAACAAATCTGGCCAGGCACGGTGGCTCATGCCTGTAATCCCAGCGCTTTGAGAGGCCAAGGCGGGCAGATCATAAGGTCAGGAGTTCAAGACCAGCCTGACCAACATGGTGAAACCCCCATCTCTACCAAAAATACAAAAATTAGCCAGGCATGGTAGCGGATGCCTGTAGTCCCAGCTACTCGGGAGGCTGAGGCAGAAGAATTGCTTGAACCCGGGAGGTAGGAGGTGGAAGTTGCAGTGGGCCAAGATCACGCCACTGCACTCCAACCTGGGCAACAGAGCAAGATTCCATCTCAAAAAAAAAAAAAAAAATCTAAATGAATTTAATCAAGTTAATCTGGCCAGTCTGCAATGCAATCAAACTAGCTTAACCAGGATACAAACTGAGGGCTCCATTTACTTAACAAAAACCTACACAGCCAATGTCCTTGCCAGAGACAATTATAAGCAGCCTCTTTTTCAATCCTCATAAAATTGTGAAGAGGTAGATACTATTAGGTCCATTTTACAGATATGAAAATTGAGGCAAAGGGATGTTAAGTTGCCTGAAGACACAAAGCCATCCAGTAATGCAGCTGGAGGGTGAAACCAGGCAGTCTGTCCTCTCCAGCTCCATGCTCTTACCCACTGTCCACATGTAAATTATAACTGGATTTCTAATTAGAGACCACAATTGGTTTATCTTTTATGGTCAGCCACATTTCTTATTAGCAAACGTTTTTTCATTGAAGTGTGTTATGAGTGCACTTGTATTTAAAAAAAAAAAAAAACTATTAGATTCTTTTAGTATATCATGTGTGCTTGCACTGGCAAGCCAATACCACTTATACTCAAGCCTCTTGCCGTGTGGGTATCCATTGGTACAATTTCCAGTACTACCATTGATTTAACTCAGTTTCCAATTACAAGATGAAAATGTTAAGACTAACGAGTGATTTATGCCCACAGAGAAGTCTGAAAAATAGACAACCAATAACACATCAATCATTTTGCTAAATAAATGGTTCAAATTCCAGAGGGTTGTAGCCCTTACTTCCATCATTTTTCTTTTTTTTTTTTTTAGAAATGTCATATAAAATTGTATTTTTATTTCTTTTTAGGATTTCATCAAAGGTCTTTCCATTTTGCTCCGGGGGACAGTACAAGAAAAACTCAATTGGGCATTTAATCTGTATGATATAAATAAAGATGGCTACATCACTAAAGAGGTAAGAGATACCTCACCAACACAGCAATAATTTGGAAGATTTTCATTTCTTAACTTTAAAATATTAATTGCAATTATTAATTTGAAGTTTTTCTCAGGAAATCCAAAGTATTTTATGTAGTGGAAGAAAGATGTATAATTAAAAATTTGGGATAGAAAGAAATGGTTTATGGTGAAGCTCCAAAGTAAGTATGTAACACACAAAGATGACACACTTGTTTCCTGCTGGCATCTTTATTCCATTCACAGTATTAGGACCATGGTTGGAATCAGAAAGAAAATGTATCCAAGCCATGTTTCCATATTTAGCCTGAAGCCTTTCTTTTCCCCATAGCATGTGATCCATAAGGAAATGCAATTTTACAATCATGGGGATTGTGGAATGGCCTGATGCAATGGTGGGGTCTTCAAATGCACTTTGAGGAAGACTATCCAGGAAACAAGGCTCACAGACCAAATTAAGATACTCGTATTACAGTTTATTAAACCAGTTTAAAACATAGCGAGAAGCAAAGGGATGGGTAAGTTAACTACACAGGATAGGATGCAAGTGGGGTTGAAAGACCACGCTCCCTGAATCCTGGGCATGCTATGTGCCTATGTCCTGTCTCTCTCTGCCTCACAAGCCTTCCCCAGAATTGCATTTTGAGCAAGAGACCCCACACACAAAAGGCGCCCAGGGCCAACAGCCAGTGACATGAACTTGCTCTACTGGAGAGACACAGGTGCAAGTGTGCCTGGCTACAAGTATAGCCTGATAAGTAGTCATGAGTTTCATTTGTGTTTCTTGCACAGAGGACACATAGGTGTCACCACTGGGTGCCAAATTAAGACCTCAATGACTATTAAGTGTTCATGTATATGCAGCATATCCTAAATAGTTAGTGCTTCTTGTATATTTTTATACCCTGAATATTTATTTATTACCCAGGTACCTCAGGAGTATTAGGTATCTCTTGTTCTTCAATTCCTTTCTGTTTAACACATCTCAAGAATTCTGCCTGTGTCTAACTACTTGCTACTTATCTATGCTTAAAACATCTTAAAAGGTTTCACCTGTTTACAAATTTATCATTTATAATAGAATTGAATACTCTTAAAAGTATATACCTATATTATCAACCTAGTCGAGAGAGCTTTCATGTGAAACAAATGTGCAACAATAAATCTACATGTTTATTAGACATTATTTTTACTCTCATAAGAATGAAAATGGTAAGGCAAAAATTAGACTATTTTAATAAAATTTCAAGGTGTTTCCCAGGGTCAAAATATTTTGACTGGTCTTCACATGTGACTTCAGTTAAAGCCATAGTAGGAAAAATACAACAAAAATCCTAATGAACTTTAAGACTTACCAATTAATTTCACTAATTCTAAATGGTGTTTTTTCTCAATATATGGTGTGCAGTATATTTGACTCTCAATAGATGGAAACTGATGATCAACACATAAGATATATAATAATTCAATTAAATAAGAATGGTCTACTTAAAGTCTATAGAAATCCAAACATTAAACCAGCATATTCTTTTCCTGACTATGGTAGATACATGGAAATTTGCTTCATTTTGAAACCAAGAGATCAGAATTCATTCTCACATCTGATTCTTCTGCTCTTGAGGCAGAAAGCTGTTTGTTGGCTTTTCCTTTGGGACAACCAACCGTCATCATTGAGTAGGAAAAATCTGTCAGAGCTTCTTAGAATGGTTTCTTCATACATGTGTGCAACCTCACATAAGCCTTTTACTTTTCAGGAAATGCTTGATATAATGAAAGCAATATACGACATGATGGGTAAATGTACATATCCTGTCCTCAAAGAAGATGCACCCAGACAACACGTCGAAACATTTTTTCAGGTAGGAATGAAAACAGAAGTCAAGAGGGAATGAAATTAGAACATTTCCTGATGTTTGCCAAGCACCACGATGATTCAAAAGGAAGCAAAGGAAAATAATTTTTACTGAGACAAAACAGTATTTACCATCCCATTAATTTAATAGCTTTGGATTTGAATTTGCAATGCTGATAACTACACTCATTGAACATTCTCTAAATCCAAGATACAACATTTAAACAATTCTCATATTTCACAAGTTTTGTTTTCATTCAGTTTTTACAAGAATCCTATAAATCCTCATTAATCCCATTTTACAGATGAGACAAAAAGAAAGCAAGCTCTGAAAGTTTCAGCAAATTGGCCGAGCTGTCATATCTAAAAGGTAGGATTTTACCTAGGACAGAGTGACTCTAAATCTTCACCACATCATATTGAACAGCCAGAAGGATTTGGCCCTATCATTTTTATCTCTAAGAAACTACTGGTTTCTGCTCTGAAACAGTTCCTCCATATGAAATAAGCAGCTAGGTTTTCTTTTTATCAGCTTCAGCTCATTTGGTGCAGGTGTGAGGGTATTAAGGGATATAAGGCTAAATATAATTTTTTGTTTTCTTCCTGAACAGAAAATGGACAAAAATAAAGATGGGGTTGTTACCATAGATGAGTTCATTGAAAGCTGCCAAAAAGTAAGTAATGAAAGTATAAGAACTATCACTTCAGCTATCATAACAGCTAAACTGAGTATTAGCAGCTAGCTACCATGAACTGGGCAAAATACAGAGATCATATGCCTAAGTTTACCACTTCTGCAACCTGCAACATAAGCCTAACACTTTAAAAACAAGCACCAATTACATAATCAACATTTAGAGTGCCTACTGAGTCAAGCTATGGAGGAAACCCTCCATATCTTTTTGAGAATACAAAAGTTGCACATGTACTTTTTTTTCTTTTTTGACGGAGTCTCACTATGTTGCCTAGGCTGGAGTGCAGTGCTGTGATCTCGGCTCACTGCAAGCTCTGCCTCCCAGGTTCACACCATTCTTCTGCTTCAGCTTCCCGAGTAGCTGGGGCTACAGGCACCCGCCACTGCACCTGGCTAATTTTTTATTTTTAGTAGAGACAGGGTTTAACCATGGTCTCCATCTCCTGACCTCGTGATCCACCCGCCTCAACCTCCCAAAGTGCTGGGATTACAGGCGTGAGCCACCGCACCCAGCCTGTACTATGTTTTTGATTCCCCAATTCCTTAGAGAGTATTCATCATGGAGGATAAAACATATATGAGAATTTGAATTGCTCTTTGCACAGACGTAGCGTAACTCATATATTATCATATTTCCATAGAATTAGAATTCCTAAATAGCCAAGTATGCATCACAACAGGCCAAGCTTCTATCTGATTTCTAAGAGAAAAATCATTATTTTAGTGTATGTGGACAAGAAATGGCTCTTTGGCTGAACTCACTAATGGTCGTCTGTCACAAAAAAGAAACAGTGGAAAATTTTCTCTGAAGAGAACTGCAGGTAGTAGCCTGTTATCGAAGAAACCAGTGTTAGCTTACTTAGAATTATCTGACTTGATGTGTGAGTAGAACCACAGTTAAAAATTGTTAAGGCCTGGTACAGTAGCTCACAACTGTAATCCCAGCACTTTGGGAGGCTGAGGCAGGAAAATAACTTGAGACCAATGTGGGCAACATAGCAAGACGCCATCTCTACAAAAAAAAATTAAGTTAGCTGGGCATGGTGGTACGTGGCTGAAGTCTCAGCTACTTGAGAGGATCACTTGAGCCCAGCTGAGGCATGACTGTGCTACTGCACTCCAGAATGATGGGCAATAGAAATAGACTCCTCCTCGAAAAAAAAATTTCAAATAATCATGAAAACAAATCTGTTGTTTCTGTATTTTTAAATTGTTGTTCTTACCTTTCTGGATGTCTGCTTGTTTCTCAACTTGGATTTCAATGTGGTGGTCTTTGAGAGAATTAGTTTGGTGACATTAAGCTGCTTGGTGGTGATGATGTTACTTGGTTTCTAGCAGTGGAAGCCATTGTTGGTTCAGCCACCATTTACCACTACCATAAACATCTCACTAAGTGCTATTCACATGCAACCGACAAGTGCTCCAATAATGCAAAAAGTCTGTCCCCTAACTCATTTCTAAAGAACACGCTAAACTGAACACAGCCACTGAGCAGTCATTTCTGCTCCCCAATCCTTTCTCTGTAATGGAGACCATTCATTTTTAAAGTCTCCTTCAGGCAACACAGATTTAGCCATAACTTGCAGAGAGAGAGATAGATGATTACTGCAAACATGTTCCCTCTTAATCCACTATCCTGCCTCCTACACTCCAGCCTCCAATCTTCATGAACTGCTGGCTCATACACACACACAATTTTCCTTGTACCTGTATAAAAGTCTGTGTGATTTGGCCTATGATCTGCATAGAATGCCAAAATTCTCATTTGCTTTGACTTACCTCTGCGCCTCTGTAGTTTCCATTTTGGCATTATGATTTGAGAAATATCCTCTATTACACACCAAGTAAAGATTTAAATAAAGTAGTTTAATGCCGTCAATAGACTCCACAAAATATAAAATGGGTCCTCCTTCATCGTGATCTATGTGGAAAACGGATAGAATGGCATTTATATTTGCAAACACTTAATATTTGAGCTTTTGGCATAGGTGGTTGGTGGAAGGGGGCGCAATACTTAGGGGCAAAATAGTGTACTTTCCCTTGCAGATATGGTGAATTTAATCGCTCTATGTTTCTCCCTTACAGGATGAAAACATAATGCGCTCCATGCAGCTCTTTGAAAATGTGATTTAACTTGTCAACTAGATCCTGAATCCAACAGACAAATGTGAACTATTCTACCACCCTTAAAGTCGGAGCTACCACTTTTAGCATAGATTGCTCAGCTTGACACTGAAGCATATTATGCAAACAAGCTTTGTTTTAATATAAAGCAATCCCCAAAAGATTTGAGTTTCTCAGTTATAAATTTGCATCCTTTCCATAATGCCACTGAGTTCATGGGATGTTCTAACTCATTTCATACTCTGTGAATATTCAAAAGTAATAGAATCTGGCATATAGTTTTATTGATTCCTTAGCCATGGGATTATTGAGGCTTTCACATATCAGTGATTTTAAAATACCAGTGTTTTTTGCTACTCATTTGTATGTATTCAGTCCTAGGATTTTGAATGGTTTTCTAATATACTGACATCTGCATTTAATTTCCAGAAATTAAATTAATTTTCATGTCTGAATGCTGTAATTCCATTTATATACTTTAAGTAAACAAATAAGATTACTACAATTAAACACATAGTTCCAGTTTCTATGGCCTTCCCTTCCCACCTTCTATTATAAATTAATTTTATCTGGTATTTTTAAACATTTAAAAATTTATCATCAGATATCAGCATATGCCTAATTATGCCTAATGAAACTTAATAAGCATTTAATTTTCCATCATACATTATAGCCAAGGCCTATATACTATATATAATTTTGGATTTGTTTAATCTTACAGGCTGTTTTCCATTGTATCATCAAGTGGAAGTTCAAGACGGCATCAAACAAAACAAGGATGTTTACAGACATATGCAAAGGGTCAGGATATCTATCCTCCAGTATATGTTAATGCTTAATAACAAGTAATCCTAACAGCATTAAAGGCCAAATCTGTCCTCTTTCCCCTGACTTCCTTACAGCATGTTTATATTACAAGCCATTCAGGGACAAAGAAACCTTGACTACCCCACTGTCTACTAGGAACAAACAAACAGCAAGCAAAATTCACTTTGAAAGCACCAGTGGTTCCATTACATTGACAACTACTACCAAGATTCAGTAGAAAATAAGTGCTCAACAACTAATCCAGATTACAATATGATTTAGTGCATCATAAAATTCCAACAATTCAGATTATTTTTAATCATCTCAGCCACAACTGTAAAGTTGCCACATTACTAAAGACACACACATCGTCCCTGTTTTGTAGAAATATCACAAAGACCAAGAGGCTACAGAAGGAGGAAATTTGCAACTGTCTTTGCAACAATAAATCAGGTATCTATTCTGGTGTAGAGATAGGATGTTGAAAGCTGCCCTGCTATCACCAGTGTAGAAATTAAGAGTAGTACAATACATGTACACTGAAATTTGCCATCGCGTGTTTGTGTAAACTCAATGTGCACATTTTGTATTTCAAAAAGAAAAAATAAAAGCAAAATAAAATGTTTATAACTCTACTGTCTATATTATAGGTCTTTTCCAAGAATTTTTTGTAATTATTAGATTTAAAACTAAATCTTATACTATTTTCTAGATCGCAGATAGCTCTGGGTGGTCCTAAATGCAATGAAAACAGGTAAAAGCAAGGCCAGTAGGCAGGCAGCTGCTGTAGCTAGTATGATCAGAGGATGTGACAAGGGAGTAGAGACCAGAGGAAAAAGTATGCTAGACAAAGGGCTCAGGAAGGACAAGCTCTGAGGCAAGGTGGGCATTTCTACATTAAGAATCCTCAGAAATTACTTGTACTCTTTCAAATTACAGTTGTTCAAATTACAGTTGTGAGATTATACCTGAAATGAGAATTGTAGAGGTCACTCCAGGTGTTTGGGGAATAGAGCAAGGAAAGTGCATTCTGCAAAGCTGCTGAGATGCAACACTGCTGCTCCGCAAGACCCATCTTTCCTTTCCATCCCTTTCATGCCTTGGATTCGGTGTGGCTACAGAAATCTCTATGCCCTCTCCTTTTGCTCATAAGATAGAAGGTCTTATTCTTGTTTTCCATTTCTCTTCCTCTCCTCTGCTCCTCTCTTGCAGAAGGAATCACTTCTATTACATTAAAATTCTGAACTATGTCTAAATTAAGTTTTAAAAGCTTCTTAAAAATTGCTAAACATAAGCACAACAAAATCCATGAATGCATGTAAAAGTTTTAACATTTTAATTGCTGAATATCCTTATGTGAACATCAGTATTTTCTGGCTATGAAATGCAAAAACAGTATTTACTTAAATAGAGTTAACACCTAAAATTTAGGTAGTTGTAATGAGTTGTAATAAACAACATACTTGTAATAGAATTTACAGAATTAGAAAAAATTTCTTAAACTATTCTAAAATACTCTGAAAAAATTTTCCAAGCATTGTACATTATACGATACATATTTACAAACAATAATTAATAGTGTATTCATGGGGCCAGGCATGGTGGCTCACACTTGTAATCCCAGCACTTTGGAAGTTCATTGTGGGAGGATCACTGGCCAGAACTGAGACCAGCCTGGACAACAGAGTGAGATCCCATCTCTACAAGCAAATTTTAAAATTAGCCAGGCATGGTGGCATGTGCCACCATGTAGTCCCAGCTAATCGGGAGGCTAAGATGAAAGGATCATCTGTGCACTAAAATTTGAGGCTTGCAGTGAGCTATGATCATGCCACTGCACTGCAGTCTGGCAACAAAGCAAGATCCCTTCTCTCTTTTAAAACAATTTTTAAAAAGTGTATTCACAAACATTTGTCCACTATTTTAAATTTCTACGGTCTTGTTAAATATTAAACCCAAGAAACGGCAAACTGTCTATAAAAATCAGGGCACAGCTACAAATTGTTTGCCAAAAAAGTGTTATAAATAAAAAGGCACCAGAAAATACAAATGCATCTTATCTTGCCAACTCAATAATGGTTCTTTGCACAAATAATAAAAATTAAAAAAAAAAAACCTCAGAAAATTGTACTCTTACAGAACTTATTTTAGTAACTTTCCATTAGTAACTGTTCTTTTTTGTTGCTGAATAACTTTGATTCAGCGTATATTCATCTTAACCTAGTAAATAATGAAGGGTGGCTGTGATTTACAAAAGAATAAAATACATGGAATAAAGGTTCCATGAGTACCCACGGTCAGTGTTTGACACGTCACCAGGTAGTAAAAACAATTTTTGTTGGCTCCCTTCTTCAACAGCATATGGAGCAGTACGTTGGAATTTTAGATTTGATGATGCTAAGGCTTCCCTGTCAACAGAAAAAATTGAGCATCATTAGTATCATGCAGACTTCCCCTAACAGGTATTGTATTTGCAGGAATATGCCTAGAAAGTATCCAAAACTCAGAACAAAAAAAAGGGGGTAAGAACAAAATGATGAAATAAGAAGGACTTTTCGCTGTGTTAAATAAAATATAGGCTATTTCTTTCTTTTTTCTTTTTTTTTTTTTTTTGAAGTATCTAACTAGAGAAGTAGTTAGAAGCCAGACTACCAGTATCTGAATTCAGCATCTACTGGTCACTTATTTGTCAAACCTGGACTAATTACTTCTCTGTGCCTAAGTTTCTTGATCTTTAGAGGGAGATAACAATAGAATCTCCCTCTGATGACTAGGAAGAGTAAATGAGTTTCATGTCTAAAAAGTACTCTGCAGAGTACCTGCCATGTATTAAGTTCCCAAACAACCAATAAAGATCAGGATTTGTGTTGTGCCTTTCCCAAAATAAATATGCATTTCACTTAGAAAAAAAACAAATCAGGCTAAGAATGAACTGATTTCAAATTTAAGGCAGATCAGTTCTAAGAAAGTAACACTGTGACTATCTGTAACAGATATTTTCCTGTACCCCGACATTGAATAGTTCCATCATTGATATACACAAGTCCTAAGAAATGAGAAACCACAACTAAGAACACTCATTTTTAAAGACTTATTTCTAATATTTAAAGAAAGATATATAAGCTTTTACGCTCTCAGAAGAGAAAAAAGAGCATTAATTTCATGAAGGATTACAAAGTAATAGAGGCTAGCACAATAGTAATTAAGCCAAGAGAAAGTCTTTGGCATGTAATTGCAACAGAAAATTTTCTATTGCAATCTATTATTAAAATATTATGTAGGACATAACGAGAAAACAAGTCAGAAGAAAATAATTACAAAATCTTTTTAAAAATTCTGTATTAGCAACATTCAAAGCTAGTAAGATGGAGTAGTAAAAAAAGAATCTGATATTTCTGGGATCCTAGATCGCTCAAGTACACCTCTGTGTTCCCCTTCCAAATCTTAATGTGTTGTTTCTAAACTTTATTTACACGTATACTATCTCCTCCTCCACACCCCCTCCACTCCCACCACAAAATCTAATATGCTTGGCCTGTCTCTTTCTACTTGTCCCATTTCCCATACTGACCCACAGGATATGGAAAACTACCTAGGGAGGGTTTCCCACTGAAAAGCTGTGGCATCATTATTTAGCATTTGTTCACTTCCACTCCACAGAAGAAGAAAGGAGAAATATATTTTGCATTTAAATTCTCAGAAGAGCAAGCAAGAATTTCCTTGCTGCAGAGGAGACATGGGATTAGCTAGGGGAAGGTTCTGCACATCTCCTCAAGGTGTCCGAATGCTAATTCTCTGCCTAGGACCCAAACACAACAAAGAAATTTATTACCTAGTAGGCTCTGGGACTTACTTCCTCTTGTAAACTATTCTAGGCATCCATCATGGAAAGAATATAATCAATCAAACAACCCATTGAAATTGGTCAAACGAGATAATTTCGCTAAAGCCTTATGTCTGCCATTTTAAAAATTGTGTATGATCAGGCAAATTTTCTCATAACTAATTCCTTCAGAAGTACCTAGAATGGAACTAAATTATGCAATGTTAAGATAGTCACATATAATTCTATCATTAAGATCTGATTAAACAAAATTCCCACTAGCAAGGACTGCTTTTATGGAAATATTTCTAAGATGAGATTATCTGAATGCTTCCTTCAAATGCTTAAAGTTCAATTAGTCTAGTAATTTGACGCCACGTAGTTATGAAATCCTCCATATTTTTGTACCTTGAAAAGTTAGAATAACCAATTAAACTATTCCAGCACTGTGTGTGCATGTGTGTGTGTGTGTCTACACCTATGTGGTATGCACGCACTTACAGACAGAATAGTGCAATCATCTGGACGTCTGAGTCAGAAAGACAGCAAATGAAAGAGAAAAAAGTATTTTTCCTCAATGAACTAAGTTAATCATTTGGTTTTCTGAACTTTTCAATGGTCAAAACTAAACCACTGAAAATACTTTAAAGAAAAAAAAACTGTACCACTGTGCCACATGGAATGCCATATTAAGCACCGTGAAAGTACACAAGCCCTACATTTATTCAATCTGAGTCTGGTCTGAGCAGCAGGGCTTGACCTAGGGACAGAAACTCTGAGTTCTAAAAGGAAAATAACAGTATCAATTTCACATAGTTACCCGTGGCTGAAATGAGACAGTATATGTTAAATATATAGTCAATTTAATAATATGCCTAAAAGTTTAAAAAAAAAAAAAAGACTTAAGGAATAATATTCTACTTACACTTCCGCCACGTTGCTCTAGCTTTTGTAATGCACTGGTGATTGGCTCTTTGAATTTCTTGTCCATTAATCTCTTGGAAAGCTTTTAAAGTAAGATTGGGGGAAACGAAATGACTTTAAACTTAACAATGTTCACCATATGCATAAGTAAATCTTCAGAAGCACCTCTTGTTTTAGATTTCAAGGCTTCTCTTAGGAAGCATCTCATTGAAATTTATGTTATAGGTACCTCTGTATTTGTTTTAAAAAACAATTTGCATTATTTCAAGTAAAACCAATCCTATAAAATCTGCTACAGTATGCTATCTGAAGTTTTCTATAAAATAGCATATTTTGCGATTTTGTAATCTGCAAGAGCATTGAAGACCATGATGGAAAGCTTTGCCTCTAAAGCACACTTTTTCCCGCAATAAAAAGGGAAGAGAGGACAAAGGACAGAGGACTTACATGAGTAATTTAGTAATAGTGAACGCCCTGGGGATGGAGAGGGCCCCTCTCTAGTCTTCCAGTTGCTTTCTTCAGACTGCATTACCCTACTGAATCTGTATACACCCTGTATAGCACAGAGGTTAATAGGCAGATCCAGGGGCCATCAGCATCAGAATCACTTGAGATGCTGTTTAAAAATGCAGATTCTTGGGTCTCATGCCATACTTAACCAGAATCCCAGGGCAGAAGCCCAGATTCTGCATTTTAAGCAAGATTTTCAGGTGATTTATTCCCTCTGTAAAGTCCCTACATTTGTAGCTCAGGAAAGGTATAGTTTATTTTGCGTAGAGGAAAAAATGAGTTGTATATAGGGGTTCAGTAACTGGTTTTGAAAAATTTCTTCTAGAAGAATACCCTTTCTTCCAATAAGCATCTAATGTAGAAGTCTATAAACCAGATGAAAAACAAGGCTTTGAGGCTGAAAGGTACGGAAGATGGGGATGAGGGACAAAGGGGGTCCGATAGCAACTCACTGACATCCTCAGTGGTGTCTGTCTCATAGTGAGTGGTAACAGACCAGGAACTAACCCTCACACAACCTATTTCTAGAGCTCTTTATATAATACCAGGATCTGACGGTCAGGGTGGTGTCTAGGTCTTCCCAAAATACTGGCAGCCCAGGAAAGCTAGGTAACATTTCAGTCAGTCCTTGTCTAGGAAAATGAGAGCTCTGAGGAATGTAAGTGACCAAAGATAAATGCCACTGACCCAGAAAGATTAAAAAACAAAACAAATGTGTACAATTGTTAATCTGGCCTTTTCTGCCACTGGAGGTGGGACTGAGAGGCTATTTAGGAAGCCTTGCTTGACTGACTTTGAGGAAGGATCCAGTGTGATTCCTTTTCTCTACATATCACTTCCCCTTGACACCATCCCAATATTCTCAGCAGATGTCCTTGCTGCTTTATTTCTACATCCCCCACCCACCTGCAAAAAACAAACACAAAAAACAAAATCAAAACCAACAATCTCCACAAGGGCTGAGAGCATGCCTGTTTCTGCTCAGGATTATCTTCTCAATGCTTGGCACACCTGGCACAAAACAGGACAGCAGAGTGCAAGAGATTATTATTAAACTACTGAATATTTCAATGAATCACTTTGTACACTAGTGTGAAATTCCCGTAGCTGGTCAGCCACACCCCCTGACATGAAGCTTACAATTATCTGCCAAGATTCTCTTTCTTCTGTCCTAAGACTCCTCAAATGTCCAGGCTTGAGAGTCTATTCTCACT
This sequence comes from Macaca mulatta, assembly GCF_049350105.2. Lineage (NCBI taxonomy): Eukaryota > Metazoa > Chordata > Mammalia > Primates > Cercopithecidae > Macaca > Macaca mulatta. The sequence continues at coordinate 19,768,111 of NC_133410.1, read as the reverse complement.
ATGTCTTCTCCTCACCTGAAACCTCATGGAATTTCATCTACCACTTATGAGCATATCTATCCTGATAGTCACCATCGCCCCTACTTCTTACAGTGTTAACCAGGTGGTTCTTGGTGTGTATTACACTATTTGTGGAATAGGAAGTTAAAAATATAGTTCTAGGATCTCTCATATGGATGGATCCAAGAAAAAACAGTGGACCCATGATCAAAATCATACCTCAGCTGTGAAATACAGAAGAACGCAGACATGGAGGTCCTACCTAAGACGTTAATCTTTCTAACGGTATGTATGTCCCTTGCCTAATGTTTGGCCCTTGCCCCTAGCTCTTGAATGATAACCTCTAAGCTCTTGGAATGTCCTGCCAGGTAGGGTATCCTTGTCAACATGGGAGTTTCGGGCAACACCAGGTAGTCTATACAATGTGATTTATGATGAGAACTTTGGTTCACAGGGTATTAGTTCGACTTCTAGAGAGGGTGCAGACTAATGTCAACCACACAGGCAGGCAGTCTTGCCTGCATGACAGACACCAATAAAAATCCTGGACACTAAGGCCCAGGTGAGCTTCTCTAGTTGGCAATACTCCATGCACGTTGCCACACATTGTTGCTGGAAGAAGTAAACACTGCATGAACAACTACACTAGGAGAAGAAAACTGAAAACTCCATGCCCGGTATCTCTTGGACCCTGCCCTATGTGCCTCTTACCTATGCTGCTTTTAATCTTTTTTTGTTATAAGAAACCGTAACAGTGAATAACAGCTTTCCTGAGTTCCATGGATCGTTCTGGCAAATCATCAAACCTAAGAGTGGTCTTGGGAACCTCAGGAGCTGCACAGGGTCCCAGTAAATATTTATAGTAAGGACTAAAGTTACACATATCAGGAAAAAGTCTCTTCCTGAATGCAATTTACAGATTCACTAAAACATCACGATGAAAACCAAAAATACTTAAATGTGTTTGGTAATATATGATTACACAAGACAGCATATGAGCACTGCTTATAATTCATAGTTATTCAACATGAACATAATACCATCTTACTGTTCATTAGCTTTTATCCATTCAACTTTTTTTTCTTTTTTTTTGACCAAGTCTTGCTCTGTCACCAAGGCTGGAGTGCAGTGGCACAATCTCGTCTCACTATAACCTCTGCCTCCCACGTTCAAGCAATTCTCCTTCTTCAGCCTCCTGAAGCTGAGACTACAGGCGCATGCCACCACACTTGGCTAACATTTTGTATTCTAGTAGAGATGGGGTTTCACCATGTTGCCCAGGCTGGTCTGAAACTCCTGAGCTCAGGCAATCCACCCACCTCCACCCCCAAAGCACTAGGATTACAGGCGTGAGCCACCAAGCCTGGCTGGTTTACTTTTTATTATAACCCTAAACTCTGCTCATGTAGCTGTTTTCCATTAAAAAAAAAATAATAAAACTAATACTGTCCATTAGTAAAATGTTTTATGAATGAGTTCTATATTTTTTGTTAAGGATGATAAGATTTTTAAAGTTTTGAGTTAAAGATTTGAAGTTGTTAAATCATAAAGAGAGATGATTGGTGCATGATACATACAGCCAATCATTATCTAATCTCTGCAGTACTTACGCTTGTAAGCAGATGCTTCAGATGGTCGTTTAGAGAAGGACCAACAACAACACTTAGCTGAACTAGGGCATTCAATCCTCTTTCAAACACTTCATCATCCGAATGGACCTGTAAGGTTGGTTAGTTGGGGATGTAGGGGCATCAGGGAAGAGAAGAGAAAAGGAAAGAAAAGATAGATTAGACAAAAGGGTAAGCAAGTAGAGAAAATGGTAAGATTAAACATCTAAAATCAGAAGATAGTCAACAAAACCTAGAATTTTAAAAATAACCTTCAACACAGGACATCTAGAAGCAAAAAAAATTTTCCATCTGACTGAAGCATTAACTAAAATATATCTAGCATACAGAAAGACTGATTTGAGGTTGATTACATCCTCAAATTACTTAAAATGTCCCTTTTTACCTTTAGTACATCCTCTAAAGATGTCTTCAAGTATGTAGTTATCTGGCCCTGAGTAACAGTTCCCTAATTCTGCAAATATGTCACAATCACAGATAAAGAACTAATTTGCATATAATTTGGAGGAAAAGACACAATATTTTAAATACATTACAGCTTTCTTTTCTATCATATGTTTTCAACTATAAAGTACAATGAAATACATGACATACCAGAGCTGCCTTTAGCACAGGAATCAGTCTAGGTAGCAAAGGAACAGCTTTTTCAGAAGCACCTCTGACCAAAAGTAATTCTCTAAAGCCCTCCTTTGACACAAAGGTGTATGGATGCTTGGTTTCTCTCAAACCCTGCCAAAGACCAAGAGGAAACATGATTTACTACCCATTTCATTATGGTAATAACAGAAAAATTGAATGTTTACTTGCTTAAACAAAAATCAAGTTTCATTGTTGTTTTCCTAATCATAATTACAATTTCAGCAGTTACAATTTCAGTTACACTGAGAAACTGTGAGACAAAGGGTCCCTTGGTATCCCAAGGGAGACTGGTTCCAGGATCCCAATGGATACCAAAACCTGTGGATACTAAAATTCTTCATATAAAATAGCACACTATGTGCACATACTCTCATATAGTTTAAATCATCTCTAGATTACTTATAATCCTATTACAATGCAAATGCTTCATAAATAATTTTTATATTGTATTTATTTGTATTTTTTATTGTTGCACTGTATTTTTTTTAATAGTTTCTATCTGCAGCTGGTTGAAACCCTAGATGTGCAACCCATGGATAGGAAGGGCCAGCCGTACAGGAGACAGGAGTAATCCCTACCCACAGAAGGGAAGGAAGGGAGAAGAGAAAGAAAAAAATAAGAAAAAGGAAAAGAAAAGAAATGAAAAACAGGGGAGGCAAGAAAAAATATAAAAAGAAAGAGAAAATAGGGAGGAAGGAAAAAGCAGGAAATGGAAGGAGGAAAAGGAAAGGTAAATGAAAATACAGAAAAAAGAAGGGAAACTCACTAGGATAATAAAAACATTTTGTTACGTACACTCAAACACTTTCTGAAAGCAGAGCATATTACTCTGTTTATAACCACTCCTTTATGAATGCACGGCTATGAGACCCACTACATTTAGTGATTTTATGACTTAATAAGTTTCTAAAATAAATTTCCTTCATATTTAAGTATTTTATATTAACATATTTAGAAAGCAAGTATTATACTATATGCATTTTAAAGGCATATTAAGATTTTAAATATCATTTGTAATACTGAAATGCAGTATGAAAATATTTTTTAAAAACTGCAAATCATATCTCACTATGCCTTTCACCCTAAATGCATTAGAAACAATTAGCTAGGACTCTTTTATGATTTTACCAATCACAGTGAGTCAAGATAAAAGGGCCATCTGACTTTTTTCAAAATGATAAAGCAAAACAAACAAAATCAACAGTAAACTCCTTCAGTTTGACTAATTATCTATGAAGTGAATAAATATAATCAGCTGCAAAATCATGCTTAGAAATACTAATTTTCAACTAATTTGTCCTTCAGACCTAAATATCTGCTTCCAAATAGTAATGAAACATTTCCCTTCCTCAAAGGTGTCATGCTTTTGAAAACCATCCTGCCAAGCACATGGGTATCATTTTGGATCACAGGTTCTATCATCTTAGCAGTGTCCTGTAACCTATTCATTTTAGAGATAACTCTCAGATTAAAAGCTGAAGTGGATTTCAGCCATGGTTCTTCTGTCACTACTTATCTGTTAGAAAATGAGGCCAGGAGAAAGACAAACATATACTCAATACAGAAAGAAAAGCATTGACATTTGGACAATAGGTACATAAAAAGCTGACTTTAAGCAGAAGTTAGAGTCCCTTTAAAGATATCCCAAATTAAAGCACTCCCTGTACAACGTGATTAGCTACAGTACACTTTCCAAGCTATCACCAGTTTTGATTAGTCTAAAACAAAAAACAAAAAACAACAACAACAACAACAAAAACATGGTTTGCTACCTGGTACAAAAGGCTTAAAGTTTAAATAAGAACTAAGGAAACATCACAAATTTTGTGTGTGTGTGTGTGCGTGCGTGTGTGTGTTTGAGACAGCATCTCACTCTACTGTGCCTGGCTAACGTGAATTTTTTTTTCTTTTGTAGAAACAGGGTCTCCCTATGTTGCTCAAGCTGGTCTCAAACTTCTGGGCTCAACTGATCCTCCCGCCTTGGCCTCCTAAAGTGCTGGGATTACAAGCATGAGCCACAGTACCCAATCTAACCTTTAATGCCAACTTCAGAACTGAATTTCAAAATAGGCTACCTGTAAAAATACACTACCTGTAATACTGAGCAATAAATTAAGAAAAACAAAAACTTATAGTTTTTGCTAGTAACTGGTTAGTTTACTCTTAAGAGAGTAAACATATTTGGAAAATTAAAGGAGGAACTAGAGACTTTGATGTTTCATTTTAATTAAAGAATCTCAATTGGAAAAATTACTTTTTTCTCTTCTGCTCCCACTTGGTCCTCCCCACAGGTTTTATAGGAAAGGCAAATGATATTAACCTAAAAAGGTACTGCCATGTTTATAGAGTAAGTTACACAGTAGTAACTAATCTAAGTAAAACTATCAGTGAAAGAACTCAGGTGTTTTATTACTAATATCACCGAAACTCGAATCATTTGTTTCTTACTAATGACAACAAAATGATCCTTAACTTTTAACAAGGCAAGTAATTAAAAGTTTAAATACAAGACAGCTGGTTAATTCATTGCTCTACTTCTGATTCTAATTCTAGGAATAAAATTCATAGAAGATAGCAATGATTCACTTGAAGCTAAGACTCCACCAACATTTTTCCTGACACAAATGTTAAACTATATAAAGAAAGCTATCCAAAGTTTTTTTTTTTTTTTTTAAATAGCCTATAAAACTACCTCCATGATATTGTACTGGAAATGTACAAGTAAAGCAGAGAGCTGGAGTGTTCTCCAAAAGAACACTTAGGTAGGTAGTCTCAATTCCCTAAGAAACACATCATGTCAACACGATTGGTTGTACACAGAACCACTTACCACTATCTGACAGTTTTCAGTTTAATCCCGGATGTTTCCCTGATTTCACTACTACCAAAAAATCTCTCTCCTCATTATGAGTCCATGTATTTTTTTAAATAAGTACAAATATTTCATCCAGTTATCTATAAATCCCTATGCAGACTAATTCCATGTTTACGAAGCTGATTAATCAATTTCAAATAACTATATAAGAATCATAATTATTTCCTAAGGGGGTGTGGTGTTTCAATGCCTATTGTGTGCTTCCTTTTTCAAAAGCACAGAATGAAATTTACTGACAAGCTACAAAGTAACATTTAATGCAATTTTTAACATTTTTTTCCTAATAGAAGAGATAGCATATTTACCTCGGCTAAAGTAATAAGAAGTGGATCAAATGAAAGACTTTCAGGAGGACATTCCCACTGTAATCTGTGTTTTACTGAACCATGTACCAATCTAAAATATAAAAGTCAGTGAATGCAACAAGAAAAATATAATTCTATATTAAGCAGGTATCATCTAACATAGAGCATAACCATATTAGAACAAGGACATTTTACAAAGCAATGTCAATAATCCTACAAAATCCTACTCTTTCAGCAAAAGTGACCCCACATGTGTTAAGGTTACAGTTTTGGTGCTTAAGCATGTTGCTGTCTGTGAATCTTAACGCAAACGTTCCAGGTGATATCTTTTGGTAATATGACACAGTAGGTAATCTACAGAAACGAAAAAATGCAAACAAAATGTAGTAATTATTAAAAATGTTGTACAAGGAACATTCTTTTTCAGATATAGATCATGTAACCCTAACACTAACAACCTGAAGGCAAAACCAAGTTTTCTCCCTGTTAAAGAGAAGAAAACTGAGGCCAGGAAGGTAAAATGGCCCATTCAGGGTTACAAAGTGGTGGCCCCTGAATTAGGGTTTCTGCCTCTTTTAACTGTTTTTTTTTTTTTGCTTTGTTTTGTTTTTGAGATGGAGTTTCGCTCTTGTTGCCCAGGCTCAAGTGCAATGGCGCGATCTTGGCTCACCGCAACCTCTGCCTCCCAGGTTCAAGCAATTTTCCTGCCTCAGCCTCCTGAGTAGCTGGGATTACAGGCATGTGCCACCACACCCGGCTTGCTTTTTTTTTTTTTTTTTTTAGTAGAGATGGGGTTCCTCCATGTTGGTCAGGCTGGTCTCGAACTCCTGACCTCAGGTGATCCACCTGCCTTGGCCTCCCAAAGTGCTGGGATTACAGCCTTTATTGAGGAATAACTGATTTGCAATAAACTGCACATATTTAATGTATACAATTTGGTATGTTTCTATGTACAAATACACTCAAGGAACTATCATCACAATCATGATAGTGAACTTAATCCATCAACCTAAATGCTTCTCTGAACTCCTTTGTAATGTTCTCAACTTCTTGACTCCTTTAGGCTTATTTTCATAAGAGCAAGACGTCTCTGTAAAATTGTTTTTACATTTTTGCAACAATAAATTGTTGAGGGGTGGGGAGTAGAGAGTTAAGAACCTTTAAATAGGGTTTCAAATCAGAATCTAAATATGAAATAACAATAAACTGAAGAGTATTTATTGAGCTTATTTTTCACTCCAAATCTGAAAATACCATTAAAAAACTAGATTTCTTTAACTTTGGAACAAAAATAAATAAATGCTGTAATCCTTTCCACAATCAAAATAAAATTTTCTATCATCTAGAACAGGCTAAAACTGGATGCACTCTGAAGAAATGCTTTATAGAAATAAATCATAAAATGATATATTATCCATAGTCTGTATTTTTAAAAAAATAGTTCTGACATCTGTCTAGAAAGGCAGCAAGAATTATATCCAAAAGGAAGCAAAAACGGCCATATGTATTTATTATGAAACAGAAACAATTTCATTAAATTGACAACTTTCATTTTACCAACAAGATAGGATTTTTTAATTTGCAACTTGCCCAAGCCTGTGAATGCTTAAATTGCTTATTTCAGAAAAAGGGTTTACGTAAATTTCTTAAACTAATTGATGGTTTATCATATATCCCAATAACTGTATTTTGGAATTAAAATGGTTATCTTCAACAACATCCAGGGATCTATAACAGTCCAAAAGAAAGTGTGAATACAGTCACCTTTATTTCAACCTCACTAGTAAATAAAACTTACAATACATTTAAACTAAACTGTATTGATTTTACTCAATGATTTTGAATAATCTGGTCAGTTATAAATTGTATTGATTTTACCTGCAAGGAATACCTCCTTTAGAGTAAATAGCTGCAAATGCAGAAGGCGCTCGTGACTGTTCACCAAACTAAAATAAAAAATGAAAATATTACTATCACCCATACTTCTGAGGTCAGACGCACACAGCCATCTTGCTTTTCAAACCACCAAGCTGGTATCAAAGTGTACCATTTCTACCCAGCAACACAATTGAGAAAAATTGTCAATTCTCTATTAGAATACCACAACTACACTTTGTACATCTTTTTTCCCCTAACGATTCAGAATGCTTGAAGGCGGCTGAAACCACATATTGATAGTTCTACCCTCTTCCCACTGTGACCCTTCAAGGTGAGGACTCTATGGAGAAGGGGTGTTAAGTACAGGAAAAGTATATTTGTTTTTTGCCTCCTGCACATCTCCTACTTTGTCCTCCAGCCAAATACAGATGGTGTAGGTAGTCACATTTCTCCAAACTGGCTTTAGGCTTCTATAAAAAACAAAGGATTACACTGGGCAGGAGGGAGAGAATTGAAGATGGAGAAGATTCTCACAAATACATGCCTGGATGTATTCTTTTAGATATATAACTTCATAACCTTTCAGTTTTGCTATATCTGAATAGATTGATTTTATACCTACTCTCAAAGATGATTTAAAGGATGGTTAATCTCAACAATCAAACAATCACAGCAAAAATAATTTCAATAAAATAAGAGACTTAAAGAGGATTTAGGAACAAAAAGTAAGTATTTTATCACATGGTACTTTTAATATATAATCAAATGAAAAAATAGTTGCCTGAATTACAAAATATAAATTGACTTGTTTTAAAGACATAACTACATAATGTTTTTTAAGTCACACACAGTGGTAGTTTTAAAATGTCCTTAAAAAGTTTAGAATCAGCTCTTTTTTCCTCTGGAAAAGCATGAGTTTTGAGTAAAAGCACACAGGAGAAAATTCATTCAAGTTAAATTATAATAAAAGATTGATTTCTGGCCGGGCGTGGTGGCTCAAGCCTGTAATCCCAGCACTTTGGGAGGCTGAGGCGGGTGGATCACGAGGTCAGGAGATAGAGACCATCCTGGCTAACATGGTGAAACCCCATCTCTACTAAAGATACAAAAAATTAGCCAGGCATGGTGGCAGGTGCCTGTAGTCCCAGCTACTTGGGAGGCTGAGGAGGCAGGCGAATGGCGTGAATCCGGGAGGCAGAGCTTGCAGTGAGCCCAGATCACGCCACTGCACTCCAGCCCGGGCAACAGGGCAAGATGCCGTCTCAAAAAAAAAAAAAAGATTCATTTCCAGAACTCAATCCATGTTATGTGTAACAATTCACAAGAGGAATGTTTCACTTATCTAGTTACAATTTCTGCTAAGAAATACAAGTTTTAAAAATTATTTTCAAGTAATAAACATATTAGGTAAGACAGTTATTTGAAAAAAGAGAATAGAAGATGGAGAAGATTCTCACAAATATATGCCTAGATATATGTATTTGAAAAAAGTGCTCCACATATTGGGGAAAAAATTAAGACAAATTAGTACTATACTCTCAACATATTTTACTTCTACCACCTACAAGCAAACGATCTTTTTGGCCCTTACAGATCATGAAAATAATCCCTAAATTTTCAAAATACCCACAGAGACTACATTTCTGATTGAAATGTTAAACAATTCCTTTGCCTTTCTATTTTGTTCTAGAGATAATCATGGTTTCATCTTCCACGTCCCATAAAATCAGAATTTTTTTATGAATGGATTACTTTTATTCATTTTAACCCAATTTTACCAAGTCTAAAGGGAAAAATGTTATCCCATTCAATTTTTAATAATTTCAGGCTATAGTTCAACTCTGCATTAATGTTATATACCATACTATACTGAATTAGCATTTCAAAAAGTTTAACTCAAATATTTAAAATATTAATGTGCATAAATCACAATAGTGAATTCACATAAAATTAACACACCTGTTTAGTAACAGAGTTGAAAAATCTGAAAGTTTCCAGCATACCAGATGCCTCCACTGCCTCTCCCAAATCCCTACTACCTTTCGTCCAGAGGTAAATATTATTCTGACTTCCAACTCATTTTAGATTGGTAGCCTTTACATATCTTAGACATGCTTATCTCAGGTCAAATTATTTAACTATTTCCCAAAACTTTCCTCAATTTTTACTAAAACTTAGGACTAAGGTCATTAAATATTATTAATTCAAAAAGTACTTATTTAAAGAGACGAAGAAAATTGAAGCATCACCACAAACTCCCTCAACTAAATATAAGCAAAGGAAGTGAGAGCAACAAGATTATTAGGGCCTTCTTCAGGTGACACTGAAGACTTATTAGGGCCTTCTTCAGGTGACACTTCAATTTCCGTGACACTGAAGATTACAGAAAGAAGCAAAGGAACACAGCCGCTCCAACTATTTTTCACTTTTCTTTTATCAAGCCAGACACTCCTTCCATCTTGGAGAGCTCACTATACCCTTACTTCCTTAAGTACCTGCCATACTCTAGCTACCATCAAAGTCAGTCAGGAGCTTCAGCCACTCTCACAATCCCCTTCGAAAGCTGAAATCACTAATATCTCACCCTGAGTTGAGCACGGGGCAAATAACACCTTGTGCTGTTGCACAGGTGTGTTCACTTCTGTTTTTTATTACATAAATCCCATGTCTATTAAATCTCATTAAATTGTTAGGAAAGGGCAAAGGAGGCTAGTACTACAATTAGGATTTCTAGTGGAGCTAATTTACAGAATACAGAGGAACAGTCAGAGACCTTTATGCAACTATGGAAGCACGAAAAGCATTCTGTGGCAACTGAATACAAGTTTATTCATTGGGAAGTAAAACAACACTGCAAATAAAATCTAAAGCTAAAGTGCAATTTTCTATGCACGACAATGCGATAACCCAAAGAGGTTAACTTCTGTGTCTCCTTACCTCCATACTCACTCCCACATGTGGCTGATTATCTCAGTACCTCATCATCATAACCACAGGCCCTTCCTCATCATTAGCTCAAAACTAGCAAAGGGACAAAACTCAAGACAGCATCCAGAATTGTTCAATACTGTGTGAAAGGCCTTTAAAAAATCTACTGAGTTAGGAGTAGTTTTGGACCTACCGGGTTAATTGTTTTAGGGTTCAGTTTATCACTTGGTCGAGGATGAAGTTTTCTTGCAGACTCTGGAGAACTGGTTGACAATGAGGATTTGCTTCCTTGAACTGCATTCCTGTGTTTTATCTGTGTGCTTGATGATGTCCTCTGATCATAGTCACCTGGACAAAACAGACCATCAATAAAAACCAGGTAAAAGCAATAAAGTTCACCTTGCATCCATCTGTAACACATAAAGTGCCATTAACAAACTTGGCCTCTTCACTTAAAACACAAAGCTCTGTACCTCTTGCTCTGTTTTTCAACTGTGTACCTCCAGAGCCCCCCGATTTCTGCATTGCTTCCCTTTCACTCCTGCAGTTAAAAAAAAAAAAAAAGTTGATTTCAAAATTTGTTTGGAGGAGCATTTGTTATCAATACAAAGACCAAACCAGAACAGAGTATACAATTATATAATACAGTAAAAGATATACAAAAAAGTTGATATGGAGCAAAATACTGGAAAAGACTAATGAGAAAACATGAAATTATGTCAACTTCAATAGTATCAGTAACAGCAAAATAATCTTCTCCAAGAAAATGATGTACAAAAGTCAACTTTTTTTCCATTCAAATTGTCAAAATAAACTGTTAGAAACTCACTTCTAATCCTTGGCCACATCAGAAAACACAGACTAGATTTCTGAAAGGAGTGGTTGGCACATCCCCTATCATCCTCTCCACCTTCTCTGGCTTATTTCCGAAGTTCCAAATGTTACCATGTGCACATCAAGCTCTACTTTTCCAGGGACATAATGAACTCTCCTATCCAATGTATCACAAGCTCCTTAAACTTAATATAACTAAAACCGAGGCTGTCACACTGAAGTTATGAATCCCTTGTTAGCCCAGGGTACCACCAGTTTTCTGGTTCTCATACTGAAAACCAGAATCACCACTGTTTCCTTTTCCTTCATTTCCTACACTCAATGCTACATGTTGTGATGACAAAGAGCGAGCTTTGGGCTCAAATATGGGTCTACATCTCAGTTCTACCAATTATGAACTTTATGAATTTAGGCAGATTTAACCTCCCTAAACCTCGACTTCCTGACCTGTTTAAAGAGGGAAATAAAAGCCTATCAAGGTTTTCTGGGGGAGTAAATGAAATTCTCTGTCAAGTTACTCACCCACGGAATATTGGTTCACTTTTCCCTTACACAGTTCCTTTTCTTCTGCTAATGGAGGACTCTAGTTCATATCCCAAGGTTTCCGGCTAATCCAGTCAATTTCTACAATTGTGTATCTCTAGCAAGGAATACACACACACACACACACTCATACCCTAGTGCCTACTGGTATTTTTAGGCCAAGCTTCATTCCCAACTTACATGAAGCCTTTCCTGATCTTGGTTTTTCAAATGCATATTTCTATGGCATTCTGATTTCTATCCTGTGTCCTTATTTCTGCTTGATTACTCTGTTTCCTCACTTTCATGACAACTAGTTACTCTATTAGCACGTGTCTCACTTTAATGCCTTTAATAATGACTGCCTCTCAAGTATAGCGTAAGATCTTCCCTTAGGACAACACAGGTAAAGTCCTCTTCCACCTCCAAATGACAGCTTTTCAAATATTTGATGGCATTAACTCTTAACTCCTTCATTTTTTCTTCCTCAGGATAAACACTGATACTTTTTAAAATTATTCCTCACATGAAATGCTTTTAATCCACTTAACAAATTAGAAATCCTCAAAAGGAGGACAAATAGCCAGATATCTCAAACATGATGTACCAGCTTAAAGTCTGATACCATGTAAAGATAAACTAAATGTAAACTTGCTTCTGCACACTGAATAATTTCAATTTCCTTGATTTAATACATTGATCTCATTTATCTCATCCCACTACCAGCAGATGACTTATTTCCCAGTTACCACACTTCACCTTCATTCCCAGAGCATTTTCTAGTACTATGGTAATTAAAATCTCATTAAAGTTGTCAGATAATATTCTAAAATAAGCTGAGAGAAGCTTCAAATATGTTAACCTACTATCGTACTTCTGTGATCATTCAACAAGTATTTAATATGGTGCCTGACTTTTGTTTTGAGAAGCTCCTGGAAGGGGAACAACACAAGTTTCTGTTGGAAAAAAAAAAAAAAAATACATCAGTTTCCTCAACTCCATAATTGGGTATAATTACAGGAACTACTTTAAGTGTTGATGAAGACTAATACGAATATATGTAAAACAACATTTCTATAATGGTTGGCATACAATAAGGGCCACATGAATCTTAGCTATTATTATAATTCTCTTTACAAGGGTACAAAGTGTTCTTTAGTATTACTATTACTAACAACAGTGTGACCAAATGTTTTCTCCTTCTTAAAAAATTTGGTTTAACATCTTGGGCTACATCAATTTGAAGACCAGGTGAGTTCAATTTCTTTTGATCATCAATTGTTAACAGCTGCAACAGATGAACACGAAGCAAAGATGCGTACCCACAAACATAACAAATGCATAGGCAGCCACATCAAATTATGATGCACATTTTTCAATACTACCTACCAATTCAGTAGAAGTTTTGGATGGAATTTTATAGTTAAATTTCTATCTTCCTTCACGTCAAAAAGTTGTTCCTGTAACAAACCAATGGGAAGGTGTTGCATTATATTTTGAATGAGTTCAGAAAGTCACCAAAACTCATTTGGAAAAGTCTTAAACATGCTAGAAAATTGAGCTTCTACAGTTTGAGTATACAGGACAATTTTTAAGTACAATATACTTACATAATTTTCAGCAATAAATACACATACAGTAATGCAAACATGTATACATTCCCTTTCAAAATTCTGTATTAGTTTCTTTCCAAAGCAATTGCTTTTTCACTTTTTTATCATTTACCTTAAGGACAAATTACAGTTGGCTCTCCGTATACGCGGGTTCGACATCTATAGATTGACCCAACCACGGATACGGAGAGCAGACTGGGGGACTTCAACATGGGTGGATTTGGGTATCTGAAAGAGACTGGGGGGAGGGAGGGAGTCCTGGAGCCAATCCTCCACGCTCACCAAGGGACAACTGGAAGTGTGGTCAATTTTTAAAAATAACCACCTGGGAGCATACCACTGACAAGCCTGGAGTATGAGTTGTGAAAGAAAGTTTAATAAATCGTATCCTTGGTTAACTCTTCTTCCAAGTGGTTTTCCACTAAATAACATGTGAAGGATGGTGTAAAGGGGCAGTGATGGGAAGAAGCGAAGCAGTAAGAACTATTTTGTGTTATAAATATTATCAAGGTCACCGCTCATTCTTTTACAAAACAAGATAAAGGTTCTAATTATAGATATTAGAATCCATAAATCCACTTAACCTGGAACTAAACTACGTCACAATATCAGAAAGCAAACAAACCACCCTATGAAGCCCACACATTCCCCTTAAAGCTTCCTTGGCTGCTACAGGTCATCTATCTACAAGGGACTGCCGGCATCTTTGTCAATGGTAGGAAAGTGTACTTCCTATCATTGTTTGGACAGCTGATATAGCCTATTTCTTTCCCTGTATGTACTTTCTCCTGTACTCAGCTTTTAGACCACTGAACTAAAAAAATTCTCAGTCAGCAGAGGCCACATTTTTTTCCTGCTTTCTAATCCAGGTCTAGAAAGTTCCAAACGTGTAAGATCCCCACTAAAGAAACTATGTTCCATTTGTAAAGCTCTGTCAAATTCTAAAAGACCCAGAGCCCAACAGTCACTTATCCCAATCCCTTTGTTTAACCACAAATTCAAAGGGCCAGTATTAGGGGTCGCAGAATCTGCTTAGGGGTCTTAGAATCAACTTGCCATCTTCCCAGCCACCCCTCCTACACTCACTTCTAGATACTTAAAGACCAGTCCAGGGCCAGGATGCTATCAAAGTTAGCAAAAGAGGAAGACACAGAAAAAAAAAAAAAAAAGAAAAGAAAAAACAGATTATTTAAATGGGCCGAGGGAGGAGTTTACCAGTTTTAATTCAGGTTAACGAAGGATACTCTCGACAGACCCTCTACCCCAGGAAAGGAGGGGCACACTCCAAGTGCTCACGATCTCAAGGGTCCTTAGCAACGGGGTCCCAGGGCCCTAGCCACAGATCAGGAAGCAAACTGGCTTGGCCGACAGCGCGGACTGGACACCCGTACCCGCGGTTCACGGATCTGGGGACTCGTTCCTACCGCGCCTCTCTCCCGCCGCGACCGGCACACAAGCTGCCCCCCACCGGGGGCCGGGGGAGCTTATGCCCGGCACTCGGTGGGCCAACAGCCGCGGCCACTGCCACCGAGCGCCGGCGTTCGGGGAAATAAGGCTCCGCGCGGCCCGCCCCCGAATCTGGTCGCGCCGCGCAAAGACGTCAGACGCACGCTGCGTCTTCTAAACCAATAGTAAGAGGTCGCGGAGGAGCCCCGGAAGAGGGTTGCCCAGGCAACCAGCCGCCAGGCGTTCAGCGAGCAGCTCATGAACTACAGACGCTGTCTCTGGCGACAAAGGGGCACCTGGTGGAGGATGTTTTTCGACTAAGAGGTCCAGAGAGCAGAGGGAAGATGACGGGTTCCCAGTCGCCTGCGCCCTAACCTCTCTCCAACCCATGCGCTTAACTCCTAAACGCTTTTCTCGCACACTTAATACGCATTGTTCCTCAACTATCTTACCCTAGATACCCGGAGAGCTGAAGACTGTGAACTCCTCCCCCGAGTCTTCAGGGGTGAAAGCCACAGCCATCTGCATGCCCAGCTGTGGGATTTTCTTGTAGTTTCCTGTCCTATCTGGCTAACTCATAAGCCTAGCTGTGGAAATTCGTTTCCTGTCGTATTGTATGAATCTCATATGTTATTGCATTCTTCACAGTATATCCGCATTTAAGTAGTAAAAAGCATGATTTTGTGCTCCACATCATAACAAAACTGATGCTGCAGGAAAATGCATGTTCCCTTGCATTGCGTTCCACCAGCAACAATTTGGGTTGTCATAGTTAAGTCCAAGCCCTTTGGACCTGTCCACTGCACTCCTCTGTAGCATCCTCTACTGTTGCCAACCCAAAGCACTAACTTTTTGCGTAGGTAACACTAAAGTGGCATTATCTGAGCACTCGAGGCTGTGTAATCCTTTTGTGCTCGTGTAGCTCCATCCTTGCTTCCTGCCCAGCACCCCAGAAGCATCTTCATTAGACTGTGAGTTTCTTCAGGATAATGCCTTTATCTTTGCCCTTTTTGTTTCTCCGGCTTCAAGCATAATGCGGTGGGTATTCAAGAAATGCCCTCTGAATGAATAAAATGAATGAATAAATTCTGTCTATAATTTCTCTAATGTTCTGTGAACCTTGCATACAAATCTAAATTTTAAAATTTATTATAAAGTATTTACCTTTCTTTCTCACTAGATTGAAATTGTCCTTATAGCTTTTCTATCCCCAACGCCTAGCGCACTGCATGCTTAACTAACGTTTTTCTTTAAAAGGAAAAGAACAATTTTTTTAAAATCTTGTATCCTGTATCTTCGGCTACTTTTACTTTATAATCTCTCCTCTCCAGCTTCCTCAAGACATATTTTCCTTACCCTTAGCATCTTCAGTGTTGGACTCAGCAGAGCGCCTAGTTCGTGACCTTTTAACCCCTCCTCCCTGTACTGTGAGAATGATTTGTATTCAGTATTGCAGAGGAATGACATGCATATACGTTCTGGAGTTAGGCTATCTAAAACTCACCTCCACGCCTTATCAGCTATGAGTCCTTGGGGATGACAACCCCTACAAGCCTCCATTTCCTTTTCATCATTGGGTTCTTGTGAGGCTGAAATTTAAGAGCACAAATACCTGACACATAGGAAGTACTCAATATGTATTGACTAGTGCAATTATTCAAGTGAAAGCAAATTAAGACTAACATAGAGGACATCGTAAGTGGCAAAAGTCCCATGCTAGGTGTTGGTGTATGAACCATGGACAATGATATGGATTTTTCATATCTTTATAATAACCACAATTAGTATAAGCTGCTCCTAATCACAATTAAAACAGCCTCTTCTAAACTTTGTCATCATTTTAGACAATGAACAGAAAACATGCTCCTTGGCATTGCAACTCTATCAGGATATTATGCAGTAAGTGGTGAGTGCTTTCTTGAATACACTAGTTTGACAAGCTTGTGAGGCATCTTGCGGGAGCTAACTAGCATACAGTTGGATCTGCTCGTCTAGAGGGCAGGAAAGAGACCTGGGCGCACAGCTATGGGTTTTAGAGCCGTCAGCATATGTAGACACTGAGTTGGGCCATAGGGGTAAAATACCTTCTGAGGAAAGCTCACAGTGTGTGAGAAACAGAGACTGATTGTGGACTTTTGTCTTCTATTCAGGTTTTAAGGTTTAATTTTCTATTTAAGAGAGAATGGGATGAGGGAAAGAAGGTGACCTCTTTGTCTAGCAGTATGATAAATGATTCTGAAAAGACAGAATATGCCATATATTTTCTGTTTGCTCTTGTATAGGTACACTCTTCCCTTTGTCCTGTTATTTGCTCTGGGATGCTGATCGGTATCAACTATATCAACAAGGCTCCAATGCCTTCTGGTTTCTGACTGGGTTTGGCTGCTGAAGAACACTAATAGGAGATTAGAGAATTAGAGGAAAGTGAAGTCAGAGTATTCATTCTCCTGCTCCTATCCTTAAGGGGTTCCCTAAAGCTGGTCATACCCATAAGTGAAGGTCACATCTTTCTGCTATGGTCTGATTGTTTCTCTTCCGTCAAAATTCATAGGTTGAAATCCTAACTCCCAAGGTGATGGTATTTGGAGGCGGGGCTTTGGGGTGGTGATGAAGTCATAGGGTTGGAGCACTCATGAATGGAATTCGTGCCCTAATAATAGAGGCCTGAGAGAGAACCCTCACTCCTTCCACTATGTGAGGACACAGTGAAACAATTTCATCTGTGAATCAGAAAGTAGGCCCTTACCAGACACTGAATCTGTCGGCACTTTGATGTGGACTTCCCAGCCTCCAGAACTATGAGAAATCAATTTCTGTTGTTTATAAGCCACCCAATGTATGGTATTTCACTATAGCAGCCCAAATGGACTCAGAAACTTTCTAAATGTCAAACTTCAGTTCTAGGCACAAAATCTCAGAGGCTACTATCTCTAGATTACTGTACTGTCTGTGTGATTCCCTGTACCTTTATAAGTAAAATTTCTTCAAATTGTCCTATTTTTAATTTGTTACTCCATATTACATAACATTATGAATTAGGTAATAAATCTAACCAAAATAAACCACTCAGGATGATTTTTTTTCTCATTGTCCTCGTTCTCATTGTCTTGTGAAAAAATTATTCATTATTTATTTATTTACATTTAAGCCACCAAGCATTTTTAAGAAAATGTTGTCTTAGTTCTTGTAAAGAAAATCTCCTCGTTTTTATACTAATTACAGACAGAGCAATCATTCCCAATGATTATTCCCAAGTCCTAGCATTGAGAAATGAGATACAAGAAATTTGTATAATTTCCAGCACACTTTGTCAGGAAATGTTAGACATCATCATTATAAAGTCATTGAGTGTCCGCTTGCACATGGAACAAATTAAGCAGTGATCATGGCTCCTCAGGTGAAAGCAAATGAAATCAACATGAGTGAGCATATGAGGTAGCATTGTCCAATAGAAAAGTGATGCAAGTCACATAATACAATTTTAAATTGCCCGGTAGGCATATTTTTTTAAGGTGGAATCATGTGAAAGTAATTTTAGTGGTATATTTTTATTAAGCCAATATGTCCAAAATATTATCACTTCAACTTGCAATAAGGATAAACACTATTAATGTGACATTTTACATTCTTGTTATTTGTGCTAGGTCTTCAAAAGCTGGTGTGTATTTTACACGTATAGCACATTTCAGTCCATACTAGCCACATTTCAAATATTCAATAACCACAGATGGCTAGTGGCTACTGTATTGGAGAGCACAGAAAGCTATGGCCACTGAGAGTTGAGCAAACATAGAATGAAGTCAATAAATGTGTCAAATAGCTAGAGAGTTCATACTGTTTGTAAAACACACCATTAGATGTTTGAGGATCAATCCAAATGTAAAGGATATGAATTGGGTATGAACCTCAGGCTACAGAGCCAGTGCAATTAACACCTTCCTTTATGATTCACAGTACTATTCAATTTCTTTTACAAATGTCTTTTCTTTCCATGAAAGAAGCTTACCCTTCCTCTCCTTGGAATTGTGTTGACAGGATGAGGCTTGGAAGAGTGTGGCATCTGGTCCTCTGTTGTCATCTGCTGGGATATACATACTTTGGTCTTTCTGGTCCTCAGGCATTTATCCTTCATTCATGTAGATTGCGCATGTCTGTTTTTCCTTCCAGGTTCTCATTGAGAGCTAATTCCAGTCTCCTTTTAACTATCCAGGAGGTAGTCTATTCTTCCAATCTGAAGCCAAATAAATTCAGCTGTTAGCTTCTACCTTGTAGAAACCATGGGAACCTGTGAGGTTGCTGTAGAGTCTTTTGTCTAGACACACTATAAGGCCATTTCTTCTCATCCTATACCCTAAGTTCATGGGTATCTAGGCCCTTATTAGTTCTGGGGCATTGCCCTGGCAGGAGGATGGAGGATGGGAAGGAAGGGCATATTGTCTCTTTGCTCTCAGATCTAGAGCTTGACTCTGACTGATGACATATTCTTCTAGCTCTTCCAAATAATGACTGGCCTTGACCTTAACTTTTTTTTTCTTTATTATTACTATTATTATACTTTAAGTTCTAGGGTACATGTGCACAACGTGCAGGTTTGTTACATATGTATACTTGTGCCATGTTGCTGTGCTGCACCCATTAACTCGTCATTTACATTAGGTATATCTCCTAATGCTATCCCTCCCCACTCCCCCCTCCCCACAGTAGGCCCCAGTGTGTGATGTTCCCCTTCCTGTGTCCAAGTGATCTCGTTCAATTCCCACCTATGAGTGAGAACATGCAGTGTTTGGTTTTCTGTTCTTGCGATAGTTTGCTGAGAATGATAGTTTCCAGCTGCATCCATGTCCCTAAAAAGGACATGAACTCATCCTTTTTTATGGCTGCATAGTATTTCATGGTGTATATGTGCCACATTTTCTTAATCCAGTCTGTCACTGATGGACATTTGGGTTGATTCCAAGTCTTTGCTATTGTGAATAGTGCCGCAATAAACATACCTGTGCATGTGTCTTTATAGCAGCATGATTTAACTTTTGAAATCCAAAGTCAAGAATTCAACTCTTAGCATCAGAACTTTATGATAACAACTCCTCCCTGAGGCAGTAAGCATAAAATAGTCCAGCTACAGTCTGCATGGAAAAAATGTCATGGGATAGCAGGAAATGTTACTTTTACAGAAATATTTTATGACATTAGTTTATAATCTGTTTTAGAATATTTTATAGAATTGTTGCCAACTTTATTAAGGTATAATTGATAAATAAAAATTGTAGATATTTAAGGTGTATGGCCGGGTGCGGTGGCTCACGCCTATAATCCCAGCACTTTGGGATGCCGAAGTGGGTGGATCATGAGGTCAGGAGATCGAGACCATCCTGGCCAACATGGTGAAACCCTGTCTCGACTAAAAATACAAAAATTAGCTGGGTGTGGTGGTGCGTGCCTGTAATCCCAGCTACTCGGGAGGCTGAGGCATGAGAATCACTTGAACTCAGGAGGCAGAGGTTGCAGTGAGCTGACATTGCACTGCTGCACTCCAGCACGGGCGACAGAGAGAGACTCCGTCTCAAAAAAAGAAAAAAAAATTAAGGTGTACAACATGATGTTTTGGTATACATACATTATAAAGTGATGACCGCAATCCAGTGAATTAATATATCCACATATATATTCACTACATGGATATATTAATGGTAACTATATGAGGTTACCATTTTGTGGATCTATATTAATCATATATATTATTATATGTAGTATATAAATAATTATTAATATAGATCCACAAAACGGTAACCTCACATAGTTACCGTTTATTGGTAACCTCACATACTTACCATTTTGTGTGTATGATGAGAACATTTAAGATCTACTCTTTTATCAAATTTCAAATGTACAATGCAGCATTGGCAACTAGAGTACTATGCTGTACAATCTATCTCCAGGACTTATCCATCCTGCCTAAATGAAACTTTGTAACCCTTGACCCAGGTCTCTTTATTTTCCTCATCCCCCAACTATAGATTTTTTTAAAATTCTGAGGTGTTAGTCAGAAAAAGATACTGTTTAATGAGTGTTTTATTCCACTTAGCTCAGTATAACCAATTAAATTGATGGTTAGAGGTAGATAAGAAAGACGTGGCATTTCCCCTATGTCCATTAAAAAGCAAAACATCAGCCACTGTTCAATCAGTTCCTTAAATGTTAAGTAATTAATTTCTGTTCTGCTGCTCTCAGGTTAATGAGTCTTCTTTCACTAAGTCATTTGCCAAAGGACCAAATAAATAAATAAATAAATAAAAGCCTTGATTTGACAAGTGTCCACGGTAATGTCAAGTTATAGTGAAAAACCTGTTCATGTTTCCTTCCCTGTAAATTGATAGTTAAGAGTACCCGGTACAGTCCTTTGCTGAGGAAAATGGTTGGGTTGTTCTGAAGATTCTCTTTCTAGAAGGCTTAATTTCTGATCTGTAGCTTGCAGGGAGACCTCTGCATCACTGCTACTCGCAGTTCTCTTCTCAGCTCAGCATTGGTATCGCCACCTGGCAGCTTGTAAGAAAGGCAGAATCTCAGGTCCCACCCCAGGTCCACTGAATCCAAATTTGCATTCTACCGAGATTCACCAGAGAAGGAAATGTGCTTTACAGTTTAAGAAGTGCTGATTTAAACATGTGTGAGGGAGAATTTGTGATGATAGTGAATGATTACTGTTAAATTATTATAGAAACCATAGTATCAGAATGAAGGGGAATGTCATTAAGGTATAACATAATAATTTGAGAGAGATTAAGTCAAAGATTGCACTGAGAGTAAGAACATATTGTGAGCATGAATTCTGTTTATGGATTGAATTGTGCCACCCCCAGATTGATCTGAAGTCCTAACCCCATGTACTTCAGAATGTGTTGTTAAGTTGGAAATAGGGTCATAACTGATGTAATTAGTTAAGCTAAGATGAGGTAATATTGGAGTAGGGTGGGATCCCTATTCAATATAACTTGTGTCTTTATAAAAAAGGAAAATGTGGATGCATTTAGGCCCACGGGGAGGAGGCTGTGTGCAGCTAACACCATGTGAGACCGGGTGATACAGCAGAAGCCAAGGAACACCAAATATTGCCAACAAGCCACCAGACACTAACAGAGTGACATGGAACAGATTTCTCATCCTCAGAAGGAACCAAGCCTGCCAACACCTTCATATCAGACTTCTGGTCTCCAGAATCGTAAGACAATACATTTTTATTGTTTAAGCCCACCCAGTTTGTGGTACTTTATTAGAGAAGTCCTAGCAAACTAATACAAGTCTGGAAAATTTTTCAGGGACTTTTAATCCATTCCATAATGTAGGTTATGATTGTATTCTGTTGAAAAGTTACATTAAACCTAGAAATAATTTCTTTCAAGTAAAACATCAATTAGTTGACAAGCATGTCAGACTTTGAACATATGATCTTGTTTTTCTATTTGTTTGTTTGTTTTTTGAAACAGAGTCTCACTCTGTCACCCAGGCTGGCATGCAGTGGCACAATCTCAGCTCACTGCAAGCTCCATCTCCTGGGTTCACGCCATTCTCCTGCCTCAGCCTCCCCAGTAGCTGGGACTATAGGCGCCCGCCACCACACCTGGCTAATTTTTTGTATTTTTAGTAGAAATGGGTTTTCACTGTGTTAGCAAGGATGGTCTCGATCTCCTGACCTCGTGATCCACCAGCCTCGGCCTCCCAAAGTGCTGGGATTAGAGGCGTGAGCCTTAAGCAGACTTCTATGCAATCTGAGAGTCAATTGCTGAAACAATTGCTGAAACATGTTTATATTGAGAACATTCTGAAATTATATGTGTATAATTAATCCTATGGGGGGTGCTGAGATTCCCTTTTTGTTTCATTAATTCTTCCCATATTGTGGGAGTCATAAAAAGAACAACTCTCACTATAGTATTGAGTAATTGGACATCTGGAGCCGCTGCTTGCTTTTTTTTTTTTTTTTTCCTAGCATTCTTCCTACTCACATGAGGAGCAAATCTTTGCCATTACCCAGAAATGTTGAGAAAACACCTCAAATAGTTTATACATAAAAGACACACTAAAAGTTTCATTATTCTAAACCGGGGGTGTGGATTTGTCAAAGGAAATCTTTAAAATATTGTTTAAAAAGCAAAATTTATAAGAATATAAATATAAGAAATCATTGCAGGTTTGATTCAGAGTAATATATGTAAATTCAACATAACAATAAGGATTATTAAAAACTCTAAACTTTGCAAAAGTGAGCCCTTTGTTGAAACAGATTTTAGATAATGAAAAAACTGTTCAGCTTGAAATATAACAGGCTTTTGAGTGAGAATATTATATAGGAACTTTATTATCCAGGAAAAACAAAGAATAATTTTTGCTATTTCTTCTTCAAAGCAGACTCTATATTCAAAGTGCACAGTTAAGTACCCAGTAAATGAGTGTTGGATTAGCTAATTCATAGTTTCACTGGGAAAGACAATAAAAGCATTGCTGTCTTAACTATGGGATCATTTCTTGAAGCTGGTTGAGCAGAAGGCAGTTTTGGCCTTTCTGTGGAGCAAATTGAAATAATGTCCTGGGACCATGTTGTGTTCATTTTCTATGACTGCTGTAACAAATTAGCATATTTAATGACTTAATACAATGCAAATGTATTATTTTACAGTTCTGGAGTCCAACTTGGGTCCATAGGGCTAAAACCAAGGTGTTGGTAGCACTGCATTTCTATCTAGGAGCTCAAAGAGGCTGGTTCAAGTTGCTGGCAGAATTCAGTTTCACCTGCTTGTGACTCTGTGATTCCCCCTTCTTGTTAGCTATAAGCTGAAGGCCTTTCTCAAATTCCAGAGGACACTATATTCCTCATTCACTTCTAAAGACTCATGTCATTAGATTAGGCCCATCTGGATAATCCAGGATGGTCTTTCCATTTCAAAGACTTCAGAATTAATTGCATTTGCAAACTCCTTTTTGCCATACAAAGTAACATATAGCTGTGGACTAGGGTGCTGACACCTTTGAGGGACTGTTTTTCTGCCTACTATATGTGGACAACACAAAGACATTGGACTAATGATGGCTTTCTCTCTTCCCGTGTTAAGTGGAGAAGTAGAAGTAATGATTTCACTAAAGCAAATAGTTTGATGGTTAAAATCAGAGCAAATCTTCAGTGGAGTTTGTGCCTAGGAAGGGGCATTAAGGGGCTTCTGAGAATCTGGATGTTGGTTACATGAATGTGTCTACATTGTAAAACTACAACAGATGAACATATATGATTTGGGGGCTTTTCTGTATGTATACATGTTTTGTTAAAGAGTTTATGTTTAGGGAGCTGGACGCAGCGGCTTATGCCTGTGATCCCAGCACTTTGGGAGGCTGAGGCAGGCAGATCACAAGGTCAGGAGATCGAGACCATCCTGGCCAACATGGTGAAACCTTTTCTCTACTAAAAAAAAAATACAAAAATAAGCTGGGCATGGTGGTGCGTGCCTGTAATCCCAGCTACTAAGGAGGCTGAGGCAGGAGCATCACTTGAATCAGGGAGTCAGAGGTTGCAGTGAGCCAAGATTGCACCATTTCACTCCAGCCTGGTGACAGAGCAGGACTCAGTCTCAAAAAAAAAAAAAAAAAAAAAAAAGTTTATTTTTAAAAACCAAAGGAATCACTCAAAATATTATCTTCCTTGATATGTGGTTTATGCACAGGGTTGGTGTTATTAAAAAATATAGTATATGGAACTTTAAACAGTTCTTAATTTAAAAATTAACAGTAATCAAATTTTTCTAAAATTTAATTCTATTTCAGATTTTGATATTTGAGTAGTTAGTGATCAAATAACATGATAGATAAACTTAAGTAGTTTTTTTTTTTTAGAATAAGAAATTTTATAAAGACGACTTGCATTTGTTTTTAAATAATATAACTCTTTCTAGTCAAGAAACCAATACAAACCATCTGGGCATACCAAGGTAAATTAAAAGATGTTCTTGTCCGTAGGGAGCTAATGAGAAATTAATCTGTTACAAATACTTATATAATTCAATGAGACTAGCGCTTCAATAGACGCGTATATAAAATAACTGGTAACCTACTCGTCTTAGTTTATTTTCTGCTGCTATAAGAGAATACCCATAGACTGGGTAGTTTATAATGAAAAGTATATTTGGACCACTGTTCTGGAGGCCTGGAAGTCCAAGATCGAAGGGCTGCATTGGATGAGGTCCTTCTTGCTCCATCATAATGTGATAGAAGGACAAGTGAGCATGACAGACACAGAGAGAAAATTAGACCACGCTCATCCTTTCGTCAGGAACCCGCTCCTGCAACTGTCACATGAATCCATTCATAAGGGCAGACCCCTTAGGGCCTCATAACCTCTAAAAGGCCCCACTTCTTAATACCATCATGATGACAGTTACATTTCAACAGGAGTTTTTCGGAGCCTTCAAACAAGAGCACCAGTTAAAGGAGCAACTAATTCTATTTTAAGAGTCGTGAGAATAACAGTCATGGAAAGCTACAAAGATGTTTCTTTTGAACTAGGCCATAAAGAGTAAGTCAGAGTTTTCAGGTAAAGAGTTTGGTTGGAGAACTAAAAACAACCATCTAATTTTGACCTGCTGAAACACCCCCGGAACTACAGTAAATAGATTTTTTTTAAAAAAATACATAACCCCACAAGGATAGGGAGAGCAGAGGAAGAGACAACAGCAACAACGCAATTTAGTTATCAGAACCTTGACAACTGGCTTAGGAGATCTCAGAAAGCCAATCCTCAAACCTCATTATCAGAACCTTGACAACTGCCTTAGCAGATCTCAGAAAGCCAACCATCAAACTTCAGTGAAGAAAGTTAAGAAAAAGCTCATTTTACAGCCCTGAAACTTGAAGGGCTAGTAACCTGAAGGTCTTAGTGGCAAACAGGTGCAGCTCACATGAGGAGGACTAAGGTGAAAACACTTAGAAAAGTTAGAAACATAGATCCTTCTACTCCCCTTTTGAACCACTTCTGACTGACTTCTCTCATGCTCGGGAAGGAATCTATGAGTGTATTCTCCATGGAGGGTAAAATAGAGGATCTGTGACATGAGGCACAACTGACGGTGCGGCTACTCTACTGCAAATGGAGGAATTGGAGACCATGTGACTCCCAAAACTGAGTGCAGCCATTGTTAACTCTCTCATCCAACTTGTGTCCAGATAATGGCAGCCAGTCCAATATTCTCCAGAGAGGAGAATAAACAGTTCTTCACTCTACTCTGTAAACTGATCATCTCAAGGAGGAAGACATTTTTAAAACATCCAATGAATGGCGTGACAGTGAAACTTCTAGTTGACAAGCCTTTTCCATATTTTTAGAGCTTCCAAATATTTTTCTCACTTTCCTTGATTATGAACAGACCCAAAGACTCTACTCAGTTTGTTTTTTCTTGAGAGCTTTCACCTAATTGTGAACAAGATTTTATTATCTTTACTTTCCTAGGCTTATGCTACATTGAAAAATGTATACTAGGGTAAACTTACAAAGAAACAGGAAGAGTAAACCATAAGGCAAGGAAATTATAATAGAACAGACATAATAGCAAGAGAAATGTAATTGTAATAGAATTGTAATACTCTATGCTACAGGAGCAAATTACCCCATATTAGTTTGCTAGGGTTGCCATAAAAAAATACAACATACTATGTGGCTAAAACAACAAAATGCTATTTCCTCAGAGTTCAGGAGGCTAGAATTCTGAAATCAAGATGTTGGTTGGTTTCTTTTGAGAGCTGTGGAGAAAGGATCTGTTCCAGGCTGTCTCCTTGACTTGTAGATGATTGACTTCATGTTCACATGATATTCTCACTATGTGTGTGCCTGTGTCCAAATTTCCCCTTTTTATAAGGACAGCAGTCATATTGGATTAGAGGTCCATCCTACTCCAGTGTTATCTCATCCTTATTACCTCTGCAATGAGCCTGTTTCCAAATAAGGTCAGATTTTGACATACTGGAGGTTAGGTTTTAAACATGAATTTTGGGGTGGGCACAATATGACGCATAACAATCCCCAAATCTCAGTGGCTTAAGAAAATAAAACTTTTTCACTTACATATTGTATCATGCAAGTCAAGGAGCCACCTTTCATTCTGTAGCTCGATGTGTGGGAAAAAGTGGCCTCACCAAGGATAGGACAGCAGGTCAACAGCAGAATGAAGGGGACACGCCAGCTCTACTGTCTCGGCCCAGGAGAGACACAAAATCACTTCCACCTCCCAGACATTGACCAGAGCTAGTCACAAGCCCCAGTCTAACTGCAAGAGGTGTCAGAAGTGGATATTCGGTGAGCTGATGGGGCCAGAATTGGGCACACAATTAATTCCCAGGCAACCCAGTCAGATTTTTATTTGAATAATTTGAACCAAGAGACATAGATCGTGTCTCGTAAGAACATAATGAGTGTCAGTTTGTGTGAGCTCCTGTCAATAGGGCTTTGTGCCAAGTGCATGCTGTTAAGGTAGAGAAAGTGATCCTACAGAATAAGGAAGAGCATGGAGTAGAATAAAATAGTAGAGGAAAAACAAGAAAAATGGATGATTATGGAGCTTATGTGAGGCTAATTCTCTGATAATCATCTGAGTCTTTGAAATAAACATTTTTAATTCGAGCAATATGCAAATATAGCCAGTTGCCTATATATGTTCTCCTTTTCTTCCTTACTAACAGAAACCCAATTTGTTCAGGGCAGTGACTTCACTATAAAACACAATAAAATATATACATACATATTAAAAGTAAAAATAAAAAACATACTTCCCATTGTCGTTAGTGTGACACAGGTCTGGCCACATGATCACAAAGGATTATATGCTGCAGAGTTATGAAAAAGTGCTTTTTTTTAATGCAAGTGCTATACTTTCTTGTGGCTTCATTCTTTATCCTTTTTGGAATGCAAGAGTAAATGTGGACAAAAAATACAAAACCCATATGCTAATGACGGTGAAACAAGAAGGCAAGAGGAACCTGGGGCACTTGGACTTCATGTCACTGTCAAACCACTTCTAAACTGCACTTCTCTTCCTGACTTCTTGTTATGTGATAGAAATAAGTTAACTACCTTTCAGTTGTTTATTTTCCGGTAAGTTCAACCTAACTCAATCCGTAGGTTCAATTCTAGAGAAGAGAATCTTCCATAAAGGCAAGCTTGAAATGTATACTTTTTCTTTTTTTAATTATGGTAAGAAAATACAAACACATAACATAAAATTTACCGAATGAGATCCATTTTGAAGTATACAGCCCAGTAGTGTTAAATATTTTCACATTGTTGTGCAACGAAACTTTTTCATGTGTTGTTATTTGAAGATGGGATCTTAGGAGATAATTATGTTGAGATTAGGTTATGAGGGTGAGGCTCCCATGATGGGATTAGTGCTTTTATACAAAAAGATGCTAGAGTTTGTGTGTGTGAGCTCTCTTGTTCTCTCTCTCTCTCTGCTAAGTGAGGACACAACAGGAAGGCAGCCTTCTGTAAGCCAGGAAGAGACACCCTTACCAAGATTTGGTCATGCTAGCACCCTGATCTTAGACTTCCAGTCTCCATGTGAGAATATGAATTTCTGGTGTGTAGGCCACCCAGTCAATGCTATTTTGGTATGGCAGCCTGAGCTGACTAAGACAGCAATAAAGGAAATAACTTTTATGTCCATCAGTGGGCGAATAATTGGATAATTATTGAGCATTACACATCTATTAAAAAGAATAAATAAGAGATGAATGTATTGGTTTCATTGGTGTCCATGATCTATTTTAAGAGAGAAAAAAAGGAAATTGTAGAGTGATGCGTATGGATTGGACTTCTATTTGTAAATGAAATTAAAACGAAACTAAAATGGATACATATTTTTATATATAAACATACAAGTATAGACATATCTATTTACTGACCTATCCATGTGTCTGCCTCTATCCATCCCCATTTGTCTATATATGAATCTATCTAACCTATCTACTGCTACCTGTGAGTCTAGAGAAATGCTTAAAATAGTACTTTCTTCTGAAGAGTGTAATTAATAGACAGCAGGGGAAAGATTAATTTTATTCCTTATATATCTCTGCATTGTTTCCATTCTTAACACAAACATGAAGTTTTGTAATTCAGATAGAAGAATTTTAATTAGTTTTTTATGGTGGGGTTTTAAAGCACCTTACTGTGTAGCTTAAGAATTAAAATACTCAAGAGAAGGTTGATCAGAGATATTTTCCATTTGAGTATTTCTTATCTCATCCTATCCTATATGATATAAAGGAATTCTCTCATAACCGAGTATGCCGTTGTAAGTCCTAATTACAGAAAGCCTGTAATGTAACTATTTGGAAATTTATAAAGTTAATTGTTTGGTTTCTCAAAGCCAGTTATTAGAAAGGGAAAAATAAAGAAAACATATCATCCAAATAAATTACTTGATATGTTCTAAAACAATGTGTATTAAAAATAATATTTACCTTCCATACTTCATCTTTTAGAGTTGAAAGATATACTCAGGGGCCAAATAGCAGAGATCCCTTATTTTAAAGTTCAGACAAATGAAGCCCAGAAAGTATCCACAATTTGCCCACAATCTGTAATTAATTGATAAGAAAAATTAAGACAGCAGCTGAAAAACTAATGATTAGAAAACTAATATGGAAAACTCTAAGGAAAACGTGTTTCATCTACTTGTTACATACAGTAAACCACCCTAGAACGTAGTGGCTTAAAACAATGGCGATTTATTACTTTTCATGATCCATGGGTCAGGAATTAGGGCTAAGCTTGCTATGTGGTTTCTTTCCACACAGTGTTGGCTAGGGATTTTCGCTTGGCTGCATCTAGCTCAAAGCTAGTTGTCTTGTTGCCCTTCCATGCTTCACATGATGAGCTTGGGTTTCCTCACAGCATGGTGATCTAAGGGTAGTCCAGCCTCCTTCCAAGAAGGAACGTTCCAAGAGGATAAGCACCAATGTCTTAAAGCTCTTCACAAGCTTTTCTTTTGCCATGTTTACTAATGCCATACTGGTCAGAGAAAGTCATGGGGCAAGATAGATGACTGTCAAACCACAGTTTATAAAAAAGAAGGCATAAATGGATATAATCTTATGTTAGCCTTCAAACAACAAGGAATCATAATTTAAAGGATCAAACATGAATACACTGGATTTTTTTAGTATAGGAGTTGGCAAACATTGGCACTAGATCCAGGAGACCAAAATGTCACTGTGATCTACCAGTTGGCATAGGGGCTTTGAAGGTCAGGTGATCAATGGAGTTGTAGCTCAGGTCTATCCCACAGTGGCTCCAGTGAGTCCCTGAAGCCATGCTGTGATTATTTCCCCATTTCTGGGATGCATAATTTAAACAGACATTCTCAGAAACTGGCAGAATTCTCACATTCATTCCCTGGCCTGTGAAGTGAGAGCAACAAAAGTAGTAGAAAAGGCCAGGGGAAAACCACTAAAACAACCTTTACCTAGGAAAATAATAGACCAAAAACAGCATCACATGCCTAGAACAATATCAGTGATGAATGCCACCAACAAGCACTTAAATTATATGGAAGTGGTAACTGCCATCACATTTCCACTCAACTCACCTATTTGACCAGTATAGAAAATTGATAAAACTGGGAGAAGCACAGTGGATTTTCATAAAGCTAAACCAGGTGGTGACTTCAGTCACAGCTACCATACCAGGTGAGGTTTCATTGCTTGGGGAAATTAACACATTCCCTGGTACCTGGTATGCAACTATTGATCTGGCCAGTGATTTTATGTCCAATACCCATTAGTAAAGACTAGGTGAAGCAGTTTGCTTTCATCTGACAAAGCCAGCAATACACTTTTACTGTCCCACTTCAGGGGTATATCGGCTCTCCTGCCATACATCATAATTTAATTGATGGGAACTTAGCCTTTTCCTTCCATAACAAATTACACTGGCTGTTTGCACTGATGATATTTGGATGATTGGACCTAATGAGCAAGAAGTAACAACTACTCTATATCTACTGGGAAGACATTTACATATCAGAATGTGGAAAATAAATCTGACCAAAATTGAAGTACCTCCACCACAGTACAATTTCTAGGGATCCAGTGGTGTGGGGCATGTTGAGATAGGTGAAGACACGTTGCATCTGACCTCTCTTATGACCAAAACAAGAGATACAACACCTAGTGGGCCTCTTTGGATGTTGGAGAAAACATGTTTGACACTTGGGTGCATTATTGTAGCCCATTTACCAAGAGACCCTAAAAGCTACTAGTTTTGAAAAGAGAAGACTCTGCAACAGTTCCAGAGTGCTGTCCAGGCTGCTGTGCCACTTGCAACAGTTCCAGACTGCTGTCCAAGCTGCCGTACCACTTGCAACAGTTCCAGACTGCTATCCAAGCTGCTGTACCACTTGAGTCAAATGATCAAGTACCTCTAATGGTGTTTGAAGTGTCAGTGGTAAAGACAGGTGCTGTTTAGAACCTCTGACATAAAGCAATCATTTTATTCAGGTGAATGATAAGCACATTTTGAAACTTTTCACAAATTCTCCCATATCTTTCATTTTTCACTCTGTACATTTCACCTGGTATGATGTTTAATTTTCTTTGTCAACTTGGCTGGGCCATGGTGCATAGATACTTGGTTAATCATTATTCTGTATGTTTTTGTGAGGCTGTTTTGGTGTG
The DNA here is from genome assembly GCF_049350105.2 of Macaca mulatta. NCBI lineage: Eukaryota > Metazoa > Chordata > Mammalia > Primates > Cercopithecidae > Macaca > Macaca mulatta. Next base: position 19,736,736 of record NC_133410.1, on the reverse strand, counting down.
GGACTTACATTGACATCAGTAGACTTTGAGTAAAGCAGATTGCCCTCCATAAGGTGGGTAGTCTTCACCCAGTCAGTTGAAGGCCTGGATAGAACAAAAGAATGACCTTCCCTGAGGCAACAGGGAAATCTACAGCTGACAGCCTTCAGATTTGAACCGCAGCATTGGCTCTGGGGTTCTGCTCTGCAAATTTTGGACATGGCACCCTCCATAAACACATGAGCCAATTCCTTAAATATCTCTCTCTCTACACACACACACACACACACACACACACACACACACACACATTATTGGTTCTGTTTCTCTAGAGAATAGTACACTTGATTTCTCTGTGTTTGGAGTAAATTCTAGTTGTCCAGTAGGGCAGCCTTGAATAGCAATATCAAAACTCTGTAAAAAGGTTAATCTGTGTTCCCAAATTCTTAACTTTCAATGCTAGAATCTCTAAAATACTTGTTTGCTTCTAAGAGGCATTGGCTGACTTTGGTCTTTGGTCCCCACATTGGTTTAAAGAAAGAGATTAGTGCTGGGAATAAGATAGCTCCGAAGAGTTGAACAAAGGTAAATTAACAAATTGGCTCCATCAGTGATATCTATCATTTTCAGATTAGGGTCTAAGCTAGGGTAAAACCTTCCTGATTAGCTGTCTTCCTTGGGAAGATAACCCAATACTTGTCAGTTCTTGCTTTCATTTTTTGTTCCACATGACTATCTTGCCTGTCTTATTGTTGAGATATGAGTAGTAGAGTTAAAATTAACTTAATTTAATGTGTTTGTTATCTGTTCAGATTTTTATTCAAAAATTTAAAAGTTTAATTAAGACTTTTAAAATGTGCAAATATGTACCAATATTTATTTCTCTACCATGTTACAAGAAAAGGATCCAAAAACTTTGGTCGAAGTTTAGGTTTTAGCCACTAGATGGCAGTGGATAACTATCTCTTTTACTTTGCTTTCCCGCATTCAACTCCAGCTAATGTTTCCTATTGTCAGCTGGCAAATTGAAGAGAGGAAATATATAAAGGCTATTTACTGGAGATGTTGAACAAGATAGAGATTTTATTAATGGAGTGTTGAACACATTTTGTAATTCAACTGCTAGCAAAATTCTTTTCTTTATTGTTATATATTTGTACGATTAAAAGGAGAAAATAGAATCGCATTGAAACGTACAAAGACATGGTCAGGCTAAATGCAATCAGCATTGACTGGAAATGCTTATCTTGACCAAATGCTAAGCAGAGGAGAATTACTGTAGCCTAATACATCTGCTGGGCTGCTTTGAAACATTGTTTTTGACCACATGTAAGAGACAGTTTGCATTTTCATGACACCTACACCCAAGAGCACTACTAGTAGGGCTTCTGGATGTCAAGAGAGATCCTTTCTCCTGGAGTCTTTTACCTCAAACTAAAGAAAAAGGAATCCCTCAAAGAAAATGTGCTTGGAGACTCAGGATTTAAACTTTATCACTGGTTGTCTCTTTGTATTATATTTAACATTAGATTTTCCCAACCTATGTAGAACATTCAGTGTGTGGTCCATGATGGTCTTTTGGGGATGGACTGACTGCCAAGTAGAGCTATGGTTAGGAATCCTGTGATCCATGGGTAATATTATGCTACTATTTAAAAGTATATATTTACAGAGGCAAAAGTCTGAGCTTAAAATTCTTAGGATCTTTAGTACGTGGAAAAGATTTTGAGAATAACAATAATGAAGCAATTCAAAGAACAGTGTAGGCATTTCTCCCTAAAAACCTAGAGGAGGAAGCATGAAAAACCACCAATGTTGCCCAAAGTATTCATAGGCCTTAAAAACATTTTTAAGCAACAAGGGAATAAAATATTAATATTTAACAGAGTGCCACTTCAAAAGGAAAGGGGCAAAATGCTTGGTTAACAGCACATGACTTGTAGCAGTATCAGTGTTCTTGGAGACAGGCTAAGGAAGGCCACCATTAACAACCAAAGTTAGTGGCACAGCCCTAGTCACAGCAAGCTCCACCCCCTTCCCCTTCTACAGGAGTAGAAGGCAGGAATCCATGCTCAGGCTATCTAAGAAGCCAAACCTTCAAAGTGTATTGGGAGACTAAAATGCCCCAGCCTATCCCCTTATCTTATTCTTATTTATGAACAAGCACCCCTTAGTCTTCTTTATTTTCAGTGTGTTGCACTCATGTCCCTCCATGACATAACAAGGAGGAAAATAAATGCATACGTATTGGATGCTATTTTCCGGATGCCAAGTCTCTCTCCAGGTAGTAATTAGGAAAGAGTTTTATAGAACATTTAGCAATAGCACCCGGGGAGTCTGAAAGAGTTAATTTCTCTCTATACAATTTCTACCAAAGGATTGCTTCTGGGAGGAACTCTAATACTGTTCATAAAAGAGAAAAAGCTGGGGACTAAAGTGGGGTAGGAGGAGATGTGCATCGTTAATATCTTTAAAAACAGAGATGAATAGGATTCAAAAGACCTCAATAAATTAAAAAAAAAAAAAGACCTTTTTAAAATAGTAATATGTGCCAGCTGGCACACACAGGAATCGATATTCTGAGTACTTTGGGGACAAGGTTTAATTCTTTTGGGTCTCATGTAGCATCTGATGCAGAGCTCTGCACTTAGCGGGCACCTAGTTAATATTTATTAAAATCGGATTGAATGTGGAACAAGTATGCACACACACACACACACACACACACACACTAGTAATTAGAATTACCCAAGCTGAAAAAGTCACTAATGCTACAAGCATTATAAGCATTATATCAAAGGTTCACAGAAGGAGTTCAGAGTGTGGGGGATGATTCTCCTGAAGCATTTTCATGCACAGAGCAAAATGACCCAGACATTCTCCGAATCAGGGTGGGGTAGGCTTGAAGGGCCTGCTGTATAAGAGCAGCCTCCCTGCGCTGGTTATGAAGCTCTGTTTCTCAGCCTCAACCCTCCCTTTCACACTCTACTTTGTAATGCTGGCACTGGGTCTCTGTAGACAGCATCTCCCCTATGCCGCTGGCTCCCTAATAAACTCTGCCAAGAGGGTGCTGGCAGCAGACTGGAAAGCAGGTGAGCTGCTGAGAAAATTTTCTTCTCTTTCGTTGGCTTGCTGGTCCTGTTGGTGTCAGGCCAGCTCAGCAGGTGGTTACAGTGAACAGATTTGTTCCAAACTTTCTGCAGCAGCCTCAGCATGTTCCTCAGAGATACCATCTCCACTCGGTCAGCCACCCAGCTGCTCCAGGACTTCTAACCTCAGTTCCACAGCCACACACAATGGCAGGCAGGGCCATCTCCACCTCCTCAGTGGTCTGGATCCCAGCGCCACCGGAATCTTTACTAAGTTCAAGGCTCTAACAACTTGATCCTGTTGCCTTTGTACCCCCAGCCCTGGAAGGGAGTCGCAGCAACTTTCTGAAGCTACTATCTCTGTGTTATCTCTGCATTCTCTTTTCACTTTTGTAGCCTTTGTGTTCCTCCTATACCTTGTCAATCCATTCCCTCTGTAACATCCTACTCTTGAAATTGCTGGGTGTTTTCCTAACCAGACCCTGAGGAATACTCTCCCTCATGAGTCTTTCTCTTTTTCTCTCACTGCTTCTCATCTTAGCATCTGTGAACACCAGGTACGTTAGATGCCTTCTTATTCAAGTCCCCCACACTCCATTTGAATATAAGCTCCATGAGAACATGAAATTTGTGTTTTCTTTCTTGCTGAATACCCAGACTTCAGAACAGTTTCTTCTATTAGGTATGCCTTCAATATGTATCTCTCAAAAGAACAAATGAATGAATGAATGGGTGTAGAATGAACAAATGAAAGAAATGGCTATGATTTTTTCTCTTTTTTTTTTTAGACGGAGTCTCGCTCTGTCGCCAGGCTGGAGTGCAGTGGCGCAATCTTGGCTCACTGCAACCTCCACCTCCCGGGTTCAAGCGATTCTCCTGCCTCAGCCTCTCAAGTAGCTGGGATTACAGGCGCATGCCACCACACCCGGCTAATTTTTATACTTTTAGTAGAGACGGGGTTTCACCATGTTGGCCAGAATGGTCTCGATCTCTTGACCTTGTGATCCACCCGCCTTGGCCTCCCAAAGTGCTGGGATTGCAGGCGTGAGCCACAGCACCCGACTGGCTATGGCTCTTTCTACGGCTTTATGCTTCTGCTCTCTGCTATCCTATCCCATGTCCATTCTTGGCACTCTGTTACTCTCTCTAAACTAAACTCAGCTTCAATAGTTACCTTCTAGGCTGGTTGGCACAGGATAAGACTATCGAAATTGAATACTTTAGGTTAGTGGTTCTCAACTGTTCTCCCCAGGGGGTATCGGGCAATGTCTGGAGACCATTTTCATTGTCACGACTGGGAGGCAAAGATCCTTCATGGCATCTATTTTGCAGGGATGCTGCAAAATATCCAACCATGTGCAGAACAGCCCCCCATGACCAGGAATCATCTGGTCCAAAATGTCAACAGTGCCGCTATTGCTATTGAGAAACCCTGATTTACATGTTAACTGTTTAGAAACAAGAGATTCCTCAGATGATACTTTTAGGCATCTTTTGGTCCTGTTAATTTATTTCTCTGGCTATATGAGGCCAAGTATCCTTGATGAAGAAAGATACAACTCATTTTGTCATGGCCAAAGACCCAGATGTTTTTCAACAAAATATTTGAAATGCTGAGAACAGAATATCCAGAGGACTGGCTAAATATTTGGCTCTTTGGCTGGACTTTTGTAGAGTTACATAGACAGAGTCTGTGATTAAAAGTCGGAGAGTGATATGATAGCCAGAGGGCCAGGGGAGGGGTGAGGGCAGGCAGTGGGTTGTATATGATGTTGCATAAGAAATGTTTAAAAGAACAGAGCGTCTTCTTTCTATTGATCCAAATCCCCTAATAATTATAAGAACCAGCTGTTTTTCTCCCAAATAATCCAAAGAATAGCCATTAACTGGAGACACAGAGTTTAAAAATGACATAAATCACTTGGGTATTTACATTTTGAAGGTCATTGTGGATTAGTCAGGTGGTCTCCTCCTGGACTTCAATTATCAAAACATATTTTCCTAAAAAAATTGACCCGCTTGGATAATTGCTATTCTGATGAACTCCAACCCTAAGCTTCCTCTTCTACTCCCACATTTCCTTGAACAAGTTCGTTCTATCATCTTAGCTACCAAAATATCCACAAGGTATATTTTTCTTCTCAGTGTATGGCAGTAATCCCATCTAATACATCAAGTGGAATACAAAGTACTATGCAACTGTTATAAATTTTTCCGGCACAATTCCCAGAGTCATTACTTAGTGTCATCTTCTTTCCAAACTATACTTACTAACTTTTTTAGTAAACACATTCGAGCTTTCACCCATATTCATCATCTTTAAATTATAACTCCTCTAATCAAATAATTAAAGATGGTCATTAAAAGAACATTTAGTTGGTTTCACATACTCGCTGCTAAAATTGCAGTTGTTTGAAGACATTAAAGATACTATGTCCCAAAGGGTACCTGTGAAGTTTGTCAGGTAACATGGAGATGTCCAGCTAAATTTAAATAGCAGATAAACCACACGTTTTTCAGCGAAAGTATATCTCATGCACTACATGGGAAAGCTTTGTGCTTGAAAACTTGTGGTTTATCTGAAATTCGAGTTTCACTGAATGTCCTTATTTGCTAAATCTGACCACCCAGTGCTTGTCTGTCAAGGTTTACATCTTTGCAAACTCTTTTCATACAGAATTTCTTTTAAATAATATTAGCAAGAATATTTTCTTTGTGATTCATGGACCCTTCTTCTCCAATGACGAGATACTCACAAAATAATCTCTAGGAATATTTACCTCACCGAAAATAATGCAGTCGTGAACTCTGGTTTCAAATTAGCCTGTAATATCCTGAAAACAAGTTCCGTGATCTTGACCATTTGCAAAGTGCATAGTTGCTGTTTCTGTTAGACTCTAATGCAACTAAGACTGAGTTCCCCTCTCTCCACTTAATCACAGGTCCCAGAGGAAAACCCAGTGATTCCCCTTTTGGTTGATGATCAGTGGACATGGCATGTGAAGAAATAACTCCTTAGCCATGTCACATATGGTCATCGAACCGGGCTTGGCTCAGCTGATCTGATTACCTGAGTTTTCTCCTGATTAATTCTGAATGACACAGAAAAATCAATCATGAGGACAGCCAAAATAATCATCTAGTCAGATGATTCAGTTATATAAACTTGACCTTAACCTCTTTCTCTCAACCTATGTTCATTTCAAAGAGATTTTTAACAGATATGCAAGGGGAAAAAGTAAGAGCAGTAATGTTTTCCTCAAAATCTACTGTCTTACAAGCCAGTAATTTTAAGCAATTCCATTAAATGCAATTAACTAGCTTTAGGAATTCTTTTGTTTTTCCTCTTTTCTTTGTACTAAAGAAAACACACTATAAAATCTTAATCATGTAAAACATCTACTCTGAATTGAATACCAGACACTAAGTAATTCAGCCCCAACCTCACAACTGGAAACACTTAGGCACATTTTTTTTCATAACACTATACTGATACCTTTATTTGTGAAAAATACATACTATTAAAAAATAAAGATGTTTTTGCCTTCCTATATTTCAGTGCATTATGACAGAAGTCTCCTCTCTCCAATGTGAAAATTACGTCTTTTCTCCTTAATGTAAATCAAATGCCTTCTTTAAAATTCCAAAGATAAAATTCTTAAATATGACCTATTCGTTAACTCATGACACAGTGATTAAAAGCCTGCTGTATTACACATTGTTTGTAGACATGAGGCTGTAGACACTAAAATGAGGGCAGAAAAGGAGGAGGCCCAGTTACATACCAGTGAGCAATAAGTGTGCCAACAACATAGTAAAGAAGCTTATAAGTAGAAGATTTGAATAACATTAGGAAATCAAAGAATTCTCCTGGGAGTACTACATGGTGTAATTTTTTTTTTTTTTTTTTTTTTTTTTTTTTTTGAGGCGGAGTCTTACTCTGTCACCCAGGCTGGAGTGCAGTAGCGTAATCTCAGCTCACTGCAAGCTCCACCTCCCAGGTTCAGGCAATTATCCAGCCACATCCTCCCAAGTAGCTGGGACTACAGGTGCACCCCACTGTGTCTGGCTAATTTTTGTATTTTTAGTAGAGATGGGGTTTCATCATGTTGGCCAGGCTGGTCTCAAACTCCTGACCTCAGGTGATCCGCCCACCTCAGCTTCCCAAACTGCTGGGATTACAGGTGTGAGCCACCACCCCCGGCCCATGGTGTAATTTTTGAAGGACAAATATGAGTTTGTCACCTGAACCAAAAGAACAGGAACATTCCCAGCACACACATAAAAACCAAACAACCTCCCTTCCCCAAACAGCACACATGTTATGACTGTATGAAACAAATGATGTATTTGGAAACCCCAGGCGTTTTAGAGGGTTTGAACACCAAGTATAAAGCAAAAAGTAGGAATGAGGCTAGGGAAGTTGGAAAGACCTTACTGCTTCCTTTTCAAGTACTGATGGATCAACTAAGACAATCAGAGCAGGGGTTGAGCTGGCAAAGTGAGCAGATTGGCTCAATGGAGCTCAAGGAATAGTAGCCGTGAACTGTTGTGGAAGTGAAGGGAGAGTGAGAAGCCCCTACAGAGGGGAACTAAGAAGCCAGTGCACTGAAGAGGAATCGGTGACTTTGACAGTAAGAGGGAGTTTGCCTTGGGATAGTTGGACACAAATCGTTCATTCAGCCAACGTTTATTAGCTAGTTGCTCTATGCCAGCTCTGGGCTCGCTGTGGTTTCAGTGTGGTTTCTCCAAAATGCAGGCATTGCCAATGTGATAGTACTAAGCAATGGGGCCTTTAAGAGGTAATGAGGCCGCTAGGGCTCCTCCCTTGGGAATGGGACTAAGTCCCTTATAGAGGAAGCTTCACACAGTTCAATCACTTACCCCCTGCCATGTGAACACACAGCGTTTCTTCCCTCTAGAGGAGCTGCCCTCATGAGACAACTGAACCTGCCAGTGCCTTGATCTTGGACTCCTCAGCCTCCAGAACTGTAAAAAATAAATTTCCATTCTTTATGTGTTACCCAGTCATTGGTATTTAGTTATAGCAGCACAAAGATATGCTGGTTGTTCAAAATGAAAGAAAATTAAAATCTTATGCTTCCTTTTCTGCTATGTTTCCTATTTCTGCTTTAACACATTATCACAAACATGGTGGCTTAAAACAACACACGTTCATTATTTTACCGTTCTGGCGGTCAGTAGCATGAAGTGTTTCTCACTGGGCTGCAATCAAGGCGTCCACAGGGTCGCGTTCCTTTCTGGAGGTTCTCAGGAAAAATCCATTTTCCTGCCTTTTGCAGCTGCTAGAGGCTGCTCACCTTCCTTGGCTTGTCCTGTCATCATCAAAGCAAGTAATAGTCAGTAGAAACTTTCTCATATCACATCACTCCAGAGGGAAAGTCCTGCCTCTCTCTTCCACTTTTAAGGATTCCCATGATTATACTGGGCCCACCTGGATAATCCAGGCTCATCTTTTCACCTCAAGAACAGTTGATTAGCAAACTTAATTCTATCTGAAATCTTAATTCCCCCTTGCCAGGTAGCACATTCCACAGGTTCCAGGGATTAGGGCATGGACATATTGAGAAGGAGGTATTATCTGGCCTACCATACTTGTTTTAGAAATGTATGTTCTAGTACCCAAAGACTGTGGTAGAGTGGACCACCCACAGAAGTCACGTGAATCTTACAAGATAGCGTTGAAGAGAGGAAAATCTTTGTTCCGTCCACTGGCTTGTGGCATGGGACAGAATGGGAGACTGGAACTATTCAAGGTAAAATGAAGTTAAATCTGAGCTGTGCTACTTTGCAAATTTATTGGAATAAAGAAGGAGGCTTTTGGCTTGAACTAGCTTATATCCTGTTGGAAACAAAATAGCCAGGCAAAACTACAGGAGAAAATGGATCATTAAATAGAATAAGACTAAAAGACCAGGAAAGTTTGATGTTTTCCAGGTGGGATAAACAGTTAACTCTCAGTGGACAATGTTTTCCTGTTGCTGGGCTGACTAGTGGTGGTGGCTGAGCTGTTTATCTTTAAGAAAACATACGTATATCTTTTTACTTGACAACTACAATATAATCTGTCTGGGGGTTGTTCATCATTTAAGAAAGGGTGAAAAAAGTCCTCTCCCAGAAAGTGTTCAAATCCGTGAGCTGAAATGATGATAACATCATGAGAGGCATCATAATTTATCTGTAGCATGTAAATCACTGGGGCTCCCCTCTAAGGATGCTCGCTAAAATGATGAATAGCTCTGTGCGCTGTGAGAGCGACCCTGAGGAATTCACCAGCCAGACTTTGACAGGAGAGCTGCCTCCCAGTCTCTTCCGGATGGGAAGAAGCAATGACTTAACAGGTTTGAAAATTCAGCTTTTTAACCACTTGTTAAAACATTTAGTTTGACTTTATCCATAAAGGCACAGTCTGGCAAGAGTTGAACAATGACCCTAAGAAACCGATCAAGATCCAACCTGGTCTGAGTGATACTGGCCTGCCAGACATTTTCTTTTCCCCCCACTGGCTGTATTCAGCTGTGTCTCAACTTGCTCTTTGCCAGTAACACTAGTCTTAGAGCCAAACATTTCCTGCATTTTCTAACACAAGAGGTCTCTCATGTGTCTACATACCCTTGCAGCCTCCTGCATAAAACAGAAGTGAGAATGTTAGAGAAAAGAAAATGTCATTTTGTGGGTTTTATTTTAGAAAATCTAACATTTATCATAAAAGATCAATAGATAACATTCTGTTGAAGTTTTCACTGTAGTGCCTTGTGGAGGTGTGGATGATCGAATTCTTTTTAGTTTAACAATTGTTATGGGCTGAATGTGTCCACCCCCCAAATGCATATGTTGAAGCCCTACCCACCAATGGGATGGTATTTGGAGGTGGAGCCTTTGGGAGGTAATTAGGTTTAGATTAGATCATGAGGGTGTGACTCGCATGATAGGATTAGTGTCCTTATGAGATCATGAAGAAGACCCAAGTATCTCCCTCTCTCCCTCTTGTCTCCGTCTCTCCTTCTTCTCTCCCTCTTGCCCACTGTCCCTCTCTTCTCTCCCTCCCTCCTCTTGCTCCTCTCACTTCTCTCTCCCTATCTCTCCATATGCCCAAGCATTGAAAAAGCCATGTGAGCTTGCAGCGAGAAGGTGGCTATTTACAAACCAGGAATCTGGCCTCCACCAGGAACCAAATCTGCCAGCATTTTGATCTGGGACTTTGAGCCTCCAAAACTGTGAGCAATAAGTGTCTGTTTTTAATCTACCCAGTCTATGGTACTTTTTATAGCAGCCTGAGCTGACTAAGAAAGTAATTTAAGGGTAAGAAATATCTTATTAAATTTCATATTGCCTGTAGCATCCATCATAGTGCTTCAAATATAGAGAATACTCAGTGTGATATTATTAAAAATAATGATAGTGGAGATTATAAGAAACATGGGTGGAGTGCTTACTCTGTGTCAGGTACAATGTGAAGCACATTGTATATTTTAGTTCATTAAATTCTCACAGAAGCCACATGTGATCGTTATTATCCATCCATATTATAGCTAAGGAAGTTAAAGTGTGGAGAAGTAAGTTGACCTGTCCAAAGTCTCCCAGCTAGGAAGTGGCAGAGCTGTGACATAATTCCTGGTGCATCTAACTACAGAGTAAGACTCTTAATCTGCATGAACGTAACTGCATTAGTTTACCAAGGTTTCCATAACAAATTATTACAAACAAGGGGCTTAAAACAGGATAAATTCACTTTGTCACAGCTTTGGAGGCTAGAATCAAGGTGTCAGCAGGACCATGCTCCATCTGGAGGCTCTAGGGAAGAATCCTTCCTGGCGTCTTCCTAACTCCTGGGGGCTCCCAGCATCCCTTGGCACTCCTGGGCTTGTAGACCCATTGTTCAAATCTCTTCCTCCATCTTCACATGGCCTTCTGACCTGTGTCTCTTTATGTATCCTCTCTTCTTTTTTTTCCCCCAATAATATCATTCATTGTATTTAGAGCCCACCATAGTCCGTTATGATCTCATCTTAACTAATGAAGTTTGCAAAGCCTTTATTTCCAAATAAGGTCACTTTCTGAGATTCAGATAGATATGAGTTTGGTGGAGGGCACACTATTCAGCCCACTACATGAACCATTTCACATCATCTTGTTCTGCTTTTACTATATTTGTGTCTCCCCAAAATTTATATGTTGAAATCTTAAACCCCAGTGTGATGATAATAGGTGGGGCTTTTGGAGGATGATTAGAACATGGAAGTAGAGTCCTCATGAACGAGATTAATGCTCTTATTTAAAAGGACTAGAAAATTCTCACCCCTTTTACCATGCAGACACAGCAAGAAGGCACAATCTATGAGCCAGGGAGCAGGCCCTCATCAGACATGAAGTCTCCCTTGATCTTGGACTTCCCAGCCTCTAGAACAGTCAGAAATAAATTTATGTCGTTTACAAGCACCCAGTTTATGGTGTTGTGTTATAGCAGCACAAACAGACAAAGATAAGCCCTCATCTGAGCATCCTTCTTTCCTGACAGAATTATTTCTTGCTGGGCTGGGCATGATGGCTCATGCCTGTAATCCCAACACTCTGGGAGGCCAAGGCAGGTGGATCACTTGAGGTCAGGAGTTTGAGACCAGCTTGGCCAACAGGGAGAAACCCCGTCTCTACTAAAAATACAAAAATTAGCCTAGGGTGGTGGCACATGCCTGTAGTCCCAGCTAGTCAGGAGGCTGAGGCAGAAGAATCTCTTGAATCCAGGAGATGAAGGGTGCAGTGAGCTGAGATGGCACCACTGCACTCCAGCCTGAGTGACTCCATCTCAAAAGAAAAAAGAAAATTATCTCTTGCTGGACTTCCTTTGCTCATTTACTATTACCCCTGTTAAAAATGTTCCTTTTGCTGATCCACACAAACAGCAGCTTTAAACCTGACTCTATCATGAAACGTTTTATTTCTTGTCCATGTCATTTTCTTGGTACAGGATCAAAAGTTGCTTCTAAAGACTTATGTTTGTGATATTTTATGTCTGTGGAACCCTTGCATTACTGTTTAGGATTTGAAGTCTCCACCCCTGGCTTGTTTGCTACTTTAGATCTGGATCTGTTGAGCTCTACTCTTTGGTGTACATCCTGTTCTTAGCATGTCATCCAACAGAGCCAATGGAGTTCTTGTGCAGTGACTGTTCATTGGATGGCTACATAGAGAAATGAGTGGAGGGTACGTGTGACCCCTTATCAATAGTATACTATCTTCAAGTTGCCTTTATATCAAGGAAAAGGAATGTGGCATGGGCATTGGATTTAGCACAGCATGTAAAAGGCACTGCAAAACCTTCCTTGGCAGGTTCTAAGACTGTAAAAGAGAAGACACTGTATTAGTCTGGATTCTCTAGAGGGAGAGAACTAATAATATATATATTGTATATACATAGATAGGATATATATATGATAGAATATATATACACACTAATATATATACTAATTATATATATATCCTATTAAGGATTTTATATATATATAATCCTCATATATATAGAGAGGGAGATATATATAGATAGATATATAATAATTTAAGTATTAACTCACACAATTACAAGGTCCCACAATAGGCCGTCTGCAAGCTGAGGAGTAAGGAGAGCCAGTCTGAGTCCCAAAACTGAAGAACTTGGAGTCCAGTGTTCAAGGGCAGGAAGCATCCAGCACAGGAGAAAGATGTAGGCTGGAAGTCTAGGCCAGCCTAGTCTTTTCATGTTTTTCTGCCTGCTTTATATTCTAGCCATGCTGGCAACTGATTAGATGGTACCCACCCAGCTTAAAGGTGGGTCTGCCTTTCCCAGCCCACTGACTCAAATGTTAATCTCCTTCGGCAGCACCCTCACAGACACACCCAGGATCAATACTTTGTATCCTTCAATCCAGTCAAGTTCAGTATTAACCATCACAGATACAAACTTTCATAGTGGAATTCACAGTCCAAATGTTCCAGCTTGGGTAACAGAGGAACAAGAGCCGAGTGAGAAAGAAAGGGGTCCTAGAAGCTGTGTGGTAAGCTTATTCATATATTTACCTGACTGAAATCTAAAAATAGCCTTTCCTTAGCGGACACCCCACCCCTTACTAAGATAAGACAGCTGTTGAGAACTTGTAACACTGATCTCTAAGATTCACACAGAAGAACAGGATCGCTTTTATTAAGACAAAACACGTAACTCTCTGTAGCTTTTGGCAAAGCTTGACAAGTTTGGTGTGGCTGTTGAAAAGCAAGGTGGGCCTTTTGCTTTGGGGACTCATAGCACTCTTCCCATACAAGGAGCCTGCCCTTTGTAGAAAATGCCAGACTCTACGTCAACACAGCTACAGTCCATGGTTTATCTGAGCACAAGTGAAGAAGACTGATGTTTCCAACAGAGTGTTCACTAAATTCTAAGGGATATAAAAAGACAAAATTGGAGGAAAAAAGAGAGAAAAGGGCAAGAGAAAAGAAAAGGGAAAAGTGTGAGGTGCATATAAGTCTCTAAAATTACAGTGCCCTTGCAGATGACAGAGTGGTGGGTGTTAGTATGGGCTTTGGTGTCAGCCTTGCCAGGCTGAGGGACCCACTCTGGTCTTCCCCTCACCCACATCTTGCCCACTTTGGACTGGCGCCCTTGGCAGTCACGTTGCCTGGCTTCCCTTCTCCCAGCTCCTTTCTGCCTGGTTACTGCCTTCTTTTTTTTTTTTTTTTTTCCTGCTTTCTGCGTGTTAAGAACCTAGACTGTCATTTCTTCCAACAAGGTAAAAAATCCACATGCTCCTTCATTTAGTAACTCGAGCCCTTTCTTTGTGTTCTTAACTCTAAGAATGTCATCTTGAGCTGACTGGCAGGACAGTGGCATCTGATTAGATAATCATGGTAAAGTATGTCCTCATTCAGACATGTCTGTCTTTCCACTTTTATTGTTTCATGTAACTCTCCTGAATAAAGCTTGTTACTTGTTCCTGGGAACATAAACCTGAAAAAGACAAATTCAAGATCTGAAGGTATTTACAGTATAGGATGCAGAGAGTTAGCAACTACAGAGAGGGTTGCTAAGTGCTAGGGAGGAGATACACATCAGATATTCAGATAGCAAAAAAAGAAATGCATCTAAATTATTTGGGTGCTGTGGGGTTATAGATGGCTTCTCAAAGGATGTAAAATTTCTCACTATGTTTCACACATAGAAAAAACAATATTATTTCAGCAGGAAATGTACTCGATTACCACTCCCCCCAAAAAAACCTCACACACATAATTCTTTGATAACTGCATTGTTTGTGTCTTACACCCAGCAAGTTGGAAATGGAAGGGCATTTCTTAAGCACCTGCCTTCCTGGGTCATTCCTCTGGGAAATTAGACATAGCCTAAGGGTATACATTAGGTTTTCTCAGCGTTGCCGTAACAAAGGACCACAGACTGGGTGGCTTAGCAACAGAAACTTACATTCTCAAAGTTCTAGAGGCTAGAGCCTAAGATCAAGGTTTCAGCAGGGTCGATGTCTTCCGAGGTTTCTCTCCTTGGCTTGTAGATGGTTGTCTTCACTCTGCCTTCACAGGCTCTTCCTTCTGTAACAGTTTGTGTCCAAATTTCCTCTTCTTCTAAGGATGCCAGTTATAATGAAGTTGGACCACTCTAATGACCTCATCCTAACTTAATTACCTCTTTAAAGCCTTCTGTGTAATTGCAGTCACATTCTGAGGAACTTGGGATTGGAGATTCAACCCATGAATTTTTGGTGGACACAATTGGGCCCATCACAGGATGATCGAGGTGTGTACTTCAGAGCCAGACCAACACAGTTTCAAATCCAAGCTCAAACTGTGTGATCTGAAGGGATCTTTATGGTCTCTGGCCTCAGTTCTGTCTATTAGGAAGTAAGATTAATGAGAATTTGCAAGGGATGTGCTACACTTAGCACTAGCTAATGCCAGATAAATTGCAGCAACTTGATAAATGGTAACTATTGTTCCACTGCGAATGCTCAGTGTCACCAATGATAGTTTATGATGCTTCTCTGGGCAGCAGATCCTCTCCTACTATTACTTCTTCCTTCTTTGCTACGTTTTTAATCCCTGGAGTCTTTTGATAAACACGTTTGCCCAGCAGATTCCTGCTGCTCTTATCAGGACAATTAGGAACAAGGAGACGTTTTCTAGGCTCTCTTTCGTCTCAGTTCCAGGCACTGATCCTACACTGTGACAACATTTTCTTGACCCTTACTGGAAAAAAGAAAAAAAAAGATAAAGAGAAAATTGTGGTCTTGGCCTTCCAGTAATGTAAAGGAGTCTTTTTCCTTGGGGTTTGGCAGAAAGAGGCAATGGTGGCAGCATGACAGGGTCATGCCCTCCAGCTCATGGTTGCTGTTCCACTTGAGGCCCCCCTAAACATAGAGGAGGGCCGTGGGGAGCCCACAATGCAACCTGTCATCAGGAAGCCCTGGGAAACACAAATTGTGTTTTGGAATAAAACAAACAAACACCAGCATTTGAATACTCTCACGCCCAAGGTCATCTGTGTCACCCACTTGGCCTGCGGGACCCCAGGGAAACATAAAACCAGTGAGCAGCCCTTTGATCTCACACCTTCTTTGGACCATTTTAATCAATTAACCATGAAGTCCCTCCACTTCGCTTATGCAGACCTCTATATAAAATGACTTTGGTCTGGCTGACACGTTACTGCATCCGAGATCAAAGATTGTAGCAAATGCCAAATTCAGCCAGGATAATTCTGAGCCTTTTTCCCCAGCATACTCCTCCCCCAGCTCTTAGAAGCACTTTTCTTGCAAGGACAGAAAGGGGAGATTTTGAATGCTGATGGACACAAAAACGAGCTTCGTGAGGATTTAAGGAGCCCATCAATACAAGAGGCGAGGTGGTGGCTGGCAGAGGAGGCTGGGATGCACTCAGCTAAAACAAAGTACATTTTAAAAGTTAATAATGCCCATAGAAGGAAAAAATGAAAAATGCTTTCTGAAGTAATTTTAAGAGTGGCCTCCTGTTTAGTTGTGAGATTAATTAGATCTCTGGAAATAGGCACTGAGTCCCCTGGACTCAGGATTGCAGCCTAACCTAATCACCCGCTATTAGTGATATATGGCACCGTCATTCTCGGAAATAAAACTCCTTCCCATGCGTGTGTGCATTGGTGAGCAAGTGTGGGGGTAGAACTGTGCTTCCCACCATTTTACCACAAAGGCAAAGTTGAGAATGATCATTTGTGGTGACCCTACTGGGTCTTGGGCCAGTGCTAGGAATTTTATGTATTATCTAAATGTTTGTCATCACAGTAACTCTGGGGAAGGCAGAATATATTATCTTCATTTCTCAGATGATGAGCCCAAACCTCAGAGCAGTTCACAGGCTCACTGGTGGTCAGACACTGACCTCCAAACCCCACCTCTTTAATAACACCCACTTGTCATCACACACTTGTGTAATCTTTCACCTGTGGGCTTCATCTTGTGAAATATTTGGTCCGCCATATCCCCTGAAATAATTTATTTTCTTGATTTCAAGTACAGACATCTATAACTGTTGATCACAGCTCTCGGTCAGCATGAGCTAACCAGTGTCAGGATACTAAGCTCATAAATTGCCAGTCAAAAGCAAAGAAAGTGCAGACTCATCACAGGAAAATAAATTATACCTATCTAAAAGATGGAAAATATTAATAATTATAATTCTTGATTAAGCACCTTCCATGGACCAGTCATGGCTATGGGCACCTTGCTCATATTATCATCAATCTTTCCTATGGTCCTGTGACATAGACATCCCTATCCCCACTTTATATATATGATGGATAAAGAGGAAGGAGAAAGACTTACTCAGTGTTTCTCAGCTAGTAACTGGGATTTGAATTTTCAGTTCCTTTCATACAACTTCTTAAACTTTATCATCTTCTTTGAATTCCAGAGTTTGAGAATACAGACTATGAAGGCTTAAATGTAAGAAGTGCTGTTACTACTTTGAAGAAAATGTGATAATCGTTGAAGGCTCTTTCAACATTTGAACATTTCTGCAAGGCAGAGAGATCTCACTGAGCCACTGTGGTCTGGCCCTTGGCTGGATGTGAATGCCCAGTGGACTCCCAACCTGAGAAGCTTCATGAAGCCAGCACCAAAGCAGTTAGTGGACCATTAAGTTATTTCATATGAAAGTATCTCCTAATGCTGGTTCCAATAGGAAAAAACAAAACAACAAGGAGTTACTTAGAAGTTTTAAAAAACAAATGACTCTATATACTGTCAAACTCAGAAAAAGAAAAATTATGAAAGAGCAAAGTTAAATAAACGTTCAATTCAATTCCAAAAAGAGTCAAGAAGCTGGAAACATATCCAGAGTCCACATGTGCAGAGCTGAGCTATAATCATCATACAAAGCAAAGCGGAAAGTTTGGGGTGAGCTTTGGAAAGGAAGAGAGCCTGGCTCTGTGCCTTGGAGATTGTGGTCCAGAGAGCTGGGTATGGAAAGAGCCCACTGCATCATGTCGGTCTTAACAGCACATGTGTGGTAGGGACCAGGGTTAGAAGCACTGCGTGAACTAGGAGAAGCAGATGTCTATGTGGTCAGGGGGCAACTTAGTTGGTCAAGAATTCTGAAAAATAGGAAGGTAGTTTAGGTTTATGATCCAGTAGGAAACCAGCAAAGGGAGGTGTTTCCAATATAGGCCCCAAAGCATGGGATGAGGATGCTCTGACTGCTCTGGTTGGGTTTGGAATCTCTCTTTTGAGGAGACAGCAGCATCTCAAACCAAAAAGAAATTCATCTTCAGCATAAGTGCTGCACATAGGAAATGGGACAGAACCACCAATAATAATAGCTAATTGCTATTGAGTGTTTAGTAAGTGCTGATTCTAGTCACTGGATATAGCTGAAGTCATTATACCGTCCTAGTAACCCTGTGATGTGAACACTGTTTGTCGATGAGGAAATTTTACCACTAAGCTTGGTAAATTGACCTACCTAAGGTCACATGGTAGACATGTGCTAGAGTTGAGGTTTGACAGGCCCTGGACATCAGAGGAAGTTCACTAAGCCACCGTATTTCAGTGACTTCCATTGCATATTAAGCACTAATGCATTCACACAGCTGCTGTTCAATCTACATTCTTTTTCAGTAAGTTAGGGAATTTCATTCCAGGGTGAGGAAGGTAATTGGGTATTTCCTTATCATTGTTTTTAATTTTTGCTTAATGTGAATATGCTTCTCAAAAACATAAAAATTAGGGATTGGAGCACAGTCCTGATATGATGACTATGTGATTGCCTTAAATGAATTATATTAACCAAATTTCACTGAACATAGATTTCTCTGGGAAGGAGCTGCCTCAGGGATGAATAAACTGGAGACTCAGACACTGAGACAAAGCAGCTGATTCCTTAAGGTTAGCACTAAAGTGAGGTGAGTACCTACCTGGGCAGCTACTAGGCATCAAGCACCCAGAGTAGGGCATTACCAACATCAATATCAAGGTCACCCACCCCCTGAGGAAAATACAACTGGGATGGCATCACCATTCAAACATGGGTCTATTTTATTCTAATATGGGTACCTTTTCCATGTATCATAGTATCACACAAAGGCAAAAGAAAATTTAAAAGTGAAAACTTCACAGGCTCTGGTCAGAGCACATGACCTTAGTAGCTTGTTCTTCAATTATCACTGAAAGTTCAACTGTGACACAAAAGGAATTCAATATTCATGGATGATTAATTAAAGCAGAGGCCTCTCAAAGTTAAATTGTATTTGTTGTGGTAAAATATACATAATATAAAATTTAACATTTTAACTATTTTAAGTATGTAATCCAGTGGCATTAAATACACTTAGATTGTTGTACAACCATCACTTCTATTCATCTCCAGAACTTTTTCATCTTCCCCAGTGAGACTATGTACCCATTAAATAACTCCCCATTTCTGCCTTCTACCAGCTCCTGGTAACCACTATTCTATTTGTTGTCTCTATGAATTTGACTCTTCTGAGTACCTCATATAAGTAGAATTATACAAGACTTGTTCTTTTGGGTCTAGCTTATTCATGTAGCATAGTGTCTTCAAAGTTTATCTATATTAAAGCATGCATGAGAAATTCTTTCCTTTTTGAGGCTGATAGTATCCTATTATGTTTTATATACATCTCACTTTTCTATTCATCTGTATATGGACTTGGGTTGCTTCCACCTTTTGGCTATTCCTGTTTTCTGATATCAGTTAAATAAATATTGTAGCATATTTGATTTTTATGGATATACTTATTTTTACATTATGTATGTTGACTAGGAAAATACATACATTTGGGAACGAACTAAAAACACAAAAGTATGAAATAAAAATAAATATTGCTGAAAGTTGTAAATATTGTCTCCCCTTGTTTCCTGGATTATTTTGTGCATGTTTGATTCCCTTCTTGGGGGACACAGGCACCAAGGCTGTGTTCATTCATTCCTGTGGATCTTTGAATGTTATTCTTTGGTCAAGTTAAATAATCAGAGAGTTGGTTATTTGGCCTTCATTTTGTTGACCTTTATAGAACTGAGCTTTTTTCAAATTTGGTTTTGGTAGTATGTCCCTGATGAAAATTACATCAAGAGACAGTTCTAGAAAATTTGTTACTCATTTGAGGTTACTTTGGTTGAGAATGTGACTCACTTCCTAAACCATTGTCTCTATTATAAAATTTCTCTCAAGTTTCAGTGTCAGGAAATTCTTGGTTTCTCTGGACACCTGATATGTTTTCATTTTCTGTATGTGAGCTATGATCACATTATCCACTTTTGCGGCCATTCAATTGCTCAGAATTTAATGTATCAGCTTCCTTACCATTTTTTTCAAGACCTTAAGACAGTTGAGCACTAAATTTTTTGATTTTCTCTTGTTGGTCAAACCTCATTTCATTTTACTCTTATCTCATTAGAAAAATCACATTAAGAGAGCTACTATTCATTGAGCTTGTACCATGTACCAGGCATATTTTGGGGGCTTTTGCATGTATTATTTATGTCTAACAATTACATTCTAAGACACATACTATTTTCTCCATTTTAGTGATGAGGAAAACCAAATATGTTTGACTCCAAAACTAGTGTTCACTATCTGCTTATTATCATAGATGTCATTTGGTAACCTACTTCTACCTCAGGTTCAGTTTAGAAACCAAGGTTTATAAATCAATGAATCAAGGAGGATAAATCTAACAATTCCCAAATTCTAGACTCTATGTGCATAAGCAGTGTCTCATGGACTCTAGAAACAAACAAACAAACAAAAAACATTTTAAATCCCTCCTCTGACATTCATAGACCAGTCACCAGGACAATTGCCTAACAATGCAAAGACCAGCTACCTATTTCCAAACTCATTTCCTCTATCTCCCAGGAAACAGCTAAATTTCCTTTCCCAGCTTCCCTTGCAGGCAGGTGTGGCCATGTGACTGAGTTCTAGCCAATTAGATGTCCCATAAACCTCTCCCTGGACATGCTCTATGCTTCCCCTTCTTCCCTCCATGGAGATGCACATTGTCACTAAAGTCTATAGAGAATGATGAATACACGGGGTGGAAGGAGCGTGGGTCTTGACTTACACAAAGGGGTCCCAATCCAGACCCCAAGAGAAAGTTCTTGGATTTCACGCAAGAAAGAATTCAAGGTAAGTTCATTGAGTAAAGTGAAAATAAGTGTATTAGAAAAGAAACAAAAGAATAGCTATTCCAGGGCCGGGCGCAGTGGCTCAAGCCTGTAATCCCAGCATTTTGGGAGGCCGAGACGGGCGGATCACTAGGTCAGGAGATCGAAACCATCCTGGCTAACACGGTGAAACCCCGTCTCTACTAAAAAATACAAAAAACTAGCCGGGCGAGGTGGCGGCGCCTGTAGTCCCAGCTACTCGGGAGGCTGAGGCATGAGAATGGCGTAAACCCGGGAGGCGGAGCTTGCAGTGAGCTGAGATCCGGCCACTGCACTCCAGCCTGGGAGACAGAGCGAGACTCCGTCTCAAAAAAAAAAAAAAAAAAAGGGTATTCCATACAGAGCAACCCCGAGGGCTGCTGGTTGGCTATTTTTATTGTTATTTCCTGATTATATGCTAAACAAGGTTTGGATTATTCATGAGTTTCTCCAGAAAGGAGTGAGGATTCCCCTCCCTTAACTGAGGGTTCCTCTCCCTTTTAGACCACATACTTCCGGGCATTGCCATGGCATTTGTCAACTGTCATGGCTCCTGGTGGGAGTGTCTTTTAGCATGCTAATGCTTTATAATTGACATATAATTAGCGGTGAGGACGACAACAGGTCACTTTCATTGCCACCTTGGTTTTGGCAGGTTTCAGCTGGCTCCTTTACCGCATCCTGTTTTATCAGTGGGGTCTTTGTGACCTGTATCTTGTCCCGATTTCTTACCTCATCCTATGCCTAAGAATGGCTAAACCTCCTGAAAATGCAGCCCAGAAGATTTCAGCCTCCTTGTATGTATGTAATCCCTATTCAAGATGAAGTGGCTCTGGTTCTAATGTCTTCGACACATGCTGATGAAGAACACCCCTTTTTTTTGTTTTGTTTTACCTGAGTGGGAAACTGAGTTCTATTTTGGAAAGCCTCTGAGATGTGGAGTTTTTTGTTTGTTTGTTTGTTTGTTTTATGGTGGTTAATTTCCTTTTCTATAAATTAGAGAATCAGTATTTGTTCCACAAGATTATTGTGAAGATTAAGTGAGGCAATGTATGTAAATATGGTGTCTGAAATCTAGTAGTTGTTTCATTAGTTATTGTAATTATTGTGATGATTTTTATGTAACTCGAGCATCCTCATGTTGTATAGCTTTCTGAGTAGCCCTCTGTCTTGAATCTAATCTCCTCCCAGGATTCCAGGATTTGAATTTTCTTATAAATTGTCCTTCCCACGTTTCTTCCTGATTACCTTGGGTCACATCCTTATTTCACTTCATAATGCTTTAGCCTTGCTTAGTTTGCCTTATCCTACACTTTATTCAGAAAGGCAGTGCTAACGTAAAGCTGATACTGTGTATCACTGAAGACTTTAGAATAGGGTAAAGGAATAGATCACAACTCAGAAAACTTTCAGATGGTTGTCGGACGTCATTTCTCTGAACATTTCTTAGCCAGATTCCATCTCACAGGTTTTCTTTGGGTCATGTCTGTCTTTAGAACTTGGTCTACAGTATTATTCCAATCAGAGTCCTCTGGCCCACAGTTTTTTCCCAAGGTCAAGGCCCTTAAATCCCTGTTCCTGACCTCTGGAGAAAAAAAAAAAAATAGAAGTATCTTAACAATCACAAATCTCTAAGAACAGAAAAATCCACCCTAACCAGAAAAGCTACTATCTCTATCTGCCTTTCCAGCCTTTTCACATGATTAAATATCACACATTCTAGTTTGCAGTATTTGAATTAAGGTTTCCTCATCGAAAGGCAAGGCTATCACAAAGTGAGAGAATAGATCCCTGACTTACCTGTGCATGACAGGAGGATTTACCAAAGCGATCCCTTCTGGAAAAAGGGTAAGAAAAACTTGGCTTCCAATCTTAGAGTGACAATCAAATACCTTATACTTCTAGAATCTTCCTTTTGTCCTTGTGTCTACCTGCCTTCTATTCTTCCAGTTCTCCAGTTCTCTTTGCCTCAGAACTTTAACTCAAGCTATCAGCCTAAAAAATCTGTCATTAGGTTGCAAATATGACTCTTTGTCATTCAACACAAATGCCGCCTACTTAGAGAAACCATGGCAACACCATTCTTGCTAAGTAAACACAAATCTCAACCTGCCCAGATTTTATGCACCCTGAACATTTTTACCAGCTTGTTTTCTATAGTACCTACCATTATCTAGAGTAGCACTGTCCAGTGGAATTTTCTGTAATTATGGAACTATTCTTTATCTGCACCAATATGAAATCTACAAGCCACACATGGCTAGGGAGCACTTGAAATGTGCTGGCTTAATATTTTATGGGTTCTGTCATTAACCCTCATGAATGAAATCTTAAAAAAAGGTTTTGTTTTTTTTGTTTTATTTCAATAGCTTTTGGGAACAGGTGATTTTTGCTTACTTGGATAATTTCTTTAGCGGTGCTTTCTGAGATTTTGGTGTACCCATCAACCAAGCAGTTTACACTGTACCCAATGTATAGTCTTTCATCCCTCAATCCCCTTCCACCCTTCCCTGAGTCCCAAAGTGCATCGTATCATTCTTATGCCTTTGCATCCTCACAGCTTATCTCCCACTTATACATGAGAACACACGATATTTTTTTTCCATTCATGAGTTACTTCACTTCAAATAATGGTCTCCAACTCCTTCCAAATTGTGGCAAATGCTATTATTTTGTTTCTTTTTACGGATGAGTAGTATTCCATGCTGTATATATACCAAATTTTCTTTATGCACTCATTGATTGATGGGCATTTTGACTGGTTCCATATTTTTGCTATTGCGAATTGTGCCACTATAAACCTATGTGTGCAAGTGTCCTTTTATATAATGACTTATTTTTCTTCTGGGTACATACCCAGTAGTGAGATTGCTGGATCAAATGTTAGTTCTACTTTTAGTTCTTTAAGGAATCTCCATGTTTTCCATAGTAGTTGTACTAGTTTACATACCCATCAGCAATGTAAAAGTGTCCCTGTTTTACCACATCCACACCAACATCTATTTTTTTTAATATATATTTAAATTATGGCCTTCTTGCAGGATTAAGGTGGTATCCCATTGTGATATTAATTTCCATTTCCCTGATAATTAGTGATGTTGAGGATTTTTTCATATGTTTGTTGGTCATTTGTATATCTTCTTTTGAGAATTGTCTATTCATGTCCTTTGTTGAATGCATAATTTGCAAATATTTTCTCCCATTCCTTGGGTTGTCTGTTTGCTGATTATTTCTGTTGCTATGCAGAAGATTTTTAGTTTAATTAGGTACCATCTACTTATTTTTGTTTTTGTTGCATTTGCTTTTAGGTTCTTGGTTATGAACTCTTTGCGTAAGCCAGTGTCTAGAAGAGTTCTTCCAATGGTATCTTCTAGAATTTTTAGGGTTTTAAGTCTTAGCTTTAAGTCTTTTATCCACATTGAGTTGTTCTTGTATAAAGTGAGAGATGAGGATCCAGTTTCGTTTTTCTACATGTGGCTTGTCAATTATCCCAGAACCATTTGTTGAATAAGGTGTCCTTTCCCCAATTTATGTTTTTGTTGCTTTGTCAAAGATCAGTTGGCAGTAAGTATTTGGGTTTATTTCTGGGTTCTCTGTTCTGTTCCATTAGTATATATGCCTATTTTATACCAGTATCATGCTGTTTTGGTAACTATACCCTCGTAGTATATGGGAAGTCAGGTAATGTGATGCCTCCTGGTTTGTTCTTTTTGCTTGCTTTGACTATGCAGGCTCCTTTATGGTTCCATGTGAATTTTAGGCTTGTTTTATCTAGTTCTGTGAAGAATGACGATAGTACTCTGATTTGAATTGCATTGAATCTGTAGATTGCTTTTGGCGGTATGGTCATTTTTACAATATTGATTATACCCATCCATAAGCATGAAATATGTTTCCATTTGTTTGTGTCATCAATGATTTCTTTGAGCAGTGTTTTGTAGTTTTCCTTGTAGAGATCTTTCACTTCCTTGGTTAGGTGTATTCCTAAGTTTTTGTTTTGTTTTGTTTTGTTTTTGTTTGTTTGTTTGTTTTGGCACTATTGTAAAAGAGATTGAGTTCTTGAATTGATTCTCCGTTTGGTCATTGTTGGTGTATAGTAGTGCCACAAATTTTTTTTCTAGAGCCCTACAGGTTCAGAGGAACTTCTCTAGCAACATTAATTTTTGTACATTGATTTTTGTATCCTGAAACTTTCCTGAATTCATCTATCAGATCTAGAAGCTTTTTTTGGATTCGTTTTTAGGGTTTTCTAGGTATATGATCATATAATCAGCAAACAGTGACAGTTTTCCTTCCTCTGTACCAATTTGGATACCCTTTATTTCTTTCACTTCTCCAATTGCTCTTTCTAGGACTTCCAGTACTAAGTTGAATGGAAGTGGTGAAAGTGGACCTCCTTATCTTGTTCCAGTTCTCAAGGAGGATGCCTTCAACTTTTCCCCTGTATTAGTCCATTTTCACACTGCTATAAAGAACTACCTGAGACTGGGTAATTTATAAAGGAAAGAGGTTTAATTGACTCACAGTTCTGCATGACTGGGGAGGCCTCAGGAAACTTAAATTATGGCAGAAGGCTGAAAGGAAGCAAAGTACATCTTACATCTACATGGCAGCAGGAGAAAGAGAGAGTGAAGGGGCAAATGCCAGTTTTAAACCATCAGATCTCATTACAACTAACTCACCTTCACAAGAGCAGCAGGGGGGAAACTACCCCCATGATCCAATCACACTTTGAGATGAGCTTTGGGTGAAGACATAGAGCCAAACCATATCATTCCACCCCTGGCCCCTTACAAATCTCATCTCCTTTTCACATTTCAAACCCAATCATGCCTTCTCAACAGTCCCCCAAAGTCTTCACTTATTTTAGCATTAACACAAAAGTCCAAGTCCAAAGTCTCATCTGAGACAAGGCAATTCCCTGTTGCCTATGAACCCATAAAATTAAAAAATGAATTAGTTATTTCAAAGATACAATGGGGGTACAGATGTTGAGTAAATGTTCCCATTACAAATGAGAGAAATTGGCCAAAATCAAGGGTCCACAGGCCCCATGCAAGTCCAAAAGCCAGCAAGGCACTCATTAACTTAAAGCTCCAAAATAATCTCCTTTGACTCCATGTTTCACATCCAGGGCACGCTGATGCAAGGAGTGCGCTCCCAAGGCCTTGGGCAGCTCTGCTTCTGTGGCTTTGCAGGGTAGAGCCCCCATGGCTGCTTTCACAGCCTGGCATTGAGTATCTGTGGCTTTTCCAGGTGCAAGGTGAAAGCTGTCAGTGGATCTACCATTCTGGGGTTTGGAGGAGAGTGGCCC
This sequence comes from Macaca mulatta, assembly GCF_049350105.2. Classification (NCBI taxonomy): domain Eukaryota; kingdom Metazoa; phylum Chordata; class Mammalia; order Primates; family Cercopithecidae; genus Macaca; species Macaca mulatta. The sequence goes on along the minus strand of NC_133410.1, from coordinate 19,710,661 downwards.
TCTTCTCACAACTCCACTAGGCAGTGCCCCAGTGGGGACTCTGTATGAAGCCTCCAACCCCACATTTCCCCTCTGCCTTACTCTAGTACAGGTTGTCCATCAGGGTCCCACCACTGCAGCAGAATTTTACCTGGACATCCAGGTGTTTTCATGCATCCTCTCAAATCTAGGCAGAGGCTTCTAAACCTCAACTTTTGTCTTCTGTGCACCTGCAGGCCCAACACCACATGGAAGCTGCCAAGGCTTGAGGCATGCATCCTCTGGAGCAATGGCCTGAGCTGTACCTTGGCCCATTTTAGCCATGGCTGGAGCTGGAGTAGTGGGGACACAGGGCACCAAGTCCTGGCCACAGAGCATCAGGGCTCTGGGCCCATAAAACAATTTTTTCCTGCTAGGACTCCAGGCCTGTAATGGGAGGGCTGCTGTAAAGATCTCTGACATGCCCTGGGAACAGCCAAGACTATTAACATTCAGCTCCTAGTTACTTATGCAACTTTCTGCAGCTGGCTTGAATTTTCCCCCCAGAAAATGGGTTTTTCTTTTCTATTGCATGGTCAGGCTGCAAATTTTTCGGTTTTATGTTCTGCTTCCCTTTCAAACATAAGTTCCAATTTCAGATCATCTCTTTGTGAACACATGTAACTGCACACTTTCAGAAAAAGCCAGGTCACCTTTTCTGTCAGATACCCTAAATCATTTTTCTCAAGTTCAAAGTTCCATACACAGATCTCTAGGACAGGGCAAAATGCCACCTGTCTCTTTGCTAAAGCATAGAAAGGGTGACCTTTGTTCCAGTTCCCAATAAGTCCATCTGAGACCACTTAAGCCTGGAATTCACTGTCCATATCATTATCAGCATTTTGGTCAAAACCGTTCAACAAGTCTCTAAGAAGTTCCAAACTTTCCCACATCTTCCTGTCTTCTTCTGAGCCCTCAAAACTGTTCCAACCTTTGCTTGTTACCCCATTCCAAAGTTGCTTTCACATTTTCAGGTTATCTTTATAGCAGTGCCCCACTCCCGGTACCAATTTTCTGTATTAGTCAGTTTTCACACTGCTATAAAGAACTACCTGAGACTGAGTAATTTACAAAGGAAAGAGGTTTAATTGACCCACAGTTCCTCGTGGCTGGGGAGGCCTCAGGAAACTTACAATCATGGCAGAAGGTGAAGGAGAAGCAAGGCACATATTATATAGAAGCAGGAGAGAGACAGAATGAAGGAAAAAGTGCCACTTCAAACCATCAGATCTCCTGGGAACTTACTCATTATCATGAGAACAGCATGGGGGAAACCACCTCCATGATCCACTCACCTCCCACTAGGTCCCTCCCTCAATACATGGGAATTACAATTCAGGATGATATTTGGGTGGGGACTCAGAGCCAAACCATATCATCCCCATTCAGTATAATGTTGGCTGTGGGTTTGTCATAGATGACTTGTATCACCTTGAGGTATGTCCCTTCTATTGTCAATTTTGCTGAGGATTTTATTTACAAAGGGATGCTGGATTTTGTCCAATGTTTGTTTTTTCTGTGTCTATTGAGATGATCATATGCTATTTGTTTCTAATATATCACATTTATTGACTTGCGAATGATAAGTCATTTCTGTGTCCCTAGTATGAAACATGCTTCATCATGGTGTATTATCTTTTTAATGTGCTGTTGGATTCAGTTAGTTAGTATTTTGTTGAGGATTTTTGTATCTATGTTCATCAGGAATATTGGTCAATAATTTTCTTTTTTTTTTTTTTTGTTATGTCCTTTCCTGATTTTGGTATTAGGGTGATACTGGCTTTATAGAATTATTTAGAGAAGATTTTCTCTTTTTCTGTTTTTTGGAATACTTTCAGTAATATTGGTACCAATTCTTCTTTGAATGCCTGATAGAATTCAGCTGTGATTCCATCTGGTCCTGGACTTTTTTTGTTGGCATTTTTTTTATTACTGTTTCAGTCTTGCTACTTGTTATTGGTCTGTTCAGAGTTTCTATTTCTTCCTGATTTAGTCTAAGAGGGTTGTAATTTCCAGGAATTTATCCATCTCCTCTAGATTTTCTAGTTTTTGCACATAAAAGGTGTTCACAGTAGCCTTGAATACTCTTTTGTATTTCTGTGGTATCAGCTGTAATATCTCCTATTTTCTAAGTGAGTTTTTTTTGGTTTTCTCTCTTCTTTTCTTGGTTAATCTCATTAATGGTCTATTAATTTTGTTTATCTTTTCAAAGAACCAGCTTTTTATTTCATTTGCCTTTGTATTTCCTTGTTTCAGTTTAATTCTGCTCTAATCTTTAGTATTTCTTCTCTCCTGCTGGATTTGTTCTGTTTCTCTTGTTCCTTGAGGTGTGACCATAGATGTTCTATTTGTGCCCTTTCAGATGTTTAATGTCTTTTTTCCTAGCACTGCTTTTGCTGTATTGCAGAGGTTTTGATAAGTTGTGTAACTATTATTGTCCAGTTCGAATAACTTTTTAATTTCCATCTTGATTTCATTGTTGACTCAAAGATCATTCAAGAGCAGATTATTCAATTTCCATGTATTTATATAGTTTGAAGTTTCCTTTTAGAGTTAATTTTTGGTTTTATTCCATTGTGGTCTGAGAGGATACTTGATATAATTTTTATTTTTATTTATTTATTTATTTTTGAGATGGAGTCTCGCTCTGTTGCCCAGGCTGGAGTGCAGTGGCGTGATCTCAGCTCACTGCAAGCTCTGCCTCCTGAGTTCATGCCACTCTCCTGCCTCAGCCTCCCGAGCAGCTGGGATTACAGGCGCCCACCACACGCCCAGCTAATTTTTTGTATTTTTAGTAGAGATGGGGTTTCACTGTGTTAGCCAGGATGGTCTCGATCTCCTGACCTTGTGATCCGCCCGACTCGGCCTCCCAAAATGCTGGGATTACAGGTGTGAGCCACTGCGCCCGGCCGATATAATTTTTATTTTCTTCACTGTACTGAAACTTCTTTCATAAACTATTATATGGTGTGTCTTGGAGAATTTTTCATGTGCTGATTAAAAGAATGTCTATTCTGCAGTTGATAGAATGTTTTGTAAATATCTGCTAAGACTATTTGTTCTATAGTTCAAGTCCATTGTTTCTTTGTTGACTTTCTGTCTTGATGACCTATCTAGTGCTGTCAGTGGAGCACTGAATTCCCCCTCTATTATTGTGTTGCCATCTGTCTCGCTTCTTAGGTCAAGTAGTGATGGTTTTATAAATTTTGGAACTCCAGTGTTAGGTGCACATATGTTTATGATTGTAATATTTTCCTGCTAGTCTAATCCTTTTATCATTATATAATGTCCCTCCTTGTCTCTTTTTAACTGTTTTCACTTTAAAGTCTGTTTTGTCTGATGTAAGAATAGCTACACCTGCTTGCTTTTGATTTGCATTTGTATGGAATATCTTTTTCTCCACCCCTTTACCTTAAGTTCGTGTGAGTCCTCATGTGTTAGGTGAGTCTCTTGAAGACAGCAGTTACTTAGTTGGTGGATTTTTATTCATTTTGCCATTCTATATCTTTTAAATGGAGCATTTAGGCCATTTTTATTCAATGTTAGTATTGAGATGTGAGGTACTATTTTATTCATTATGCTAGTTGTTGCCTTAATACCCTATTTTTTCATTGTGTTATTGATATGATCTTTCTCTCTGTGATCCCACACAAATCTCATGCTGAACTCTAATCCCCACATGTTAAGAGAGGGGGGGCCAGGTGGGAGGTGATTGAATCATGAGGACAGACTTCCACCTTGCTGTTCTTTTTATTTATTTATGTATTTTTGAGACGGAGTCTCCTTCTGTCACCCAGGCTAGAGTGCAGTGGCACAATCTTGGCTCACTGCAAGCTCCACCTCCCTGGTTCACGCCATTCTCCTGCCTCAGCCTCCCAAGTAGCTGGGACCACAGTCGCCCGCCACCATGCCCAGCTAACTTTTTGTATTTTTAGTAGAGACGGGGTTTCACTGTGTTAGCCAGGATGGTCTTGATCTCCTGACCTCGTGATCTGCCCACCTCGGCCGCCCAAAGTGCTGGGATTACAGGAGTGAGGCACTGTGCCATCCCCACTTGCTGTTCTTATGATGGTGAATGAGTTCTCATGAGATGTGGTTGTTTGAAAGTGTGTAGCATTTCCCCCTTTGCTCTCTCTCCCGCTCCAGCATAGTAAGATGTGCTTGCTTCCCCTTCACCTTCTGCCATGATTATAAGTTTCCTGAGACCTCCCAGCCATGCTTTCTGTATGGCCTGTGGAAAAATGAGTCAATTAAACCCCTTTCCGTTGTAAATTACCCAGTCTCAGACAGCTTTTTATAGCAGTGTGAGAATGAACAAATACAGAAATTGGTACAAGGAGTGGGCATTTCTGTAAAGACAACTGAAAATTTGGAAGCGACTTTGAAACTGGGTAATGGGCAGAGGTTGTGACAGTTTTGAGAAATCAGAAGATTATTGGAAATTGAGGAAAATGTTTTGGAACTTCATAGAGACTTGCTGAATGATTGTGACCAAAATGCTGAGTGATACGGATAATGAATTCCAGGCTTAAGTGGTCTCAGATGGAGATAAGGAAATTATTGGGAACTGGAGCAAAGGTCACTTTTGCTATGCTTTAGCCAAGAGACTGGTGGCATTCTGCCCATGCTCCAGGGATCTGTGGAACTTTGAACTTGAGAGAGATGATTTAGGGTATCTGGTAGAAGAAATGTATAAGAAGCAAAGTGTTCAAGATGTGACCCAGCTGCTTCTAAAAGCCTATGCTGGTTTGCATAAGCAAAGAGAACTTATAAAACGGAAGCAAAAGTTGGTTGTTTAAAAGTATGCAGCACTTCCCCCTTCGCTCCCTTTCCTGCTCTAACATAGTAAGATATGCTTGCTTGCAAAGTAAAAATTTGGAAAATTTACAGTCTGTCCATGTGTTCAAAAACAAAAACCCATTTTCTAAGGAGAAATTCAAGACAGCTGCATAAATTTTCATAAGTAAAGAGGAGTCAAATGTTAATAGCAAAGGCAATGGGGAGAATGTCCCCAGGGCATTTCAGAGGCTTTTGTGCAGCCACTCCCATCACAGGCCCAGATATCTAGCAGAGAGAAATGGTTTCATGGTTTCTTTTTGTTCTAGTCTATTTTTAAAACTTTTCAGTGCATTTTGTAGTTCTCTAAATGTGTCTTTTATTTCCAGAAGTTGTGATTGTTTTTTCTTCATGATATCTCTCTCCCCGGAGAATTTTTTATTCATATTCTGTATTGTTTTCTAAATTTCTGTAAGTTGGTTTTCATCTTTCTCTAGCATCTCCTTGAGTAGTTTAATAATCCAGCTTCTGAATTCTTTATCTGGCAATTAAGAGATTTTGTCATTGTTTGAATTCATTGCTGGGGAACTAGTGTAATCTTTTGGTGGTGTTATACAATCCTGTTTTGTTGTATTGTCAGAATTACTTTTCTGGTTCCTTCTCATTTGGGTAGACTATTTCAGTGGAAAGGTCTGGAACTCAAGGCCTGCTGCTCAGATTCTTTTGTCCCACGGGGTGATCCCTCAATGTGGTGTTCTCCCTGCTTCTCACAGGGATGGGGCTTTTTGAGAGCTGGATTTTGGTGATTGTTATTACTCTTCTGGATCTAGCCACCCAATGGGTATACCAGGTTCTTGGCTGGTGCTGGGGAATGTCTACAAAACGTCCTGTGATGTAATTTGTCTTCAGGTCTCCCAGCCACAGATACCAGCACCTGCTCTGGTGGAGGTGGCAGGGGAATGAAGTAGATTCTGTGAGAGTCCTTGGTTGTAGATATGCTTTCTCAAATATTGGTTATATGTTGGACACACTCAGAACCTGTGGTTAGCTGGGATGTTGCAAGTTGTAGAATTAGTTGTTGTGTTCTCCTTCCTGGGATCAGGATTGTTCCATCCTGGGTTGCTATAACAGCCTGAGTTGGTTGGCTGCCAACCAGGAGGTGACACTTTCAGGAGAGCACCAGTTGCAGTAGCAGTAGGGGGATCTAAGGTTACTCTAAGTTGGCCAGGGTAAGTATGTTGGTTTCCTATGTGATGGGCAGGGCCATAAATCTCCCAAGAGTTTCTGTCTTTTGTGTTTGGCTACCAGGTTATGTAATGAAATACCATCAGGTGGGGCAGGGTTAGGCAGGTCTGGGCTCAGACTTTCCCTGAGTGGGGCTTGCTGCAGCTACTGTGTGGGTTTGGGGGAGGTTCTCAGGCCAACAGGGTTATGTTTCAGAGGGAATTATGGCTGTGTCTGCTGTTTTATATAGTTCGCCAGGAAAGTGTGGGATAGCCAATAGTGACAGGCCTCACCCAGCTCCCATGCAGTTGGTGAGATCAGTTTCACTCCCACAGCACCCCTGCCCCCTACTCAGACCTTGCCCCTGGCTATGAGTTTCCCGGTTGAGGAAGCAGGCAAGGCTTTGGGACCTCACCTCTTTCTGTCTGCCCACACTTTCAGTGGCAGCTCCTGCACTCAAATCTGCAGCAGTTCCTGTTTGCCCCCCTGCATTCTGCTCAAGAAAATGTGTGCTTTGTCAAAATTATTTCAGTTGGAAGCTATAAATGAAATGTTTGTTATATGTTTATTTTATACTTATATGGGAGACTTGCATTTACCTTTCTTCAGAATTATACTGTAGCAGTAATGAGGTGTTTACAGTAATGGATGAATAAACATGTTATAAAATTTCTGTGAGACACCAACAGTCTAAGTTGGCACTGAGTTATGGTCTCTATAGCCACACAGCTGGTGTTTCCATGGTACATAGGAGAGCTACAGGAAATACTGCTTGACTGGATGAACAATGGATGAGTGAGTGAGAGAGTGAGTGAAACAAGGGAATGGTCTAGGTAAGACTTGAAGAATTCCACCTGATATGGTTTGGCTGTGTCCTCACCCAAATCTCATCTTGAATTGTAATTCCCATAATCCCCATGCATCATGGAAGGTACTAGTGGGGTTATTGAATCATGGAGGTGGTTACACCCATGCTGTTCTCATGATAGTGAGTGAGTTCTCACAAGATCTGATGGTTTTATAAGGGGGTTTTCTCCCTTTTGCTTGGCCCCACTCCTTCTTTCTGCCATGTGAAGAACAACGTGTTTGTTTCCCCTTCCACCATGATTGTAAGTTTCCTGAGGCCTTCCCAGCTCTGCAAAACTGTGAGTCAATTAAACCTTTTTTCTTGTATAAATTACCCAGCCCCAGACAGTTCTTTATATCAACCTGAGAACAAACCTTCCTTTCTGGCTTGCTGTCAGAGCCCTTTAAAGCATGGAGTAGGCTCACTGGTTAAAACTGCAGACCTCCCCAGGCACGGCATTTTACCTTCAGCTGCTATGCATTGATAGGAGATGCAAAGATGGAACTACAGTTTTGTGGCACCTTGAAAAGTTGGAAGTGGAGAGGACTATGCTCCTTCCTAGACTGCCAAAAATTGCTGAAGAGGGACACTTGCAGGGATCTCAGTTCTCTAACAATTGGTGGTGAAGACTCCAAGACACATCATCTGAACTCATCAGATATGTTTTATATTCCTCCGTGGAAACACATGTTACCCTTAAATCCAGACCTTTGTAACAAATGCTTACAACATACTGAGATCAACACAGTCAACAATGGAGCCTTGAAGTCATTTCCAAGTATCACATTATCTAATTAAGTTAGCAGTTGAATAGGCATTAAGTGGTCATTATCACTCTTGAATTTCTGTGAACAGAAGATTCCTCTACAAGTGACGGCTCTATAAAGGGACATGGAAGAAGAAAATAGTAAGGCTTCTGTATTAATCTGTTCTTGCATTGCTATAAAGAAATACTCAAGATGGGGTAATCTATTTCAAAGAATTTTATTGGCCCACAGTTTCACAAGCTGTACAGAAAGCATAATGCTGGCACCTGCTCAGCTTCTCGGGAGGCCTTAGGAATCTTACAACCATGATGGAAGGCAAAAAGCAAGCCAGCACTTCACATGGCTGGAGTAGGAGCAAGAGAGGGAGATGGGAAAGGTGTTGCACACTTTTAAACAACCAGATTTCATGTTGACTTACTCACTGTCAAAAGAAGAGCACCAAGAGGATGGTGCTTAACCATTCATGAAGGACTACCCCCATTATGGAGTAATAATAAGTAAGCAGCAAGAAGGAAGGGGTCTCAACTGGGGGGAACAATTCTTCCAAGAGACAGCTAACCACAGAAAACCCGCTAGCACAACTCACTCACTCCACACATAGCCCCAGCAGCATGACCTCATTCTGCATGTAGGCCCCTCCAGCATGACCCTATAAAACTCCAGCTTCTGCCTCTTTGTAGACAGCCCCTTCCCTGCTGTGCTTCCTGTGGCATACTTTCAATGTATCTTTGTACTTTCCCTCTAATAAATCTGCCTTTCTTTACCTATGACTGTCTTGGTAAATTCTTTCATTACCTCCAATGCCATCCCCATCTAATCGTACCCATGACATTTTGGTGGCTCATACAGGGAGTGCCTAGAAGTGCTCAGGGACTGCTCAGTGAGTGATTGGGGACTGTTCTCTTACTCTCTCCCTTTCTCCAACTCCAAGTTCTCAGTTGACAGCATCCAAGCCCAGAGGCAATTGAAGGTCCCCTGCTTGGGGATTAGAAGCTTCTGGAGGAAAGATGTCTGACCACTGTTACCCAATTGGGTGAGAGTTCAGAGTTTGCTTTTCTTTTCAGTCTTCTGGCACACAAACTTTAGTATACCTCTAGTAATTTAGGGTCACCTGCCAGGGCAACTCCCTGGTGTAGCCTGAAGGTCAGGGAGTGAACAGGTTTGGCTGCCTTGCTGGAAGGGCAGAGGCTGTCCCCAATCCCTACGTGTAGTATGATTGGTAGTGAAAGCTCAACCAGGGTGAACCTACACATGTTTTAGGGAAGTCAGACTCCTTCTTTCTCACTCTAAGTTCTCCTGTGACGCCCACTGGCCCTCCTGGTCCAGACATCTTAAGTCAAATGATTTCAAACAGCATAGGGATGGTGAGTCTTCCCTCAACTCTTTCCCCTTGTAGCTGTATTGAGCACCAGCATAACTTGTACCTGGGCTGGCTCCCCAGCATAACTGGTATCTAGACTGACCTGGAGTAGCTCATCCAGGATTCATACAGAATAAAGCCCTAGTGCCTGGAGATCCTTTCCAATAGGTAAGATGCACCTTTTGAAAGTGCATCTCAGAGTCCCCCTGCAGATGTGAGTTGAGCCATTTTCCCTCGGCAGGACACCCCAAGAGAAGTTGCAGTTTGTGTCCCCAGTAGATATTTTCTTCCTGGTCCCACCATGAGAAAAAGCTCATTCATCCCTCAGACCCACTCCTGGGCTGCATTTTAAAGCATTGGGATATATTTAACCCTCAGACTCTCAGAAGGAAACATTGAATTTTCTTGTGTAATGCAGCATGGCCCCCGTGCAAAAAATCTCCACATTAGCCTCCTCAGTCTTTCATAACTGAGAGAAGAATAAGGAGGACAGGGCTAAGGATCAAGAAAAATGCAGGGACAAGAGGCAGGCTCAACTGTTGGCTGCTTTACAAACCCCCATCCCCCTCTAGGTTTCCCTAAGAACACTCCTCCAGGTACCTGCCATTTGTGCAGAAGGTTAGGCCACTGGAAGGCAAACTGCCCCAATGGAATAAATTGGAAAAAGCCCCACACAGCTTGCTCCCTCTGCCACAAGTTTGGCCACTGAAAATGGAACTGCTCTGAGGACCAGGGCCCCTGCTCTGAGGACAGAGTCCCAACCCCTGATGGCCTTGAGCTGAAGGGGCTCTCTGCTCTGGCTGGCTTCCAAATCACACATCATCATCAATAAGGCAAAGTGAAGAGCAGTTCTGGAGGTGTCAAGTAAAATTATAAATTTCCTTTTGGGTTCAAGAGCTGCCTGCTCTATACTAATCCTCTCTGAGCAACTGTCCTTCAAATCCTGTGGGGCAATGGAGGTAAATGGCACACCCTCACTCCAAAAGAAAAAAATCACACTCATTTATATTACTTAAGGGACCTATTACCATTCTTCTGTCAGTTCTAAGTAAGGTCTAAATTGGGGTATTTAGACAATACTAGGGTCTGGTAGGAGAATGATAATTGGAGTATATTTTCACCTGTTTGGTGCTAAATATACTTTCCAAGATGGGTGGCTACTCAATATTTACCCAACCTTTAAATTCATCTTTCCCTCTAATAGCCCGATTTCTCCCAGGAAAGCTACCTAAATCTTTAATAACTTCAGCCAAAACAGTCCTACCCCAGGGATTTAAAAATAACCCACACTTAATCAGACAAGCCCTAGCAAGAAATCTAACAAAGCAATCTCTTGAGGGAGATAACTTCTGCAGTATGTAGATAACCTCCGTATTGGTCCTTCTTCACAGTACTCACATGGCAATATTTACATTACAAACCATAACTTTCTAACAGAATAAAAATGACTTTGGTTTAATTTAAAGGTTATTAAAGAGGTATTGGTGGCGAGGAAGGTTATAAAAAAAGAGACTTTATATGAGAAAGGATCTTGTATGACAAATTCCTGTCCTAAAGTAAAATGACTGGTTGTTTATGCATTTTTTTACTTTTTTTCCATAAGTTATTGGGGTAGGTATTTGGTTACATGAGTAAGTCCTTTAGTGGTAATTTGTGAGATTTTGGTGCACTCATCACCCAAGTGGTATACACTGCACCATATTTGTAGTCTTTTATCTCTCACTTCCTCCCACCCTTTCCCTAAAATCCACTGCATCATTCTTATGCCTTTGCATCCTCATAGCTTAGCTCCCACATATCAGTGAGAACACACAATGCTTGATTTTCCATTCCTGAGTTACTTCACTTAGAATAATAATCTCAAATCTCATCCAGGTCACTGAAATGGCATTAATTCATTCCTTTTTATGGCTGAGTAGTATTCCATCATATAAATATGCCACAGTTTCTTTATCCACTCATTGATTGATGGCCATTTGGGTTGGTTCCATGGCTTTGCAACTGAATTGTACTGCTATAAACATGCATGTGCAAGTATCTTTTTTGTATGATGACTTATTTTTCTCTGGGTAGATACCCAGTAATGGAATTGCTAGATCAAATGGTAGTTCTACTTTTAATTCTTTAAGGAATCTCCACACTGTTATCCATAGTGGTTGTACTAGTTTACATTCCCACCAGCAGTGTAGAAGTGTTCTCTGTTCACCATATCCATACGAATATCTACTGTTTTTTTGATTTTTTGATTATGGCCATTCTTACGTGAGTAAGTTAGTATTTCATTGTGGCTTTGATTTGCATTTTCCTGATCATTAGCGATGTTGAGCATTTCTTCATATGTTTGTTGGCCATTTGTATATCTTCTTTTGAGAATTGTCTATTCATGTCCTTAGCCCACTTTTTGATGGGATTGTTTGTTCTTTTTCTTACTGATTTGTTTGAGTTCATTGTAGATTCTGGATATTAGTCCTTTGTCAGATGTATAGATTGTGAAGATTTTCTCCCACTCTGTGGGTTGTCTGTTTGCTTTGCTGACTGTTTCTTTTGCTGTGCAAAAGCTCTTTAGTTTAATTAATCCCAATTATTTATCTTTGTTTTTATTGCATTTCATTTTGGGTTCTTGGTCATAAAATCTTAACCAAAGCCAATGTCTAGAAGTATTTTTCCAGTCTTATCTTCTAGAATTTTTATAGTTTCAAGTCTTAGATTTAAGTGTTTAATCAATCTTGGTTGATTTTTGTATAAGTTGAGAGATGAGGATCTAGTTTCATTCTCACCCATGTGACTAGCCAATTATCCCAGCACCATTTGTTGAAAAGGGTGTCCTTTCCCCATTTTATGTTTTTTGTTTGCTTTGTCAAAGATCAGTTGGCTGTAAGTATTTGGGTTTATTTCTGGGTTCTCTATTCTGTTCCATTGGTCTATGTGTCTATTTTTATACCAGTACCATGCTGTTTTGGTGACTATGGCCTTATAGTATAGTTTGAAGTCAGGTAGTGTGATGCCTCCAGAGTTGTTCCTTTTACTTAGTCTTGCTTTGGCTATGAGGGCTCTTTTTTTGGTCCTGTATTAATTTTAGAATTGTTTTTTTCTAATTCTGTGAAGAACCATAGTGGTATTTTGATGGGGATTGCATTTAATTTGTAGATTGCTTTTGGCAGTATGGTAATTTTCACAATATTGATTCTACCCATCCACAAGCATGGGATGTGTTTCCATTTGTTTGTGTCATCTGTGATTTCTTTCAGCAGTGTATTGTAGTATTCCTTGTAGAGGCCTTTCACCTCCTTGGTTAGGAATATTCCTAGTTTTTTTTTTTTGCAGCTATTCTAAAAGGGGCTGAGTTCTTGATTTGATTCTCTGCTGGTCACTGTTGGTGAACAGAAGAGCTACTGATTTGTGTACATTGATCTTGTATCCAGAAACTTTGCTGAATTTTTTAATCAGTTCTAGGAGCTATCTGAAGGAGTCTTTAGTGTTTTCAAGGTAAACCATCATATCATCAATAAACAGTGACAATTTGAATTCATCTTTACTGCTTTGGATGCCTTTTATTTCTTTCTCTTGTCTGATTGCTCTGGCTAGGACTTCTAGTACTATGTTGAAGAGTAGTGGTGAAAGTGAATATCCTTGCCTTGTTCTAGTTCTCAGAGGGAATGCTTTCAACTTTTCCCCATTCAGCATTATGTTGGCTGTGGGTTGGTCATAGATGGTTTTTATTACATTTAGGTATATACCTTGTATGCTGATTTTGCTGAGAGTTTTAATCATAAAATGATGCTGGATGTTGTCAAATGCTTTCTCAGCATCTGTTGAGATGATCATGTAATTTTTGTTTATAATTCTATTTATGTGATGTATTACATTTATTGACATGTGTATGTTAAACCATCCTTGCATCCTTGGTATGAAACTCACTTGATTATGGTACATTATCTTTTTGATATATTGTTGGATTTGGTTAGCTAGTATTTTGTTAAGAATTTTGGCATCTATGTTCACCAAAGATATTGGTCTGTAGTTTTTTTGTTTGGTTTGGTTTGGTTATGTTCATTCTTGGTTTTGGTATTAGGGTGATACTGGCTTCACAGAATGAATTAGGGAAGGTCCTTTTTTCTCTATCTTGTGGAATAGTGTCAAAAATATTGGTACCAATTCTTTGAATGTCTCATATAATTCTGCTGTGAATTCAACTGGTCCTAGACATTTTGTTGCTTGTAATTTTTAAATTGCCATTTCAATTTCACTGCTTGTTATTGGTCTGCTCAGGGTATCTAATTCTTCCTGATTTAAGCTAGGAGGGTTATATTTTTCCAGGAATTTATCCATCTCTTCTAGGTTTTTTAGTTTATGTGCATAAAGGTGTTCATAGTAGCCTTTAATGATCTTTTGTATTTCAGTGGTGTCAGTTGTAATATCTCTGTTTTGTTTCTTAGTGAGGTTATTTGCATTCTCCTTTTCTTAATCTTTCTTAATCTTGCTAATGGTCTATCAATTTTATTTATCTTTTCAAAGAACCAGCTTTTTGTTTCATTTATTTTTTGTATGTTTTTGTTGTTTCAATTTCATTTATTTCTGCTCTGGTCTTGGTTATTTTCTTTTTCTGCTGGGTGTAGGCTTGGTTTGTTCTTGTTTCTCTACTTCCTTGAGGTGTGACCTTAAAATGTCAGTTTGTGCTGTTTCAATCTTTTTGGTGTAGGCATTTAGGGCTATGAAATTTCCTCTTAGCACAGGCTTTGCTGTATCCCAGGTTTTGATAGGTTATGTCATTATTGTAATTCTATTTGAATAATTTTTAAATTTTCGTCTTGATTTCATTTTTGAGTCCATGCTTATTCAGGAGCAGGTTAATTTCCATGCATTTGCCTGGTTTTGAAGGTTCCTTTTGCAGTTGATTTCCAGTTTTATTCCATTGTTATCTGAGAGAGTGCTTGATATAATTTCAAATTTCTTAAATTTATTGAGGCTGTTTTGTGGCTTATCATATGGTCTATCTTGGAGAAAATTCCACGCCCTGTTGAATAGAATGTGTATTCTGTGGTTGTTGGATAAAATGTTTGTATATAACTGTTAAGTTCATTTGTTCCGAGGTATATTTTAAATCCATTGTTTCTTTGTTGACTTTTTGTCTTGATGACCTATCTAGTGTTGTCAGTGGAATATTGAAGTCCCCCACTATTATTGTGTTGCTATCTCATTTCTTAGGTCCATTAGTAATTGTTGTATAAATCTGGGAGTGCTGGTGTTAAGTGAATATATGTTTAGGATTGTGATATTTTCTTTTGGACAAAGCCTTTTACCATTATATAATGCCCCTCTTCATCTCTTTTAACTGTTGTTGCTTTCAAGTTTTTTGTCTGATATAAGAATAGTTACCCATGCATGCTTTTGGTGTCCATTTGCATGAAATGCCTTTTTCCACTACTTTACTGTAAGTTTATGTGAGTCCTTATGTGTTAGTTGAGTCTCCTGAAGGCAGCAGATAGTTGGTTGGTGAGTTCTTACCCATTCTCAGTTCTGTATCTTTTAAGTGGAACATTTAAGCCATTTATATTCAATGTTAGTATTGAGATGTGGTTGCATTCATCAAGCTATTTGTTGCCAGTGTACCTTGGTTTTTGTGTTTTTTAACTTGTATTTTTGTTTTATGTGTCCTGTGTTATTTATTCTTTAAAGAGGTTCTGTTTTGATGTGTTTCCAGGATTTGTTTCAAGATTTAGAGCTCCTTTTAGCAGTTTTTGTACTGGTGGCTTGGTAATGGCAAATTCTCTCAGTATTTGTTTGTCTGGAGAAGATTGTATCTTTCCTTCATACATGATGCTTAGTTTCACTGGGTACAAAATGTTCAGCTGATAATTGTTTTGAGGGAGCTGAAGATAGGGCTCCAATCCCTTCTAGATTGTTGGGTTTCTGCTGAGAAATCTGCTGTTAATCTGATAGGATTTCCTTTATAGATTACCTGGTGCTTCTGTCTCACAGCTCTTAAAGTTCTTTTCTTCATCTTAATTTTAGATAACCGAATGACAATGTGCCTAGGAGATGATCTTTTTGTGATGAATTTCCCAGGTGTTCTTTGTGTTTCTTCTATGTGGATGTCTAGGTCTCTAGCAAAGCCAGGGAAGTTTTCCTCAATTATTCCCCCAAATATGTTTTCTAAACTTTTAGATTTATCTTCTTCCTCAGGAACACTGATTATATAATCCCAGACTTCTTGGATGCTTTGTTCATATTTTCTTATTCTTTTTTCTTTGTCTTTGTTGGATTGGGTTAATTCGAAAACCTTGTCTTTGAGCTCTGAATTTCTTCCTTCTACTTGTTCAATTCTGTTGCTGAGACATTCCAGAGCATTTTGCATTTCTATTAGGTATGTCCAATGTTTCCTGAATTTTTGATTTATTTTTCTTTATGCTATCTATTTCCTTGACTATTTCTCCCTTCCCTTCTTGTATCTTTTTTTTATTTCCTTGCATTGGGCTTCACCTTTCTATGATGCCTTCCTGATTAGCTTAATAACTAACCTCCTGTATCCTTTTTCAGGTACATCAGGGATTTCTTCTTGGTTTGAATCCATTGCTGGTGAACTAGTGTGATTTTTTTGGGGGGAGGGGGGGTTAAAGAGTCTTGTTTTGTCATATTATCAGAGTTGGCTTCCTGGTTCCTTCTCATCTGAGTGGGCTCTGTCAGAGGGAAGGTCTAGGGTTGAAGGCTGTTGCTCAGATTCTTTTTTCCCATGAGGTATTCCTTGATGTAGTACTCTCCCCCTTTTCCTATGAATGTGACTTCCTATGAGCCAAACTGAAGATTGTCTTTCTTTTGGGTCTAGCCATCCAGCAAGTATACCCGGCTCCAGTCCGGTACTGGGGATTTTCTACAGAGAGTTCTGTGATGTGAACAGTCTATTGGGTCTCTCAGTTGTGGATACCAGTACCTGTTCTGGTTGAGGTGGCAAGGGGGTAAAATGAACTCTGTGAGGGTTCTTAGCTTTGGCAGTTTAATGCTCTATTTTTGTGCTGGTTAGCCTCCTGCCAGGAGGTGGTGCTTTCCAAAGCACATCAGTTGTGGTAGTATGGAACCAGCAGTGGGTGCAGCCCTAGAATTCCCAAGATGATATGCCCTTTGTCTTCAGTTACTAGGGCAGGTAGGGAAGGATCATCAGGTGGGGTAGGGCTAGGTGTATCTGAGCTCAGAATCTCCTGGGTGGGTCTTGATACAGCTGCTCTGGGGGATGGGGGTGAGGTTCCTAGGTCAATGAAATTTTGTACCTAGGAGGAATATGGCTGCCTCTGCTGAGTCATGCAGGTTATCATGGAAGTAGGGGAAAGCCAGCAGTCACAGGCCTCACCCAGCTCCCATGTGGACTGAAAAATCTGTCTCATTCCCACCATGGCCCTGCTAACAGTCCTGAATCTGTTTCCAAGCAATGGGCAAACAGGGCTGGAGAACTTGCCCCAGGCTACCCACCTCCCAGTTGTGAAAGAAAAGTACTTGGTTCTTCTCTAGCCTGTGAGTCTGCACACAGCATCCACACCTTCCCCCAAGTTTTGGACAGGATGCTTTTCACCCAGTTCAAATTGTTACGAAGTTCAGCTGGAGATTTTCTTCTCCCTGTGGTGTTTTTCCTCACTCTTCTGGCTGCCCTCCTGATGGAGCCCTGTGATTTCAGGAAGGAATGACCTGCTTGGGGACCCAGTGAGCTCCCAGGGCCTTTCCTGCTACCCCTGTATTTCACTCAGCTTTCTAAATTGACTCAGCTCCAGCTAAGGTTGGAAACTTCTCCACAAACAGACTTTCGGTTTCTCCAGTGGGGGTGTGTGTTCAGGAGAGGAGGATCTCCCTTTCCCACTTCCACAGTTGGGGCACTCACAGTATTTAGGATGTCTCTTGAGTCCTGCTTCCTTCAGAGGGTCTGTGGGTCCTCTCGGGACTGCTGGTTTGTTCTTGTTGTTGATCTGGAGCTAAACTTCACAATGCAAGCCTCCGGACACTGCTCTGTCCATCCAAGTCGGAGCTGCAATCTAGTCCTTCCTCCTGTCTACCATGATGAATATAATCTGTTTATTTAAAAAGAGGGATGTTTGGGACAAGTCAGAAAGTTCAAGCATGTTGTAGATGGTATGCGTAACTCATGAAAAAAAATGTGAAAGGAAATTTATAAAAGGAATGTATGTAATTAAGGTATAATAGTCTCTCTAAAATTGGTTCCCTATGCTGTGTCTAATAAAATTCAAACACTTTTTCATCAAGTTTAACTTTTAGGTTATCTAAATGGGCTTCCAATAAGAAAAAAAAATGTCATACTGCAAAAGGTTTTTATTTGCTTTCTTGGTAACTGACTTAAGATA
Source organism: Macaca mulatta (assembly GCF_049350105.2). Taxonomy (NCBI): domain Eukaryota; kingdom Metazoa; phylum Chordata; class Mammalia; order Primates; family Cercopithecidae; genus Macaca; species Macaca mulatta. Next base: position 19,693,327 of record NC_133410.1, on the reverse strand, counting down.
CAAAATTTTATGTTCTAGAATTCAACAGTTTCACTTTCACATGATACTACAAATGGGATATCAGTCTCTCTTCATTGATACCTGCTACCTTTACAAATCTCCCCTGGAGTCAGCTGGACACCAGTTTTGTTTGGACTTGCTCCTCCTCTCTGTTGAGTTCTTTCCTCCAATAAGATTTAATATTCTAAGTCTCACAGTTTGACACAATGACTGACAGTATCTCCTGACAGACCATAAACCATAGGTAGGGTCAACTCTATACCCCAGACCAGCAGGAAGTAGTTGAAAGATGAGACCTCCATCCCCAATGCTAAAGATTTGCTGTTCTGCTCTGGGGGCAGGGAATGTGGAGTCCTAATAAGTAAGTGACAGCAAGGATGGGGTCCCAGATGGGGAAGAACAGTTGTTCCAAGAGATGGCTAATAACTGACAACCCACTGGCACAACTGCATCACTCTACACATGGCCCCACCAGCACAACCTTGTCCATACATAGCCTCCTCCAGCATGACCCTATAAAACTTTCCTCTAGCCCCTACATCGTTGCAGTCAGCCCCTTCTTTGCTGTGTTGCCTGTTGCACCTTTGCAAAATATCTTTGTACTTACCTTTCTTTATCTATGACTGTCTTGGTAAATTTACTGCTCATGATGCCAGCCCCGACCAGTTTCACCACAACACTCATAATACAATCACTTCCCACCCAGACCCATCTCCAAGCCTGGGGATTACAATGTGACATGAGAGTTGAGTGGGGATACATATCCAAAGCATTTCAGCTGCTCTCACAAGGTGCAAAATGTAGGAAGTTGGCCAGGGCTAGAAAACTAGTGATTTGTATTGACATATGAGTGCCTGCTTAGATCTTCTACTCTTCTACCCAGGTCCCCCAAACACTTTGATACTTTCTTGTGTTTTCCAATCAGCCCCATTTTTGCCACTTCCTTCCATTTATCAAGCAGTGTTGAAAGTTTACTATGTGTGAAGCACTGAGCTAAATGTTTTTGGGAATATCCTCTAGAAAGGGAGGTGATATTGTACAGTAAGAATAGCAATGGGAAGTAACAAGTGTTGGAAACCACTGAGAAGTTACGTGTTATTCTTGGGTTTCTCTGACATGATTTTAGTTTCTGAGGAAGCCTTCTTGGCTAAGAATGGAAAGCAGATGACAGGCTTGTCTAAACTTCTAGGTCACTGACCTAGGAAAGTACTAGAATCTTAAATGTAATCACAAAATAAAACACAATAAATAAAGCCCATTTAAGAGCATTTACTTGGGTGACGGGAACTATTCTGAGCACTTTAGGTGTTTTAATCAATCATCTCATAATTACCTTTATAAGGTAGCTGACATCCTCATCTTCAGTTTACAGATGAGAAAAGCAACACACAAGAAACTTGAGTAACTCAATAAACTTCATAGCCTCAACTACAGCGGGGCTGGATTTGAACCCTGGCTGTGTGGCTTCTAACGTGCTCCACAATACCATTTATCACCAAGAAAATGATCTGATTACTTTTCCAAATATTTTGACTACTACTGTTAAAGTTTTATTCAATGATTTGTGAAAACACATTTAAAAAGACTATTCAGGGCCATTATAATAGGTATAGGGACCACTGCAATGGGGTCTTGCAGTAGGGGAGGGAGATTGTGCTCAACCCTAAATATAGCATGGACATATGTGAATTTATAGCAGGGAGCAGGGTGTAAGCCAGTGGATGGAAATTACTAAGAAACATCAGGGGTAATTGTGATTCTGACTGAACTGACCTAATACTATTCTTGCTGAAGATAGGCCACAGTCATGGTGATCAGACATCTCCTGCAGGATGGTGGAGAAAGAGGAACCTGATCAAATATTGAGGATGATCAGATATCTATCCAGGGCAGGGGGTTCTTGCTAAATTCACATAGGAGAGTTCTTTGCTAAAACTGGATTTTATAAGGAAGTATACAAATATGCCTAGGAGAAGGTTCAGAAGCCTGACTAAAGTTTGACCAAGCAAAGACTACATTAGTCAAAAATTCAAAACTATTGCAATAGGGGGCAAGACTTTTGTAATAGAGTAGAGAGGCTGAAATTTACTCTGAATACAACAGGAACTATTGGAGATTTGTAGCCATCATACAGCACAATGAAGTGGATGGAAAATTACTTATGGGAACTTTGTTTGGCATTAAAGGTGAAGGTAAGAGAAACTTGATTAAAAATCCAAGGGGAAAAGGGAAGAGGAGCTTGATAGGTTATCAAGGGTGAGGGGATGTTCAATAAACTGGCTTAGAATTCTTTGCTAAAATGCACTCAGCACACCAAGGACCAGATCTAGTCAAGAAGACTGCGCCAAGGAGTCTGACTAAAGTTCAGTCAAGGAAAGAATCCTTGTCATGGCCACTGCCATAAAGTTGGCCATGGTAGGTCCTAAAGTGGCCCTGGACTCACGTTGGTTCTCTCTACCCGGGAGTGAAAGTTTTCTCCTTTTTCACATCCCTTGCTTCTGGAATCTGAGAAGTCTGGAGCGATCACTTCCTTTGGCAGCTGCTCCATTTGTCCCTGGGCTGTTTCAAAGCACTGAGGAAAAGGATTAGAGAAAGAGGAGTTGGGGCTGAGGATGGTTAATGGTGTCTGGAGAGAGAGCAGGATTAGCTGGGAATCTACCCACATGGTGTACATTTTTTTTTCTGGAAAATACATATCCTTAGTTCTGAATATCAGGAAATTCACAGTTGAGAACTGGCTTCATGCCCCAGGGTATCTCCTTAATAAAAACACAGAGTCTGTGAAGTGATCCTGCAGAAACTTCCTCCAAAAAAACTCCTATTTTGTTTGCATGCATATTTATATAAAGTCATCACCCAGGAGAGAGAACTGCTACTGTCGTGTAAGTCTAGAAACGTTGACTGTGTGGATAATGGTAAAAATTGGTACCCTGGCCTTGTTTCGGGACCATTACTGTGACTTTAAAAATTCAAGATATATTACTTCCCCAGTAAAGACAGCCTGAGCATAGACAGAAAGTCTCTGGGTGATTAATGAGTAGACTCTCTGAAGAGTGGAGGCATGGAGGAGACGGACAAATGGAATTAAAATGTTGCATGTTACTTAACATTCCCTCAGATGACTCAGACACTCCCTGCACCTTTGTCATTTATTCTATCTTTTAAAAAGTCAGTTCCATTTTCAAGTATCCCAGAGTTCAGTGAGAATCTTGATTAAGGGAGGGCTTCTTTTCTTTCTTTTTTCCTAATGATGATTGGTTTGAGATTAATGCTCTAATATTTTCATGAGTCTCTGTTTCAACAGCAAAATACAGATGCTAAGAGTTGTCCTGTAAGAATGCTGTAAGAGTGAATAAAATAACATAGGTAAACCTTTTCATGCAGGGACTAACACAAAGTAGACCCTCAAAACTGTAGGCATTATTGTCATTATTACGTGGGATGAACATTGGCATTTTGGACTATTCAGAATCCAGTTTCTGTAATTCTTATAGCAACATCTCTAATTTTCTCTGGAGTTCCATTCCTCCCCCACTCTGACTTTAAGTTCTTCAGATACCATTGAGAAGATCAGACCTTAGCAAATAGTAATAACAACAATTAATTATTTAACAGAACTTTACCAGATGCCAGACATTGTTTTAAGCACTTTTCCTGGATTATCTCATGTGTTACCCACAACTACCTAAAAAGAAGTGTACTAGAGAGGGTAGGAAAGGTGCTGTCACAGAGGAACCCCAAATATTATGATGTAGAGGACCCAGAAGTTTATGTCTCTCTCATAATGGTTCTGATGCCAGTGGTCCAGGTTGGCTGGGACAGCTGTGCTCTATGTGCTGTTCAGACACCCAGCTCCTTTTGTCTGAGTCAGCTACTTCCAGGACATCATCCTCCACATTTGGAGCTTGATAGCTGCCATGGGTGTGTTTCAGTCATGCAGACAGGGACAGAGGACATGGAGAAGATATGCCCAACATCTTAATTCCCAGACCTGAAAGAGGCCCACACTCCTCCCATTGCATTGCATTGGCCAGAACTTATTCACACAGACACACCTAACACAAGGGGAGGCTGGAAAAATGTAGTCCAGCTGAGCACAAGTCTCTTCTATAGGTGAAGTGGAGAATAGATTTCACAAGGCACAGGGAGTTACAAGTATTAGAGGAAATATAGGCAATATAGGTAAGTAATTATTCACTATTTTACATCTTGGGGAAATAGGCTTAGATAGATTAAATCACCATAAGGTAATCTGTCAGTGCCCCATCTACAGGCCTAATCCTACCAGAAAGTTACTGTATACACCGATTTTGGGGAGTCTCTGCCTAAAACTGATTTCTAATCATAGAACAAGATTGGCCAGCTTGTGGGGACTAATGAGCAAGCCCTAACCAATGAAGGGCATGAGTTAGTAGATAAATTACCACAGACTTTTTCTCTCTCTGTGGCACAGTTCTAAGATGTGTTCCACAAAGTCAGAGTTCCTCCCGTGGGAATTACCCCCAAGTGCACCTAGAAATAACTTGCTCATTAATATGCCCTCTATCATCTTTCTTTCATGCTCCCTCTCACTTCTCTATTCTCTCATAGGCTTCACGGGATCACCTCCTAAACAAACTGCTTTCATCTAAATCCATCTTAGGTTCTGTGTTTGGTCATTGAAACTAATTAGGTTACAGTTAGTAAATAGAGGAACCAGAATCTGAACTTGGCTGGCAGCATCCAGACTTGCCTCTTAATCATGGGGCACAATTTCTCCAAGTCCTTAGAGCGAGACGTGTACCTCACTTATTTTATCTGCTGATAGTGGACACAACGCCCGATACACCAAGTCAGGGAAAGGAAGGATGGATGGTTCAGCCTGGTATGTGGGCTTTCTGAGCTACAGGCATGGGGCTAATTATTTCACATGCCTTAATTTATTATTCCTTCTGCCAACCCACAAGATGTCAGTTTACATAATCATATTTGTATCTCCAGGACAAAGCACAGTGCCTGGCACAGAGTACATCCTCAGCAAATGAATGTTGAATGACTAAATTGAATAAATTAATGATTCATATAAAGGAGAGGTTACTGTTAATTTTTTTCAGATAAAGAAATTTAAGCTCAGAGAAATCAATACCATTTCAAGATAAAAGCTACAAATAAAGCAAGTAGAGCCATGATATGTGATGTCTACAGAGTGTTGGTTTTAATCTTGACACTATCCTGACAGTTGCACATATAATAATATCTTAGTTTATCATTAAACCATACTATGAGATAGACTGCAAGCATCTATTTTTAGAGAAAGGATTGAGGATCAGAAAGTATAACACAGAGAAGATCACTCAACTAATAGGAAACATACTTCAATTTGAAAACAGCTGTTTGTCTCCAACTTTTATGTGCTTTCCACTGTAATACACAATCATAACTAATAATAGCAAACATATGAGTACTAATTATTATTATCCCTCACCCCCTCCCACTCTTCCCCCCATTCCCCCAAAGTCCATTGTATCATTCTTATTAAAAGCCTTATACTTTTGATCCATTCTGGAAAATTCTTAACCATTATCTCTTTTAATATTTGCTCTAATTCCATCTATCTTTTTTCCTGGAAACTTTAATAGATGTACATTAGACTTTCTCATCCTTTCATCCATTTATTATCACCTTTTCTTTTAAGAAATATTTCTGTCTCTTTGTTTCATTATTATTATTTTTAATTGTTTTTAAAGATACAGGATCTTGCTATAATACCCAGGCTGGCCTCAAATTCCTGGCCTTAAAGTGTCCTCCCACTTTGACCGTCCAAAGCACTGGGATTATAGGCATGAGTCACCACATGTGGCCTCTATTGCATTAATAATTTATTCAGATATATTTTCTGGTTCTTAAATTTTCTTTACAGTTATATCTACATGCTCTTTAACTCATAGATGCTTAAGTCCAACCATTATATTTTTCATATTTCTTTCATTCTTTTTTTAAACCTACTTGGTCTTGTTCCTGGCTCATATTTTAATTTTTTCTTATTTAAATATTTAAATATACTTTTTGATATTTTGTATCTGATAAATTCCTGTTGATCCTACTTATGCTGGCTTATTTTCTTCAGTGTTTTATATTCTATAATTATGGATTTTTGAGCTAATATTTCAATATATAGTATTCATCCTCCAGAGAGTATTTGCATTTGCTTCTGCCAGGTCCCCTGAAGGCTATTAACCTAGGATCACTTGGATTTATTGAAAGGTAATGTAAATTTAAATCTCAAACCCACATAACAGCAGATCTATGGTTGCAGGCTTTTTCAACTTCCTCTTTGGTTTTGGTCTTGGTAATTTCCTCTACTTTCTCACATACTTGACTATGAATTTAAAAGGGTAACTGTCTTATTTTTCTATTATATTTAGGTATTTTTTGGCAAAGGGATTTAAAAGATATATTTTCTAAAGAATCCTAAAATTCATACGGAACCAAAACAGAGCCCACATAGCCAAAGCAATACTAAGCAAAAAGAACAAATCTGGAGGCATCATATTTCCTGACTTCAAGGTATTCTACAAGGCTATAGTTACCAAAACAGCATGGTACTGGTATAAAAATAGGCATGTAGACCAACTGAGAGAATAGAGAATCCAGAAATAAAGTCAAATATTTACAGCCAACAGATCATTGACAAAGCATACAAAAACATAAATTGGGGAAAGGACACCTTACCCAATAAATGGTGATGGGAAAACTGGCAAGCTACATGTAGACGAATGAGGGGTCCTCATCTCTTACCTAATACAAAAATCAACTCAAGATGGATCAAAGACTTAAACCTAAGACCTGAAACTATAAAAATTTGGGAAGATAGCATTGCAAAAACTCTTCTAGACATTGGCCTTGGCAGAGTTCATGACCAAGAACCCAAAGTAAATGAAACAAAAACAAAAATAAATAGATGGGACCTAATTAAACTAAAAAGCTTCTACACAGCAACAGAAATAATCAGCAGAGTAAGCAGACAACCTATAGAATGGGAGAAAATATTTGCAAATTATGCATTTGACAAAGGACCAATATCCAGAATCTACAAGGAACTCAAATCAGCAAGAAAAAATAAATAATCCCATCAAAAAGTAGGGAAAGGACATGAATAAACAATTCTCAAAGGAAGATATACAAACAGCCAACAAGCATGTGAAAAACATTTCAACATCACTAATTATCAGGGAAATGCAAATTAAAATCACAATGAGATACCACCTTACTCCTGCAAGAATAGTAATAATTAAAAAGTCAAAAACTAAAAGATGTTGACATAGGTATGGTAAAAAGGGGACACATTTACACTGATGATGGGAATGTAAACTAGTAGATCAATTATGGAAAACAGTATGGAGATTCCATAAAGAACTAAAAATAGAACTACCATTTGATCCAGCAATCCCCACTATTGGGTATCTACCCAATGGAAAATAAGCGATTATATGAAAAAGACACATGAACATGCATGTTTATAGCAGTACAATTGCAAACATATGGAACCAACTTAAGTGTCTATCAACCAATGAGTGGATAAAGAAAATGTGGTATATATACACCATGGAATACTACTCACCCATAAAAAGGAATGAAATAATGTCTTTTGCAGCAACTTGGATGGAGCTGGAGCAATTATTCTAAGTGAGGCAACTCAGGAATGGAAAACCAAATATTATATGTTCTCATTATAAATGCAAGTTAAGATATGAGGATGCAAAGGCATAATAATAATAATATAATGGACTTTGGGAACAGGGCAGAGAGGAAGGTTGGGGTGGGGGTGAGGGATAAAAAACTACATGTTGGGTGCAATGTATACTGCTTGGGTAATGATCCACCAAAATATCAGAAAGCATCACGAAAGAACTTATCCATGTAATCAAAAACCACCTGTTTCCCCAAAACTATTGAAATAAAAATATTTTTTTCTGGAATATTTCTGGAAATGATAGATATGAAGTTCATGTTCACTGTATTAATTTCCCACCCTTTTATAAAGGCACTGAATGTATTCTGCAACTCCTTCAGACTGAATTTCTAAGCTCCAACTTGGCAGCAGTAGCCAGGTGTGTGGCTAAGAACTTGAGGGAGGGTAAGGTCAATAGAAAGCCAACAGCCCTCTTATTTGTCAGTTAATTTTGCTTGGGAAATGTGGCTAACAATGCCCTAGAAGTACCGCCTGGGGTATGCCCAACTGTTTTGTGTTTGGCATCCCCAGGTGAAGAGCTTTTATGTTAGCCTTGAGTGGGTAGCTGTCTTCTCCAAGTTGTCAATCCCAGTCCCAGCTGCCTATGACCTGCTCTTCTTCTCAGTGCCACAATGGAATAATGACTTCGATTTTCTTTTTCCCATAATTTCTGCCTGACTAAATGTCACCAGAAATCCTCTTTTAATTCCCTTTGATCCAACCGATTATATCACTCCCTTTTTTCTGCTACTGATAATTATGTTACTTATACCTATCACACTATGCTATTACTGATTTCCTACATATCTGTCTCTCTTCTCGAAGTAGCAATTACTTAATGACTTGTATCCCAGTGTATTCATTTATGCTTATTTAATCCCTGGGGGGGGGGTTCTTGAGATTTTTTAAATTAATGAATGAATTCATTAAGCATTAATTTATTCAATTAATGTTTACAGAGCACCAGCCCTTTACAAGATATCATGGTATCCCAGGGCTATAGCAGTAAGAAGATGCAGTGGCAGGAAATTTCCATTGAATTGAATTATCTTCCTTCTTTTTATTTATTTATTTAAATTGTCATTCTAGCATATTTTTCTTCTTTTTTAAAATTTTTTCTAGTCTTCCATAGCTCCCTGTTGCAGTTATGGTACTTACCATTTTATGGGACATTTACTTCATGGAATCCCCAAGTCTCCACTGTGATTGTTCTTCCAGGACAGAGCACAATAGCTCATTTATTTTGGCTCTCAATTATCTAGCATAGGTGTGGGTAAACTATGGCTTGTGGGCCAAATTTGGCTTGATGCCTATTTTTATATGGCCTATGAGCTAAGAATGGTTTTCATATTCTTAAATGCTTGAAAGAAATCAAAAGAGTAATAATTTATGATACATGACAATGAAAATTATATATGAAATATAAATTTCATGGGTATCACCAGCAGAAGCTGCAGAACAGCAAAAATTGCTGCCTGTTCCTTCTCCTGGAAGCTTCGTCCCAGAGGTCACGGGCCAGATGCCAGTGAGAGCTCTCCTGTATGAGGTGTCTGTCGGCCCCTACTGGGAGTTTTCTCCCAGTCAGGAAAAATGGGGGTCAGGGACCCACTTGAGGAGGCAGTCTGTCCCTTATCAGAGTTTAGGATAGGAGGCAATTAGAGTTAGATTACGTCATGAGGGTGGAGCCTTCCTGATGGGATTATTGGCCTTATAATAAGAGGAACAGATATCTCCCCACCACTCAACTTTCCCCCAATCCAAGTGTAAGTGCCAAGCAGAGACCATGAGTCTTAGTCAGTTCAGACTGCTATAACAAAGTGCCATAGACTGGGTGGTTTATGAACAATAGAAATGTATTTCTATCATTTTAGAAGCTAGAAGTCTGAGATTAGAGTACCAGCATAGTATGGTTCTACTGAGGCCTCTCAGGTTAAAGACTGCCAATTTCTTACACCTCACATGGTGGAAAGAAGGCAAGTCTGTAATCCCAGCACTTTGGGAGGCCAAGGTAGGAGGATTGCTTGAGGCCAGGAGTTGTAGACCAGCCTGGGCAACATAGCAAGACTCTGCCTCCACAAAAATTAAAAATAAAATAAATAAAAGGGCAATAATCCCATTCATGAGAACTCCACTCTCAAGACCTAATCACCTCCAAAACATCCCACCTTCTATTTTGGGGGTTATAATTCCAACATATAAACTTTGAGGGGGCATAAACATTTACCCTATAGCACCATGTGAGAACATAGTGAGAAGGTACCACCTGTGAGTCAGGACAGTCCTGATCAGAAACCAAATCAGGTAGCACCTTGACCCTGGACTTTCCAGTTTCCAGGCCTGTGAGAATAAATTTCTATTGTTTAAGCTGGTCTATGTTTTTTGTTTTGTTTTGTTTTTTGTTTTTTTGTTTTTTAAATAGTAGCCCAAAGTGACTAAGACACTGGGTAATTTTTTTCTTGGTCTTTGAAAAATGGAAGGCCACGAGTCATAGGAGGTCTTTAGGGTATCAATGTCAAGACCTCTTGGGAAAGATAAAGCTCTGTTTTCCAGTACAGAGGTGGTAATAATCTCTTTTTATGTTTGAGAGGCTGAGAGCAGAGACTGCAGGACCTTGAAGGAAGAGCACAAAAGGGAAAGAAAGGGAAAGTCATAGGGTTCAGGTTCTGTAAGACAGCAGGCTGGGCTCCTGGCTGAGGAATGCATGTGAGGACAGCTGTGAAGGAACTTACTGGAAGTTTCTAGAACACTAGCCACATGGGGCTCACGCAGAATTGATAGTCTTATGAAAGGAAAATAAACCTTGGATCCCCAAAATCACTAAGCGAAAGGAAAAAGTCAAACTGGGAACTGCTTAGGGCAAACCTGCCTCCCATTCTATTCAAAATCACCGCTCTGTTCACTGAGATGAATGCACATCTGATTGCCTCCCATTTGTCTCCCATCTACCTGTGATGTGGAAACCCCCTCCCGCTTCAAACTGTCCCACCTTTCTGGACCAAACCAATGTTCATATTACATATGTTAGTTGATATCTCATGTTTCCCTAAAATACAAAACCAAGCTGTGCTCTGACCACCTTGGGCACAAGTTGTCAGGACCTCCTGAGGCTGTGTCACAGGCCCATGTCCTCAACCTTGGCAAAATAAAATTTCTAAAATAACTGAGACCTGTCTCAGATATTTGGGGTTCACATTTCAATAACCATGAAGGGATTCTGAGTGCAGGTGCCCCTGAGCTTTGACAAATCTATCTGGAGATTTGGTATCAGCATGAGCTAACTTTATGGCTCAAACCAATAGGATGATTTGCTGAGGTCTGGCAGCATCCCCTCCAGAGAATCCCTGATCTCCCCAAATGTAGTTGAGCTCTAACATTAATTTTGCTGTACAACTTCCTTTTTCTTTAGTTTTACTTGCTTCCAACAAGGAAGACAAGATTTCTTGCTTCCATGATGATGGAAGGCAGGTAACTCCTTTATGAAGTTTCAGCTCGCTCCCAACAGAGGAGATGACTTTGAGTGTTTTTTTTCCTGTTTCTAGGATGGTAGAGAATAGTTTTCAGATTGAGACCCATTTGAAGGTAAGTTAACAACCAGCTGGTCTTAATTTCTCCTTACCATGAGAGCACTCAATGATAATATTGTTGGAGTTTTTCTTGTTGCTTGTTCTGTTCTTTCTCCCACCTGATTTGACCAACTCTACGTGACTTGGTCAAAGCTGAGTGAGAATTCCAAATTATGGGTAACAAAGCCTCTCTAATTTGGATAAAGTTCCTCATAGCTGCAAAAGAGGAAAAAACAACCAAAAAACACAAGTGCTTGGTTTCTGTGTTTGCTTCCTGTCTTAAAAAAAAAACATAAATGTTCTTTCATTTGCTTTTTTTCCACCTCATGCTTTCTTCCCCCTTTGCCATCTGTAGTACCAAAAAATCTAGAGAAAGCTTCAAATGACTTGAACCCCTTTAAAGAGTTCAGAACAAAGGTGCCACTCGCCCCTCTGGGGTTGTTCTATTTTCTTTGTTGAGTTTCAGGAGCCACAGGCAGCTCTGTTTTCCTCTATTGCATGACTGGACCCCTTTGGCTTCAAGGGTACCAGAGATGACCTTGTACTGTGACAGGATTTGACCTTGGTGTGTATAATGGCAGACAAGAGCTACAAAGTTAGGGGTGGCTGAGCACAGTTTACAGGAAGTAGTCTTGGCTGTTGTTTATTTTCTCCTAGGAAGTTGTTGTTTAAGGATCCTAATTCTAGTTCAGAGATTCATTCTAAAGGATCCTCTCTATTGCCTTTTCTCCCAAAATTAATCTTGATTCAGCTTGTCTGTGTGCATTTGCTTGAGGAACTGAACTGTTGTTTTCATAGGTCAATGAGAGACTGAGCTTTCTCGGCTCCAAAGAAAAAGGGCATTTTCCTCCTCCCAGACAAAAGGCACCCCTGGGTGACTTAGGACCTGGTGGGATTATCTGGGGGTTTGACTTCCAATAATGTGCAGTGGCCCTACAGGAAAATCTTGAAAATTTAAAAAATGGCTCATCCAGGAAATGCATATAAGGGCTGATCACTCAGCATTTCGATCCCTCTCAGAGGTTATAGACCTCTGCAGAGAGAAAGTGAGACATGTAAGCGAGTGGAAACAACTCAGTGTTGACATGCTGAGGAGTCCTGCCCAAAAGCAGCACATATCAGTCCACCACACTTAAACCCTAGGCCACAGCTCAATTCCTCCTTTAAAAAAAAAAAAAAAAATGTGGGACACAACCTAAGAATGAGGTGAAAAAAAAAAAAGAAAAGGAGAATGACCCTCTTTCAAGAACTCTAAGTTCTATGGCACCTGTACTTGCCAGAGTTTAATGTAAAATGGAAGCAATATGGTCTTTGTGGACATTTACATTAAGGAAAAAGAGCCCTAAGGTTGACCTGAAGACTGTAGAGTTCTTAAGTTTCCTTTTTCTCTAGTTTCTTTTCTGCCTGCTTCATATCTGCTGTTATTTGTCTACTAAGATAGAAACCACTGTTTGGATCTAGCAGGGTCGTTTTTTGCAAGCCAGTGAATTTATATTTATCTCATGCCTAAAGTTCTGAAGTAAAAGCTATAGGATCTTTCTGTTTGTGTGTGTGTGTGTGTGTGTGTGTGTGTGTGTGTGTGTGTGTGTGTATTTCAAAGGACTTTATAATTTCTATACGTTTATGTTTAATTAGCAATTAAATTCATTTTAGTTTCCCTCCAGCACAACAGACTTTTTCTTTCTGTACCTTATGATGTAAATTTTGCTATTTAATTTTCACCTGAGTTGTTTCCTTTAATATGCAAGTTTAGGCTATTTAGCTGACAAATGCCTACGGTTAATGAAGCAGGTTATCAAGAATTTGGAAGTCTAAGGAAAAACAAGAGCCTTTCTGAATCCATAAGATGTACTTCTATCAACATACCTAATACATCTATGTATTTATATGTTGTGTACACAATGTTTCACTACTAAAATTATATAAAAGAGCTCTAATTCATTGGCTTAAGAAAATAAAAGTGCTTGAATCAAATACATCAGGGAAAAAGACTAGTTGAATGCTTTTTCAAGGTTATATAACAAGTAAAATATTTAATAAATAAGCTAGCTTTAAATTATTGGTAAAGTAATATTAGAAATGTCTTAAGAATTGCCAGCATACATTTTTGTTTGCATTTATTGATCAAGCAATTTTATATTTATTCCTGCCAAATACTATAAGGTGTCAAAATTTGGCATGTTATAAAACTATAAACCCAGTCCAAAACATAATAATCCTTGCTTTTGTAATTTTAAATACATAAGACATTAATATGGTTTAATGAAAATAGCTACATCTTGAATTTAGTAAGATTACCATAATTTCTAATCTTACGGATTCAGGCAGCCTAGTCCACAGGGAAATAAGGTTTGTTTTGGGAAAGAACTGTTATAATTTTTGTTTCAAATCTAAACTATAAACTAAGTTTCTCTCTACCTGATTTCTCCAAAATTTGGAAACTATTTGTGAGTATTCTTAACTTACAGCAATACAGTTACTAAGAGTAAGAATCTGTTAACAGTAAGAATCTGTTTTCATTTGTAACAGTACACAATTGGACAAGCTGGTTATTTCCAAGGCTTTGACTGGAATGGTGTGCTTTCCTTTAAGGAATCAAACTTGACTTATGGAACCAATAAAAGCCCCTTTGGGAAAACTGGCCTCATACCTTATCTACACAGTCCCAGTACAGTGTTCCTGACCTGTGATAAGTAAAGAATGTAACTTTCGGACAGGCCCAGGAACCCCAAGTTTATCCTGGCACCTCAAGATAAGAGGAATTCACCCAACTCAGAGGTATTTGATGGTACAAACCCATGGCTCAGCTCAGCTTTTAAAAAGTCTTATCTGAGATTCTTTCTATGGAACAAAGTTCCATCAAAGCCAATTTAAAAGCCCGTATAATAAAAATAATTATTCTTGCTACACTGTAGACAAATAATTAAACCAAGTATAATAAAGCAAATTAGTCCCACTGTTACTGGGGAGTCCTTGCTCCCAGAGCTCTCAAGATGGCGGTGGACCACTTCCAAGATGGTGGCAAGCCTCGTGTTCTTGGACCCAGGGTTCTTGGCTTCACAGATTCCAAGGAATGGAATCTTGGGCCACGCGGTGAGTGTTATAGCTCTATAAGAAGCCATGGGTCACGGAAGTGAACCGTGGAACCCAGTGACTAGTGTTCAGCTCAATTAGAACGAACCCAGGCACTTAGCCATGCAGGAACAATGGCAAGCCTTTAGCTCGATCAGGAGTGGCAGTGGGCACCTTGCTGGATCAGGAGCACAGTGGATACCTTATGGGATCTGGAGGGATAGAGGTCAGCGGCGGGTCTGTGATGGCAGCAAACAGCAGTGGTGGACAGCGAGCGAAAGCTCAGCTCGAGCCATAACAAAACATGAACCAGAAGAGTGCAGTTGCGAGATTTGAGTGAAACAGAGTGAAAATAGAGCTCCCACATAAGGAGAGGAGACCCAAACGGGGTTGCCATTGCTGGTTCGAATGCCTAGGTTTATATCCTGATCCTTGTCCCTCCTGCTATGCTCTCAGGCAATAGATGATTGGCTATTTCTTTACCTCCTGTGTTTATCTAATTAGCAGTTTAGTGAGCTCTCTGATTGGTCGGGTGTGGGCTAAGTTGCAAGCCCCGTGTTTAAAGGTGGATGCGGTCACCTTCCCAGCTGGGCTTAGGGATTCTTAGTTGGCCTAGGAAATTCCAGCTAGTCCTGTCTCTCAGTCCCCCATCTCAACAAGAAAACCCAAGTGCTGTTGGGGAGGTTGGTCAATGATCACTCTAACTACTTCCTGCTGAATTGGGGTGTAGTAGGGGTTATGCAGTTGAGATTTCCTCAGGAGGGGTGCCTTTGATGTCATTAACATCAGAGCATGGGCTAGCAGGCCGGTCTAGGGGTCTGTGGTAGATCTTACTCATGGACTGCATCTGGGGCTCCATTTGAAGAACGATTTGTAGTTTTACAGCTTTGATTCTGGAAGAGACAGACTTAACAAGGAGATTGAAGATACAGGGATTGAAATGTATGGCCTTTGGAACACTTTATAGGCCCCGACTATCTGCTTGATAATTTAGAAAAGGCCTGGTCCAGTAAATAATAATTTGGCCATCTGATGGGTGCTATCAATGCCTAAGTGAAAGGTTTGGTGAAAGGTTTTAAGTAATTTCCATTGGTTAGCTGCAGGCAAAAGTATTTTCCCTTCTTTGGTGGCTAGCCATCTTGAGGGGAGAAAATTATGTCTTCCCTATTCTATTTCTCCTGCTGAGTACTGGGTCTTGGTTTCCCAGAGGGGATTACCTCATACTAGCAGTCCTTCTATAAGCATTTCTAATGGAGGGTCCTGCCTTGAGGCTCTTTTGGCTTCAATATCTGCTTGGCAGTTCCCTTCTATTTTCCTTTCCTTTCCTTTCTGATGACCCTGGCAGTGTAAGACTGCCAACTCTTTAGTTTTTTGTACAGTCAATAATTTCCTAATGGCTTCCTGATCTTTGATAGGTGTTCCCTTGGAAGTTTGGAATTCCCTTTCTCTCCATATTGCTGCATGGGCATGGAGGACTAGGTAAGCATACTTAGAGTCTATATATATATTTACCCTTTTTCCTTCTCCTAATTCTAGTGCCCAAGTGAGGGTTATTAGTTCTGCCAGCTGAGCACTAGTTCCTGGAGTGAGGGGATTACTTTCAAGTATTCCATTATCACTGACCACTTCATACCCCACTTTTCGAAGTCCTTTTTCTACAAAGGGACTTCCATCAGTGTACAAGTTGAGGTTGAGATAAGTCAAGGGAACCTCTAAAAGGTCCCCTCAAGTGGCGTAGGTTTGAACAATTACTTGTTGACAGTTATGTTCTATCTTTTCTTCATTGGCTGGAAGAAATGTGGCTGGTTAAGAGCTGTACAAGTAAGTGTGCAGTCACAGCACTGGCCCTTCAAGTAATACAGCCTGATATTTAAGTAAACAGTTGTCTGACAGCCACAAGTCTCCTCTAGCAGTGAGTGTGCCATTCACCTCATGAGATGTCTACACAGTAAGATCTCTTCCCTGTATTATTTTAACTGCTTTAGATACTAAGACTGCTACTGCCGCCACTACCCATAAACAATGAGGCCAACCCTTTGCCACTATATCAGTTTCCTTACTCAGGTATGCCATGGGTTGCAAGCTCGTCCCTCTGACCTATGTAAGGACTCCTAGAGCTATTCCTGTTTTTTTCTGTGACATATAAAGAAAAGTCTTGCCCTCTTGGCAAGCTTAACACTGGGGCTTGGGTTAGGGCCTTCTTTAGAGCCTGGAAAGCTGCTTCTGCTTCAGGTGTGCATCTTACTAAATGGGTATTGGCTTTCTGAGTTTCCTTAATTAGTGTATATAATGGTCTGGCTATTTCACCGTACCCGTGAATCCATGTTCGGCAGAAACCTGTTATGCCAAGGAACCCTCTTAGTTGCTTTAGAGTTTCGGGATGAGGATAAGCCAGTATAGGCTGGACACATTCCTCACTGGGGCCCCTGGTGCCTTTGGGTAATTTTATTCCTAAGTATGTAAACTGCTGTGAGCAGAGCTGAGCCTGGAAATCTCAGGCTTTGGTTTGGAAACCTTGTAGCCACAGGTAGCAAGGAAATTTAAGAGTGCTTGGGTGGCTTGATGGCACAAGGTTTCTGAATAGGCAGCTAAAAGTAAATCATCCATGTACCGAATGACAAGAGTGTCCAGGTATGAGAATTGGCTCAAGTCTTGGGCTAATGCCTGGCCAAATAAATGGGGGCGATCCCTGAACCGTTGGGGTAAAACAGTCCAGGTGAGTTGAGACGTTGGGTTTGAAGGATCTTCAAAGGCAAACAAGAATTGAGAATCAGAATGTAGAGGGATGCAGAAAAAGGCATCCTTAAGGTCCAGGACTGTAAACCACTCTGCTTCCTCTGGTATTTGGGAAAGCAGAGTATAAGGGCTAGGCACAGCTGGGTATAGAGGAACAACAGCCTCATTCATAATCCTGAGATCTTGCACTAACCTTCACTGTCCGTTGGGTTTCTGTACTCCTAAAATTGGAGTATTGCAGAGACTATTGCATGGTTTTACTAGGCCTTGGGCTTTTAGCTCCTTAACAATCCTTTGGAGTCCTTGTTGGGCCTTGGGTCTGAGCGGGTACTGCCTTTGGTAGGGAAAGGAGGCGGAATCCTTTAGTTTAACTTGAACAGGACGGGCATTTTTTGCTCGTCCATATTGTCCTTCTGTTGCCCAGACTTCAGGATTAATTCCTTCCTCAAGCAGGGGACAACAAACGGGTGTTCCTTCTCTATGGTCAGGTGTATAATGGCTCCTGCTTTTGCTAGAATATCTCTCCCTAACAAAGGAGTGGGGCTTTCAGGCATAATTAGAAAAGCATGTGAAAAGGGTAAAGTTCCCCAGTCACAACTTAGTGGCTGGGAGAAGTATCTAGTGACTGGCTGTCCTAGCACCCCTCGGATAGTGACAGATCTGGAGGACCGTTGTCCGGGACAGGAGAGTAAGGCTGAAAAGGCTGCACCAGTGTCCAGGAGAGTTAACCTCCTGGCCCTCCATGGTCAAAGGTACCCGGGGCTCTGTGAGGGTGATGGCATGGGCTGGCGCTTGCCCCAGACACCTTCAGTCCTGTTGCTGGGTCATCTGGTTAGTGGCTTCTGACTCAGAGGACCTTCGTCCCCTGGGGCAGCGGGCCTTCCAGTGATTCCCTTGACATAAGGGGCATGGACGAGGGGGCGGCTTACTTCTACTTGGACAATCTTTTCTAAAGTGTCCTTGTAGACCACACTGGAAGCAAGCCCTCTTAGGCATTCAGTTTGCCCAGCTTTTCCCTTTTCCAGAGCCTCCGAAGTCCGCTTGCCTGAGAGCCATGACTAAAGCGGTGGCCTTTTTTTATCCGTTTGTCCCGTTCTGCCTGCTCCTCCTGATTTCTATTATAAAAAACTGAGGTTGCCAAGTTCAATAGGGTTTCTAAGTTTTGCTCTGGGCCTAAGGCAGACTTTTGAAGTTTTGTCCTAATGTCTGCAGCTGACTGAGTGATCAACTTATCCTTTAAGATTAGTTGGCCTTCAATAGAGTCAGGTGACAGGGAGGTATGCTTCCTCAATGCCTCCCTTAGTCTCTGCAGAAAGGCAGTAGGATTTTCTTCCTTTGCCTGTGTTATAGTGGACATCATTGAATAATTCATAGGCTTCTTCCCAGTATTCCTTAGCCCTTCTAGCACGCAAGTTAGCACATGTCTGCGGCACCAATCTCCATGTTCTGATTCTGTGTCCCAGTGAAGGTCTACACTGGGAACTACCTGCTGGCCTGTGGGAAATCGTTCTCTTTCCTCTGTTGTCATCCTATCATTGACCTGACTGAGATACCAGAGATCGCCAAAGTCTCGGGCTGCAGTTATGGCGGCACTTCTCCCATTTGGGGTTAGTGTCTGATTTAGAAGTAACGTTGTATCTCTCCGTGTCAGATCAAAGGATTATCCTAATCTTTGTAAAACATCAATATAGCCATCAGGGTTATCTGAGAATTTACCTAGGTCTATTTTAATTTGATTTAAGTCTGAGAGAGAAAAAGGTACATGCACTCTGGCTGGATCAAATTCTCCTCCCACTGCTTGGAGGGGACATAATCGGGGAATATCGGCACTCTTTGGTTCATTGTTTACCGCTGTATCTCTTTTTGGACCGTTTGGGTTGAAGGGAAGTCCTTATTAGTTGGGGAAGGAGTCAGGGGGTTGCTGGGGTAGGGAGGTAGACTCTGAGGGCTTCTTGTAGGGCATAAATCACACTTTTTACATAATTGTGAGTTGTCTCTTAATGAAAAGAAAGTTTGTACATATGGCACTTCACTCCATTTGCCTTTTTTCTACAGAAGAGGTCTAGCTGTAAGGTGATGTTATAATTTATACTTCCCTCAGCAGGCCAGGTTTCTCCCCCTTAAAGAGGGTATCATGGCCAGGCGGTACTGCAGAAGAATACAAGTAGTTTCTTTCTTAGCGTCTGAGGGTCAAATTGGTCCCAGTTTTCCAGAATACATCTTAGGGGCATTTTTGCCAGCACCCCTAGTCATTTTCCGATGAGCATTAGTCCTACAGTGTCCTCTATGGTCCTAATGCTTATTCCTTTCCAGGGTGCGTAACCACCCGTGGACCTCTACTTATCGGATTAGTTACGCTCACCGTTGTAGCTGTTCTGCACCTGTTTTCCCGCCTCTCTTGATCACAAAGAAAGGGGTCCAGGCTGCTGGATTCTAGTGTTCCTTTACCAGTGTGCCCAATATTGCCTGTGCGCTCAGGGGTGAGTCCTAGAGCTGGACTGGGCTCCTGAGTATTTCATAACAATCCAGCTGCCCCATCAAGATGCATTTCTATAAACAATAGTTCTTATGCAAATTCATTTCAGAGAGGGTGTAGCTAACCTTTTGAGTCAGGATTGAGATAGTCTTTTGATTCTGTAAGTACTTTAAGGCTTGGCTGAGTGCAAACAGCTCGCACGTTTGAGAAGACCAATTATGGGGCAATTTTTCTAACTCTGCTTCCACAAGAGTCTCAGTATCAATTACTGAATACTCCTTGGGTTTTTTCCTCAATCACCTGGGAGGAACCGTCTATTGTCCTGTCCTGAAGGGAGTTCCTCCTAGGTCTGGTAGGACCTTTCTATGATAATTAAGATTTAAATCCTCTGTTAGGAAATCTGCTGAGTTAGGGATTTTTTGATAGGAAAGCTCTGGGTTGTCAGTGGCCTCAGTGTTCTCAGACCAAGCCCTTGTTTACACTGACAACAAGGTAGTATTGGAGTGTTACAGGTCACGAAGAACTTCAATAATTAATTACAGGTTTTAAATTTACCCTGGCTTTTAAAGGAATAGGGCACTCATTTTACTATTTCTTTTTCTTTCTTTTTCTCCTTGACTCCCTCTTTGTCTCTCTCTCTCCCCCAGCCATTACAAACTTGGGGCCCTGGCAAGGGTGGTGGGGAACGGGTCCCACATAACTGCCCATGTCGAGAGCTGTATACCTAAATCGGGAGGGACACCAGGGATAAGACTCCCTGGTTTATAGCCTAGAAGCCTAAGGATGCAGCCTAGAGCTTCCTTAGATCTTTTTGGAGATACAACTTGCTAGAGGAAATGAAAGTCTGAACCATTAGTACCTAGCAGGCAGGGATCAGAGGAAGTAGATTCAGAATTAAAGAGAATTTTGGGGCTACACTTTCAAGAAAATCATGGTCAGGACCCAGGAGGTATGGGTCAGAAGGAAAGGTAGGATGCACGCATTGGCGACTGTTGAGTAGAGACTTCTGGCTGTGCCGTGATCTCAAGCAGCTATTGCCAGGAGTTCCGGACAACAGCTTTCTGCCTCTAGTCGGCCCTCGGCTTCCCAAAGAAAACTGAAAGTGGAAGCTGGCTCCAGGCAGACCAACAGTCCAACCCAGAAAGGGTGGGGGTTGTTAGAAAGCTCTTCCCCAGATAGCCTCACACCTGAATCTTAAGTCCGGCAGCCATGCTAATAGTTTTTAACTGGCCGACAGGTGCCCGGTATTTTCCTCCAATTTCTAAGGAAGGATAGGACAGAATAGCAAGGGAAAGTGGTCCAATATTACTCACCGCTTTGGAGGTCCCTTCGTGGTCGCCAAAATGTTACTGGAGGGGTCTCTGCTCCCAGAGCTCTCAAGATGGTGGCAGGCCGCTTCCAAAATGGCAACAGGCCACTTCCAAGATGGTGGCAAGTCTCGTGTTCTGACCCGGGGTTCTTGGCCTCACAGATTCCAAGGAATGGAATCTTGGGCCATGCGATGAGTGTTATAGCTCTATTAGAAGCCGTGGGTCACGGGAGAGAAGGTAGAACCCAGTGACTAGTGTTCAGCTCAATTAGCACGGACCCAGGCACTTAGCCATGCAGGAACAATGGCAAGCCTTTCGCCTGTTCGGGAGTGGCAGTGGGCGCCTCACTGGGTCAGAAGCACCGCGGACACCCTGCAGGATCTGGAGGGATGGAAGTCAGCGGCGGGTCTGCGACGGTGGTGAACAGCAGTGGTGGACGGCGAGCGAAAACTCAGCTCGAGCCGTAACAAAACACGGACCAGAAGAGTGCAGTTGCAAGATTTAATAGAGTGAAATAGAGTGAAAACAGAGCTCCCACATAAGGGGAAGGGACCCAAAGGGTGTTGCCGTTGCTGGCTCGAATGCCGAATGCCTGGGTTTATATCCTGATCCTTGTCCCTCCTGCTGTGCTCTCATGCAATAGATGATTGGCTATTTCTTTACCTCCTGTGTTTGCCTAATTAGCATTTTAGTGAGCTCTCTGATTGGTCGAGTGTGGGCTAAGTTGCAAGCCCCGTGTTTAAAGGTGGATGCGGTCACCTTCCCAACTAGGCTTAGGGATTCTTAGTCGGCCTAGGAAATTCCAGCTAGTCCTGTCTCTCACCACCATGATTTGTCTTGAGTGAAAATGGGAAATTCTTAGAGAGAGAAAAATTATGTTTCAAAAACTATAGTACACCTGTTATTAGATTCTAGTCTTGCCTAATGTTTTTCAATTTTTATTATTTTACACAGTTGGGACCAAATTCTAATTTTTCTTGACTACAAGTCTTTACAATCATGTTTTCAATTTTTTCCTTCTTTTTCTCTCCCCATTTTCCTAATTTGGAGTCACTGAACACTAACCTGTGCTTTCTTAAAGCTCTGTGAACTGAAGCTGGACAACTTAAACTTCAGAAGAAAATAACAGCAACCTATTTACATATATAAGCTCCTTTCATACTTGCCTACTGATGTGTGGATTTCAGTGTAATGTGGCCTATATCACTTTTCCAGGATTGTTCTTCTGTTTGTTGTTTTTCTGCCTTCCTCCCCATATTTTCTCTTCATAGGACATGAGACAGCCTGCTAAAAATGAGCTTTCCTAATAACTTGGGACCTACCTGTCTAGGAGTACACCATCCTAGCCATGAGAAGTCAGACAAAACCTGAGACCAGAGACTCATTTTCTGCTAAAATGTTTTCTCCAAAATATTTTTAAAAAGAAAAGGGGGGACGGGGAATATGAAAGGGCAATAAACCTTGGGGCCCCCAAATCACCAAGCTAAAGGGAAAAGTCTTGCTGGGAACTGTTAAAGGCAAACCTGCGTCCCATTCTATTCAAAGTCACCCCTCTGTGCATTGAGATAAATGCAGATCTGATTGTCTCCTTTGCAGAGGCTAATCAGAAACTCAAAATAAACCAATCATTTGTCTCTTATCTACCTATGACCTGGAAGCCCCCTCCCCTCTTTGAGTTGTCCTGCCTTTCTGGGCTAAACCAATGTTCATATTATGTATGTTGATTGATGTCTCACGTTTCCCTAAAATGTATAAAACCCAGCTGTTCTCTGACCACCTCGGGCACTTATCATCAGGACCTCCTGAGGCTGTGTCACAGGGGTGTGCCCTCAACTTTCGCAAAATAAACTTTCTAAAATAACTGAGACCTGTCTCAGATATTCAGGGCTCACAGTCTCATCCAAGGAGGGTACCACCTGGTCATCACACTTTATTTGAGAAATGTTACCATTAAGTCCCCAGATTCCCTGTGAGGCATACGTTTGCTGCTTTCTGAATCTCAGAGGGACAGCTCATTTCTTCACTGCAGTCTCCTGTTCTCCATGTCACTCAGAGACAGGTGGATTCCAGGTGTGTTCCCTAGGATACTGATGCTCCGTGCATGAGGTTTATGAGGGAGTGCTCTGAAGGTCACCACCTGTGGATGGAAAGAAAGGAGGTAGGCTTGGGCAGAGGGAAAAGTTGCGCTGTGATGCTGTGTTAAAGAACGTTTCAGCTGATCCCACGAGGACCTGTGAACGGGGACGGCCCTTCATTAATATCCCAAATTGGGGAGAGGGGTCAGATCTTTATATCTGTGGATCAGACTGCCCTAGGAAAGTTGTGTGATGTTGGGCAAGATGTTTACCTTCAGCCAGGTAATTCCAAAGTTGGCCAAGAGCTGAGGACTGTCCACTGGGAGAGGCCCCGGAAGCTGGCAGGGTAAGTCCTTTGGTCCTGATGTTTTTCTAGCAGATATATCACAGTGTCTGTAGGAGACTGACTAGGGCATGCTAGTGTCTCCTGAGAAACGGGGTAGATACACACTTCTATTACATTGTAATGTAAAAGAAGTAAGACCTAAGCTGGGGTGAGAAAAGGAACCTGGAAAGGTAACTCCCCCGATGTTCTCAGGTCAAAGATGTTTTTCCCATTATGGACCCACTGGTCTGGTCCCATACTGAAACTGATTTTCTGTGTACTGAGATTCTGCTTTTAAAAGGAATAGAATTCAAGTGAAGGAGATGAGAGTACTACGCAAAGCTGTAAGGATTACCCTTTTAGATTTGGAAATCAGTCAATTCTTTGAGTAACTTAATTTTCCCTTTATTCCTACATTATTTCATAGTCCTATGTGTATGTGTGTGTGTCTGTGCATGTGTGTGTATGTATGTATGTCAGGGTCCAGAGGAGCAGCCCTAGGTTTGACTCAGTTGCACTGCCTGGGTCTCTTGCCTCCTGGGTGTACTCAGTTGGGAAAGAGCAGGATGTGAATTGCTATCCTGTACTTCTTCATTCTCAGACCATCTTTTCTATTGGTACAATTGTGTGTCAATTTTCTAAAATATGGAAGCATTTACAAGAAAAGGGAAAAAAGGAAAACAAGTTTAAATGAAGAAACAGAGATATAATGATTGCTACTTCATTTACTGAACGCTTAGACCAGCAGGTGCTTTTTTTGCCAAATGATAAGTGATTTATTTCCCAATCAAACAGGGTATTGTGTGTGTCACTCAGAAATGTGTTCCTGCTCATTCAGAGCTCCGAAAAGGAGTTGACAAACATCAGAGGAGAATTGTGGCTAACACAGAAATAATAGGAAGAAAAAATCAATGTAGAGATGTAATTGAAAGTAAGATGTAATTGAAAGTGGTGGAGGTAATTGAATGGTAATATTGTGAGCAGAGACCAAGCAGGATCAAGCAAGTGCAAGATTAGGCAATTCAAAGATGTTCATCTTTCTCCTTTCTGAGATAACACAGGCCTCTGAGATTATGGTTAAGGGACATTATCAAACACGCTCATTCAAATAGAAATTCCTCTATAGTTTTTTTTTTTTTTTAAACTTTGTCTCTTTTTTCTTTACAAAGAATACCCTGTGAGCTGGATTGAGTCCAAGGATGTGACTTTGCAGCTGATATAACTGGACGAGGGCATGTTTGGTCCTGTCCTTGTGACTATCTTAGCAACGGAATTCAATTGCTCCAGGTCAGCCCACTCAATCAAGGCATATCTGACCGGAACAATGACCAAAAATACTGAAGCAACCATGTACATTCCATCCCTTCACTTTCATTTTTTTGGAAGCAAATTCCAGTAAAAAGCACTATTTATTTTCCTTTACCAAGTGGGAAATATTTAAAAAATGCATTTTTATTGGGAAAGTGAGTGCTATTCATGGGCATTTTTTAAAACCAAAATAACTCTCCTTGAGAAATACTCCTCCAGCATTATCTCACGGGGCTGTTGATAGAGTTTGCCTTTCAATTCCAGTGAAATCAATATTGCATTATGGTTGGAGTCAGGAGACCTGGATTGTGTGACCTTGGGCAAGTCACTTAATCTCTCTGCCACCATCTATGTGAAAAAAACAATAGAAAATAATTCTAGCCACTTCAAGAAGGGAGAGTAAGATTAATGATAGCAGATTTTCTAGACAATGGTCTCTGTGGCTGTTTCTCACACTCCCTGTGTTCTTGTGTGTGCTTTTTAATTTTTGATTCTCTTTTGAATCTAAATTCAGCTGGCCACTTATTGATACAATGACAAAGCTAATTCCCAATGCCGATGGCGATTCCTCTGCTCAGCTGAATTTTATATCTCTAGACAAAGCCCTTGAAATGCTGTATCCCCTTTGTGAGGGGAGGAGGAGGAAGGCAATGGAGAACTCTATTTGATAAAGAATTCTTGCATATACATTGCTCTCTTCACTCTGGGTGATTTTGTAACTTTTTACTCTCAGGCATCTTGTTTCCTCAATCTCACTATATCTGGCTTCTGCTTTTTACGTCCACTGATCAACAAGCTCATGTAAGGGATGACTTAGGTTGGTCTTGCTCTTCCAGCTTGGATCTCAGGATGATCCCCTCAAGTGTTTGCCCCACTTCTTCACAAGCTGTTACTATAGGTGATAAACCAATAGTTATTGATTCATTGAATGACAACCCTGTGACCTCATCAACTTTTCCAGCTGCCATCCTCTCTTCTTCTTTTGTTATCAGACTTATTAAGAGAACAGTCTATCATTCCTTACCCACTACTGGCCAGTAACTACCTCATTGCTTTATTAAAACTTCCTCTTTCTCTCTCTCTATTCTGGGACTACTTCATTCCAGACATGTATCATCTGAAGTGGGGTTAGTTTTCTGGTTAAGTTCATTCTGTTGTGTTTCTAACTTAGCTTACCCATTTTCTTACCTTCAACTACCACCTGTATGTGGATGAATCTCATATCCACAAGGTGGCCATTCAGCACAGAATTTGCTTTACAATATCCCTCCCTAGCATTTGTTAATCTAAGAGCACATACCAAAGGCCGATTTGAGAAGACCACTTTGTGAGGAATCTGGAATACCGAACTAAAGAGTTTGGATTTTATCCTACAGTGGGAGTTAGAGATATATTTTCAAATAATCTAGAGGAATACATTGTTTTCATTCAACAGAGCAGAGGGTGGGTTGGAGGGCAGAAGGTTGGGGTTTCCCAGCCCAGTGCAGTCACCATGATGTAACTAAAACTCAGATTTTAATTTACACCTAATGCACAGGCATTTTCTGCTATGTTTCCAGTTGACTCATTTCCCAAGTCTCTGATCTTGGTATAAACAGGGCAGGAAAAATGCACATGAGATTCGAAGCATGAATTGGCCAGTGGTTGCTTTTTTTTTTCAATCCAGCTTTATCAGCCGTCAGCTCATGAATATTCACTACTATTCTTAATTTTCACTGCTACTTCGAGGATATATTCTATATCCTCAGAGATATTTCATTTGGAAGTTTACAGGAGCTACATTAGGCACAGCCAAATAGCTGCTATTTTAAAATGGAAATCCCTTCTTGTTGATGTTTTGAGACCTCACTGCAAACAGATGCTCAGAAGAAAAATATGGGCTATATGGTGAATTAAGAAATCCTGAAAATGGTCACTGTTGTGTGAAAAGCAATTATATACCTCACGCCAGGCACACTAAATTCTTTTGTTTCCTTGACCACATGAGTTGTTTTCCTCCTCCAGCCTAGACATGGGCTGCTCTCTCCGCATGAACTCCCATCCCTATTCCCACACAAGCTTCCATCTGCCTGCATCCTAGACTCTGTTTGGTCCTTCATGACTCGGTTTAATGTCACTTCCTCACAGAGGCATTCCCGAACCTCCTTACACTTGTTTGATTGGATTCTTCTGTCGTTCTTTCTTCTAATATCACATAACTTCCTTCAGATGCTTATCACAATCTGGAATTATGTATTAGTGTGACCATTTGTATAATATCTATTACCTACTTCAACTTCAACCCCAGCTGCATAGAGTGTAAGCTCTAAAATGGCTGAAGTGATGTCTGTTTCATGTGAAACCGTGTATCAAAAATTTACTGTAGCTTCTTGCACATGATAGGAGGTAGGAAATATAGATGTGTTGTTAACTGATTTTTGAAAACACAGGAATAAAAATGATAACTTATGTATTTTATATAGCTTTAGATACTTAATGTAAAACTTTGTATGAAGCTTCCTATCCTTGTATAGCTTCCTTTCTTACGAGCACTATTTTTGAAATAATGGTCACTCCGTGAGGTAGATGACACCATAAAGCTTGAGGTCTTTAAGGACTGAATCAATTTCAACATCTTTTGATCATTTCTCCAGAAAGAATTGCTGCTGACGAAGCAAATCACCCCAAAAAAGAAAACTCTCAGAGAAATTTTAAAATAGGGGTTCATCTATATTGCTTAGAAATAATTTCAGAAAATCTGTAGTGAAAACAAATTCCAAAGATGATTGAGATGGTTATTATTCAATGAACACATCTTAAATCAAACACATGTCAGATCCCCATGGCATTTCCTGATGGTGCCTCATTCATGTGAGAATTTAAATTAAACACATTAGAGATGTTTAGCTACTTTATCATTTCAGATTACAATGCACATTATTCCATGTAGTAGCTTTGATTCTAAAATGCATGAATTTTTTTTTGTTTTAATGCATAGTTCTGTTGGATCTGCTCTAGAATAATTTCCTATTTAAAGTAATCCTATTGGCAAGACCTTCTAAGTAAGGAAACTTTTGTAATATTAATAATTACCCTAAATTTATCTTGTTTGTTAGTAATTATTTGACTATTGGATTTTTTTTAAAGGCTGCATGGACAGGAGGTAGTCACATCTCAAGGCAAACAATCCTCTAAGAAATTTACTAACTCAGCTCATATCCCAGACAGCCATCATTTTATTTTTTGTCTTTATAAGCAGGAAGGAGAAAGAACACAGTCTGGAAGCTATGAAGGTTTCACTTTTGTTTTCCTTAAAAAATGAAACATCAAATGTAAAGTCTCTAGTCTGGATTACTTAAACCTACATAAGGAGGAAAAATTATTGGGCTGTGGCATAAGGCTCTAAGGCTTGAAAGTCCCCAAGTAGAGGTAGCAGTTACTAAGCTGTTGCCTTAATTACAGACAATGTGGTCTGGAATACCTGACTGAGGTGGAATCCAGCTCCTCTGTTTATGAGCCCTGTATGCATGTGTAAAGCAGGAAGCACAATAATCTCATGGATTTATATAGATGAATGAGATATTTCATAGAAAACCCTGAGCATAGTACCTGGCATATAAGTAGCACTCAAAAAACAGTGGCTGTATGGATAATACATGTCTATAAACACAAATCTAAATCATGTCATCTTCACAGATGTTTCTTCATTTAATGAATGATTTAAACCCCTTGGAAAAAAGAAGCAATCAATGGGACTGAATAATTTAGAGTAGCTATATAGTTGTTTCTATAATTAAAATTTAGACATTTTAAACAAGAATGAATAAATGCTTAGATGTCTGTGTCTGTGAGAGAGACCGAGAGTGTGTGTATGTGCATGTGTGTATGCATGGTTGTTTTTTTTGTTCGTTTGTTTATATGGAAACAAAGGCATCTTACTATGGTTGATGAGGATTATTCCTCCCAGACAATGTTGTTTCTCTGTCCTGGATAGTACACCTTGATGTTACCAACCCTGGCCTAACAGTGGCTTTTATTGTTTTCTCCCTGGTTCTGTTGGGGAGGGAGAACCAAAGAAGAACAAGAACAAAAACATTTCATCTTAGTTAGACTTCATCTTACAATTTTTTTGAAAAAAAAAATGAATATCTTTTTTTCAGCAAATTGTATATTTTTATATCCATCTCTCTTATGTGGCCATTCCAGTATCAGTCCCCAGAAATAACAACATGTGAATCTCACACCAATTTTTGGCAACAAAAAGGCATAGGTTTTCTTCCTTATTCTTTCTGTATCATTTTGATTAATAAATTCTTAAGGAGTGGCCTATTGTGCAATTTCTAAGAAAACCACCAAGCTGTTAATGAAGTAAATATCTGTTTAATTTACAAACATCAGCAGTGTAACTGATATTAGTCTGGAGAAAGACAAAGCACACTGAATTATACATGTACATCTAATTTTCTTTGTAAAAAAAAGAAGTTTTCAGGAAGAAACATCTGCATCTTTACAGGGCACCCTGGGATTTTAATGAGGGAAGAGCACAGTCCACTATAAATCATTATCAATTCTACATGGTAATTTAGCAGCAAACATGTTAACATGGGAACATTAAGATAATAAAGGAGTTTTATTGTTTGGGGGGAAAAAAAATCACAGTTCTTGACATGACAGTCTTTTTATCCCCACCCCACCCCCAGAAAAGGGCAAAAAAGGTCAAGGACATATTAATTTGCAAAAGGTCTACTTTCTAGTGTTGATTGCTACACACCATTTCTTTTCTGAGAGGACATGTTGCAGAGGGGCCACTCCTTTCTGTACAATGACCATCTCACATACAGATTTGTGTTTTCCTCTCTTGGACTTTGCACACTCTCTGCAGGTGTCCTGAATGAGGCCAGTAGGTCAGTGACATCAGTGAGCAGATGTCAAGGTCAACAAACAGACCAACACATATTTATCCCAAGATAAAACCCTATGTTAGTACTATTGCCAAAAAAAAAAAAAAAAAAAAAAATCCTGATTTTTTTAAGTTTGAAAAATGTACAAAAATATCAGGATAATTATAAATTAATATATATTAAAGCATCAAGGAACAGTAAAAGGATGGCCTAAAATGTTAAGTACAATGTACTTTGATACAATAAATATTTCTCATGGAAACTGAATACTGTATAGGGCTGTTTAGAACTCATAGAAACAAAAAAATCATATTATTACTAATTTATTTATCAATAATCTATTGGTTCTTTATCATCTCCTTTATCATTTATATTACAAAAAATTAATACTGGAAAATGGTAAAGACTTTTGTGTGCTGCTTCTGCTGACATGCTGACATTTAAAAGGAAGATAAAATTTATTTTATCACTTTCATTTCCTCTTGTGAATGGAACCCAGATCCTCAGGACACTTTATATTTTGCACGAAATATTTCTCATCCATTTGTTCTATCTGTGAATTCTGGAGTTCCATTCTCTTGCCTTGCATCCTCATTCACACGCATGTGCTTGGTATGTCCTAGTGAACTTAGTTGATGTGAAGGAGGGTACGCAGGTTTTATGCTCTGGAAAATTTCACAGCAGTGCACAGTAGCTCCTCTGCCCCTCGTGCATGTGCTTCTGCTTGTCTTCAGCATGTTACAAAGATGGACCCGAGTTGCAATGGTTCCCATCGCTGTTCTAATGCCTCCAGGTATATCTTTCTTCATACTTCTCCAGCATAGGGGAAGCTTTAGTTCAAGCATTTCTTTTTTTTTTTTTTTTTCCAAATGCAGAAAAAAAGTCTTTATTCTCATAATAAAAATAAGTCTGTTCTGTATTTTACAATATATTTCAAATATTTCCACTATGAAGCCTTAATTAGTCCAACATGGTCAAGAAGTATACAACCTTTTCCAGAGACAGAGCTGCCGGGAGCGTGCTTAGGACGCACACCTCGTACAGCCGCACTTCACCACCTTCTCAACCTCGTCCACAAAGGAGGACCCGTCAGTGCATTCGAAAGAGTATTTCCGCCGCTTGCTTCTCAGAGGTCCACAGCACTGCCCTCCTGCACACCCACCTCTGCACTCTAATCGGGACACCTTCTTGGTTGTCTGGCAAGCAGCATAGCCCTGCTGCTTTTGGTAATAATCTCTTATCCGTTCCCCTCGACAAGAGATTTCTGGAAAAGAACAAAAAGCACAAGCATTTTAAGAACAGTCACTGTAAGTCATGCAGAGTGACTGTGAATCCACAACTTAATTCAGAAGCCTTTGCTTCCACTTTGTAACCTGCTTTACATATTATTAGCTGGTGGCACGGCTTCCGATTCTTTGAAAAATACTTCTTTTTGGTCTTTATTTTCAGCCAAGTGAAAGCTATATATGTAGAGTATAAATACAATGCTATTGCAGTGACAAGAAAATTGGATTCCTAAATCTTTTCTTTCATTGCAAAAAAGGAAAAAAAAATACACATTTTCTGTTTTTACACTACTAACAGCTGGTTTTGTTTACCACAGGGAGTAGTTTCAGAGAGTATGCGATTTTATTTATTAGACCTGGAGTTTAATATTATCCGATCTGTTACTTAATACAAGTAACATTCCACTAACTTCATAAATTACCCCAGTATGAAGTACGTAGTTCGAAAAAGAGACATCTGCTAAAAGCTTCCACGGGCACGTTCTTCTTGTCTCGTCCCTCTGACACACAAAACAAAATCCGTGCCAGCTGGAGACCAGGCGAGCTCTGATCACGCAGACAAAGGAGGAGGAGGAAGGTGAACTAAGAAGTCAGCCTGTTTCCGTTCCTCTCACCCACATGATTTGCTGTGATAAATCAGTCGATTCTAAGGTCAAAGGTCATTTTGTACTAAAACTAGAGCAGAATTAGGAGGACCATCTTCTGTGTGCCAGAAGATTAATAATATATATGGATGAGAACAGTCGGTAAAGGTAAGACAGGAGTAAAGTAAATGTGCTTCAGGTAAAAAGGAGTATTTCTTTTACAGCAAATCAACTTGTGAGAAGCATCTGAAGGCTGCGTACAATCTTGTGGTGGAGGTTTAAGGCCATTTCACATCTGGTGCCTTCATAATACTTGAAAATAAATCAATAGCAGCAACTGCAAGTAGTGCGAAGACCTGGTATTCTCTCCTATCACTCCTCTCTCTCCTATCACTCCCCTCTCTGTTGCTCCTGTTTTTTTTTTTTCCCCACCTTTTCTCTCTCTCTTTTCAAAGACGGGGTACCCTTCTTGCTTTGCTATGAGCGAGGTACCCGGTGGGGCTGGCTTACCTCGATCGCAGCTGTCCCCCGTGTATCCGCTGCTGCATTCACAGTAGGGCTGCCCTAGGCCTGAAAGCCTGCACTTCCCATGCTTGCACTTGATCGCCTGGCACGGGTTAAACAGATCTTCCTCTTCATCACAGAGGACGCCTCCATGGCCCTCCAAGCACTTACAGCTGTAGGAGAATGCATTGATGGGCAAGCAGGTGCCATGTACACACCTACAGGGAGGAGGAACACAGGAGTGGGAATGCATTCAGCAGAGGAGGTAAGAATGAACGGAGGTGATGTAAGAATGGAGGATGACTGAGAAAATATGAGGGACAGAGTGCTAATGCCTAATGAACCTTCCCTCCCCTCCCCTCCTTTCCCCTCCCCTCCCCTCCTTTCCCCTCCCCTCCCCTCCCCTCCCCTCCTCTCCCCTCCCCTCTTTCTTTCCTTCCTTCCTTCCTTGGGTTTGGCTTTGAGGCTTTCAGGTGTGTGCTCAACTACCAAGCAGCAGGAACTTACTTATTTCCAAGGCAAGGGTCATTGGTCCGTTGGTCACAGAGGGGCCCCATCCATCCTTCCTGGCACTCGCAGGTGAAGCCTGCCTGGCTGCTGGGCTGGCATGTGCCATGGGCACATACCTTCTTGTGGCATGGCTCACAGCCAGGCAAAATGCCTGTTTGCATCGGCACCTTCTGGAAGTCCTGCAGCTCACTGTTGATGTAAAGGTTCCGGATGCAGCCGTGGAAGCTGGTTCCGTTCTGCCCAGGGGCCTGGCGCAGAGATGCCACGTTGCTCTTCCCTGGCATGCCTGGGGAGGAACACTGGGTCAGAGGTCAGGCTCTCTGGGGATTTCTCAGCCATTTGCTACCCAGAAATACTGATGCTTAGGACCTCACTGCCAACCTATTACGGCAGGATATTTGGACAGGGTGGTAGGGAAGTGAAGTGGAGAAGAGATGTGTGTTTTTTTTTGTTCTGTATTGGAAGACGCTCCAGGGAATTCTAATCCACAACTAGAACAAAATACCTAGTTCACTGGTGGTTAATCTTTAACTTTTAAAATTTGCTTCAAAGAAAACTTTACATGTACACAAATGTATAAAACGTAGAGGCAGAGCTACTGTCCTTAAAGGCAAGATTGGGGGAAGGGAATGCTCCCTCTCCGTTTGTCCTCCACCCCCCACCTCCAGGCACACACTCCTGGAAGTCTGGAGCTCCATAAAGCTCAGTTTGTAGTGCTCTAATTCTATCCCTTATCTTAAAGACAAGGGGCTAGGGCTCAGAAAGCCCTGGCGACATGCTCAAGGTGACCCAGTGAGTTTAGGTTAGAGTTAGGCTGATGAGAAGAACCTCCTCTATCTCTGGAATCAGGGGTAGGTCCACCAGGTCTCAGGGGCTGAGAACTGGGGTTCACAGTGACCATTCACCCCAGCCCTGCCACATTCTAAGTTGGCAACGAATCCAGCTCGCTCCTGGCAGCGTCCCTGAGCTTGGTCAACGATGTCAATGCCATAAACTCACTCCTGATTCTTTTCAGGACAGCACCTCATTCACATCATTTTTTCTTTCTTGCTAATTGAGAGTGAAGACTTCATAGTCCAAGAAATCAGAAATAAAAAAGAAATCCCTTCAAAAACAGAGTATTTGCAATCTTTGTATATATACATTCCACTAGCGACAGTCATCTGGTAACACTCATTTTGGCAAAACGGAAGAATCTTTCCATGGCCTAAGCCAGACCCTTAGTCCCTGGAAGGCATCCTGCAGGAGGCACCCATCCAGGGAAGCGGGGAGGGTGTTGGAGGCTTTCAGAGTGCTGGCAACGCCACTACCACCTCCCCACAACCCCCCAGTTATGCTTTAGCTGTGCCTAAACTCTGGACTACTGGCTGGAAGTTCTAGGCTGAGGAAGACCCAGTTTCTCATTCTTTAGGGGGTTTGTTGGTTATAAAGACCAAGAACTGTAGCACACTGTGGGTCCGAACTTATGCCACCTTCTCCTTTCCCATTCATAGGAAATGACTCATCCATTGGCATTCAAAGCAGCCACCAAAGTCAGAGAGCTAGCTGTATGAAACCACTAGGGTAGAGGGTAAGGATTTCTGGTTCTGTGTGCACTTGCAGTTGTTTCTTCTCTCTGGGGCTTAGCATTGTCATCTATATATCATGAGCATATGGACCAGAGAAGCTGTCCTAAGTTTGTCATATGTAAGAACCAACAGCAGTGCATGCTCAAAGGCAGTTTTGCAGGCTCCACTCTCTCCCCCTTCTGAGGTTCTGATGCTGTTGGAACAGGAAAGGTGCAGAAATCTAAATATCTACATGCAGCTCAGGTGATTCAGGTAGTCCATGGTTACACTCTGACAGGTACTGAATGAAGTCTCTTGGCTGTGAAGTTCTGTGAGTACAGGTGTCTAGTCATGTCCCTCTTGCTGTGGGTTGCTTTCTAGAGCAGGGCCAAAAGGATGAAACTTACCATTTCCAGGAGAGGACTGGTGACAGAAAATTCCTTGCCCTGGGGTCAGTTTTTCTAATTTAACCACATCCATCCATCATAAGGACTTTAATGACCACACATTTATGGTCCTTTATTCAGTGGTTAAAAATGAACTTCTTCCAAAACTATTTTTAATAGCTCATTTTGATATAGGCACAACACGCATATGTGCACATGTCAAGAATAAATACAGATTGGCAAAGTGCCACAGCACAGAGAACAATTAGTAAATCTGTTCCGTTTTGTTCCAAAGTTAACAATTAGAAAAAGCCCAGCTTTGACTAAAGTAATCTGTAAATGAAAATGTTTAGACATCATACATATATTTGACTTTCAATAGGCTATCATAAAATCAAGAATTATTCTGAGTCAATCTTTTCACATGCTAGCTAGGAAACTAGGTCTTCATTGACAAACAGAAGTAGATCCATGATCTTTTTTTTTTTTTTGAGATGGAGTTTCACTCTTGTTGCCCAGGCTGGAGTGCAATGACACGATCTCGGCTCACTGCAACCCTCGCCTCCTGGGTTCAAGTGATTCTCCTGCCTCAGTCTCCCGAGAAGCTGGGATTACAGGCATGCGCCACCATGCCCAGCTAATTTTGTAATTCTAGTAGAGATAGGGTTTCTCCATATTGTTCAGGCTGGTCTCAAACTCCTGACCTCAGGTGATCCACCCGCCTCGGCCTCCCAAAGTGGTGGGATTACAGGCATGAACCACCACGCCCAGCCAGATCCATGAATTTTTTTAAGCCTTTCCTCTATGCCATGGACCTAGTTGGAAGTCATTCAATCAATCAGTCAATCAACCAACAGATAACTCAGCAAACAGCTTGTAGCCTTATTTCTACAGGCCTCAAAATAGCAATAAAGAGACCAAGTATCAAGCCTAGGTCCTCTGTCCCATGGCAGGACAAGGAGGGCATATGTCGCATATACATGGATTTCCATGCATGGGGCTTATTTCTTGATTTTTTTTCCCCATTAGGTAATAAGGGTTCAGCTGGACTATAGACAAAAAAAAAAAAAAAAAAAAAAGAAAATTAAATTATTTTGTGTCGGCCAAGTGCAGTGGCTCATTCATGTAATCCCAGCACTTTGGGAGGCCGAGGTGGGTGGATCACATGATGTCAGGAGTTTGAGACCAGCCTGCCCAACATGATGAAACCCTGTCTCTACTAAAAATATTTAAAAAATTAGCTGGGTGTGGTGGCAGGCGCCTGTAATCCCAGCTACTTGGGAGGCTGAGGCAGGAGAATCACTTTAACTCAGGAGGTGGAGGTTGCAGTGAGCCAAAATTGAGCCATTGCACTCTAGACTGGGCAACAAGAGCGAAACTCCACCTCAGGAAAAAAAAAAAAATTGTGTCAAGTAAAGCACATATCCTGGGTATAACCCAAGGGTAGATGAAGCTGCCTCTCCATATACTCACCAAAGGGCTGCCTCTCCCCATATGCTGAGGCAACACCTTCAGGCAGTCTTTCTTGGGCAGCACCCCTGTTTTTTGTTTTTTTTTTTTTAACTTTTATCTTAAGTTCAGGGGTATATGAGGGTTACACTCCCATCAACAGTGTATATGTGTTACCGTATAACAAACTGGGTAAACCCATGTCACGAGGGGTTTGTTGTACAGACTATTTCAGCACCCA
Source organism: Macaca mulatta (assembly GCF_049350105.2). Classification (NCBI taxonomy): domain Eukaryota; kingdom Metazoa; phylum Chordata; class Mammalia; order Primates; family Cercopithecidae; genus Macaca; species Macaca mulatta. The sequence continues at coordinate 19,657,364 of NC_133410.1, read as the reverse complement.
GGAATTAAGCTTAATGTCCATTAGTGATTTTTCCTGATCCTCTCCCTCCTCCCACCCTCCGCCCTCTAATAGGCCCCAGTGTGTGTTGCTCCCCTCTCTGTGTCCATGTGTTCTCATCATTTGGCTCCCACTTATAAGTGAGAACATGCGGTATGTGTTTTTCTGTTCCTGTTAGTTTGTTATCGATAATGGCCTCCAGCTCCATCCATGTTCCTGCCAAGGGCATCAGCTCAATTCTTTTTTGTGGCTGCATGGTATTTCATGGTGTATATATACCACATTTTCTTTATCCAGTCTAGAATTGATGGGCATTTAGGTTGATTCTATGTCTTTACCATTGTGAATAGTGCTGCAATGAATATATGCATGCCTGTGTCTTTATGAGAGAATGATCGAGATTCCTTTGGCTATATGCTCAGTCGTGGGATTGCTGGGTTGAATGGTAGCTCTATTTTTAGGCCTTTGAGGAATCGCCACACTGTTTTCCACAATGGCTGAATTAATTTACATTTCCACCAACAGTGGTATAAGTGTTCCTTTTTCTCCACAACCTTGCCAGCAGTTGTTATTTTTTGACTTTTTAATAATAGCCATTCTCACTGGTGTGAGATGGTATCTCATTGTAGTCACTTTATATATATATATATTTTTTTTTTTTTTTTTTTTTTTTGAGATGGAGTCTCCCATTGTAGCCCAGGCTGGAGTGCGGTGGCGCGATCTCAGCTCACTGCAAGCTCCACCTACCAGGTTCATGTCATTCTCCTGCCTCAGCCTCCCGAGTAGCTGGGACTACAGGCGCCTGCCACCACGCCTGGCTAATTTTTTGTATTTTTAGTAGAGACGAGGTTTCACCGTGTTAACCAGAATGGCCTCGATCTGCTGACCTCGTGATCCGCCTGTCTCGGCCCCAAAGTGCTGGGATTACGGGTGTGAGCCACCACGCCCGGCTGTAGTCACCACTTTGAAAGGGAACCTAGTTACCTCGCTCTCCTTTTCTCCCTCTGCTTCTCATGCCTTTGCCATACAGCATTCAAGGCTGTGGTCTTACAGGTTCCTTGTGCTTTGAAAATCTGAGTCACCCTTGAGACTGCACTCTAAGCGGGGAGAAAGCGGACCCATGGTGATCTCTGGCAGTGGGACTGGGATGAAAGTGGTTTCCTTGAGGCCTGGGTGCACAGAGGTGCTGTTTGAATTCTTCCAGGCCCTCGACCTTCAGAAGGATAAATACTTCTCATTTTGGAGTTTAAAACTTTTTTTCCTCTTTTTTTTTTTTCTGGGCTGGGGACTGGGGAAGGAGGAATGTTCTGACTTAAACAGTCTCATCCTGTATTTTCTTTTTTATCTTGAGATAGTGTCTGACTCTGTTTCCCAGGCTGTACTGCAATGGTGCAGTCATGGCTCACTGCAGTCTCAGCCTCCCGGGCTCACGTGATCCTCCCTCCTCAGCCTCCCAAAGTGCTGAGACTATGGGTGTGAGCCACCATGTCCAGCCCCCTTTATTTTTAAAATTTGTTTTGTACTCCATTCTAAAGGGGCTTTGAAAGGTTTAATGAAGTGGATTCTAATGAAAGCATAATAAAACCAAGTGAATGAAAAGTCCATAAATAAACAACAAAAGGCCACAACACTTAGATATGCTCCCTTTCTGCTTTATGTTAAGAAGTGAATGGCAATGCAGGTGGCTCTGGAGTCAGGCGGACCTGGACTTAAATGAGGTGTCTACTGCATAATAGCTTTGTGAACTTGGCCAAGTTATATAAAATCCTTGGGATTGCTCTTCAGGGAATACAAAACAGAGAAAATCATACCTAATTCCTAAGGTCTCTGCAGATTAAGGCTATAAAACGAGCACTGTGCTGGGCACATAGCATGGACTCAATAAATATAATTTATTTTGTCTCAAATCAAAGGTACACTTGTGACTTGGCTTCACCCACCTAAAAGCAACCCTGTTAACTGGAATGCTGGCAAGAATGGACGACTTGCTTTGTAATGAGAGTCTCCGCCGTGAAGCAATTAGACCAGTCAACTCGCTGAGTAGACTCACTATGCAACACTTTATTGATAATGCATCATAGTTACTTGAAGATGCCTCTGCATTCCTGACTTTTTAGGGAGTAGAATGGACTTTGCTTCTTCAACTTTGTATCCTTTATGTATCCATTTACTTAGTTCCTAGTATGTGGTTAAGTACTCAATAAATATTTACAGAATTGAACCAAAGACTTCGAACTGTTTCTAAAACAATCCAACTCTGTCAAAGTGTTAAGATTGTCTACTACTGAAATTATTAAAACAGAAATGCCCTGGACTTAGAGGCACTAAAAAGAAGGCTCTGAGTGGTTGAGATAATGGTGTAGCATAGGTTATTATTTTTCAGAAAATGATGTGAAACTCATGAAAATATCTGTCATGGTGATGAAACTGTACACTAACCTGTTCAAAGCTTTGACTTATTCATCTGTAAGTTAGTTTTATCAGTCAGTTCAAATAAATTCAATGTAATTTAATCCAATGTTTCTCAATTCAGCATTGACTGCTTTCTTGCTCCTTTACCAGAATTTTGAAATTCTATGCCTCCAGTTTATTTTTGTTCCTCCAAATAGAGGCAAGAACGGGAGCTCCCTCCTCTGCGGGTCCTCTCCGATGGGCTCCTACAGAACTTTGCTTATATTTCTGTCCCTCATTTATTCACTGATCTGCCTTCTTTACACTTAAAAATAAAGCCCAGGGTCTTCACTCTATGATTGCAAGTCCTAACCTACCTTTCCAACCCTCTCTCCTGTTCATTCACCTTAAGGTCTTGGTGGAACAGAACTATTTCTTGTTATTCCAGTACAATTTGTACATTTAATTTGTTCATTCATTCATTCAGTCACTGGATTACAGTGATACTTATCCTATCATCCACACGAATTAGCAACTAGAAGCTCCAGCACGGCAACATTTGACTGAGCTGATAGGGTCTGCCTCCTTAAGGGAGCTGGGGTGGGCTCATCTACTCCCCAGTTTGCATTGAACTTGTTTTATCATTTTCTTGATTGTATGATTTAACCTCTAACCAACTTTCTTTTCCATAGACCAGATCAAATATAAGATTCAATTATATAATGTATAAATCACCCAGCATGTGACTGATACAAAAGAAATATTAATTAATGTCCTTCTCTATCCAGATGACACGTTTACTTAGAACCAGAGATGAGATTATAAAATGATCCCTGAATACCCACCTAGAGATCTTTCTGTTCTGTCTTTGCCATCCATCTTTCAAGGATTGATCACTATTGGTGAATGACAAATACTGATGCACTAGGCATTAATAAACTTCAGAATTCATCCAAGATGAGAATCACAGGGTTTGAGGACCAACAGAACTTGGAAAACCGCTTACCTCCTACGTAGAGTGGAGAGTCAAAATTCAGAGTGGACTGCTTTGACAAGTTGGTGATGATTTTGGGGCTCCCACCATCCACGGACAAAGAGAGACTCTGATCCAGGGCGAGTAGTTCCACAATGTGGAAGTTTCCATCATTGATTGTCTCCACACTACAACGGAAACAAAAAGTTGGCTGATTCTTCCCTTTTCTTTTCATTACAGCAAGGCAGTTAAAATACAAACTTTAATAAGCACTCCTTGGGAAAAGAGACGGCAATCTAACACTACTGAAGATAAAGACCAGTAGTTGAATTTTTTTCAAAAATAGGTATTTTCAAGGAGATGTGATTGATTTCAGCTTCTCAGGAACTGAATACAAAGTAAGTTTGTTCTTTTATGATGAGAAGTAGAAATAACTGCATTTCATCATCATCCAGCCACATTCTCTCAACATGTAGCAATTCCAAAGGATAATTTATACATTTGCTTTTAACTGCCATAAAAGTTCCATTTACCAAGACACTATTACTTCAAATTGTACTGAAAAGACAAGGAACCTAGGCCGGTGTTAAAAACACTCTAACACACTGACCTTAGGCAACTCCTGGCTTCTGCTCTTAAAAAACTGTATATTATGACTTATCAGAATCAAACATACACGCAAATGCAAGGAGAACCAACTTGGTGGGATCTTGGTACTTTTTGAAATTGGTTAATAATACCCTCTTACTTTCTGTGCATTTTCATCAACTGATATTACTGTGAAGAAGATATCTATGCTCAGGGGAGACACGGGAATAACAGATGAAATAAAATGCTTAACATAGTGATATCTAGGAAATACTGCAATGACAATGGCTCTCTAGATTCTTTTCTATAATTTTCAAGGGCCAGGTCTAACAATTATTACTGTCACCTTCTAAAAACCTTGGAAGGGCTTATAGAAATTGATGAAGTGAATAAAGACAAAAAGATGAAGAAAGTTAAATGGAAAATGAGAATTAACAAATAAGATGAAGTTGAGTGCAATTAGTAAATATGTGTTACATGGTTTTTAAAGTGTAGTTGCATATCTAACACTGGTGTGACAGCAGGCAAAAAAGCAAACCAGACCAATGAAACAGGACCAAAGAAGAAATAGGACCAATACGCAGTGCAGTGTTAAGAACATACTTACCTTTCGCTATACAGGAAAAATATGGCATAACGGAAGTTGGGATCAAAAAATTAATGGTGATGATTAAAGATCTAACATGCTGGGATACTGGAGAGACTGAAAAAGGCTCCAACATGGAAACATGGGAGCATGTGATAGATTATTACTAAATGTGAATACTTAATACTCTGTATGCAAGATGACTGATTAAACTTCTGGGCACTGATATTTAAATTTGTAAAATGGCAAAGTCTAGGGAATGATAGAAAAATGCATTAACATATTTCTGCATGGCTTTCACCACTGGAGTCTAATCATATTCCATTGTATGCTGACAGATAATAAAATGTTTTTTTGATTTGAGAACAAGAGAAATCGTTCTGCAGAAATGTGAAAACATTTGACATTCTTTCTGTTAAGCGGTTAGAAGAGTCCACGTGTGCAGGAATCTTTGATAGCCTGTCTCAGATAACAACTTTATAAAATTAAATGTTAGATATGTCAATCAATATTTTTGCCTTTTACACTTTTAATTATCCTAACACTTAACATCTATACAATTGGCAGAGGAAAAAATAGACCAGAAAATTATTTTCTAAGTAAAGTTGCACACCATCCATTAGTGGTTTTAAATATGACTCTCTCCTAAGAGGGTATGCCAAGTAGCAACATCAGCTAATGGTTAAGCATATAGGCTCTGTAGTCAGATAATCCTGGATTTGAATCCTGGTCCTGCATTTATGAAGTGTTTGATTTAGATAAGTTACTTTATTACTAATATTTTTCAGTTTTCTCTTCAGTAAATGCTAATAAATATTTCTGCCTTCCATGGTTAATTTGAGGACTATGTAAAATGACTGAAAGATACTCAGCATAGCGAAAATGAATGTTAGATATTAGTATCACCATCACTATCATATCGGCCCCCCACCCAACCACGATCATCATGATACAAATAATTCAACCCTATTTCTGAATCTTCTTGATGAAAGAATTTAATTTAGCTTTGTTTTAAATATTAATTGTAGGATAATGTTAAAGGCTGGCAGAAATGTAATAACTTCTTTGGGGGCATATCTTGTTCAAGTTACTAAAAGTTTTAAAGTAAAACATTAAAATAAAGACAGACATAGAGTAGAAGCCAGTTCCTTTTTACTTTGAGGTTACACACAACTTTCCAAGTAGTTTTATTTGGCTGTCCTATCAACATCAACCTTGATAAATATTAATAATGAGGTCCCCATTTTCTCTTTAAAACTGCAAAGAAAAGATGCATATATTACCAAGGAATGGATTCTTGGTCACATATTGGTCTTAGACAGTCAGTTCAGGCATGTCATCATCAATGACTGTGTCTGATGCAGTACAATTGTGTGGTTTAAGTTAACACACTTTACAGTTTTAAACACCCGAATGCAGTTGGAACTTGGAGGTAGGTAGTTTCATCATCAACTCACTTTACTTATTGCTCTTTTATTCCCTCCTCTGTTCCTTTTTCTTCTTTTTTGAAGTACATGTCTTAAACTCTTGATAATTGTAAGCTAATTTAAAGTATTGGCCATGTATTATTTATATCTGAAAATATGTGGTAAGTAAATATAAGGGAGATGTATTAGGCATAACATATATCAATTGTTTTTAGCAATGCTCCTAGATGATATCTATAGGTAATCATTACGCTTCAAGCATGTTTAAGACAAGACCTCTGAAAATTCATTGTATAAAACATAGTTGGAATTTTCAGTGGCAGTATCGTCAAGGATAATGCTGAGAGATAAATCTTGCTCAGCTTGTCCTAGCTCTCATTAGACATGTCATCTTTGGTTAGTGTGACCTTAGGTGATTTTTCTTCCTTTTAAGAGAAGTGCAAATAATAAGAGCAAAGGATTATATATCACATACTAAGGACCAGGCACTAAGAACTTTGCAAGTATTACCTCACATAAGCTTCACAACAAGAGGTGGGCACTTAGGACATCCAAGGTGACACATCTAGTTAGTGGCTAAACAGTTCTGAAGCCAGGTTGTCTGGCTCAAGTGTATGTGCTCCTAATTATTATGTACTACTTTTATAATCGAAAACCTGAGGAATACCTATTCCTAGACAAATGGCATGTGTTTTCACCACTAACAAGCTTTTAATATACAATTTCTGTCCCAAATAGCCTGGGAATAATAAAGTTCTACAGTAAATAACTTTGTATGATAGCAAAACTTGATTCATTTACTAAAAAGCACTGAATTATTAATAAAAGTAATAATCTCACAACGAGCCTTTGAAGAATGCAGAGAAATTATATGGATTTTAAAACTGAGTTTGGATTTTATTTTCACAATTATGAGTGAGATTCAGACTGACTACACTTTCCTCTCCCTAAAAGCTTTAAATGTCTAATCTGATCACACCAGAACTTCACAAGACTTATCACTGAGATTAATTCCATTTACATCTCCCTGGAATTAAATGAAGTCTCATCTTGACCTTTTAACAGGTAAGCACAGTGAAGTTCATGATCTTAGATTCCTTCTTTTTTGAGACAGAGTCTCGCTCTGTCAGCCAGGCTGGAGTACGGTGACATAATGATGACTCACTGCAGCCTCAGCCTCCTGGACTCAAGTGATCCTGCTGCCTCAGCTTCCTAAGCAGCTAGGACCACAGCTACATGCCACCATGCCCAGCTACTTTTTAAATTTTTCTGTAGAGATAGGGTCTTGCTATGTTTCCCAGGCTGGTCTCAAGCGATCTTCTTGGCTTTGCCTCCCAAAGTGCTGAGATTACAGATGTAAACCACCACAACTGGCCAATTTGTTTTTTAAGATGATATTTTACACATGGGACCTAAAGAGAATTTTTCAGAGTTAATAACATTCTAACTGGGTGTTTCATGCTGTCTTTTCTAGCATGAGATAAACTGGGGGATGTCCAGGAATCCTTTGTTTACACATTCGTTTAAAATTAAAGCAGTGGGCCAGGAGCGGTGGCTCACACCTACAATCCTAGTACTTTGGGAGGCCAAGATGGGCAGATGGCTTGAGCTCAGGAGTTCGAGACCAGCCTGGGCAATATGGTGAAATCTTGACTCTTCTAAAATACAAACAAAATCAGCCGGGCATGGTGGTGGGCGCCTGTAATCCCAGCTGCACAGGAGGCTGAGGCACGAGGATTGCTTGAACCCCGGAGGCAGAGGTTGCAGTGAGCTGAGACAGTGCCACTGCAGTCCAGCCTGGGCAACAAAGTGAAACTCTGTCTCAAAAAATAAATAAAATAAAATAGAATAAAAGCAGTGATCAACACACTAGTTGCTACATAGTAAGACTGCCTGAGCTATAAAGCCATAATCCACTTTTCAGTCTGTAGCAGCTGTCTCCTACATACCCACATGCAACGCATGGCATCCTTCTGGGTTCTGATAAGTATTGATAAACTCTCTTTCACCACTCCCTAGGGAATAATATATTTTATGACTCACAAAAACTACAAGCGAACCACTTAACTTTGAGCCTTTCCACTGGGAATTTGAATTGCAGTTATTACTATTACTATGAGGTTTAGTTTTACTACGCTCACCTATTTCCTGAGATTTGTTTTCTTGAATTTATATACTGGAAGTGGATACATGAAAACAAAGCAGTTACCCCACTGTCTGTGGTCTGCTACAGAAAAATAATTCAGAACTTTGGGGCCTAAAAGAGGGATTTTAAAATGTCTCTGATTTTCTTTATCTACTTTGCTTACACACAATACATTAACAATGATAAACATAATGTATTTCTGTAGTTTAATAAACAGATTGTTTTTCTTTATGTGTGCTTCAACTTCTTGCCTTAAAATTTTAAAGTGTCTGAGCTGGGTGCAGTGGCTCACGCCTGTAATTCCAGCACTTTGGGAGGCCAAGGCTGGTTTATCATGAGGTCAGGAGTTCCAGTCTAGCCTGGCCAAGATGGTGAAATGCCATCTCTAGTAAAAATACAAAAATAAGCTGGGCATCGTGGCATATGCCTGTAATCCCAGCTCCTCTGGAGGCTGAGACAGGAGAATTGCTTGAACCCGGGAGGTGGAGTTTGCAGTGAGCCGAGATTGTGCCACTGCTCTCTAGCCTAGGTGACAGAGCAAGATTCCATTTCAAAAAAAAAATTAAAATTGAAGTATCTAGTGGCATATTCCACGCTTTGGAATAGGAACTGGAAACCAAACAAACTCAACTGGTCATCTCATTTTGGTATCTGTGGCCTGATGATACTTCACCTGTGAAGTGAGAGTGATACTAAAAAATATTCTTGCATATCTCTTTAGTCAAAAGGAATGGGAAGCCAAATGAGATTAAAGATATCTATGTAGGCCGGGTGCGGTGGCTCACGCCTGTAATCCCAGCACTTTGAGAGGCTGAGGTGGGCGGATCATGAGGTCAGGAGATGGAGACCATCCTGGCTAACATGGTGAAACTCTGTCTCTACTAAAAATACAAAAAATAGCCAGGCACAGTGGTGGGCGCCTGTAGTCCCAGCTACTCGGGAGGCTGAGGAAGGAGAATGGTGTGAACCTGGGAGGCGGAGCTTGCAATGAGCCAAGATCGTGCCACTGCACTCCAGCCTGGGCGACAGAGCGAGACTCTGTCTCAAAAAAAAAAAAAAAACCAGATATAAGAATTTTTCAAAAGAAAGCTTTAGAAAATAGTTTTTCAAGTAATATTTTAATCAGTACTTTTAAAACAGATTAATATGAATAAAATTCTCTAAACTAGAAAGGCTTCTCTAAACTTGAACATACTGTAGAGTGAGATATCAGGCTATAAAATTCCCACTTGGGTATTTATTCTTCTGTATCCGGATATCTGAGCAGGAAGAATATCCATGAGTCATCAGCACTACTCACTATTATGAGCCCACTCTGTGCCAAGCACGATGCCAGGTGCTTTACATTCATTCAATTCTCATAACCAAACATGAAAAGCAGATCTAATTGCATTTATTGAGATAACAAAAATGAAGCACAAAGAAACGAAGCAATTTGCCCAAGGTTATAAGCTAGTTAAACAGGGGGACTTTTACATATGGCATATCAAGAATGGCTGAATAAACATCTTGGAAACAAGAATACCATATAGATTCTGTCTACTGTCTGTCTCCCCAATGAGACTGAGCTTCTCAGATACAGAGATCATCTTTGTTGAGTTTCTTTTGTATTTTTGTTGAAATGTAAGCCTGTAAACTGCACAGTCCAGAGTGTATGTAGCCAACCAAATGTAACAGTAGGTAAGAGAAAGTCCCCTGAATTTGAGCAGGTTGCCTAAATATGAAAACTTGCACACCGGTAAGGTGGTTCATCTGATTTTCTTATTTTTAAACAGTAGTTAGCTGTGTTTCCAAAGAAGCTGCCTGGTTTGGAAAATCACATTAATTTGAATCTAAAAAAAGCATATATTTTTCAATAATAACTTTCATTTAAAAAAAGTTTGTTTTTCTAGATGAAAAGAAAGTCACTTTGAAAGACAGCACATTATTAGCCTACTTGAGAATAAAAATTTAATACTCCAGCCCTGTCTGAGGACCTACTGCTTAAATTTAGGCTGCTATTCATTTTTCCATTTATTCATGGCACTATTACTGACATGGTTTGGCTGTGTCCCCACCCAAATCTCATCTTGAATTGCAGTTCCCATAATTCCCCATGTTGTGGGAGGGACCAAGTGGGATATAAGTGAATTATGGGGGTGGTTTTCCCAATACTGCTATCATGGTAGTGAGTGAGTCTTACGAGATGTGATGGTTTTATTGGAGTTTTCCCTTTTTGCTTTGATCTCAATTCTCTCTTGTCTGCCACCATCTAAGACATGTAAGCCATTCCTTTCGCCTTCTGCTATGATCGTGAGGCCTCCCTAGCCATGTGAAACTGTGAGTCTATCAAACCTCTTTTTCTTTATAAATTACCCAGTCTTGGGTATGTCTTTATCAGCAGTGTGAAAATGGACTAATACAATTACTAAGTCCCTCTTTATGCTATTCTCTAAGTGCTGTAAAGATTAGGCCCGTGCGCCATACTCCAAATCCATTCCCTTGTTAGGCAGCTAATTTCATCTATGTTGCTGGTTCCAGCCCTTTAGGCAGCAGGTTGTTGGCAAATGTTTAACAGCTGGTACCGTTAAAAAAAAAAAAAAAAACAAGAACAGAAACCCAGATTTGTAGGCTTTGCTGATTTTTGTGGTGGGAATACTCCCAACATGGCTGATTTCATTGTGAGCATCAAGCATGATGTTGTAGAACTTGGATATGGGAAGAGATGCAGACAATCAGCTCGCAAAGTATGTATTCCTTTTACACAAGGGGTTCTCAAAGTGTAGTCCCTGGAGTACAAGATATCCTGGAAACTTGTTAAAAATGCAAAATTTCAGGCCTAGCTAAGACCTACAGAATCAGAAACTAGGAGTGGTGCCCAACAACCTGTATTTTAACATATCTTTCAGGTGATTCCAATGCAGACTTTTGAAAACAACCATTCTACACTAATGCCTGTATGCTTGATGCTGTTAACAGCAGGTATGTCTACAAGAAGCCATGATCTTCTATTCGGATGTAGGAAATAAGATGAGAAAATGTGCATACTACTCTATTTCTACTGCTAAAATAATAATTACTACCTCTTGAGTTTTCTTAAACACACTTCAAGCTATGTTAACTAGTGTCTTTTAACTTTGAACATAGTTGGCTGTGTTTACAAAGAGGCTGTCTGGTTTGGGAAATGACATTAGTTTGAATTTAAAGAAAGAAGCACATATTTTTTATTAATAACTTTTGTAAAAAATGTTTCCCCTTATCTAGATTAAAAGAAAGTCTTTTTGAAGGGCAACAAATGACCAGTCTAGACATAATTTCATAAAATAATAGTCTTCATACTGATTTATGTGAAACAATAGTTGACATATAAAATAATTTTTTAACCAAAAATATCCTATAGAAATAATAACAATATATTATTACTTTCCCCTCATTTTATCAGATTTCATTTTGCTAAAATAAAATCCATTTTCTTCAATGTGGAGAATTAACCAGGCAATTGAAATGATGCACCAGGCCGGGGGCGGTGGCTCAAGCCTGTAATCCCAGCACTTTGGGAGGCCGAGACGGGCGGATCATGAGGTCAGGAGATCGAGACCATCCTGGCTAACACGGTGAAACCCCGTCTCTACTAAAAAAAACACAAAAAACTAGGCGGGCGAGGTGGCGGGCGCCTATACTCCCAGCTACTTGGGAGGCTGAGGCAGGAGAATGGCGTGAACCCGGGAGGCAGAGCTTGCAGTGAGCTGAGATCCGGCCACTGCACTCCAGCCTGGGCGACAGAGCGAGACTCTGTCTCAAAAAAAAAAAAGATGCACCTGAGGTACAAAATTATTTCCAAGTGCAAGACCCAATAATATATTAAATAATGCAAAATTTAGAAAACAATGTTTTACCAAAGTAAATTTTATATAACATAGCATTATGACAATAAAACTGAACTTAAGTGGAAACAAATCAAAATTTGAAAATGTACTTCACCCAGACAGAATATTTATTAGCCACTTATGGGACAGCTGATTGCAACACTGTTATTGATAGATTTTACTACAGGGGATGGAGAAGTACTATCTTTCATCAAAGATTTTACATTGTAGTAAAGGCCTGGCCCAGGACAGAGGTTACCTTGCTTGGCATTTTCTGGCATTTGAAAAAAGGTCAAAAATTAGCCGTATCAGAGTTAAGAGTTAGGAAAAACTGCAAATTGAAGGTAAAGGAAAGGAGAGGATTAAGAGTAGATCCATTGCACCTGTGATGCATTTCGATGCCAGAAGGAATGCGATGGGAACACAGGTTTGGGTGAAGCAAATGAAATAAACTCAGTTTTGAACATCCTGAATTTGTGATACTAGTAGCCATCATTGTTTACGGTTTACCAAACATCATTGCAAATATTTTACATTTATCATGTCATACAATTTTTACCGTAATCTCACAAAAAGGAGACTATTATTTGTTATCCCCATTTGCCAGATGAGGCCCAAGGAGCTGAAGCAATCTGTCTAAGACGCACAGTTAGTTGATAACAGAGCCGGACTGGAATCAAGCCAGTCTATCTCCAGAGCAACTGCTATTTCTATTATTTCAATTTGATTTTTGAGTGGTAATGACATTGAAATGGCTCAAAAATCAAATGGATATAAAATGGTATTCATGCAGAAGTCTTGTTTCTATTTCTTCTTGTCTATGTCTAGTCTTTCTTTGTGCAAATACATGAAATTATAAGTGCTCATATTTATCTCCTTTGATACTTGTTCTTCCTTACATTTCCTTCCTGTCTTCCTTCTTTTTTCTTCATTGCTTCCTTCCTTTCCTCCTTTTTTCTTATATTAATTTTCTTAATGTAAACATAACATTCTATATTTAATATATTAATAAAATATACATATCTATATATCTGAATTCTTGGTAATTGTTGCCTCTTTTATTAAAAAATAAGGTCATAGCTTTTCTTGATTGGAAAATCAAGAAAATTTTTTGGTCATAAGCCAAAAGGCAATAATTAAATTAAAGCTATATTTGCTCTAGGCCTCACATTTTGTATCTCTATTAGATGATCTGCCAGCAGAAACACAGGCTTGCAGCTCCTAATAAAGAATATGCAACATAACAGTCCTTTGATAAATGTCATAAGATACATTCCATTCTTTATTAGGTGAAATGGCAATGAGCATAAACTCAAAAAAACTAGTGATGGTAGGTCCTTGTTTGGATGTAATCACTTGGGCTTCTACAAAGTATTTAGAAATATTTTGGCATATGTGATATGAATGCTAGCTTTAATAAGCCAAACCAAAAACCTTTACTATGGCTTTTGAGAGTTCTGTGCTGCGTCATTACATAAAATAAATTAAAAAATAAATAAAACAATGAACCACAAATTTCTGAAATCTTTCCATGGGCCGAAACACATTGAGGCAAGAAAATTTAAGGCCTCATAATATCTAAAATCTTGGCACTAATTCATCACCATTTGGAGATAAAATAAGTATTGTATTCAACTTGGAAATCAACAATTATGTGTTTGTTTCCATGCTCCAAATATTCACAAGTGGTGGATATCAAATTCCATTCATGGCTACAAGTGGCATGTACTTTCCCAGAACTACTATGAAGCATCAAATAAGATGTGAAGTCTTTTGAAGCACATTGATACATATTAGAGTACCAATAACATGCAGGCCAGTGTCTCCACTTTACGTCATAATCAATGCCTATTCATTTGTTGCTAAGTGTGTTTGACCTACAGATATGTTTTGTTCATCATATATAGTATTAAAAATGCACACGGATATCTAAAGGAGAGAAAATTTATATTAAAAACCCCCCAGATTTCTGCCTTTTTCCTGAAAAACCAAGAGTCTGGCAAAACCTACGTCCATATTTTCCCCACGGAGAACTGAGTAGATGCAATCCTGTTTTGACAAATAGTTACTATTGGTTCATTCCAGTCACAACCACTTATTTTATATTGCCAACATCAAGGCTATTTATAATAAAATAATACTTACGTAAAAAATTAGATCTTTTACAGAATAAAAGGGTGAGAGCATATTATTTTCTTGTACTTGACCTGTTTAATCATTTATGTTACTTATCTGGAAAAACTGACTACTTAGGAGTTTGTGACCCCTTCTATAAAGGTTGAATTTCTACAGGTAAAAAAATAACTAGCTAAATAGTCTGCAGGATGTTAGGGAATTGGTGTTGGGTTCCAACAGAGGGGCTCTGATAGTTAGTCTTATGCAATAAGGACTAAAAACTATACCCCACGACCACCACCCATTTCACATCTCCAGTATATTATTAATATCATTAATCACTAGAAAACTTCCACAATGAATGGTCAAGATTCCCTATGACAACACTGTATGAATCCATTTGCTTAATCTGCGTAAGTTCCAAATGAGCTGGGCCTTTGTTCCTTAAAGCTCAGGATAGGTCCGGCACATAGTAAGTGCTCAATAAACCTGTGAGGTATGAATGGCAGCCTGAAGTCACTCACAGTGCTGGATATCTTCATTTGATTCTCTGGACCTCCCTTCCAACTTTCTTTACCCAACTCTGAGTCCTGGGAGGCTCATGTGCAAGCTACATTACCAGAGTCTATAGATTCCTTCTTTCCTGGCATGCAGTGTGGCCAGTGGGGAACACAGACAGGAGATTGTTGGGAGGAAAGAGAGTGAGGTTGTGTATTTCAAAAGCTGGTTGTTTCCGTGGGAGCTTACTCCAAACCTCTAGTAAAGGTCCCAGCTTCTGGCAGGCAAGCCTCTCTACAAAGCCTTTACAGAGCACGAGTTTCCATAACCGCTCCCTCCTCTTGATCCTTCAGGTGGATGGGTAACAACACCTCCTTGCATCCCTTGTTTCCAGCTGCAGGTTACTGTACTATCCCAGTCACCTCTTTGGACATAGCAGCCCCCTTACAAATCTCTCCTCAAACTCTCCAGTTTGAGCATGCCCTCCGTTCCTGCCAGGTTTCTCACTAATACCCTCATCCTAAGACCTGCTGGAGCCAACTTAGTCTCTCTCCTCCCCATAACAAAATAATAGAGGAGACGCAGTTCTTCATTAAGCAATGTTTTTTCACCTTTACCCGTAACTGAGAGATCTTCACCTGTAAATGGCAGAAGCCGGGTGGGAGCCGGTGTCGTAGCTGGCACGAACACGCCCCCGATAGAGTTCTACCGCGATATGGTCCTTGTCACCCTTATACAGGAGGATGCCGCTGTCTTCATCTGTGGCAATCTAGTAGAAAGTAACCCTGGCATTACTAGGATGTGTAGGCAACCAGACATATTTCATCAGAAAGAGACTGCTAAGTGAGGTGAAGAGGTTTTACTCTGGTTTAGGTTTTCCGGATGGCTATGAGAAAATAATGCTGAAATTATTACTTGAAAGGTGACTTGTTCTTAAATTGCTTTGTTGCAAATAAATCCATAAAGAAACTTAAAAAGAACAAGAAGAAATCCTCAAGTAAACATGTTGGATGTGCTTAGAACTTTCTTTGCTGGAGATTTTTGCTAAACCACTCCTTTTGCTCCTGTTACAAGCTTTATTTATACCATCTGTGAAAAATGACCACATTGTCAAAGATGGATTTTTATATCCCATATTAAAAAAAAAAACCCACAAATTTTTCACAGTTATGCCATGTGGAGGGGGAAGTCTTTGTTTTTATCCTGCTCTTTGGCCCATTTTGGCTTTTAAAGGATTAATTAAGTTAAGACTTAAGCCCCAACATCACTGTGTGGTTCTCAAAACAATTTGGTGGGGCAAACACTGGAAGGCAGGGACTCATGCCTTCCAGGATTCTCTTCTTCCTGACTTCAGAAGGACCCCCTGGCCCTCACTAGAGTATCAGGGTAAACCAAAACAGGGGTGGCATTTACAGGAAGCTGACTAAAGTTATTTGAATTGAAAATATATTAAATGATTTTGCTTATCAGATAAAACAAATATGTAGACCTAATTTGTCCCATGTACACTATATTTATTATCCTTAATCTAGTGCAGCTTCTTCGATAGGGATCTGAATGACTTGCTCAAAGGTACACAGTGAGTTGGTGGAAAGACTTAAAATTTGAGTTTGTTAATTTCATGTCAAGTCTTCAAAGTTCTGGGTGAAGAGTTAAAAGGTGCTGGTTGGCCAAGCGCGGTGGCTCACGCCTGTAATCCCAGCACTTTGGGAGGCTGAGGTGGGTAGATCACATGAGTTTAGGAGTTCGAGACCATCCTGGCCAACATGGTGAAACTCTGTCTCTACTAAAAAATACAAAAAATTAGCCAGACATGGTGGTGCACGCCTGTCATCCCAGCTACTCGGGAGGCTGAGGCAGGAGAATCGCTTGAACCTGGGAGACGGAGGTTGCAGTGAGCCGATATCGTGCCACTGAACTCCAGCCTAGGTGACAGAGCAAGACTCCATCCCCCCCACAAAAAAAAAAAAAAAAAAAAGTGCTGGTGGTTGAATCCAGGTGTTCTTTCTTGACTGCACCCTTCCTAGCTGCAGATTTCCTAAGAAAAGCCTCCCTCTGTGCACAGGCTGAACTGCAGAGCCATAAAAGCAAATGAATAAAATGTTTTTATCTGAGCACAAAACAAAGAGACATATTTTTTTATTACTGTCTGCTTATCAAATAATGAATAAATAAAAATATTTGGTTTTCATTTTGTCTTGAAAATACAAATGTTGAAGAGAATAATTACTAACGCTGTCCACACAAGGAGCATTTTCTGTTTTTAACTGTCTATTTAAGATATACTGTCAATCATTCACAAGCTACCACAAATGTTTATTCTCTGAAGTTGAATTTTAAGATCAGATCAACTCTCCATAGACAGAGATCTCTTACCTGAAGTGTGATGTTCGTCTGAGGCCGAACCTTGGCCGAAGGAATCTGAAGATAAGACTCTTTGTTTATAAAATTCACACTGACCAATTTTTCACACTTTTCTCCCTGATAGCCCGGCAAACACTGACATATTGGCTCGTTTATTCTGACAATGCACTGAGCTCCATTCTGACAATCAAAATTATCACAGGGGCTGGTACGAGGGAGGACCATGGGTGGAGAAAACTCACAGAACAAGCCACTGAAGAATAAGGAGAAAAACAAATATGTTAATACGATTTTACTTAATTGCCAATCTGAATTGAGAGCTGTATGACCTAACTGTATACTATATATGTGCACTTCCTTGTTTTTCCAGTTTTCAAGTATTCTTAACTATTAATCAAAATCATCACTGTGCTGTACAATAGATATTCCAAACTTACTCATCCTGCCTAAATGACTCTTTGGACCCTTTGACCAATATCTCCCCAAATACCATCCCTCTGTCCTCCTCCCTGGTAATCCTCATTCTACTCTTTGCTTCTATAACGTCTACTTTTCTTGTCTTAAAATTTTTTTATTTTAATTTTTATGGGTACCTAGTAAGTGTATATATTTATGGGGTACATGAGGTATTTTGATACAGGCATGTAATGCATAATAA
Source organism: Macaca mulatta (assembly GCF_049350105.2). Lineage (NCBI taxonomy): Eukaryota > Metazoa > Chordata > Mammalia > Primates > Cercopithecidae > Macaca > Macaca mulatta. Next base: position 19,639,776 of record NC_133410.1, on the reverse strand, counting down.
TCACATCATGTAAAACGGGGTATCCATCCCCTCAAGTATTTATCCTTGTGTTACAAACGATCCAGTTATATTCTTTTAGCTATTTTAAGATGTACAATTACGCTATTACTGACTATAGTCACCCTGTTGTGCTAGGTCTTATTGAACACTAGGTCTTACTCATTTCTGCTTTTACCTGTAACCTTCGGGGCATATGCACGTATAGCCGTTCACTGCATCCGTGCAGTGGGCTCCGTTTTTACACTTGTTGTCTTGGCAGTCATCAAAATCAATGTCGCAGTGCTCACCTATGTACCCTGGTGTGCAGTCACATCTGTTGGAACAAGCAGGTAATGGTTTCAAACCCAACTGAGCCAAAATAAGTAAACAATGCATTTTATCTAGACACATGGCACCATCTTTAAAATACTTATTTAGAATAGGCTCATAGAGCCCCCACATTAATGGATACCTACAAAATTGAACTGTTCTGCAGTATATTCCATGTTCTATCACTGTGATCTACCAGAGAATTAGTTATTTTTATCTCCTTGATGATAGTGAATATCCACAGTCCAAATAACAACAGGATAATTGTAGCAGGGTCACTCCCTCCCACTCCCTCTCCTCCCTCTTCCATCCTTTCTTTCTCCCCATTTTGTTTGCTTACGGTGCCTTATTATTTTCAGTTTGGCCTAATTCATTTGCTCATTGAGATTATAAAACTGCTATGTTGTAAAATGTACTGGGAATATTAAACATATTTTAAAACATGATTAACATTTTTAATTTTACAATAGAGACTAGATACATCAGAACAAGGTATTATTTTAAGAAAAGCAAATATATTAATATTAAATACCCTAATACACGATGAATCCAGATACTCATTATGGAAGAACAGGACTGCTATAATGGGTTAGGATAGAAGAACTGGTAGAAAATTCACAGGGCCGATCCCATGGACAGTTTTCAGCCTGTTCACCATGGTGGTAAAGGGTCTTGGCTGCATTGATGGTGAAGAACCGGGAGTAATAATACAGCTGACATTCACCAAGCACCTCCTCTGGCCCTGCTCTAACCATGTGGCATCTATGGATTCACTGAAACCTCTCCACAGTCCTGTGACATTGGTGGTATTATTTCATCCACTCTACAGGTGAGGAGACTAAGGAACAAAGAGGTGAAGCACTTTGCCCCCAAACACTCAACTTCTAAGTGCCACAGCCAGGAATCGAACTCAAACAATCTGACAAGAAAGCCTGTATCTCTAACCACTGCACTATGCTGTTGGATAATTAATTCCAGAGGCTCCCTTTAAACCTGTACTTCTCCAGTGCTGACCACTGGGATCTCTAGGTATGACACCAAGGATTCAGGACTTTATAGCTGCATGGAGAAAAGCAGTGTGGCACATGCAGCAGTTTTCAAACTGCATTATGGACCTATAGGGGACCATGGAATCCCTACAGGTATGGCCATCAATGAGGAGGGGGCTTCTGGAAGCCTCCTTCTACCCTCCAACTTTTCCTCAACACTCTCCTGTTGTGATTTATTAGGCTTACACATTGGCTTCCAAGAGTGTTTTTGATTTAAGAGAGGGTTCACTGATTTTATATATATATACACACACATACATATACATATATATATACATATATACACATAACTGCAAAGCCTGAATTCTTCACAGCTAAGTTAGTTTCCTCATATATACACACATATATACACATGTACATATACACACACACATACATGCGTATGTGTATACATGTGTACATGTATATGTGTGTATATATGTACATGTGTATGTGTGTATACATGTACATGTGTATGTATGTATACACACATATGTATGTGTGTATATATGTATATGTGTATATATATGAGTATATATATATGTGTATATATGAGAAAACCGAAACTTAGCTCTGCAGAATTCAGGTTTTGCAGAATTCAGGCTTTACAGAACTGCATTTGTACCCTGGCTTCATTCTTAATTGTACCTTATGAACTTTATTTTATTCCAGATTTATTGAGGTATAATTGAAAAATAAAATCTTTATGTTTTAAAGATGTACATGGTGATGTTTTATACATACATACATTGTGAAATAATTACCACAGTCAAGCTAATTAACATATCTATCACCTCCCATAGTTACCCTTTTCCTTTTGTGGTGAAAATATTTCAGATCTGCTTTCTGGGCAAATTTCAAGTATATAATACAGTATTATTAACTATAGTGACCATGCTGTGATATTAGGTCTCTAGAACTTATTATTCATCTTGTAACTGAAAATTTGTGCCACTGACCAACATCTTCCCATCTTCCCCACCCCAATTCCTGGTAACCACCCTTCTACTCTCTTTTTCTGTAAGTCTGACTTTTTAAAATTCCACACATAAGTGAGATCATCCAGTATTTGTCTTACTATGTCTGGCTTATTTCACTTAGCATAAAGTATATATAATATTGACTAAATTACTTAATCTCTGTAAGTGTTCTTTTCCTCATCTTTAACATGTATATAATTCCACCTCACAGGTTTATTTAAAGATTAAATGCAACTATCTGTAAATTAATTAGTATAGTTTTTATATATAATGCATGTTCTATAAATGGCTGGTTTTTAAAATAATTCTCTATATACATCTTTGTAATTCTATAAAAGTTTTTATGGTTTAGTCTGTATTAATTATCCATTTTTCTATTTCAAAGCTATTAGGATTTGAAGTAAGGTTGATTAAAAACACCCAAGGGAATGTGGCATTACTGAGTGCCAAAGGTTTTGTCTGAAAATGCAAAATCAGGGTTTGAGAGTTGCTGGAGAGCGGACGAATTAAAACAAATGGGAGTATATAGCCTCTAAGAGTAGCAAACAGACTTTCAGCTCTGCATGTATGAATTAAGAAATAAAATGAGCTCACTGCATAAGCATGCTTGCTTTGCAGCCAGTTGGTTTTAATGCTAAATCATAACAAAGCAAAGTAAACAACAAGTCTGAAGTTAAATGGACTCTAAGTGGCCATATACATTCTCAAAGAGATGGACAAGGCCCGAGAAGAGAACTTCCATCAATGTTAATGTGAGCAGAGCTGTTGAAGTGCCAAGCATTAAAAGAAAGAAGAAATGCTTTGAAACACTCTGAATTATTTATCTGAAAAAAGAAATCAAAGTGAAAGATAAGAGAACCACACATCCACCATAGTGGCTGTCTAAGAGCTATTTTATATTCTCTTCTCTCCAAATACTACTTTTCAAGACCATTAGAGCTTGGAGTTACATTATGCCCAACATTTTTGTCTTTCTTTTGCTCCTCAGACTGAGTTTCAAAACAGAAAGAAAAAAATTTAAATAAGAATTCCTTAGTTTGTATTATCAATAAAACCTATCACATTCCTTCAACTCTATTATCTGACAAGGAGGGAGGAAGAAGCAAAGAATACAAAATACACTGTTTAGGAGCCCATAGCTGGCTATGTAAGATGCATGTTTGAAAATACTGGTTATGGCGTATCATAGTCTAAAAATATCTCAAAGCAATTTGGGAGATTTATGAGGTATATAATAAAGCAATAAAAGTAAAACCAGCTCTGTTAGCTTAGTAATAAGAAAATGAAGTTGAAGTAACATAGTATAACTTGTCTAAACAACATTTGTCAGTAGAGATTTTCTTTAGCAGCTTCACATCATTTGATTTTTAAGTCTATTTTCTTTCTGCAGCTACCTTTCCCACAATATGCAATCATTTATAAGTTGGGAGTAACAGCACACACACTGACTTAACCTGTTTTCTGCTAACCTACATACACATAGCTATGAAACGAGCTCGCAAATTACAACTGAAAACAGTGGGTTTCAAAATTAGTTAGTCCATAATGCGGCAAAATGCACTTTTAAGGGTGTCTAATCTATTTGATAATGAGAGGAGATATTTAATTAAGGATTAGTCTTTTTGCAGACAGACTCACTTTCTTTTAATGGTTTCAATTAAGTCTTACTAATACTTTATCTTATACTTACCATGCACAAAGTACCGTGAAATCTGCTCAGCAGATGAGCAGTTCTGGAAAACTTTCCTTACTAGCTAATTTCTCTAAGAAATGATATTTATTATGTAACTGATGTGTTTTCAATTTGCCAAATTAAATTGTGAGTGTATCATTGATATGAAGACTAAAAACAACTTACCTACAGTGTTTGGTTGAATAAAATATAATGTAAAGTTTTGTATAAAGTGAAAATGGAATAACACTGGGTTTTTGCCTAGGGTTGTAAACTAAAATATAATGCAAAATAGAATCAAATTTATTTTTTCCTTTTTCAAAAAGACATCGTAGGGAATTAGCAGGTGCTACAACTATACCTACATATTCTAATGTTTGAATTTTAAACCAAATTAAAGCAAAAGCACACTGTCAAAAGAAAGCTTGAGAATAAATATTTAATTAGATTGATATTTGAAAAGCAGTGGAGATCTGGTGATTCTGACCCCAATCTCCCACTCAACTTAAAATATCTGATGATCTGTTTGGTAAGTATAAATATCTTAGCAATCCAGCTCAAATCCCATCTTCTCTTGTAAAATTCATCCTGACCTGTGTAATTGTTAATTCTCTGAATTCTATGGCAATTGAGCTTGGGTCATTTCACTAAGAAGATGAAATAAGTGAAGGTGAATAGCTATAAAGGACTACAAAATCATAAGATGGTATTATTACCATGTGCTCTGGCCATGGCAGGCACTCAATAAATATTGCTTGAAGGAACAAATAATGCTGTTTGCTAGCTGTCTGATGAAAGCACAGCTCAACCCCTGTACCCGACTGTGTAATTCCTAAGAATCCAGCCTATTTGCTATAGAATACCAGCTGTAATGTTAATAAACTCTGGAACTTCTTATAGGTAACACATAGTAGAAAAATCACCCAACTGGAAAGTATAAATCCTAGCTCTAGCTCTGCCAGTAAATAATCTTAAGATCTCTGGACAGTCAACTAACCTCTCTGGGCCATGGTTTTCTCATGTTTAAATGAAGAATTTGGACTAGATGATCTCTAACTACTGCCAGCCCTAACAAGAGAAGTGCTGTTGAAAGACCCTTACAATATTTCCGGATGGTGGCAAAGAAATCATAAAATTTGATAGCAAACATATTTCAGGAATATTGCTGGGGAGGCAAAAAGAAGTGATTTTTGAAGTTCTGTGTTCACTTGAGGGAGTACGCTTAGCAGGATTATAATGCTTTGTCACCTCATGCAAAAAACATTTAAGTTGGAAGAGGTACTATCAATAATAAGAACAATCATCACAGGCATAGCCTGGGACTCCCTGGGGCAGCCTGAGATATATGGTCACTCTATCTTTCTCACCTTGGATAGCCAAATTATTGTTTCAGACCGTAACATCTTCAATTACATTAAAATCAAATTCTCTATTTTACCACAGACTTACCTTCAGACAATGAAGCAACTAGAAGATATTACAAATGTCACCAGATGGGCCTTCAAATAAATTCAAGTAAGTATTTTCAAAGGCTGCTTATTGCCACAGGTGACTTCACAAAAAAAATCATAGATGAAAAGGAAACACTTTTTCATTTTTCTTTAGTGTACTATACAAAAAGTCCGGGGCTGGGCGCGGTGGCTTACGCCTGTAATCCCAGCACTTTGGGAGGCCGAGGTGGGTGGATCATGAGGCCACGAGATTGAGACCATCCTGGCTAACACGGTGAAACCCCGTCTCTACTAAAAATATAAAAAATTAGCTGGGCGTGGTGGCGGGTGCCTGTAGTCCCCGCTACTCCGGAGGCTGAGGCAAGAGAATGGCGTGAACCCGGGAGGCGGAGCTTGCAGTGAGCCCAGATCGCACCACTGCACTCCAGTCTGGGCAACAGAGAGAGACTCCATCTCAAAAAAAAAAAAAAAAAGGCCATATTGTATATGGACATTTAAAAAACATCATTGATACTAGCGAATAGGTCCCTTTAATCCCGAGCAGAGGTGTGAAGCTAAGGATGGAGGAGAAAGGTTTCTAAAATAATGCGTCCCCTACTCTGTGAGCAAAAAGGCAGCTTTGGACTTACTTGAATCCCTTTGGAGTTAGGATGCACTTTGAGTCATGCTGGCAGGGGTTCAGGTCCTGGGCACAGAAGTCCAGCTTCTCCTCACACAACTCACCTGCAACATGGCAAACAGTGTTAGCTCATAGAAAAAGGTCAACAGGCTTCCTGCCAGCAGACTGTGTCACTGTCATGGGTCTTAGAGGTTAGGGCAGCTTGTGATTTAAAACAAAACAAAGCAAAAAACCCAAAACAAAAGCCACATGGCATGGAACTAGATGGTCCATTATCCAGTTCTGGATCTGCTGCTAAGTAGTGTTGTGATTTTGGACAACAGGACTATTGCGATCTGTGACTAATAGAAGCCCCTTCAGAATATACTATGGGAATTAGGAAAAGGAAATCTGAATGCTTTTCATTCCTGTTGTTTATTTTGGATTTTTTTTCTTGATATATAGCATGGATACAAAGGATAAATAAATTGTTAATGATTATTCACAAACTGAACCCACTCAGGTCACCAGCACCCACATCCAGAAACACACCACGTACCAACACCCCAGAAGCCTTCCCCCGGGGTCCCTGCAAAGAGGATCACTATCATGACAAGACCATAGGCTAGCTGGGACTGTTTCTGAGCTTGACATAAATGAAATCATTCCATATGTACCCTTTTATGCCTGGCTTATTCTACAGTTTTATGTTTGAAAAAAATATTCTCGAATCTTCATAGTCTCTGGTTTTAAAAGTCTAAAAGAAAAACACTTTGTTTTCTTCTTAGGAATCATTGCCGCAGCTCAACAGAATGCTTCTTAGACTCACATCCTCTGACATAAAAAGAAAAAAGTAAAAGGAGACTCGATCCAGAGAGAGAGAACTTAGATTTTTTCCATGAAAGTCACCTAACTCATGAAATAGAACTTCTGTCAACAAATGAGAGCTGAAGGCATAACCACGCAGATTCTAGGTACTCTTTGTTGAATCACATGACTGATAATTTCTTTAGAAAATTTCTTCTGATACCAAAAACATGGTTATTATTTCAGATACATTAGACCAAATGTAATTTTCATTTAGAAGACTTTCCCAATTGCTGTGAAAGTATTAAGGTGACTGGAAAGGTATTCAAATACATAATATATATTAACTTACATAATACATTTTAAGTTATTTTTACCTTTTCTATTTTACTTCTACTTTCGAATTGTTTTCTATGCAATAAATAGACAAATAAAGTGACACATCTATAGGCAGCTGTTCATTTCCAGGAAACTACTAAACCTGTCATTTGTAACAGCATCGGTAAAAATTTCAGGAGTGTGAACCTTGGAACAGCACCCCTTTGTTACAAGGGGATCCTTTTAAAGTAATACTCAGCTAGTTGGTAGAAATCATTGCTTGACAACTAAATGTGGCATATTATTTAGACTTCAAGGGTCTTTTCCCAGGATGCAAATTAATAAATGTATTCATCTACTTATTACATCAATCTGGTGCAGGATATTAGTTTTAATCTGTCTCTTAAAAAGAACTAATTGCACGGAAAGTCTCATATATTGCTTCTATAAGTTTTCAGGGATCTGAAAGATTTTTAGCAACATGCATGATGAATGATTTTTAAACAGGTTTATTTAAAGGCTTGTGATTTCAATTAGTATTACTCTAAGTTGGATACCTTGATGAAATGCGTTCATCATATTTTATCAGCCTACTATGATGAAATCACTTTCAGTTTCTAACCAAATCTATCTGATGGAGATATAGGCTGTTTATAGTAGTATCTATCCAAGACAGTTTGTAAAAACTGATGGAAAGAAGGACCATCTGAGATACATAATAAATGTAATTTTATGTACTTTTTATTTTATGCCTAAATAAGACAGTGTTTTAAAATTATAATAAAGGGACATGTTTTATTCCTTATTTACTCTGATACAATCCAACCCAATCCATCCAACCTAAGTCACAGTCCATAAGGATTTACTGCATGATGTTGTGCTAGAGGCCGGGGCTACAAGGATGAATGTAATGGGCTCTGCTCCTAATCAGTTCTCAATCTACCAGCAGAGAAAGTCTTGAGCTAGGGAAAGAACAGAGAAAATGAATTTCATCTCTAAAAAAATAAAACTGAGAGTTGACCCTTGTCTACAAAGAATTACTCCATAGACTTGATAATGGAAAGGAGTGAACAAGGACAAAGTTCCAAGAAACTGTTAGCTAACCAGATTGTTAAATCTCTAATCAACAGCTTTAGACTAAGCATGCCAACTTGAACATAAAAAATGACATCAATGTCAAGTATTCTTTATCTCTATAACAGTAGCAAAATAGCAATAATCATTATTGAGATTGTATATGATACTTCTTTGTGACCATTACATAGCTATACACCTGACTTTAGTAAGATAAGTTGATGACTTCAAAAATGATTTGATTTTCGGCCAGGTGCAGTGGCTCACGCCTGTAATCACAGCACTTAGGAGGCTGAGGCAGGTGGATTGCCTGAAGTCAGGAGTTCGAGACCAGCCTGGCCAACATAGGGAAACCCCGTCTCTACTAAAAATACAAAAATTAGCCAGGTGTGGTGGTAGGCGCCGGTAATCCCAGCTACTAGGGAGGCTGAGGCAGGAGAATCGCTTTAACCTGGGAGATGGAGGTTGCAGTGAGCCAAGATTGTGCCATTGCACTCCAGCCTAGGCAACAAGAGCAATCAAAAAAAAAAAAAGGTTTGATTTTCTTTACTATCACCAAAACTTACAATGCTAAGAAATATTACAAAAACATTTTCTGCATCCAATTACTGCCTAACTTGCTTTAAGACCAATCTTCCACCCTACATTCATGTCACCTGGGTCTGTTTACTATTTCCTGAATTTATTTTAACTCCATGCCTGGGCTAATGGTTTCTCCTTTTGCTTTAATAACATCCTTTCACAATTCTGTTGTCATTTTTCTCATCCATTATATGTCCCCTTCTTTACGGAATCATGCCAGATCTTTTCAACTATTTCTTCTCTATCTCTAATTTTATATCGTGTTTGACTGTGCCTGGCTCATGGCATATACATGGTATACATTTGTTTATGTACTTAATGAGCATTTATATGGTTCTTACTACTGTATGCCAGACAGTTTTAAACATTGTATAAATATGCAGTCACTTAATATTCATTATAAGCATATAAGGTAAGGTTTTAGGGTTGCACTGCTATGTATGCATTTTATATTACTGGTGTTTATCTGATTCTCTTTCCTTGACTGTAAAATCACTAAGAGTAGAACTCTTGCCACATTTGCTTTTGTTTTTTTTCCCACAGTGTGGTATGCTGACATACTCAAATAATAGTTACTAAAAGGAAGAATCATGCTTTAAGGCAAGAGCTCTATTTTGTTGACCTGTAATCAACTCGGGTTTCATTCTAGCCTTTAGAGATTAGTGTAATTTTTTGCTTAATTACTCACTCGTGATTAGTAATAAACGCTATTCTCTTTAAACATTACTGTGAATTTTCCCTGACTAAATGTTAACATGAATGTATTCATTGGACTGTTTCTTTAATTTTCCTTAATTATATTGGATTCTGCTATACTTGAGGGAAGGACAGCTTTCAAAAGAGTGCAACAGTGGTGAGATTCAGGAGCTCAATAAAAGAAGGGAAACTTAGCAAGCTCCTTAGACAAATACTGGACTGCATATCTCCTTCTCAACCAGTAAGAGGAAATTGGACAGCTAAAAGCTGCACTGGTTTTCCAGGAAGAATAGAGATAAAATGACTAACATTAGTCAGCTAATGTATTTTTAGTTACCAATATTGAAAAGTTCTCCCAAACTCATAGTATTGTGAGGACATGATGCCATTTTTACCTGGTTTTTATTTTTACTATAAGTTTAGTCAGAGCTAGTACTCAGTTAGTGGAAAAATAATAAAAAAATAGGGCAATTGAGTTTGCTTTTGTGATGGCTCAGGGCCTGAGATAATATTATCAATGGCTGCCTCCCTTCCAGAGATGATAAAGTGTGAGGTGACAGAGAGGAAAACTGGAAATATTCTTATTTGACTATACAGAGTTAGTGTTGTAATTGATTACCCCATAAGCAGGTCTTAATATGTTTAAACTGACATTAAGAAAGATAAATCTATCCATTGGAGTGGTTTGGGGCAATGTGGTTTAATATAGGTTAAATGTTGGTGCCCATGAGCCTCTCAAGAGATAGGAGCCTAGGCAAGCCTTGACTCTATGATCTGGCTTCAACCCATTCCTCTAAATCCCAGGAAATCCTATTTCTTTATTTTCAGCCATGGACCCTTAAAACTTCCCAATAGGGTGGAACACAATCATTGCCTGGCATTTGTGATTTCACTTTTGATCAGATGAACAAATTAATTTTCCTTATGATTCTAGTTTTCATTTCTTGTTGGTAAGAGGTGAAAACATTCTGAGTATATGTATATATGTTGGTTGTGTATGTTTTGGAGAGAAAACAAAGAGTGGTCAATCAGGGGGTCTATGGTTACCTTTTCAGGATAAGAGAGGTTAATAAATGATCTAGTATAATTGATACAGAGGTTTTTTTTTTTTTTTTTTTTTGGAGATGGAGTCTTGCTCTGACACCAAAGCTGGAGTGCAGTGGCATGATCTTGGCTCACTGTAACCTCCATCTCCCAGGCTAACGCGATTCTCCTGCCTCAGCCTCCTGAGTAGCTGGGATTATAAGCACGTGCCACCATGCCCAGCTAATTTTTGTATTTTAAGTAGAGACGGGGTTTCACCATGTTGGGCAGGCTGGTCTCGGACTCCTGACTTCAAGTGATCATCCCACCTTGGCCTCCCAAAGGGCTGAGATGACAGGTATAGAGTTTTGTCTGTTTCTTAGATCACCTCTTCCTGATTTTGCCTGTCAGTTATACATGGGACACAGCAGGACAAGAAATGACCAAGTTCTACAGCAACACTATTACAACTTGTGAAAGAGCATGTCAAAAGTGATACCCACTCTTGTAAATGGGAATGATTTTTCAGACTCACTCTTGAAGAGGAGGTAAGATGCTACTTACTGAATGTCTGTGAATGTATTTCTTCTGAAAAATTGCATGGAGTGGTAATGTATCCATTCACCCTGGCTTGCACGACTCCTGGTTTACACTTGTTGTCCCAAGGTAATTGTCAATAGTGTGCCTGGGCACTCACATAATTACCCCGATTTGGATGAGAAATGTTATGGGTCGCCTTCCAGGTGGAAGAGTAAAAGCTGGATCATCAGAATTGATAATACTCTGCAGTGAAGAGTGAATCAGCATAAAGAGATCTTAGGGAGTAACTGTCCTTACTGGGGAAAATGACATTTGGGTAGTTGTATTACTGTCTGGGATGGCCTACAATTGTATGCAATATGTGGGAGTTGACTGGTTGCAGAACTATTTTATTGTTCTCGGCCTCAGTTCTTAATCTGTAAACTGAGGCTCTGGAATTAAAGATGTGTAAGGTCAACTGTGGCTCTGAAAAAATCTCTTTTTTTAAATAAAAAGGAAAATGCTTCTGAAGATATGGATAATGCAGACAGCAAGTTACCAGAGGGAGTATCACGCTTAGCTGTACAAAACAACATTACTGCATTCAGCGGTAAAAATAAAGTGCCAGCATGTGCTCAGAGCCCCCTATGGTACCGATATTGTGAGTGTTATTGCATTGAGGAGGAAACTTCAATGCACATTGATGGTTTTTATGAGAAATAATACCTGGAGCTTGGCCTTACCTTCTGCTTCATTTTAGATCTATGAACCTAACTGTTTTGTTGTTGTTGTTTTTTTGAGACAGAGTCTCACTTTGTCACCCAGGCTGGAGTGCAGTGGCACGATCTTGGCTCACTGCAACCTCCGCCTTCTGGGTTCAAGTCTCCTGTCTCAGCCTCCCCAGTAGCTGGGACTACAGGCGCACAACACCATGCCCAGCTAAATTTTGTACTTTTAGTAGAGATGGGGTTTCACCATGTTGGCCAGGATGGTGTCATCTCTTGACCTCGTGATCCACCTGCCTCGGCCTCCCAAACTCTTGGGATTACAGGTGTGAGCCACTGTGCCCGGCCTGAACCTGTTTTTAATGCTCGTTCCTTGTTCAACACAAAGGGGCCCTTCCTATTACCTTCATTTTTACTTCCTTCCTAGTATCTTAAGTTATCTTTTCGTTTAAATTTGTTACCATACTAACTGAAATAGTTTTAGAACTATTCTACAAAGTTCTTCCCTGATACTTATAGAATGATCTGCCTATAGCTTTTTCAAATAATTAAAACAGCAAATCAGATTTTTAACATCACCATATATTTTGAGTCCCAACTATGTATGGGGACCTGTATCAATGCTAGAAGTATAACGGTAAACAACAAACTACTCCTATTTCCATGGAGTTTACGTATGAGAGGAGGGGGAGACAGATATTAATTCAGTAATTTCCCAAGTACAATAGTCTCCCTTTATCAGCAGCTTTGTTTTCTGTGGCTTCAGTTCCCCACTGTTAACAGTAGCCAAAATGTATTAAATGGAAAATCCCAGAAATAAACAATTCGTGTCTTGAACTGTATGCCATTCTGAGTAGCTTGGTGAAATCTTGTGCCATTCTGCTCCATCACACCCGGCACGTAAATCATCTCTATTCAGGGTATCTGGCTGGAGAAGCCTCCTGCCCATCGGTCACTTATGAGCCGTCTCAGTTATCAAATCTACTGTTGTGGTATCACAGCCTCCTGTTCAAGGAAACCTTATTTTACTTAATAATGGCCCCAAAGTGCAAGAGTAGTGATGTCGGTAATTTGGACAAGCCCAAGAGAAACTGTCAAGTGCTTCCTTTAAGTGAAAAGGTGAAAGTTCTTAATAAGGAAAGAAAGAAAAACTGTACGCTGAGGTTGCTAAGATCTACAGTAAAAATGAATCTCCTATCTCTGCAAAGTTGTGAACAAGGAAAAAAGAAATTCAAACTAGTTTTGCTGTCATACCTCAAAGTGGAAAAGTTGCAGCCACCATGCATGCTAAGGGCTTACTTGGGATGAAAAAGGATTCAGCGTGTGGGTTGAAAGACATGAACAGAAACATGTTCTGATTGATAGCAACTAGCTTCAGTACTATCTGTGGTTTCAGGCATCTACTGAGGGTCTTGGAATGTATCACCCGCAGATAACGAGGGGACTATTATATATATAAAATTGCCTCTGTGCTGAATGCTAAGCAGGAACATTTTATGGGGCTCTAGAAAGGGACTGTTTGCTCTGAAGAAGGACAGGAGAGGTTCTTCTGAAGAGGTGAGACTCAGAGGCAAGGGTGAAGTGGAGAATGAAGAGCTCCGACAGAGGCTTCTGCAGGAGGCAGCATGAAGAACAGGAGCCCTGAGAGATGGGAGTAAGCCTGGGAAAACACGGTGCCAGAGGAGCCCCAGAGGCTGGCTGGGTCACAGGGTGGAAAGTCTTCATTCTATGAATAATGGGCTGCCACTGAAAGGTTTTCAGTAGGGGCATGGCCAGATGACATGTGCACTTTGAAAAGAGCACTCTGGCTGGGTGTGGTGGCTCACGCCTGTAATCCCAGTACTTTGGGAGGCAGAGGCGAGCGGATCACCTGAGGTCAGGAGTTTGAGACCAGTCTGGCCAACACGGTGAAACCCTGTCTCTACTAAAAATACAAACATTAGCCGGGTGTGGTGGTGGGTGCCTGTAGTCCCAGCTATTCGGGAGGCTGAGACAGGAGAATCACTTGAACCTGGGAGGCGGAGGTTGCAGTGAGCAGAGATCGCGACACTGCACTACTCTAGCCTGGGCAACAAAGAGCGAAATTCTGTCTTTAAAAAAGAAAGAAAGAAAGAAAGAAAAGAGCACTTTGTCTCCATTGGAGGATGGCAGATTGCATAAGCGGGGATACACATGAGAGGTGACTGCTTATGCAGGGTAGGGGTGGGGTGGAGGTATACATGGCCCAAAGCAGTGTTTACGAAGCAAAACAGATGAGACTTTTTGATGGACTGGATAAGCATGGGGGAAAGAGAGAGGGGGAGTTGTCTGGGACGTCTATGATTCAGGTATGTATATTGGGAATTACCTTTTGGTGACATGGAGAACAGTGGAGGTAGAACAGGTTTTCTGGTGCAAACACAGAGTTTAAAATACAGTGAGGTGGTGTTGAGGATTCAATTGTGCCCCTCAAAGCAAAAAAAAACAACAAAAAACTGGTGTGTTTGAGACCTCTGGTACCTCAGACTGTGACCTTATTATGAGATAGAGTTTTCACTGAGGAGAGCAAGTTAAAGTCATTAGGGTAGGCCCTAATCCAATATGGCTGGTGTTATCAAAAAGGGAAACCTGGATACCAGGAAAGACAGGCATAGAGGAAGACAATATGAAAAACAGGGAGAGGCCAACTAGACAGGCCTGGAGAGACATTTCCCTCACAATCCTCTGCAGGAATCAACACCATGGACACCTTGATTCCAGACCTCTAGCCTCCAGAACTGTAAGACAATAAAACTCTGTTGTTTAAGCCTCCAGTTTGCAGTAATTTGTTATGGCAGCCCTAGCAAAACAATACAGGTAGTAAATTCCAAATCACTGGAAGTTTATGGTGGGGAATAAAACTTTCAACTTACGCCACTATTTCTTCCTTTTTTTTTCTTTCATTTTTATGTCTCTTTCCTCTCATTTTATTTCATGTAGCTGTCTTCTCCTTTGTCTCAAGTTTTCTTTTAGTACTATGAGCTTCTCCAATAGTCAGTCTGTAATAAGCGGTGCACAAAGGAGAGGGAATGGCCCATGACAAGGCTCCCTGTGCTTCAAGAGAGTCAAGACGTAAGTGGAGCACAGTAGTGTAGATTAGCTCTACATGTGCTGCCGTGGCCAGAAGTCTCTCTGCAAAGCACTGTGAGTTGTGCTTGACTTGGACCAATCATCACTTACTCCTCTGTGGGAGGGGAGCTGGTGTTAGCAGTTAGGGCTTGCAGGACAGGCTATCCAAACAATAACAACAAGTCTTCTCTTCAAGGTCTTAGAGATGGCAAAGGCAAGAGAATCATAGACTACTGTGTCTTGCAGAAGAGAAAGTGAGTCGAATGCCTGTGCCATCAGTGTTTATGGTAAGTTTGCAGATGTGCTTGAACTTTGAATGACAGCTGCAATTATTAACTACTTGTGTGTGTGTGCATATATATACACACACATATATATAGATATATACATATATAATATATATACTATCATTAAATATAAAAGTAATCCTGAAAGTGTTTTATTACTTTATATCATATCGGCCAGGCATGGTGGCTGATGCCTGTAATCCTAGCATTTTGGGAGGTCAAGGTGGGTGGATCACCTGAGGTCAACATGGTAAAACCCTGTCTCTACTAAAAATACAAAAAATAGCTGGGCGTGGTGGTGCACATCTGTAATTCCAGCTACTTGGAAGGCTGAGGCAACAGAATCGCTTGAACCTGAGAGGCGGAGGTTGCGGTGAGCTGAGATCATGCCACTGTACTCCAGTCTGGGCCAGACACTGTCTCAAATATATATCTCTCTCTCTCTCTCAAATGTAATATATATCGTATATCATATATGATATATATGAACCCAGGAGGTGGAGGAGATATATCATATATGATATATATATTTGAGATATATATTATATAATATATATTATATATATCATAGATTATAATATATATTATATATATCATATATATATATTAGCTGGGCATGGTGGTGGGCACCCATAATCCCAGCTGCTCGGGAGGCTGAGTCAGGAGAATCGCTTCAACCCAGGTTGTGGGGAGGGTGTAGAGGTTGTAGTGAGCCGAGCTCATGCCATTTCACTCCAGCCTGGGCAAAGGAGTGGAACTCGTCTCAAAATATATATATATATAATGTCAAAACATCAAAACTCATCATAAGTGGAGGATATTTGAGTTGATTTACATTTCCTGCACATCCTGTCAGATTTCTTAAATGTACTTTTTCTTTAAAATATACTGCTTTAACTCATTAAGCATTGTTGAAATTTCTTAACTATAGTAACTTTTTGACAAATGAATGAATAATGAAGATAGTATATGGTCCATGAGAGTTAACATTAAATGTTTCCTGAAATGAATAAGAATAGTTTAAAAATAAATTTACTTATAATAGAATTAGTTTACATGTACTCTCTCAGAGTCAGGTTTTTTATTTCACCAACAAAAGCTGCTTTAGTGTAATTTTCATTATACTCCTTGGGAGACATTTTTTGTGCTAGATCTAGCAAATGATTGAAGGATGAGTATGACAAAGCTTTACCCTGGAGAAGTTACTATACGGAGAATTTAGAGAAATAAGATCAACATCTAATTTTCTACTGTCTGTTAAGTTCCCTTAATGATTGACATACGGGTAGCATCCCGGCCTAGAAACTGGGCTAAATAAAATTATTTTTAATTATTATTAAAAACTATATTATACAGTTCTGAAATACATTATTACCCCTGAAGAGATCGTTCTCTTTGCTAAATAAGCCGTGTTAATTACAGAGAGGAAAGTTTTGAAGAATTGTTGGCTGGGCTATTTTTTCTTTTCCCAGACAGAGTCTTGCTCTGTTGCCCAGTCTAAAGTGCAGTGGTGCAATCTCAGCTCACTGTAACCTCCGCCTCCTGGGTTCCAGTAATTCTCCTGCCTCAGCCTCCTGAGTAGCCGGGATTACAGGTGCGGACCACCATGCCCAGATGGTTTTTTTTTTTTTTTTTTTTTCTTGTATTTTTAGTAGAGATGAGATTTCACCACCTTGGCCAGGCTGGTCTCGAACTCCTGGCCTCGTGATCTGCCTGCCTCGGCCCCCCAAAGTACCAGGGTTATAGGCGTGAGCCACTGTGCCCTGTCTTGGCTGGACTATTAATTGCTTTCTACCTACCAAGAAATCTGGGCAATGGGATATCTCATCTCGGCTTATTTAGTCCTCAAAGCCTGCTTATCAAAATGGTGGAAGCCTGCTTATCAAAAAGGTGGATCATTTTGTCCCCAGATTAAGATTTCTGAAATTTTCTGACTCAAATCACTGTTAAAAATATTAATTTGTTTTACACTAAATGGATGTTGAGTATCTCTATTTAATTTTCCCCAAAGTTAGCTTTTTAAATTCAAGTTGGGCATGTCTACAACAAAATAATTTTAGATAGCAGTACATGGTGTTGCTGGCACACATAACTCTTGCTACTGTTGCTACCTTCTGCTAATGTAACTAGATTAGCTGATTCTCTCTTTGAAATAGATAAAAATCTGAGTCCATTCTGGATATCATAGATGTACGAAAGAGGTGGTGAGGGTACTGGAGCTGATATTGCAGCCCATTTTTATTCCTATTGTAACTTGTAACAAACTTTTTTTTTTTTAGAAGAAATAATTATTAATATTGATAATAATGAAGGAGAAATTTAGGATGGCAATCTGGATAACTGGACCAGAATTCTAGTGTTGAATGTAATCAGTCAAACTCAAGAAAGATTTGAATAAATGTACTAATTTCATTCTCTTTGAATTAACTCAGCAAGGGAAGATATCAAAATAAGCAACCCAATAGATAAAAAATACGATTTAATTTCTTAAAAGTATGCGACTTGAGGGCATGGGATACCTTTATATTTATATTTTTGTATCTCTCCATTCCCATTGCATTCACTAGCAAATTGTCTGGCACAAACTAGGTGCTGGATAAAAAAATAGGAAAGATAGCACTTATTTGATTGCTTCTGACAGGTAAATGCTTTTTAAATGTTAACGGAGACCCAGATCACATAAAGAACAATGTAAGGAAGCAAAGAGAGAATTAAAAAACTGGTAGCAGATTTGTGTTCTGAGATGCTAGCCCGAGGTGTGCCCTTGCAGGCTGGATGAGATGGGTAATCTGTTCACTTCCAGATATCCCTACTGCATTTTTATGCCGAACAGTTACCATTCCAATAAAGGATGGAGACTCTGAGCTCCATTATCAAGAAATTGCACTTGTCAGCACTTAAGTGGCACGTTTGAGGAAGGTTAAGATGAATGGACCTGAATGTTTATCATTACCAAATTTTGTAAATTCGATCCAATTCTGATTTTAAAAAGTATACATTTCCCATTTGTTCTTTATTTATAGAAACAGAAACATTCTCTCTCCTCCTACAGACCATGCAGTATGGCCGAGAGATTGATGATCTATAGCACAGGATAGACATAGCTGATGAGACTATGGGAGTCATCTCAGGGCAGCTTCATTAAGCTGGACCTGAAAGAAAAGTATATATGTTTTCTCCTTTTTTGCTAAACCAGACCAGCCCTATTTGTTACATTCTCAAGGTTATAATCCCAGGCACCACAGCACAATAACACAGGCAGATGCCCAGTAAGATGCATTAGCCATTAACAGATGTGATCTTTGTGTGCAATAGGTGTAAAATGGGACACGTACATCATCGGAGCACTGCCATAGAGAAACCACGTGAGATAAAAGTTTATCAGAATTCAAAATAGGAAGGTTCAAGAAAATATGCTATACACGTAGGTATTTAGACGTTTCAAAGAAGGGCAATCAGTTTTCGGTTCCTATTTTCGTTTTCTAAGTGGTATGAAATGAGTTGCTTGAGTCTGTCAGAGAGCTTGGTCAGTGTCCATATTCAGAAGGAGTGTTTTTCTTTACCTACAAACTAGTAAAGTAGCTATATTCTATTATTAATGTTCTTGGGATATGAGAATTGATGGTTGTATACTGAGAAATATTTGACCTGATCTGACCTTGCGGTAAAGAAGCAAAGCCAAAGAGTTTGCTCAGTAGATAAGGGTAACGTTTTATGGATTTCTGTATCACTTTCAATATTTAGCATGGTGTCCTGCATAAGATGTTTTCTCAATAAGCATCTGGCATATTTTTAAATGGGGGAAAAAAAAAACTTACCTCTCCAAATAAACAAACACAAAATGAAGTGTTTTTCAGCATTTCCTTATTGGAACACTGAGGCTAAATAATATAGCCAATTCCAGCAACTACTGAAACTTCAGAAAATATTTAACTCAGTTTTCAAAATATTTTCAAACTTCATATTTCAAAATATTTCAAAATATTTAACTCAATTCAAATTAGATTGAATAAGACTTGGTTAGACTAAATTGTTGTTCTGGGCTCAGTGGGCACTGCCTATTAACTAAAGAGAAAACAAGATCTTTAAAACTTTTTTTGAGATGAAAGTGCATTTAAGAAAGTTTTGAAACATTGGAGGATGAATACAAACCACATAATATCACTAGGCTGCCAAAGTATTCTCTCTAGTAAAAACAGACGGCAACTTACATTTCCCTTATTTGAGGCTCACAAGTATGTCAGCATCTATAATGACCTTGATATAAAGACCTTACACATCTCGAAGCAGAATTAAAAACAGAAGTCACTGTTACTAAGAGATCACGAATATCTAAAAATATACACAAAATCTACAAATCCAGCTCAGCCAAATCCAAGAGCTCTTCAGCATTGTGTATTTCCTTATGTTTCAAAGTAGTGTATGGGGGCAAAGAGGACCAAAGACCTATCCCTAAATAAAATCTTTCTATATGAAGTGAGTGTACAAAGTAAAATTAAAAACAGTAATAATAAAGACAGACAATTCTAAACAATATGGGGAGAGAAATTTCCATTCTATACATAATTTACCTTATGTAATTTTCTTTATAAAAAATTAGAATACAGAATTCCCATAAGAATTCTTCTGCCATGGGGAATGGCATCAACTATATCTGAACCATGTTACCGTAGTGACGATGTTTGGAATTAAATGATGCAAAATTTAAACCTGTCTTACAGGGCAGCCTTCAATATTTCTGGAGTATAGACATTTACCCATTCAAAGTGTTTTCCGATACATGGTTACATGTTATTCTCAAATGTCTATGTGAATGATATGACAGATATCATTGTTCCTGTTTCACAGAAGAAAAATAAAAGACTGGGAGGTATCCCAGAGTTTATAAATATTTGTGCCGGGATGAGAACCTGAACTTTCCCCCTTACCTACACAAACTAACCACCTGCCTTATGGGATAAAAGGTAGCCTAGTTCTCGGGGAGAATTTATTCATTAATTGTACAGGCTTTCATTCGGTGCTTTTTTCATGTCTAGATAAAATAGACGGCTTGGCTGCACTTGAATTTTGTGGGTACAGCTTTCCTTACATAAGGACAATTGTGCATAGTGAGCCGAAGAGACAGCAGGAGAGCAGAAGGAAAGCTTGTTTGGCATAAACCATGAATGAGAAATAAGCTATTGTGAGACAGAAAAGAAGTTGTGCCTGAAGAAGGCAGCAAGGCAGAAGGGACAGGCTCCAGCAGAGGCCCCCACCCCAAAGTGCATGCTTTGGGGCCAATGAGACATGGGTTTGCATCTGGGCCTCCACTTACAAGGCGCATATCCTTGAACAAGTGGTTTATCGTCGTTTCATAGAAGTTTTTGCCCACCTTTGTGTTGTTCACATAAACTACAGAGTTCTTTTAAATTAACAGCGCATCGACTAATGATGTACATTCTTCTTAAGAAAATTCCCCCAGGTGCTAGAAAAAATAGAAATTCTATTTCCAATTAAGTTTTGAATTAAAAATATAGAGAATGATTTGACTGCTTTTAAAAGCAAATTCAGTCAGCAGCAAATTCTTGGAAAATAAAAGGGAGCTTTTATAAACATAAGCATGAAATTTAGTCAACACATGAAACCACATGGTGATTTAAAACACTCGTACTGCCAAGATTGTTTCTAAGAGTATACACAACAATTTAAGGACATATTCCTGTGATGGAATAATTGCTATTATGTTTCTGAGATAGACTCAGCCCTTAGACATCCCTGACCAGGCCATCAATTGCTTAGTACTTGTAAAGAGAAAAGATGCCATTTGACCCAGGAAGGTATTAGATGCGTTAATCCCCAGAGAATAGCACATGTTATATTGTTACATTCTAACATATGAAACCATTTTCTTTTCATGTTTTTCAACTTAACTCTGCACACTGTAAGACTAAGTCAGCAAACACAGTAAATCATCCAAGCAACGCAACAGAGGAAATGAAACCCACAGCAAGAGAAGACAGAAAGACCTGCTAGATGATAACCTCTGTCTTTTTTGTTGTTGTTGTTGTTGTTGTTGAGAGCAAGTCTCACTCTGTTGCCCAGGCTGGAGTGCAGTCGCGTAATCTCAGCTCACTGCAACCTCTGCTTCCTAGGTTCAAGTGATTCTCCTGCCTCAGCCTCCTAGGAGTGGCTGGGACTACAAGTGTGTGCCACAATGTCCTGCTCATTTTTGTATTTTTAGTAGAGACGGGTTTCACCATGTTGCCCAGGCTGGTCTCAAATTCCTGGGCTCAAAGGATCCACCTGCCTTGGCCTCCCAAAATGCTGGAATTACAGGAGTGAGTCACCATGCCCCAGTCTATAATAACTTCTTTATTATTCTCATAATCCAACTGCAAATGCTTCAGATACAACTGGAACTATCAAGACAAGCACACATTGTGTTCCTTTTAGGACATTGTGCCTGCATTTCGTACTTGAAGACTTTTAGTAAGCTGAATAATTAACAATCTAATGTAATTAGTTAAAACTCTGAGTCTTTAAGATAAAATGTCATAAATATTCCATGATGATTTCCCAGACACAGCTATCACTCTAATAATTCTACGGCTTACTTTTATGGGCCCTGATGTATTTGGGGAGCTGGGTGGATCATATTGATGTCAATGATTAAATATGGCTTTTTTATGCTTAAACATACTGCCTAGTAGTCATGACATCCTGTAAGTCAACTTCTTAGGCTTTATAATATTTATTTCCTAAAGTGTTTCAATAAATGTATACACCTTCAAATATTTTTCATATTTCATGTTACTAAAGATATCTGCTTAAAGTTATGGGAACAGTCTTTCTTACTTAAACATTTTTCTATCTGCAGCCTTATCTACAGTACTAAACAACTTACGTGGTTCATTCTAAAAGTAATACATGTTTGTGACGTATTTAAAAAGTGGAAGCATACAGACAAGTAGAAAATTTTAAAAATGTATATTAGTCCCTTATTCTAGCCACCCCTTCTTCCCACTCAAAAAGTTTCTATTTGTTATCTTCTAACAATAGATAAATTGCATATCAGAGGCCCATTTTATAGTGTTTGGCATAGTGAGGTACAGATTAAAGATCTGAATGACTGATTTGACATATTGTTTTCAGATTTTATATTTTGTCAACATTCCTTTTTACCATGTACACACAGTGAAATCTACGTAAGTTTACAAGAAAGAGGGAGACTAAAATGAAAATCGTAATAGACTTAAAAGGCAACTAACCTTTTTCCACCTCATTCAGATTAGCAGCTGGCAGCGACAAAGACAGAAGAGACAAAAGACTTTTTACATTGCAATACAACAGCAGAGCACAGGAAGCCAATGCGTAGCGTTCACAACAGAGAAGCAGGGGTGGGCGAGCGAGCTGAAGCAAGGCTTGGATTTCTTACCTACAGCCGGGCCACACGCACAAACATGGAGAAAATGAGGCAAAAGGTAAATGCTATCACAGGGAGCTAGAGGTCTGCGTCTAAACCAGGGGACGGAACAACCATCACCTTTACTGTTTAAGATGGACACCGAATGGCTTGTGCATGGGCGTCAGAGATTTGGAAAACAAAGAGAAAATGGGTACACAATGGAAAATTTAAAGTGGTCTGAATATTTTCCACAAAATGTGTTCTAAGGCTTTACATGCCCAATTTGCATGGAGATGTTCATTTTATGGAATTTAAGTAATCCCATTAAGTGAAAGGAGGGCTTAAAATGTGATCAACTGTGTCATACTTGTATGTGGTCCTGTAAGAATAAGAATTAATTAAGACACACAGTCTTGATATAGCAGATCCAGGGTTCTGACTATTGGGAAATACACAAAGGCACATTTTTGAATTAAACACCTAAGTTAACACTAGAGCCTAAAAAAGGGGTCCATTTTTCTAAAAAACAGGGGTGCCATATTTATAGTTTTTATTTTTATAGGTGTTAGGTTTATGTAAGTTCAGGAATTCCTTGGACATTTAGCTCCAAGAAATGTCTTGTCTTTAGAAAGAAGATGATCATGATTTTTAAAAAATAACCACACAAAAAATCAAAACCAACAAAATCTCTCAAGCTACAATTAAAACCTTAGATTTAATTTTAAAATTGTTTGTTTTACAATTCTGAAGTCCTACTTTCTTAACAGTATAGGGATGTTAATTTAGATTCATAGTGAATTCAACTTTTCAAAGGTTAATCTTACCTAAAATATGCTAGTAATCGGCAGTCATGCATTACACAACTGGAAGCACAGATGATGAACTGGAGTATATGGAGAATGGTTTTGGTGACTAGGGTGGTGAAGTTACAGCAAGATTTAGATAACAGAAAAACAGTATTTGTCCTCACAGTTTATGCTGTCAATCCCCGGAGCAGGGAAGAGCAGAGAATTTTCTCCTCTAACAAATCAGTAACTACTTACTGTGCTATTTTGGTCGCACAGGGCTTAAATATAGTTTAATAAATTCCCCATAGGTGGCTCATTTTATTTTAAATATTTCTAGTCATGTTTTGTAGTCTGTTCGTCACAACTTCTCTGTCAGATTGCTCACAGATCTCTGGATTTGTTTCCATTGACATTATGTCCGTTCTGACTCTTGATATAGGTGTCACATATAAAAACTGTCACCATAATAATTTACAAGCCTTTTTTCTGTATGGCATTATTTGTTCCCATGAAACAGAGTTCACTTCTCATTGTATGCCTTTGGGATATAGAGTACAAAATTTTCAAAGGAAAAATGAACTTGTTACTAGGATGATTTTTAAACACTGACAACATTATTATGTTCCCTGAGCATAGCGGTGCTTCTGCTCCCAGATCTCCTGCTCATTAATCAGATTCCAAACTCAAATTTAAAACCATATAATCACATTATAAGAAAATTCCTCCTTAACTGCAGACTTGGATGAAGCAGGATATAAAACTCTAGAGCTTCATTCCTACTTCCCATATAAAGGTCACTTATGTGTCAATGATTTCAAAATCTGCAGATGGTTATTTGAAATTTTGTAAATGAGCTCATTTCACGTGTGCACAAAAATACTACAATTAATAGATGAGTTATACATTTGCCCCATTTAGATATCTTCTCTCATGCCAAATTGTCAAACTCTTCATGGCCCACAAGACCCACTCTGAAGATAAAATGGTCGTATCTTCATGTTTTGTATGCCATGTACTTTCTGTTTAGTATTTTTGTTGATCCTTTGCCCAAATTAAGGCAAACTGACATTTGCAATAGTTATAAGTAAAAAGACTAAAACAGTCCCAGTTCTTGTGGAGAGCCAAATGGCTCTTGACAGATACTCATGGCAAGTTCCCAGATGACAGCTTTTATAGATGTCACATTTTGGCTGAAGAACGGTTTGGCTAAGCTTTAGGTATTTATGATATGTTTCAAAGAAAGAGATCTGACATAGTTGGGGAAGGGAGGCTTCATAACACTTCTCCATGGAAACTGCTCTGAACTGACCCTTAAAATAGGAAAAAACGTGTGTTCAAGAGGAGCAGGTGTAGAGAGGGAGCTGGGGAAATGAAGGGTGAGCAGCTAAGACAAAGACCCAAAAGAAATGGATAAGAATAAGGAATAGCAAATCAAAAGCCAAAGCAGGAGGACTCCTCCAAACCAACTCAAAAGAGTCCTCAACCACCTTCTAGAAATTTTATTGTCAAAAAGACATATAAGAACCTGATTGCAGTTGTGCTCCACAGCCTACGTTTTCATCAGGAAATATATATATATATATATTCCTGGTTCTGTGCTTAGGAAGGTATTGGTTAGGCAAAGTTTGCTTGAAATGCTTGGATCCAATTTGTCTGGTGGAGGGAGAGTGGGTTGATTTAAGGAGGCCTCCAAAATTAACTGGGTTCTTAAGCCCTTTCTATAATGATCAGGAAAATGATGGAAAAAGAGAATTATTCTATTCTAAGAAGGTACCAGGTAGCAGATTTTAGTGCAAACATTGGGCTTCTTGGACAAGTCTACATCAGCCCATCCAATGAAGTTAAATTCTCAGGGTAGCTCAAAGGGTTCCAGAATTTGTGGTCACAGGCTAATGTCAAGTTTCTGAGGTGTGATAATATTGGTAATATTAGTGTGAAAGTCAAAGCTACATAACACCTACATTCTTTCTAGATACTCTAGAAACTTGCATGTAAAATATCAAATAATGCTAAAATTCCACCCACTAAGCAGACTAAAGTCTGTAGATATGTCCTATAAGACTTGGTAATACAGCATGTTCAAATTTCTACTGGAAACTTAGTATGCTATTACTGCTTTACATGATATCGGGTGCTTTATTGGTGCCAAAAAAATAAAAATTAAAAATAAGACCCTAGAAAAGGCAGCCTTCAGAGTCACTCAAACAGATTTGGGTTGCCAAAACAGAGCCTCATTATTCTACCTAGTATTTTCCCATCAAGAAAGGTACCTAGTAAAATTCAGTTTGGGTACTCCATAAAAGCTTCCATTTTAATCATTTTCCAAACAATCCCTGGGAAAATTTAATTATACAGATGTATGCCCATCTTTCATGTTGTGAGATGTTAACTCCAGTCACCTGCATTGTAATTTCATCCTGTGATTTTCTCACTAGGTATTAAATTATATGAAAATAGATATAATTAATGAAATGCACCCAGAAAATGAAAATAGCAACTTTGAGTAGAGTGACCAAAACTACTTCTCCACTTTTTTTCTTACAAATAAAATATACAACATTCTTGTTTTTCCTTTGTCAATGTTAAGTGATTTATTAAAGGAAAAGGGGCATATCTATGAAGTTTCTAATTCAGAGCCACAAAAAAAAAAATTAAAAAAAAAATCAATTCTGACAAAATAGACAAGTCATAAGCTTGATGTTGACTTTAGAGCAAATTGGTTTGAATTGGGAAGAAGTTTAGCAATTAATAGTCTAATGAGATGTGTCATCCAAATAAACAAAAGTGTTAGAAAAAAGGTGATCGTCTCATAAGACTATCCAAAGTGCTCAGTATCTTCCTGACTTTTAATTTGAGGGACATGGGTTACTAGAGGCAAACACTCACTAGCAAAGACATAAGTATGAAGATGAATGATCTCAAATGCTTAATTATGTTTTGGCTATTAAATAAATGTCCTCTTTTCACACAGGTACTGGGGGTTGGTTTGCACAGGGAAAATGGTTTGCACAAAAATACCATTTAATTGTGGGACTAAAAGCTTTAGGACAATAGCTTCTTTTATTACTGGATAGCATGGCTTTATAATAGATGCATATGTTTGAACAGAGATTCCTGGGTCTTTTATTTGGTTAGCTGAAACTATCTTTAAGTCCTTACATTATTTACATTACATCTGATTTTCAAGACACCTACCATTTATCAAATAATAAAATGATTTACTAAACATATATAACATAGTTCCAATGATGCTTTCAAACAGGTATACTGATTGAAGGCAAAATATTTCCTGTTCTTTGTACCTGTATACTCAGGTGGGCAAAGGCATGTGTAGTTATTAATGCCATCGACACATGTAGAATTATTTTCACAGTCATTATCTTCACAATCATCAACGTTGACTTCACAGTTTTCTCCTTCAAATCCATCAGCACAAATACACCTGAATGCCAGAGGAAGAAAAAGCGAAAAACATCTTTTTGCCGCATTTTCAAGTCATGTGGTCTAAATATTGAAAAAAGCATAATTACACTAACCAACCATAGAGCTTTTAACTACCAGAAATTGATTTTTTAAAATGCTTTTAAATGACATGTTGTAAACATCAATTTAAAGTAATATCCACCCAAGCAGAAACCATTCAAAAAATAAAATTTATGCTGGTTGCAAGAAGGCAAATAGTTCCATGGTCTTAAAAGTCAATAAACTCACTGTATTTGCAGGTCTAAAACACAAGCAGCTTTATTCCACAGCCCTAGATATCTTAATCTTGAGTTGTGCTCTAATAAAATAATTCAGACTTCTTTGCTCATAAATGAAGAGGAACTAGTTCTGATTTTTAAAATTACATATATATAATGTCCTTGATGTTTTGAAACAAAAATGAATCCGAAAATAAAATATTTGTCTTCCTTGCAATTGCAAAATGTGAATGTTCTCTTTGTCTTAATAAATGCAATCCTTCCTCTGGCATAAAACAATCTTGAGTACGTATTGAATAATTTTTGAACAAGAGACAACTTCATAACAGAATGCAGAAGTCTATTTCTTCTAAAAAGTGAAATTCTAACAAGTTTTAGTAGTATATTAGCATTCTTATGTGATATTATTAGTGTCATTTAATAAAGAGCTCCAGTTCATAATTCATGAAGTACATCTGAAATAATTGTACCATATGATTAAAAAACTCCAGATTAAAATCATTCACAGCAAGTCTGTCTACTTATATTGTATCTTAGAAATAAATCATTAATTTTCTGTTTCAGTGGGACCTATATCTTATCATTACACACTCTGTTAAAGCAATAAGCAAAACAACAGATGAATATATGACTAGCAGTAGCAGACTAGTTGGCTATTAATTAGTATAATGGGGCCAATATTAATACTTTGTCTTGCCCTAATCTGACCTGATTAACCATAATGTGCATGTGTGTATGTTTGTAAATTAGTTTTGGTTTTGTAGCATCCTGAGCTGATAATACTGTAGTGTCTCCATTTAGTTTTTATATTGCAACATCTTCGAGAGGGACCCATACATAGTAAGTACTCTTTCTCCAGCATTCTTTGAAAAATACTGCTCTTTCATTTGAAAAGAAAAATACATGTTGGCTTAGTGATCCTTGCTCCAATACTTCAGACACAGATGATCACAGACTAATGACCTACCAGAATCCATCTTCTTCTCCTTCTTTTAAGTGGCAAGTTCCTCCATGTTTACATGGGTTACTGATGCAGGCATGAATTGGGACATCACAGTCCTGCCCCTGGAGAAGAAGGGGCAAGTAAAGTCAACTAAAGCAGTTCTCAGCACATAGAGAAAGCACAGTAGAATAATAAAGGCACACCAAGAAAAGGTATGTTCTCAAACTGTGACTCTTAAAGTGCTTTTACTTACCTTGAAACCATATGGACAGGTGCATCGGTAAAAGTCAACTGGATCACTATTACATGTGCCATCATTTTTACACGGATTTGATAGGCAGGGGTTACATTTAGCTAGAATATTGACATCCACAGGACCTGAAAATTAATTGAAATATATGAGCAACTGATGCTCTTCCAGTTTACTTATAATTACTTGTATGCTTTAACGTGATGGTAAATTTTGTATAAAATTATTATTGGTCACATATCTATATGTGTCTCTCATCCATGACAAGCCAGAAATCAGCATCATCCTATGATGTTCAATAATGCAACACGAGGCCTTCTCAACTGGATGTACTGTGAGCCTCTCTGAGGTCAGTGTGGGACTCTGAGTTGGTATCTGACGTTAATGGTGCCAGTGACGCAGAGTCCCCTCATGGGCTGACTAGTTTATCTGGATGTTTTTCTTGGCCATTGTCTGTACTTTAACCTCCTCCTGCTTCATAGAAATGCCTATTGTCAGTCCCAGAGAAGACTACGTGTGTGGCGTGGGGTGAGCAAATTTTATAAATAAGTAGAAATTCATCACTGTAATTAAAAACACAACACAATGCATCTGCCCGGGTAACATTGACTCAGTAGTACGACTTTTGTATAGGAGATACAAAACAGTGCCTCTTTATGCATATAGAAAGAAACCAAAAGTGTAAGCTCCATTATAATCTCCCTCATTTCCTTTTGATTCGGTTTATTTGTTGGTTCATTTGCACAATACATGATGGGTGATGTTTCTGTATCTTCCTCTCCAAAAAGAAAACATCTTTGAAATGATCTTGACTTGCAATCTCATGTTTTGGAAGATATCTTTAAAAAACTTCAAGAGCCGTGCAAGGTCTCGATTAAATGCATATTTAGCCACAGCCATTTTCCTTTGTTCACACATACTTACTGGACAAATGACTAACAATGTGGAAATTGTACTGTCCTCAATAAAAGTATCTTCCACCTATGCTACTTTGTGCATTGTGTGTGAGAGTTCACCACAATGCCTTTTGGCAAATGTGTCTGACAACGACACTGATATCTTTATATGTAAAGCACATACATTTCTTACTGTAAACATTAATTATATTTCACTCTGTAGTATAATCTCTCTTTAGTTTTTTGCCTTCACTGGAATAAGCAGCAATAATTCTAGTTGCAAGTTTTATCACATGCAATTTCTAGCGAAGTTATCTGGATAATTGCATAGTAGCTCTGCACCCCCACCATTACTGCTCTAACCTTCTAAGGTACCTTCACCAAAAAGCTATATAACTTCTACTCACATAAACTACCTGCATCAAATTATTCTACAGATTAGAGCCCACGTTTGAGTTGTTGATCTACTGAAAGAAACTCATGTATATAAGACAACATGAATAAATATGGTGACCACAGAGATTCATTGTGTCTCTTCATATTCTTTACTCTGGGAAATACTAGTACATATTCAAGTAATGGTATTGAATTAAAATCCATGAAAATGATAGTGCCCTGTAGTGTTTAGTTTTTCTATCAATTAAAAAATGCCTGAAATGTATTGAAATTCTGGTTCTATTTTGCCATTAGGAGAAAGTTGACTGGTCCTAGGATGACCGTATTAAAGGAAAGAGTTGGTGCTTACTTCTTCTAGTGACCCCTCAGTCACTAGGAGAGACTGTGCCAGTGCTAATGTCCCCTACATTTTGTCTTGGTAACTAGAATAACTAAAGGAGTCTCTGTTTCAATTTACAGCTGGGAAACTGCTGGCATTAATTCTGAAGTAAAGTGAGCTCCACAGAAATTTAATTTCTCTCCACCCCGCCCAATTTATTTATCAATTAAGGGCAAAAAACTTAGCTGTTCAGCACACTGCAGAAATGAATGGTGACAGTGAAAGCAGTTCGTTAAATTAGCATAATACCTAACGACAAATGGTTTTGAGCTTGCTAAAGTTATATATGCGTCAGCAAGAGGAAAGAAAATAGCTCATTGCTAGTGGATCCCTTAACCAGTTTACAGGAAAGAACCTAACTCAGAACAAAGGCGTAGGATGAAACGGTGAAGAAATGTATGCCAGCAAAACAGCAAGTCAGCAAATGCAACAACTCTAAGCATTTATCTGGCCACATCCCAAGGTCTTGAGAAAAAATGTATTTTGGCTTGTTACTGTGCTTTCAACCTTGTAAGGCTATGGCTTAAATAAAAGGAGTTGAGGGTTGGCAGTTTGTAAGTTCATCCTGCGGAATGTGATACGTTCCAAAAATGATGTCTGAGTAATTAGATGAGAAATTAAGAGATTGTCTGAGGGAAGAAAATGGAATACATTTTGAAGAATTTAATCGAGTATACTGGCAGCATCACTGCCTGGCTGAAACAGTCCGTGTCCATTTTACCACATAGTGGAGATTTATATAATAAATGTCCACTGGACCATATCTGATTAATAATCACTACCTAATTTCCTTGCATTTTATTCAAGACCAAATTTGGTTTTCCATAGAGATAATTATGCTGAATTATTTTTATATCTGGAATTTGTTATGGGAGATTGTTGCCCCCTCATATATGTTCAGTTTAGCTAAAAAAAAAAAAAAATCAAGATAACAAGCATTCTCATACACCCAGGACTCTTTTAACACTTTCTTAAACTTGCTGAACTGATTGTGGCACAGGGTTTGGGAACAGAGCAAAATAATTGAGTTCTAATTTCTTCAGGTTGGTAAAGTTCATGACTATCAACTTTACCAATGGTAAAGTTAACTATCATTCTAGTTGCTTCTCGTTTTTCATATCTTTTTAAACCCAGTTATTCAACGATCACTTCTTATTTCTAGTACTTGAGTTTGAGTAAAAGATGTTTGTAAGTCAAACAAATTCCACATAGCAGCATCCTCTGATATCTCTAAGGGTCTAAAAGTGATATAATTTCTTTTCCTATTTTATGTAGCTTGTAATTCTCCTTAATCAAAAATCCTTTTCGGAATGTGATTTTTACATCTACCTGGTTTATCTAAATCAGCTTGTTTCTATAGTCTAATCTCTTGAAATGATATTCCTTGCATCTGGCTCTCCTCCCATTCATCTTCCTGTCCATATTTTGCTCTTCTAAGTCCATCTTCTGTCTTCTATTTGCATCCAACTTGTGATTCATTTTCTATCCACTACACTTTCTCAGAGCTCCTCTCCTGCAATCTTCTTATTCAAGGAGAATGACAACTTTAATCTGTTTATACAATAAGGAGATGATATCAGAGCTAAAGAGAGATGCCAAATAAAGTCATCATAAAATGGGGGAAGAGTTAAGTACAGTTCTCCACGAGCAAATCAACACTTGGCAGAATTTTGCACACGTGATTAGTCCTAGGCGAAACGAAGATGTCCGTAATACGTAGCAATCTTGGGCACAGAATCTGTGTCAAGCAGGGAATCTACTGAGAGCAAGGACAACATTACGGCAAGTACTGACACTCCTTCTTAGACTTCTAGAGAGTTGGAGTAGGTAGGAGGAACAAAAAGTGTTTTATTTAAAAGGAGAAAGGCAGTCATTTTCTTGTTTGTCCAAATTTCAACAAAGACAAAGGCAAATGAGATCTTGCTGTTTACCTATTCATCACAGGCTCCCTGAGAACCTTCTATATGTGCTACGAGCTGCTCAAATTTGGGGAAACTACAGGGACTATTATGAAACCCATGGGAAATAGAAGTGGGCACCAGGTACAACACTGAGAGTTAATGACTTTATGCTGTTAAGGCATGCAACTGTGATTTGCAAAGCAGGTGTGGCCAAGCACCAGAAATATCAGTACAACTTTAAGAAACGGAAGAGGTTCTCTGTGTTCTTTCATGGCTGCTTGGTAAAGAACTGCGATCTTTAAGCTTTTCTCCTTTCTAAAGCTAACTGGTTCCAAGAAACGTTAACATATTGTTAACAAATTAGCCTTCATGAGATGTGTGCCACAGAGGGGAAAGGAAATGTAGCTTCAGGGATAAAGATCTTTACTAATGTCACTGAAATGAAGGAGAACAGTCTAAGCAAACTGGATTGATTTAAGATTTGGTCGTGATTAAGAGAGCACTATAGTATTAGCTACATGGGTGGAGGTGTGGTTAGCTTAATAATTCAAAGGGAAAATGAGAAGAAAGTTTGGTTAACAATCTGTCTCTGTCAGTTACTTTAATCTTTAATGGAAGAACTGTCGGACCTCAAATCCATTAAAGCTTGTAGGCAGACTTGCTTACTTGACTCAAATCACTAGTTATGCACCTGACACCACTATTGCTACCCAGTGAGTTCTGCCTCTCATTTTGATTTATTACCAAAAACTCCAGACAAAAACTTCTAGCTGCATTCTAGAATCTGCCTTCATTCTGGCATCCCTTAGAAATATGGGTCAAATAACAAAATCCTCTAGTACTGCCCTTGTATCAAGTCAGAGGTACATCAAAGGCAACTCAGGGAAACATACTGGGGATATTTGTCGGGTATAATTTAACTAACAGAAGGTTTTTATTTAAAACCATTGCTTTTACGCTCCACTTGCAATTACATTATGGCATTTCTCAAGTATTATTAATAATACCAAATGCATATTTGTTGCCAACATTCCATCATTAATTTATCAAATATTTACTGAGCATCTACACTGTGCCAGGCACTAGGCCAGGTTTTAAGAGACCAAAGACAAGTGGAATGCCTGAATTTCTGAAAAAAACTTACAGTTTAGCAGTAGTGACATACAGGTATCAATTACAGAGTGGATGTGGGGAATGAGAATGCATGTCTTAGTATATGTGTTTTAAGTTTCTGCAAGCCATCATGGGAGAAGAATCCACTAAGTGAATGGAAATATGAATGTGAAGTTCTTAAGAAAAGCCATGGCTAGAAATTTAAAGGTATGGATTGAAATCTACTGAGAACTTAATAGGGCTAAAGATAGAACATGTCTACATGAAAAAGTGGGTGGAAAAATAAAAGGAATGAGGAAGCCAAGAGATTTTAGAGGAAGGAGAAGTGGCCACCAGTGTCGAAGATGTAAAGAGAGCAAATAAAGATAACTAAAAAGAAGCCACTGAAATTGGCAAGATAGAAGGCACTGGTGTTCTAGTTTCAGTGGAGGGGTGGAGATGATCTCCAGATGATAGAGGTTAAAATCCTGTAAATTTGCATTGCAAAATAGTTAACTAAAAACACAAAGGCTAAATTACTACACCTTTTGGATTAGCAGGCTTGGCCATTTGCAACACTTACATGTGACTTTGGGCCACTAAATGAACTTCCTGAGTCAAAATTAAATAGAAAGGGCAATAACTATTTTATAAAATCTTTGCATCAGAGAGAATATGGATGTAAAACATGTAAGAACAGAGCATTAATTGCTAGTTCTCTTTAGCTATTAAAAACAAATGTCTGTTCAGTTTTTCCCAGTGTTTTAAGTTTTAAAAACTATAATAAAAGAGCTCCTCCCCCTTTTTAAATGGTACTTTTAGCAGATTACCATATCCAAACCTGAATGCCCTCTTTAGCCAATAAGCGAATCAAAACCTCCAAAATCTAAGGTAATTTCCAATATAATCACTATGTACAAGTAATACTAAATCTGAAAATATAAAAAAGATTTGACCAAGTTCTAAATAATGCTTCAAAACTGATCTGACTTGTGAATTTTTCATTGCTGTAGTTAGGCCTGAATTATTTAATCACTTTCATACTTAATTAAATGACTAAGGGCAATATCAATAATTTTGAGAAACAGAACAAAAGCTCTCACTCAAGCCTATCAAAAACTCCTCCAAAATGGAAAATGTTGATTTTGCTGAGAAAAACAATAATATTACAATGTTATTGCTGAGAGGTGTGATGTTTTTCACAGGAATTCCAGAATCTAGAGCATTCCTAACATATAAAATTAGAGGAAGAGGTCAACCATGGCATGCTAAATGTTCATTATTGTGGGTTCTGTCAAGGTTTCAGGTTTCTTTGACATTTCAGTTGGCCTTTACAAATGAAGTAATGAGGTACTTCAGCACCATATCCTGGCCTTTCTTTTGAGCTCATGGCTACCAGATCCCTGCCCATTTGGGCCTCCTCCCCACTCTGTGTTATATTCCATTTGGTTCACAAGAAGAATTTCCTGTTGGCCTCTTGGACCTGACAGTATCAGTTACAATTCCATAGTCATTTGGTATGGATATATTATTAGCATCTTATACATATTTCTATCACCAGACTTCCATACCGTTTTTTAGAATTACCTATTTCAAAGTATCTATCAGTAGAATATCAGCTCCATAAGAACAGAGGTTTTACTCTGCATTGTTTATTGTCTTACCACCCAGACACAGTGCCGTGTACATTGTACGAACTTGAATAATACTTGTTTAATGAATAAAGAAATATATCATTCATCTCCATTAGCCCGTTCACTCTTCAGCACATGTAAGTCATCTCCATGTGATTGTTCACTCTTCAGCACATGTAAGTATTTAATAAATGTCTTTCAAATAAAAACATAATAATTTAGTTGCTCCATAGCTAAAACTTCCTGAACCAAGAGAAATAAAGGGAATATTAGAAATTAACAATGTTCCACTTTCCACACTGACTTTCTCAATGACTATCTGGAGAGGACAAAAGCTGTTTTATTGCAGACTGCTTAATCACTCTGATGTCATCTTATATTTAAAAGATGAGGACAGGACATTTGGGTTATAAAGACAAGTCATGGCCATCTGCTGCCCACTCAGGAATGCTCTATCTGGGTATTAATTAAATATGATCTGATAATCAGTTTCTTCCTGTTCATTTATTTCTGTTATGCGTCAAAATGATGAGAGTTTATATAAAGAAAACACTTTTTTCTTTATTAAAATAATTAATGACTCAAAATAACAGCATGGCATGGCATCCTCTAGTAGAAAAAAGTCATTTAAATTGTATTTAAATATAGCTATGTAACCATGTATTCAATTAAAAAATTCATCTTCCTGCTATATTTTGAAATTATACATTGACAAACCTTAATATTGAGAGTTTGTACTTACATAATGTTCATGAATAAAATAAAAATACATTAGACTGGCATAACGAGAGGGAAAGTTAAGTTAAAATATGTAAACCTCAATTACAAAACATTTAAAGAAACATTATATTGTTGCTTTAAAACTCATAAAGCATATATGCTTAATAGTATAGTACTCAGTGGATTTCCTTGAATGAATTATTTTAATTAATAGGTTAAAATACTTGGCTTTCTACCAATCTATTTTTGTAAGTAAATATTTCTAGTAAAGTTTTTGAGGGTAGTTCAGAATTTTCATTTTCTAAGTATGTTTCAATAACAAGGTGGCAATCTTATTTACACTGAAAATTTATTTTGAAAATACTTTTATTGAAAACTATAAAATAAACTTTAGCAGTAAGCTTTGGAATCAGAGTCAAGGTTCAAATTCTGACTCCAATCAGCAGCTGAGTGATTTTTAAAAATTGCTTAGTGACTCTAAAATACATATCTCAAATGGGGAAATGATAGTTTTCACCATAAGAATAGTGGAAAGATCAAAAGAGATAAAAATCTATGTAAAGTACTCAGAATTAGGTAAACTACTCAATAGAACTTAGCTATTATTGTTATTAGCATTTGTAATGGTAGTAGTATTGGCAACGATCCAGTCTACATTGTCATAAACCTTGAACTAGCAGAGTCTTCATTAATAGGACAATGAAACTTCAAAATAGTTTGACAAATGCTGAAACAAATGCTGGCAAAGGTCACTGTAAGTTTCAGTGCCTATCACTCTAAAATTCAGTTACAGAAAAACTGAGTAAACTCTAAAGTCTTCTAAAGGCAACTGCGATTATATTGATT
Source organism: Macaca mulatta (assembly GCF_049350105.2). NCBI lineage: Eukaryota > Metazoa > Chordata > Mammalia > Primates > Cercopithecidae > Macaca > Macaca mulatta. The sequence goes on along the minus strand of NC_133410.1, from coordinate 19,603,690 downwards.
GAGCCTTGAATGTCTACACTGCTTGCCAACTGGCTTACACCCATGCTGTTTGCTATTTAAGGTATACCTTGAAAGACATGCAATCTATTGATCTTATAGTTTAGTGAATATTACACTGAACTTCCACAGTTGAAATGATAAATTTAGGCTTTATATCATCTGACAATTAACAAGTTTCAGCTCAACTGTTTTTGCTGGCCCTGGAACAGGTCCAGAAGTTTCCTACAGTGCAAGCTCTGCTCCCATAGTTATGCCCACCTGTGGCATTATCCTCACACTTGTCTGCCTGTCCACCTATGTCATTAAATCTTCACAGCCCTCCTTCTTTTACGCAAATGATTCCTCTGAGTTCTTGTAGCAACTACACCATCCACTATGGTAGCCACCGGACATGCATGTATATTTCAGTTTAAATGTAAATAAAATAAAATAACGATTATTTTTCTCAATTGCATTAGCCATATTGTAAGTGCTCTACAATCCTATGTAACCAGTGGTTACCATATTGAATAGCACAGATCTGGAACATTTCCATTAGTATAGAAAGTTGTATTGGGCAGTGCTGAAAAGAGCTAATTTTCCCTCAAACACATTTCCATTAATGCTACATTAAGTACATGAGATTCTAGAGTCAATAAATGAAAAAAAAAAAAGCTCAAGTTAGTCAGATAATAAATACTGAGTTACACAAAGATGTATGCACGTATGAATGTATGTACAGGCAGACCTTGGAGATATTGTGGGTTTGGTTCCAGACTACTTCAATGAAGTGAATATTGCAATAAAGACAGTTAAACAAAGTTTTTGGTTTGCCAGTGCATATAAAAGTTGTTTTTAACTATACTGTTATTAAGTATAAGTATTAAGTGTGTCTCAAAATGCAATACCTTAATTATAAAATATTTTACTGCTAAAAAATGTGAATGATCATTCGAAACTTCAGTTAGTTGTAATATTTTTGCTAGCCAAGGTTCTTGCCTTGGAGTTAGTGACTGGTAAGACTGATCAGGGTATGGTTACTGAAGGTTGGGGTGGCTGTAGCAATTCCTTAAAACAAGACAACAATGAATTTTGCTGCCTCGATTGACTCTTCCTTTCACCAAAATATTTCTCTGTACTACGTGATGCTGTTTGATAGCCTTTTATCCACAGAACATTTATCCAGTAGAACATTTTTTCAAAATTGGAGTAAATCCTCTCAAACTCTGCCACTGTGTTATCAATTAAGTTTACAGAATATTCTAAATCCTTTGTGGTTATTTCAACAATGTTTACAGCTTCTTCACCAGGAGTGGACTTCATCTCAACAAACCACTTTGCTCATCCGTAAGAAGCATCTCCTTTTTTGTGGAAGTTTTGTCATGAGATTGCAGCAATTCAGTCACATCTTCAGGCTCCACTTCTAATTCTAATCTCTTGCTATTTCTACCACATCTGTAGTTACCTAGTCTATTGAAGTTTTCAACTCTTCAAAGTCATCTATGCAGATTGGAATCAACTTCTTCCAAACTCCTGTTAATATTGATATTTTGCCCTCCTCTCATGAATCACAAATGTTCTTAATGGCATCTAGAATGGTGAATCTTTTCCAGAAGGATTTCAATGTAATATGCCCAAATCCATCAGAAGAACCACTATGTACAGCTGCTGTAACCTTACAAAATGTATTTCTGAAATAATAAGACTTGAAAATCAAAACTATTCCTTTATCCATGGGCTGCAGAATGGATATTGCATCAGCAGGCATATAAACATCATTCTCCTTGTGTATTTCCATCAGAGCTCTTGGGTGACTAGGTGCATCGTGAAGAAGCAGTAGTATGTTGAAAGAAATCATTCTGAGCAATAGGTCTCAAGAATGGGCTTAGGAAACCATGCTGTAAACAGATGTGCGGTCATCCAGGCTCTGCTGTTCCATTTGGAGAGCATAAGCAGAGTAGATTTACCGTAATTATCAAGGGTTCTAGGATTTTCAGAATGGTAAATGAGCATTGGCTTCAACTTCTTAGCCCCTAACAAGAGAGTTAGCCTGTCCTCTGAAACTCTGAAGCCAGGCATTGACTTCTCCTCTTTAGTTATGAAAGACCTAGATGACATCTGCTTCCAATAAAGTCTGTTTCATCTACATGGAAAATCTGTTGTTTAATAGTGTCAACACCTTCATCAATTATCTTACATCTTCTGGGTAACTTGCTGTAGCTTCTACATCAGTATTGGAGCTTCACCTTGCACTTTCATGTTACAGAGAAGGCTTGTTTCCTTAAACCTCACGAATCAACCTCTGCTACCTTCCAGCTTTTCTTCTGCAGCTTCCTCACCTCTCTGAGCCTTCATAAAAACAAAAAGAGCAGGAGCCTTGCTCTAGATTAGGGTTTTGTTTAAGGGAATGCTGTGGCTGGTTTGATCTTCTATTTGGATCACTAACACTTTCTCCATATCAGCAATAAGGCCGTTTCATTTTCTTATCATTGGTCTGTTTGCCGGAGTAACACTTCTAATTTCCTTCAAGAACTTTTGCTTTGTAGTCACAACTTGGCTAACTGTTTGGCCCAAGAGGCTTAGCTTTGGGTCTATCTCGGCTTTCAACATGGCCTTCCTTGCTACACTTTTTGTTGTTGTTGTTGTTGCTAATTTCTAGCTTTTGATTTAAACTGAGAGATGTGAGACTCCTTCTTTCACTTGAACACCTAGAGACCACTGTAGTGTTATGAGTGGTCTAATTTCAATATTGTTGGGTCTCAGGGAATTGGGATTCCCAAGGTGAGAGAGAGAGACAGGGGACTTATCTTGGACTTCTGAGGGCATTTCACAAATTAATGTAAACTGTGATGCTCTAAGAGTGGAATACAAATATGCAACTTTTCTCAGATTTGTGTTACAATATTTTTTCGAGAAATAGCTCCAGGGAATTATAAACTTTAAGAAATACAGATAAGCATTAGCACTATTAAAAATAAAGTATGAGTATCGCTGGGCACAGAAAGGTGTAACAGAATCAGTTTGCAGTTTCTCAACTTCCCCATGTAATTTACCTAATAATGTGCTGAAGAGAAGGTTTTATGCCAGTTCTACCTTCCTTGCCTCCCCTTTGACAATCATCTCTCTCCCACTTTACGAAAGAATGATATACTTCTCAGCCTACCAGAAACTTATCCTGGTGCACTGTCCCAATAAAGAGCTAGGATCGTAAAAGAACAATTATGCAAAAATTCTTGCAATCAATGCAAATAATCCCAGAGAGGCACTGCAATAACATTTCACTTTCAACTTTAAATAAAATATTGATAAACAAGTATGTAGTTTCAATCAGTGATGCACTAGTATTAACAGCAATAATCCAATTCAAAGAAGATGTAAAAACTTACAGACTTTTGGTGGCAGGAAATTTTAAAATTTCAATTACATACTTTTTTTGGAGCAAAAAGTGATACAATTTTCTGATGTATTGAAAATAGGAATTCAAGGAGAAACTACAGTTTAAGAAAAAAAATGCAATATATTAAGAAGGATCTTGTTTTTTTCTCTTATAAAATTAGCTTTGGTATTTAGATAACACCAGATACATTTAAAAAAATCACCGAAGAGTTTTGTTTTAAAATGTCAATATTTACAATGTGCTGCAAATTACCTTTTGCAAACATTTACCACTATGAAATACATTAGAGGCCAAATTTAAAACGTTGAGGGTGTGTATAGGTTTTGAAAATTACTTTTTTATTAATAAATTATGAAGTGTCCTACATCACCATTTTTTGGTGTTTTGAAATGTTATAACAATACAGTCAACAGCTAACATATTGAATGTTTCTGCGTGTGAGGCAGTCTTTTATCTGTATTATCTAATCTTAACAAAATCCTTTCAGACTATAACCATCACCACCTTTGCTTACAATGAGGAAACCGAGGCACAGACTAGTAAAGTAATTAAACTACAGTTACCTAGTACCAAAAAGTGAAGCTGGGATTTGGCTCCAACCAGGCTGGGCTTCAGAGCTCACACTGCAACCCACAGCACAGTATTACCTACTTAAGTATGTTTTTCCTCCATAAATATTCAAATGTTGAAAGCTTATCTTTTCAGTTAGGTTTTCAAGTCATGGAAGGCAAGGCCATACCATAAAGTTCTCTATGCTCCATAACACCTAGGATTGAGTTTTGCACATAAAACATGCTTAATCAACATTTTCTGATTAGACATTTAACATTTTCAAGAATTTCTCTCCTCCATCTAATAATCATGAATGACCCTCTTAAAATATACACAATCTGGCTGGGCGTGGTGGCTCACACCTGTAATCCCAGGACTTTGGGACGGGGGCGGATCACAAGGTCAGGAGTTCAAGACCAGCCTGGCCAACATGGCAAAACCCCGTCTCTACTAAAAATACAAAAATTAGCTGGGTATGTTGGCACTTGCCTGTAACCCAGCTACTTGGGAAGCTGAGGCAGGAGAATTGCTTGAACTGGGACCCGGGAGGTGGAGGTTGCAGTGAGCTGAGATTGTGCCACTGCACTCCAGCCTGGGCTAGAGAGGGAGACTCCATCTCAAAAAACAAAAACGAAAACAAAAACAAAACAAACAAAACAAACAAAACAAAAGCCCCCCCAAATCCCACAATCTAAGTATAATAGTAAACTTTATCCTACTATTTATAAGGAACCTAAATCTATATAGTTGACTACCATCAGTGGAAATATTCACACAACTTTAGTAGTGGTTATCTCTATGTATACTGATTAATGGTTAATTTTATTTCTTCTTGCAGAAAATAAATTGTTTCTTATTATTTGTATTTTCCTATTTAGGGGCACGTATTATTCTTGTAATAAAAAAAGAAAATAATATTTGTTATTCTGACAATATTTAGAATTCATGAATACATCAAACAAAAGGAAAAGAAAGGGATATAAACAAGCAAGAAAGAAGAACATCAACACAGGAAGGCTGCAGCACATGAGGCGAGTCAGAAGGTTTGGGCTGAACACTCGGGAGGGCCTGTTTCTCCTTACCTGGAATGAGGAAGCCACAGGGCCCTGGCAGCCCTAGGAGCAGGGCACATGTTCAGACAGGGCAAAAGCAAAACATTTGACTTGTTAGAGGCTATGACAGGAATTTCCAGAAATTGTGAACTCTACATTTTTGATACAGTTTCAAGAAAACTTGGTCATTTCCAATGGACTACTTTTGAGATTTATTTGAAAAGCCTAATTCTTTACTTGGGCACCTCGGGTAACTGCTCTGTCTTGACAAGCATGGGCTGAAGAAATAATCATTTATTGGGCTTTTCAACCATACATTTGGAGTGACAATTGGTTGTCTTTTTTCTTTTTTACTTAATATAGTAATTCTTAAAAGAAATACAAATGATTAAAAACCATACCTTGACAGGTAAATTTTTTGGAGGGAGTTGTGAGTAAAAGTTTATCTGCCATTTCTCCAGGACCAGCACAACGAGCAATTCCAGGCTCCTTATATTCCGACTTCACCCAGTCGGATAACCACTGCATGTTACAATCACAGTAAAGAGGGTTGGCTCCAATTGCTCTGGAAAAACAACACCACAAAAGCACACACACACACACACACACACACACACACACACACAAGTATGGAAGTATTGTTATTTCCTAAGGGCAAAGAATTCAAAGTGATGCTCAGCAGAAAATCCCCATAGATTTACTGAGGATAACAATTTAGCAAAAAATAGAGACTCTGGGGATTCCCCATTTTCCTGAACGATGTGCACTGGGATTTAGTGAGTTGTCACTGGTGTTAACACTCATCTTGCTTTAGAAGGTCTCCTAATATTTTCAGAGACGTGTTTATATTGAGTGTAAGCACGCCCTGAGTGCATTAACATTTCATTCACCAATTATTTACTGATAACTTAAATCACAAGGCAAGATTCTGAGGACCCAAATATAAATAACGCATTTTTCTTACCTCCAGAGAACCCTGCTGCAGAGGAGATTAGCATTACATTAGGATATACTCATAGATGCAAAGAAGTTTCATTAGAAGTGATGTAGGAAAAGTATTTACAAGATGATGGCGAACCAACAGATTAACTTTTCTGAGAGGCTAGTGGTTAAGAAAGTCTAAGCTGTGTAGGATAGCTAGAGTTAAGTAGAAAGAAAGGTTGGCAACAATGATGCAGACAAAAGACAGGTAAGTACAAAGAAAGAATATAAAATACTGAAGATGTCTAGAGCTAGCTCACCAGAGCTGAGCTGGACCTGCACTGGGTGGTGTCTGTCCCTTTTCAAGGTCGTTCATTTTATGGTTGTTCATTAGTAGTAGTGACAGGAAAGTAATTAAGGTAATAGCTAACATTTATTGCACTATTACTATATGCAGGAGCTGGGATAAGCCATTTATAAGAATTACTTCATTTTATCCTAAATAGTAACTTTATAAGGTCCATTTACTTAATAATTCACTTTACAGGTTAAGAAACTGAGACCTGGACTCTTAACCTTATAAAGCTTGGATTGAAGCAGTAGGTGCATACAATGGCATTTAAAAACGGCTTACTTCTGATTTACAATTAGCTTCTAACTAATAAGACCTCTAGGTCTACTGCCAGGAGAGTTATGCTATATTTTTTAGGTAGCCCCCCAAATATATGTGTAGAGTCATAATACTTGATATTGTGGAAGTTTTAATGCCCCATTTAAGAATCAGAATGTAGTGAATGTTATGCGCATATGTATGTCAGATTCAAACCCTTCCAAACTGAAAATGAGCAAAATGTTTTTTAGTCATTTGATCTCATCTCTGCCAACATTTAAGTCCTTGCTATGACAGGGGAGGAAGCGGGAAAAGTGAAAAAGCAGAGCTCTTTATGATCTAGGGGGTAAAAGACAAGGCACAAATGAAATGCAAGGCGGAGCGGGGCACAGGGCAAGAAAGACTCCACTTGCTCTCACTGTGGCGGGAGGAGGCTGGTAACACGAAGGGAAGTTCTGCTCAGCTCAAGCAGCACCTTTCCTGTGAAGCCGCTTCTGATGCCTGACTCTAACACTAGCAGAACGGCTGCCTCCTCATTCAGGCTGCATTCTCTGCCTGAGCTAGTAGCTTTCTTCATATTGCAGCTCATGCACGTGGCAGCCATGGAGTTTGTAAAGGAGTGGCTTAGAGGTAGGTTCTTGGCTCAAAGACGAAAATGGAAAGGCCCTGCCTTCCTGGACCTAGTAGTTTAGTGGAAGGAATATTGATAGGCACCAGTCTGATAGCCTGATGTACAAAACGTCAATTGATAGCACAGACTCTATAAGGCAAATGCAGACATAATGTGATTGACTACTGGATCTCCAATTCAATTCAAAGAAGATGTAAAAGCATAGACTTTTGGGCAGGAAGTTTTAAAATTCCCATCATACATATATTTTTGGAGTCAAAAATGATTATTCCTTTCTCAATTTGGTAAACTCGTATCTTCTTGGAGTTTGTGGATTTTCGAGAGAAGTGCAAAACCGGGAGAGGATATGGCAGGAAATCTCTTCTAGGGAACCAGGGCACAACTGACATTGATATTTAGGCTGAAGCAGATAGTTGCCACCAGGCATCCAACTCAACATCAGCCAAGGAGGCTTTGGATCCTAAGGCTGCCGACTGAACTTCCTTCTAGGTTTGCCATGATCTTAACATTACACCTAATAATAATAAAACCACAGAATTTCACCCAAATGAGTTTTTTGGGCTCCACTTATCACATATTTTCAAATGGTTGTATTGTACTTCCAAAAACTATGGAGATACAAACAAGTTGCAATCAGAGAAAACACAAAAGAAAAGCCATTTCACCCAATTTAAGCATTTGGTTGTGTCTTACTTCCAAACTATAGTCTTGAATCATGTTGAATTTATTTTTGCGTGGTGCCATAGTTGATGCTGAATAAATAAAGCTACTTTGAGCAAATCAGGATAGGCTTCACAGAGAAGGTGATATTTGGGATGTGACTTAGAAAAGCGGGGTTAGGATAGATAATTGAAAGGCAGCTGGTATTCTAGAATCAGAAAATAATGAGAGAAAAAGCATAGGCTAGTAAAGTTGGAGAGCCATTATTGCAGAAGAGACACGTTTAGCTAAGCAAAGATAATTTGACTAATGGAAAATAAGAGCCAGAAGGGAAAATTAAAGCCATCTTATAGAGGGCATCATATCCAGTTTGAAAATCTTCACGTTTTCTTTAAAGATGAAACCGGTTACATCTTATGATGTTACAATAAAAGAACTGGCAGAGGAATGTTCCAGGTCACTCATGAGGAAGGTTTGACCCTAAACCTATATCCATAAACCAGGTACTCACAGATGTGACAATGCAGAAAGATCACTGAAAGCACCTTCAGGCACAGCAGAAATGTCATTTCCATGTAGAGAACTAAAAGAAAGAAAAAGAAAAATTAAACTTCCTACATTTCTGAACTCATAGACTCCAGAGAAATTCCGAGACTTTAGTTTATAATAAGCATTTTAAATCAGTGCAGAAAAGATGGTCTATAAAATAAACCATTTCAGTACAACTGGATATCTGAGAAAGCAAACAGCTTCCACCTCACATTATGTGTACACAATAAATTCCAGAATTAAGAATAAAATGTAAAAATAAAGATGTATTAAAAGAAAATATAGGCCGGGCGCAGTGGCTCAAGCCTGTAATCCCAGCACTTTGGGAGGCCGAGACGGGCGGATCACGAGGTCAGGAGATCGAGACCATCCTTGGTAACACGGTGAAACCCCGTCTCTACTAAAAATACAAAAAACTAGCCGGGCGAGGTGGCGGGCGCCTGTAGTCCCCGCTACTCGGGAGGCTGAGGCAGGAGAATGGCGTGAACCCGGGAGGCGGAGCTTGCAGTGAGCTGAGATCCGGCCACTGCACTCCAGCCTGGGAGACAGAGCGAGACTCCGTCTCAAAAAAAAAAAAAAAAAAAAAAGGAAATATAGAAGATCTCCCTTTTATAAACGTGGAGTGAGGAAGGCTTTCAAAGGCTCAATATAAAATCCAGAAACCATCAAGGAAAAGAGGGAGAAATTTTTGACAACATAAAATATATCCAAACAATAAAATATTCCATATAAGAAACATAATAATATATATTTGCAACTTATACAAGGGTTAATTCTTTTATTTAAAAAAAAACTCCTGCAAGCATAGAGTCAAGTAGTAGATGCATAAAGGTATCTACATTAATAAGGAAAATATAAAGTACCTAACAGAAAATGGGGAAATGATATGATCAAGCTCACTAGAATAAAATGCACCAGTGCTCAGTAAGCAAATAAAATATACTCAAATGCTCTACTAATTGGAAGTGCAAATTAAGACAGGAATGCAGAATAACTTTCAATCTGTCATATGGACAAAAATAAAAGAATAAATAATACTCAATGTCTTTAAGAGTGTTTTGAAAAAGGTACTCTATTAAATAGTTGGTGGAAAAATAAACTTCTAAATGGACAGAGTCTTGTTTGGGGAATAACATGACAGTTACTTTTGGAATCCTTCCAATATACTTGACAGTACCTTCCCACACATCCTACATTCTTGCTGAAATGTCAGCATATTTGCACCAAGATGAATGTATAGGATGTTCATTAGAGTACTGTATAGTACTCATGAAAATTTGAAATTAAACCAAATTACAGTAAAGATGAGGATGATTGAATCAGTTCTGGTTCCTCCCACCAATAGAATAGTCTGTATCAATTAAACAGCTGAGTTACAGGCATATATGTATAAATATATATCTATTCTATTCTTATATATGTATTTTTATTCATATAGATGATAGACTAGAAATATTCAGAAGCATACGTTAAACAAAAATAGACAATGGTAGAACAAACACAGATCCTATTAATATTTGTGGCTTTTAAAAGTTATATAGCCATGGGCATACATCATTGAGAACAGAAAAAAATGCATCTGAAAAAGGACCAGAGAGCACATCAAACTGTCCATTCAGAAGCAGAAGAGTAGGATCAAGGATCATGTTTTATTTCACATATTTTAAAGTACACTTTTATAGTAAAATGTTTTCATATACTATAATTTCTAAAGAAATTAATTTTGAAAGTTTCTCAAATTAATTTTGAAAGTTTCTTTCAAAGTTAATTGAAACTATATAAACCATATATCTTAATGTTACATATAATTAAATGATTATAACAACAATCAGTATTACTAAAAATAAGGTTACATTGTCCAAAGCAAAGCTGTTAGACAATGATACAATAAGACATGATTTTTCTATTTCCTCATTTATAATAAATCCTAATGCATGTATCTTCAAGCACCAAGAATCAACAAAGCAGTTACATCCTTAAAAAGACAATCCCAAACTCAGAACTCTGAGAAAAGAGGTATTTTGTTGAACCTAAGATGCTTACAGTAATCGAAGAGACTTTAATCCATCGAAGGTGCGAGGAGGAATACATCTCAGACGGTTGTAACTTAGAATTCTGAAAGCATACAGATGTCAATTTGTTTTATTCGGAAATCCAAGAATGGTCAAATACTTTAAAAATAAAGCAGTTAAGAAAAGGCTTATTAAAGCAGCTTATTAACTGACAGTGTTAACACACAATATATTGTTATTTTTTGTGTGTTATCACCCTAACACAACATACTTATTTCCTAAATACAACCTAGAATGCTTCCCTCTGCCTACTCCTGCCCAACTTTGGTGCCTCAACCATCCCTTCCCTAAGGTGGATTTTCCCTATCTTAGGGATCTCCCCTAAGCCCCCCACAGACATAAATTACTCTTTGTTTTGTTTTTTTTATAGAACTCAATACTTTTTCTAACATCTACATTTGTTCATGTATTGTGGTTTTGTCTATTTCTCCCAATAGAAACATTCCTTGAGGGTACAGACTGTCTTGTTCAATAGCAGTGTCCAGCATCTAGAGATTGCCCTTTGTCCAATGAATTAATGAATACTCAGTACCACACTTTCACACTCACAAGGTGAGGAGCTGCGTCATGTTGCTGAAGCTCTGATTAGAAAGCGTGCTTATTCTGTTGTTACTTAAATCTCTAAAAGAGAAAAAGAAATGGAGTACACTGTTAACCACAGGAATGGAAATATTAGTGATTCTTAGAAGGAGAAGGGTCTTCTTATTCATAGTCACAGCAGTATTGTTAGCATTCAGCTGTTATCTGAAAACAACGAAACAGTGAATAACCCACTGTAGTAGACTGCAATGTTATTCATGATTACACCTCACCGTTTTGAAATTAGGAGTGATTTTATGTATATACATATATGCATTGCTTTAGCCAATGTAGTGTGCATGCAAGGGGTTGGTTCACTTCAGAGCAGCAGCTTCAGAGTACAGTTTATTGTCCCTTATCCCTCTGCCCCCATCTCCACAAGGCTTTTGATATTTTACAGAGAGCTTCCTTGGAGGTGACTTGCGATAGACACATTTTGCAGGTGGGAAATAAACCCTTATCCTCAAAAGTCCTATCAGATACACATACTTTACCCTCATTGATACATATGTTCACTGACATACAGCCTCAAATTTGATCACTGAAAGAACCCCTGATTAATGACATTCAAAATGCCATCAATAAAAACGTCGGTGCTCCTGCTCCTGGCTGAGTCATGGTCACATAGTAGGTCCTCAGTAAATATTTGTTTAATGAATGTTAAGTAAATGGGAGAGATGTTGAATTTTTATCAATGTTAAATGGCTATTTATATGGATAGTTTGTACGATGGGTCGTAATTTACATTCCATGAACTTGATCTTATTCTCATTATATATATAGTGCATATATATACACATACACTATATATGTAAAAAATACATTAAAATATATGTATACGATATATAATACTAATATATATTCACCATATATAACTACATGTATTCACTAATTTTTTTCTGAAGCAAAATGTAAAATATATGAATAAATGGAAGACTCAGAAAAGCTGAGGATAATCTATTCCTTTATTAAAATATCAAAATGTCAGTAAAATGGACCCATGAAATTGTGAAAATGTTAAGAATCTGAGAGGAGCTTTATACTCATATTTTTAGCTGCTGAAGAAGTATTCCTAAATTTTAAAAATAAAAGTATCTGTATTAGCAGAAGTAACTTGCCTAGAGTTGTATAATGAGTCACTAGTAAAACAATTTTTGGATCCACAAATCCTCATTTGTCATTTCGAACTGGCTTGAAAGTAATCACATGCTGTCCCACAAATGAGCCAATTCTGCTAAAGTGACCCTTTGGAAATTGCAGCAATTTAATGGTTTATTTAACAGAACAAAATGTATGTAATCAGCTCTTGCTGCTATCAAATAAATAACTAGAAGCAGAACAAGACATCTTAGAGGATATCTTTTCCCGTTATTTAATCATTTGTCATTTAAATAGTCCTATTTACTTTCTCTAGAGTGTTTGATTTACCCATACTTTCAAGGAATGTGATCAGCAGCAATTTTAACTAGCTTCAATGTACCTAGTTTACATTGGGGCATGTAACATCTTTTGCTACTTAGGTTTTTAGAATTCACTTAGAAATAAACCTCCTAATTCTAGGAATACTAGTAATCTGCTTCTTAAGCTAGTAATATTTACTCTAAAATCATATAGACTTAAACAAGTGATATGGTACTTTTGAAATTAATATCTACTATCTTTTTCCTGATTTTTTGTGTTCTGAAAAGTTTTCTCAATTACCAATAAGGCTACTCTAAAAGTATGGTATTATATGTAAAAGATTATATGAATTTTTAAGCATTGCGCATATAACCAGATCAAATGTTTGTATATTTAAATATCTTTTTGTATTCACAACTTAAGGGCGGTCAAAAGTTGTTTACGTTAATGAAAAAGAGATGCTATTTTAAGCTAAAAAATCAAAATTTTGAAATTTATACTCAAAATGTTAGTATCTTTGTCAAGTTTACCTAAATACTACATGAATATGTATGGATTTTATAAAATAAATTTTTATACTAGAAACCCATAACTTATTTAATAATGCTTTGTATAAGAAACAAATGTAATAAACTAAATTTACATTTTTGGGAAAGTCATTACCACTTACCATCTTTTGCTTAAAGTCAAGAATAAAGGCATCGTTTTCTATCTTTCCTTCGTTAGTTTGTCATAAAATAACCCATATTCACTATCAATAAAAGTATGCAGGTTTACACATTTTCATAATTCTCTGACTACTTAGACTTCATTGTATTTGTGTTTTTTTGAATACAGGAGGACATCTTGCTATGACACTCCATCGCCTCATTGATAGTCAATGAAGATGTAGCCAGTGGTCCAGAACCGCAATGAGCAAGGAGGGAAGCAACTAACTGTGAATGATTTATATTATCTGAAAGGTTCATTAAATCTTCCGTCCCTTGCCATCCCCATTTTCTGGAAATAGAGTAAGTCAAAGAAAAGTGCAATATGTTACTCACATAAGTGTTAAATGTTTGTAGTTGGAGAGTTCCTTGGGAACCAGTGTAAATTGGTTTCCATCCAGATACCTAAAAACAAGGGAACAATATTATCTTCTTGCAAAGTTAATAGTGGCCTTGCATAAAATAAGTAAACAGTACTTCACTCTTAACTGAGGCAAGGAACCCCTTGGCAATTTTTGTTTTAAGATGTTGTGTTCCAAGCATAGATTATTATTTAAGAGAAGGAAAAAAAAAAAAAAAAAGCAGAGTTGTCCATGAGTCCGGTTCTTTGTGATTTATCTAACAAGGCAAGCCTTTGTGGTTTATCTAACAAGGCAAGCCAAGCATTTAGCCATCTGTGTGCAAGCAAGGAGGTTCATTCAATTAACCAAATTTTTAGTCAGCCTTCAGTTTGCTTGTGTTTATGTGGACACAATACCACGAAATTCATTAACTACTAACAAAACCTTGCTGCTGTGGCCAAGACCACTCATCGCTGCCTTAATATGTGTCAATACACTTAGTGAATAACAATGGACACATTAAAGGCATATTTGGGGATTTGAACATACTAGGTTTAAGTTTAAAAATAGTTTTAACCAACACATATCTGCTATGATGATAACATTAGGAGATTTTATGGAATATAAATTGATCAAATGTATAAATATATATATGTAACAGCAACAATCAAATAACCATATATAAGTAAACTTTCCCTTCTTTTTAGAATCAGAAGAATAATCAGAAAATAGGCTTTGGGCTAACTGGCAGGACACAAAGATAATTGAATGCTTGAAGTTATATCTATGATGTCACAATAAGGAAAATAAATTTCATCTCCTTCCAAGGCTGTTTTTCCTAGAACATAGATGGTGAAGGGTACAAATGTCTTTCAGAAACTGGGGCCATCTGACTATAGATGTGCACACAAACACTTCTGGGACATTGAACATGTGGCCCTTCCTACCCCAATGTTGTGGTGCATTTCAAGATTCCAGGTTGACATTGGTATTTTTTCTGGATATAGAAGTAGCTGAAAAGTTGCCTAAGATAATAATTTATTCCTAATATTTCAAAATAAAAACAATGATATAAAAGGCACCAGTTATCAGAAAATATATTTAATGTTTGATAAATAATTGGGTCTATGTTATGACTCATCATGTCTACCTAAATTTTCTGACTTGATATTTCTTCTTAGACCCCTCTCCATGTTTTTCTTTCCTCTACCTAAGTTTTTCTTGATACCACTAGAGGGAAGCATCACCGTATATAGTTCAGCACTCTCTCTTTATTCTGGAAAACAGAGGAAGGTCAAAAAGATTCACAATGTGCACTATGAATGCTTATATGTAAAATAATCTAAGGGGGGAAGTTATATGGAACTGATTAAAAATAATGTATACCATTTGCTCAAACTAGTCCACCAATAATACTAATTTTTGCCAAAGTCTTTAATTATTTAATGTAATACACATATGAAATTCTTCTAATACATGCATATATGTTACTGCTGAGAAGGATTCTGCTGACTCGGTAAGGTTACAAGAATAAGCTCTCTAGGGGGTAATTCTCAGCAAACTATCGCAAGAACAGAAAACCAAACATCGCATGTTCTCACTCATAGGTAGGAACTGAACAATGAGATCACTTGGACTCGGGAAGGTGAACATCACACACTGGGGCCTATCATGGGGAGGGGGGAGGGGGGGATTGCACTGGGAGTTATACCTGATGTAAATGACGAGTTGATGGGTGCTGACGAGTTGATGGGTGCAGCACACCAACATGGCACAAGTATACATATGTAACAAACCTGCACATTATGCACATGTACCCTAGAACTTAAAGTATAATAATAATAATAAAAAACTTGAATTCACAACAGATGAATTAATATTTTTCTCATCTCTATAACAAACTTTCTTTAGAAAAAAAGACTACCTTCTAATAATTTGTAGTAAAATAGATTGAAAATTCAACTTTTTGAATAGTTGAAGTAGCACGTAGATAGCACAGGGCATAAACCAAGCAGGATGTTGAATGGAGCTTAGTAAGAAATGTTTAAAGATTTTTAATGGGAATAGCGTAGAGGGACCAATACATAGTACAGTTAAAACAGTAGAAGAAAGGATTTAGCATCAAAGGTGGTCTGAGTGTAAGTTCTTCATTGGTGTACTCCTAAAATTAATGCTTTGGACACATAATATTCTTTTTTAAATTTTTTTTATTTTTAATTATCCCTGCTTTATTTATTTATTTTTATTTTTATTTATTTTATTATATTTTAAGTTGTAGAGTAATGTGCACAATGTGCAGGTTTGCTGCATATGTATCCATGTGCATGTTGGTGTGCTGCACCCACTAACTTGTCATTTACATTAGGTATTTCTCCTAATGCTATCCCTCCCCCATTCCTCTACCCCATGACAGAGACCCCGGTGTGTTCCCCGCCCTGTGGACACAGAAGATTCTATAGGCATCTAGCCTTCCCACAGATCAGGGTTTCGGAAGATCCCTATGTGATCTTCTGAAATAAAAAACCATTAAGAATTAAATATTCAATTACACACATATACATTAAAAACAGTCCTTCCAGTTGATTAACCAATGTGATTGGTAGTGAGAGAGGACCTGAACACTTAACAGCCGTTCAAATCTGAGAGGCATGTTCTGTGCACATGCGCTAAGATTGTGCCTTTTTCGTCTAAGAGTTCCATTCAGGATCAAACTTAGGATTTAAGGAATTGCACGTGATTTGAAAATAAGATCCTTAAAAATTGAAATGACATGTTCTTGAACCTCATTACCTATGTTGCACACTGTCAAAAGTTTGTCAAACCTGCTCATTTGGAATACGTGTGTGCACCTGCACAAACAACTGATACACATCCGCATAAATTACATGTGGGTTTAAATCATTATTGATCCATGGTTCCATATACATAAAAAATAAACAGAGGCAAAGTGATTCAATTGTATTCAGATCAAGCAAATCCAGAATATGACATTGGTTTAGAGACAAAGGAATGGAATGAATGGGGCATGGAAGCATCATTATTCTGGCAGCATATTCTCTAATGAATTCCATTCTGCAAGTGTAGCATGAGGCAGCCAAGGGAGTGTGGGCAGTGCAGAAGGTTGAGATGTGTATATATTGGCCATGTAATTTGTGGTTAAATATCAGTAATGAAAATGTCAAGAATAATTGGTCCCATACCCTTTAGGATCTAAAGGACTTTGATTCAAGCCACCAAAAGCAGCATCTCTTCTTAAGGGAAGAGATTATGCTAGTTTCTTCCATATACCAGATAATTATTTATCCCACGTGGTAAAACTTCCTCCTAGGGGTCACAGAGGTACAAAAAGAAGTTTCCCGTACAGAATATCCTAGACTGTAAATAAATTAAATACAAAGCATTTCCCAAAGTGCATTCCATGGGCCATTAGTCTTATAAGATGCTCCATGAGAAAAGGGGTATAGGAACAAATAAATGTGAAAGATACCTTATATTTTACCATTGTTTCTTGAAGAGTCATAGTAGACCTTAGCATAGTAAAGGCACTGAGAAATCTTATAGCATAAACACACACACACACACACACACACATACACACACACACACACAAAATTCCCAAGGGCCTCTAAAGTAGCTTTTGCATTGTTTACTGTTTTACAGGATAATAATTAACTGGCCTTAGAATACGATTTGCAAAGAAGATTGTAAAGATTTTTGTTTGGTCTCCATTCCTCTGGGTGTGTGAAACATTTATCATCAAGGAAAAAGAAAAGAAAAGAAAGACAGGCTCTACTTACAACTCTGTGACATCTCTTGGAATACCTTTCGGCAAGACCTTCAAACCCTTGTTGCTACATCGGACAACTGTATCCAAGCAGGTACATTCAGTAGGACAGCGAGAAAGTGGGGAGCAACTATTGTCATCATTTCCTAAATTGCAGAGGAAATACAGGAAAACCCAGATTTGTGGTCTTGAAGGTGCTAGAAGGGATTTTATGCCTTTAAATTAACAAACACAAGAGTCTTAAGCTGTATAATCATTTATATATGGGACATTCAGTATTTAAAAATTGATACCATAAGCTCTATATAGCACTGTTTTCAGACCACCTGGGGAAGAATTCTGGAAAAGGGTTTACAATTTGTAAACTGTAATTACAATTACCAATACAATTGAAATAGTTATTTGTACAAATTATATTTTTAATTAGAATACGTAAATGTAAAGTGAATTACAGAGAAACTGCAAGGAAAGAGATATGAAGAGACATAAAAGAGAATATATTAACTTAAAAGTTTAGGTCCCTCATTTATAAAGCTCAAATTAGCTCTCTGTTCATTGGCAACAATAATAGAACCTGCTCTATGTACCTGATAGGGCTATATGAGAATCAAACATGATGATATAGAAAGAGCATTGAAAAGTGACAACTAGTATTTTTGTCAGGTTTATTAAACTTCTGTTTTATAAGATAATTTCTTTTCTCCTTTGAAAATGTAGGTACTAAAAAACATGCCTAGGGTAATAAAGAAAAGTTAAAATGAAGCTATATAAATAAGACCAACCACAAATTGGAAACTAGAAAATCTAAAACATTCACAAATGCACATCAAGTAGACTCAAATATGGAAGGCAAGTCTGAGAAAGTAAGTGTCCCGGTACTAAAACAAAACCCAAACAACAAAGCAAAAAATACACGAGCATTATTTGCCAAGCTGAACTATGCTGCAGATTTGTGCAAAGCTGTATCCGAACAGGCATGCGAATGCCTGACAACCAAAGAGTTGACAAGGATTTCTTACCGTCATCACAAGTGAAGTCCTGAATGGCCACATCCTGGATGGGTATTTCTTTTAGGAAGTACGGTTTTTGACATCGAGGATTTCCCGTGACAATTCTCTTCTTCCTGAGCCACTCTCCCAACCAAGCCAGGTAGCAGTTACAGTTAAAAGGATTGGCCAAGAGGTTTCTAAGAGCCAGAGGCAAACAATGCATGGTTTAGTTTGGGGTTTCATCTTCTTAATTCTCAAAACCCCAGCTACCCTCCTCCACCTTTTTTTCACCAGTAACGATTCCTTCTTCTTTGTATTCCCAGACCCCCATTCATACTCAGAATCACATGCAGTATATGAGATGCATTTTTTTTTGCTAAAATATTTATGCTTGGAACTTAAACAGTAACAACACTTTTTCATAAGGTAATTCTTCACATGATTTCATGCAAAAAATAAGGTAAGGCAGAATTTGGGGCTTACACAGTGGATCCTGATAGATATTTCATTTAGAAATAATTTAAACTTGTCAGAAATCTGACTTGCTGTCAAACTTCGCACTGATAATGCAGTAATTTAATATAAAGATGAAGGCTGATTACCTTATATTATTGAGTTTAACCTGACAACAGCTAATTCATTAATTCGTCATCTCAAGATTTCCATCTCTTATTTGCTCTAGAGAATAGGTTTCCCATCTAAACTGACAGCTGAGTTGATTAAATGCCAGTTATAAAAATGAATTTGCTTCTACAAATCTCAATACTTTTGGCATCTCACCACTTCAGCATAAACCTATTGACAATCTCATTATTTATAAACATGCCATCTTTAATATGCGCAAATTAGTCACTTGATGTAAAATGTCACATTTTATGCAAAAAGAGGATGAAGTACTTTACTGACGGATGGATGCTTCTCTCAAATTATTTCTTCACTGACTTGAGCTATGAACTTTTTTTCTCTATCTTAATTCCCCTCCTTATAAGTTAGATTAGTATATTTGCATGCCACCATTACTGGGAAATCTTATCAGTTAGATAATTAATAATTTCAAATGCTGCTTTTTAGATACTGACATATGAGAGACCTGAAATACATTGTTTGGAGGTGTGTGGCTTTTTTTACTTTTACATTTTATTTATTTATTTATTTTAAATTTCTTGAATTCTGTCTATAGGCCTACAAATACTCTTTATTTTTAAGCTGTCTACATAAAATAATCTCTTGGATCAGCTCACCTATTTCTTCAATATTTTGCTAATATCATAGTAGATGCCCTCTAGTAAACAGCTTTTATTTTTGATCTGGTCATCCTAATATATCTCCTGTTATTTTGAATGATTCTGTTTTTTTTCTTTCCTTGAGATGGAGTCTCGCTCTGTCACACAGGCTGAAGTGCAGTGACGTGATCCTGGATCAATGCCACCTCTGCCTCCCCGGTTCAAGCAATTCTCCTGCCTCAACCTCCCGAGTAGCTGGGACTACAGGCACGTGTCACCACGCCCAGCTAATTTTTTTGTATTTTTAGTAAAGACAGGGATTCGCTATGTTGGCCAGGCTGGTCTCGAACTCCTGACCTCAAGTAATCTGCCCGCCTCAGCCTCCCAAACTGCTGGAATTACAGGCATGAGCCACCGTGCCTGGCTGATCCTTTCGAGCAAGTTTGTTGGCAATAACCCTATCCATTCTCCTTTTATGATACTTATACTGAAAATACTCCAGTGTGAGAACACTGGCAAAAATTTGTAACATTTCTTTTATATGCAGCACTATCAAGTTATAATAATTCTAAAATTTAGAATTAAGCTACATCATTGATAACATCACTAGGAAAAATAATTCACTGAACAATACTATAATTTTTTGTTAAAATTTAATGTAAGATAGTAGGTAATATTTTTTAAAAAATTTAAATAAATTTGACATGAACAAGTTTGCACTTTTTTAAGTCCTAAACCCTTGATCACATTTTAATGAAATGCTTAATAATACATTAAATACATTAACAAATATAATAAATGGCTCAAGTAATACATAAAGGCTATTTTTCATACTTACAGAGTAGATAAAGAATGGAGAGTATCAAATGCCCCTGGTGCAACTGTAGTAATTTGATTATCATACAGAGAAAGCAAACGCACAGAACTGAGTCCTATGAAACTGTCATTCCCCACACAGGTTATTCGATTGCTTCTCAACATCCTGAGGGGAAAAAAGGGACATTGTTATGGAGACAAAGCGTCAGGCAATCAATTTTGCCTATCTGAGGCGCAAATATGTAGCATTCATTACTACTTTTAAAAAATGTTCTCTTGCTATTAGATATTGCTATGAATATATACTGGGAATATCTTGCAAGAATAAAGTGCTTTGAGTTGTCAATGATTAATCTCAGTTACAAAAGGCACGGTGAGTCTAGGCATGGATTTACAATCCCACGATGAGGGATGAGGGCAGAATGTTTTCCTTTGATGCTACAATTATGTTTGCATGACTGCATAATGTCCTAATTCACCTACAGCTCCCTGAGTCCTTGGAGCCCTGTGATTTGTGTATTCAGGGTAGTATTACATTTGAGGTTGAACAGAAGGGAGGTGGAAAAGAATCAATAGCCATTGCAGATGAAGAACTGAGGGCATCTCAGGGACTTACATACTGAGTCAATGCCAAACATGGGCTGGGGGAGCCAAAATAGATAGAATATCTACAAAGACTACACGAATAATTTTATTTATGAAAATTAGCTCATTGTTTTAAGTTGAGAACTTAAAAAGAGGCAACAGTAACAGATCCCATATCCACAATAAAGTTTAAAAAGGTTTACCATGAAAAAATACTTTTTTTTAAAGTCACTGTATTAATAGGGTTAACATTATTGTCATTTCCTAGTTACTGCTAAAGTTTTGGCTTGATTATCAACTATTTGCTAATTATTTATTTGTCTGGCTTAAAAACTGAACAAAAAGCTCAAAGTCCCATGTGAAAATAGTTATGAGTATATGAATAGTTGCCATAAATCATATTCAGAATTCCTGAAAAATTAAATTATTCCTTAACTTTTCTAAACATAAGTTGGCTACTAAAAAAATTGAAGAATGTAAATGGGAGAGGTAAAAATAAAGAAACAAAGTGTCACTTTAAAATTCTAGATTGTCCCATAATGAATAAGAAATGTAAACGTTTGCATTCTGCCAAGTCACAGATAAGAAGAAAAGATGATGCTCTCCTTATGAAGGCATCGTTTTATTTTAGAAAACAAATGCACAACAGAAAAGCATTCCTATCAGCGCTTTCCTTTGCCATAAATGATGAAGAGCACTGGGTCTTAATCTTGCTGGAGTCACATGTCCCTGGGGGAAGTTGAAGAAAATTTTGAGGGCCAGGTGCGGTGGCTCCTGCCTGTAATCCCAGCACTTTGGGAGGCTGAGGTGGGCGGATCACAAGGTCAGGAGATTGAGGCCATCCTGGCTAACACAGTGAAACCTCCTCTCTACTAAAAATCCAAAAAATTAGCCTGGTGTGGTGGCGGGTGCCTGTAGTCCCAGCTACTCGGGAGGCTGAGGCAGGAGAATGGTGTGAACCCAGGAGGCAGAGCTTGCGGTGAGCCAAGACCATACCACAGCACTCAAGCCTGGGTGACAGAGTGAGCCTCCATCTCAATAAAATAAAATAAAATTAAATTAAAAAAAGAGAAAAGTTGGAACTCTGTTGCTAGAAAAATCCATAAGCACACATATGCACACATTTCACCTGTAATGTCAAGGAATTCAATGATTGGCTGAAATATGTATGTGAACTAATAAGTGGCCTATTAGGGTTAAGAAGCCTAGGGGAATGGAAATGTGCTCTCAAAATCTTCATAGCTCCAAGACAAAAGATACCAAGAATAGGTATGTTCAGATAAAACTATTCTAGGATTTTGACTACCCTGAGTTTAGTTCTAAACTGCTCTATGATGCTTGTTGGAACATAACCAGATTAAGGAGAGAGTCAGTTAATATCTGTCTCAGGTGCTAAAACGTAAGCACTTCAAAAACATCCATAGAAATATAATGAAGGGAGAAAGTGGAATTTAGATAACTTTTCACAGGGAGAGTCCTGTGAATGAACAACAAAACAATAAGAAATACTTTGAAAAGTTCCTTGAGGTGGTGTTACAGATAGAACTGTATCCCCCTCAGATTTGTATTTTGAAGCCCTAAGCCCCAAATGTGACTGTACAGTCATGCACCACATTACAATATTTTGGTCAAGCAGAGCTATACAAAAGTTGTCCAATAAGATTGCAAGGGAGCTGAAAATGTCCTATTGCCTCGAGATGTCATGACCATCATAAATGCCATAGCCCAATATATTACTCATATGTTCGTGGTGATACTGGTGTAAATAAACCTACTGTGTTGCCAGTTGTATAAAATTATAGCACAACACTTACATACAGTACATAATACTCCATAATGACAATAAGTAACTATATTATTGGTTTATGTATATACTATACTATTAATTGTGATTTTAGAGTGTACTTCTACTTATTAACAAAAAGTTAACTATAAAACAGCCTCAGGCAGGTCCTTCTGGAGAAGGCATTGTTATCCTAGGAGATGACATGTTATCCTTGCATGTTATTGCCCCTGAAGACCTTCCAGTGCGACAAGGTGTGGAGGGAGAGGACAGTAATATTGATATATTGATTATCCTGACCCTGGGCAGGCCTAGGCTAATGTATGTGTTTCTTAGTTTTTAACAAAGTTTAAAATGTTTAACAAAGTTTAAAAATGCAAAAGTAAGTAAATGAATCAATTTAAAAAATAGAAAAGAATAAGGAAAAGAATAGAGAATAAAAAATTCTTATGTAAGAATTTAAAAATTTGTACAGCTGAACAATGTTTGTGTTTCAGCTAAGTGTTATTACAAAAGAGTAAAAAAAGTTAAAATATCAAAAAGTTCATAAAGTAAAAAAGTTACAGTAATTTAACTTTATTACTGAAGAAATACATTAAAAAAATAAATTTAGTGAAGCCTAAGTGTACAGTTGTACAGTGTTTTGTGACAGAGTTTCTCTTGACAACCAGGCTGGAGTGCAGTGGTGCGATCTCTACTCACTGCAACCTCCACCTCCTGGGTTCAAGCAATTCTTCTGTCTCAGCCTCCCAAGTAGCTGGGATTACAGGTGCCCGCCACCATGCCCGGCTAATTTTTGTATTTTTTAGTAAAGATGGGGTTTCACCATGTTGGTCAGGCTGGTTCTGAACTCCTTACCTCAGGTAATCCACCCACCTCGGCCTCCCAAAGTGCTGGGATTACAGGTGTGAGCCACCACTCCAGGCCGTGTACAGTGTTTATAAAGCCTATGTTAGTGTACAGTAATGTCCTACGCCCTCACGGTCACTCACCACTCACTCACTCACCCAGAGAAACTTCCGGTTCTGCAAGCACCATTCTTGTTAAGTGCCCTATACAGGTGTAGTATTTTAAATATTTTGCACCATATTTTTTACTGTACTTTTCTGTTTAGGTATGTTTAGATACACAAATACTTTCCATTGTGTTAGTAACAATTGCCTGCAGTATTCAGTAGAGTAACATGCTGAGCAGGTTTGCAGCCCAGGAGCAATAGGCTGTGCCATATAGCCTAGGTGTGTGGTAGGCCATACCATCTAGGTTTGTGTAAGTCCACTCTAGGATGTTTGCACAACGGCAACATTGCCTAATGACACATTTATCAGAACATATGTATGACTATATTTGGAAAGAGGGACTTTAGGGAGGTGATTAAGGCTGAGTGAGATTATAAGAGTGGGGTCCCATACTGATGGACTGCCATCCTTACAAGAAGAAAATGATGATACCAGGCAGCTCACTATCTCTTCCTATGATCAGACAGAAGAAAACTCATTTGAAGAAACAGTGAGAAGGTGACCGTCTACAAGCCCAGAAGTGAGGCCTCATCAGAAACTCACCCTGTCAGCACCTCCATCTTGAACTTCTAGCCTCCAGAATGATGAGAAAATCAATTTCTGTTGTGTAAGCTACTCAGTCTGTGGAAGCTCATTATGGCAGCCTGAACAGATGTGTACAGGTGTAGTTACAGCCTACTGCCTTCCTCCCACTCCAAGGTACTTCTCTGCCAGGAGAAGGTTCCAGTATCAAGAAACAGTCCTTTAACTGCTGTTTGAAAAGGGAGCCTTCTGCTTGTTGCAATATTTGTATTTTACCTGAGACAACTCCGGAAAAGGTTAGATGCAGCCACCTGTGGTCTCTTTTCTATCCTCTTCCTACACATTCCTCAGTATCTCTCTCTCTCTCTCTCTTTTTTTTTTTAGACAGAATCTCATTATGTCACCCAGGCTGGAGTGCAGTGGCATAATCTCGGCTCACTGCAACCTCCACCTCCCGGGTTCAAGTGATTCTTCTGCCTCAGCCTCCCGAGTAGCTGGGACTACAGGCGTGTACCACCACACCTGGCTAATTTTCATATTTTTAGTAAAGACCGGCTCTCATCATATTGGCCAGGCTGGTTTCGAACTCCTGACCTCGTGATCTGCCCACCTCGGCCTCCCAAAGTGCTGGGATTACAGGCATGAGCCACTGCACCCAGCCCTCAGTATCTCTTTCATCACAAGGCTGAGTGAACGTTTGCCTATCATTTTGAAAGGGCACCAAGTTAGCCCTTGGGACGGGTCAGCAGGTCCCAGACTGGTCCTGCTGGGTGGTCAGGTTTCAGGCTATCCCAGCAAAACTCAAGGAACGCACTTCTGCTCTTAGGTGCAGGGAGGGCTTTGGGGGTGGGATTTGAATTTGGGATTCTATAGCCACATCTCACTGGCTGTGGGAATGCCCTTCTCCCTCTGTATCTGACAAAGAGCAGACAATGGACTCAGCCATCAGCCCACTGGTCGTACATGGCTCTCATAGGCTGCGCGGGACAGGGTCGTGGGTTTGGGCGAGACAGACTCCCCACTACAGTCAACAAGGACTGCTTCCTGGTTACGAATATTTTCCTTTCTGCCTTCTAAAGCTTTCAGAGTTTGGTTTGTCTCTCTTCCAATTTTCAGGCTATCACTTTTGTCAAACATAATAGATGTGTGTATATGTGTGTGTGTATGCAGCGTGAAAAATTCAAGTAATACAAAATTGTTGTAAGCACTTTTGATTGAAATATCTCAATCTAATTCCCATATTTCTTGGACAATCCTTTGGAAACATATATAATTTTTCCCCTAAACCCCCTACCCCTGAGCAAGTAGACATAACTCTTAGCATGTTTTCTTTGAAAAAATAGTGAAAGATGTATCACCAGCCTGTCTTTCTTTTACACTGACCTTGCAGGGGCAAAAAAACAAAAACAAAACAGTAGTCTCCAGATAAGCTGTTAGAATTATTCTACTGCAGAGATTCAAGGAGATTCTAAAGCTTACAGTAATCGGGCCAAGAGGAAGGAGAGTATAGAGAGGTGTTTGACAACAAGGAAATAAAATGACCATTTTGAGGCAGGACAAGGTGGTCAGATCCATATAAGCACTGAAGCAAGGATGATCTATTTTGTAGAGGAGACAGCAGCCATGAGGAATGCCCCTGATCATCTGCTATCAACACATTGACGGCAGGAATATTGGGGTAAGGGACCATTTGTATTCACAATACGTGTGTGTGTGTGTGTGTGTGTGTGTGTGTGTGTGTAACACACATCAAAGGCAGGGATATTGGGGTAAGGGACCACTTGTATTCACATTACGTGTGTGTGTGTGTGTGACACACATCAAAGGCAGGGATATTGGGGTAAGGGACCGTTTGCATTCACAATGTGTGTGTGTGTGTGTGTGTGTAACACACATCAAAGGCAGGGATATTGGGGTAAGGGACCATTTGCATTCACAATACGTGAGTGTGTGTGTGTAACACACATCGAAGGTAGGAATATTGGGGTAAGGGACTATTTGCATTCACAATATGTGTTGTGTGTGTGTGTGTGTGTGTGTGTGCGCGCGCGTGTGTGCGCGCTCGCGCAACAGAGAGAATGTGAAAGAGATAGAGGGAGTGGGGTGGGTAAAAGTAGGAGGTGTTTCTCTCTCCCAGGATTATAATGAACAATGAGCTGCGATCCTTTGGTAGAAGAACTGCAATGCAAGTACAAATACTTACAAAGTTTTGAGGCTTTCCAATCCCTTGAACATCTTATGCTGCACATTTTCCAAACGATTACTTGTGAGAAGTATTTCATTTACACCAGATGCTCCTTCAAATGCTCCCTCCTCAATATCTGTGATCTTATTGTTGCTAAAGTTTCTAAATAAAAATTGTGGGAACAAAGATTTTAAACAATTTCTAATAAGGAGGGAATTGAAACATAGTTGATCATTTTCTTCTAATGATCCAAGTCTTCCAACTTTTCACTGCCCAGCACTGCCAGGGCTCTGAAAAGATTCCACTTCCCTACACCATCAAGACAAAGGGACAATAATAATAAGAGGGACTGTCTATGGTAAAATATGCCGGCGTGACTCATGTCAAACTCTCCAAAGGTCCCCAGGAGTATAAAATTCTTGAGGTCAGGTACTGGGTTACACAAACCTTTATGCCATCTATAAAATCCAACAAGAAACTTTTCAAAAAAATATCCCTGATTAAAATTGTCAAATGAATTAATGACTAAAAGAAGACAACTGGGTAGAGATAGAAGGGGTAAAATTTGTTAGTGTTTTATATATAGCATCAGAAATGTATTTGAATATGGGTTTATTCCCAGAAGAACTTCTCATGTAATAATGTGTTGAAACAACCAAATTAATTGTCAGTATTATGTATGATACTAACTACTACAATGCTTGCCAGAAGGCAAGAGTATCTAGTTGAGGTTAACTTTCTATAGGCTTTTTCTTTTTCTTTCTCACTGATCGATCACTCCAAGACCAGGAGTGTCCCCCAAACAAGGATCATTTTTATGCATATTTTAATTTCTCTGAGAGAATTATACACAGTAGCTTCTTAATAAATATTTGTTTCATGGAAAATCATCTTATAGCTAAAAAGAAAGTGCATTTCATAACAGTGAAAAAGGAGGGCAATTAAGATATGAGAAACCATTTGCGAGGTAGCCTAATATGGATGCCAACTGTACAAGTAGTCTGTTCTGTAACTTACAGTCTATGTGACTATGGGCCAGTTACATATGTGGACACACAGCTAAAGTGAGTCAATGCTTCTTTCCTCCTGCTGATGTTTCTGCATGTGTGAGGGTGCTCCACTGGTCCCATGCTATTGACGTATGTCCTGTCTCTCCCTCACACCTCCCCAGGGGCATGGAGTAACCTACTGAGAGCTGCTGAAACTGCTGAGCTTATGAACTTATTTTAAAATATGAGTTGTGGACATGTAGTAACACAGATGAGCTATCGAGCCAGTTTACCAATCATTAATTTTGAATATCTTCTAATGAAAGTTTAATGAAGCAAAAAAGTCCAATAGTTGACATGAAAAAGAAATAACAGCATGGTTTGGGGAATAGTAAAGGAAGTTACAAAACCTTACTGAACCTATTTTAATGTGCTTAGATTGCTGGATTCCTGCTGTGGCCACATAACAGACCAGCTGTCTGAGTTAAAGTCAGATGCTTAGGCTCTGCCATAGAAAATGTGATTGACACTGTTGACACACAGAAAAGTTCTTGCAGAGATTACCCTGAATTCATGTCACAGGTCGCCATCATAGGGAAATTTCCCAGGATTTTTAATATTTTCTAATTTTCTAAGAAACTTAAGAAAATGAACACAACAAAATGCTATGGAAATTAAAAAAAAAAAAAAAGCTAACAAGTGACTTACATTTTACGTAATTGAGGAAGTTTCTTAAAGATTCCTGTGGCTTCCAACACGGTAAATTCATTATTATTGAGACGCCTGAAGAAAAAGGAAGGAATAGAGAAGTTTTATTACTAATAGTTAGGAAAGCATTAAATTTGATTTCTCAAAATGAATTCTAACATTATTGAATGACACCAGGAAAATAAAAGGAAATACATATATCACAGAAGATTTGTGGAACATACTGATGTTTTTTCTCATTTTATTCAAATTTTAATCAAAATAAAATGTTAGGAAGTTTTTTTTTTACACAGTAAAACAAGAAAAAATCAAAGATCAAAACCAGCTCTCAGCAATCTCTAGAACAAATTTTCTCCAATTTTTTCCACTATCGTCCCCACTAAAAAGGATTTTTAGACTGTTTTTTCCCTAATTGTTTTCTTCACAATTGGAACAAAAATTACAGCTTTATTAGAATGCGTGTGCCCTTTTAAAGTGTACAATTCAGTGGTTTTTAGTATATTCACAAAATTGTGCAACCATCTTTGCTATCTAATTCCAGAACATCTTCATTACCCCCAGAAAGAAACCCCATACTTCTTACCAGTCACTCTCGGTGGCTATTCCCCTACAGCCCTTGGCAACCACCAGGTTACTTTTTGTTTTTATTAATTTTCCTATTCTGGGCATTTTGTATAAATGGAATCATGTAAGATGTAGCCTTTTCTGTCTGGCTTCTTTTGCTTTATATAATGTCTTGTTCCTGTTGTAGCATATGGCAGTGCTTCATTATTTTTTAAGACTCAGTGATATTTCATTACACAGGCATGACACATTTGTTTATCCATTTATCAGTTAGGAGGCATTTGTGTTGCCTCCATTCTTTGACAGCTATAGATAATGCTGCTATGAACGTGGTGTGCATGTTTCTGCCTGGATATATGTTGTCATTTTTTCGACATATACATAGGAGTGGCATTGCTGGATCACATGGTAAATCTGTGATTAACTCTTTGAGAAATAGCAAAAAAGATTTCCATAGAAGCTTTACATTCAGACCAGCGATGTATAAAGGTTTCAATTTCTTCTACTATGTTGCTCTCCCTTTTTTTTTTTTTTAGCCATTCCAGTGGGTCTAAAATGGTATCTCATTGTGGTTTTGATTGGAATTTCCCTAATAACTAATGATATTGAGCAGTTTTTCATGTGTTTATTGGACATGTGTTTATATATTCTTTGGAGAAAGGTCAATATGAATAATTTAACCACTCATTAGCTGAGTAAAATACCTTTTAATCTAAATTATAAGAGCTCTTCATACATTGTGAATGTGTCTTATTAGATACATGATTTGCAAATACTTTCTTCTCAGTACTGATTTTATTGTATAATTTAAAAAAATTACAAATCTCTTACATTACACACATTTGCTGAAGTCTAAATTGGAGGCTAGTTTCCACTATAATTCTTCCATGACAAACAAACTTATTTAAAGTGCTAGGCCAGGGGCAGTGTCTCATGCCTATAACCCTGGCTCTTTGGGAGGCAGAGGCAAGAGGATTGCTTGTGCTCAGAAGTTCAAGACCAGCCTGGGCAATAGGGCAACATCCCATCTCTACAAAAAATACAAAAATCAGCTGGGTGTGGTGGTGCATGCCTGAGGTCCCAGCTTCTTGGGGGGATGGGGAAGGGGGACTGAGGTAGGAGGATCCCTTGCACCCAGGAGGCCAAGGCTACAGGGAGCTGTGATGGTGACACTGCACTCCTGCCTGGGCAAGAGACTGAGACCCTCTCTCAAAAAAAAAAAAAAAAAAAAAAAAAAAAAAAAAAAAAGTGCTATTGTGCTGGAAGATATCACTTGTTTGTAGTATTATAGGTAATAAGCATAAATCCCTATATAACTGTAAAAAATAAAGTTCAGGGCCTTGGTTGCATGGTCTCAATGCATTTCTAAAATTCCTGGAGCTGTGAAATAGCTTCATTAACTAACAGGACTACAAAAAAAAATCACTATAACTACAAGATAGTTGGTTTCTGTCAAGTCTTTGAAAGGCATTACTTTATTTTTAGCTATTCAAATTGCTAAAAATTAATTAAGTACTGGCATGAGTACAGGCACAGTGGGAGATAAACAATAACACACAATCCCTGTCATCAAGGAGCTATAATCTAGTTAAAGACAGAAGGATTATATACAAACAAATAGACAACGAACTTTGCAAAGCAGTAAATGACAAATACCAGATGTTGCTATCCATAAACATGGCTAAGATGTTGAGAGAATGATGAGGTTTCGTTAGTTTTTTTCTTGAATTGTTAGAACACTAACGTTAGAGGTCGTCTTTTTATAAATAAAGTCAGTAAAGGCAAACCATGCATGCGCGTAGAATCTGTGAGTGCTCCAACCAACATTCTAGTACTTAGTATGTGCAAGAACCTGTGTTAAGGCTGTTAAGTGTAAATGCCATCATATTCTGCCTTTTCAGCTTTTCTTGCGTTGTTCAGAAAAAGCTATCCTTTCTACTTTAATACCTGATGATCACTGAATCCTTCCACCCGTAAGTCAATGAAGTAGTAAATTAGGTAAGATGGACTCCTTGAATCTATCGCTTACAGAAATTGAAAATTGAGGCTCTCAAACTACTTTATTTAGTTGCTATAAGGATTAAATACGTTAAAAAAACTTAGTACATAGAAAATAGTTTGGGAATAAATAATACCCAATAAATAAGCATCAAATAAACACCACTGTTATTAGTAAGAAGTGCTTACTGCATTTTGAGAGATAAATTAGTTCTGTACTTAATCGTATGGTTGGCTAGAAAGATGAACGAAGGTAGCCTCTAATATATTCTTGTACTAAGAAGAGTTATGCCAATGTAATGCCTATTAATTAAAATTAACACAATTATTAATAATAAAAATGGCAAGACAAACATTCCTATGCTTTAATGCTTTCATTCCCTCCTTCCCAACCAGAATTTTGTTGGCGGATGAACTTACAACTCTGCAGTGTACTGGGGAATGTGCTCTGGGATTTTGTTGAGTTTTTGATTAGAGCAATCTACTGTGGTTCCTTCACAGCGACACTTTTCAGGGCAAGCCAAATCCGCAAAGCAGTCTCCACTTAATTTTGATCGATAATCTTCTGTACCTATTGAGAATTCAAACCAAGAAAAAGATACTGAGTCTAAAGGTTAGAATATTTATTAGTTTGTAGGAAGAAAAAAGTAAGATAACTATAGATTATGTAGCAGGGAGACAACTTGGGGTATTTTGGTCAATGGATGTCAGGAGAAAGGTTAAAAGAAAGGCTTGGAATTTTCTGGAAAAAAGAGTGACCAGATTCACATGACAGGAAAACATTAATAAAGTTGAGCTTTTCACAGCTGTACTTTCTGCTGATCCAATTCTGAGCCATTCTAGCCTATTTCACAGCTAGTCACACAATGGATATTCATTATTAAAAAGTTTATTTTTTTTCTCTGAGTCAAGAATTGAAAATATATCCAGTAATAAACATGATCCTATATATCATTGTAAATTAGGGCTTTCAAGGCAAATAGATATACTCAGGCTTTTAAATTTTCTATGGACTTTTTACTATTCTCTCCCTCTCACATAATCTCAGAGATGCCTAAAAAGCCCTCTTTTTTTTCATTTTGATTTTGTAGAAAGAGACAGGTAAATCCTGATTTAAGCCTCAGCAGCTTGCCATGCTGTAGAAAGCTGCGTGACGTTCCATGGTGCTTGACGGAACCATGTTTTACTCATACCTCGCAACCACATGGTTAGATCAAGCACAACAGAAAATCTCGCTACATTGTCACTACACCAACCACTAGGCCAAAGGTAAGACCAAGAGGAAAATGGAGGGAAGGAAGAGAAAAGCTACAGGTGTTCTGGAAATGTAATACTGTTTACATGACATGCATTCTTCCCGCAGAATGTTTATGACCATAGTAAGAGTATTACTACCGAAGATTTCCTGGAAACACAAAGAAGGGGCTATACGGAAAAGGTGCCTCCACCGTTCCTCAGAACTGCAGAATGGAAACAACAGCTTTCAGGAACAACATCCAGGAAGAAGTTGAAGGTGAGCTATAAGGACAACAGAGAAGCTCAAAGGATCTGCGGTTTCTTCTTGAAAAAAAAGGTGCCAAAGACCAAGACTAGAAGAAGGTACATCAGGATTGAAAAGGGAGGGTATTATGTTTCAGATCAGACACTTTTACTTACAGCCAAAATGGTGAATTCCTGCAAAAGTAAAGATCACCAAGAAGGAAAGAAACAGTAATCCCAATTAAGATTAATATACATATTTATAAAACTAAGCTCTCTTCCTTCTTTCTTTATTATGGTAATTATTGAAAAAATAGCATGATGTGATGGGAATTGTCATGCTTTGTAAAATTTTTTAAATAATATTTTGAAGCACGGTGGTCTCACAAGAAAACCAATGTAATAAAAGATGCATAGTGCAAATTAAGTTCTCGATTCCTTTAAAAGATGAACTCTCTGAAAGACAGATTTTCTTTTATCACTGTAATATGTAGAGTGTCATATAAAATGGTAGTAGGGAGGTCCACACGTAAAAGTGAATGAAAAACTAATCATGGAGATCCTCAAGGACAATCATTAGAACATTTGGATTAATCCTTATGTTGTGATGTATACTTTTTAATGAACTTTTCAACTTATAAATAATGTTTCTTAGTGGAAATGGAATCAGAATCTCATAAGAAGTTTGTGATGGTGAATATCACGGTTTCATTACATTTGGCAGTTAATGCCACAGTATTTATTGAGGATCTGGTGCCTTATGATTTAAGCTTCACTCCAAAATGAAGTAAGAGTGCACAAAGTCTAAATGACAGGTACACTGGGTATCTTGCAATTCAAATAATCTGCATTCAGTGGAACAGTAATAATGCTTATTTTATGGTGGCTTTTTAGGTGGACTCAAATTTTAATTAAAATTTTTGGAAAAGAGGGAAGGAGGCCCAAATGATCCTTTTGAGGCCTGGCTTCTGCAATTATTATGTTTAAATAATGTAAATTAAATTATCAAAACTTGAAAGTTAAGACATGATATTTGATATAAAAGATAATTTCCAAATCCTAATTTGGCTGCTGTCAGTAACAGGGAAGAACTGTATCAGAATACGTGAAAATAACCTCACTTTTGTTCTTTATTTAGTGAATTGGAAATATTAAACTCATCAATTATTAATTAAGTGTATTTAAATTAAATAGTTTAAATAATTTGGTACCTATTACTGCCATAATTTTAGGATTTAAATCATATTAATGTTCTATTCAATAGGTCATCTGGTATTTAGAATATGGCTTTTTTTGGTTAAATAATAGCTATCAGATTATTTTCCACTTAATTGGGTAAAGTAATTAATATTAAACATTATCAATGAAGGCCAATCAACTGTTCTTTTCAACATGTTACTTGTTATGCAGCCAGTATAATATATACAATGCTACTGATCATTCAAGCTCAAAATAAGTCATATAACCAAATCTACTAAATCCATAAAATTATCCAAATTGTAATTCAATAATGGCAAGCAACAAATATCTCCTTAAAATAGAGACTAAACCCAGAGTTATTCTTTAGAAAATACGGAAAGGTAGACTAACACTGTACACTAACGCTGTAGAAATATCTTTTAATCTGTAGCTCTTAAAATATTTTATAGTCGAGAATATACCCAAGAGATGGTGAATGTGGCCAATGAATACTTAACATAATGGTTTAAAACAAACAAGTCAAGAGGCATTTTACACAATTGGCAGGCAAGGAAAAATAAGTAAAGAAACGTATTTTAAAGAGCTAGTTCTAGAATCATCAGTCTTGATAGTGTTAAGATTGAAGTGGTAAAACATTGCGATTACTTTTCTTAGACACATTCTATCCATCTGCCTAATTACTCAAGGCATTTTGAGACCATGAACTTCTGATGCTTTCACATCAGACATCAATGTTCTTTTTACAGACTTATATTGTAATTCCGGATATAGAAGAATGGAAAGTCATAAACAAATAAGAAACAACTGCATATAAATCAGCAGGAAGCTGCTGTTTTTCTACAAACAGTGAAGCAAAAGTAAAGCAATAAGAACAGTTTTTAAATATAAGAATCTATAAAAAAGTAAGTCTCATGGTGGAAAATGAAATTCTGTGTGTCTGTAACTGATTTCATGTAGAACGAGCTCTTTGACGTCGGAAAGATCTCTGTCTTTAAAACCAGCTCAATAAGCTATATTTTAAAAACAGGTTGGAAGATCAGATATACAATGTATGGAGAGAAAATGATTTAAGTAGAAAGCCATAGCTTCAAACATTTTAGCTACTGTGAGAAATTTTAGATAATGCGCCAAAGTAAAAGAGAGAGAAGAGAAGGTGGAGTTTAATAATATAGATGTTTAACATCAGAAGCTCATGCAAAGGTCAGGTTTTCAGGAAACAGCTACAAGTGATATATGCATCAGTCAGTCTATCTATAGAGTATCCACTGTACTTTCAGAAGCATGCATATCAGTTTTAGAAGCTATATTTTATAAGGTGAGGAAAGGGTGTCTGTAGTTAGTCCTACTACCGAGCAAAACCTACCTGGAATGAAATACTGTTCTTTAGCTAAATAAAAAAAGAGAAAAAAAAAATAGAAGATGCACCTGAATGTCAGCAAGCAGAGATATGAGTTATATTAGATTAAGAATGGACTAAAGTTACTACAATTAAGTGAAAAATGTATATTCACAGCTGTGACTGACATATAATAATGTACAGTGAGTAGTAAATGCATCTATAATTATGGACAATAACCAGCTGGGTCCTTATATTAGCTTTTTAGTATGAAATTAACTGCCGAATGTGAAATACCCCTGGAATAGTTAGGTAGCATACTACCAAACAGACATATAATGTATTCTATTAAAAAAAAGGAAAATATTATATCAAAGCAAATAGTAAATTTGAATGATGGAAACCTTCCATTTAATATCAATACAATGTATTCATATTTAGCTTTTTACAAATAAATGCAATATTCCCAAAATATTTTATAAAAATAGCTTTTGGAAAAAATGCATCCTCACAGTTGTATGCAAAATAAGAGAATGCAAACTGAGGAAGTGCATTCAGAGTAAGAAGCAAGGGATCTGTAGTCCCTCCCGGTGCCCCTGGACTTCTGAGCCCAAACAAATGATGTAACCAAGTCTCAATTCACTTTCTGAAGAAACGAAAATACAGTTAATTACTTGAGGTTGGTCAAGACAACAAACATGAGACTTAACATACTTCAAAGGTATTCTCAGTTGGCTAAAAGGCTCTTGTTAAATTTGAATTTTGGAAAGGTACTATGAAGTATGTAGGCTTCTTTTTAACTTGGTCAATAGCCTACTTCTTCTGCTCTCCGTGGTATTAAAATGTTACACATAGAAGTATTATTTGAACTGTGTCTACAGTTCTCTTTATTTTGCTATTCATGGGCAGAAGAAAAAGAAATATGGTTCTACAGTGTTCACTAATCAGCCGAAGGCCAGCTGCTTTTGTTAGGTCTCATGTAACCATTGTTGTTGGTCACAGGGGAAATTAACACGTGAAGAAATTACCTGAACAACGGAATTTCTTGCTTTTGATCTGTCCAATTCTTTTGTTTGCCAGGCGGCGGGGGCTGGTGCAACGGGCACCACTGGTCTCAATTGGGTTGGTATGGAGATAATCCGCTAGCCACTTGAGATGGCAATCACAAATAAACGGGTTCTGGGCCAAATGCCTTTGGAAACACATACAGAACAGTTTTATAGATGACTCGCAAGGGACTCAACTCTTACTTTCAGAGTGGAAACAATGTCATCAAATGTGATCCAAATCACTTATACATACATAGTTTGAATGGCCCGAAGAGGTGAAAAGGTCCCCTTGGCGATGGTCTGAAGCTTGTTGTCATATAGGGAGAGAAGGTTCAAGTTGTGGAGATCCTGAAAAGCATCTACCCGAAGGCAGTTTATCTTGTTGGCATTCAATAATCTGTTTGATTAAATAGTTGTAGAATTAAAGTGTAGCATCTCACTAACTCACCTGCAAGATTTTGTGCTTTTTAAGAGAATCCAGTCGTGAAATATATTTCTTTAACCTCAACACTAACATTTTAACTTTAATAATTTAGGAATTAGAGGTTGGAGATGTGGGGTTTTACCATATAAAGCAAAAGTCATGTGATCAAATGAACCTAAATCTAGTGGTACTTATACAGGTATTCACTACAAATTATTAATCATTTCCTCTGGAAGATGTAAGGGTGGAATAGTACACAAAAATGGGTGAGACCCAGCCTCCACTGGCAAGGACACCATAAAAATGTCCTAAGACACCATTAATCCCTCAAAACACTCTGTGGAAAAGTAGTTCAGGCTATTCTCAAAACAGTCGCTCGTGTGGTCCTTCTAAACATAGAAGAGATCACGTCACCCCTATCTCAGAACCACGTGACAGCTCCCAACTGGCTCTGAGCAGAAGCCTAAGTCGTCACAACAGCCTGACCAGTAGTCCACTCTTCAGAACTCTGCAGTCTTCCCAGTTCTCTCCTCCTGGCTGTTTCAGCTCCAATCACTAATCTCCTTGCTCTTTTTTAAACACACCAGGCTCTGCTATTCTCTGTCTGAAATGTTCATCTCCCAGATGTCAAGCCTGCTCTAATATTGCCTTCTCAATCTGGCCTCCCGGACCCCTCTCCTTAATACATGCAGGCTGTCTTTGACACCTTCCCAACGCCTAGCACTCTCAATTCCTTTTACTTTGATCTACTTTTTCTATTTTCTAAAGTATATATATATATATTTTTTTCTGCTATATGCAACTTATGTTACTGCTGACTGTCATCTCTATGCCTCCCTACCCCACAGTAAATCATCCATATGTCTCTTTCATTTCTCCTCCTTTCCCAGCTGCCCAGCACATACTGGGAGCTCAATAAATATTGGTTGTTGAGTGAATACTTTACAACCCTCTTGGAGAGTCACATGATACATTAGTATAGGCTTTAGTCTTATATTATAAATACCTGTTTAACTTTTTAACACAATTCCCCACAAACTCCTTTTTTCCCCCTATATACTATATCAATATTCTGTGCAACTGTGGTTTATGGATTATACTTTGGCAAACATCATTCTTGTGGATGTGACTGTGTGTGAGCTTAGGTTTATTCTTCAGCATGTACTCTGCTCTCTACTTTCCTCAACCACCTTCTGAACTCAACTTCCACCCAACAAAGTACTCCTCCCTCTGGGTTCCGCAGAATGTCATTCCATGCTATGCAGTCTTGTCACCTGTTTTATGCAGACCTGCTTATTTGGCCAATGACAGTTTCTCCCTCTTCAGGAAGGACAATTTTAAAAAATAATATTCTTTTTCTCCATCCCCAACAGGCACCACTGGTATCAATAGGGTTGGTATGGAGATAATCTGCTGGCCACTTGAGATAGCAGTCACAAATAAAGGGGTTCTGGGTCAGATGCCTTTGGAAACACATACAGTACAGTTTTATAGATGACTTGTAATGGACTCAACTCTTGCATTCACAGTGGAAACAATGTCATCAAATGTGATCCAAATAACTTACACATACATAGTGTGAATGGCCCCGGAGAGGTGAAACGATCCCATTGGCGATGGTCTGAAGCATGTTATTATATAAGGAGAGAAAGAATATTTTTCTCCATGGGGATGGAGAAAATTTTTTTAAATTCTTGCCTTTTAAGAGGGAGAAACTGTAGACAATACTGGATACAGCATCAAGCTATATCTAGCTATATTTAGTTCACTGCTTTGATACTTAGAACTTTTAACAAATATGTAACAGCTCAAAAAATATGTGTCATGTGGTTTGGCTATGCCTCGTTATCTAACATACTAAAAATATTTTCTCCTTTGACAATAAAACGATCTCTGTGTTAACATGGGGTATTTCCGTTTTACTTGATTTTTTAAAGGTGCTACATCAGCAACATGCAAAGTGATGACTTTCTCACGGTGATTCAATTGGCTGTGCTCTTTGATTCCCCGTCAGGAGCTGAAGTTTTCATCTTCCCTCTGGTATATGTAATACTTTCTTAAAAGCCTTCAAGAAATGGTGGGTGACAGGGGCTGCTTAACTCCATACCTCTCCTCCCTGGGAGGAGAGTAATGCTGACCTGTTCTTTAATTAATAATCTAATTGAATAAAGCAGTTAGAGAGCAAACAAGGACAATGAAATTGTGTGGAGCCTGAAGAAACTGAAAGATGTCGTGTTGCATCATCTTGCATCTATGCAGTTTGTACTTACTTTAACTCAGTGTGGCCCAAAGAATAGTAAATAAATATTAAACAACAATCTGTTTTGTTTCTTTTATTTCCCTGACTCTTCTCTCTAATATCTGACCAACCAAAACTAAGACACTTAACTTTACCAGGTTCTCAGTCAGCTGTAAAGAGATAATCATGTCATTCTTTCGCTCTGGCAGGCTTAAGAATGAGCCTTAGTGTAGAAATGAAACTTTATAAAGATGGCTTTAGAAGGTTTATCTATATAGATCTCCATATTTTATTAGCATGTGTGTTACATCAGCCACCAATAAGTGTGCATGGAAAGAAAAAGAAGGTGACATTTTATGTATTGGTAGTAGATAGGTCAGTGATAGTAAGAGTGACTGTGAATAACTGGCACAGAGAGTAATTCTAGGGAAATGTGGAAGAATGGCAGAGAGGTGAGTCACAAGTAGGCAATACTTGGTTACAGCATCAAGCGATATCTACAATGCGTACAGACATCTGGACTGTGAATAGCATAATTTTATCAAATTAGTAACAATATTTAATAATGGAAATGCGAAGCTTAGAAAAATTTGAAACCCAAATAAAGTCATTAAGTAACGAAATCAGTATTTGTCATAACTCATTGGTCTATTGTAAAATAAATTTACTGGGTTATGTAGCACTGAGAAAATAAAGAGAGAATTGGGGCAGGGGTGAACAGAAAGGAGAGCACTACACATAATAAGGTTCATTATTGTTTTGTTAACATTTTGTTTCATTTGTTTGTATGTGTGCATGCTGGGATGGAATGTAAAATACATTTCGGCATAATGGTGAAAAAGTTTAAGACATGGATAATAGGATGTAATTAAGAATATAAGTTTATCGATTCAGGAATTATATATATGTTATATATAAGTATATAATACATATTACATATAATATATATAATATATATGTGCATATATATATGAAGACTGTGGGATTAGGAATAAATAGTTACCAAATAAATGCCAAGAAATAAATATACTCCAGAGGGAAAATAACACTGTATACATAAGAATTTTAAGGGAGATTTACTAAGAAAAAAAATACAACACAATTATCTTTGTATCTAAAGCATCTAGGCCAGTGTGTGCCCCAAATGAGGTCCTCTGTTTGATGATACAAATAGAATTTGATGATTACCAAGTTTTAATATGTGCATATTTTTTCCAACTTTACTTTTCATATGGGCATGCATTAAAACACATGGTGTTAAATCTGCTTTTTGCAAATATGTATGGTAAATGCTTCTTTTGAGACAAATGAGCAGTATCTATTGTCTAATCAGAGTGGTCTTTGATTTACAGGTAATTCTCTCTCTAAAGGTTAGTCTGAAGACTACCGTGTGTTACAGCTCACCACACACCATCTGTGTTTGAGGAAGTTATTGCAGTACTGTGGCTCCTGCAGAGTCTTTGGACAAAGGTTGTTGA
This sequence comes from Macaca mulatta, assembly GCF_049350105.2. Classification (NCBI taxonomy): domain Eukaryota; kingdom Metazoa; phylum Chordata; class Mammalia; order Primates; family Cercopithecidae; genus Macaca; species Macaca mulatta. The sequence continues at coordinate 19,563,872 of NC_133410.1, read as the reverse complement.
GTATATCACCATATCTTTCTCGGTTCCAACTACTGGTTAAGTTAAAACAGAGGTGTTTCACAAGGACAGGGATTGTAGAAGCTTTAAATGATAGAGCAGCCAGAATGCATACATTCATGATAGTGTAGAGAAAATGGTTTGGGGACTACTCCAAAAAGTAGTGTCTTCAAGTAAATAATCAAGAATGTTAGCTTGACTAGACTAATCTTTTCTATTTTGTTAAACTGTATCATTTTGAGTCAAATTTTTCCAAAGCCTCCATAAAAATATGAGATAACAAACCGGCTAATATATATTACTAGGCTCGAGAGATGGAAAACAATCAAATACTTACAGGAGCTGTAAGGAAAACAGTCCTTCAAATAAACTCTTGGGGAGTTCTGTGATTTTATTTCCATAGAGGACACTGAAAAAAATGTTTTAAATGAAAAAAATTAGACACCGAACCTGCATAACAAATTCATCTAATACATATTTACTCAGGCATAGAGGAAGTTAGTAGGCAATCAATACATCATAAAAGTTACAGCTGAATAAACAAACTTCATTTACAAGTGTCTTTTGCCTGATTGCAGATCAGATATATACTTACTGTAGGACATTTGGAAAACAAAAAAATAAAGAACATTATATATATATATATACATAATTTCCACTTGCATTGCCTTTTCATAGAAATGTTTCCTTTTAAGTTGTTTTTCTACTCACACACATACACAGTTCATATGTAATGAGAGCATACCATATATAACGAAGAATGCTAAGTGTAGAATCAAGAATAGAAGAGTACGTAGTGACATAAAAGTCCTCATGATACATACAACATTAAGTAAAAAAGAAGCATGTTAAAGTATTATGTTAATTTTGTTTTAAAAATATATACATATATGCACAAAATAAAAGGGAAACATATTTAGATGGCAGATGATTTGCCATCCAGAGGTGATTTGAATTTACATCTACATATTTTTGTGTATTTTAATATATCTCTAAAATAAGTACATATTATTTTCAAAGATCAGAGAGATATTCTTTTGGGAAATAAACAAATGGTTGCCATAACATATAAAGAAAAAGCTGAAATGAGAATCTAAATAATTGATATGTTTGGCAGCAGTATATAATCTCTTTTTGAAAAGGAAGAAAATAATAATACAAGAGAAATGAGTATGTGAGAGAAAAGCTGTTCCTTTTTCAAAATGTCACAGAGAGGTAAGGTATATTATAAAATGTGAAGAAAATCCTCAAAGGAATAAATAAAGCTGGGTGCTATTATAGTGTAAAGAGATATTCCATTCGTCTCTTTAGATTCCATGATATAACTATAAAACAGAACATGAAATTTTGTTTGTAGAAAACGTAGATTTCTTTAGAAAAGTAAATCAATTAGAAAATAAACCATTTTAAAAATCAAAGAACAAAAGAGAGGATTCTATATTGTCCAGAACGAGCCAGAAAGGGAATCAGAAAAGGTAAAGCATGAATAGATATATATTTTGAGGTCAAGATTAACAGAATAGAGGGCATTAGGAAACACAAATGAGTAGATTAAGATGGCACCAATTTGGGATGTTCAATTCAATATCATTTAATTCATTCACTCAGCAATAGAGATTGTGCACTTATTACATGCCAGTAACGTAGCCAGATTCTAAGTTTGGTGCTCAATTCAATAGTCATTTTTGAATGCCCATCATCTGCCCATGTCTCAGACACTGATATGACTGAGATAAAGAAGATATGGCTTCAAAGGGAAATCCAAAAGAGTAATTTTGAATAGTCGAAGAGTCTGATATTGTGAATCCACTGCAATTTAGAAAGGAACAAAGATGTGTATAAATTGTGGAGAACCTGCATGAGGATCAAGGGGTGGACAATTTAGTAGGTTGTTCACTTGAGACTTTTGCTTTGAAGGTTGGCCCAAATAGCAAGAAAGGAGAACAAGCTAGGAGATGTGTCGTATTTATGTCGTGGAATTATTTTTTCCAATAAATCATTGTTTTCCTTAAGACCATGTTAAAAAGTAACAGATGCTATTGTAATGAGACAAAGTGGGTAAACAGCAAAAAAGGAGAAAATTACACTAGGATGCAGGAAATGTATCCGTATAGGTATTATTGCTGTATGGAGTATTAACCATAAGAATAATAAAGAAATACTCAATGTGATGGGAATGACATTTCTCCAAAAAGGTTTAGCAGGACTAGGGCTGGGTACAGCATTTTACATAGCAATGAGATCAAAGTGACAGCAAGGAAAATAAGTTAAAATATAAAAAATCCAAAGACCAGGATAGAGAAATTGGATGACAGCCCAGGAAATAGGGCCAAAATCTATAAAAATGAGGGAAAGAAATATCATCACATAAAGATATAAACTAAGAGAAGGCCAGTGAGAATTTGTCCTACACTGTTAGAGGAAAAGAAATGTTTTAAAGAAATTGAAAGACAAAAGTGGAATCAGCTGAAAAGAAAATCAATACATGAGGGATGTGGATAATATCACCCAAATACCAAGAATGACTAATTGAGTATCTTCTCTACAGTTTATGCATGACTTATGTTCAGCATACCACATAGACAGTATATGCATATGTACTATTATATGTGTACAACATACAAATACTCTGATAGAGATTTTTTTTGACTAGTCTTTTGGAAAAATAGGGAAATTTTAAGGCAGTTCTTGTACCTGCTGCTATAAGGAAGGCCAAGAATGTTAAACACAGTTTAGCCCTTGTGAGTTTCAGCATGAGGACAGTAAGAGGCAGCAATAGCTGGTGACCAGTGTTTGAGCTCTCCTGCTCTTGTTGAAAGCCGGCAGAGGCCAGGCGCGGTGGCTCATGCCTGTAGTCCCAACACTTTGGGAGGCCAAGGCGGCCGGATCACCAAGTAAGGAGTTCGAGACCAGCCTAGCCAACACAGTGAAACCCTGTCTCTACTAAAAACACAAAAAATTAGCTGGGTGTGGTGGCAGGCGCCTGCAATCCCAGCTACTCGGGAGGCTGAAGCAGGAGAATGAGTTGAACCTGGGAGGCAGAGGTTGCAGTGAGCCGAGATCACGCCACTGCACTCCAGCCTGGGTGAGAGCGTGACCCTCTGTCTCAAAAAAGAAAGCTGGCAGAAGACAACTCCTACTGAAGAGAAAAAAAATGTCCAAAATAGCAACTTATAAGATGATTATCATGAAAAAAGTGTCATGGGCAGAGGCTTTATTATTCAAAAAAATGTCAGGGAAATTATACTTACAAAATTTTTTAAATGTATATATTTGAAAGTTGTAACTCGAAGTGATTTTTAGAAGAGTTCAGTAAAGATAAAGCAGAGGACAAAACAGAGGTGCTACCTTTTAATTTTCATTGAAAACCTGTAGTAAAATGCAAGATACTGGGCAGGAGAGTTAACAGCAGTTTAGGAAAAGGTTGCCGGAAATCTAAGTACAGCGTTCAAGTCTTCCACTGTAGACCCCTGTGGAATTTGGGAGCTAGTTCAAGAAATAAGGAAATTAGAGTAAATGAATTAAAATAGTTTACAAAGGGCTAATGAAGAAAATGGGAAAAGAGAAAAATCATACATTGAGGACCTTGGGCATAAAGAAAGGTTCTCTGAAATAATTGAGATCCAGAAACATACAAATTGCTTTGTATCAAGAGATGAATTTGCCATGGCCATACCTATTATCTCTTGATGTTTACTCTATAACAAAGCTAGCAGGGAAGTAACTTTATCCTTATTTTAAAGATGGAAGAACTAATACCCAGGGAATTTACTAACTAGCTCAGCCTCTAACTATTAAGTACTAGAGCCAGGATTTGAACATAGCCACCTAGTGTCCTAAAGGTGATATGCTTAGCAGTATGCTACATTGATACTACACTTAAAACGTTTTGTTACTATAGAAGGAAGTTTCCAAGTAATAAACAGAAAACAATAAAAACTGTTTACAGACAATGCTAAAAACACTAGTATGCTGAATTCTTAAGACATTATTACTAAATATCATAAAAATCTTGTTGATGTCACATTGAAAGAAATTTTAAAATCCCTGAAGATAAAATGACATGATAAATGTTTGATTTCTGTTAATATATTGCATATTATACTATGTAACAATATATTAATATAACACTATAATTTTACATAATACATAATAAAAATAAATGATAATGTTAATTAAAAGTTATAGGATTTCTTAGTAGGAGAGGACATAAAAAAATTAGGTAAATCAAGTCCACTTGTCTCTAAGAGATGCAATTTTGGCGATTAAATAACTTGAAATTTTTATTTATTTATTTGAGATAGAGATTCACTTTGTCGCTCAGGCTGGAGTGCAGTGGTGCAATCTCGGCTCACTACAACCTCCGCCTCCTGGGTTCAAGCGATTCTTGTGCCTCAGCCTCCCGAGTAGCTGGGATTACAGGCGTGCACCACCACATTTGGCTAATTTTTATATTTTCAGTAGAGATGGGGTTTCACCATGTTGGCCAGGCTGGTTTTGAACTCCTCACTTCAACTGATCTGCCTGCCTAGGCCTCCCAAAGTGCTGGGATTACAGGCGTGAGCCACCACGCCTGGCTGAAATTTTTATTTTTTAAGTAGAATGCAATAGAGGTGCTTGGCATCATATCGCCTTCAAATATTTTCATGTATTTGGCAAATGCAGTGATTAATCTGTCTATATTCTTGAGTACAGTTCTAGAAAGGCATGGTATTAAAATATCAGGTGTAAGCGAAACTTGTAAGCAAAATTTTTATTTAAATAGAGGTGTTGCCTTGTACTTGCATGGTTTTTGTAGTAAACTACATACTCCCGAGTACTCTGCTCCCTTCTGGAAAGTTTTAACTCCTGGTCAGTATCATGATCTCCAGCACAATTCTTTTCTGGAAATCTAGCTTTCACTGGCTTTCCTCCCCCACCCTAATTATAGTGTCCCAGACCTGTAGTTACAATTGCATTCTCTTCATTACTTCAGTTTCAAGCACCCACTACTCTCCAGTCGCAGTGATATTTTTTGCTAATTCTTGAAACATCTAGCATACTCCTGCTAAAGGTCCTTAGTATTTAACTGTTCCCTCTGTCTTGAATGCCTTTCCTCTATATATCTGCACTATCTACACAGTTCACTCTTCAGGTCTTTGTTGATCATCCTATTCAAGGTTTTAGCTTCCCCCCAACCACAGCATTCCTTATCCCTTGTTCTGTCTTTATTTTTATTCATAGCATTTTCATCCACAGATAGATGTAATACTATAAATATAGGTAAATTTTATGCATACTATACATTTGCCAGTTTATCATTGGTCTCCTCCATGAAGCAGGGACTTTTGTATTCTGGGCACTCTGCATCTCTAGACCCTCTACTAGGGCCTGGTACATAATCGGGCCCAATACATTTCTTTTGAACATATTAACTGTGGATCAATGAAGAAGAGAGGTATTGCAAATATGTGTAGTTATCTATTTTAAGGAGGGGAAAATAACTTAAACTTTGGAAAGTGAACTCAAACTGTGAACATGACGAGGAAAATAATATGTGTGGTGACACGTGGGCTTTCTCTAAAATAACTCAGTTATTTGATTCTCTTCCAGTTTTTCTGTTTTACAGTATTATGCAGGTATTCCACTTTCGGCAAACAGTTTGTAATCTTCCACGTATTGCTACATTTTGAACTGGAAAAACCCCAGTGACTTAACTCCCTCACTTAACTGCAGTTTACTTTATCCTCAAGTAAAGATAAAGCTTTTCTACAGCCTTCTGAGGCAACTGGGTGTGTGAGTGCTCTCACCACGAGGCTTTAGAGTTCAATGTAGCAATCATGTTATTTTACATGTGTTAGCAAATAGCAAAAAGAGTGACAACACACTATTTTATTGTTTATTAGATTGCATAATTTATAATAATTAATTACAGGAACCTGCTTATCAACAAACATAATGTAATTTATTGAGAGAAGTAACAAATTATAATAAGCTGTTCTATTTATAATTTACTTTTAAATATCTTTATATATTTTCTTTTAATTCTTACAACCACAGAAGTGTCAATTAACACTATTAAGGCAAGAGCTTACTATCAAACTCTGCAAGCAAGCTGATATAAATAAGAATTTCCCACTGATTTCTCTTCTTCTTGACATATAATGGTTATCTTTGAGGACCAAAGTTGTGGAGAATCAGGAACTGATATGCTGATTTGCCTTTTGTCCTTCTGTATGATGGGGAGGTTGTCAATGTTTATTCTGGATAGTATTACTGTTCAGAATGGTGCTAACAGTACTTTACGGACAATCTGACTGGGTGATCTGAGTTTTACATTGAACCTAGTTATTTTAGAACCTGACAGTATAGCCTGAGCGCAATACATGACTACACTCTATATTTTCTGCCAACAATTGTTCCTTTAATCTTGTGCTTCTTCTAGTCAAAACCCTCCAAGACAAAAAAAGCAAAAGTGAACCCAAGCGGATACTGCCACTTAAGCAACAGTTTTCCATTTTCCTTTTTAAAAATAAAATTGTAGTTTTTTTTTTTTTTTTTTTAACAGACTAACATAGCAATCTGAACACTCATGTGCCCAGATGAGCACTTCGATCTAGTTCTCCCCTTGGAAAGAGTGCCAGCAAGTTGTTCCACAAACTCCAGGGGTTTATCTGGGTCTCGCACATGTGTATCTCAGCATTCTCACTGGCTACCCCTGACCTCTGAAATCTGAAAGATTTCGGCAGGAATTGACATCAATAAGAACCTTTCTCTGAGTATCAGCTCTTAAAAAATAAAAATGTGCCGGCTTCCACTTTCGAATTTTAAAATCTGATCTAAAGGTTACTTGGTGGACTTTTGAAGATTTTTTTACAAGTGTGAAGTAATATTAATAACAGCTTCTATATATTTAAACTTCTTTAATTTACATAGTTATCTTTCTGAAGGTTCTCTTGACATTAAAAAGCTGTCATATTTTAAAATCTTTGTTCTTTGAGAGATTAAAAGCTTATTCTTTTAGGATAGCATTAAGGTGATGAAAAAGAGTCGAAGTTTCCTCTCAGTGGTCATCTTCAAGTGTTCTCAGCAAGACTTTGCCTAGCATTTCAAAGGAGACTGATATTGTCCCTAGATACTAGCTATATGCTTTCCAAAATAAATATTTTCTTTTTCTTTTAGAAATAAAAAAATGGTCAAAAAGGGGATCTGACTCTTGCTCTCCTAACAGCAAAATGATCAAACTGGTGAATTTTAGTGACAGGTAGCAGTCCTCCATAAAAATAATGGGATCCAGTAATGATTAATAATAATTAATATTATTAATAATTCATTATTCACAATAAAAACTTAAGAGTATTTTTAAACCCCAATTTAAAAAAGGTAGCCACTCTTTGCTATGGTTTTCTGTTTTCCTTCAGTGACCCAGTGAATACTTACAGTGAATTCAGAGAGCGTAGTCCTTGGAAAGCATCTGGTGCAAGTTCAGAGATCTGATTATTGCTCAGGTCGCTAAGATTAGAAATAGGGTTAGGTTACATTCAATCGAATGTCAGTGAGATTTAATGTGGAAATAGCTACGTATGGCTTTTAAATGTTGGTTTTGTACTCATCAATACATGTACAAAATGTGCAACACTTAACATCTGAAGGATCCGAAATTTAAAAAAGAAATCATGCTTTAAAAAATAACCATTGTCTATTTTCCCATATAAGATGCCATGTCTTATTTTTGACAATAGAACACCTGAATATATTTGCAAAATATATTGACCATAAACATTCACATTTGTGTGAATCAATATGCTAAATTACAGAGACCTTTAAAATTACATAGTTTAGATATTAAGATTAAAATATTATTACAGAGCTAGTAATCAGACAGTCACATCACTTAATATTTAAGCTGTCAAACACTGATATACTCATACTTAGGTTTCTTTGCATGGTCTCATGACCTAATTTTTAAAATTACATATATTGTCGAATATTGTTCACTCACATTCTTCTAAGCTTTTTATATGGTGAGAAAGCTCCAGGAGGGATGACTTTGATTGTATTCTGTTCCAAACGTCTGCAATGAAAAAAAATTCAACTTTTTAAATGGAGACGTGAACCTTCAGACATGTTTAATTCAAGCTCAGGACTGATGTCAAGAAGTAAAATTGATGTTCTTCATGACTGATATATTTTTTTCCTGAAAAATAAGCACTAAATTTAATTTTTCTGTCCCTAAATGTGAAGCAAATTGGGATTAAAAACAAGGCAATTATAAAAATAATTAAAATATTCAGATTTTTAAGTACTACATATCCATCAATATTTAAGTCTGGACTTTGTACAAAAGAAATAATACCTTTAAGAAACTAACTTAGGAGTACATTTTAACTACCTTAACATAAATTAGAGAAATAGGTAGAAATACTGAATAAATCTATTACATATTTTAGATACAATCATAACTTTTCCACAAAGAAAATTACTGTTGAATATTAAATTTTATAAAACTGTTATTTCCTCTACAGAAAGCGTATTATAGGTTAAAAAATAATTTTCTACTCACAAAATTAATTTTGAAGCTTCTTATGAGGCAAAATGTTAAATTATAAATCCATATATGCTACACATACTTTCAGTAAGACAGTCTAGGCTCTGTGGATTCATTTTGTGAATATTTCACATAAAAACCACTGCAGCGAAGTGCATTTGAGCACCACTGAAGTATTTTTATGGTATACTAAAATCACAGAGTTGAAAATAACTCTGATATCATCTACTCTATGGTCCTGCTAACAGAGAAAGACAAGATTTTACCCACCTAGTTATGAATCAACGCACAAATCAGTAGATTTCATGAAGTCTTTGGTACATATTTTAGTCTATCAAAAAAATGTTGCTTCTCAGCCTCCTTTCTCTCCAAAGAAACATCGTTATGATCATTTCCCATCCCCTTCGCCTCTGTTCTGCTCTGTGTCCCAGAGAGCTGACTCCAGTGAACCATATATCCCAGGCTCACTTGCCAACAGGCTGCTGTGAGATTTGCCAGTGACAGACACTGGGAGGGTGGTGAAGGGTTGGCGGAGAGGAGAAGCTGGGGTATGTCTTCCTTTCTCTGTCTCACGGGATGTCTACAGAAGTGGTCTCGTCTCCTTCCTAATTTTACTTTCTGCTGGTGCCACCTTCTAATTTTGTAAAATACCAGCTTCTTCTGTCTTTATAGCCCTGGGGTGGTAGCAGTTTTTTCCCTGTTATCTTCCTGCAATTGTTTAGTCCATTCTCTATATTAAATCCCTCTGTTTTTCAACAGAAAAATAGAGTTCATTTTCAACAGGAAAATAAAGCTCACCTAGCATGAGTTCCACTTTCCTGCCTGGATTTGAAAAAATATATGCATATATATATTATATAAATATATATACGTATATGTGTGTATATATTTAAATATGAATAAATATGAAAACATACCATATATGTGTCATATACATTAATTCATTTTTATTGAATGTTGGTAATACTTTAACACATACACACACACACACGCACACACAACATTTAATGAAAATAAAATCAAAACAAACAAATTATCCCTAGGACATTAAATCAAATTGCCAAAATTTTGGTCTTTTCTGATTTCAAAGCCCTTCTCACAGTGCTACGGTTTTTCTTCAACAGTATCAGGGTTCATTCTCTGACCACTTTATTTCACCATTCAACGGGTTTCCTCAGTTTTCATTGCTCTTGAACTCACTGTAACATTTGATATTACTAACAATCTTTTTTCGTTTTGATGAGACACTCTAGACTATCTCCTTGGTGCTTACTGTACTTGGAAAATGTAAAAAATATGGTTAAAAACTAAATCCATAATGCACCACTCAGATCAGTGAGTTTTACTTTAGCGTTTTTTTGCTTGCATATTTATTTTATATAATTGAGGTATTACTGCATACAGAATTTTGAGCATATTTTATGTAACTGAGGTATTACTGCAAATAGAATTGCGTGTATTGTCTTTACATCCAACATCATATCACACATGTATTGCTGTATCATTAAACATTTTGGAAGACATTACTCTTAATGCCTTCATAATATTCCATTGTCGAAATGTATCCTATTTCCTCAATTCTTTCTTATTATTGGACATGTATGTTAGTGATACTTTTATACTAGTATTGATATCAATAATGCTTAGTTATTTTAAGACAGCGAAAACATGGCCTCCTTTTAAATCCTTTCCTTATTTTCTTAGGTATAATGAGTTGCGCCTTTTCCTATATACCCAAGGACACCATCTTAACTCCTCTGTTCTTATTTCACTGTATTCTATTCGTTTTCACATATCCCTGCTCACTGGGTTCTTGGCTCCTAATGGGCAGATTTGCTCCAGAAGACAGTAAATAAACTGTATGATGGAAATATGAGTTTGTCATCTGTATTATTTATCTAGGTCATAAGAAAGGGAGTTTTTTTTTCAAAAGCTCTAAATAGAGTAAAGGACATGTAAATCATTTGCCTGTTACTTTATTGATTAGAATGTTTTGATTGACAGTTAAGAGAAATTCTTTTTGGCCTTTATTCATTCTTATAGTAGAATTTTAAGCTTAAAATGTAATCAATAAATATACAGAGAAAACGAGCTACAGATGGAATAATACTGATTGGTTAGAAGACTTCATATCCTGGCCAATTAAATATTATTTCAATGTGTTAAAGATTTGCTCACAATAACATAGTGCTATGATGAGAAAAAAAAATAATTCTTAGTGACTAGCAGATTTCTTTTAATAGTAATGCAAAGCTAGTTCATACACTACTTTTCATAGATATGATTTCAGGTTCTTGAAAATAATCTAAAGAAACCAATAATCATTAATTAGTTCATTCACCCTATAAATATTTAATGTCTACTCTGTCCAAAATATTATGCTATATGACTGGAATTCAATGATAATCAAAAAGCAGAGATGTTCATACATTTGTGAAAGTTTTATTGATAAATAATCTTATTTTCCAGTTAGATTTCCAATATAAGTCTTTTTTTAATGCTATATTCAGTGTAGAGACTTCTGAAATGTCAATAACCGGAGCTCACAAATGTGGCCAAACTAATTCTATAATTTGATATAACTGAAGATATTCCTTGGAAATTTTAAAATTCAATTATTATTTTAAAGTCTCAAACTAGAATACTCATGATCACTAATTTTTCTAATGACACTCAAATATATGTTATGATAATTTCTGTAATTAATCTACAACTAATTTCACTGATTGAAGGTTAAAAAACCCCAAATTATACAATAAATAAGGCCTTTGTTTTTTGAAAATGCATACTCAAAAAGTTATAAAAGAAAGAGGAGTCATGATAAAATGGCATTATATTTTTATATGCAAAAATAATACTTTGGACACATTTGAGTGATGCTGCGTGAATCATCCGTTATTGCAATGTACCAAGGACTTGATCTTCACATTGCAAACTATTGCATTTACATGTACAACAGAAAGTTGTACAATGACATGTACCATGGATTTGTTTATTTTATTCATTTATCTATTTTCAATCTTGTTTAAAAAAAGTATTTGATACACAGTTTACGTTGTTATTTACACTGACTCAGCAGCGAACTGGTTTTTATTGCACAGTCTCAGCAGTTCATTAAGGCAAAACATAATTGCATCCTTCATTCAGAGGGACAGATTCTCAAGCAGGAAAATATCCTACCATGGACAGATGTCAAACAATAAATTGTAATATATTACAAAATGCCTGTTGTCTCTTCTTTAGTGGACAAACAATAAACTAATTTGTACTTATTGCAAATATTTGGGTCTTTAGAATAAAGAGTTTGTCCTTTTCATTGTAAGAACTTTAGAATATATTTGATAAACTAAAACCAACACACATCTCAAATGATGTCCTTTGTCTTACAAAAAGAAGAAAACATACTTAGATCATAAAAAATAAAGAAGTGAAATACTAAAGTTTTCAGGTTGAGGTAAAAAGAAAGGGCAAATAAAATTTACATTTTCTAGCATTGCTGTCCTGTAATCTGTGCTTTAATAGCATAGAAGCTGCTGAATTTTATAGAGTGCAAATTTGAATCCATTGTTCCACAAAGAACCTAATTAAAAACATTCCAGGATTACAAAAATAGATAGTATAATGGCTAAGATATATTTTCATGCCATGGATAAAATCCACCATAATTAAGAGATTTTCAAATGCCAGTCCTTCAGAGAAAATTCAGTATCATGAGTTTCAAAGTAAAAATAGATTTAGAAAGTGATTAGGGGAGGAAAGTACTGTAAATCACATACGACAAGAAAGACTTTTCCATGTAAGAGGAGCCAACACCTTTTTCTCCACATAATTTATGGAAATGATTGCATAACATCTTATCACTGTATGTGTTTGTGTGTTTACATACATACATACATGGAACCAAAGCAATGGCTGTTACTACTCTTTCAAATGTAGAAGGAAATTTTAGTTACATGCTCAATATATGAGAAGATGAAGACAGTTTTCTAACTACACCATTAAAAATAACTCAAAAGTATGTTTATCCAATAAAAGACTTCTTCCCATTCTGTTTCCACTTCTACAATTTTTTCTCTTGTTCTCTAATTACTGCTACCTCATTATACATGTCTTCACGCCTTTAAAGTTCCTAAAGAATGAACTACAAACAATATATAACACTTTCTGGTGCCTATTTCAAAAACTATAGAAAACAAAAAATCATGAAATATCCCTCTGCTTTAATACACAAGAGTCTTAGAACATGTCAATTATGTGCAGCCATCTTTTAGTCCAATGAAGTCTGATTCTGCCCCTTGTGGACTGATGGGCTCTGCAACGCATCAGATACACTAATGGTTATCGGTGAGCAGATCTTACATCAGTAGGGTATACAACATGCAGTGTGTATGACGGGGCAATTAAAAAATAGTTCTAAAGACATTTATAAGACATTAAACAGTATTAGCACTTTAAATGACACTTTCAGCTCTCTAGCATTCAATCCTTAAGACATTATTTTCAATGTTTTAAAATTGTGTTATTTTGACAAACTATATAAAATAACGTCCACATGCCAAATCTTCAATAGCCCTCAAGAGATATGTCTACACTTTATAGACATACATAGAATTTTTCAAGGTGTGTCATTTAGCGATTAAAAATATGAGTTTTGCACTTATATAGACATGGACTAAATCCTGGATCTGCAGCTGATTAGCTGTCTGGACCTTATAAAAGCTATTTTCTTTCTCTGTGTCTCAGTTTCTCTTCCTGAAAAATGGGGAGAATAGAACTTACCATGTTTTCTAAAAATTACATGAGATGTAGAAAAAATATATGGTGTTTTCTTTCTTATACAAAAATAGTGAAATAATAAAAATATGTATATATATGCAATCAAAAATATAATATGCAGCACAATATATTAAAGAATTAAAAGTTTACAGCATATACTATAGTTTCCCCTTACCCACAGGTGATACATTCCAAGACCCCCTGAATGTCTGAAACTGCAGATTGTACTGAACACTATATACACTATTTATTTTTCTGTACACACATGCCTATGATCAAGTTTAATTAAAGAGATTAACAATAATCAATAATAAAATACAACAATTAATACAATATGCTATAATAAAAGTTATGTGAATGTGGTCGCTCTCTCTCAAAATACGTTAGTATTTTCAGACTGTGGTTGACCATGGGTAACCGAAACCATGGAGAGCAAAAGTGTGGAAGACAGGGGACTACTGTAACCTCACACTCCCCCCACACACTCACACCCCACCACACATATATTATATAACTATATAAATGTATATATAAATCTCACACATTATTTTATTTCTAGTGTGAAATAAATATATATGGTCCCGAATCATGCTCTTAAACAAATTAGCAGTACAATTTTGCAGATAACTCAGTAACTGTATATGAAACACATACACACATACATCATTCACATTGAAGCTGGAAAGATATAACTGGCTGCAATCTCTGTGATCAACAGGATTAAAATATAGCACTATCTGTAATTTGGGGACTGCCTTAGAAACACAAACAAGTTTTTATAATACCCAGTAAAATATGTCTTTGGATTGATTGTGTCTGTAACATACAGCCCAGATGCTGATTATACATGGCCATAAAACTGACAGTTCTAGGCCGGGCGCGGTGGCTCAAGCCTGTAATCCCAGCACTTTGGGAGGCCGAGACGGGCGGATCACGAGGTCAGGAGATCGAGACCATCCTGGCTTCTGAATCTTAAATTGTCCGCTGTAGCCAATACATTCTCCTCATAGGTAAGATTGGCCCATCATTTGAAAAGGAGGAAGATGACATTCCTTTTCTTTGATGTTAAGGATTATCACGCCTATTACATATAATTGTAAAGTAAGTACTTTCTATTTTTGGAATGTTACTTCCAGCTTTAGCAGTAAATCATATCATTAAAATCTTTCATATATTTCCACATAAAATGATCCAACATATTTTAGCCTATAGTATTATTTGTTTTGTAATTGCAGTCTCCAGAACTTTGCAAATTTAATAAACATCTTCAGCAGCTTAGTGAATATTGGCCTCTAGAGTGACATACTTTGCATACAGCTAGAAGTTTTGCCTTAGGATTGTGTCCATACTAATTGATTGTCATTTTCTGTCTTGGGATTCCTTGTTCCTCAAAAGTATTCATTTTTAAATTTTATTTTACATTTTTGTGATGTCATTCTAAAATAGATTCCCCCAAGTGTAAATTCAATTGGTGTTTTTATAGGAGAGAAATGCCTCATTTTCCATTTGGTCTTTCAGCATTTAAAGCAAGACAAAAATATCTGTGTGTACACCTTCTGAATGAGTGCTAAAATTTTCATGCATGTATTCACAAGGACACATATTCAAATACAAAGATACACTCAATAGATGCAACCAAATGGTGTAGACTCAGAGGAGAAAAATGGGCTTAGGCACATGGCCCAGAGATTTCAGGGGGAGAGAATATGTCACTATCATTATGTTTTCATATATATATTTCTAAATCAACCCAAGAAAGAAAAACACTTAGAGGTTCTGTTGTTTTATTTCTCATTAATAACAAAAAATTTTTAGACACTATGAGTTAGACACTGAGCTAACTCTCCTGCTTGCTAATCATTTTAGTTTTAAAAAATTACAAAAATCATCTTTCTGTACCACTTGTTTAACAGTATTATTCAACAAGCAGAGAGTAGCTCTCATTATTCTCCACCCCTGCACTGAATTATTCTCCACATTATATATCATCTTTTTCCTAAAGTTTAAATAATGCTGATCACTAGTAAAATACGAACTATGTAGTTTTTCACCTGTCATTCCAGCTGATTAACCGTCAGTCTATAACATAATTGCTAAAATGCCAATGACATTTCTACTAATTATGAGAATAAATAACATTGTGACTATGCCCCAGATGTCTTCATTCTTATGTCAGAGGCTACATGGGTCTTATTTTACATTTGAGGGGGCCTCCATTTTTTTCCCATAGAAGTTTTAGGGGAATCAACTGCATGAGCACTAGAGCCACCTCTTGGAATCACTATCTGCTGCTAGGCCTGCCTTCATTATCCTTTATAGAGTCTGCTGTAACCTCATTCTCAGTGGGCTCCTTTCTTTCAAACCACCCTCCATTCCATGTTAGAGTGATTTTCCTATCAAAGAAATCTAATCATGCTACTACCTTGCTATACAATTTCCCTCATATTCTATTGTCATCAGGACAGTCTCTTCTTCAAGATTTGGCTTCCACTTTACATTCTAACAACTGCAATTTTTAATTTTTCCAAAAACACACTACTCTATCATTTTTCTGGGACTTTGCACATGCAGCTTCTTAGGTCTAAAAGAGCCCTCAAGTTCTCTGCCTGCAAAACACATCCTAATTCCTGAAGATTATTTGATTCTCCAAGGCAGAACAAGGTAGCCCTCCCTCTTTGTTTTTTGTGCACATATATTTTACTACTTATCTCATGTTTAAAATTCTGTTCGTGTAAAGCTTCAATTCTCTGCACTGTAGACATTTTGAAGGTTGAGACTGTCCCCTTTCATCCATAATGCCTGATGCAGAGCAAGCACTCAGAAATGCTTGTTGAGTATGTAGTAGTATATTTTTAAAATGCTGCCTTTCTGCATGTGCTTCTTGTGTTGCAACAGTACTCATCAGATTCCTTGGACTTTTTAAGAGAAACCAGTTGGAGTTGCTGTCTGTCCTTACCATTTTAATCTCTGCACTTATTTTAATATTTCTTTTTCTCCAATTTATTTATAATGTTATATTCATTTTTACTTCTCAACTAATATTACAAAAGTTTGATTCCATCCTCTACATTTTTCTTTTGACAAAGGTATTATATAGTTTTCTGCTTAAGTTATCACACAATTTAACAAAACACATGTACAACATTTGTGTGTGTTTGGGTATATGTACGTATAACATGTGTGTTACCTAAATAACTTTTTGGGAAATTAGGTACAAGAAAGAAATAAGTTGCAAAAAATGAATACAAATGAAGAATTTTCTTATCATGAACACAAAGTCTTCACGAAAATGGTTTCTCTGCACATAGTGAACATATGAAGCCTTCTGAAGATAATTTTTCTACTATTCTTTCAATAGTAGAATTCTTTCTCATCAATTATTCTTTCAATGACAATTAGAGACTGCTCAAAATATGCATATACAATTAGGAATTTTACCAAAATAAAGATGAAAACACTCAAATGATTAATAGTGAACTCAATAATGGCCTGTGGAACTACTTGCATGGTTTCATCGATAAATGTATTTTACATAATTCATTTTACACCATTTTGCTCTGGAGCTATCAAAGTTGCTATAGGAGAACACTGAGTGTGGCTACTGGTAACTAAGAATTAACATGAGAATCTACTGGCTGTGGTGGGTCACACGTGTACTCCTAGCACTTTGAGAGGTTGAGGCAGATGAATGGCTTAAGCTCAGGAGTTCAAGACTAACCTGGGCAACAAGGTGAAACCCCGTCTCTATCGAAAAGACAAAAAATTAGCTGGGTGTGGTGGCATGCACCTGTAGTCCCAGCTACATGGGAGGCTGAGGTGGGAGGATTGTTTGAGCCCTGGAGGTGGAGGGTGCAGTGAGCCGAGATCACGCCACTGCACTCCAGCCTAGGTGACAGAGTGAGACCTCAACCCCCTCCCCCTAAAAAAAATTAACATGAGAAGCTTCTTCTGTGGAAACGCATTGAGAACACTGTTTTGTATGCTGAATAATGAGGTGCTCCGTGTCTGTAGGAAGGTAAAGTATTTTCTCTTTTTCTGGGCTCATCTGATGAAATCATAATATGAAAACTTGAGAAAATATAATCCAAAAACACAAGGGAATAAAAATAATAATGAATGATGTTTACATAAAAAATTCTTTTGCATACAATGACATTATGACTACTAAACTCACACAAAAAATAATCCAGAGAAGAATCACTGCATTTTGTTTTTCTAACCATATATATATTAGCACAGAATCAGAGATAAAATAATATTGACTTGTTTAATCCTAGGATTGTTTATTTAATGACATTTCTAGGCAAGTTATATTTGATAGAGGAAAAACTAGTACTTTCATAGTATATAGGAGATACAGTTGTAGTTTCTGCTATTGTGAGGATCTCAGAAGAAAATTTGAGAATGCAATTCTAATTGCCTACATCGGAGTGATAGCTTCCTATCTCAAACCAGGTTTTCATTTTAAAAATGAACAAAACTATTTACTACACTAAAAAAAAATTAAAAGAATTTTGCTAACCTTTAGGAGGTGTGTAGTTTCCTACATAGTGTTTCCATGGGAATTAAGTGAAATAAACAATTTAACATTTTTGAAAAATTTTTTATCATAAAGAAGGTTTTTATTATGCATGATATAAGATGCTTTTAAAAAGTACTATGTCATCTATATTTCTAACAGACATAAAATATTGAGAATGTTTTCATATTAGCTTGCCTGAAAAGCACAAAGTTATAAAAACATAAAATGTGAAGCGAAAGTAATACTGTAGGTTAGCTAATTTGTATGTGGATTTGAAGTAGCAATAATATCAGGAATGCGTAAAACTGCAAAATGCTAACAAGTGCTCCATGTGTTAAGAAGTGCTCTAATAAAATTAAGAACTAAAGTAGAATTGCTCAAATTTTAACTTTTACAACATTTTCTGAATTACGCCTATTTCCATTACATTTTATTTTCCTTAAGGTGAATATGTTTATGTTTTAAAATATTTTCTCAATGAAACAATGAAACCTCTTTCAAAGTGAAAACAATTGCACTTTGAAATTGCCAACCTACTTGTTATTTAACAAGGCAAACTCAGAATATTGACTATTTCTTTCATACCATGTTACATTTAAAAAATGATATCATTTGCCTTACTTATTTTATCAATATTGTCTGAATAGTAGTCAAGTTCACCTGTGTGTGCTGTAAAAAAAATTAGTCAAATTGTGTACTGTACTTTTTAACATTCAGCATAATTAAAATAAACTAATTGCATAGCATGATAAATTTTCTACTGGTTGAAATATTACTAAATACATGCTAACCAATTAAAAATTCATACTTGATTTCATAAGTACTTGTAATTATTTTAAATCAGCCAGTACATAATAGGCTAAAGGCAAGTTGGTCAGATCTAACTTGCATATCTTTACATACAAAAAGTCAGATGACTTTGGGCCGGGTATGGTGTCGCCTGTAATCCCAGCACTTTGGGAGGCCAAGGTGGGCGGATCACAAGATCAGGAGATCGAGACCATCCTGGCTAACACAGTGAAACCCCGTCTCTACTAAAAATACAAAAAAATTAGCTGGGCGTGGTGGCGGGCCCCTGCAGTCCCAGCTATGCGGGAGGCTGAGGCAGGAGAATGGCGTGAACCCAGGAGGCAGAGCTTGCAGTGAGCCGAGATGGCACCGCTGCACTCCAGCCTAGGCAAAAGAGCCATACTCTGTCTCAAGAAAAAAGAAACAAACAAAAAAAAAGTAAGAAGACTTTGAAATATGTGGATTCAAAATTGAGTATTATTTAATAAATTAAGGATTCAAAATTTTGAGTGGGACAAATGCAGAAATAGCATGTAAAAAGGTTACGCATATATGGGAGGTAGTTATCTAAAGAGAAACGAACAGAAAAAGACACTTCTAAAATTACATTTGCAATATATGCCTACAACAAAGAACTAATATCCAGAATCTACAAGGGACTCTAACAACTCAACAAGGAAAAATAAACAATCCCATTAAAATGTGGACAAAGGACAAGAACAAGTATTTCTCAAAAAAAGACCTGTAAGCAGCCAACAAACATAAAAAAATGCTCAATATCACTAATTATTAGAGAAATAAGAGCAATTGTTAATAACAGCTATTCTGACATGTGTAAGACGACGGTGTGGATGCAGAGAAAAGGGAATGCTTATACACCGTTGGTAGGAATGTAAATTAGTTCAACATTCAACCTCTATGGAAAACAGTACAGAGATTTCTCAAAGAACTAAAAATAAAACTATTATTTGACTTATCAATCCCACTACTGAGTATCTACCCAAAGGAAAAGAAATCATTATATAAGACACCTTCACTCATATGTTTATTGTAGCACTATTCACAATAGCAAAGTCATGGAACTAACCTAAGTGTCCATCAATGGTTGATTGAATAAAGAAAATGTGGAACATATGTGACATGGAAGAAGATACAGCCACAAAAATGAATGAAACCATGTCCTCTCCAGCAACATGGATGGAGCTGGAGCCCCTGAAAAAGGCAGCGAAGAGTAAAGGCAGGAGGATGTAGAAGCAAACACGACAAACCAAATTGTTATAACTTATGCTCTTACTAAATATTCTCCATGATTTATGGAATTTCTGTACAATGGTTTGAAAAGGCAATATGCCACAAGAAATCTATAACTAGATTGAAGAGAACTAAATATCAACTTCATAGCAATCTATCACATCGCATTCAAAACTGTACACCTCAAAAGGTGATCTAAGTAAGTAATTCTTAAGATTTGATGTGGTCAGAATCAATTTGCTATTAATGATTGTGTTGCCATAGACTAGATCATGTACAGACTCACAGGAGGCATTGCATCTATTGAAGAATAAGGTTTTCAACTAGCAGAGTTCAAAGCAGCAAAGTGCTGGAATGACCCGTAGGCAGCAAACGGCTTTCCCTTTAACAACTAAGTTTACCTTGTGTTATACATTCTACTTTTTTCCCTTCTATATTTTTTTCATTAGTCCACATTGTTTTGTCACATTTTATGTTATTTTATTATTATTTTTTTTGAGACAGAGTCTTGCTCTGTCGCCCAGGCTGGAGTGCAGTGGCGCGATCTTGGCTCACTGCAAGCTTTGCCTCCTGGGTTCAGGCGATTCTCCTGCCTCTGCTTCGCAAGTAGCTGGGACTACAGGCACGCACTACCACGCCTGGCTAATTTTTTTATTTTTAGTAGAGATGGGGTTTCACCACGTTGGCCAGGATGGTGTTGATCTCCTGACTTCGTGATCTGCCCGCCTTAGCCTCTCAAAGTGCTGAGATTACAGGCGTGATCCACCGCGCCCAGTCTTTTTTTTCTTTTTACTTTTTACTATGAAGAGTGGGGGCCTGGAAGCTCTCCAGATTGTGTGTCCAAGATCTTCTTCCCGGGCTCCCAACACTGTCTTCCCCACCCACGGTATGCTAAGTATTGGGGCAGAAATGGTGAGGGAAAGACATGGTCTGCTCTTACCCAGTTTGCAGTGTAATAGTAGAGTTTTACATTATTCAAATAACAAGTTAAACCGTAATAAGTGCTGTGCGGAGAAGATTCAGGGAAATAAGAGAACATTTAACAGAGAATAGGAAAGATGACATTGTAATAGTTACAGATATAAAGTAATATAAAACAGCTCTCAGTTTTGCAAACAATCCTGTATCTTAATGCCTTGTCTTTCTCTCTGTTCATTCTACGTTCTCTTCATAGGTAAGTTTCTTAAAATTTCTCTTGTCCTTTTTATCGGAGTATCAGTCATTCTCTCTTCATGATTTTGAAAATTTCTCCTTTTATGATATTCCAACAAGACCCAGCTATGCCTACCTCTTTTATAGCTTGATCGAGGAGGGACCATGGGCTTGAGAGTTGAGCAGATGTATGATTGAAGCCATTTTAGCCACTTCACAATTGATGGTGTTTTACAAAATTTCTAAGTGTTTTGAGCCTCTGTTTTTTTTTTTTTTTTTGTTAAACAACAAAGTTCTCAGTCTCTGAAAGATTTGAGTTAAATGTCTACAGGCTTCATTAGAGAGGGAATATGACTGTAGAGAAAGATGTCTAACACATCTGTAAGATGATTAAATTAATATAGCTCCATAATAGGGTACCTATTAAATGCTGAGTTGGTCAGCTGAGAATAGAAAAAAAAATCTCAGAAATATTTAAAGCATGGAAATCCAAGTAAGTACGCAGAACAGGGAAATTTAATGAATTTTTAGTATTCTAGACCCATTTTAGCCCATGCTATTAAAAATTCTATTCATTTACTTTTTCTTTTGCTGATTTTATGCTTAAAAAGTACCAGTTTGTCTACAGGGAAGTAATAGGCTGTTCCTCTGGTTGTATTTATTAAACTTGGTTAACACAGCTTCATCTTTTCAGAGACAAATCTGTTCCAAATGTTTAATTTTTAAATTATTCATTTACCCAATAAATACTTGTCAAGTGCCCACTGTGTGCCAAGGTACTAGATTTTTCACTGGGTATTCAGTATTGATAAGAACAGAACTGGTTCCTGCCTTCATAGAACGTTTACTTTAGTAGAAGAGATAGATATTTTAAAATAAACACACAATAGTATATAATTACAAAACATGATAATTAGGGACAGTCAAAAGCAGATTCTAACCTATAAGCAAGAAGGGATCGCCTGCATTGTGGTAAAATGATGAGTATAATGAGGCCTGTTGGAGAAAACCACCAGCCTTTATCTGACCTATGTTTCTGCATTAGTTTTCCCATTTTATTTAATTTCATAAATATCCCCATCACAGGTCAATGAGAAGATCAAATGTGCATAAGCCAACATTGCGATCCAACTGCAATCTGACATTGCAGGTATTCAATAAATGTCAGTCTCTTTCTACATTCCTTCTCCAAATTATTCCAATTCTGATTTTAAAGGAATATTTTCCTTCTATTGCTTAACAAATGATTGTGTTAGCAAATAGCAGAAGTATGAATTTGTAGTTGGAAACAGAAAGCAGAAAAAATGAGTCATTATTTTCTACTTAGATTTATAGGCAGTTGTTCACTCATATATGGCACATACATACTTTTTTTTTGTTAGAATTATATTATGAGACAGTTGTAAGAATAACGACATATCACACAGTAGGTAATCAAGTCAAAATTATTGAATGAAATATCTCATAACTTGCAATAAAGAAACTCCACTGACATTTTATGGTAAAATTCAGATATTAAAACATATTTGAATAAAATGGGGAGAGTTTATAATTTTCAGTTCATCACAGAATAAAAACCTGCCATCTGTAAAGATATTTCCACATTTAATAATCTTAGTGATGTTCTTTGTTCTTATAAAAAATGGAAGAGTAATAAAAGAAATAAATTACTAAGCTAGTAAGTTATGCCACTATAATGAATGAAAATGGAATTATCTTGTTGAGTTGAGGATCAATATTATTTATTACCGGATGCTCTACTGATAAAGCTGATAATGTAATAATCATGGAAGTAAAATTCACCGGCAGTTTCACATGTTTTCATCTCTCCTCATAAATTTAATTTATTGTAGCTTTACCTGATATACCACCTTCTCAATATAGGCAAAGTCCATGGGACATATTTTTTACTACAACTTTAATGCAACTAAATCCCACCATTATACAAAATCTATAGAGCATACAAAGTAGAAGAAAATCACTATGATAAGAAATAAAATAGACTACCTGAGAAAACCATTTTAAGTGTTTCATATTGCTATATGAATATGTTATGTCTCCATCTTACTCTTCTCCTTTTAGCAACCTATAACAGCTTTCTGTTCCTCTTCCCTATGATCTGGATTTGACCAATTCGCTCCTGTGTCCAGGTTGATCT
The DNA here is from genome assembly GCF_049350105.2 of Macaca mulatta. NCBI lineage: Eukaryota > Metazoa > Chordata > Mammalia > Primates > Cercopithecidae > Macaca > Macaca mulatta. The sequence goes on along the minus strand of NC_133410.1, from coordinate 19,540,700 downwards.
TGCTCCCACATATATCTTATACAACTCTCACACTCTCGTTTCTCTCTAAACTCATTCTTTCTTTCTGACTTTCTAATGATGACAGGTTTCTGCATCTTAGAATTAATTCAAGTTTGTCCATTACAGAGCAACAATTGTCTTTTTCAAAAAATCCTTTCTCAGCCAAACTCTTCAAACTGCAGCTTATATACTCTCTCGAATATTAATCAATACTTCTTTTCTTAACACTCTGAAAGGTGGCTTATTGACCTACCATTCTTTCAAAATGGAACCTTCTAAGAGCAATATGCAGGTCAAATTCCAAGACCTTCTCTCAGACCCCAGCTTGGTTAACCGGCAGCAGTATTTGCCTCTGGAGATCATTTTTCCTAGAAGTCTTTTCCCCCCTTACCTATTAGAGCCCTCTGCAGTTTTTATTTAGGTTCTTGAGCTTCTCCTCTCTTACTCTCCTTTTCATTAGCCAGTTGATGGTTTCAAATATTGACTGTTTTCTATTATGTTAATTACTCCAAAATTTTTGCCTTAAGTCCTTGTCTTGCTTGCTCCAAAATTCTTATAGTCTGTATTATTTTAGTACTTCAAAATGTGTCACTGGTCCTTAAGTATTTCACAAATTGAGTTCACTGTCATCTTCCTTTCCAGTTTTGGTCCTGCTTCTCACTTTCTTATATACAACAATATAACCACAACCTCCCCATCACTCATACTTGAAACTCTAGCAGAGTCTGGTTTATTTTTCTTCATTACTCCTTTATCTCATCAAATGCCAAATCCCATGAATTCTGCTCCTACATTTGCTATCATAGCTGTTTCCACATCACCATTCCTACTATTACTGACCAGCTCCTACTCTTCTGACAACTCCACCTGACCAAAGAAATAGCCTCTGAAGAGGCCTCCTGCCTTGCATTCTCTCCTTTTGTCAAATCACTGGCACACAGCCATCAGACCAATTATTCTAGAAAATTCAGATTAAAACTCCTATGTTCAAATGCATTCCAAATAAAATCCAAGATCCTTATATCCACATGACCATTCATGAACTGACTCCAATGCATATTTACAATTTTTTTCCTGGTACTGTCTCACATATCAAATATCAGGCAAGCTGAATTCCTATTTGATCACATCTTGTACTTTCATTCCTACTGCCTAGCTTATCATATTATATTAATTCTGAAAGCCTTGTCCTCATCTCTGTAGTTTCATTCACTACCTATCTTTCAAGGTCTAGCTCAGTGTTATTTCTACACAAAGACTTCTATGCTTGAGTTATCATTTATGGAATGATTACTATATGCTAAGCACACATAGCTCTATGTGTGTTAATTATTTCACATCAAACTGACAACCACCCTTAGTTTTAAATGGGATATAGAGTCTCAGAGGATAAGTAACTTGTCCATGGTCTCACAAATAGTAAATGATGGTAAACCTGGGGTTCCAACTAAAACTTTCTGACTCTGGCTAACCATTGTACCTTGCCCTCAACTTCATGCCCTTTGTAAGACCTTGCACTTGATGTGTTCATCTCTTATTATGTTTTTCACTGTGTACCTCATTTAATAGTTTTCAATTTGAATGTCACATTTGCTAATCACTTGATGGGCGATCTCTGGAAAATTCATGGTGCCTTTAGGTAGTAAATGGTTACTTAATAAATGTCTGTGCCTTCATAGATGACTATATAGTTCCCTTATGAGAAAATTTAGTATGTCATTCTGCTCTTAACTTTATCACATCTAATATCTTCTGACCAAGTGTCAAGGTCTTCAGTAATCTGTAGTTTTAAAATTAGATGGAGATGTATTTTTTAGGGCATTATTTTTCATGATGCCTCAACATTATCCTGTTATTCTAATTAGGTTCAACTACAATCTTTCAAACAATGCTCACTGCCACCTCTGTTCTTTGCTGCCAATGTTTCTTTTTCAGGAATGTCTTCTATCTCTTCCCAAGTTATAACTTATTCTTCTTTCAAGGTTCAGCCCAAAAATACTTACAGATGTCTTCTAGAGGTAAAGTAATGTTCTATCAATTAAAATTTTGATGAGAATGATATTATTATGTGTATAGGTTATTCAGTGTCAAATCTCCCCAGAATCTAGAATTCCTGCAGAGGTTCATGTCTTATACTGCAAAGCTCTAAGAACACTATTAAACACATGGTAGATACTTTAAACTAATGGCAGTGGGTCCTGTGAACTAAGATTATTCTCATATAAGGTACATTAGAGAAGTTACTTTATTATCATAATAAATTGGTTAAAATGAGCACTTTAAAAACAACTTTTTCACATACTATGTGGGTCTATTCTAAGAAGCTGTTCCTATCATTTCAACCAAAAAAATCCAAGACAATTTATTCAGTTACAATTTAGAATTGGCCTATAAAATAATAATATAATGGGCTGGGTGGTTAAGAGGGATTGTCTTAGTGAATATTGAGATAATGATTTTCCCTAGTGCTTACTTTTTAAGATCGTAAAAGCATTCCAATTTACATCTTATGTGATCTTGTTTGATCCACATGACTTATATTTGGTGAGGACATAGAAATGCATTCACCAACTGCATATAAAATATGTGTGCAATACTTTGTCATAAGAATTTAACTTTTAATGGAGGTACACACTGCTTCAAATAGGCTAAAACATGCACTATATAAAAAATCTTTACATTTGACTTTGTAATATTATCCTTTCTACACTTTGCATTGAACTATCAATTCAAACAAAACAGTGAAACTGCCTTTTAAAACATGAGCTCTCAAGGAGGCAGAGCATCACCTACTGTTCCTGTGGTTTACTAACCACAGCTTGGTCCCTTTTTATACTCCTACTGCTCCAAACTGAGAAACAGACAACCACAGATATACAGGCCCAAAGGGTGGAACCAGGTATAAATAATCCTGTTTGTCTTGTTTTTCCTAAAAATGTATTCCTTTTAGTTCTATCAGTGGAAGAAAAAACATCATAGCCACTTTATCATGGTATGTTTTTAAACAATCAGAGTAAGAATCAATACACTTCTGAAGGGAACATTTGTCTAAGCCAATTGATCAGATGTGCCTTTGATAAACCCAGAATTTCCCAAAGAAAATCAAAGTTTGGTTCACTGGGAAGGTGGAGAGATAAGAAAGAATTTCAGGCACATACATTTCTGTGATGGTCTCTGGAAGATTTGTGGGGATCTCAGTGAGACCTTTCCCACGACAGTCTACGATATTGTTGCTACAGGTACAGGCGGCAGGGCAGTGCAAAACGCTACAAGAAGGAGCCATAAATGACTGGTGACCTAAAAAAGAAATAAACAGAAATTATATTTTTCCTCCTGAATATCATAATTGTGAAACATACAAACTTAACTCAAGTAACAAAGCATTTCACATAAATAAATCTCTTTAAATACATGATCATAAGATGGTCCTATATTTCTAAAATATATTTTAGGAGGCATGCATTTATATATTCAGATCAATAAAGCAAATGAGAGGAAGTAAATGAGATTCTAAAAACTGATCATAATACTGCTAATTTTTAAAACTATTGTGAGAAAAGCTAAATTCAGTTTCAAGTCAGAATTACATTCAAAACTATTCTAATTTCCAAAACCCCAGCAACTTCAGACTAATTTATATTCATTCCTAATAAGCTTAAATAGAGCTTGATCTTTATCAAATTCATGTGGCTTTATGTACTTTGTAGTTTCTTTTAAAAATAAAACAAAACAGTAATACTTCCATCAGAAGATAACTGTTGTTCAAATTAAATAATCATATGCCAATAAATGTGGAGAAAAATTAGATAATCCAGAATGTGATGTCTTGATAGGTTCAAAATTATCAATTTCTCTGAAATTATAATAATAATTTGTATAAAGTAATTTTATTGTTAATAAAAAATGATTCTCTTGGGGGCTTCGAGTAATTTAAAATTTTAGTATAAGTAGCTCCCTTTCTGTATGTACTTTTATCACTCAATATTTGGAACAATTTTTAAATGAGACATTAATGGTTGAAAGGTGAGCAACAGAGTATCAGCACAGTTGTACTAAATAAGCATCTGGAAATGCATGGTTTCTGGAAGACAGTGGGGACAGCCCTTTCCAACCTGCCGGGAAAGGGCCCTAGTGGTGGTGATGTGCCAGGAAGAGGCTGCAAGCCAGCTGCTAATCCTATCCCTCTAAACAAGCTCTCAAACTACAAAAATATCCTCAGTCTAAAAAAGAAATGTGAACTTGCCTTCTTCCTCATCTAGAAAACAGAAAGGAAAAAGTGAAGAGAGAAAAAAGTGGTTAGTAACGAACTGTTAGTCATTTCATTATTTAATTTTTTAAAAAAGCAATCAGACATATTGAGAACATTCCATGATCGTACACAAAAATTTTGCTTAGGTTATAAAACGTGAAAAAATACATACAGGGTCTAAAATATAACCATTTAAAAGCATCAAGTACTAGTCACGTCTCCCTACCCCGCCTTTAAAAATCTGTGAACTACTTTTGATGCATTATATGTTTCTTAAAATTTTGTTTTGTTGTATTTTGAACAGATACTTCTGAAGCTGAAGCAGAACCAACCCTATCTATATATAAACAAGATACTATGTATCACTATGTGTGTGTGTGCGCACGCACGTGTGTGTATGTAATCAAACCACCTCCGTTGAGATCCTTGGACTCAACTATATAAACTTCGGCAAGGTTATTCTTTTTCACAGCATTTGAATCTCCAAATATAGAGATATTACATTTCTCATACAGTTGTTATGAGGGAGGTGAAGTGAGGTAAATATATGTGAAATACTTAGGTTGGTGCTTAAGCATATTAAAAAACTCAGTAATCAATTAGCTATTGATTGATATTAGACACAGCCTATGTCTTACTTATTTATTTATTTTATTTATTTTTTGAGGCGGAGTCTCGCTCTGTCGCCCAGGCTGGAGTGCAGTGCTGTGACCTCGGCTCACTGCAAGCTCCGCCTCCCGGGTTCACGCCATTCTCCTGCCTCAGCCTCCCGAGTAGCTGGGACTACAGGTGCCCGCCACCACGCCCGGCTAATTTTTTGTACTTTTAGTAGAGACCGGGTTTCACCGTGTTAGCCAGGATGGTCTCGATCTCCTGACCTCATGATCCGCCCGCCTCGGCCTCCCAAAGTGCTGGGATTACAGGTGTGAGCCACCATGCCGGGCCTATATATATATATATATATATATATATATATATTTTTTTTTTTTTTTGAGATGGAGTTTCTCTGTTATCACCCATGCTGGAGTGCACTGGTGTGATCTCAGCTAACCACAATCTCCACCTCCCAGATTCAAGTGATTCTCCTGTATCTGGGAGATACAGCCTTCCAAGTATCTGGGATTACAGGCATGCACCAGCATGCCCAGCTAATTTTTATAATTTTAGTAAGAACGGGGTTTTGCCATGTTGGCCAGGCTGGCTTGGAACTCCTGACCTCTGGTGATCCGCCCGCCTCTGCCTCCCAAAATGCTGGGATTACACGCGTGGGCCATGGTGCCTGATCCTATGTCTTATTTTTGATTTCAGATTGTTTTTATTAAAGCTGGTCATTTAATATTTGTTTTAAGTAAAACTGAACCATTAGTATACATGTATGCATGGAAAGTATTTTGTTACTTTGCAACTATGGCTGAATTGCTCTTTGAATTTCTTAGCAGGGATCTAGGATTAGCTAATCATTTTTGTTTTCAATTGTTAACATAAAAGTAGCTATAAATCATTATGTAATGGGAAAATAAAAAATCACAAGTAGAGCCATCATTTAGCGATTTTCCATATTTCCCCTGGAGTGGAAACTGAAAAGTGTTTTAGCATAATCTAGATACAAGTAACCAGTACTTGCCAACCGATATAGTAAGGTCTCAGAACATATTTTCACTGGAAAAGAGGATCTCCGTAGAGTGATTAGTGCACAATTGCACATTAGTGAACAACACTGAAACCTTTGAGGCATGCAGCCCTCACATTCTGTTACGTAACGGGATACAATAAACACAATAACATCATTCTTCTTTCTCCCTTACCACTGCAGACAAATTCTCGTTTTTGAACCTCAGCTACATTATGACCTCTCAGGTGGGAGGGGCCCATACACTGAGTGTACAGACCAACCCGGGGCCTTTGGCGAAGCCAGTCGGAGAGCCAGGCCAGGTGGCAGTCACAATACAGGTTGTTTGAATGGAGTCGACTAAATGAGAAAAAAAAGAAGTGTAAAGCAAGAAAACAGAAAGTTGTCATTTCATTAATAATATATACCTTTATTTCTTAACATAGAAGTAAAGCTAAGCAGATTCCAATATAATTATTTTTCCTAAAAATTAAACTAATGTACAATCACAGAATCAAGTCTCTCTTCATTTAGTCTGAACTGAGCAATTTATAGAAACTTGAATATGTCCATAAAATTATGTTTTAAATGAACATATTTCACTTATGTTCATTTAAAAGAGGAAAGAGAAAAAAATAAGTCCAATGCAAATTGCTCCACAGTTCCAACATCCCGAGAGCCAATAGGGATGGGGTGGGAGAGTGGGGAGACTGGGCGAGGGGCAAGTTAGTAAAAGTTGTGGCTCCCAGTTTGAAATATCAATAAGTCCTGCCATTATGAGTCTCTATAGAAACCACTTGTAAAACCTTTTCAGCAGGTCACTTGCATTTTTTGCTGAACAAGACAGAATAATAATTCAATATAAAACACTTTTTTCACATCCTTATTCTGATTTCCTTCTTTTGTTGTTTAATCACAGAAAAGGGATTAGCTCCTTTGGCTCCTGGAGACCTATCCTCAAAGAGCAGCGACTGAAATTAAAAGGCACAAATGGCTGGGAGTGAAGGAATTAAGTGAGTGGCTCTGTGTTGGCAGGATCCACACAAGATCATGGATTGCTTCCAAGTGGCAAATTGCACTTCTCCATTAATAAAATATCAGACAAATGTATCCACTAAATTAGGTAAATGACTTCAAACTGGCTTTTCTGTTTTCTCAAACTAAAGAAAAGGACATCCAAAGCTATAAATCAAAGCACTATTCCCAGAACCATCTATGACACAGTAATACCATTTTAGTCCTTTTAAGCTGATGTGTTCAATTCTAACCCAATAACAGTAATGGATATTAAAACATGGAACTCAGTCCAGAAAGATAATTAGACCATAAAAATGGAATTTTTAAGTAGCGATGATACTGTAGAATAATGACCCAACCAAAGCAAAGGAATTTAAAGTTAAGTGACTGCTTTGCATTCTCCTTGAGCTTGTAGATAAGGAACACAATTCTTTGCTTCGAAACTAGAAGGCGTACCACAGAACAAAAAGCTACATTTTGGGAAAGATGGGTGTCCTCTGGCTCGGTTTGCTTGGAAGTTGAAGTTCTGTCCTTTGGAAGCCACAGAGGCGCACATTCCATATCCTTGTACTCTAAATATTTCCATCTAAACCAAGCACATTACAAAAATTCTAATTATGTGTGCACAAACTTGAAACGAGAAAAGAATGTAAAAATTGAAAAACCTGATTAGTAAGACAGACTCATGAATTTCTACAAGAACATAAGGGACACTGTCAAAAAAATTCAGATGAATGTTTTTACAATTTCGTTGGCTTTGTTTTTGCAAAGATTGAAAGCTTGATCAATTTCTTTTTTTAAAAAAAAATGCCTGAAGTTAATGGGAAATTATAGTTTTGAGTGAATTGGGCTGTTAATTCAGTCAGATTAGTCTCATTCTGATAGCCCCAAGAATACAGAATTTAGCTATGTCTGTATACTTGTAGAATTCCTTTATTTTGCTAAATAATATTCCAAGGAAATTATAATGATGTGTTATTACACACAGAGTTAGATTTCAGTAAGAAAAAAATGACATTAAAATTGGTATTGCCTAGTTCATTAAAAAGCTGGTAATTCAAAATTTGTATTACAAAAAGAAAATTAATGTTTTCCAGTTACAAGCCATCAGAAAATGAGGAATATTTTGAAAATCTAATCAAAATATATTTACCCAACTTAAAAACCCTTTTTTTCCCAAGAAGTCTGATGCTTTGGTTTTGTTTCCAATCATGTCCTACATGTTATATGTAATATACTTTTTTTAGGTCAAGGTGATTCTGAAATTCAGTTCAAATGAGATTTACCTCTGAAATTCTATAACTTAAAGTCCACCCTGGGCTTTAAGGATTTTAAAGCCTACTCTGGGCTTTAAGGATTACTTTTTCTTCAAGAGAAAAGAAATAGCTATAGTCAATACTTTATTAGACCAAAAATATCTTAATGTCCATCTGTAACCCCAAAAAAGATACTTTTAAATATAAGTGCTGACACAACCTTAATTATAGAAGGACTAGAGGGTGATGCTATAATTTCACGTTATAAGGAATGTTGGAGAACCAGTTTAGCTTTATTAGGTCTGCTTGCAGTACAGCAATAAAATCATAAAGATTTCCCATTTATCATTTCTGACAGCCAATCAAGGAGTCTTCCATTTCTTAATGAAATGTGACCTCCACAATAGCTCAAAGTAAATGTTTTTTTTTTTTAACTCCAAAGTTCCCATAATGCATATCATTTAAAAGAAATCTTTCCAGTTTCCAGAATAATAGCTCATTCCCACAAATATCATATCTAGTCTTTTCCCAAGTTGGGTTTTCCTTGTCTACCTTGTAAGCTAGTGGTCCCATCCTTTGCTTACTGAATATGTTATTTAAGGGGAAGCTTTAATTGATTAATATGACCTTTACATATATTGTGACTACTTACAAAGTCCTAAGTTTAGGCATATGGTTGAAACTTGCCACAGAAAGTCTAGTAATGTTGTTATTGTTGAGAGTGCTGTAGAATTAAAAAGAAAAGTTAGAATTTTTAGATACAAAATTGATTGATCATTTTACATACTAACATAGAGAAAATGTCTTGTACTATGCTTATGCAGGACAGCTACCTGGTAGAGATGACACAGAGAATACACTACTCTATAGACAAGTTGATAAATAATTTTCATAATTTAACGTTACTGTACATTTTGTTTTATTCAACATTTACTACAAATTTATGGCTTCATTCATAGCATGTTTGACTATTCACATTCTACTTTATGTACCTTGTGCATGCATGTCTATTTATGATATTGGTTAAGAAATAAACACAGGATAGTTACAGTTGGCAAATATGCCCAATTACATTTCCGTAGAGTGGCATTATGTGTAATTAGTGTCCATGAGTCAATAAGCGTATTTGAATTAATATTCTCTTACTGAATTCTCATAGCAACAATACAGAATCATTCTTGTCAGGCCTTGGAACAGAGTCCTGATAACTATTATTTACCGCAGACATTAGCCACTGCTGTAATTTGAGTGGAGACAGCTATATCTATATCTGGTACTTGTATCATGTGGGGATGAAGTAACTTGCTGTAGCACCATGTTAAAAGATTAATCCATTCTAATGGTTTTTAGTTGCAGTAGCATATATTGGCCTTTGTTTACTGCTGTGTGGCAGCAATCATGGTTTCTTGAGGTAGCAGATTCAGGAATATGTGTGGTGAAGAGAGTTATGGTGAAAATAAATATCATCCTTACTTTTCCCACAATGCAACATTATTAGTTTTATTATTATTATTATTGATTATTTCTACTTCTACTACTACTCATTCATTCATCAAATATTTCCTGAATGGCTATTATTTTATGGTAACATGGAGTATTATAAAAATAAATCAGACATAAATCCTGTCCTAAAATAGCATACAGTCCAGCTGGGGAGATGAATTGGACAAATTACAAAAACTAGTTAGGCTAAGACATGAGCTTTCTTCATCCTTCAGAAAAATCTGGTTGTGATAAGAAAGTGGTAGAAGTTATCCCAGGGGTATACAAGTAAAGTGTGGACATGGAAAGCAATTCTAAGACTGGGAGAGACTGAAGGTACACATTGAGGTGGTGACTAAAGAAGGCAAGTTCCTCTGAAGGAGGCAGGAGAAAGCATCAATGGTCCTGGTGGATGAAGTTGATATTGGACAAGGGTTTGAATGAGAGGTTGCAAGTTCACTGTAGGGCCTGAGCAGAGAACAGAAATGAGAGAAGCAGGCCACGTGCAAAAATATACAATGATGGGCAAGAAAGATGGAAGAAAGCAGTTGGGGATGGTGAAGAATATGGTAAGCTAGCAATGATAGTCTCTCTTGTGGCAGATAATGTCCAGCTCCAATGGACTATTGACCTGCTGTAAGGGAGGGATGTAAAACAATCAGATTTTCCAAGGGAAGTTAGAAATAAAAAGTTTTAGATCTTTCTAATGTTTAAATAGTGGCAACTAATTAAAATATTTCAAACAGTCTGTAGACTACTTATGTTTGAGCTACACAAAATATATTTTTGAGGCCACTTTGGGCCAGTTGGTGGCTCTGGTTATCAATGGTGCATTCAGAAGTCAAGGGAATGATAAAAACTTTTTGGTAAAACATGGCATGTCAGCTACAGACCTAGATCATGCATGGACCCTCTTTACTACCTTGTTTTGCAATGTATTGAATTATATAAGAACTATTCTAAGTGATTTGAATTAAGTCACACAAACTAAACCACTTTATGGGGGACCTACAGAGCACTGGATTTGTTGGCTCAGTTTATCTAAAAGCTTTTAGCATTTTCCTATGTGCAGGTGAAATGAGATGTCTTTTTCAAATGCCATTAAAATATATCCTGATGTTTGAATGCAAAGGTTAAACTTCTCAATGGGATTTGCTTTCAGATGATCCCTTTTCCCATCTTCAAAATTTATACTGAATTAATATGGCTAAAATCTTTATAGTATACAGTATTCTGAAATATGACTTTGGGAATAAATTGTTTTAAGTACTTCACACGGAGAAGACATGCATTAATTTTGAACTATAGTTTCTTCTATCTCCATGCAAAGGAAAATTTTCATTGAGTGCCAAAGACTTCAGTTATCAATTTGAAATCTTTTCTCAGAATGTTAGTTCACATAATGCAACTAAAGGAAGACATTATCTTAGTATTTTATTCAGTACTGATGCTGGAAAGAAGTACTGATACTGATACCCAATGTCTGAAAAATATGCAGAACGAACAAAATTATTTTAAAAATTAATAATAAATATAAGTGTTAAGTATGATTACTTGTATATGTTACCGCTATGGTCAACTTCTATTCTGAAATAATGGAAACTTACATATTGTACTTATTTAGTTGTGAATATTTTCTCCCATGTGTAAGTCTATTTCTGTCTTCAACTTCAAGATTTTCTTTGTAATGAGTAAATATTCTAATACAAAAGACATCTTGATGTATAAATATTAGCCTGTATAATCATGGAGCACCTCTCACACTTATATCTTGATTTAGTCATCTTACTCCCTTACCACCATGCATATCGCTTGGCAGATAGTTTGGTATTTAGTGGATACGAATCACTATGATTAAATTAAATTAAATTATGTCCATTCTGTGAAAAAGAAAAACAAACATGTAAAAGCAGCAATTGAAGGGATATATATCATTTCTGAGTCCAGTGTCCAAAGAAAGGGAAAATATTGATCAAGATTTAGTTTCCAATGTTATTTTTGAGACAGTATCTAAATATTAAGAAAATAAGCAGTTACCTCTAAATCCTACAAATCAGAATCTGACAATAAACCAGTTCTCCATGAATGTGCAAGTGTTAAACTGCTTCCTTGCTTTCATCTACCTTAGATTTTCACTTGACTTCTTGGACTCTATTCACTCTTTGTACACTCATATATATCCTAATTTAATATACTTTCATCAATGACTGAGGGCGATTACCTCAATTTCTCCCATCTAGCTTCAGTATAGCCATACATTCACAAATGGTTCAAAGAATAAAATTTTAAAAAATCTAAAACCCTTGGAATCTGAAATTTAAGGCAATGTGTACGTTAATGTTCCTTCATTATTTCCACATAAGTCAGTACATCCTAAAGAGTCACAAATGGTAAAAATTAGCAAAACAGACAAGTCATCTTTCTAGAACCCTTCTTAATGCAAACTCTCTTAAGCTCTTGACCAAACATTTATAATAGGTAAACTTTTGTTGTATTTCACAATTGATGTGGGCTTCATAAATTCTCGTCTTTTCAGTGGTCCAATTTTGGCTCATTTATCAACTGATTTTTCTAAGGGTTGTTTAAAGTATGAGGATTGAAAAAAAAACATTTAAAGTAATGTCTGCTCAACTTTATAAAATTTTAATATAAAATATTTCAATCTTTTTAGAAGAAATTTACATTGTCTTCTATCATATGCTAATTTTTATTATTTCTTCAACAAATAAACTCTGACCAATATATACTTCTTTAAGATGTATATATTAAGGTCCTCAAAAGAGTTTCCAAGATTTTGGATTTCTATTTTAATTCCATGAACCATAAAACGTCACCCTTTGGTGTGTTTCCTCATTTTTGCTAAAGTCATTTTTTAGATATTTTGATTAATCATGACAATCAAAATGTATGAGATGACTGTGTTTTCATAAACGTACTGCCTCTGACGACAACGATATTAGTTTATAGAAAATAAGCAAATATAGTTATTGTATTTGTGGGTAAAAGATTTCAGTGCCTAGCACAGTGTTCATTCCACCTTATAAAATATACACAGTAGGTATTCAATACATTTATGTGTATATATACATATATTGAATAAATACACTGAATAACTACATATTTAAAAATAATTTAAGTTTTTTGAAAACTTAATAACAAGGTAGTTTACGGGATTCAATTCATCCAAGATAGTCAGTAAACTTTGCATAAAATGATTGGTATCATTCATATTTCTAGTTAGGAACATTGGTTTAATAATACATTTTTCGCTTGATCAGCTCTGTCTGATTAACTCTTGTGGTAGTCTCTTCATCGATGAAATTTAGTGACGCTGACTATGGTTTTGCCATGAGACCACTACTATGAAATCATTCTAATTATTCTGACTCTGAGATACCATCAGTGAGCTTTGTATATTAAAAATGGTTCTGGTAAACAATTTAAATAGTGGTCTTAAAGCTAAAATGTATATGATAAGCACTTTGAATATTTTTCCGATAGAAACTTAGACCATTATCAATAGAAACAAAGGTGGCCTCTCCTGTAGTTAGAGAGTAGTCTATATTTTTATGTTTCACATTTTATCCCAATCAATTCATTCATACATACATATCTTTTAAAATAATTAATAACTCATTACACTACACAGCTGGGAATTCTATTGTCTTGAAATTAAAACCAAAACCACATAAAAATACTGATAAAATAAGCCATTCTAGCTGAAAGATTAATTTATTTTCAGAATTATATTCCATTCCTGAAACTAGATTTATAAAGTAATGAATCCATTTTTTGTTGGGAAGAGGAAGGATTTTATGATTTCTCGATAACTTTTAACAAATTGACTAAAAACACACTCACATTTAATTCAATTTTAGATTTCTGACTAAATTTGTCAAGGATGAAATAAGGCAGAGAAAAATATTTTAATTTGTGGAGGAATTGTAAGTGTATTTAAAGAGCTACAAATGTGGATTTTGGCTGAAAAAATTCAAAAAAATGTATAGGCGGCATATGATGCTTTAGTAACTACAGTTTTCATTAAAATTTGTAATTTCATTAAAATTAATAAGTCATTGACCAATAGAGGTTACTTAGTTGCCTCTAACCAATTTTGTCAGTCATGTCTACCCAGCGAGAAAAGAAGGTTGCCCATTATAATTCAAGTCTGTATGTTGTACGTTACAAAGTCAGTAGTGAAGACTTGAAAATGGATCTAATGGGTGGTTTATTAACCTTAGGAAGCAGATTTCAAAGTATTCTTACAAAAATAATGTTAAATCACCTGGTTAAAAATTTTATTTTTTTAATGAGAAACTGTGTTTCTATTGCCTAACAACGACAAATTATTCCAAGATATCAGATACTAAGAGGGTTTTTTATGTTATTTTTCCTATAAAGTTGATTTTACCTCAATATTTAGCAATGATAAATTCTATGAATCTTATAAAACTATTTATACGAACATTTGAGTGATCTTAGACAATTTTACCTAACATACAGATATGGTACGCAAGGTTTTGCACACACGCATTTAGACTCTTCCCTGTATTCACCATGAATTATTTAAGGTATCTCTTGAGAGACTATTTTGACAACAGGTTTTAAGCTAGCAGATAAGCTTCCACATTTGTCCTGTCCAGACACAAAGCCCCCATTAAAAGAGTAAGAGAAATAGCAGTACTTACAGCACTTCCAGGTCCCGGAGAGCCCTGAATGCCCCATCTTCAATACAGCTGATCTGGTTGTAATCCAGTTGCCTGTTAAATAGATTATGAAAATCTATGTAGAAGGGATGGACAGTAGCTGGGGTAGGTGATGGGAAGTTTCCTGAAGGGTCTATGATACCCTGGACACACTCACTGAAGTGCCCTCACAAACACACTCATCTGCTTACGAATGTCATAAGCCATTCTAGCCTCTATGCCGCCACTGAAATCTCTTTTTGTTCTGAACTGTCTGTGCAAATAGCAGCCCTTGGAAAGCTCCAGTAAATAATAACTGCACCTTATATTAAATGCCATAGGAATGCAATTTCATTACATCAAGAAAAGCTATCCATTAAGAGCTTTCAGCGTCATCTTGCTGAAACAATTTCATTAAGGTAAAGGACTGTAAATCACTTAATGTCACATGCACCCCCTCAGTGACCTAACAGAATCCATTTATCAGAGAAGCCCAGCTGCATGTTAATTTCACTATCCTTGGCATGAAAGAGCAACATTACTTTTAGGTTTCCTTCTTTTAAAAGCAGTTTTCCTTCAAGAACTCCAAATCGAAAAAGGGAACTGATGTCCCATATAGCTTGCTCTTATTCCCAACCAGAAATACACTTTAGAAAGCTAGTAATTGTTCTATATTAAATGTCACTATTCTAGTAATTCACATTCTTTATCATTATATGTAAATACTCTGCATTGTAAATACAGCATACTTTTGAATTAAGGAACTTCCAGAATTATATCGCTCTCCAGAAGATAGGTTTTAAAGTATTAAATAACAATTTTGCTTTTTAAAATGATGCTAATTTTGGTTAAAGCCACTAAGAAACATATACTGCAGGCACACCATAAAAACACTACATGTTTCTATGGTAAAAAGCCTAAAAGCTGTATCAGCTAAATTCTAAATAATGCATCATTGAAGTAAATGAATCTTCCTCAATATCTTAAGCACTTGTTAAAATTCATAGTACAAAAAAAGAATGCTCCAAACTTGGTTATGTCTGCTTTTCCTGCTGCTTGTTGTGGAATTAAAATTTCCTTGTTCGTATTGAGCCTTCTACTTGGTTGAAGTTAACAGTGGAGTACTATATTGTATCTGTACTACACTCTTTTTTTTTTTCCCCAAACAAGCAGTTGTTGTTTAAATATAGTAGCTTGAATGTTAGAGATGTTATTATTTCAGTTAAAAAAGTATTTTAACGTTTCACTTGAGATAGAAACAAAATGTTTCACGGAAGAGGCGAGTTTTCAGCTCTGCAGGCACTGGGTGAGAGAATGTGGATGAACAGGAGTAAGATTATGATCATAATACAGATGTATCCTGTCCTTGTTTCAAGTTCAGCATTCACTGAAAGGGCTAATTCATATCTGAGGTCTGTTCGTAAAGAACTGTTTGAACATTTCTACAAAATAGTGGTTACTCTCACAAGACTACTGAATAAAGGTGCAATGATTTAAGCCAGTGACTTTCAGAGGGGCCTCTTCAAGTTCCTCACTTTAGAAATTATGTATATAGACAATGTCTCATGAAATATACATCTCATTTGTAAGAAGATCTCTAGGGGACACAATCATACACAAGGCTACCTTGATGTCATGCAAATGGTACAATTTAGGACATGCAATATTAACAAAGGTGCGCCCCAAGGAAGATACAATTTTATTGCTTGTATAAGCTTAATTTATAAAACTTAAGGTTTTCCCCAAATCATAGCTAACATCCATGCTACTACAATAGCCTAAATCATTTCTACTTATTAAGACGTAATGCAGAAGTATTTTATTTTCTAAGAAGACATTTAAAGTCTCATGATGTAATATGGCTGCTGTGGTTCCAAGAAAACACTTACATTCTTGAGTACTTTTGATTTTTACAGATTAAATTCATTTAACAATTAAGTTAATAGCCTTTTTATTTTAAAGTGCTATATATATATATATATATATCTACACTACTATTCTCTAACCTCTTGAACAATTTATCAAAGCCATTTAAATTAGTACAATGGCATAAAGTGTTACCCCTGACACACTACAAAAGAGAAATTGTTTCCAGACAAATTGGCAAAATCTTTTAATGCTATCAAATTTGCCTAATGCAGTCTCCAGGTTAATCTGTAAAAGGGTGAGCTGTATGTTTGCCCATATCTTATTATCTTTAGCTGTCAATGTATAAATCAATGCTGACACAGCTTCTTCTAAATCATGCACACGATACACAAAGGGGAACCTCCAGCATGCCAGAAAGCACTCAAGCAAACCTTGTCCTACAAGGACTGGAAGGCCGACAACTTTCCTTACAGGAGCAGAAGTTGAGATGCTGCTGGAAACTTTGGTAATTTCACTGTTCTTTAACATTGCTCATGGTTACATGCTTCTTCATATTCTTAACAGAAATCTAAGCCCTTATTGGTGCTAAACCATTAAGAATATTTGGTTTCCATAGGACTGATGTTTTCTTTAAAAGTTCTCTGAATACTGTTGCATCTGAGTCCACATATTTCCTGAACATGAAGGTATTTCATGAAGTTACTCATATGAAAGGACAATCCAAGTTAAACAAGTGAATAATTCTTACATTAATCTGTCAATTTCGTGATATTCAAAGGAAGGTTTACACAAAGTGTTGTGCTCGTATGACTGCTCATGAGAAAATCTCTCCCAACAGACCTCCATTTGTCTGTATGTGGTTCAAGATAAACAGTGTCAAAACTACGCAACAATGTAATTTATTTCAGGGTTTCTGGACTACTTAGCCGCCCTCTTTGTTTTGCCCTGCTCATTCCCTTCTCCACTACCTTTCAAGCCCTGCCTACTTCTGGCTTCTGTAAACAGGAAAGGATCTGTTCTCTGCCATACCTTTAGTGACAGGCTGGCCTTTAGATGTGATTTCCAATTGTGCCATGAAATTATTCTGAATTAAGAAAATAACAAGGAGACTTTTTCACTTCTCCAAAAAAATTATGCTTCAACTATTCACTAAGACATAGTGTAAATTTGCAGATCATTAAAGAGATTTGGATGTTAAGGGCAGAAGTATCATAAGTGGTTTTTTTCAGACCTTCGGCTGACCTAACTTAGCACATACTTTTGTGTCTTCATCTCCCTTATTTCCTGACTCCAATCTTCCCTTTGGCTTCTATTCAAATTCCAAATTGCCTTTCTATGCAATCCTTTGCTGTCCAAGTGTGTACATTTGTGTTTTGAAGAACTGCTTTAATCTTATGGAAATGATGGGGTTAAGAAGAATAATATTCATGATCTTGGCCGGGAACGGTGGCTCACGCCTACAATCCCAGCACTATAGGAGGCCGAGGCGGGTGGATCACCCAAGGTCAGGATTTCGAGACCAGCCTGGCCAACATGGTGAACTCCATCTCTATTAAAAATACAAAAATTAGCCAGGCGTGGTGGTGGGCACCTGTAATCCCAGCTACTAGGAAGGAGGCAGGAGAATCGCTTGAACCCAGGAGGTGGAGGTTGCAGTGAGCCAAAATCGCACCTTGTGACATTGCACTCCTACCTGGGCAACAAGAGCAAAACTCCATGTCTTAAAAAGAAAAAAAGAAGAATATTCATGATCTCTCAATATTAACATTCTTTGATTTTTTTTTTTTGATGGTAGGACGTATATCTTTGACACCCTAGAATAACTCTAGATAGTCCATTTTGATTTTTACCAGCACTGGTAAATGTAGTCTTACATAATGCAGTGTGTTGATGGACTCCATACATTAAGAGATACCACTCTATGCCTCAGGTGCAAAAAGTTCTGAAGCTCATCTGATTTTCTTTAATACTAAAAATAATTTGTCCTAGTTTCAAATTTTGATTTATTCTGGGTATGGGGGACAATATACAATCTTGCTAAATATAAATTTTACAAATAGGTATATTAAATGACAAAACGGTTAAACATTTGTTTACTTGGCATCCTGAAACAGTTAGAGATGCCAGTCCATCATTTAGGTTTTCGTAAAGAATTTCCTGTTTTATTCTTTTAAAATATGGATATCATACTGCATTTGAATTACATATACAACACTTAGATTAATAACATATATAAAACTGCAATAATTTCAATCAGTGTGTTCCTACCCATAGCAAATTCATGTTTTACTGCAGCATCCAAGTTATAAGTTCTCATAACTAATAGGTTTTTTGGTAAGAATTAGATGACACATAAAATGTACTTAACTGTAACAATGTAGAACATAGCAATCTTTAATAATTTCTAAGCCAATCAGGATCTCTCAATGTCTCAACAAAATTATTATAACTATGCTCCAATTTTGTATTGTTTTGTTTCATTTAAGGTGCTAGAAATAGTTTACTTCATGTTCATATTATTATTGTAAGATAGCAAACTCCAAAACTATAGTTGACTTAAGACACATCAAAATGGCTAAAATCAATATGAAGGAATAACAATTTTTCACTATTGTCAAGAAACGAAATAAAACATATAAACCACATGGGAGAAAAGAATAAAAAAGCTCTACATATATGAGCGTGGTCTCTTCTCCTTCTTCCTATATATGTATAAACTTCAAGTCAATACAAATGTCTATATATATCAATATTTATGCCAATCATGGCTCTTAAAGAGTAGCCCCAGATACAAATTATGATATAGATTATAAGAAAAATAAAAATCGATCCATATACATGTACATCCTTGACATAAGTTTCAGCAACTATATCCTTTATCTCTGCATAAAAGCAGATCAGTATTAACTTGAAAACTGGTAAAGAAAGCAATTAAGGTAAGGACCATGCTGAGGACCCCAAAGTAATTTACATTATGTGAGAATTTAATCCTTTTAAATCTTTCAGGCAACAATTTGCTATTCTCATAGGAATAAAGAATCTCAGTTTTTATAGGAATAGCCTATGGTATAAAGTTATGTAAGTTTGTCAGTTTGGGGGGAAGAAGCAACAGATAGCAGTTGTAGAGATGGGGGGCGGGGATCCTGTTTTAACATCATTTGAGGGAAGGACAACTAAACTGACGTTAAGTCCTAGGAATTGTAAGTAAACTAATCAAAAGTGGTAGAAACTGAAAATGATAATAATAATTGCTAACATTTAATGAATTCATAGCGTATAGCAGGGTCTGTAGATACGTCATCTCATTATTCCTCATGATAACTTGGGAAGGAGAAATTAGCATCATCTGGATTTTGAGACTGTGAGGCTTACTGAAGTTCAGTAAGTTATACATGGCAGACAGCAAACAGTCTGTGAAGTTTTCATTGGAATGGAGATGCATGTGTTGCCAGAACTCCCTCTCAATACATAGTGGGTCAGGAAAAAGACTCAGGAGCTTTTTGTTCTCCAAATGGGGGTTTCAGCTAAATCAGTGATGACTATGGAAGAGACCAGCACAGGAAAAGTACTCTAGAATGTTAGAAAAGACAGAGACTATTCTAGGCTGATGTACTCATGAAATAAAGGGGGAAAAAAAAACCCCCAAAACCTTAGATCCTTAAAAAATGGATACAATCTAATTAGACAGAAAATAAAGTGGGTATTTCCTATGGAGGTAATGGGTCTATCAAAGAATAGTTGTGAGCAGAGGCACTACAATGTTCACAGTGAATGTCTGCAATAAAGAGGCCATTCTGGCTTGAGCAAAGAGCTTCTGTACAGATTGAAGGGAAGAAGGGGCTAGGAGCCTGGGTCAAAGTCAGGATATTAGGACCAGTCAGAATGACTAAAGAGACTGGATGTTACAGCATTTAATAATCATCTCTGCTCTTTCACGAAAGAATCTGTAATTCTCATAGATACTGTAGAACTAGGCAACATTCTGCCTAGTTCTAGAGTTCCTGTATCTAGGATACTTATAGATACTATAGAACTGGCAACATTATGCCCTATGCCCAGGGTTTTGCCATAGTGTCTATAACAAAGGCACTTTAAAACAACTTTTTAAATAAACTGAATACTTTTAAACCGTGTAGTGATGGGATAATAAACAATACTTTATGAAAAAAATCTGGCAATCTTGTTAAAATTATCTAATGAGAATATAAACTAGAGGTCATAATTCAATTAGCAGGCTATTACATGAGTTCAGGGGTCACAAAGTGTGCTCTTCAGTGTTAAAGATGCAAAAAATCAAAGGTCCATTCTGTCTTATGAGATGATATAGCAGCCACGGCACGATTATGCCAATTCATATTTTGTAAATATGTGAATTGAATTCCCAATTACTGAAACAGACTGTCTTGTGTTTTGTGTTATTTTGTTTTGTTCTAGAAAGGATTTATGAAGAAATATTGTTAGATTACATTTTTACATGACAAAATGCATTATTGAAGAAAAACTGCTGAAAGCACTCTGAAGACAAAGCAAAATGCAAACATGGAGAAGTTATTGGTAGCAAACTTCATCATAGTTGTTGGGGATTATCACAATTCATTGTGCTTTCAGAGGGAGTGCAACCAGGCAAAATACAGGACCATGGACAGTTCCCATAGTACTGATGGGGACTTCTGCTGAGCTACTAATTTTTCTTTTATATATGAATGCCTGAGACAACCCCTTTTTATTTAGGTACATAGGAAATGAAGGTAAGTTTCATTTCAGAAAGGCAATAAAAGACCTTACCTTCATTTACTATCTATCTAAGTAAAAAGCCCTCCCTACAGGTTTGTTCAGAAGGTTCTATACCACACTGAAGACCTATTTAAGAGTAAGGATAGCAATCCCTGTGGATGAGAAACCAACCTACCATTTACAGTCTCTTCAGCTTCAGGTTTACTGAAAATACTCTAGGAAGGAGCTAGGGGCATGGATATTTACAGTTTTGATCTGATACCAACGGATTTGAAATAAAATCCAATGAATTAAACAGAAAAACTAACAGATTAAAGAAGACATTTTGCAATTATGATTTAACTTACATGACAAACCTAATGAGGTCTTGCATTTGCCTGGTAAAATTTACAAACCCTCTTTTCTCTGTCTGTTACATACTGATTCTATATCAAGTGAGCAACCCTTGCTCTCTTATCATTAGGAATTATGTAGATGACAGTGAAAACTAGAAAAGAGATATTTAAAGTGAGAAAAAAATTTAAAACGTGATGAAATATGTAAGTATCTCTGTGTATCTGGGATAGAACTGTGAGTTTTCCTTCTATGGGTTCTAATGGATCCATAGATACAAAACTTGAAAATGACAGAGTTCCAACAGAAAAACAAAATTTCTAACTGATGTAAATAGCTCTGTAACAAAACAGAGATGAACTGACTCTATCCTGTTTGCCAAATCGTTTTATGTTAATAAATAATGTATTCCAAATTGGGCGACTTCTTTCCTAAAATGTCAGAGGAATATATATATTTATTGTCCAAATGATATTTTTGCTTACCTAAAGAGAATCATGCTGAATCATCCTGTGACTCAAAACCTTGTCTAAAAAGTAATGCATGTACAAAAAAGAATACAAATATTTTCCCCAACATATTTTTTACCAAGAAGCACTTTGTTTCTGGAAAAGGATTATAAGACTCATAACAGACATGGGGTTAATGGAATTGAGATAATGCAAGCAAGTTGGAAAGAGATATATTTATTTATGAAGAAAGAATAGTAAAGTTTCATTGGAATAGAGGATGCACTTTGTGGATGTATTGCAAAATTAAAGAAGCAAAAAGCAGGGGTGGTTTATTTCACATAGTACATTTAAAATACATCCTATTTGAATTTAATTAATTTAAGTAATCATACTGAACTCACTAAAAAACTAATGGTAAAGTAAATTAGATTTTGTTTTGTGATGTGACTAAAAACTAGTGATCTAGGTAATTTTAAAGTTTATATATTTGTACCTTTTTTCTTTAACCTTAGAATAACTATAAGAATGTTTTATCATAAAAACAAAAGACTTTTGAAATATTCTGGTACTTACTAAGTACTATAAATTCTTCAAGAATAAGCTCATAATTCTTGGCAGTAAAGTGAGATTTAATTTTAATATTTTTCTAAATTATCAATTAATGGAAATGCCTAATAGATACTTGAAAACAAATCAGTGGCACAATTGTAACATGATCCTGCTCAAGATTTGTTTAGAAGGCAGCAAAGGCTTTACTGCATCAGTATTAAGGCTTTTTAAATATATATACATATTTCTAAAGAAAATTTTCATAAATATTGGTTTTATTTTGGTAAAGCATCAGTTGATAATGATATGCTATCAATACTTTAGTTGATATTTGGTTTGGGACTTTAAAAACACAAATGTAAATCGTAATTATAAACATTATAATTCAGCTGATATTTTCATATGATCTTGTTATTCTCATAGCATACCTCACTGTCTAAAATGTCAGGGGAAAAAGTAGCTTAAATTATGGCTGGAGAAAATAAGGTAGCAAAATAAAATGTAAAAAAATTTAATCCAGTTAAGAAATGAATAGAGAGAAGCAAAAAAGTTATGAGAAGTCCTCCCTGGAGATGTTTAAGAGCAAGATAAATGTCCACCCGTTTAGAATAGTTTCAGTGTGGCTTGCCTGGAGGAAGGGGAATGAGATCTGCTAATCTGCAAAATTTCCACAGCATCAATTCTGTATTGTTGGGATACCGCCTTGAGCATATTTAGACAATCCACAAGATTAAAGCAAATGCTTTTAGTGAAAATCTTGTGAACGCTGGAATTTGCTCTAAGGCCTGAATGTGGTAAATCCCATAAACCTGTTACAGTGCATCAGACTGGGCTTTTACATAGTGCTTTACAAAATATGGCCTGAGCAACTTCCTTTTTCTCTTTTACTCTCTGAATAACTCTGAACAGTAGCCACGATGGCACCACGCAGGGTTTTTCAACTTGTAAATGGACATACTAGAATGATACATGGGATGAAGTACTGTACCTTCTTCTTACACCAAATACTAATAATATTAATAATGCTAATATTAATGGAAATTTATTGAGTCACGACGATGATTTATGTTCACCACTTTCATAATAATAGGAATTAAAATTTACCCTCCATTTTAATAAATTTTACCAGATAGCCTTCCTAAGTTTAAGTGATAAAACTAAACTTCATACAAACCCCATGAGATTGGAACTTTTTTTTGAACAATGTAGTTTGAACTATTTTTTAATTCTAGAAAATGCCTTTTAATGTAAAATTTTTATAATATTGCAGCTGTGATCCTAATTCATAAAATAAACCTATACATTCATTGTGATATTTGAATATTTCCCTCATTGTCTTTCACATTGTTACATGGAAGGCAATGAGAACAGTGGGAATACATTGTTCTTTTGATCAACATCATTCATCATCCACATAGTTTCTGAAGCCCCTCTCTTCTGTAGAAACATAAGCTTCCAAAGTTGAAATAACGTAGATGCCACAATACTCAGCTCCCCCCATATTCAGATCTCTATAATTCTTACCGCTGCTGCTATTCAGGATACATACTGCTTTGCCTTTAAAAAACAGGGATGACCAGGTGCGTAATCCCAGCACTTTGTGAAGCCAACACGAGTGGATCATTTGAGGTCAGGAGTTCAACACCAGCCTGGCCAACATGGTGAAACCCCATCTCTACTAAAAATACAAAAATTATCCAGGTGTGGTTGCAGGCACCTGTAATTCTAGCTACTCAGAAGGTTGAGGTGGGAGAACTGCTTGAACCTGGGAGGGAGAGGTTGCAGTGAGCCAAGATTGTGCCACCGCACTCCAGCCTGGGTGACAGAGTAAGACTCTGTCTCAAAAAAAAAAAAAAAAAAAAAAAAAAAACCCAAAATCTGGGCTTGGGCACATTCCATCACTTACATTACGTGCGCGCGCGCGCGCGCACACACACACACACACACACACACACACACAGAGTGCACTGCACTATGGTTTTACTCTTCTAATCTAACCATTCCCTGATAACTTCAAGTGATATTTTTCTCTTTCCTAGCACCTACAGCCCTTAATGTCTTGTTCAAAAATCAAGGTCTTGTGTATATTCATTTAGTACTTTCTAGTATATTTTCTTTTTTCACTTTGTAACTTCATGTCAAAATGACCCATAAAAGAATAGTCATATGTAGTCAATATTGCTAATCCCTTCATGTTATACTTTCCTGTCTCTCCTTACAATGCATTTTTCAGGGTTAACTTTTAGCATTTGATTTGTCAAATACTTGCAAATGAAATACTGTATTTTCATAGCATTTTACTGTTTTGAAAGGTCTTTCATACATCTTCTTTCCCTAATAACCATACCAAACCCAAATAACTATTGTTTACTTTATAAAAGGAAAAACTGGCCAGGCACGGTGGCTCACACCTGTAATCCCAGCACTTTGGGAGGCCGAGGAGGGTGGATCACCCGAGGTCAGGAGTTCGAGACCAGCCTGACCAACATGATGAAATCTCATCTCTACTAAATACAAAAAATTAGCCAGGCATGGTGGTGGGTGCCTATAATCCCAGCTCCGGCAGGAGAATCGCTTGAACCCGGGAGGCGGAAGTTGCAGTGAGCTGAGATTGCACCACTGCACTCCAGCCTGGGTGACAGAGCGAGACACCATCTCAAAAAAAAAGAGTAAAAACTAAGGCTTAATGAAGTTGACTAATTTGCTCATACTTGCAAGTCCAAAAAATAACAAAATGTTCTGAGACTCCAGTCTTAAGCTCATCTAACCACATTAATAATTTAAAAAACTCATCTAAGTGCATAAATGATAATAAAAAATCTTTACATTTTGAGAAAAAATTATGCCTGTGTTGGAGAAAAGATTTGAAAACTTTGCTAAATCAACATCCCATTAGATAGAACACTGACTAGCCTCTGTTATCTCTAAACTTTTAAAATCATATGTTTTAAGGATAAATACAAAATATATAAAGAAGAATCCCATCATGAGTGGTCCCTACTTCCATGCGTATCCTTAAATGTGGGAGGAGAGCCACTTGTTTACTTGGATTCCCTGAATATCTTTACTAAGAAGATTAAAAGCCACCTGTTTTAAGGAATTAGAGGTAATACTATTGTAAGATTGCAAATAGCATTACTAAGGGAGGGTCAACTGTAGCTATTGCCGTAGTTTTACAGCTAAGTGAAGGCAACTTAAGTAAGTGTACATAGGAATTCCTGCACACTGTTCTGGCCAGGTAGATTTGAACACCACGTATCATTGAGTCCGCCTGAAGACTTCCCAAAGCCCTAACTAGCAAAGGTAAAAGGAAAGCAAATAAAATCGTATTAAATTGAGCACCCATAAAAACCTACAGCCGTGGTTTTAATGGCTTTATACATTTATACCTTAGAAGCTTGTAGTTTTCTGTCTTTACCTGTACATTTAGAAAGTACAAGTTTAAAAAAATCATTTACATTAAGGAGAAGACATAGAGGCCAAAATCTGTGGCTTTATAAACAGTTATCTTCTTTGACAAGGGAAAACATCTGTCTTACTTTTGCTATTGAAAAAAAAAAGGCATCAGATCCAACCATGGAGAATTCTGAATATAAGTTAATTCTTGAAAAAGTGCCTGCCCTGTTTATTACTAGCTAAGAAATATTAAATTCCTGACAGTTAATCTCAGTACACAGGGGCTTTTCTCCCTTATATTCCAAACTAACGTAAAAGCTAAGAAAAACATTTATGTCCTAGGATTCATAGTCTATCGAAAACCATTGTTTTTAGAAGCTAATATAGCAGTTTAAAATTTAGAGAGAGATAGATTGATGTTATGATTGTCAATGAGATCTTAAATCTGATACGTACCTTTAGAAATATAGGCACTTTAAAAAATGCTTATAATTGAAACACCAGACTAAAGATTTATCAAAGGAAAATACAGAAATTCACTTTTAGTTTTTTAAGGGTGCTATAAATATATTCTTTCATGAGGATATGAAGGAAAATGTAAGAAAAACATTCACACAAAGGGGAATACATAATTTTGTCTTTCTCATGCTTTTGGTATTTAATGAAAAGGGTGATCTTAAAACTTTGGAAAAAGTTGTAGCTCTAGGCTACAGGTGTCTCTAAGAAGAAAATATTATCACTATTTCCAGAAAAGAATAGTCTATATTCTCATAGTACTTCTAGTAATCTTGAAAACAGAACATGGCAGAACTGGCCCAACAATAAAACTAACAGTTTTATTTCTAATAAACACCAACAGCAACTAAAAACATAGTTACTAAAGTAAGCTGACAGAAAAAGTGGGGAAAAAAATTATAAATATCTGTGAATCAAATCACTTCACAGCTTTCAAAAGATTAATCACAGGGATTAAAGAATGAATTTAATGATGACTTGTTTCCAGACATCTTCTAAATGAGCATCTCGTCAAACAGCTTGTGAAAACAATTGTCAATTTACTGTTACAAGGTCTCCTTTCTGACACTTTATTTAATATAAACTTGACTTTGAAAATAGATAGTAACTTAAAACACTATACATTTAAAAATATATACTTACAAATTTTTAATGTCAACTGCCCCACGGAAAGCTTTTCTTGGGATTGCCTGAATTTGGTTTTCACTGAGATCACTAAAAAAAAACAACAACAAAAAGGATCACGTTAGAGAATATTATTTAAAGATTATTTTAATCCAAACGTTTGAGAAGTTATAGGATACCGGAAAGAAAAAGAAAACCCTAAAAGGATCATAATTACATCCATAGCATTATATGCAGTTTCTAATATAAATATTTTACATTTCTAATATAAATTAAAAAGTTGGAATAATGGCTTCTTGAAGTATGCTTCTAGATCTTTAATTTTATAAGAAACTATAAAATACGGCACTCATAAATTGAAGAGTCACTCCGTATCTGTGTAACAAAAACATTTCTTTAAAGAATAGTAAATTGTTCATAATTCAGTTTCAAGGGATTCTGAGGTTTTAGTAGTTTATATTTCTCCAACACCCCTGGTGTAACTTATAAAGTATATAAGAAAGCAGCCTCCTTAATTTCCCAGAGTGGAGTGGGTAAAAACTGATAAAACCTGGACAGTATGATTAAGTTTTCATAGTACTTCTAGTAATCTTGAAAATGGAACATGGCAGAACCGGCCCAACAATAAAACCTACAGTTTATGCATAAAATATTAATAGCAGGTTGATATAAAACCTTCTTTAAATAATTCTATTATAATCATAAACATAGACTGTCTATATTTGCATTCTAATTTAATTGAGAAATACGTTTTAATCACTGAACAAAGCACTCTGAGCTGGAAAGAGCAGTTTGTAAAAATCACTCATCTCATGAAAGGGATCATTATTTTTCCTTCAGAGAATTCCAACGCCAATTCTATAAGCTCACATAGTATTATTAGCCTTAACGAGTAGAATATAAATATGCATTCAAGAAATGTCAATGAAAGCAGAAAATTCTCATCTAGTTTTAAGTAACATTACCACATAGTAGAGTTGAAATATCAAACAAAATGAATTATTACAGCAACAATGATGGCATTAAAATTATCTTTAAAATTCTAGGATAACTGATGCTCACAAAGAAATACGAAGCTACTAACCACAGGTGCATAGCAGATGAAAACAGAGCCATTTTCCAATATGAGGAGGCATATTGGACAGATTCATCCACATCCTCTCCCCCACTGCTGCTTATGATCTGAGTTTCTTGTTCATACACTTGTAGTCGCACAATAGAGAGAGAGAGAGAACTGGCAGATACAGAGATTTAGTGTGTGGTCTTGACCTTATTAGCACCAAGTTTTAAGCAACGAAGATTTGCATTTATAACTCAATATCCTCAGTGTTCAAATAAAAAAAGTTTGCTAAGAAATTTGTAAAATATATACTAGTCTATCTAAAGAGGAAAAGTCTATAGCACAACAAATTATTTCAAACGATAAATTTACAAAATGTGCTTATGTAAGAGTTAAGGCAGCCATCCACTTCCTTAGTGATGTAGCCTGTTACTGTTTTCAATAGTTTCAGTATATCCCTAAGAGTAATAATCCTTCATTTCCTTAAAAATTGCTTATTTCTCCAATTTGCCATTGATTTAGGCTTTCTTCCTTTGCTTAATTACATCAAGTTAAGAATATTTAACAATATATATTTAAAAGCCTTGATGACAGAAACAGTGTTCAGAGAAAGCAACAGAACAAAGAGAAAGCAGAGAGATATAGGAGACATGAAAATAAGTAATAAGAAATGAGGAGGAAAACATTGCATTCAAGAAAATTTGAATCTGTTTACAATGCCTCCTGAAAACTATTTAGTAGTGTTTCTACTGTTATATCTTCACCAATTCCATGTTTTCTAATTGCTTATAATTTTCCACTTCAAAGACTAAAAAAAATGCCTTTAAGAGTGCGTAGATGAATAAAAATGGCAGAAGTGTTTGCTCCAGACTTTGCCTGCTCCTAGGCTCTGCAGCCTTCCCCTTCCCAACAGCTGGGGCTATGTCATTCCCCACCTATAGCTTCAGTTCTGCTCAGTCCTTATGTATGGTTTTGTCTTAGAGTAACGGAAGTAGAGAGGGCTGGCAGAAAGTCAGGGAGATGGATTTTAGGTGGTTTGTAGGAAAAAACAGTGAAATGCACAGTCAGAATGCCATTCCTTCTAAATTTGATTTTAGTCCTTCAAATTACCTTGACAGAATCCTAGGGCATCAAATATCTAAATCCTGCTAATAGAATTTTTTTTTGTTTTGCAAAAGTGTGAGTGGCTTGCTCAGAGCCTCCTTATTCTCTTAAGGCTAATGGTTTATGTGTGGCTGTCCCCTGAGTAGATGGCTCCACAGGTCACACTATGGGGTCTCAGTTCTGATGCCAAGGAATAATTATGGATCCCAGACTCTTTCAGATAAGTGGGCCATGTGCACCCACAGCAGGAGGAAGAAACTAACACATTTTTAGTACCTACTACATGCAATAGTTGCTTTTTAAGCAGAAATTATTACCTTAAACTCTATTTCCTTTATTCCTCATAACCACCTTGTAAAATACATACTGTTTCTTGGTTATACAGGAAAGGAAACTGAGCTTCAGAGATGTTAGGTGTTCGTGCTAAACAATGAGACAAATTGTTAAAATAAGTATGTGGAAAATATAGGTAAATATTTAGCGAAGATTTAGGGATTTCTAAAGATGATTTCAGAAATCTCAGTATGTCCTTCCTATAGTCTGGAATTTAGAAGGCTTTTTTTCCCTAACTCATCCTAGACTCTGACTTATTGTCATTTGCAAAATGATGTATTAGACTATGTTTGAACAATGATCTATATTTTGTACATATAGTCAACTGAAGGCTAGCAGTTATCTCAGTCCAACATATTGTTATTTCATATCTACTCTACGTTGCAAGGGCTACTGAGTTGGGTAAGGCCAATTTCCTGTCTTCAGGAATTTTCAAATCGAGTGAAGATGAGGCGAATAGCCAAACAGAAGGAGGAATACAGTGAATTCCAAAAAAAAAAAAAAATATATTGAGAGTCAAAAAAGCAAGAAAGCACTTGGAATAAGAAAAAAAAAGATCATGTGAATGTGTCAACATATAAAAGCAGGTGGACAGGGGCAGAATAGCAAAAACCAGGGCATGCAAAAAGTACACTCTGTACTTTTGATGCCAGTAGTTTACAGTCTGGTATCCTAAGATGGTACAACATATGCAGTGGAATAACAGGAGAAGGGGTGGAAAGGACAAATCAATGGTGTGCTGAGACATTACTGACAGCAGTGTATTGTTCTGTGAATTGTGTGGAATGAGCAAAATGAGTCAGAACTACTGAGTCAGTGGATGGAGATGCCGAGGGAGGAGTCTGTAATTATATCACTAGGTAATAGAGTGTAACAGTGTGTTTCAGAGGAAGAAAATGGCTTGACTGGAGTTGATTTTTTGGAAGACTAATCTGGAAATTGAGTTTCAGACTTTTTCATACCAACTGGGAAATGCATCCTTATTTCAGCAGACAATGGTGTGGAGAGGAAGGTGATAGTCGGGAGGAGGACACGGGTTCTTCCTTAGATTAACTAAACTGGCTATGGAATTTAGGACAGATGGGGTCAAAGGTTCAAATTTAGTTATATTGAATTTGGAAGTCTAGATAAAGACTTATACGACAGCCGGGAAAAGACAGTGAGAACCTAAAGCAACCATCAACCATCAATTAATTCAATGCTTCCTTACTCTGGGACAGTTAGTGCATGAGACATATCCATACTATAAACAGAAAAAATAGAGAAGACCAAGAGTGATATTAGGGATGCATGAAGAACCAAAACTTAGACGTGCATTGCATGTGAAGATGGATTAGGTAAGGGACAGAGACGTCACAGAGGTCACTTTGAACTTAGATGAGAGGACCAGTAACGAAGTTGGGAAATCAAAAGGGCAATTTGGAGTGCGAATTATGATAATGGTTTTGAAAATTCTTTAAATCTAGTTGGAGAGATGTGATATACATATAGATATAGATACATAGATAGATATGTATATACACATACATATGTATCACAGTTTGAGGACAATGAAAATTGTTTATGGTAAGCAAATTATAAGTGGTATCTGAGAAAGATAATCAAGGAGACAGACCAAAGAAGGAACAGTCATTGGCAGCTTGGTTGACCCAGGCCACCTTCCAAATAAAATGAGATCTTATGTGAAACTTGTTTAAAACTGATTAAGCTTGGTAATTCTCAACCTTCAGTGCTGGGGGAAGAGGTGGGACGTGGTGGGTGGCAGGAATGGAACGAGGGAGGCAGCTTGTCAGAGCAATTGAGAACATTGACTTCAGGGCCAGATTAGCTGAGATTAAATTCTAGCTCTACCATTTATTAGTCATGTGACCTTGGGTCACAGTGCTTACCATCACTGTGCCTTAGTTTCTTCATCCCTATTTCATAGGATTGTTAGGTGGATTCAATGAGTTCATACTTTTAAATTGTTCAAAAATGACTTGGCACATAGTAGGGACTACAGAGGTGATTTATTCCACTTGGAGACTCTTTTATGTGCTCCTAGGTATACCTGCTAAATTCCCCAAAGATCACTGTAGTTGATGTGAGACATTTCTGATGGGAGTGTACTGTTCTGTGAACTGTGTGGAATGAGCAAAATGAGTCAGAACTACTGAGTCAGTGGGATGGAGGAGTTTGTAATTATATCACTAGCTAATAGAGTGTAAAAATGTGTTTCAGAGGAAGGAAATGGCTTGATTGGGGTTGATTTTTTAGGAAGATTAATCTGGAAATTGAGTTTCAGAGCAGGCAGGGAAAATGGGCAGAGAACCGTTATCAGGCAGTGTGTCAGAGAGTCAGTGGGTCTCCAGTGAAGTAGGCGATGTTTTTAGAGAACACTACGTAATAAAGTTAGGAGTTAGCATCTGGTGCAAATGTAAAATCTTCAATGGAAGTTAACATGGGTGTCTTCTCAGGGAGCGCTTACAGCCATTCAAGTTTGCTGAGTAAGCAAGTAACAATGGAAAAAGTGTTTGGAAAAGAGGAGCATGCTAACAATGCGCAGGATATTGGGGAGTTAGGACTGAAGACAAGAAAACTAGGTTAGTTTTGTTAAGAGGATACTGCAAATGCTCAGGCATGATACTATGGAATTTTCCAAAGATATTAAAAATATTGAGCACCTTAAACTTGAAAACCTGGTTTGTTCATTTTTTAAGATCACAGAGAAATGAGGGGAGCTGGAAAGACTTCCCCATTCTGAAGCTCATCCCAAAGAAAAGATATAAAGAAGGGTGAATGTAAGCATTTTCAAATAGGAAAGGTATTAATTCCTGGTATTTGACCAATTGGAAAGATACAGGCCTCCCAGAGCCAAGTCTGAAAAGTGTCTTACTGGCCAGTTATGAAACCATGGAGATTCCCATTTTAGACCCTCCCCCTTCTACTATATCCAATTCATTCCCAAAAGCACCCCAGCACTGTCCCCAGTCAAGTCCCTTTCTCCATTCTCCAATGCCATGGTCACTGGTAGAAACTTCGTCAACACTCTTCATCGATGACTGAGACTCCAAACTGATCTCCCTGCTTTGACTTATGATTCCTTCCAAGGCATCTCCCACACTGGTACCAGAATTGTATTTCCAAATTTGAGTTTATGTCAAAACACATCTTCCTGAAGTCTTCTCATCTCAGTTAAGAACACACCATCCATACCAACATTCAGACCAAAAACTCTCGAGTTCTCACTGACATATCACAGTCTTCTACAATCTCCATCCAAACCACTAGCAAATCCTCTCAGCTCTATTTTCAAAATACATCCAGAATCTGACCTACTGGCACCTCTAGTCCCCTGACTGCACCTACCATCTCATCTTGTCTGAGTTACCTAATAGTCTCCCAACCATCTCTTTGCTTCTGCCCTTGCCTTCCTAGAGCCACATCTAGTCACATCTCTGATGAAAACTACAGATATCTTGCCTCATTACAAAGAAAGCTCAAAGTGTCATAAAGGTTTACAAACCCCCCCCCCCAAAAAAAAAATCTAGTCAGCACACCCTTTTTGACCTTATCTATTTTTACCCTTCCTTTCACCCTCTCTATTTCAGTCACATTGGCCTCCTTAGAGTTACCTGCAAACTCTCATTCTCTTACTTCAGGACCTTCCTTGATACCTGCTGTGACTCTCTTTCCACCTCATTCTTTCACTCATGAATTTCATGCTCTTAATTCACCTTTTATATGATCTTCCAAATCGTTCAGCTTTTGCACATTCTCTTTTTGCCTCAAGCACCTACTTCCTATCACCATGAGATGGAGAATTAAACATTGTTCAAGATGCAGACCAACTCCTCAGCTGAGCCTAGTGCTAAAATCTCCATAACCCTTGATGCTGTGCAAAGTACTAAGCCTCTCTCTCCATTTGCGTATCTGTAAGATGAACTCATATAAATATATCTTAGAATTGTTTTCCATAATTACAAATAAGGTTTGTATTAACAACATAAATTAGTATTTGCATCATTAGATAATAAGATTATTACATAATTATTTTCATTATTGGGGAGTCCCTTGTTCCCTCTTTTGAACTCTTAAGGTGACTTATGCTGTTATTTCATATAATTCTGTTATTTAAGTTGACATTTTTAGGTTTCACATACAAGTGAGATCATGTGGAATTTGTCTTTCTGTACCTGGCCTATTTCACTTAACATGATGTCCTCCAGGTTCTAAAAAAGTTGATCTCATAAAAGTAGAGGTTAAAATGGTGCCTACCTGATC
This sequence comes from Macaca mulatta, assembly GCF_049350105.2. Taxonomy (NCBI): domain Eukaryota; kingdom Metazoa; phylum Chordata; class Mammalia; order Primates; family Cercopithecidae; genus Macaca; species Macaca mulatta. The sequence continues at coordinate 19,507,169 of NC_133410.1, read as the reverse complement.
TCATAGAAGTAGAGGGTAAAATGGTACCTACCAGTGGCTGGGGCGGTTAAGGTGAAGTGGGTTGGGGAAATGTTGGTTAAATAATATATATTTACAATTACATAGGAGGAATGAGTTCCAGAGATCCACTGTACAGCAGGGTGACTATAGTTAATGACAATATATCATATTCTTGACAAACGCTAAGAGAGTGGATAAGGTTCTCAGTACAGAAATGATGACTATGTGAGGAAGTGATTTGTTAATCAGCTGATTTAAATATTCCACAATGTATACATACTTCAAGACATCATGTTTGCAATGAATATCTACAAATTTATGTTAATGTTTAAAATAAATTTGAAAAAAATAGTTTTAATTGAATTCCTTTCCTAAATAACTTTCTCTCCTGTTAGACAATATGATAAACAAAGGCAGGGATGTTAATTCATATTATTTCTGCAGAATTACTGGCATGTGGTAGTACACCATTGCCAAATGTTTGCGCAAGGGAGACATGGAAAGAAAAAGAAAAAAATCATGGCGAGGCGCAGTGGCTCACACCTGTATCTTAGCACTTTGGGAGGCCTAGGTGGGTGAATCACCTGAGGTCAGGAGTTTGAGACCAGCCTGGCCAACATGGTGAGAACCCGTCTCTACTAAAAATACAAAAATTAGCTGGTCATGGTGGTGAGCACTTGTAATCTCAGCTACTCGGGAGGCTGAGGCAGGAGAATCACTTGAACCCAGGGGGGTGGGTGGAGGTTGCAGTGAGCCAAAATTGTGCCACTGCACCCCAGCCTGGGTGACAGAGCAAGACTCCATCTCAAAAAAAAAAAAAAAAAAAATTACAAAACTTGGCAACTTGCAGGATGTAAGACAAGGGAGACTTCTGTGAAGTAGGTCTATGGTTTGAAGCCTGATAAGTAACAAAATCTGGCATTATAGACATAACCAGGGGAAATGAGGAAAGAAAACTGGACTTCTGAGAGGACTTTTAAACATAATGGTATCAAGGCAACACAGGAGAGGAGAATGGCAACGTTTTATAAAATGTTGGAGATAAGAGACTACAGCTCAATAAAGGGATCAGAGACAGAAACACTGATTAAAGTCTTTGTATCATGGTGGGAACTGAACTACACGCTGCATACATAAATCTCCTTTCAGGTGATATACATCAACACATTTCCGATTTGCAGGTTATTATCCCCAAGAAACTTATGCTTGGTTTACTCAAGATTTTAATATTTGCAAGTGGGAAAGTAAGCTGTGGTCTTTTCTCACCCTCACTCCTATTTTCTCATTCATGTATTCAAAAGCATTTATTGATAGCATAAAATCTGATGTGATCATTGCTTTATGATAATTCTGTTTCTTTCAGGGTATGTTTTTATCACCACCTTGACTGCTGCTTCTCGATTTATATGCGTCTCTTCTACATACGTCTTTCCTCTTGCAAATCTTAATAAAATTTGATATGGAATAAGTACTTTGGGCATTCTTTGTTGGATGTATGAATGAGTTCTTTTTAGGGATTATTGGGGCTGTTCCTCCACCAAAATTTTTTTTTTCTCCCACTGGAAACCCTCAGGAACTTCTAGTTCTCAGCAACTGAAGTTTTGTTGAACACAGTAATAATAATCTCTTTCATCTAATCTCTAATATGTCTTGATCCCAGCACTTCTTGCTGTTAATAAAAAGTGTCAATAACTTACTGACAATAACTGTAAAATTCCACAGATGGAAGTGTGAAAAAGTATGCACTTTAGAACTGATAAAATAAGGTAATACTCAAAGTTAACATTTATTGAGCAACTACTAACTTCCAGGGAATACACTTTATTGTTTCTATAACCAAGTCAGGATGTATTCTCTTATTTTTATTTTGGAGATGAGGAACTGGGGTTTGGAGAGGTTACATTATTTACCTGTGGTCATACAGCTAGTAAGCAGTGGAGCTGGGATTTGAACTTGCTCTGTTGTTTCTCAAACCTCCTATTCTCAAGCACTGCTATCTTGTTTCTTACAGGAGGTGGCTTCTATAGAGGTCTGGCTCTCTGGTATTACAGTTCAATCACCCTGGACCTGTGGTTTCAAAATGTTATTTGAAGATCACCCATAAAAAATATCTAGGGACATTGTTTTAAAAAACAGACTTCTGAGCGCCACTCCAGACATATTAGGCGGAATTGCTAGGGAAGAGGTCCAGGAATCTATATTTTTAACAAGTTTGCCTGGTAACTGTTAATGCCCATGGTCTTCGAACCCCATGTTAGTAACCCATTGGAACTCCTCTGATAAATGGTACCTTCTAGCTTTTTTTTTTGTTTTTTGTTTTTTTGTTTGTTTACAAACATGGCATTTGTTTATTTGCATCTAGTTGGAAGTTGCAAATGCCAACAGAAAATAAAAACTAGGAAGCCCCATTAAAGCCAAGAAGAGTGTATACACTCTCTTGACAAAGGAGAGAGCTGGATGAGAAAGTCCACTATTTTATAACATGAAATTTACCATTTCATCCACTTTGAAGTGTACAGTTCGCTGGTGTTAAGTACATTCACACTGCTGTGTGACCATCAAAGCCGTTCTTTTTGAGAGGTCACTCTAAAACCTCTTTTTTGCCTAATGTGTACTGGGACCGGTCTGGAACAGATAAGTTTGAAAAGAAATCCTTGGCTCCACTCCACAAAAATTAAAACAGGTGATCAAGTGATCTTAGTCAAGTTACTGAGATTCTTTGACTCATGTTTCATTTTCTCTAACTAGGAAAAATAATACCAACCACTGCCGCGTCATGGTTCCCATGAAGATCAAATGCTCCGATCTATTCCTTGTGAAGGTATGAAGTGCTTCATCAGAGCACACAAAGGCACTGGCCCGTCTTACTTTCTGCACTTCCATTCATTCAATTTAGCTCACTTCGAGAATTATTTACGAAGGCAGTATGGGCCGAATACACTTAGAAATGAAAAGATAAAAATAGCATAGTCCCTGCTCTCAAGAAGTTCAGATCCAGAAAGGAAAAGTAGGTAAAGTGATCATTATGCCACTGCACTGATTAAAATAAAAATCAGTAAGAAAATATAGAAAGTCCTGAAATAATAAAGGAGGAAATGTACTCTGTTATTGCTTGAAGTATTGTGGATGGCAGATGATCATCAAAAATGACTTGCAATAGAGTTTAAGTTTATATATACAATATCTTTAGTATCTACACATTTTTTCTTGCCAAGGCTTTGCTTCTCTCTCTGCTTGGAATATTCACATGATGTCCTTTAATTGGTTAATCCTCCTACTCATCCTTTGGGGCGGGGCTTGAACATTCTCTTTTGTAGCACTTTTCTTTGAAATGTGTTAACACTGGAGTAGTTTTCCTTCCTTGCACCCTGATAGAATAATATACTCAATTGATAGCATACTGGATTGTAATCATTAGCTTCCTTGTTGACATATCCCATGAGAGTTGAAATTTCCCTAGGGACAGTGAAAACTTCAACATTGTATCCTCCGTGCCTGATGCAATGCCTGGTTGTGGTCAATAAAACATGAAATTAAAATGCCCATCAATGATTAGAAAATTGGTATTATAATTATGGACATTACAATTCTCAAGAAAATTATTTAGCAGGTACTTGATGTCTTTCTTAGGGAATATTATATGAAAATGTCATCTGATACTCTGGCAAGTTAAAACAATGATGACTTGCTCTTTGGTTCCCTAAGATATGGTAGAGATATTTTTTTTTTCATGATCCAAATGTCTTTAATGAAATCAGGTAAGACAAAGGTGAAGTCAAAGTTGTGTTAACATAAGTTAATATAAGTACCATGAATTTTAAGTGGTAAACAGTCTTCGAAAGCTTTTATTCAGCCTAAACTATAGTCTCAGTCTCAGTCTCAACTGATGGACTTAAAAATTCTTTAATTTTCTCAATACTGTGTCCAGGGATATGTGTGAGTTTCATATTGAGTCAAAATAGTATAGATAATAACCAGGAAATAATCATTTCCTGAATACCTGAGTCCATGACTTTGTGTCAGGAATTGCATTACTCATTTATGAAGATGCATAAAAAATGTGATCCTATTTTTCTCATCAAAATGACTGCAATATACTGAGGAAGATCAGCCACGCATATGTGAGTAAAGAGCAGACATCAACTCATGATGACATGCATGGAATACATGTGTAAATAAAATAATGGGATTTAACAATAGTGAGGTGGCATGCAAATCAGGAAATGCTTTTGAAAGAGGAGGGCATTAAGCTGGCTCTTAGGGACAGTGATAGGGATGGTCTGGTAAGAAGAAAGGGACAATTATTTCTAAAAAGGAGACCACAATGGAAAGAAGAGACAAAGGTACGTTATGGGTGACATCACTGGGGATGAGGGCTAAGAAAATAGTGTTTGCTGTATTTAACAATTAGAAGGAAAAAAAGAGGTTGTGTTGGGATTCTGAAACACTGACTAGAGGACTAAGAAGTTTTCAGTTAATCTCAAAAAGAGCAAAAAATTAAGAGAACCCTTCTTTCTTTTTTTTTAATTATTATTATACTTTAAGTTCTAGGGTACATGTGCATAACGTGCAGGTTTGTTACATATGTATACTTGTGCCATGTTGGTGTGCTGCACCCATCAACTCGTCAGCACCCATCAACTCATCATTTACATCAGGTAAAACTCCCAATGCCATTCCTCCCCCCTCCCCCCTCCCCATGATAGGCCCCGGTGTGTGATGTTCCCCTTTCCGAGTCCAAGTGATCTCATTGAGAACCCTTCTTTCACAAGACCTATTGTAACAAGGGATGTAGGAATCTTTGTGCAGGAACAACTAGAGCACGACATCTAATTGTTTGAGAACAGCAAGCCTTGTTGTTTTCTGTCACCTGAACACAGGTTTTTCACGTCAATGTACATACTAAATTCTGACTTTGTAAAAGTGGTCTATAAATATAGCCAATCACTATGACTTCCTTCTAGAATTTACAGACTTCAACTAAAATATGATTCTTGATCATGAAAAAAAATGCCTAGAAACAAAGACTTCATAAATAAAACTGTAAAACATCAAATCTTCACCAAAAAATGGCCCAGAGGCAGAAAATTATTGCAAATGACTTTAACACTTTTATTGAGATATAATTAACATACCAAAAGTTTACCCGTGTAAACTATACAATTCAATAATTTTTTAGATTATTTATGGAGTTGTGCAATCATCACCATAATCTTAGGACATTTTCATTACCCCCCAAAAAACTGTGTACTCATTAGCAGTTCTCCCTTTTCTAACCCCCCAGGTTGTAGCATGTATCTGTACTCCATTTATATTTATTGCTCAATAATATTCCATTGTATAAATATAACATATTTTTGTTTATCTATTTCTTGGCTGATGAAGGCAGCAGACTCTGTGAGGCAATTTTAAAATCAATAACTATCTCTGCTGGGGACTAGTATATTTACTATTCTCTTTGGTTCCTTTGCAGCACTTTTGTATTTGGTCTAATATTTCTTAGTGTAATAAGAGTCCATTTATTAGAGCATGGCTATCAAAGAATGCCTACTGCTTTGGATGTCTCAACCCTCTTTAGATACTATACTTCTCTTAGAAGTCTTGTCTGTTCTGGTTCACCTCTAGACTTTAGATTGTATTGTTCTTCCCTTAATTCTACCTCCATATACCCACAACAGCTCTGCAATGCATGATACAGTCTTTTGATCATGCTAGCAGAATTTGAACAGACTATAGGAACACCTTTTGTTTTGAATTTGAGATGAAACTGTTTTCAAAAATGGGAACTGATATATTTTCCTGCCATGTCTATCACCACATATGTGTATCCATGCTAATAACAGAGCTGAATGTACATATTCCATAATATAAAATATATATATCCTAAATATGTATGTATTTGTATATGTACACATGAAAGACAAGAAGTGGAGTGGGGAATAGAGAGACAGAGAAAAAGAGCATTTTTTTTTTGTAATTGGCATGTCTTTGCTTCTTATTTATTCTAAAGATTTTTAAAAGGTAGAATGTAATGGTGTTGAAATACTGCATCAGCTTTTAACAAGAGCCAATACTGCAATGCTGCTATTTTATTGCCCACAATGTATGGTTTCCAGTTGGGTATCCCATTAACCTTAGAGTGCAATGATATAATTTTAATTATATAAATTGAAACAGCAATGTATAATACCTATATCATGTAAAAATGGATTCACTTTATGTGAAACTGTCTAAACTATGTTTCACTGTGAAGCAATAAATTTGCTTTAGATGGCAAACCGGCCTGTAAATTTAATTACTGGTAATTTTATTTTCCTCCATGGTTTAACCTCTCTTAGAGTCTGACCGAGAAATATCATAAATCTGTACTTCCATGGAGTACTTTGGAAACTACTGAGTAATGATAAATGTTTGCCAGATTTTAACTTTAGAAAAGCAAAGAAACATAAATGTGGATGGTAAATGAGTACGCCAACTTGTAAATATCATTACAGATTAAATTCCTAATTTGATTAAAAGCATATTTACTTAATGAAACTCTTTTTGTTCCTATATCCAAGTAAATAATATATATCAGGAAAAGAATTATTTTCATGTATTTAAAGATCCTAGTAACTGAGTATGTGTCAGAAAAAAATGAGTTTCACATAAAAGAGATATTTGCATTCGTTCAAGAGAAAGACTAGTTACACGTAGTACAGTCTTGCATAGAATCATCAGGTATCACACAGGTTATGCAGCATGAAACTCATGGAAGACTGCGGAGAGGATTGAAGGTGTGGGAGGAGTGCTCACCATCAATGCTTTCTATCCTTTAGAATTCCCTACAGGGAAGCTATTTCTAAAAAGGTAAAGGGGAAGCACGGTTACGAAGGGTGGAAATTAGTACCTTTCAATGTTAATTCAATGTGACTTAAGATCGTGTGCCTTCGTGTGAACAAAGAGGAGACTACAGTGTGGGTTTCAGATCCATGTCACTCAACCCAGAGTGCCTGAATCCACATCTGGCTCTGCCATTTACTGGTTTTCTGGGTAAGCCATTCAACCTCTCTGTACCTCCACCTCTTCATCTGTAAAATGGGCATAATAAAACTGCCTACCTCATGCTCGACTAGAGCTTGTGCAATGCTTGGTGAAGTGCTCAGCATAGAATAAGCACCTGATAGATGTGAGACTTGCCAAGCCTGTGTGCAATACTGTATATTTCTGTTTGCTCCCTCTACTTTGGGGATAACTTGAGGACTGGACTTTTGCTTTAATTACGTGAGAGTTTCATCCCCGATGTGTCATTTATTAGTGTTATGACCTTGAGCTGGTTTTTCTTTCTCTTTTAAACTTCTCTAAGCTTCAATTTCCTAATCTATAAATTAAGACTAACATTTAGAACACATTTCATAGGGCTGCTGGGAAAATTATTTGAGATATTAAGCACAGGGCCTTCCACATATTAATAACATTCAATGAATGTTACACATTACCATTTTAATGTGGAAATGCATACCAACAAATAAGGTTTTGGGAGATGCATTACAATTTAGGTAAAATTTTACATACCAATTATATCTATCAAAGTACAATTTAAGATAAAATAGAAAACCCTTTTTCACAGTTAAACATAGTATTTGTGAATTATATTGATGTCATTATCAATAAATACTTTAAACAATCCCGGTAAGCACTAAGCTATTTTAAGATACATCTTAAATTCAGAAAATTTAAATCCATCATATACAGTTTCTGAATTACAAAGAAGGATAATAGGTTCAAAACCCATATCCGGATGTATCATAATGTTCTGAATGTAAAAAGTCATTTTACAATTTTTGAAAGGCAATCTTAGGCTAATCTTTCCACAAAATGCACAAACCACCCTTGATTATGCAACTAGCAGATATTTTGAGGGAACTGAAGTCACATTCTCATGATATCGCAGTTTCTGAACTGTATGTAAAAGACAGTTGGGCACAGATACAAAAGCTGAAAGGCAACTTCTGGTTTTAAATGTGGTGGGCTATCCTGGGTGGGCCCTCAAGAATGGAGGTCTTGGGGGTGAGCACCGGCAACTCCAGCATCTCTGAGCTCTGTCAGCAGAAAGGTTCCTGCAGCAGCAGAGAGTGCTTCTCAATGCAGGCTGCCTGCTCTCCCAAGCACACCACCTTGATGGGCAGAAAGAAAATGGCCGAAGCCCAGACAGCATTCAACACAATACGGAAAATCAAAGAAATGGCTGAGAGCTGTGTTGGAGTAAGAAAGAAAGAGAGGGGTTTCTTTCCATACCCAGGCCATATCCTAGGAAACAAAGATGAAAGAGAGAGAGAGAGAGAGAAAGGGTGATGGGGAGAAAAGGGGACTAAGTAAGAGAGGAAAGGAATAAGAGGAAAAAAGACAGCAGATGCAGAACATACAACAAAGAACAACTTGTGCAAAAGAAGGAAGAATAAGAGGACGGTTTTTAAAGCAGAGAGTTTTGAAACTGTCCATTTGATTTCTCTGATAAAATCGGTAGGAAGGTGCTTCTACTCTCAGACATTTTAAATTGCTTTACACCTATTATTCATTTAATATTCACAACACTAAGAAGAAGTAATTGATATCTCCAACACACAGACAAGGAAACGGAAGCTTAGAAAGATGAACACATTTGCCCCAAGCATTTAATAAGTATAGGGAGATACCAGTAGACAGAACAAAGTCCCTGCCCTCAGGAAGCTAAACATAAAATGACACAGGCTGGATTTGCTCTGGCTTAAAAAGATACTTGGTGTTTGAATGAGAAGAAAGTACAAATCCTTTGAATATGCACATTTAACACACCATCCCTATTTATCCACTCTGCACAATTGTTTCTTTATCTTGTGGAACAAAAAGTTTTGCAATTAAGACATCTCATTAACTCTACCTTGACCGTGTCAGATCATATGATTTCAATGAGACAAAATTAACTTTAACATTGTTAATGTAACTCAAATGCTTTGGTTGTTTTGCCAGCTGTCAATGGGTATTTTAACTCATCATACTTCTACTGAATCTCTTTTAATAATGTATGTCATAGCACTTCACAATATAAGTTGGTGGAGAACTGCATTCCAGCACCACCAACCCTTCCACTTGCTTGAAACTCAATTTAGATGCCAGAATAAACCCAGACACAGTTTTGCTGCGTAAGTCAATCTCCTACCCACCAAATCAATTCTGCCCAACTACTGTTCCAAAAAGGCACTTAAATCAATTTGCTACGAACGTACTGCATAAAATGATAAATGCACAAATTCTACTTAGCCATTCTACACTGATAATTAGCCCCAGTAGAGTCAAGGCTCACATTTAAACAGAGTTCTCTGTCTCAGTATATCTTTTTGAGGGTATTCACTGATGAAATAACTTCAATACATACGCTATGTGTACATTAGTAGGAAATTAACCACCAACATATGAATACATTTCATTTTATAAGGTTTTGGAAAATTTTTTTATCTTAAAAGAATTCAATGTAGCCTTTTCTGACTTATACTATTCCTTTTAGCTGCATTAGCTGGAACGAAGGAGACATCCTTTAAGGAATTAGTAGGAACTGACTGAAATTTGAAGGAAAAAGAAATCAGTGGATTAATTCCAAAGAAGTCATAACATTAACATTGGGGAGGGAAATGTAAAGTTTTTATTTACCCCCCCATGGAAAATGTTACATTGGTCACATCGCTAAGTGTGACTGAGTGACAGCTACTGACAGTGGAATGAACTTTAGGAAGGTGTAACGGAGATGATGCTGAGAGAGCATCAGAGCTGGAACCAGGACAACAGTGACCTCTGTCCCTGGCTAGGGCTTCTGGGTGACTTATAATATTGAAGAAAAATAAAACCCTTAGTGGAGGTTTACAAACAATGTGTCTGTATACACACCCACAAACCTGCATATTATAAAATTATTATCCTTCTGCTTTGACTGAATTTGCATATTGTCGTTTGTTGTAAGATAGATTATCCTGAGCTACATACTAGGGTCTCCTTTTTCCTTTTCCTTTGTTACTCAAGTTAAATTTTCATCCTAAACATGGATTCAGATGCTCAGACCGACTAGATCTTAACTGTGAAGTACCACAACATAACTTTCATTGTGTTACATACAAAGGGATATAACTCCAAACCAAATGTTGGATTTACACTATGGCTTTTCCAAATACAGCTAATGAATAAATACCTTATGCAATTCTTCATAGCATTTTGACTCACAGAAAAGCTGTCTAAAATTGGAAGAGGGTAGAAGGATATACTATTTGTATTATCTGCATAGTTAAAAACAGTGTACACAGTTGGACTGAAGTTTTCCTTCATCAGACATATTGCTAGGTAAAGTTTCTCGGTAGAGTAGATCTTTAAAAGTAAGATATAGTCTCGTCTATTTGATGTAGGCACGTGTTCTCTGACAGAATGTAAGGGTCCCTTCTACTTCAATGGTAATCATGGATTTGTTTGTTCTGATATTAAAGTTATATACCATTGGAAATGCAATGGAATGCAAAAAAGTGGAATAAAAGTGGAATAAAATATAAAAGTGGAATATAAAGTGGAATAAAATGGAATGGAACTGCAAATATCTATAATATGACAAAATACAAAATTCCAATATAAGAAAAACTGTTTTTAATGTCCCAATAAAACAATGCAGCCCCAAGCCATAGGGCACCCACATGGTTAAGGTAGTTGGAATAGGATTTAATATTAATTCTTGTCGCAGCATTAGAGAGGATATGCAACACTGTTCTCATTTTACTATGGAGAGACAGAAATGTACTTGATTCTCTAATGGTTGTCTGGAGATAAAAGAAGCATCATCAAAATACCATGAAGATTCAAAGTTACTCAATTATATTTTGATCAAGTTCAGAATGTTATCAAAGGTAATTTTCCTTTAGGAAACTGAGTTAATGACACTGAAAAAAAGAACGCACGTTCTTACTTACTAACTACACTCTCGGCAAGTTAGATATTTTAAATCATGTTTTCAGTAATCTGGGGAAAAAAAAACCACTGAGCTGTCAATCTTGAAATCACTGCAGTGGATTACACATTGTATTTTAATTTTCTTTGCAACAGTTATAAATCGAATAGTTTCAATAGTATTATTTTTTAATGTAAGTACTCTAGCTTTCATACCTCTTGAGTTTTCCCCATAAAGTTTCTAATTATCAGTTAATTTTAATTCCTCAACAGTCTAATTAATACTTATACTGTTGATGCTCTATTTCTTTTAAGGAAATCAAAATAAAAAAAATGTTTTTTTCAGTTGGGTGTGGTGGCTTACGCCTGTAATCCCAGCACTTTGAGAGGCCGAGGTGGGCAGATCATGAGGTCAGGAGTTTGAGACCAGCCTGACCAACACGGTGAAACCCCATCTCTACTAAAAACACAAAAATTAGCCGGGCGTGGTGGTGTGCGCCTGTAATCCCAGCTGCTCAGGAGGCTGGAGGCAGGAGAATTGCTTGAACCCGGGAGGCGGAGGTTGCAGTGAGTCGAGATTGCACCACTGCTCTCCAGCCTATGCAACAGAGTGAGACTCCCTCACAAACAAAACAAAACAGAACAAAAAACTGTTTTTTTTTCTGTCAATTAGATGACAATGGAATAGAACAAAACCAATACATTGTCTCCAGTTTTTAAATAATCTAACTCAATCAAAACATTCAATAATTTCCCATGGGCGAAGTGTCCCCATAAGTAAAACATAGTAAGCATAAGTGGAAAAATGAAACTAGGTTTCCAAATAATCCTACCTGGATTTCTTCCAGTCCCTGAGCATATAACTATTACTATTTTCAGAGTAAAAATCATCACTTTAATTGAAAAGTTGATTTAATTGTTTTTAATTGGTAGTAGTATAATTATTTATCTAACAATATTGAAATATTAGTATAACAAAAAATTAATTTTCAAGAAAAGCAATGAACATTCATAATTCAATAGAAAAAAATGTAAGTCCCTCTAGAAATGGTTGGAATATTTTTTCCTGTCACTCCCAAAGTAGAAGTAACTTTTAAAAATAATACTTCGGGGCCAGGCACGGTGACCCACGCCTGTAATCCCAGCACTTTGGGAGTCTGAGGCGGGCAGATCACGAGGTCAAGAGATCGAGACCATCCTGGCCAACATGGTGTAACCCTGTCTCTACTAAAAATACAAAAATTAGCTGGGTGTGGTGGTGCGTGCCTGTAATCCCAGCTACTCAGTAGGCTGAGGTAGGAGAATCACTTGAACCCGGGAGGCAGAGGTTGCAGTGAGCCAAGATCACACCACTGCACTCCAGCCCAGCAACAGAGCAAGACCCCGTCTCACAAAATAAAATAAATAAATAATAATAATAATACTTTGGGAGCAGCTGCGGTGGCTCATGCCTGTAATCCCTGCACTTTGGGAGGCTGAGGTGGGCAGATCACCTGAGGTCGGGAATTTAAGACCAATCTGTCCAACATGGCAAAACCCCATCTCTACTAAAAATATAAAAATTAGCTGGGTGTAGTGGTTCATGCCTGTAATCTCAGCCAGTCGGGAGGCTAAGGCACAAGAATCACTTGAACCTGGAAGCTGAATTTGCAGTGAGCCAAGATCGCGCCACTGCACTCCAGCCTGGGCGACAGAGCCAAAAAAAATAAATTCATAAATAATAATAATATTACTTTGGGATGCTTTACATTACCATTGGGCCATATAAAAGTGCAGGCTTTTAAAGAAACAATCAGTATATTTAGTACCTTTAAACTGGGGCATTATTAGCATTTCAATATGAGTTAATATCTCGAAGGATTAGGAAATAAATATATTTCTTAAGTGTTTCAGAAAGACAATGAACAACAGTTAGGTAGATAGAGATAGACTGACACATGGAATTTTTGAGCTCCAAGTATTACCATGTAGATACAGGCTTGGTACAACCTAGCCTATGAAATATCCATTTTTTGTAACCAATCTTTTCTCTTTCTTCAGATTCACTTTCCACATTTTTCTACTGAGGAAAATCTGTGAATTCTTCTAATACTACTTTTCTTTCCTTTCTTCCTCCTCAAATGTCCAATGAGTAAAGTAGCTGAAAAACTCCAATGATTTTCAATGTATTGCTAACACAAAGCAATTACTTTTGCATTCATCGACTGTTTTCATGTGTGCACTTGTGTGTGTCCACGTGTGTAAGAGAAAGAGACAGTGGCTCTTTTAGGTTTTACTTTTTTTCTGAAAGCTCAACCTAGCCAGGCCTTGACAAACACAGACACTATGGATGCCGAGCTCTTCCGCTCCATCCCTCTCCTGCAGACAGGCTGCAGGTCTCCTGACCTTCTCAAACAGTTTGCAACCCTTTTCCTTAACATGAAACACAGGCTACAGCCTGCTCCTATGATAACTTCTTACCTTTTAACTTCATCATCTTCTTCTTATATCAAAAAAAGGTGTTAAAATTCAAAGGAGAGCAATGTTAGAATAAGTGTAACCTTGAACAGCCTTTTGACAATGGCCTTTTTTGAATAAAGCTAGTCCTGCTATTATAACTCAGGGCGTCCCTCATGACTGATCACTGCAGAGCCCACAGAGATCCTCCGCCTCCTCTAGCAAGGCAGTTGCATCTGCCTGATCCTTGTCCCTTGCTCACCAGCCTCAGGAATTCCTCACTGTCTGCCCTGGTCCTCACAGATCCTGCTTCCTTCCCATCTGACAAAGAAAACCGTTAGGCTTGAAAGTTGTTGCCAAGAGATTTAGGGTTTTTCACTATTAATTGCCTGAGGAAGCCAGAATCTTACGGATAATGTGTGACTAACGAGGAAGAGGGCTGATGTTTTCTGTCCAAAGGATGGCCTGCTGAAGAACCTCTGTCCCTTCTGCAAGGTACTCCCTCGAGGCAAGCGTTGATCAGGATCACTCTACTGTGACGTTTCTATCCTGCTCACAATCCACATATAGCACGGATTCCTAGACTTTTGCCTTTTGCTTTCTCTGCTGCCTTTGTTCAGTGAAAATACTAACAATAAATCGGATCCCAAACAAAAATATAATTTCATTTCATTCATAAACACATAATATCATTTACATGATCTCATTTGCTACAACACAGAGAAGTTGGGGTACATGGGATTTTCTGAACATCTATTTTGATGGAGTTTCCTATTATCTGTCTATACATAGAGTTAATAGTTAATAAGGTGAAGAGCTGGTCTTGAACTCAGGATTGCAATATTCTGTACCTAAAACTTAGTCAATTATTTGGAACAGAGAGATATGCAGAGGGGTGTTCTGATATAGCTATTTATTTTTCAGTGATGCATATTTTCTTTTATTTCTCCTTAATTTGCAATTTTGATATTGCCAAGTCTGTGGTTTTCAACACTGCCTGACTCATTCTGATAGTAAGGAAAGAGACATCTGAAAGGTTAGTCTGAAATACTGATTTTTGGCTTTTCTTGGCTACAGACACTAGAAAATCTGGATATAATTCCAAACACTTTCTCTAAGCTTCCCCTACGATTGCTGCTTCTCTCTTTCTTCTACAGCATCTGTCATTTAAAAAGTGGTGATTTCTCAGACTTACTCCCCATTTTTATGTGGAAGTGGTGTCCAGGCCGGATGGGAACCATGTAACATCACATTGAGCTGATCCTTTCCTTACCGCAAAGTAGAGATAATATGGTCTCCCATGGTAAAAGAGAAGAAACCGAGCTCATGGCCGAGATCTGTGGTTAATAATTCTCAGCTTCCCTCTTCAACAGCTTGCCTCCAGAGACAAACTGCCTTAAGTGGGCAAACCACTGAGAACATTCCCATCTGACAACTGTCTTCGAAGAAGGGTCAAAGGAATTAACCCGTAGTTAAGAGGGCAAGGGTGTGCTTAAGTACTTTAAGCACACAGACAGTTGTTGTGCACAGTGATGGGAGCAGCTGGTTTTTATCTCTGATGGAGAATGAACAAGAGGAAATGAACAGCACTTCCGTAGGAAGGATGACTTTTAGGCAAGAAGGAAGAAGCCTCAGTAACATGTATTATGCATCCACTGTGGCCAGGGCTTTGTATACTTTGTCTCTTTTAGCCCACTTGACATTCTCAGGAACTCAAGGAAACCACAGTTAAGAGAATCCCTTCATTTGTCCTAAGTTGCAGACGTAGTAATTGGTAAAACTTGTTTTTGAGCTTAATGTTATAGAATCAAAAAGTCCTTTCCGCTACCGCAATGGTTCTTAGATTTTAAGAGAAAAAAAAGAGAGCTTAGAACCCCTTGGATACTCATGAAATCTGTGGACCCTTTCTTGGAAAAATATACATGCACATACCCACAAGATCAGATACGTGCTTTTATCTGCTTCCTAAAGTAGAGAAGCCTAATAGATTCTCTGTACTAAAATGTGCTGGGGATCAAGAAATAACAGCAAAAACTGAGTCTGATTACAGCATAAAAGCAATACCCTGAAGCAGAAATGACGTCTAACAAAGAGGAGGTGGGTCTAATTCTCGTTCAGTTTTCTGACCCTCTATATATGCTTTTAAACATCTTCTTTAATGAGCATCGATATAGAGTTTGTATTTGTGAAAAATTCATTTGATTTTTAAAGATTACTTAAGATTCTTTTTAAATGGATCCAAATTCATAAAATAATGAATTCTTGAAAATATAATGCTTATGTAAGAAACATCTCCATTTAAGGTAACATATTAATATAAAAATAAGAGTGGAAAGAGTAGTCTCCAAGCACATTGAATTACTGAAGTGGAAAGCAATTTATCATTTCAATAGCAGATAATTTAATAACAGGGTTGGGTGCAGAGCTCTCTGAATTAATGGTCAGGAGAGGGGTGAGGGGAATGGCAGAAACTGACATGATTCTTAGCAGGACAGGACTGATCAGTGCAGCTAGGGCTCAACTCAATCACCCCATTGCAGCTCCATTTGATGCATGAGATAATGAGAAGACACCTTATGTGTACAAATAAAGGGTCTGATATTATTATAAATACAAAGAAAGTATGGGTTAGGCTTTCTAGACAGAATGCAATTAAGTCGCAAAGTATGTAACAGAGACAAAGGCATTGGGTAGCACATGCAGAGATCAGCAGCCCTGCAGTATTGGAGAAAGCTTCCTGGAATAGGTGGATCTGACAATTAAATGGTGTTGCAATGCAGCGGGGGGGGGGGTAGAGGTGGAGAATTGTGAAACTGGCAGGCCAAGAAAACTCTAAAGAATTTTTATCTTAAAATGGAATTTAAAAGCAAGCACTATGTTTCTAAAAGAAAGTTATAAAAATGACAGTGGCAATAGCAAGGATTTATTGCACTGATACTGCACTGGGCGATCCACTGCTGCATTACTACTAATTCTAAAACGAATACTGTGATACGGTCAAAACGTTCTCTATTTACAGTTGATGAACCTTCCCAAGTTACTGCTTTTGACAGGATTCTAACATAGGTTTGTGTGACTCCTAAGCCTAGAGACAAGGAATTTCACTTATTAGGAAACCTGTCACAACGACAGTAAAACCCACAAGAGAGCTACACCTGAATATCAATTAAGTTGAGTTTTGTTTTGTTTTGTTTTTGTTTTGTTTTTTTAAGAACCAACCTTTAGCAAAACAGGAGAATACAAATAAAACAAGATGACATTCTTACACATTAGGGTGTTCACTTTCAGCTGGGCCCCAATAATTCTCCTTAAATGAACCTGTTTTTATCCGTTTTCATTTGCCACAATGGCAAATGGTGGCAATGTTACTTTATCATTCTTTTCAAGAGTCCCAATCTATGCTTAGCCTCGAGTCTAGGAAAGTTAAGTCTGTCTTCTCAACTCAGAAAATGGAAACCCCCTAGGCAGGAGCCTTTCCTTCCTTCCACCTCTTTACTGGTATCTATAATATCCACAGTAATCTTTGTCCCAGGTACCCTCCTCTCCAAGGATAACACCCTTTGGGTGCACATTAATACAGACCCCTTCCAGCATTTAACTTGTGTTTCCTTTCTCCTTTCTAGTCAAATGGTATTGTACCTGCCAAATCAGTAGACTTTTCAA
Organism: Macaca mulatta; assembly: GCF_049350105.2. NCBI lineage: Eukaryota > Metazoa > Chordata > Mammalia > Primates > Cercopithecidae > Macaca > Macaca mulatta. Next base: position 19,490,132 of record NC_133410.1, on the reverse strand, counting down.
TCCAGCATCTGTCATTTTGACTCCTTTGTCCTCCTGAAATCTCTGGCTGTGTCTCCTGGTTCTTATGCCATGCTGAGTGATCCATTTCAATCTAACATCTTGTTCCTCTTCTCCAGGGAAATTATTACATGATGAGGCTCTTCAGTGGTTATTAAGTTATCTCATTTACTTTCAAGGCTATAGTTACGCTCAAACATTCCAGAAAAATTTCTAAAATAAATACTTCCAGCACCTAAGACTGCTTGGTACTTAGTAAGCGCTTAATTCATACTAGCTAATCATTGTTATGAAGCCATTCCTGGTCTAGTTCCAAATTACTTTTTTTTTATTTTTTATTTTTAGATTCTTTCCCCTGCTAATAGCTGATGACTTGATACTTCAGCTGTGCTTCAATAAACTTGTGATGAATGAATGAATGACTAATAAACTCAAATGCCTTGAGCTAAAAGTTATCTGCTTGGGCCAAAATGAATTTAAAGTTTATGAGAAAATGTATCATTTCCATGCCTTGTCCCCTAAAGCACCAATCCTTTGAACTTTTAGTCCTCAAGGTTTTGTCCCAGAGAAATATTGTAAGCCTGTGCCTGTTCCAAGAAGGTAGCTATCTCTCATGTGGAAAGAAATTAAATCCAATGTGCTTGTGTCTGCGCACAGTAAAATGTAAGTCAAAATTCCAGTAGCCTTTTCATGAGACCAAAGTGAATCCTTTGTGCCCTACCCCACACTTCATCTTTCAATAAAAGACTTTCTAATCACCAAAGCTGTGCATATGCACGCACAAATAATGGGAACAGTATATGTTGAAAATGTCACTGCATTCCCTGATATATTGCCCTAAAGAACTTGGAGATTTCCCAGGCATGATATGACCTATGAGAAACAAAATTCTATTCAGTTCTAAGATTTGTATTCATGTGACTTATTCTAGTCACTTTTAAACTATTAGTAAAAGGGGGAAAAAGCCCTTTTCTATTCACCACGAAATAGCAAAATTTTCCCTTTCATTTATTTTACTTAGTCATCTTCCTCATCTGAAAAACTTTCAATCTAAAACACATCTAAACACTCCGTAGAAACACATTAAGTAGACGTGAAACTGTAGCCTTTCAATTGAAAGGAAAATTCCACAGAGTTTGCTGGCAGTACAGCAAGGTCTCCCAGTCTTTCCTCTTTCCTCTCAAGGTAAATCTCATCACTGAACATGGAAACTCTGCTCCAGTCCACATCCTCTCCAACTCATCCTCCACGTGACTCACTGAGAGTAACTTTTTAATACACAAATGTGGTCACCACATTCCTATACTGCTTTCGAAGCTTTCAAAGTCTACAAAATATCATTTCGCTCCTTTCTGAGTTTCACATCATAGCTTCCTCCTTGTTCCATAACCTTCATAAAATTGGTCCCCCTTTCTAAATGCACTCTGCCTCCCTCATCTGGCAAGGAGACTTTGTACACACTCCCTTGCCTGCCTGCCCACCACTGCAATCTCTGTTCTCCATTGGTGGAGAAAGAGAAACTCACCAAGATCTCATTCGAATCCAGTTTGCCTTTCCCCAACCTTTTTCCTCTCCCACCCTCAACTATAACATTTATATTTTTCTTTCTGTTCTCATGCAGCAATCTATTCATACCTTGATTAAATATTTTTTTGTTGTAGCTACCATATTGTTTTATTAAAATTACTTTTAAAAAATATGTGTTGGGCTCTCTTATGAGGCTAAATTTTGCATAGGTCATGATGATTACACAGATAATGTTTTTTTCCCCAGTAAAAGTACTTTATAGACCTTATAGAGTGAGAATAAAATGGTTAAAGTATAAAGTTCTGGGCTGCTGTATAGTAGATGGAATGTTTGATAATCCACAAGGGAATGATCACAGTCTAACTTGTGAGCAGGTAGGACCCATGTTTACAAAGACTTTCTACGGCTTGGAAGTGACTGTTTCTGAGCAAATCCCAAGGGCTATCACAGCCTTAACTCAGAAAGACAGAAAGGGTGCTGACTATGGGTACGTGTTTGCATACTGTGTGTATGTGTATGTATTTTTGCAAGTGCAGGCTGGATCTGGGATGGGGGTGATACAGACAGAGAGAGAGAGAGACAGTGAGAGAGAGAGACTGGATAGGGGAACATGTTCCTCAGCTTACTGCAGTCATTATTTTGCAGCAAATCCACATTGGGGGCAAGCAAGCTTATCTAGAAAAACTGTTAGATATAGTGAAACTGTGTAGTTGAATCAAATTTAAGTAGGAGATTGAAAATTTTTTGCCAGTGCCATAAAGATTTGATGTTAAGAAAACAGTAACCTGTGCCAGGAGCACGAAATGTATGAGCTTAAAGAAAGTATCAGTGAATGATATAAAATCCAGGTTGTAAAAAAAGAGAATGTCAACTAAACCAGGACCCAGCAGTCCCCTTTTGCCACAGTGACCACATGTTTTCACGAGTTCCTGGTTGAGGGAGGATTTAAAGTCAGTATTAAAAGCACATTGTGTATTACTTAAAAGTTTGCTGTTATTTATTTCTTTTTATTTTTTGGAGGCTTTGGCCATTTTCAATTAACCCAATTGTGGCTCTGAATAAAAAGTCTTGGTAACAGAAAGATATTTCAGTAAAGCTAGGGTTATAGTTTTAATTGCAGTGAAAAATCTTGTACCCAGAATGTAAATAAAGGCCAAAATGTTTTGTAAAGGCCTGGTCATCAGTGTTTGTGCATAACTTCTCAACAGACGAGTCTCTTAAAAATTATGCCCAACACACTCGCAAATGTTAAAACAACAATTAAATGCATTCTAGTTGGATATTTAAGAAATGGAATCTATTGACATCTTACAAATAAATCCAATACATATCAAATAATAAAGGTTACAAAAGAAACTTCCAGAATTTTAAAATTACTACAATTCCACACTGATCTGAGCAAATGGCAACTTCAAATTCAAAGGTAATTTTGTGTAAACAATGTCATTAAACAGATGAGATCATTTCAGCAAATTTTGAGCTGTCCCATTTTTATTCATTGTGTTGTTTTCTACGGCCCTGTATCTCAGCATTGCTTTTTTTTTTTTTTTTTTTTTTTAAGGCTGTATATATCAGCTGAAGTTCAGAATATACTATGCTATTTACAGACCTGCAGCAGTCAACATCTGTAGAAAGGATTCAGAAATTGATTTAAAGTCTGCAACATAAGCATATCCAATCCTAATAGTACACAAGACCATATATCTTCTTTGAGAGACTGACACATGGTCCCCACTCTGACTGGTGATAATGCATCCCTGCCAAGCCCAGATGTAGTTTCAACTCCAGGGAAATGCAACGTAATGATGAATTGGTATAACCCAATCATGCTAACATTTGTATTTGGAAACCCTACAGTGTAGTACCGACAACATTTTTTTTTATTTCCCCTAACCATGTTTCTTTAAGTATATCAAGATGTTCTGCCAGGATGACAAGCATATGATCAAATTAAATGGTATATAAAGATAGGGCAGACTGCTTTCCAAAGCAAAATTTCATAGTTGGAACTTTTAACAATTAATTGCACTTCTGGCAACCCCACTGAAATTTAAATTAAATGGTATAACTATTTCATTAGAAGGCTTTGGCAAAATAAGCCTAATAGATGGAAAACTTTATATAATTAAAAATGGCAAGTGATCCGCTTTCTGTGTGCGTTTAAGTCAATACGTCTTAACTCTATGATGTCTTTTTCTCCCGCTATGTGGTGAGTTCCTCAAGGGCAGGAGCTGAACTCCATAATCTATGGTTCTTAACAGAGTTCATGGCACAAAGCAGGCACTTAATATATATTACTCAATCTTTGTATGGGTTCAAATATTAGTAGATTGTGAGTTTTAGAATCCAAGTTTGAATCAAAGGCCTGCCATTAATGAAATCAATGGCTGTTATAAATGGAATTGCTCTTCCCTCACACCTCCCAATTCACATCACTTGACTTGCTCTCCTCAATATCTCCTTATTTAAATGGGTCTTTGCAGAAGTCTTCAAGTTAAAACAGGGTCATTAGGGTGGGCCTTAATCCGATATTATCAGTGTCCTTATAAAATGGGATAATTCAGGCACAGAGTCAGAGACCACAGACAGAACATCATATGAAGATGAAGGCAGAAATTGACATTATTTTTCTATGAGCCAAGGAAGACCACAGATTGCTGGTAAACCACCAGCAGCTAAGAGACAGGCATGGGACAGAGTCTTCCTTCAAGCCCTCAGAAGGAGACAACCCTGTGGACACCTTGATCTTGGATTTCAGACTCCAGAACTGTGAGACAATAAATGTCTTTAAGTTACAAAGCTTATTGTGCTTTGTTATAGAAGCTCTAGCAAACTAATACAATGGCCTAGAACAAGGCATTTCACCTCTATGTGTCTTACATGTAAGATATAATTAATACTTCAGTATTGTGTTTAAAACATGGTAAATGTTCAATGAAAGTTTCCTGAAAATGATAAAGGAAATAATAACTCATCCAATAAATATTTATTAAGTACATTTTACGTGCAAAGCCCTGCTCAATTTTCTGGGGAAACAGCTGTTAAAACTTGCCCTTAGAGAGCTAACATTCTAATGAGAGAAGAGAGACAACGGCAGATAAGTAAACAATATAGTATGTCAGACAACAAGAAACTATGGAGAGAAATAAAGCAGGGAAGGTGAATATGAAGTAAGGGGTCAAAGGAATATAATTTTATATAGGCTTGTCAACAGTGGTGACATCTGGAAAAAGGCACATAAACCACATTAAGTAAGTAGCACATTGCCTAGGGAAGAATATTCTAGACAGGACAAATGGCCAGTGCAAAGGCCCCAGGGTGGAAATATTCCTGACATGTTGTGATAACAGAAAACGGGCAAGTGTCGTTGAACAGAGAGATCAGAATGTTAACAGCAGGAAATGAAATCAGAGAGGGAAGTCACGGAGACTGTGGGAGCCAAGATTAAGCTAGGGGCTGGTGTTGGAGCCAGTAGGCTGCTTGGAGGCTGACATGGTTTGGCTGTGTCCCCGCCCAAATCTCATCTTGTAGCTCCCATAATTCCCATGCGTTGTGAGAGGAAGCTAGTAGGAGATGGCTGAATCGTGGGAGTGGGTCTTTCCCATACTGTTTTCATGATTCTGAATGGGTCTCATGAGATCTGATGGTTTTAAAAATGAGAATTTCTCCATACAAGCTCTCTCTTTGCCTGCGGCCATTCACTTAAGATATGACTTACTCCTCCTTGCCTTCTGCCACGATTGTGAGGCCTCCCCAGGCATGTGGAGCTGTAAGTCCAATAAACCTTTCTTTTGTAAATTGCCCAGTGTTGGGTATGTCTTTATCAGCAGCATGAAAATGGACTAATACAGAGGCAACTGCAAAGTATGAGCAGAGAGGTAACATGGTCTACCTTATGTTTTAAACAGGATTACCTTGGATACTGTTTGGAGAATCACAAGAAGGGAGGTAAAGTGGAAGTAGAAAGACCAGATAAGAGAGTATTCCAGAACTGGGGTGAGTGCTTAGGTAGCTTGAATCAGGCAATGGAGATGTTGAGAAGTGATATGATACTGGACATACTATGAATTTAGAGTATTCAGGACTAGCTTCAGGACTGGACATGCGGTATGAGGTAAAGAGGGGAGTCAAGGATGACTCTTAGTTTTTACTTTTTTTTTTGAGATAGAGTCTCACTCTGTCACCCAGGCTGGAGTGCGGTGGCACGATCTCAGCTCACTGCAAGCTCTGCCTCTCAGGTTCATGCCATTCTCCTGCCTCAGCCTCCCAAGTAGCTGGGACTACAGGTGCCCGCCACCATGCCTGGGTAATTTTTTTTGTATTTTTTAGTAGAGACGGGGTTTCACCATGTTAGCCAGGATGGTCTCGATCTCCTGACCTCGTGATCCACCCACCTCGGTCTCCCAAAGTGCTGGGATTACAGGCATGAGCCACCGCGCCCGGACTACTTTGGGTTTTTTTAAGTTGAGGTCTCACTCTGTCACTCAGGCTGGGATGCAGTGGTGTGATCATGGCTCACTGCAGCCTCTACCTTCCTGGCTTAGGGGATCCTCCCACCCCAGCTTCTCTGGATGCTGGGACCACAGAGGCACACATCGACACGCAGATAATTTTTAATGTTTTGTAGAGACAGGGTCTCCCTATGTTGCCTAGGCTGGTCTCAAACCCCTGGGCTCAAGTGATCCTTAGGCCTTGGCCTCCTAACGTGTTAAGAATACAGGTGTGAGCCACTGCATCTGGCCTGACTTCCTAGTTTCTTGACTTCAGCAAGGAGAAGATGACATTCATGAGAAGGAAAATTTGCAGGAGAAACCAGCTTGGGAGACGGCACCAGAAATTCAGTTTCGCACATGTTAAGATGGAGATTCTGCCTAGCAGACATCCAAATGGAGATGCGGGGGCGGCAGTGGTATATGAGTCTGGATTTTACAGAGCAGGTCCTGACTAAAGATAAATTTGGGAGTCATTACAGAATTAAAAAACCAAGAAATTATATGAGATCACTAAGTGAATGAGACAAAATGCTTACATTTATTAAGTGCTTACTGCATTCCAAGCCATTTTCTAAATGCTTTACATATGTTATCTCATTAATCCTTGTAACTAACTCTGCGGTGATTCAATAGTTTGCATTTTCCATTCCCTCTCATTTTTAGACTTTGCCTAGTTTTACAAAGGAGGCTGTTACTCATCAATTTAAGTGTTGTTGATCATGACCAAAAGAGAGCAACAAAATTATTTTGACCCTAAATCAAAGGTCAGCAAACTTTTTCTGAAAAGGGCCAGACGGTAAATTTGTTAGGCTTTGCGGGCCGTATCTTTTGTAGCAATTTCTCTACTCCATGGCTGTGCCTTGAAAGCAGTCATCAACTACTCACGAAAAAATTACTGTGGCTGTGTTCCAATTTAACTTTATTTACCAATCCAGGAAAAGGCAGGATTTCACTTTAGGCTACAGTTTGTAGACCTCGATCTAAATGTGTGATTTGAATTAATTTGATGTTTTATATTGATAAAATCAGAAGACAAATAACCTAAAAAGTGCAATATTTTCCAGTAAGCAATCCACTCTGGGTAATAAGTTTTGATGCTTGCAGACTGCATATTACAGTGGTCTTAAAATGAAGAGCATCCTGAAATCTAGGAAATTCCGGAAAACACAAGGCCTGGTGGGATCATTCCAGATTTTCCATACCTTAGAGGCCTAGCCATGGAAATATGGTAGAAGGAAGGGGGCTAGGTACATGTACTGAGGCACTGTTTGCCTAACAAGCATACAGTTTTTACTTAGATTGTATGTGTAAAGAGGTAGTGTGACTTTGGGGAAGCTACTGCATATTTTGTGCAGGGGAGGGTCATCTTATTATTTTGATTCTGAATTCTTTACTCTGGAAAATAATTATTTCTGATAATCTACTTAACTGAATTCTGATAATCTACTTAACTGAAGTCTTACAACATCAGGACTTTTGTCTTCTGGATGCTTACTATATTCAAGAAGATTCCAAGGTAACAAAATTGACTAACTTCAACTGAGTGAGTTACACTTTGTAAGAAGCATTGCACATACCCTGGTACAAAGCAGGCACTCAGTAAACATCAGCTCATTCAGCCACTCATTCAAAAACTATCTTGTACTCAAGTCTTTAATTGACTCTATAATTCAGATCTCTATAAATCCTTACATGTACTCATAGTCATCCCACAAATGCAAGTTACATTTATCTGGTTGACTTTTCATGACAGGATAAAGTTAACATTTAGCCTGACCTTCTAGGCATGCCACAATCCATTTTTACCTATTTGCTTATACCTATGACTTCATTTGGAATGCTCTGATCCAGTTAGAGCCAACACCCTATTATTCTTCAAATAAAAACTTTCTAGAAAAATTTCTTAAGATTTTATTCATGTTCTTTTCATATGGAATTTCCTTAGCCTGCACTAAATGAAATTTCCTGTCCATTACTAAATGAAGGCATGTCTGCTTTTTCCAGAACCAATTCAGTGTGGCCCTTCTCAACCGCTCCAGTCCATGATGTTTAGTCCCTTCTCTAAAATCTTACAGCACTATCCTTTGAACTACACTCATTTAATTACAAATTTTTTAACACTCAACTCGAAAGCCTTAAGCATGTATTCTCTTAGCCATACTCATTTCATTATTAAATTGTGCTGTGTTACTAAACTGCAAACTCCTTGAAGTCCAACACCACATGTTTTTAATTTTTCTCCCAGTGGAGTTAAGGACAGTGCCTTGAATGCAGGGGATAAATCAGTATCTGCTGTGTGCAAGGACCACTGGTTGTCATACCAACTAGAAATTGTAGCCACCTACACTCCAGAGAGCATTTAAAATCCTTTCCCTAGGAAAAGCCTGCCCATACACACTTTCTCACAACTGAGTGAAATAATGAATGAATGATCTCAGGAATTTAGTCCAAGAAAATAAGGAGCAATGTTGCCACACATTTTTATGAGGAAAAAAACCTTTTTATTTTAATAAACGTATAGAACAAGTTAAATGTCCACTAATAGAAGATAGGATATATATATATATATTACAGTTTAGGACCATCGGACAGTAACTAAATTAATAATTCTATAAATAATGAATAATATGTAAGTATGCTTATGGTACAGTGGCAAGCAAATATGTGGAAGACAATTCTATATGCCATATGTTCTCAATTTTTAGAATTTAGATAACTTTGACATGTACCTTGCTTCCATACACTTCTTTCCATTTCAACCATCACTCCTCTTGGTCAGGTCTTATCACATTTCCCCTGGGCTACCATATTAGCTTTCTAAACAGACTTCCTAGTTCCAAATTGTTTCTTCAAATCTCTACAATTCAGCCCCCAATTAAAGCATCTACCTACATTTCCATTTATATCTTGCCAGTTTCCATTCATCTATGATCCAATCCAACCATTTACTGAAAATACTTCCCGCTGTCTTCATATCCCTCAACATTTTCCCAGGGCTTCTGCTCATCCACCTCTAGTCATAAGACTCTTTTCTTGTCTTAATGGTGAAGCGCAGTTTTCTTAAAACACTACAAAAGCCATTCCCTCCTCTTTTCCTTTTTCTTAGACAGAGTTTCGCTCTTGTCACCCAGGCTGGAGTGCAGTGGTGTGATCTCGGCTCACCACAAACTCTGCCTCCTGGGTTCAAGCAATTCTCCTGCCTCAGCCTCTGGAGTAGCTGGGATTACAGGCATGTGCCACCATGCTCAGCTAACTTTGTACTTTGAGTAGAGACGGGGTTTCTCCATGTTGGTCAGGCTGGTCTCGAACTCCTGATCTCAGGTGATCCGCCCGCCTCTGCCTCCCAAAGTGCTGGGATTACACGTGTGAGCCACTGCACCTGGCCTCCTTCTTCATTTTCATATTTCACTTCTTCCCACTCCCTGCATGCATCCCAACCTGTGCTGTGTCATTCCCTTTAAGGTCAGTATCTGCCTTCCCCTGACGGCCACTCCCTGGAGGTCAGAAACACTGTTATTCATATTAGTATTTCTCCAAGTGCAAAACATGAAGCTTTATCCACAAGGGAGTCTAGAACCTTTTAATTCAATTGAAATTATAGATAAGCATATTTTAAGTTCTGAGTCTTCAAAGTGAAGCTTAAAAAAAAAAAAAACTCTTTCTAAAACCATCTATTAATAGAAAGATTTGGGGGGTCAGAATTAGTCATTTAGGGAACTTGACCCTCTAAACATATGTATCACTCACAGTAAATAAAGATGAGTACCTATAACTTAAAATCCACGATAGTATATAGAGCATGTTTGAAGTAATCACAAAGAGGCAGATAAATTACAGATAAATTGCAAAGACGGTTCTGCAAACAGAGGGAAAGCCGGAGTTAAAAACTCACTGGCTGGTTGGGCACCTTTGTTCAGGGAGTAACTTGCCCAACCATAGGACATGGCCCTGAATTACTATTCCCTTTTTAAGAGGGTAGTTTCAAACTGTTTCCTAAAACTAAACCCTGGTCTCAGGATACAATGGCAAAAAATAGCTTTGTATATTTACAGAAGGAAAATAACATGACATTTTATTGTGACATGAAAAGAATATGCAATGTATCCTGTCCAACACTGTGCAGCCTACCATTCTAAATGGGAGACAGGAATATAAACACAGCACACTCTGGGAATCTGAAAACATATATCTGGGCTTCTTTATTTAAGTTAATCATTATGTCATATGTTAACAATATGTTATTATAGGGTTTAATTGCTTGTGTGTCTAACAAGTTCTCTTGTCAGTTAACCTTTCACCCATAGATAGATAATGAAAGGCCACCTCTGTTGTGTCGCTGTGTAGTTCATTAGGCAGAAACGCCGACTGTTTCCTCTACCAGTCTTAAGTCAACACAGTGCCTATCCCAAGCCAAAGGCATTCTAACAGCTTCTGGTGGCTTTCATCTGGCTGGTGGTTGCTGTAAGATTCAGAAGCTAGCTAAATAAAGTATGTGGTATCCACATACACACACACAGTCTGAAGATATATTTTTTTCTAGCATTCCTTTGGAAGCATACCTTAAACTCACAGATAGCAACAGTACAGTTGACAGCACTAGGTTTTAGGAAGTGGAGGAGGAAGTGTGAGAATGCAATGTGGCTATGAAGAAAAAAAAATCATCTTTGTGAATTTTTAAAATTCAAATGATTCTTCTTAAGCATATTCTACCACAGTGAAAACTGTGCAAATCACTTAAGTACTTTAATTAAGCAAAGAACACACCCCTCACATTTCTGTTTTCAAGATTTATTTTTGCAATTAAGGTAATGAATCTATTCAAGAAAATTTCAGTTTTTTAAGAGTTCTCCTAATTGTATAATTTTTTCCAGCTTGTAAAATGCCTGATAAGAGCTCTTCAGATTTTCCAAAACATTCCTCTTACATCACGTTGTGAGACATACTCTGAAGGCAGCATTTATGCACTTGGAACAGGATACTCAGGGTCCAGGAACAACACCTATTAACTCTAAAATTAAGTAAGTCACTTTGCTTCACACCTCTGGTGGCCAAGTATTAAAAAAAAGAAAAAAGGCAAACAGTCTGCAGCTATGAATGAAGGCTCAGGAGTCCTTTCATAATATTCCAGTTGATTGTGGTCCTTGTTGAGAGGTCTTACCTCATTTCCCACACATTTTCTGACCTATTTTGTCTGCCTTTTCTCAGAAGGATTTTTCTTGCTTCACTGTGGACTAAGCAGTAAACTAATTATCTTGTTCAAATCCCTTTGTAACGCCCCTAATCCTATTAGTTATAAGAATGTCTGAATACTGATTGCAAACCTTTTTTTTTTTCTTTCTGTCTTTTTAAAGAGAGAGACAGAAAGAGAGAAACGTCCAGTGGTTTTGTCCTAGAGGATGGGGAGGGGTTGCAGTGAGCAGCTATAGCCAGTTCACTGAAGGCAAAGGCAGTTCTGCCCAGCCAAAATTGCAGCCACCTCACAGACAGAAAAATTTCTCTCCTGCATTCCTTCCTTCCTTCCTTCATTCACTCATATTCTGTGTCTGTCTGAGTCTGTCTCTCTCTCTCTCACACACACACACAGAGATGTACTTACACACACACACACACACACACACACACACACACACACACACACACAGAGATTTAGTTATCATTTATATCAATTGGAATGGCTTACAATAATCACGTTCCAAACACTCCTACTCACAGTAGAGCATGCGGAACCCTGGTCCCAGCCAGAGTTCAACTTCACTTTCCTCCTATTATCAGGGACATTTTAATGAAGAGGGTGACGTTATTGCAAGAAGTCAAATAAGCCATATGAAGTAGAGGAAATGAACAAATGTTACGGTGGACCTTGACCAACCCTTCCAGTCTTAACTTCTTTTCTTCAAAGAACTCTCACAAGTCTTGTTAAAGCACTCTCCCTCTGCCTCTGCAGAAGATGCCAAGACCACTGCCTCCTGCCGTCTATGACTGAGGGAACTTTAATCACTTTTCCTTTTTTTGTTCCCACTGGGGAAGGAGCCAGACTGCAGCGAAAGGCCTGCAGTCAGAGTCGATGTTAAAGAGCATGAAATTTATCTGACTTCCATAAAAGACGCGTTTAGCCCTTCCATTCCTGCTTTTGCCAGGCGGGCTGCTCTGGGGATAGCTGCTCTGTCTTAAAAAAACAAAAACAAAAACAAAAAAACCCACAAAGACTTGCTTTACATATAGAGGCACAATATTACTTCTTAGCATCCAATTTTCCCAGTCCACCTCGCCTGCCTACTCCATCCCCTTCCAAAAAAGTCTATGTTCTTGACATGTAAAGTCAACTTTTTTCAATTAGTAAAAGTGTCTCCTTATTGCATTATTTTTTTTCTGATAGTAAAAGAAGGTATTGTTTTAGAAAGGACCTTGAAGAAGATATGATTTGAGAGAGGAAAACCCATTCGTTAACATTATTTCTGGGACCTGAGAAAACTTACAAACATGGGGAAAGTGTAGATTCCTTAGATCCGATCTCAGGCTGCCAACATAACACGGTTCAAATACTAAGTGCTTCTATTTTGATCTATCGCTATCTTTAGCAACCAAACAGTCTGTTAAGACACAGAAAGTTGGGTTTCTTCTGGACAGTTAGTTGACATACAAGAAAAGAGTTAGTGAGTGTCAAGTGTGTCTGTCGATGGTATAGATGTACATGTGGATCTCAATGTAGAGCCCGTGGTAAAAAGGAAGTGTGTATCACTCCTGGGATACACATGGCCTGCTGCTCTAAGGAAAGTAAAGGCCTAAAGAAAGTGTCATGTCCTTGTTAGCAGTAAACTGTAATGAGAATATGAGGCCCCGTGGGCGGGAGCATGAGCAAGTTGTATGGTACTTATACAATGTGTTATTGAATGCAGAAATGATTCTAGGTAGTTTAAGGAAATGTGTTTTATACAACAGGATACATAAATAAATAGGTAAGTAACTTGTGGTGAAGGTTAAGTTAAGGATTATTCATTCACAGTAAGTCTTGTCCCAAGTAAGAGGTGAACTATAAATTTAGTTGTGTTCTTGGCAAAGAGAAAAGATGTTCTGTCTTTGATATTAAAACATACCAGCTATCCAGGAAAAACACACTTTTTTCCCTGACACTGCAGTAGAGAGTGCATCTGCCTGAGAGGCCACATGAGAAAACAGTGCATAATGTCCTCAAAAACATTTCTACATAAATACAAGAGTAGATGTCTCAGCAGCATCTTAGAATATCCCTCAAGAAAGTCAAGGGCATAATAGCAAGTGACGATGCTAGGACCAAATTCACATAGCTGAGTATGAGCCTGCAACTCCAATGGTCTAGCTTGTAAGATATACCCTAAATCTGAAAATTATTAACGTAATATACGACAGTACAGAACATGCGTAAAGAAACAAGAAAAAAAGAATTTAAAAAAGTATGCTAATCTAAAAATAGTAATTCTTACAATGTACTTCCCAGACTGCTTAGTCTGTGTTTCTTTCAGTACGATACAGCCAACATCTTATGTTCTGTATAATTGTAAAAAACTCATATAAACTTTTCCTGGTTGGTTTAATTTTAGTTTTTCTTCAAAGGCACTAAATAAAAATATAATCTGTTATCCTCATTTATTTAGAATATGATAGATTGATTTTAATACTCTCCACTGATGTCCACTGCCAGCAGATGAAATCCAAGCATGGCCTAAAGAGATCGACTAGAGCTGGTCCCTCTTCACCCTCCAGCTTCATTTCTTGCTACTGTCTTCTTCACTCATTGCTATTTCTGTTACTCAGAAACAACAATATAAATTTATGGCACAGGGATTTTCCATTTCCTGATTTCTCTCGCTCTCAAATGCAGTTGATTCTTTGCTCCTTCTCTGCATTTGGGATTCAGCCGAAATATTCATTTCTCAAAGAGGCTGTCTCTGATCCTCCTGTCTAAAATAGCTCTCCCCTTTTCCCACTCCATCCCATAACCCTCTTTTATTTACTTCCTGTTAATGTTATCTGAAATGATCTCATTTGCTTCTCAAAAATTTATTCATGTATGTAATGATTACTTCTAGGTTCTGCACCATCAAATGTAAGTGCCAGGAAGACAGAAAACTTTTTGCTTCATTTATGTCAATAACTGTGAAATAGAATAGGCTCCTTCATAAATATTTGCTGAAAATAAGAATGAACTAAATTTTCCATGAGAAAAGACAGTGTCTTTCCAAATATAGAATAATGACTTAAATTACCATCCACATTTTAACATTTAGAAAAATTGGGATTGCATAGGAAACTTCATGGAAACATGAAAAAAAATAATTTCTGCCTTGATTAGGAAACAAGCAGAGGAACCGATAAACTCCCACCGAAAACCAGTCTTTAAATGATATAAAATTACTTTCCGTCTATTTTGAAAAGCACCTCTGTTTGCCCAGGATATGTCCACAAACTTCATGTGTTTAAGAGGCAGCCTGATCCCCATGAAGCAGCTTCAAAAGAACGTCAAAGTCAAAACATCCATCTGTGCCATAGAGGACCTGACAGCTTATAACAAAACCACAGCAAATGGACTGACTTCCTAAGACACAAAGCTCCGTGAATATGGAGGAAAAGTGATGTGATTTGCTAGCCAGCAGCTCTCAGGCCACAGCCCCTCCTAATCCCCAATTGATACTGACAACTGCAGTGACCAGGGCTAAAGTGGACTTCAACTGGTGAGCAGGATAGATGCCACTTTAGCATGTCAGCAATTTCCCATTTAAAATTAATACTGTACAAATGCCCTTCCATTAGCAGAGTCAAATTATAGTCCTGGAAGCTCTTGTTTAATGGAAAAAAGGATGCAGAATACTACAGAAGTCAGGCCAGAACCCAATGGAAAGTCTAGCTGTTAGATGGAAGGAGAGATGATCCAAGAATTGTAAAATACTGTATTTTCTATTATGGCCACTTAGGGGCACTCAAAGGCCTAGATATCACTTTTTGAGTCCATATTATAGAACCCAACATTTTTAGTGTGAAACAGCAAACAATATATAATAAATATATCTCAGCATATTTTCCTAGTGAGTATCAGTTCTCCTCACACGAATACAACTAAGTTTTCTTAGTTAACAATAATGAAAAACTTCAAAACACATTTTGAGGAAGAGAAAAGCAAGTAAGTGACTACCATGAGTTAAGATAGTATTTTCCCCTAGGTAAACAACAGTGGATATGACAGTTTAAAAGGCACCAGGGGACTCATGTGGCATGACGGCAGGGCTCCATCTCACCCTGAGTGGCAGGCATGCAGGCATTTCCTTTATTCTGTATATTTATGTGGGATATTCTGTGTACATGTGTGTGTGCTCTGCAAAATAGTAATTACTTCTGATCACGGTTACATTTTACAATCTGAACTTTAAAAATACATACTAAAAATAAATTTGAATCCAAGAGCTCTAAGTACAGAGATCAAACATATGACATTAAGAGTCAAACATGGGTTTAAATCTACTTCTTTTACTCCCTGTGAGACTTAGTCCTCAGCTTTCTCTTTGCTGTGAACGACTATGAACGTGCAGACTTTGCATTGTTGTACTGTGAATGAGATGAGTGAGAAGTAATTAGCACAATATGGATCATGGGGTAGCAACTCAAAATGGGTTTTCTTCTCTTCCAAGTCCTTCAAGTTTGTAATTTAGGTCAGAAGACTTAGAAATGAAGAGAGGCACAGTAAAAAGTATAGAGAACAATTGATTAAGAGACATGAATTTCAATAACATTCTATATGTAGTTGGGGAAAAAAGAATTGGAGAGAAAAAGCAATAATCTATTCATAGTATCTAATCATTACTGGGAAGTTTTTAGAAGACTATTACCAGTAGTGATTATCACCCGTTGTTAGAAAGGTTAAAAAAAAAAAAAAAAAGAAAAGAAAAGAAAAAGAAAAAGAAAAGAAAAGAAGAGAAAAGAAAAGAAAAGAAAAGAAAAGAAAACAATGCAAATTCACAGCTTTCCCTGGCTTTCCCTGGGTGGCTTCACTTCACTTGTTCAAAGACACCAACAATGTTGGAAAAAATGAGAGCTCCTACAAGAACACCGGCCTGCAGCTGTTATTAATTAACTTTGGACACAAAATACCATACTCATAAGCACATCACGTAGATAGGTTTTTAAAACACAGCCATATGCTTTCAACTTTTAGAATCTATAATGACAAATTTTTCACCACATATTTTTGATTCTCTGGATGTACAGACTCATTGTGTAAGAATATAATTTTTCCTATGACCTTTGAAAATGAAAAAAAAAATGGGTCCTAATCGGTTACAGGACATGTATATGTACATTAACAGAGACACATACTCTTAATGTTTTATATTAAAATACTGACATTAATATCCTTTTCCTGAAGGAACACCACCCAAGGAGGTAGCATGGTTTAGTAGAACCTGTGATGTTATTAAAACTAAAAGCTATTGGTTCAGGCCGGATCACAATCATTTACAGGCTGTGGATTCTCAGGGAAAATCTCTGCTTTCTTTAAGCCTGTCTGTGCCTTTCAATTGAGGGTTGAAATCTGCTTATCTTGCAGATTTTCTAAGGATGGAGATAAAATAAACATCCTTCTTAAGCTCGTGACAGCTATACCAAAAATGTTACATAGTGTTTGGTTAAAGCTTAGACTATAGAGGGCAGGTAAGATTCAGATTCTGGAGTGCCTCTACCTGGGCTCTACTCCTAACTCCTAAATTTACCAGTTCTGAGACCCTGGGCAATTTACCTGCCTCTCTGTAACTGTTGATTTCTCTGGGAAAAACAATGAAATCTTCCCCAGACAGTTGTTTTGGGGTTTAAATGAAATAATATAAGTCTGGTCCATATGCACTGCTTATCATTGTATTTTTTATCATCATTATCAAATAACAGGTAATCTTTTTATTATGCACCTGTAGCTTTTCAGCCAAGTATTATTTCCTGCTCTCTAGAGCCCAGTTCTTGTTTCTTAAGTTACGGTTTAAGGTTCTCCCTCTTTTTCTTTTCCTCTTCAATCAATTTCCAAAATCTGAAGCTACTTTAAATACATGTTCCTTACAATTTTAGTTATCACCAGCATGCAAATGGCCCTACCCGTCAAACTCTAGATCCTTTCTCATTAATACCATCTTACTCAGTGCATCTTTCCAGGTCATCTCTGATTGGACAATACACTGCCAAATCTAGTGAAATATGATTATTTTGCAAAACTGTTTTTCCTCTACCATCTTTTCTGACACAAAATTCCCTGTTTTCTAAAGAATCTGATTCCCCAGTCTCTCCATTCATTCTTTTGCTAGCTTTGAATCTGTCTTTGTATACATCATTTATAAATCTTCCCCATCTATGTTGCCTCCTACACAGTGAAGGTTGTACTCGACTCTGTGCTCATCTGCCAGCAGTCCTGGTGACATCTTTTCCTTCCCTACTGCCTCCGCATCCCAGGTTTGGAGCTGCTTTGTTCAAGCATGTGTTGGTTAAGCCGAAGTCAGCTGCCATGGGTTAGGCACCACACCACACACTGAGAATGCAATGGTGAAGACGGCAGCATCCCTGCTCTCAAGAAGCTCACAATACATAAAGGCACACTGAGCAAAACACTCATTCACACACTAGTCTAACAGGAAAAAAAATCACAGGTTTCCAGAGAAGCTCCTAAGGTGACAGCAAATCCCAAAGTGAATTGTCAGGGATAGTACAGAAGAGTCTTGAAAAACTCATGGTCATACAAAGGATTGGGGTAGCAGGGAGAGGCAGGCAGAGAAAGGGACATATGAAAAAGCATGGACTCTGCAGTTCAGTGTAGCTGCAAATAACGCTACACTGGAGTTTTCTCCATTTACTACTTTAAGTTTTCAGCAAAGGTACCACTTTCTCATGTAAAGTGTTCATATAAAATCTGTTAACTTTTTGGATATT
Source organism: Macaca mulatta (assembly GCF_049350105.2). Taxonomy (NCBI): domain Eukaryota; kingdom Metazoa; phylum Chordata; class Mammalia; order Primates; family Cercopithecidae; genus Macaca; species Macaca mulatta. The sequence continues at coordinate 19,472,181 of NC_133410.1, read as the reverse complement.
TGAAAGACTCTAAAGCATTTCTTAGGGGCTTAAAATTGAACTCACTAAAAGGAATTTCTATGTATTGAGAGTGGCTTTTCCCTTTACAAACTGACTTATGGACAGGAAGATTTAGAAAATAATATTTTTAGAAAGTAATTTCCAGCAAGTTAAAATTGTATCTAATCAATATGACATTTCTTTAAACGGGATCCTTGTTCTCTACAGTAGATATACACCACACACATGTATAGACTTATTTTTTCTGAGACTATTTCATTCATATAAATAATAGCCATTAAAAACTTGGAAGGTATTTATAGAAAAAAAGACTTGTTGAAAGTTCAGGAGAAATGGACAATGTTTTTTTGTTTTTGTTTGTTTGTTTTTTTTTTTTTGGATGGTGTCTCGCTCTATCTCCCAGGCTAGAATGCGGACCATGAGTTTTTTAAAAATGACATTTAAAAAATATTAAACAAAACAATAACAGTAGCTCTGCAAAAATACAACAAAATAGAACAAAGCATAAAACTTTGTGAAAAAATTAAAACTTATTGTTTAAATACAAAGTCATTCATTTAAAAAAATAAGTATCCACAAAGTCTGAAGGTCAAAAACAATCCAGAAATTGCTAGAGCTAAACTAAAACTTCATGAGCACTCATAATAAACTTCAAACACTGTTTAAAACATACCAAAAGTTCAGGGAAAATAAGCAAATGCCATCCTTTGGGAAAAAGACAAGGGTTTTCATGAGACAAATTATGCCTTATCAATCAACTGAAATATTTAGAAAGAATAAATATGTAAACCAAAAATATATAGACATATTTTATTTGGACTTGCAAATCTGACATTAGTAAAGTCTCATTCATTGTTACTTTAAAATTTGAGTTACCATGGTACTGAGGTGGATTGATAAATACAGAAATATCTACTAAGGGATATCTAGAGATGAAAACAAAAGGTAATGAACACCTGGTAAATCTCTGCAAGCAAAGGGGGCCTCTCACAGAATGTTAACAAATGCTTCTATGACTATTTATAAAAATATACAAATGCCCCAAAGCAGATGTGCACATTGACTTTGTTTCTTAGTGACACACTTGGCATTAAAACAAATTCAACTAGAAAATAGAGCTCTATGGAATCATGCTAAATTTCTGTATTTTGTCAAATCTAAGTATTTTAATAAAATTAGATGACAAAAAATGATATGTATGTTCTCTGAATAAATGGTTACTACAGTATTTGAGAAAAACCCATGCATGTGAAATTTTATTGTATGAGATGTTATAACATGCCTGCTATTTTTGAAGTTTATGGAAAAATTCACGGGCTTTTTGCATCGTTTGAACTTCTTAACGTATTTTCTCAAATTACTTTAAACATTTTTTCTACACTAGAATTTTATTCTGGAATTCCATAGGTAGTCTTATGGGTAAGTAATCTAATTCAGAAGGAAGGCCTGTCAGAGAACAATAAAACTTTGTCATTTTCATGAAGTTAAGGTGCTTTGAAATGGACAAGCAAGTTTTATCCATTTTTTATGGCTAGTTTGTACTAACTTGATCAATTTAGCATTCCTGGAAGGTGGCAGTAGTTGATGGAAAAGTGTGCCAACGAAAATATTAGTTCCGTGTATGTTCTATGCCAACTCTGAGTAACATGATAATGAACAAATGGTTTCATTTACACATTTAATTTACTAATTTTATGAAGCAATCTAAAATATTCCCTTTTCCAGAAGAATCAATCTTTAAAAGTAAACCAATGAAGAGACAGATTGCCAATAGATTCTTTAACCATATAAAATTCATATATCAAGTTGATCACATGAGCCAAAATTACATTCCTTTAAGGAAACACATGTAATGCAAAGTGATACTTAAAACTCAAACATTTAAATGAACTCATAATCATCCATTCTTAGTGGTGTAAACACAGAGTAAGCTTAGAATTTTCCTTACTCATAAAGATAATTTTAACATATAACATTTATATTTGCATTACATTTATAAGTTCTACCTTCAATATTTGATTCCTTCATTTGGTATACAAATGTTTACTGTCTGTCCCTTAAATGCCAATCATAGTACTGAAGGTTTAAGAGAGAGATCCCATGTGAAATTGTGAGAATCAAAGGCAGACCTCTTGTGGCCAGTGAGAATTCTACCACTTCTCCATTTGTAATCAGAAGCACTCTCTTCTTCCACCTTGAAATATAATTTAAATCCTAAATGACAAATTTGTGCAAACATGTTAAACTTGGTATTTCTCAAATTCTAATTTAGTCACACTAAAATTATAAATTATAATTTATAGTTTGCTAAATTGTAAATTATAGTATACTTTTAAAAAAATTCTTTACTTTGGTAACTATTCAGGGATGTTGCAGAAAATGTAAATAATGAGCATTTGAATTATGTTCACTAAGGGTATCTATTTAAATCTTTCTATTGTCCTAAGTCTCCTTTTCTGGGTTTTAAATATGCCTCCTTTATCTCAATTAAGTTGGTTTTCCAGAAATTAAACAAAATAAGATCATCCGCAATCTCAATGTTTCCCCTGTGTCTGTAAGTGGATTTACTTTGGTTGTACTCTAAAAATTTGGGTCTAGTATATGCAAACTGTGAGTCATTCCTCTGGGAGAAGGCATGAAAGAAACATGGGGGTAAACCAGATGACAGAAGCATAATAGAGATTTGGATAATGATGTCTTAGAAAGCATAAAGAAACATAAGGAACGAGAAATAAAGGCAAGTGAATAGGTTAAACATACATTTTCTAACCACCTCCTCCCACCCCCCACCACAATAAGTAATTTTAAAAAGATTGGCTAAAGTTAAAAGTGCCATGTGGAAAAAAAATCAGAATGACATTGAGTATTCTGCACATCCATTTCACTCCGACCTCCTATTTCCATTCTCATTTTTCATCCTTCTTTGCTTCATGGATGCTGGCCTCCTTTCTGTTTCTCAAAAATCCTATCTTGTTGCTGCCTCAGATCTCCCATAGGTAAAGTCACCTTTATGGTGGTCTGGCTGTATCTCATTCAGGCCACTGTGCAAACGTCTTCTCAGAGGCCTGCCCTGATCAGCCCATCTGAAAAAGCCTCTCATGCCCCCTTCTGCCCACTGCCTCTCATTACACTAAAGCAATCTTAATTATTTCGGTATTTACCTGTTAACATTAGGATGTAAGCTTCCTGGAAGCATGGACTGTGTCTGATCTGTCCACACTGATGACCTGTATTGCACCATTTGAAATTGTCAGCTTTTTTTGGTCAATCAAAATGATCAAATATTGGCAGTTTCCTATGGCTTAGATGAATATTCTTGTGCATGAAACTGACTAAAAATATATGACTAATGAAAAGTTCCTCCACTAATTTTCACTTTAACATGTATTTCTTTTCCCCCAAATAGCCAAAGACAGATGAGGGACTATGCCCATGATAAATATTCCAGCTATGTTAATTCATGCCTGGATTAATTATGATCTCATCTTGACCTCTCTACTAAAAGTCAGACTAATTAGAAAATATTTTTGTTTTTATAGCATACTATCTATAATTCATGTTGACAATGCATGCAATTTGCAATCTTTTTGTGATACAGATATATCAATATGTAAATTTGAGTCATCTCATTGAGATGACAATTAAAATGTATCATGCAGTGTGAACTTGGATCAAGGAAGAACAAAAAGGAGCCAAGAAATGAACTCTGAAATCTACTTGCTAGTGACAGAGCATTGGGCCAACAGCAACACGTTGTGGAGGTATTCTGTCCAGGCATCCATTAGAACAATGCGGAAACAATTCCTGTAGATCTCTAATAAGCATAGGCCGAATTTTCTGACAAAAATGAACAAAAAACCAAAGCATAGATCTGAAAAATAGTCTTGCATGGGCATGCATAGGTGCTGTCAAATGGAGAAAGGGAAGAAGGAGGGAGGCAAAGAAAACATTCCATTAAGAATTACAAAATGCTTAGAGTCTCTTGCCATCAGAGCTGGATTTCATAGGCTATGTTAGTGAACTGCAAGACTTATCAGCTGCCCACAGGATCCCTCTCATCTCATTACATTGTAAAAATACATCTATTTATATTTTTTCTTAATCTTTTGGGGGCTGGGGAGAAGGGAATATTGATGCTTCCAAAACAAATCTCTACAAAATACAAAAGAAATGATTTACAATGCATTTTAAATGGCTTTGTAAGAAAATCTGATCCATGCTTTTAAAAAAGTTCATCGTTAAATTTAAAGCTTTCCTTCTAACTCCTTCGTATGTTGCTCCTTTTAATGTCAACAGGAAATCAACAATGAAGAAGAGACATATGGTGAAGGGAGGGACAGAGGAACTCATCGTGAATCAGCTCTCTTCACTGCAGGCAAGAAATGAAAAGTTTATATTTTTAAATGTTACTACAAAATGTTCCACTGGCAAGCCTGGGAATTCTAAGTGGCATGTAAAGATCAGACTAAAGTCACTTTCAGATATACCTGGGATTTGAAAGCTGTGTCTGACTTCTTGGAAAAGGCAAGAGTCTGATACATATTTTTAAATAATGACATCCTTCATCTTTCTCCAAATCCTTCATAAAATTTAGGAAACTAAAGGTCATCCCCATTTTAATATCTGGGCTAAAATGCTGACACTGCTAATTACCTTTTCTTTTAATTCCCTCTATTCTACTTCCAGGTATCAGTTTTAGAAAATCAAGAATGGTGTTTTAACTTGCTAGGGATGCCATCAGAAAATACCAAAGACTGGTGGCTTTAAGAACAGACATTTATTGTCTCATAGTTCTGGAGGCTAAGAAGTCCAAGTTTAGGATGCCAGCATGATCCGTTTCTGGCAAGGGCTTTCTTCCTGGCTTTCTTCTTGCTGTATCCTCACACAGCAGACAGAAAGAACAAGCTCTCTGGTGTCTCCTCTTATAAAGACATTGATCCCATCATGAGAGCCCCCGGCCCATTACTTCATCTGAATCAAATTGCTTCTCAAGCACCCCACCTCTAAATACCATTGCATTGGAGGTTAGGGCACCAACATTTGAATCTCTTCCTCTGTTTTTTCCTCCCTTTTTTCTTTCTCTCCCTCTCTTTCTCTCTCCTTTTCCTTCCCTCCTGCCTTCACTTCTTTTTCTGTAAATTTCTTATTAATCTGTCTTAGTTTCCACATCTTTAATCTATGGCCCCTAGTTCCTAGGGTTCCACAAGGATAAAATTAGGCAATGTTTGTAAAACATTTGACACCTAATATTGATTAAATAAATAATAGATACTATTTTCAGGTAAAGTTGAAGGACCATGAGGGCACAACTTAGTGTCTGGCATAGTAACTGGCATACAAAGTGTTGTATCAATATTTGTTGAATGAATTAATAATGAAAGACTAATCACTTGGAAAAGGAAGCCTAGTGAGTGCTTCTGTAAGTACAGCATGATTCTCAAAGGCTTCTTGGAACTAAACATCTGCCTCAATCCAATAGCACCAAGTTAGAGTGTGGGTCAGTCATGTACTCATAGTTGTAGTATGTGGACAGAGAAGATCCTATCCAAAACCTATTGCTAATAATGTATGCATTAGAAGTGAGGAAAGTGGAGTTGAACTTGGGCAGTTATTTAAGAAGACAGTGCAATGAACTATGAGTCTAAAGAAGGATGAGTAGGGAATGATTTAGATATTAGAGACAGTGGTTATCATTTATTGTTGAAATCTACCATTTGAAGTGCCTGGTTTGGCCCTATTTTATTTCAAGAAACCATATAGACAGCTGCACAGAACTCCCATGAGCCATGTTTATGTACCACATTGAGTTACTTTAAACCTGTGACTTTTTCTAGGACCAAAAGAAAGGGTAGACGAAGGCGCAAGGAAATCTCTGAAAGCTAGGACTTATCCTACGATATAGAAAACTGTGTGAAGGGTACAAAACACACCATCATCAATCTCCTGTTCTTAATATTCAACTTTAATACAAGTTGTAATCGCAATGCAACCACCATTTTTGAACTTCTACTCTATAACAGTCACTGTGTATATTCATTTTACAATACACACACACTCATGCACATGCATGAGTGCACACTCACACACACACACTGCTTAATCCTTATCCTTAACAGGAACACAGCCAGGTATATGCCATCTTCCCCATTTTAAAGGTGGGAAAATTGAATATCAGAGAGGTTATGTCAATTGCTTTAGGAAACACAGCAGCAAAGAGAAAATCTGAGGTTGCTGACCAGTGTGTTCTAGATCTGAAATCACTTTTCTATTCTCCTTTCTCCCGAGAACAACTGGAGAAGCACATGGGAGTGTTCAGTTTCTCTGAGTGACTTGTCACATTAATTCAGGTAGAAACAATTAGTAAGAGTAGTAAGTAAATCATTAAAGTAAATAATTATATAGTTTTAGACATATATAAGCATACATACATATATGTGTGTACATGTGTGTAAGCACATTCTTTATTAAAATAATTTAAATGTATAAAAATTATAAGATATGAAATCACACATATACAAACGAATTATGGGGATTCTTGTGACATTTATTGGCTTTCAACAGTTGACTTGTTTTCTAGATACTGTAGAAGTATTTGTTTTCTAAGACACCACTGCAAGAGTTACTGTATTGCACTATTTACAAATGTTTTGAAATTAAAAGTGTGTATTAACTACTTCCTTACAAGGTGAAGCAACATTGTGAGTCACAATGGTGCCATCTACTGGGAAACTGGTGAACTATGAAAATAGAGAAAATGGTATACATTTAAGGGAAACAGAAAGTAACGTACTCTGATAGCCTGTTCATCCAAAAATTCCAATAATTAGTTTTTTTCTGTGGGGCAGGGGATGAGAGTTAATGGGTAGAGTTAATGTGCTGGAAAGCAAACAGTTCACACCATAATCCTTTCACATTTGTTTTCTCTCTTTTAATTTGACATCATTTGTGTATGTGTATGTGTGTGTTATTTTCCCTATTTACTTGAGCCAGAAATAAAAGAAAATGACTTTTCAGTAATTAAAAACAAATTTCAATATGTGATAGCTTAGAGTTGTTCTTAATCCTAATATGCAGTTACTTCTCCCAAGAAATTCCCAGGTATTTTAAAAAGTCTTTGATGTCTTACTTTGCACAACATATGCTATTGGGTTTGAGTTAGTAAACCCGATAGCATTTCTCAGGTTTTCACTGTGGGTTGTCAGGCTTTCACTGTGGGTTGTCAAAGACTCTTATGACACCTTTTTATCAAACGCAATTAAATATTCATTGTATCCCATAGTAGATCTATTGGCTGCCCTCAGTATAACTAGGCTTTTGGAATTAGAATAATACTAAAATGTTTCATTACTAACAACAGCCCAAGTGAAAGAAGCGTGATCCTGTCAGGTAAGTAGTTTTTAAATTTTTATTTGTTTGGCCTCCTATGTACAGAGTCATTCATCCCCATGCCAGTTCAACTGATATTTACGGTCAGACCCCACTACGTATCAAACATTAAGACAGAAAATGCCTCTGCGTCTTCCAGTGGTACGCTCTAGTACAGGAGAGACACGACAACCCCTTAAGACCATTTCATAGAGTGGAAAGTGCTGAAAATTTAACAAGGTGAAAGACAGTTATGGGCTACAGTGGAGCATGGTAGGAACACATGTGCTGTTTAGGATGTGAGTGATTATAAAGGCCATAAGAAGAAGTGATTTTTGTACACGACAAAGGGACAAGGAGGAGGTGGCTATGTGAACAAAGGGCAAGACTAGTTAAGATTGCGGGAAGCAACCTGTAATCCCAGCACTTCGGGAGGCCGAGGCAGGCAGATTATGAGCTCAAGAGATCGAGACCATCCTGGCCAACATGGTGAAAGCCCATCTCTACTAAAAGTACAAAAATTAGCTGGGCGTGGTGGCATGCACCTATAGTCCCAGCTACTCGGGAGGCTGAAACAGGGGAATCGCTTGAACCCGGGAGGCAGAGTTTGCAGTGAGCTGAGATCATGCCACTGTACTCCAGCCTGATGACAGAGAAAGACTGCATCTCAAAAATAAAAATAAAAAAAAGATTGCTGGAAGCAGGCATATACAGTCCTGAAGTAGGAGCTAGCTGGACTTATCAGAAGAAGACAGTTCTCCAGTCACACTGACAGAGGAAGACAGGGGTGGGGAATACATTAGCAGAGAAAGCTGGAGCCCTATCTCCAAAGCATGAGACTATGGCTAAAAATAAATCAACAAACAAAGAAACACTAAGTAAGGAAGAAGGGGATTAGGATGAGTCAGACAATACATGCAGTAGGCCCTCATATATAATTTTATTTAATTTCCATGATCACCATACACGCTGATCTCCTCTCCCAATTCTAGAGACAAGGTAATGAAGGATGAGGTCAAGTAACTTTCTCAATACTTACTGACTAGTAAAGAGGAAAGCTCACATTTGAAGTTAAGGCTTCAATCTCTTTCCATTTGTTCCTGTGGTCACATTTAAACATGTCACACTTGAGTAAAAAAAAAAAAGATTTGATAGCAGTTTTAGAAGATTGGCACAGAGGAATTTCCTGTGGCTGGAAGAACATAGAAGGCAAGTCAGATATACTCAAGATCAGGCTTAACTTGTTTAACTGAACAGGGACATTTTTCCAATTGAGTCTAATGTGAGTTGAATGAAGAACTGAATGAAAGACTTGTTGAGCAGGAATTGTAGTTTTCCTCTTTTTGTGAGAACAATTTAGCTCATTCTTAAATTTCTTAATTGTTTTCAAGCTTATGTTCAACTTCATTAATGGGATTTATAGTCTTTTAAAAAGCACACCAGAGTAAGCACTGTTAAAACAAATAATCATCTACCATTAATTTTAACTTTGAAAGTTAAAGGGCAGGAGTTGATACAATTTTTTTTCATTTAAAAATATCTGAAATAGAGCATTATTCTCAGTATCTCAGAATCATTATATAAAAGAGGGTATTATGGATTAAATTGTGTCCCCCCCTCCCCCCAAATTCATATGTTGAAGTTCTCACCTCCAGTGTGAATGTATTTGGTGACAGGACCTTTAAGGAGGTAACTACATTAAATGAGATAATAAGAAGTGAGATGATAAGTATGTAGCCTTAATCCAACAGGAATGGTATAGAGTACTTGCACAGAGCAAAGGCCATGGGAGGACACAGCAAGAAAACAGCTATGTGCGAGGCAAAGTGAGGGATTCGATGTCAAACCAAATCTGCTGGTGCCTTGAAGTTGGATTTCCAGCCTCCAGAACTATGAGAAAATAAATGCTGTTCTTGAAGCTTCCCTGTCTGTGGTATTTTGCTATGGTAGCCCTAGTGGACTAATACAGAAAGAATGACGATAATAGATTTAAGAGTGGCATTTTCAACATACAAATATCATGTGTATTCATTTTCCAAAGATTTATACACATAAAGTTAGAGTTTAGGAAATAAATGCCTCAACAACGGCCAGGATATATTGTAAAATTGGTTGATTCTAATACTGTGTCATCACTAACTGAGTATCTATTATGTTCTTGGAACTGAGGATAAGAATTTAATAAGTCAAAGACCCTGCTCACAAACTATTTATAATCTACCAGTCTGGAACATAATTTTATGTATCTCTGATACATATAACAAAAATTATGTTAAAAATGTTAAATCTCTTTGAGCTTCAGTTTCCTCATCTATAAAATGGGAATAGAGAATCACTCTACATATGAATTACTAAGGTTCAAGCTTTCATGCTCTCTGGAAAGAGTGTACTGACCCCGCTCTCAGCCGAAACATAGTGATAGCTACAATAAAGCTGTGGTAAAGCAGCCTGGAACTTTCAGATAAATAGGTTTATTTACAAATCGTCTTATGGATCTCAACCTATTAATAAAGCTTCTGTAATTATTTCTATGTGAAGAATTAAATTTGGTAATATTGAAAAAATTAGTTAAGTGATCAAAATTGTATCTGCTATAATTATAATAACTGAAACATTTTAACATTAAATATTCAATTCTCCAAGCTGTACCTCCCAGCATTGTAAATATTTATAAAGACTTTTTTTTTTTTTTTTTTTTTTTGAGACGAAGTCTCCCTCTGTCGCCCAGGCTGGAGTGCAGTGGTGCAGTCACTGCAAGCTCCGCCTCCCGGGTTCACACCATTCTCCTGCCTCAGCCTCCTGGGTAGCTGGGACTACAGGCGCCCGCCACCATGCCTGGGTAATTTTTTGTATTTTTAGTAGAGACGAGGTTTCACCATGTTAGCCAGGATGGTCTCGATCTCCTGACCTCATGATCTGCCTGCCTCGTCCTCCCAAAGTGCTGAGATTACAGGCGCGAGCCACCATGCCCGGCCAGTATAAAGACTTTCTATTATCTCAAACAAAATATTTCCTTCTTCCACTGCACACTTATATAAATACATTTTTATATTTACTTTCTCTGAAAATATCTAAACTTTATTATATCCATCCTTGATCAATGCTATATTGCCATAATCACTTAAAATAGAATTCATTCCACAAGTACAAAGAATGTTACCTATAGTCTGCGTTATTAAAAAGAACTTCTTTAGTACGAAAAATGTATTCATCGTTCATGCACAAAGTATTCAGTCAAAATTCATTAATCTTTGAGATCTACTGAACACCATTACTGAGCAAAAATATGCATAAATGGAGTTCAATAAGTAGAGGAGAGGAAAAAATAGAATAAAAATATTTAAATAAATACTGGCTGAAAACTTCCAACATTTGATGAAAAGTATAAATCTATACATCCAAGAAACTCAACAAACTCCAAGTAAGATGAAATCAATGAAGTCCACGCACAGACCCATCATAGCCGATCTGCTGAAAGACAAAGGCAAGGAGAGGCTCTTGAAAGCAGTAAGAAAAAAGAGACCAGCATTCACAGGGGATCTTCAAGAAGATTAATAATTTACTTCTCATCCAAAACCATCGAGGTCAGAAGGCAATGAAATAACATATTTGAAATTCTTCAAGGGTGGGCGGGAAGATGTCATCCAAGGATTCCACATTCAGAAAATACTATCCTCCAAAACACTGAGGGAGAAGCTTGAATATTTCCATATTTAACAAAACAAAAAAATTAAAAAAAAAAAGCCTGAAAAAAGTTGTTGCTGGCAGATGTGCCATAAGAGAAATACTATAAGGAGTCATTCAGGATGAAATAAAAAGACACTAGCGGGTAATTCAAATCCACATAAAAAATAGAGAGGTAACAGTATAGGTAAATATAAAAGATAGTATAAATATATTTTCACAACTTTTTTTCATCTAATTTAAAAAACAACTGCATAAAGCAACAGTTATAAGTTGCCTTGTTAGGCCTATGATGGGTAAGGATGCAATCTGTATGACAATGACAGCATAAAGTAGCTAGGGGGACACAAGCTGTATTCGAACAGGTTTTGTATATAAATGAAATCAAGTTGGTATTGAATTTAACAAACCCAATTATTATAAATGAAGATGTTAATTGTAATCTGCAGGGCAGAAGCTAGATAATCAAACAAAACAAAATAAACAAATATAAAAGCACATTACATAACAAGGGAATTAAAACTGCACCTTAGAAAATACATATTTTACATTAGAAAAGACTGTCTGGAAGCAGTAAGAGAGAAAAACACATAAAACATACGGAAAACAAATTCAAATAGCAAAACATGACAAATTAAATCCTAATTTGTCAGTAATTAAATGGACCAAATATGACTTTACTAAGTAAAGTACATGCATTAAATACTGAAATCAAAAGGCAGAGCTTCACAGAACGGAAAAACAAAACAAAAACATGATATACCTAGATGCCATCTAAAGATACTGACTTCAAATTCAGTAACACAAATAGATTGAAAAGAAAAGGATGGAAAAATATCTGTTGTGTAAACAGTACCCATAGAAGAGGTGGAGTTATTTACACTAGTAATAGGAAAAAAACTGTTCATAGAAAAGGAAAAGTATATTTTATAATTAGAAAATGATCAATATGTTAGGCAGACATGAAAATCATTAACATGGCACGTAAAAACAGAGCTCCAAAATAAAAAGCAAAAGTGGCCAAACTTGAAATGAGAGATAAACAATTTACGAATAATAGTTGGAGACTTCAAAGCCAACTTTCAACTATGAATGGAACACCTGGACAGAAAATCAGTACCAAAATAGAAACTCAAACAACACTATAAATCAACTAGACCTAACATACATCTATAGGATACTTTACCCAACAACAATAAAAATACACATTAATTCCATATGCATCTGGAACATCTCCGGAACAAATCTCAATTTAAAAGAATTGAAATAATATTGAAGTATGTTATTTTAAGACAATGAAATAAAATTAGAAATAAATAGCAAAAGAAAATTTGGGAAATTCACAAATATGTGAAATTCAACAACATACTTAAATAAGCAATGACTTAAGGGAAGAGAACAAAAGAAAATCATGTAATACTTTAAGGTGAATGAAAACAAAATCATAGCACAGAAAGCAAAATACTAGATGCAGCACTTAGAAAAAAAGTAAATAAATGGAAAACATCCATTTTCAGGAATCAGGAGATTTACTATTATTACAATACCAATACTACTCAAACTGATTTACAGTTTCAACATAATCACTATCAAAGTGTAAACTAACATTTTTGCAGAAATTGACAGTCTTAATCCTAAAGTCCATATGTAAATTCAAAAGACCCAGAATGGACAAAACAAACTTGAAAAAGAAGAAGAAAGTGACAGTACAGAAATAAGCCCTTACATTCATGATTGACTGATTTTCCTAAAGGTCCCAAGACAATTCCATAGAAAAATAGTCGTCTTTTAACAATGATTGCTAATAGGCTGAAGATTTCTTTTTGGGGTTATGGAAAATATGTTAAAATCAGATAGTGGCAATGATTACGTAACTCTATGAAAATATAAAATCACTAAATTGTCAAGTTAAAAGCATGATTTTTATGTTATATGAATTCTATCTCAATAGAGCTTTTATTTAAAAAATTATTAGTAATAAGGTAACTTATCAGGCCCCAAATAGCTGAAATAAGATGATGCTTGCATTACAAAATAGTATTTGTCTATCTACTCTGTTACTTTACAGTATAAATATGAAAGATTTTATCACAGCATACAAAACAATTAATTTGGATTTTCTTTCATATTAAATCAGCGGTTCTGATACAGGTTGAGGATAAAAATAAAATATGCAGTAAATTGTTGTTGGAAAAACCATTTCTCTCATAAGATGATTAATTTACACTAAACTACACTTAATGAGTTAAGAGAATAAATCAATCATATAACAAATATTGCATTTTATTCAGCTGTACATCAAACCTAATGTATAGCAGAGGTGAGAATCAAGAGTCAGTAAATTTGTTTTTCATAAAAACATCTAAATATCAAGAACGTGAGCATTCTTTTTTTTTTTAAATTAACCAAGCTGAAAATGACCATTTTTTTGATCATCTTTCAAGAGTTAAACATAAATGCATACATATAAGTATGTGTGCATCCCTGGGTTTGGCCATGGCACAAACTGGGTCTGAATCATAATAACCCTGAAAATATTGTCTTTTGAAGCCCATATCCAAAATAATATAAAATTAAAGAATATTAATAATAGTTTCTCACAACTCTCAGTTGAATGAAAGAACATTAACGATGGTTCCTCACAATTCTCCGTTTGCAGTACGGTAGCTCTTTGCCTTCTCACACTCTCCTCTTATGCGGCTGTCCTCCCTTCCCCACTCTCCTGCATTGGCAAGGAAGTGCACACAGAAGAGTTTTCAAACTCCTTGTGTCAACATGACATACTAAAACCAAACATCTTAAAACATACTGGCTCAATCCACCCTGCCTTTGCCTTTTTCCAGCTTTGCCTTATCAGAGATGAGCACCTACCCTGTGCCAGATGCTTTAAATTCTAATGTAGTATAAAGAGCATGGATTTTGTAGTAAGATTCACCTGGGTTGTCTTGAAGCTCTTCCACAGACTAATATGTAAATGACCTAAAACAAGTCACTTTATCTTACTGAGCTGAAGTTTCTTTGACTATAAAATGAATACAATCATACTTATTTCCTAGTAAGACACAAAGCCTGAAATGCACCAAGATTCTAGAGTGTCAGTTTAGAGTTTTGGATGACAGCAAGGACCCAGAAGCCAGACTCCGTGGCTTTGAATTCCAGCTCCAAACCTTACAAACTGTGGGCGTTTTGCCAAGTTATTAATCTCTCTAGTGCAATGTCCTCATCTATATACTGGGAAGATAAGTGGACCTATCTTATAAGTTGGTTACCATTGTTAAATGAAACAATATGCTTGGTGCATATAAGTGTTATCTACTAATATTGCTAGTGAATTAAAGGTACATAGAAGCTGAATGCTGTGCCTCGACAACTGTGTCTGGGCATACAAAAAATGAGGAAGCCAGTGCTTCAAAACATCAGGCTTTTTCACAAAAAGGATAAAATACCTAGGAATACAGTTAACAAGGGAAGTGAAGGACTTCTTCAAAGAGAACTACAAACCACTGCTCAAAGAAATCAGAGATGACAACAAACAAACAAACAAACAAACATTCCATGCTCATGGATAGGAAGAATCAATATCGTGAAAATGGCCATACTTCCAAAAGCGATTTATAGATTCAATGCTATTCCTATTAAACTACCATTGACATTCTTTACAGAATTTAAAAAAATACTTTAAAATTCATACAGAACCAATAAAAGAGCCCTATAGTCACAATAATCCTAAGCAAAAAGAATAAAGCTGGAGGCATCACGCTACCCTGCTTCAAATTATACAAGGCTATAGTAACCAAAACAGCACGATACTGGTATAAGAACAGACTCCAAGTCCAAGGGAACAGAATAGAGAAACCAGAAATAAGACTGCACACCTACAACCATCTGATCTTTAACAAACCTGACAAAAACAAGCAATGGGGAAAGAATTCCCTATTTAATAAATGGCATTGGGAGAGCTGGCTAGCCATATGCAGAAAATTGAAACTGGACCCCTTTCTTACACCACATACAAAAATAAACTCAAGATGGATTAAACACTTAAATGTGGGCCAGGCACAGTGGCTCACACCTGTAATCCCAGCACTTTGAGAGGCCGAGGCAGGTGGATCACCTAAGGTCAGGAGTTCGAGACCAGCCTGGCCAAAACGGTGAAACCCCATCTCTACTAACAATACAAAAAAAAAAAAAAATTAGCTGGGCATGGTGGCAGGCACCTGTAATAACAGCTACATGGGAGGCTGAGGCAGTAGACTCGCTTGAATCCGGGAGGCGGAGGTTGCAGTGAACCAAGATTGTGCTACTGCACTCCAGCCTGGGCGACAGAGCGAGACTGTCTAAAAAAAAAAAAAAGAAGAAGAAGAAAAGAAAAGAAAAAAACCCAAGACTTAAATGTGAAACACAAAACTATAAAAACCCTAAAAGAAAATCTAGGCAATACCATTTGGGACACAGGCACAGACAAAGATTTCATGACGAAGATGCCAAAAGCAATTGCAACAGAAGCAAAACTTGACAAATGGGATCTAATTCAACTCAAGAGCTTCTGCACAGCAAAATAAACTATCATCAGAGTGAACAGACCACCTACTCAACGGGAGAAATTTTCTGCAATCCATTCATCTGACAATGGTCTAATACCCAGCATCTACAAATAACTTTAAAAAACTTACAAGAATAAAACAACCCCATTAAAAAGTGGGCAAAGGACATGAACAGATACTTCACAAAAGAAGACATACATGTGGCCAACAAACATGAAAAAAATCTCAACATCACTGATCATTAGAGAAATGCAAATCAGAACCACAATGAGATACCATCTCACACCAGTAAAAATAGCTATTATTAAAAAGTTAAAAACCACAGGTGCTGGCAAGGTTGTGGAGGAAAAGGAATGGTTTTACACTGTTGACGGGAATGTAAACTAGTTCAATCATTGTGGAAGACAGTGTGGTAATTCCTCAAAAACCTAGAGGCCGGCCGGGCATGGTGGCTCATGCCTGTAATACCAGCAATCTGGGAGGCCAAGGCGGGCGGATCACGAGGTCAAGAGATCGAGGCCATCCTGGTCAACATGGTGAAACCCCATCTGTATTAAAAATATAAAAATTAGCTGGGCGTAGGGGCAGGTGCCTGTAGTCCCAGCTACTCGGGAGGCTGAGGCAGGAGAATCACCTGAACCTGGGAGGCAGAGGTTACACTGAGCAGAGATCACGCCATTGCACTTCAGCCTGGGTGACAGAGTGAGACGCCATCTCAAAACAAACAAACAAACAAACAAACAAAACAAACAAAAAAACAACCTAGAAGCAGAAACACCATTTGACCCAGAAATCCCATGACTGGGTATATACTCAAAGGAATATAAATCATTCTATTATACAGATACATGCACATGTACGTTCACTGCAGCCATATTCACACTAACAAAGACATGGAATCAACCTAAATGCCCATCAACGATAGACTGGATAAAGAAAATGTGGTGCATACACACCATGGAATACTATGCAGTCATAAAAGGGAATGAGACCACGTCATTTTAGGGACATGGATGCAGCTAGAGGCTATTATCCTCAGCAAACTAACACAGGAACAGAAAACCAAATACTGCATGTTCTCATTTATAAGTGGGAGGTGAATGAGGAGAACACGGTAGGGAACAACACACACAGGGGCCTGCTGTAGGGCGAGAAGTGAGAGGAAGGAGAGCATCAGGAAGACCAGCTAATGGATACTGGGCTTAATATCTAGATGATGGGATGACCTGTGCAGCAAACCACCACGGCATTTATGTAACCAACCTGCACATCCTGCACATGGTACCCCTGAACTTAAATGAAAAGTTGGAAATTAAAAGGAAAAACATGGCAGCTTTCATGAGCTGCAGTCTCTGATGGGCTTTAGCAGATCTGTGGTACTACAGAAATTATGTGCAAATGTATACGAGCACAAGCGCATATAGGAGGTGGGGATGGGAGAAGAAGCCCCAGGAGCTGTTAATTTAGAAGCAGATGGTATTCTTTCTTTCCATTTACATATTGTCTAGGACAAAGCGTCTGTATAAGAAAACTGTCACTTAAATAATTATAGAGCAACACCATGAGCCACAGCGAAGCAAACTCTGTTCTGTTCCAAGTTTTTCTTGGTTCCTCCAAGCAGCTGAGTCATTCTGTCCCCTAGGCTTCTCAGACTGCAGCTCACTCATCATTTACTCAAGGACTATTAGAGCGATAGAAGCTGGGTTTCCACAGTGAGTGAGAGAGAGAGAAATGGCCTTGATCCCAAAGTAACTTATGATCTAGCAGCGCTAGAAGGAGGTAAAAAAATAAATAAAAAATAAGCACAGAATCACACACAAAAAAGGAAGGTTATCTGAGCACAGCAGAGGGTCAAACTGAAATTTTGTCCTGCAGGAGAAAGGGGATCAGGGATGACTTTGGGTTGAGTTCTGGGCATAGTAGAGCCAAGGAACTCTCAACCTTTCACCTAGAACAAAAAATCAAAATGTGCAAAATCCTAGGGTTCAAACAGACAATTTAACGGAAGATCAAGGTCTGAGAAAGGGTTTGGCATGAGCTTAGGGGCTGTGGTTTACATTCTTCTGGTGGAATAACTACATTTTTATATAAATGTTTTTATCACAGTATTATAATCTCAGCTTCTTTCTCATTTGGTTATGAGTCCTTGGAGCTAGATGCCTGATGGTCTGGATATTGCATGCCCAGCTAATCGCTGAGATGAAAAAGCTGCTTAATAAGCCTCTGTTAAACAAATGAGTAAAACCCATTAATATTAAGCATACAACTCACTGTATTTTGTCTGGAACGTTATAATTTACTTACATTTATCACTATTTTGATGCAGGTGGAGATAACAATAGTTGCTGATAACCACGGTTCTCGCATTTTTTCTCTGCTTTCCTATATGGGTTCCCCTATCGCAGCATCCGCTTGAAAAGACTTGGTTATCTTGAGCGCTGCCAATCAACATGTTTTGTTTTATTTTTGCTTTTGATCACAGAATAGGCCTTTCACAGTGCAGTAGATATTATCTTTGGTCCTTGGCTTTCTTCCACTATGCAAATTTTTGATTGGACACTTAGGGGCTTGAACTTTCCAAAAAATGTTTTAGTTTTCCTCAGCTACTTCCACATCCAGAATTCAATCAAAAGCCTGAGACATCTCATATTTTACTGAAATCACTTCCAGTAGCTTAACTCAAACAAAAAAAAAGATAGGCAGACAGAGATTTCACATTATATCCCTTGGCCTTCTGAAGATACTTTTATGTTCCTGCCAATTGAGTTTGCTGACGTTGTGCCGGCTTGTTTGGGACTAAGCTACTGAGACTCCAAAGTCAAGTTCCTCACAAATGCCTGCCAAGTAGCAATGCTGAAGGAGGGTAGCTGAAGACACGGCAGAGCCAGGGAGGGGGAAGATATCATTTGGTTAAGTCAAGGAGAAATAACAAAAAGGCAGGCGTTTCTAGAACATTCGTTAGTCTAGTTTTGTTCTTCATGAACTGAAAAATAATTATTTTTCCCAGATTATACTGACTGGTGTTTCTGTTTCTAGTATAATTATCAAAAGAGCTGTTTTAAATAAGTTGCTTAGAGACTGTGTTGAATTTTAGAACAGTGTAATATATAAACCTAAAAGTGCACAAATCATACATATACAGCTCAATGAAGCTTAACAAAATGAACTCATCTATGTTTTTGCAGCAAGAAAACAAAACATTCCTAGCAACTCCCTCTCCTATAACTCTTTTCAGTCATTATCTCCCTAAAGGAAAAAGCAACTTTGATGGTTATTATTGATTAGTTTTGCCAATTTTTGAACTTTATAGAAATGAAATTCATATAAATGAAGACATTTTGTGCCTGGATTTTTTGTTGTTGTTGTTCAACATTATGCTGGAAGACTTTGTGTTGCTGTAGGTAGCAATATTTGTTTGTTGTTGTATGGTAATCCATTGTTCGAATATTCTCCAATTTATTTTTTTGTATTTCATTGTTGATAGGACAGTTAGGTTGTTTCCATTTGGGCTTTAAACGATACCACCGTAATGAACATCCAGGACACATTGTTTGATACACAAATATTGATGCTTTTGTTGACTGTATACCTAGAAGTGGAATTGCTGGACCACAGGGAATGAGTAAGTTTAATTTTGCTATATACTACAAAACCGTTTTCCATCCTAATTTTACTGATTTATGCCCCCAGTGGCAATGTTTGAGAGTCCTCGTAGCTGTATGGTCTTTTCTAACACTGGTGCTGTCAGTTTATTTTATTTTTTAAGAAAGTTTTAATAGTCATAGTAATAGATAAGTGATGGTATGTCACTATGGTTTTAATTATCATTTTCCTGAAGAATAATAACGCTGGGCACTTTTTAATGTATTTATGAGCCATTTGTATATTCCCATTTTGAGTGCCTATTCAATAATTTGGTTCCTCTCTTTTGTTTTTATTGGGTTATTTGCTTTTTTCTTATTGATTTGTAAGAGGTTTTAAAGATATAGAATCTGTATGTAAATCTTTCAGTGGTTATATATATTACAAATACCTTCTCCCACTCCTATTTAGGAAATAGTATCGTTGATAAGTTTTTTAACTTTAATAAAGTTGAGTTTCTCAATCTTTTCATTTATAATTGATGTTTCATGTGCCTTGCCTTATCTAAAAAACAATAATGCCTAACCAAGGATTTGGAAACTATTCTATGATATCTCCAGGAAATGTTATTGTTTGGTCTTTCATCTTTCAACATTCAATCTACATGTAATTATTTTTTGTGTATGTCTGAGATAAAGAGGAAGATTCAGTTGTTTATGTGTGCAAATCTACTGACCTGGGACCATTATTGAGAACATAATAATTTCCTTAAGGCCGGGAAAGAGAGACTGCAGTATCATACAAGGGCTGAATCAGCTCAGAAGTGACAAACATCATATACTATTGTCCAGATCTAGTCACAGCGCCCAACTTCTTACTAATTCTAAGAAGACCAAGAACAGACAAGGTAATATTTGTGAATATTATGGTTGCTGTCATATTTTAAAAAGAAAAATTATTCTTCTATCATATGAATATGTACATTCTGAGTCATCTTATGTCCTAATATTGAGAATATTTTAAAAATTAAAGTAATTTTAAAATACCACATTCCTCTAAAAGAAAGAACCCAAATGGAGATTTTTTTTAAGAATTAGCCAAAAACAGAACTAATTTGCTACACTGGTTGGTTTCCAAATAACATCTATTATGGAAGCTTCATTATGGCCACCATGGACCACTGAGTACCAATACCACCTTGTATTTGGGTTAAATTTAATTACAATAGCCTTCATGTTTTCCTGTTGATAATCATGGATTTATAAAGGAGTGAAGAATGGCCAGACAAGCACAAAGATTATTATGTGCCAGACACTATGCTTTATACTCTCACACATCTTATTACTTAAATAACAATCATCAAAAGAAAAAAATTCCAACACTACCCTACACTATTGCAATTGCAAAATAAAAGTACATATATAATTTGCGGTGATGTTTCTGTCCTCCTATTTTTTAGTATAATATAAAACAACTCCCATAATACAAATTCTGTATTTTCACATTTTTTCCTAGATTTCAAAACTTTCTGAGAATTCTAAGAAATCTAGTAAGATGATTATCTTACTTCAACAGTTTCACATAAATACGCTCCAAAGGGAAGCAGGACATACTCAGTGGTTGAAGAAAATTTCCTTATTTTCTTAAATTCCTAGTGTAGGGATTTAGAGTATGTGATATATTATTTAATGCTATATATATATAATAGGTAGTGTAGTGTATGTATTAAATCCTAATTATTATGCATCACAACTGCCAACCCAAGTAGATAGATTATAAACTTTTTTGGACAAAGAAATCATGTGTTTTATATATATTTTTAAATTCAGAGTGTCTAGCATCGAACATGTACAAAGTTAGTAGAAGAAGAGTCTTTTCCTCACTTCAAAAATCACAGAATTATATACAAATAAAATATTTTACAGAGGCTCATAAAAATGTTATAAATCGTATTCCAGAAAAAATACCAGTGTTTCACAATACTGTATTAATCGTAGACCCTTTAAATGCTATTTCTAGTCATCTGGACTCATAAGATCTTGTGAGTAAACTCTCAAATTCTTTACCAGATATGGTAATTATTTTGTGGATATTAATTTTCTCCTATATAAATACAGATTCCAAGCTATTTAGAGCCTTTTCTACATTTGGGTATAATTTTGTAACTATACAGAAATGTGCTGTTTTGTTTAAATATGTAGGACAGACAAGGATTTCTAATAATTCTAGGTTTTCTGGGCAAGATTTCCCTTTGTTCATTCATTCATGCATTCATTTGTGAACTTTTTTGAGCACATGCCTTGCACCAGGTTTTGCATTGGATTATTAAGAAATATATGTAATAACTGCTAACACCCACTGAGCTGTTTCTATGTGCTAGGCACTCTTCCAAGAGCTTCCCTTATAGTAACACTCATTATCCAAAACTTAACGTTATGAAATTCAGAGAATTAAGCTGCTTGTCCAGGGTCACAAAGCAAGTGAGGGATAGAGCAGAGATTTGAATCAGAGATATCTTATTTCAGAACAAGAGTTTATAATCACTATGCTACTCTTCCTCTACTCTCAGGATAAGCAACAAATTGAACAGTGTTCTAGAAAATACCTGAGATTGTAACCTAGGGGATGTTTAAATCATAGCCTAGAATATCTGCTTAATACACTCAAGAATTTGCTAAGACATTATAGAAACTAGTAATAACTTATTTAAAAATGTAAAATGTATCATCATACTTCATTCATTATATTTAGATAGCATGTTCTCTGTTGTTGACTAAGAATGCACACACTAATGAAACGATGCAACTGAAAAATTGTAAAGGCTTCAAAATTTAATGACAAACTGTGCAAGTCCACATTTGGACACTGCTGCAGACAAATAATTCATCTTTATTGAGGAAAAGTTGACACTTCATGTTTGTATGCGGCCCAATGAATCTATCTTCCAAACTTCCAACTTGCGGGTGTTTGCTTTTGTTTTTTTTTTTTTTTTTAAGCCCAGTTAACAGTCATTAACTTGTCTTCAATGTCTTCATTGAATGAATCACAATTATAAAACAGAAAACTGCTCTACCATAGCAAATTAAAATTTTATGTAAGATCTGCACCTGCAAGGGGCCCTGACTATGACAAGTCTCTGGGAATCAAATGCTTTGCTAACAGAGCTTATTCATTTGTATCAAAAACACAGTTGACTCTTGCCTAATAGAGTCATTCCTTCTTTGCTAATTAAGACAGTACCAAATAAATAAATAAATAAATAAATAAATAAATAAGTTACTTATTCAGTCATGAGCACTGAATGCTCCCAGTAGGTAGTCTTTTCTCAATTCAATTTCCCCAATGGGACTAGAAGAGGAAATGAAACAACAAATTGTACTCCTGATGAACTAAGCAGAAGCTGTTATTCTACAGGGAGCCCTGCTAGGTCAATTAGTTCATCATGCTAACAGAATAGCAATCCAGCAACCAATGCCCCAGCAACGGAGGTTCAAAAAAGTGAAATTCAATGGCCTCTTGTAACACTGTCTCCAGTGAAAACTGCTGGGAATTGGTGTATGGTTTGCCAATGGTATATTTCAATATATGATACTGAGCGATGATTCATTGTAAGGCAAAATAAAAGCAGCATTGCCTTATTACATATCTAGATTCATATAGTTACAATCTAGATGTATTTTTCATTTGGTGACACTTGGATTTTCTGAATCAACTTAAAAATATGTACAACATAGCAATATTTTAAATTAATATGATTTCTATTTTCGAATTGCATCTGGATCCCAAAAGATTAAATAGAGCCAAACTTCATTTTCACAAACGCAACTATTTTAAATACATATTTAACAACCAATGAACTTTAGATCTAAATGTAATTTGATATGAATGATTATTAAGTGCACTATTACAATGAAAATAATTTAGATACATCTCTTGAGAAATTTGAGAATTTCATATAAACAGTATTGCTTATTTTTTTAAATAGCAGTATCATCTTAAAGCTATACACTATTTAGAGCTTACAAAATATACACTATTTAGAGCTTACAAAGTACTTCAACTTATATTACCTTATTAGGTATCTCAATATTTTGTTGTTTAATGCCAAAAAGGTAAAATCTCTATTAAAAAATCAAAATCCTTTACCATGCTTTAATTTAAAAAAGTTACCTTATTATCCCGTTATTTTTCCACATTTAAATACTCGAGGCAAATTGTGTAGGGTAGGAATTATGGGAAAATGTGATAAAGGAAACAAAAGCTGTATTAGTTGAGTAATGTAGATGTTAAAATTAACATCCCATGTTATTCATTGTACCTAGATAAATAAATTTTCTCCAGTATAACAACAATACTATAGTCCTTTCATTTCTTTAAGCTGAATAGGTAATATACTCAGTTAAATAATCGAATATAGGTAGCTTACAAAGTACTTCAACAATAAATATAACAAACATGAAATTTTCGAGTGCTAGTGTTTTAAATAAGAAATGAATTTAGGCCAGGCGCGGTGGCTCAACCTGCAATCCCAGCACTTTGGGAGGCCGAGGCGGGTGGATCACGAGGTCAGGAGATCGAGACCAACCTGGCTAACACGGTAAAACCCTGTCTCTATTAAAAATACAAAAAATTAGCTGGGCGTGGTGGTGGGCGCCTGTAGTCCCAGCTACTCGGGAGGCTGAGGCAGAAGAATGGCGTGAACCCAGGAGGTGGAGCTTGCAGTAAGCCGAGACCGTGCCACTGCACTCCAGCCTGGGTGACAGAGTGAGACTCCGTCTCAAAAAACAAAAACAAAAACAAAACAAAACAACAACAACAACAAAAACCAATAAAAATAAAATAAATAAATAAGTAAGTAAATAAATAAATTTAGCTTTGTTTCTATTGTTTTTATTCCAACAAAAAAATAAAGCTAGTTGATGTAATTCAAGTTTCATGTAGATCAACTTTGTTTTTTTAATCTGGCTTAATAAATAATTGCCACTTAATTTTCTTAGGTGCACTGAAAACAACTGAATAATAGTGTTGGGGGAAGAGTAAGACTTAGGAGCCTTTTGAGCCTTTGGTTCAAATTTGGGTTCCATGTCTTCCCAGCTGAATGACTCTAGCATGGTACATATTCACTCTGCCCATACTTCCAGGACCATCTTCCTGTCTTTTCCTTTTATCTGCTCAGTTACCTTTAGGATACTTGTTCTTCCACTACCCTTAGAGGTTCAGAGTGTCCACACTTCCCACTATCCCTCTTTCTCCTAGAGCAAAGGAAGAATTCATATTCAAGGGTCACCAATCAAATGAGAAAATAAAACAAAACACTTTAAGTAAAAATTAAAAAAAATTAAAAACAAATCTAAGTACTCTCTAAACTGCCATAAAACACTCTTTGATAAAATAATAATTTTTAAAAACTAAGATTTATTAAGTGTGATGCTCTAGGCACTGGGTAAATGCTTTCCCTGTATTAACTTGTTCAATGTTCACTACCAACCTGTGACAGTGTTATTCATTTCCCATTTTTGGATGAAAAATCGTGAGGTTAGGTAACTTAGTCAAGGTCTCACCATTTGGGATCATACACAGGCATTCATAACCTCTTCATTATGTCAGGTTGTAGAATGTAGTTTAGACTTGAGGTTGAAAGGGATCTTGTACTTCCCACTCTGAATCTAGGTCTTGGAACTCCCCACAGAGGTAAGTGAACCTACTCACCCAGCTGCATGGCTGAGCTTGCAGATTTGCTGGATGAAGGAGTCAGAGTCAGCATGTTTTGTGTCTGAAGAGCCCTCTCCACAAGCTCTGTCTCTCACAGAGAGACATGATGCATGAGATCATTCACCAAAGGTGGAGGAGAAGCAAATGAAGCACAAAGCAGGAGGCCAGGTAGTTAAAAAGGAAGAAGCCAAACTGGCTCTTGCTTTGGAGGTACAATATTTAAGCTTGCTAGCCAAACTTGTTTCAGCAAATGTCCAGCTCTGATCAACATGATTAATTATAGTTCTTCCCAAGAACTGAATGGAGAGACAACGTTCTTTCAAGACAGTGTCCTTGTGGTGATTGAGACATGATGAGATGGGAGAATCATTCACCTTTTACCAACAACTTAGACTTTATTCATTTCTATCAGGCTTTTCTGACTTCAATTCTAGCCTTAGTCAGAAGATGATGGATGAGGATAATGATGTCAAAGATGAAGACCAACCAACTTAGATTCAGTGGTTCATCACTGCAGCCGTATCTTTACCATTAACCTAAACTTGTTTATATTTTCAAGCTTTTGTTGCATATGCCCTGAATAGCTCCAACCCTAAATGGATACAAGTCATCTTAGCTTCCAAGTACTATGGGAAAATCTCAGAGTTGAGTTGTATCTGTATAAAACTGATGAGTACCACCCTTGAGTGGGATATAGTAACACATGGCAATACACAGGTTTATCTGGAATTCTCAACTCTTCTCAAACTTCTGATCTCTTTCTTAGACATCTAAGCACCACATTCCCATAGATTCCTCTTTGGCTTCCTTTGTTAGTTCCTTCTTCTTTAACTGATCATTAAATGCCAGCATTCTTTAGGGCACTAGGTGCTCTTAAGTGCTTTTCTTTGTTATTCCATATTCTTTCCTTCTCCATAACTCAATCCAGTTCTATGTCTTCAATTTCCATCTCTATGTTTATGACTCCTAGATTTACATAGGCAGTTCATAGCTTTCCTTTGCCTTCCAGAACCACATACCCATTTCAATAGTTTGCTCTAAGTTCTAGAGTAATCACAAACTAATGAAAACAAAATGTCTCATGCTCAACTTATGAACTCCCCTACAGCTAAGCCTACACCTCATCTTATATTTAATATCTCATTTGTGTAAACCAGAAACCTGGAAAATACAGTATACTCATCTCTTTTTCGATCTATCTATCACCACATTTTACCAATTACATCTTCTAGGGATTCCAACATCTATCTTCTTTTGTTCATTTCTGTGGCTATCCTTCTATGCTAGGATGCTAAAAATCTCTGTTCTATATTACTAAATTGCCTCCTCATTTCTCCATACCCACTTTTACCATTCAATTAATCTTCCCTATATCATACTCTGACCATATCAGTCAGAGTAACCATCATAATAAAACTTATAGGATTTATACATACACTTATTGAGTCAAATTCACACAATAAAGTAGAAAGTCCCCCTCCATTAAAAGATACAAATCTAATAATGTCACCTTTATGATAGGAGGAGAATAATAACAAAACCAAAATGCTTTCGGGTACATAAGTCACTATCCTTAACAGGAACTCTGGGTTATGAGATCATTCTCTTTTCCATCTCCTGCCTCACATCACACCTGTATTTCCCTTCAGTCAGCGCATTTATCTTTAATATCATTATCCTCATCCATCATCTTATGATGGATCTTCTGAACTGTCAGACACTCTTCTGCCTGAGACATTCCCTGGAACTTATCCTTCTCAGGTGGCTAAAACCTTCATTCTTTGATCTCAGTTTACTATAGCTCTTCAGTAAGGGTGGTTTTCGTGATAAAGTTCTAGGAGAGATACCCTCTTATATAGTGCAATATCACTGTAACTTTTTCCTTGTAGCCACTAATTGTTTGTTGTAACTCTTACCTACTAGACTGTGAGCTTTCTCAAGGCTGCATCTGCAATCATTTTAAGTATTAAGACCTTATTATAATGATTGATATGCTTTAGGTACTCAAGGAACAGTTGTTGACTGAGTCAATAAACAAAAATAGGGGAGAGATTAGATTCAAGTAATGCATATTCAATTATTGTTCCAATCACTTTACATATACTGACCTAATCAAAATTCACAAATACCTATGAAGTAGTTACCATTATTAACCCTATTATATAAATGCAGAAACTGAGGATCAGAGAGCTTATGGTTTGCCCAGTGACACATGGCTCCTAAATGACAAAGCCAGGATTGAAACCCTGACTGGTTCTAGACTTAAGACTGTGGTATAGGCACTTTTACTATAATATTATCTCAATTAAAATTCTTCTGTAACTTGAGCAAAATATTTTTCTTATATAAATTATGATTTTGAAAAATTATATTATTCTACTCCTATTATTTTATAGCATAAAAGGATAAAGTTTAGTGCAACATTTGATATAAATAATACTTTTTAATAATTTTTTACCATATTGAATATTTTTTATATTAGTAGGCTCATGTAAGCTGCTTGGCATGTTTTACAAGATTGCTTGAATACCACAAAGTATGCTTGTATCATCGTACACTTGTAGCACCTAAAACTAACCCTTTATTGAATGCTCTATGTTTTGAATTCAATGACAATCTTATATATATGTTTTTCATGGGTTAAATGTCCAATTAAATTGAAGTATAACTGAATGAATTTATAATATCATTAGAATTTTATATTGCCCAAAGGATAGATACTATTGATTGAGCTAAATACAGAGTTAATATCACAGATGTTAAACAAAAATGTAATTAAACATTACAGGATTAATGGAAAGTATAATTGATAACTGACACTGGAATCCACACATAAGCAAATGAAATATACATTCAAACAGAAGAACTAAAACCTAGAATCAATATACACATGGATGGGATGTTTATTCCTACTAGTACTGGGGAGATAAAAACAATACATGACTGAGTAAAAATCAGAGCATGCAGTCTGGCAGCTAGAGGCGGAGTGTCAACAGGAAACCTGCGATGATGAGTCCAGCTGAAAGTACATAAAGCATCCTCCAGAATTCTGGCCATAAAGTTACTTCTAACTCCCCGATTTTCAGTGGTATTTGCAAACACTGATATCTCTGTTCTTTTTTTCAAACTCCAAATTCTGAACTCACTTGTAGCAACTGTGTCTATTTCTTGATGTCTCAGGACTCTTGAACCAGCTTCAGTCTGTGCTGTTAACACTCTGCTAAGACCACTGAAGCCAGCAAGGTCAAATCAAATGCAAAGAGTCTTTTCTTCATTTTGCCTCTGCAGAAAACCAAACCAAACAAATACAACTCTGATTTTTCTTGAAACATCTGCATCCTCTGTTGTTCCTTCAGGTCTTTCTATGCCCTCTCCCGGGTCCTCTTTGTTCTCTTGCTCAACCCTACTTTTCAGGGATCTCAGTTGTCTTTGCACTGACAACTCCACCATCACTTTGTCTGTTAAGAGCTTTCTTTCCTGAGCGCCACAATCTCACACCAGTACCTCATGCACCTGACTTCATGGGTATCTCACAGATGCCTCAAACATAACATGTAAAAACGGAAATCATTCTCTACTCACTCAAGTCTGTTCTTTTTCCTGGAGACTGAAATGAGTAAGTGACTGATGTCCCAGTGGCACTGCACACCATGGGTACCATCTGTGACTCCTCCCTCTCTTTAGCATCACAGAAAGTTAGTTCTAGATCACATCTGGGATCATGTGTACAATTCCGACAACCACATGTGAGTAAAAAACAAACTTGAAACCGTGTGTGGCAGGAGAGTGGGTATATGGGAGCTCTCTGCACTTACTGTTCTATTTTTCTGTAAACTGCTCTAAAAAATAGTCTCTTAATTTAAAAAATTAAAACTTAGGAATAATCAGAGGATATTGTTGGCAACTGAAGATATTTAAAACTATATTATGTATAAAACAGGTATATATACCTGAAATGCTCATCTTGACAGAGAAGATTATGACAATTTATAACTGCCTTGCAAAATTGTAGAAGAAAAGGAAGACGTGTGCGGTTTACCCCATGAAAACAATGCAGCAGTCCCTGGAAGAAACTCCAGACAAGCAGCCTTCAGTTTCTTATGCAGAACAAACTAGTAGATAATCGGTTTTGAGAAACAGTGAACTACTAAATCATTTATGCAACACAGCACTTTCAGGCTTAGGAAGTGCTTTGTAGTATCTGTTATCCTATTTAATTAGCATTAGAACTCTGTTCCTAGGTAGGACAAATATTGTTATCTTCACTTTATCAAAGGGAAACGAAGACAATGAGCCTTAGATTATTTGAGTGATTTTGTGAAAGTTCGTTAGGTAGGTCCCTGTACAAGAGCACTTGAATAATTCTTAATACACAGGGTGTCTTACCCGCTAAACTTGTGATACTCTGGGGACTCCCACTGGCATGCAACAAGTCTTCAGAAAATATGAGTTTAACTAATAAATGAGTTAATTAATCACTTAATGCATACATCAAGCCAGGATTTAATTCCAGGCCTTTTAAATGTTAACAAAGAGTAATATATAATTAGATGACTAATATTATGGGAAATATATATGTAAATTAATCACTTAATGTTTCACATTTTGATTGAATGATCTTATGTATTTACCCTGAGCAAAATTTATATAAACTTACAAATATATATATATAATTTACGCATTTATATACTAGGTGTATATATTTAATATGTATATCTTTATATTTAAATATTTAAATATATATGAGATTTGTTCTCATATACACAAGAACAAATAAAAAACCACATATGCATACACAAAGGGGTAAAAAAAAGAGATAAATAGGGGTGGTTTTGTCAGAGATACAATATACAAAATCCAGAAAAGAGAAAAAAGCAAAATTAATTCTGGGAGTACTTCAGTGAAGAGAACACTTAGAGGACCCTGAATTGGTCTTTCTCTAGCCCTGCCTCTCCCCCGAGGTATGAGAAAAAAAGATTAGGGTTTTAAAAGAAAGCTCTTTCACTTATCCGTACTTATTTTGCAAATTATTAACCTTTCTCATAATAACAACACCCAGCAACAGAATTATTATGAGGATTCTATGACAAGCATATGAAAAGAACCAAGCATAAAGCATTTCATCCAATTTTATAACTAGATGAGGGGTCTGTAGACAGCATGGCAATTCAGACAACAAAGTGATCAATCTTGTGGCAGTAGAGAAAAATATCTGAACATTAATGAGCTATATGATTACCATATCTTCTTTATTTTCATTTGTGGTTTCATTTATTCTTTTAAATGTATGAGAATAACTGAAAAAAGTGCTGGTGACAGTACCTTGCACATAATAAGGCCTACATAGTGTTTGTTAAATACATAAACACATACATTTATATGTAGACACATAAGCATTTATTAAATTCTACTGTGTTAAAAAATCAGAGAT
Organism: Macaca mulatta; assembly: GCF_049350105.2. NCBI lineage: Eukaryota > Metazoa > Chordata > Mammalia > Primates > Cercopithecidae > Macaca > Macaca mulatta. The sequence continues at coordinate 19,441,863 of NC_133410.1, read as the reverse complement.
ATAAGGGTAAAACAAAGCCATTATCCACTTTTGTTTTTGTTATTATATACTCTGTACCAAAATATTTCCAAGGTGTGCACCTGGATGACAGAATATAGTAATGAAATGTAGTTTGGGGGCGTACTTTTAAATATTTACTACTAATAGTATATTCTTGTGATCTTTTAAAAATATTATTTTACCTATATTAATTTTACATTTTAATGTTTAACATTAGTAAATAAAAATCATTGTCTAAGGTCTCTCAAAAATTTCAGCATCATATAATAAATTGCTTGAAAAAATGTGTGTCTTTGTTACTGTTAGTTTTCTTTTAAAATTGTCAATACTTGTGTTTTTTTTTTAATTTATTTATTATTATTATACTTTAAGTTGTAGGGTACATGTGTATAACGTGCAGGTTTGTTACATATGTATACTTGTGCCATGTTGGTGTGCTGCACCCATCAACTCGTCATTTACATCAGGTATAACTCCCAATGCAATCCCTCCCCCCTCCCCCCTCCCCATGATAGGCCCCTGTGTGTGATGTTCCCCTTCCTGAGTCCAAGTGATCTCATTGTTCAGTTCCCACCTATGAGTGAGAACATGCGGTGTTTGGTTTTCTGTTCTTGTGATAGTTTGCTAAGAATGATGGTTTCCAGCTGCATCCATGTCCCTACAAAGGACACAAACTCATCCTTTTTGATGGCTGCATAGTATTCCATGGTGTATATGTGCCACATTTTCTTAATCCAATCTGTCACTGATGGACATTTGGGTTGATTCCAAGTCTTTGCTATTGTGAATAGTGCTGCAATAAACATACGTGTGCATGTGTCTTTATAGCAGCATGATTTATAATCCTTTGGGTATATACCCAGTAATGGGATGGCTGGGTCATATGGTACCTACAAAGAACTCAAACAAATTTACAAGAAAAAAACAAACAACCCCATCAAAAAGTGGGCAAAGGATATGAACAGACATTTCTCAAAAGAAGACATTCATACAGCCAACAGACACATGAAAAAATGCTCATCATCACTGGCCATCAGAGAAATGCAAATCAAAACCACAATGAGATACCATCTCACACCAGTTAGAATGGCGATCATTAAAAAGTCAGGAAACAACAGGTGCTGGAGAGGATGTGGAGAAATAGGAACACTTTTACACTGTTGGTGGGATTGTAAACTAGTTCAACCATTATGGAAAACAGTATGGCGATTCCTCAAGGATCTAGAACTAGATGTACCATATGGAACCAAAAAAGAGCCCGCATCTCCAAGACAATCCTAAGTCAAAAGAACAAAGCTGGAGGCATCACGCTACCTGACTTCAAACTATACTACAAGGCTACAGTAACCAAAACAGCATGGTACTGGTACCAAAACAGAGATATAGACCAATGGAACAGAACAGAGTCCTCAGAAATAATACCACACATCTACAGCCATCTGATCTTTGACAAACCTGAGAGAAACAAGAAATGGGGAAAGGATTCCCTATTTAATAAATGGTGCTGGGAAAATTGTCTAGCCATAAGTAGAAAGCTGAAACTGGATCCTTTCCTTACTCCTTATACGAAAATTAATTCAAGATGGATTAGAGACTTAAATGTTAGACCTAATACCATAAAAATCCTAGAGGAAAACCTAGGTAGTACCATTCAGGACATAGGCATGGGCAAAGACTTCATGTCTAAAACACCAAAAGCAACGGCAGCAAAAGCCAAAATTGACAAATGGGATCTCATTAAACTAAAGAGCTTCTGCACAGCAAAAGAAACTACCATCAGAGTGAACAGGCAACCTACAGAATGGGAGAAAATTTTTGCAATCTACTCATCTGACAAAGGGCTAATATCCAGAATACTTGTGTTTTAATGAAGGTATAAGTTAGGGTTAGCTTATAACATTAGTATTTTTAACAAAAATTGGTCTATATGAAATCAGTCGAGTGGTTTAAACAAAAAAAAAAATGATCTGTTTTAAGAGCTAGCATTTAGCTATTTATAAATGTAATGGATTTTATTTTCATTTTGCCCAGTGCTTTTTTGGTATAGTATTTATTTGCATTTCAGCCAATGATGCTATGATTATTTAAACTGACCAGGAAAAAGAATTAAATAATAGGTCTCCTCCATACTGTTGCTGGAACACTCTTCAAAACGGTAAATTAGATCACATCATATACCTCCTGAAGAAAATATCTCAATGGTCCCTAATCCTATTGAATAAAATCCATATCCTTTGTTCCAGGACCTCAATCAGGTTCCTGCCTATGCATTTGAACCTTCAGCAACTCTGCCCCCTGCAGGTACCTGACGAAACAGCCATCTGAAGAAGTTAATTTCCCTAAACACTTTCCTTTCCATCCTCCAAATCTCTGTGTGTATTCCTCCTTATGCTGGGAGAGGGCAACAAAGCTCTGTTCATCCTTCACATCTCAGCCCAGGATTTACCTTCTAATTCTGTCATATAGCAAAACACCCACTCACGAATGCTTAACGTTTAGAAGATATAGAGAAATCATAATGATGTAATTAAAATGGCCATATGTGGATGGTCATCTATTTAAGGTAAAACTATTTCCATCTTGTTTATCTTAGAGTAAAAGATGTTTGGGACAGGTGTACGGAAAAATAAAAAGCAATTATTTCTACCAGAGACTCTGAATCATCATGGCTTACTGTCCAAAAAAGCCAGTCACCACCACCAACAACAAAGCCCTGTGATTATTTTTTCATAACCAGCTGTGCACTATTGAGATACATAAAGAAAAAGAAATTACTCTGTTCAAGATTACTGCCATCAGCTACTATAGTATTAGACCTCAGTGTTTTATTTACAGAACTCCCTACGGATAAATGATAGAATGGCATAATGAGTATACAAATGTCTTTTCAAGAATAGATTTTGAAAGCTATTTTTATAAAAATGCCTTCTGGCAGAATTATCTAAATGCACAGTGCAGTGTGCTAACAGTCAGGAGGGACAGTAACACAGAATGGCTTTGTTGGCTTCTAATTGATTCAATCCTGAGTAGCATGAAAAAGGTAGAAGGTAAAGTACTTTAGGAAGGTTTGGATCTCTTGCTCCATGAGGTCCTACAGTTGGAAGAATAGCAGGATACAGTGTAGAGTCGTCTTCTATTTAGAAAAAAAAAAATCCCTTTTGAATAGACAAGATTAGTAGGTTGCTTGGAGAGGTATAATGCTTCGGATCACACCCATGGGGGTAAAATCTTATCATTTTGAAATGGTAACCTAACAAAGACTCTAAACAAGGATTTTATATAAATTCACATTTAAGGGAAACTTTTAAATAAAGTTCCATACATATTTCTAAGTAAAGACTGAGAGACACATTTTTTAAATGACAAAATGATACCCTGTAAGCTTATGCTATACCAATTTTCAAAACTTTGTTTTCCTTTACTAAGTAGCTATATATTTTCAAACTTCTTTCTCATGTTTTTGTTCACTGAAAACCCTTTTTACCTGCCTGATTTTAATTCAAGGATCACGAATACACCATCTGAAGTAGTCAAATGATGGCGGTTCTCACACTTCCTAGTTCAGCCACCAAATATTCTTTTATTGTGTGATTGAGGCTCATGCTAATGTAACTAAGTCATCATAATTATAATAAAATAATACCACCATGGCCATCTTTTATTAAGTCATGCTGTGCAAAGACAATCTGCATACAGATCCAACCACAACAGGACGTGATTGATTCAGCACTGCTGGCTATCCCAATAAAGAATGCTGCCCTCGGTCTCTGTGGTCACCAGTACAGCCAGTGTTAATGCACGTGGCTCGCAAGGCAAAACAACCAATGCAGTTCAGCTTGACAAGCCATGAATTTTCAGTAATGAGCATAAGCTTTCAAAGTCTATAAAATGACAACAGCTTCATCCTCTTATGTAGGAAGCTCTTGCAGAAAGAAAAGTATGAAAGAAGGGGCAAGATGAAAGCATGCCAGCCTGAATTATAGTGTCTGGAAAGCTCATAACTTATAGGGCTTAGTCATGAATCTTCCATTCCTAGGTACACATGCGCATACTATATGCAGTGGAGTCAGGTGAACCTCAAAATAAGCCTGGTGTTTTTTCTAAATCAACCAAGAGGGTGAACATATGATAAAAATCAATTAGTCAAGGTTTTAAAGATGTTAAAGATTTCTAAGATTCAAGAGCAAAAATTATTTACTGAAAAAAGCTCACTAGCAACAAGTGATAATACTAGCACCTGTCAGAAGATAACCACATTATCATATTTGGAGAATCCTTCCCACTGGCTCCAGATCCCATTCCCAAGGGTCAAGATTCTGGGGGGAATGGGGGGGGAGAACAGAAATGTAATTAGGCTTCTATT